>NC_136434.1:7793750-9237500 GCF_052849685.1 Lactuca virosa | reverse complement strand
GAGAATTGAAGTTGTCTCGACAGTTGTGGAAAGTATAAAGAAAGCTCAAGAGGAAGCTTTAGAGAGAAATGACCGAAAGGAGGAACGTTTGGGCAAAACGTTGGTGTTTGATACAAACAGTCAAGGACTGAAGGTATTCAAAGATAGGATTTGGGTACCTAAGGCGGGAGGAGTAAGAGGTCTTCTGATGGAAGAAGCTCACAAAACCATGTACTCGATTCACCCCGGCAGTACGAAAATGTATAGGGATCTAAAACCCTATTACTAGTGGCCGACGATGAAGCTCGATGTTGCTAAGTATGTGGTCGAGTGTGTAACTTGTGCTAGGGTTAAGGCACAACATCAGAAACCGTATGGGAGTTTAGAACCTTTACCTGTACCCATGGGTAAATGGGAAGACATCACTATGGATTCTGTGACTAAACTACCCAGAACAAGGAACGGTCACGACATGATTTAGGTGGTCGTTGATCGCTTCACTAAGAGTGCGCATTTCATAGCAGCCAACGAGAAATGGTCTATGGATAAACTTACGAATTCTTATGTGAAAGAAATTGTGAGGCTTCACGGTGTTCCGTTAACGATTGTATCCGATCGTAACAGCCGTTTTACCTCAAGGTGTTGGAGGAGTCTATAAGAGGAATTAGGTACCAAGTTGTGTTTGAATACGGCTTACCATCCGCAAACCGATGGTCAGAGCGAATAAACGATTCAAACGTTGAAGGATATGCTGAGAACCTGTACCCTGGAATTCCAAGGTAACTGGGATGAACATTTGCCTTTAGTAGAATTTTTCTAGGGTAATAGTTTCCACTCAAGCATCAAGATGACACCTTATCACGCTTTGTATGGGGAAAAGTGTTGAATGTCGTCATGTTGACTGGAAGCTGGGGAAAAGCAGCTTATGGGACTTGAAAAAGTCCATCAGACTGCTGGAAAATTGAAAGTGATTAGGGAAAGGATGTTAGCTGCTCAAAAAAGCTATGCTGACAAGAAAAGACAACCGATATCATTCGAAGTTGGAGATTCAGTTTTTACTTAAAGTCTCGTCGTGGAGGGGACTTATAAGGTTTTGTAGAAGGGGAAAGTTGAGTCCAAGGTTTATTGGACCATTTAAAGTTCTTCGGAGGATCGGGAATCAAGCTTACAAGCTAGAATTACCGGAAGAACTGGAGGGTATTCATAACACATTTCATGTGTGTTATTTGAGGAAGTTCATGGGAGGTGTGCCCGACATAATTCCCATTTCTGAATTAAGGTTGGATGAGAGCAAGAGGTTAATTGGAGAACCTGAGGCAATCGTTGACCGTAAGACTAAGAAGTTGTAACGTAAGATAGTCGATTTAGTGCTTGTGCGTTGGAAACATATAAATGGGCCAATTCCCACCTGGGAAACGGAGAGTGACATGGTGAGTCGCTACCCGTAGTTGTTTGTCGTTGTGTGATTCTGGGGACGGAATCATCCTAAGGGGGAGAGAGTTGTAACGCCCGTGTTTCTAGGCTAGACATTAATATTGACATAATGGTCTAGGTTAACCTTTGTGACTCATTTTGGAGAAATGAAAAGGAATTATGTGAATATTATGTGTTTTATGCTTAATTATTAGGGTTTAAATAATTAAGAATTAAAATGAGCGTCAAAAATTAAATTTTAGATAAAGCCGATATCTATTAAGAAACTTGTGGTGGGCGTGACAAGGATTACGGATATATAAAGAATGCCGAAATCCGAGTTATAACGAAGAAGTTATGACCTGTCGAAGTTTCGCAACAAACTGGCACGGTGCCGAATGTCGTAAAAAGTGAGTTTTTGATAAACTACTTTTTAGCCTTAGTAATCTAAACGAAACTCGTAGTATTCGTTAAACCGAGAAGTTCGATAAAAAGAACGCCCAAATCTGACTTTGTATGAGGAAGTTATGATTTTTCGAAGTTTCAGCTTAGAAGTAGACAGCTAAAAACTCGAATTTTAGATCGAGTGATTTTTAGCCAACACGAACTAAACGAGAATCGAAGGTCTCGTCATTAGTAGCACAACGGTAAAAAGTCTGACGAAAACGGACGTCGGATGAAGAAGTTATGAATTTTTAACAGATTTCTTGTCCCGGTCTGTTAAAAATAATTATATAAAAATTAAAGTCAAAATTAGCCGACGAAGTCTAAACGAAAGTTGTAGAGAGTAATTTTACCTACGCGTGCATATAAAGAACGTCAAAAACGGAGCTCGTATGCGAAGGTTATGGATTTTAGAAGTTTTGGCGCAAAAACCGAGAAATTTCGCATAGTCACGTTTTTGTCACATCACCCTCGCCCAAAATGTGCCACGTGTCCGAAATGGTCGAGTTATCCGAGCAGCTGGCAGTCGCGTGTCACTTCCGGATTCAACCGAAGCCTCGGCCCTCGTACATCCGACGCGTGTACAGTGACTCATCGCATTCGAAGCCTTCGCATGAGCCACGAGCCACCCACCTCGGATCCGAAGTTCGGTCCAATCAGAGCCCTCCAGCGAGGCCCTCGCATGCGCAACCCACGTGCGAGCAGGTGCTGCCTCCTTCGGATCTGCTGCCGCGTGGCTTCTCTCCTGGCCGTCCGATCAGCAGCTCGCATGCTATAAATAGGAGGGTGCGAACCCTCCCGGCTAGAATTTAGAAATTGGCAATTTTGGCCCATTTTTCAATATTTTGGCTATTTTCACGTCCCCCGAAGCCCCGGTATCGATTATAACCCCCAGAATACGCCCCGAAGTGCCCGAAGACCCGAAAAAATTATCTTTTCGGTTTTGAAGCCCAACCTTTCGCAGAGCCCGGTTTCTCAATAAAACTCCCGGTTTTATTAGAAACGATCGTTTTAGGAAACGAATTGCTGCCCGATTTTCATTAAATCAGGTGAGTGTGTAGTTACTTTCACCTTACACATAGATATGAAGTATTTTACATAAAATACGTGCTGTGTGAATATTTATTGTTTGTTTATTTGAGTTGGATGTTGAAGGTGTGATTTATACATGTTTTTAAATAATTTAAACTGTATATGTATTTTTATCTACAAAAATGTTGGGTAAAACATGGGTATATGAAATAATGGGTGTGTGATGATAGGTGAGTTGGATAAAGGAGATGATCAATAATATTGATCATGAGTTGAGGGTGAGTGGTGAAATTTGAGAGAATCACTTACCCAAAATGTTGGCCCCCGTCATTCAGCAAAGTACGGATGACAACCATAGACTATTGTAGATGGTATGTGGAACACTAGCAGGCCCGCAACCTGTAGGTGTAATGAAGTGTATGTTCATTTGGAGTACTCTAAAAACCCATTGACATGTATGAAAGAGGTGAATACTGTCAATAATAATGTCAATAAATAAGAGCTATGAATTTAGCCCCTGTTGTATAAACCCTGGTGATGGTGTGACCTTGTGTCTATTCCTTAGGATGAATCCTTAGGAAGGAGTGATAGTTGATTCTTAGGTTAAACCCTTAAGAAATAAATAAGATAATGGGGTTGGGGTAATTTGGTTGATTGATTGATGTTTAAGTACAATAAATTTATTTATTGTGGGTTGAAAACCCTATATGCTCACCAGGCTTCCAAGCCTGACCCACTCAGCTTTTTATGATTACAGGTAGTGGACCCCGAGCATAGTCGGATGATGATGATGAGTGATTTATGGATTATAGGCCAGTAGTTATAAATAACTGTTGTAAGGCTTATAATGTCTTGTTTATGCTTTTGATCTGTATCGGAACATGACATCCCAAGGTTTTAATATAAAAAGGAAATTATATATTTCTTAAAGAAAGGTTTTGATAAACTTTTATCATATGTTGTTTTGGGGACCAATTCCGCAACATCTTTTAAAAAAGATTCTCTGATTTTATTTTAAAAAGCATAAATTAAATCGGTTTTTTCTGGCCGAGAAATTAGGAGATGTCACAGTTGGTATCAGAGCATTGGTTTAAGCGAACTAGGAAATTTGTAGGATTTCTAGACTTAAACTTAGAATGTTAAGCGATGATTGTGAGTTGAGTGTGTCTATTATATTTTAGGTAGTAAACCTAAATTGACACGAGCACTAGTTTATTTTAGGAAAGATGCCTAAAATGCTTTTATGTGCTAAATGATATATGTTTGTCATATATGCCATTATTTGTTCGGATCTGTGGTCTGTTGCCGACCGGATCTGGAAACCTTATGTGTGTAGGATTCTAAACGTATGACTACGATATTAGAACTAACATGTAAACGTTTCGGAGTAATAACGAAGATTTAACGCCTATCGAAAATAAAGATCTAAATCCACCTATGAGTGCGAGTTCTGGTTACAGGAGGTCCAGTTCTTGAGGCATCTCGTCAACCAGAATGGGATTTTGGTCAATCCGGCCAAGATTGAGGCGGTTATGAGGTGGGAGGTTGTAACGCCCGTGTTTCTAGGCTAGGCATTAATATTGACATAATGGTCTAGGTTAACCTTTGTGACTCGTTTTGGAGAAATGAAAAGGAATTATGTGAATATTATGTGTTTTATGCTTAATTATTAGGGTTTAAATAATTAAGAATTAAAATGAGCGTCAAAAATTAAATTTTAGATAAAGCCGATATCTATTAAGAAACTTGTGGTGGGCGTGACAAGGATTACGGATATATAAAGAATGCCGAAATCCGAGTTATAACGAAGAAGTTATGACCTGTCGAAGTTTCGCAACAAACTGGCACGGTGCCGAATGTCGTAAAAAGTGAGTTTTTGATAAACTACTTTTTAGCCTTAGTAATCTAAACGAAACTCGTAGTATTCGTTAAACCGAGAAGTTCGATAAAAAGAACGCCCAAATCTGACTTTGTATGAGGAAGTTATGATTTTTCGAAGTTTCAGCTTAGAAGTAGACAGCTAAAAACTCGAATTTTAGATCGAGTGATTTTTAGCCAACACGAACTAAACGAGAATCGAAGGTCTCGTCATTAGTAGCACAACGGTAAAAAGTCTGACGAAAACGGACGTCGGATGAAGAAGTTATGAATTTTTAACAGATTTCCTGTCCCGGTCTGTTAAAAATAATTATAAAAAAATTAAAGTCAAAATTAGCCGATGAAGTCTAAACGAAAGTTGTAGAGCGTAATTTTACCTACGCGTGCATATAAAGAACGTCAAAAACGAAGCTCGTATGCGAAGGTTATGGATTTTAGAAGTTTTGGCGCGAAAACCGAGAAATTTCGCATAGTCACGTTTTTGCCACATCACCCTCGCCCAAAATGTGCCACGTGTCCGAAATGGTCGAGTCATCCGAGCAGCTGGCAGTCGCGTGTCACTTCCGGATTCGACCGAAGTCTCGGCCCTCGTACATCCGACGCGTGTACAGTGACTCATCGCATCCGAAGCCTTCGCATGAGCCACGAGCCACCCACCTCGGATCCGAAGTTCGGTCCAATCAGAGCCCTCCAGCGAGGCCCTCGTATGCGCAACCCACGTGCGAGCAGGTGCTGCCTCCTTCGGATCTGCTGCCGCGTGGCTTCTCTCCTGGCCGTCCGATCAGCAGCTCGCATGCTATAAATAGGAGGGTGCGAACCCTCCCGGCTAGAATTTAGAAATTGGCAATTTTGGCCCCTTTTTCAATATTTTGGCTATTTTCACGTCCCCCGAAGCCCCGGTATCGATTATAACCCCCAGAATACGCCCCGAAGTGCCCGAAGACCCGAAAAAATTATCTTTTCGGTTTTGAAGCCCAACCTTTCGCAGAGCCCGGTTTCTCAATAAAACTCCCGGTTTTATTAGAAACGATCGTTTTAGGAAACGAATTGCTGCCCGATTTTCATTAAATCAGGTGAGTGTGTAGTTACTTTCACCTTACACATAGATATGAAGTATTTTACATAAAATACGTGCTGTGTGAATATTTATTGTTTGTTTATTTGAGTTGGATGTTGAAGGTGTGATTTATACATGTTTTTAAATAATTTAAACTGTATATGTATTTTTATCTACAAAAATGTTGGGTAAAACATGGGTATATGAAATAATGGGTGTGTGATGATAGGTGAGTTGGATAAAGGAGATGATCAATGATATTGATCATGAGTTGAGGGTGAGTGGTGAAATTTGAGAGAATCACTTACCCAAAATGTTGGCCCCCGTCATTCAGCAGAGTACGGATGACAACCATAGACTATTGTAGATGGTATGTGGAACACTAGCAGGCCCGCAACCTGTAGGTGTAATGAAGTATATGTTCATTTGGAGTACTCTAAAAACCCATTGACATGTATGAAAGAGGTGAATACTGTCAATAATAATGTCAATAAATAAGAGCTATGAATTTAGCCCCTGTTGTATAAACCCTGGTGATGGTGTGACCTTGTGTCTATTCCTTAGGATGAATCCTTAGGAAGGAGTGATAGTTGATTCTTAGGTTAAACCCTTAAGAAATAAATAAGATAATGGGGTTGGGGTAATTTGGTTGATTGATTGATGTTTAAGTACAATAAATTTATTTATTGTGGGTTGAAAACCCTATATGCTCACCAGGCTTCCAAGCCTGACCCACTCAGCTTTTTATGATTACAGGTAGTGGACCCCGAGCATAGTCGGATGATGATGATGAGTGATTTATGGATTATAGGCCAGTAGTTATAAATAACTGTTGTAAGGCTTATAATGTCTTGTTTATGCTTTTGATCTGTATCGGAACATGACATCCCGAGGTTTTAATATAAAAAGGAAATTATATATTTCTTAAAGAAAGGTTTTGATAAACTTTTATCATATGTTGTTTTGGGGACCAATTCCGCAACATCTTTTAAAAAAGATTCTCTGATTTTATTTTAAAAAGCATAAATTAAATCGGTCTTTTCTGGCCGAGAAATTAAGGGATGTCACAGAGGTGCCAAGATCACCCACCGAGATCAGGAGTTTTCTGGGATTGGCCGGCTACTATCGGAGATTTATCAGAGATTTCTCCAAGATCGCCGTGCCTCTCACCAGGTTGACCCGGAAGGGTGTTGCTTTTTCATGGGGTCCGGAGCAGCAAACCTCGTTTGAGACACTTCGCCAGAAGTTATGCGAAGCCCCTGTGTTAGCCCTCCCGGAAGGGATGGAGGATTTGGTGGTGTATTGTGACGCATCGATATCAGGGTTGGGTGCGGTGCTTATGCAGAGAGGGCATGTGATAGCGTATGCATCAAGGCAGCTGAAGCCTCATGAGACGAGGTATCCCACCCACGATCTGGAGTTGGGGGCAGTGGTGTTCGCCCTCAAGATCTGGCGTCACTATTTGTATGGGGTTCGGTGTACCATATACACGGACCATAAGGGCTTGAAGTATTTGATGGATCAACCCAATCTGAACATGCGCCAGAGGAGATGGTTGGACGTGGTAAAGGATTACGATTGTGAGATCCTGTACCACCCGGGCAAAGCTAATGTTGTAGCTGATGCGCTGAGTCGTAGGGCGGAGAGTGCCCCGATTCGAGACACTTGTATGAGATTGACAGTGATGACTCTAGTGTTGGACACCATTCGGGAGGCCCAGGCAGAGGCCGTGAGACCGGAGAACCGCAATAGGGAGCGGGTGATTGGACAGGTGCCTGAGTTCATTACCGATAGCCGTGGGCTTATGACCTTTCAGGGTCGGATTTGGGTGCCGTACGCAGGAGGGACGCGCACCACCTTGATGGAGGAGGCGCACCGATCGAGGTTCTCGATCCATCCCGGGGCCACTAAGATGTATTTGAACCTGAAGAAGGACTATTGGTGGCCCTGTATGAAGAGGGATGTAACATGGTTTGTTGAGAGCTGCTTGACCTGTCGCAGGGTTAAGGCCGAGCACCAGCGTCCGCATGGAAATTTGCAGCCGCTTGAGGTTCCCCATTGGAAGTGGGAACAGATTTCCATGGATTTCATCACCAAATTGCCAATGACCGCGAGGGGTTTCGATGCAATTTGGGTGATCGTCGACCGGCTGACGAAGAGCGCGTATTTTCTTGCTATCAGCGAGAGCTCTTCTGCCGAGAAGCTGGCAGAGTTGTATGTGAGGGAGGTGGTATCGTGGCATGGGGTGCCGATCTCGATTGTGTCAGATCGAGATGTACGTTTTGTTGGATTAATGTCTAAGTCCATAACTATATTTGGTATGTACTTGACCCGACCCGGCATGGTCCATTTGGGTTGCACTTCACCGACACAATTTATATGGATAGTCTTTTGAGAATAGTATATTTATGATTTATATTAATATATTATAAGTTCTAATATATTAATATGGAATCATATTATTTAATTGGTATTGATCAAGAATTAATTTAGAATTAATTAAGTGATAAAAAAGAACTAATTAAATATGGACTCTTATATATATGGAATGGGCCAAGTTCATTTAGGTTGGGCTAAGCTTTCATGGATGGTCCATGGAGCTTTTAACCCATGGATCCTATGTAAATGAAAGGTCATGGGTATTAGGGTTTACATGGATGTAACCCTAATCCTCCATAATATATAAAGGGGTCCTTGGCTCACAAAATTGGCACAAGTGTGTGAAAATAAGAGTGGGTCGATTTTAGTGTGCATACATATTCTCTCAAGTTCTTACAAGGTGTTTTGGTGATTTGTGATTCCACTTGAGGCTTCCACACTATTGGGGCTAAGCTCTTAAAGCTTGAAGACATCAAGCTACATTAAAAGTTAATTAAAGCGTTTAATTAAAAGAGTATTATTAATCCATAAATATATGGTTTGAGTTTAATTAAATTAAAAGTCTAGTTTAATTAATAGATTAAACCACCAAGTATTTTAAATGTCTAAAATACACCCTTATACTATTATAATATTAAACGTTTAATATATTATATGTATAAGAGCAAGTCGTCTTACCATTAGTAGGCCTCATTCACGAAGCCGGTCTATAAGGAGGGTATAAGGTTACTGCCTATAAAATGGCAGTTTAATGGGTGTCCACTCTCACTCACCGCTTCCTTGACCGGTGGAGGGTCGTTAGCCGAACAGGTAGGACAAGGACTATAATTCTCCCTTCATTATAAGTATAATGATAAATACTAAGTAACTAAACACTTATAAATTCCCAATCTTAGTTACTGAGGAAAATGTGAATAAGGTGCTAATCCATGAAATTACACTTTGCACTTTGTTTAAACCGTTAGTGGAGCGTGTGTGGTTAACCGGCACACTAACCTGGATTTAACAAAGTAGACAAAGGGTAACTTAATATTTATCATAGTATCGGTGGAGCTCGTGTGGTTAACCGGCACATCGATTGAGGGGTAAATATTAAGGGTACCAAGTATATTTGCATGGTTACTTCACACCTTGTTTTGTGATCCTCGGCATCCCAGTCACAAAACCTGAAGGGCACACTCGATTGGTGGAAATTTGTGAATCGTCATTCACCTACCTTCAAATATTTTATAGCTTGGATTACGACATCCCTCTTCCAAGTTATAAAATAGTTTGTTGGGTCCTATCCTTAATATATCATATTGGGTGTTATATTAAGGACTTAAATCAACTTTACGTGAATTTCTCCCATTGTTGATGTCTGGTTTAGACAACAATGATCTTCCCAAACCAAGCTTTCCTAATGAATATGACTTACCGAGTTTGGCTCATGGAAGTCATACTTCTCTTCCTCCACCTCCTCCAGTTATTCTGCCTAACCCACAAGTTCAAGGTCACTCAAGCCCTAATGGCAAGCAAGGTCTATGTGTGATCACATCTTAGAGATGAAGTCACATATTGACAAGCCGGGAGAGTTGGGTTTCAAAGTCTTGAGAAAGTTGGATGTTCAATCACTTTCTAAGTCACATAGTGAGTTCCTTTGGGACTACTATGATACAGACTATGACATGAACCTTAATGATCATATCTATTTGCTTGGTGCTGCTGAATCAACAATGATTTGGAACGATAGTGAAACAAATTTGATTAGAAGATCAACTTCCCAAAAACTTTATGGACAGTGACAATGGTGACACTGGAAATCCAGAAAAAGCATTCTCTTCCCAATGGAAAGGGATTGGCCATAGTCAACCCGGTTGACCAAATGGTAAAGAGAAAGGCTAAGTCTGAGATAGTCCCATTACCAAAGGGTCCATATGTTTATTTTGCCAAAGGAAAATTTACCTAAGGATGTTAAAGTCAATAAGTTTGACTCTACATCAGGTAGAGCCCATTATCTAACTCTATTAAGTTCTATTCTGAGATCCTCATTACATGATGTGACTGGGTCACATGTTGATGTTTTAAGAATCAAAGAATAGAGAGAAATCTTAAAGGAAGTATATGCTGATTCTGATCACGAAGATGGATTTCGATCGCATCAGAATTTTGAGCAGTTGCTTAAAGAGTTATGATATATTGCTAAGGAATAGATAACAACAATTTTCCATGTGGATTGTAAGGATAAGTTTTTCCGCAAAGTTTTAAAATAAAAGAAAAATTGTTTAATTTTATTTATTTGAAGTATCCTTACAATGGCATTTGTGGAAAATTGTTGCTTATATGATTCCACTGACAGCAATATTGGAAAATGGATTTGATTCTTTCATTTGTGGTAGTGTCTAAATTTACCAAATCAGGAAAGTTCCTCATCACCCAAGTTTCAATTGGACCGAAACTTGGAATCATGCAAGTTGAATAGTATGATGAATGAGAACTTTCAAGCATTGGAAAATCAAGACTAATTACTTGTTCACATGGATGTGTGAGTCAAGTGAAGGACTAAAGGGGTCGAGTACACATTCTTGTGCACTGGTCATGTCCACCACAAAGCTCGTTAAGACTATTTGATTTACTAAAGTTTAGTAAATATGGTTATACTTACAAGTTTAAGTATAATTCTGAAACATTGGAAAAGTCTCAATGTATGGCAGAACGAATGGGAAGAATCAAATTAGGCAGAAAGATAAAAGTTTCTCAAATCTGAAAAGATGGGAGAGTACTTTAGTATCATGTTTGTGATTATCTTAATGATTTAGAAATCATATCACAATTAGTCCTCTAAAGGTCATCTTAGTGCATTCTTATGACTAAGAAGAGGAGTCATGAATTGTTGAAATGGTTAGATCAGGAAGATGAGTCATACTTCGTTCCAAAACAATTCTTAGAGTCATACTCCAAGATTGTAACTTGAGTGACATATCTTAAAGAAAGGTTTAAAACACTTGTCAAATGTAAGAGTAAAAGTGTCCTACTCTTGTACATTTGAAATTGGTAAGTTGTGATGTTCTGGATAAAACAAAGACCAACTAAGGGCAATTGTGTGAAGTGTTTGTCTTGATAAAGAATCCGCGCTATCTCTTAAATATTTGGCAAGATAGTCTTATATGTCAAGAGGATAGTGGGAGTCTTAAAGATCCTAAAAAGAATTTCAAGAACTAATCAAGAATAAAACCTGAGGTTCTTCACTAGCACACGACTTGAGGTTTATAACGTATCGTGTTGACATATTCTGTGCACATTCCAGTTAAAGTTGGCTTTGCATAGGAGTTCTGAAAGTTCTCAATTGGTTGCATAACAACTTGGAAGCAATGGCAGGCCCTGTACTGCCAGGTGGCAAGAAGTTAAGATTGCATAAGTTCAGTCCATATGAGTTTGCATTTGTCATTATCCTTGTCTTGTGACTATGGTTTTGACGATTCACATGGATAAGAACACATACACCATAAAATCTAAGGGTCATAAGGTTTCTCTCTGATTCATGAAAATGATGGTGAGGAAACACTTCCACCAAGTAGATTTGAAGCAGATGGCAAAAGGTCTAAACAATTGAGACTATGATTACGGCATCCCTTTTCATAGTTCTGAAATTGTTTAGACACACATGCATGCTATATAAGGAAAGGTGTATGATTTTGATAAAGTTTTATCAAAGCATCTCGTATCAGAAATCTGAACTTTGGTAAGAAAGTCAATAAAGTATTGATTTCTAGAAGTCCAAGTGATTTCTGAGTACATGTCAAAGCTAGTGGGAGCATAAGTGTTATGCTAATAATCATCATGTTAGTGGGAGCATGATAATTATTGTTAGTGTTGCAAGTTAGCAATGTTAATTATAGAAAACAAAAGTTTCAATTCGTGAGGCTGCAGGGATTGAAAAAGTTGTTTTGCTATAATTAAGGGAGAGGATATACTTCATTTCAGTTCTAAAGGCTTGGATTGAGACCTTAATCATCTTTAGTCAATAATATATATATGAATTTCATGTTGGATTGGTTCAACTTAAGGAAATTCTATATATTGCGTTCTCAAAATTCGATTATGATTACGGCATCCCTCTTCATAGTCAAATTTTGAAAACATGGCAAATAAAAATATTGTAGCAAAAGACTGGTTTAGAATCATGTCTTTATGTGAGACATCATGAATCGTGTACCATTTACTTTGGGTACATGATCGATTGCATGTGCTATAATATTTGTCATTTCTAAATTTTTCCAAATGCCCAGAGGCATTAAGAAGGGAAAAGGTCTAGAATTGGATATGACTAAAATGATTAAGCAATTGTCGAGGACAATATGAGGTTTACCAAAGATTGGTTGCTCAGGGACAGTTGGAAGTATAATGCTAATTTTGGAAGGACCATATTGACATATTCTGAAAAGAGGCATCTCTTATTCAGAAGTGATAGTCAAAATGAGAATATGGAGTTGTCTCCATAGGTGGAAGTTATGTGTGTAAGATTAGAAAACTTAATGCAAGAAGCATGTCCAAAGCAATGTACTTTGAATATGAGACTTAGTTTCCATGAAGTTGATCTCCATTGGAATCCCTTATAATGACTGTTGACAAGTCTTTGTGACTTTGTACATATTCATTACAGGAGGGTCAGTGCATATAAGTTCAAAATCTAAACAGATTTCGATAAATTATAGGAATTTGAAATTCTCACATTTTTCGATAAGGATTTGGGAGTGTGAAATTAGAATCATTGAAATTATGTTAAAATGGTTTATTTCACAAAGTAAGGATCATAGACAAACATAGAGTGCATACTTGGTGTATGGCAAAGCTATTGTTTAAGAAAAACATAGTGTATATGCTTGGAGCATGGGACAACTAGTGTTTTTGATTCAAGTATAAAGTTGATAAAACCGAAACAATGAATAATGAGTAATCAGTATGGTGATAAATAAAAGTGTTTATTTATATTCACAGGGTTTGATACCATATTTGATTCATTTATTCTTGTGTTTCACTTTGCATGTTTTGACTTCCAGAATAACTAAGTCGCTCTTCCTGAATGATTAAGTTATTCAAACCATCCACAGTCGGTCATATGTTGGAAGTAGATATGAATCAAGACTGTCATGGGTTGGTTTGTAGAGGTCCAAGTTGGTGGACAAAGTGGTGCTACAACACTCATGAGTGCTCATAAGTTCTGAGTATTGGATTCAACCCGCGCTCATTTGAATCACTTCATGGATTTTATCACGAGTGATCATGAGACGATAATATCTTATATTCTTCAAATCTAGAGATATGAGTTGTTACTATGAGTTGGTTATACATTGATTGCACGAAAACGCATTTGGTAACTCGATGTTATAAAACATGCCTGTGTGTATGATTCAACAAGTAGTAGAACAAGGCATATGAGTCGAAGTTTATCCATTCCTTTTACCTTCGGGATAAAAGCGATATTTGTGGGCCCCTCGATGATTTAGCGATGACACATGTGAGTGCTTGGCCAAGCTAGGACTGATTTGATTTGTTTAATCAGTCAGTCATCATAAATCGAAAATCGGGAAACAACAAATGGACAGAGAGAATGATTATAATCCATGTCTCAGTCCATATGATATCTAGAATGGAGGAATATATGATCCCTTATCTAATGGACAAGTCATTGACAAGGTCAGAGTTTGACAGCGACTTTAAGAGCTACGATTGCCAGTTAGGTTTTGAAGTCATACTCAATAATAGTTTTAGACTTATCTAAGTGGGAGACTGTTGGATTAATGTCTAAGTCCATAACTATATTTGGTATGTACTTGACCCGACCCGGCATGGTCCATTTGGGTTGCACTTCACCGGCACAATTTATATGGATAGTCTTTTGAGAACAGTATATTTATGATTTATATTAATATATTATAAGTTCTAATATATTAATATGGAATCATATTATTTAATTAGTATTGATCAAGAATTAATTTAGAATTAATTAAGTGATAAAAAAGAACTAATTAAATATGGACTCTTATATATATGGAATGGGCCAAGTTCATTTAGGTTGGGCTAAGCTTTCATGGATGGTCCATGGAGCTTTTAACCCATGGATCCTATGTAAATGAAAGGTCATGGGTATTAGGGTTTACATGGATGTAACCCTAATCCTCCATAATATATAAAGGGGTCCTTGGCTCACAAAATTGGCACAAGTGTGTGAAAATAAGAGTGGGCCGATTTTAGTGTGCATACATATTCTCTCAAGTTCTTCCAAGGTGTTTTGGTGATTTGTGATTCCACTTGAGGCTTCCACACTATTGGGGCTAAGCTCTTAAAGCTTGAAGACATCAAGCTACATCAAAAGGTATGTCATCTAACTAGAACTTTGTAGTATAGGTGCTTCATAATATGCTAGTTAGGATGAAACCTTGGAATATTTAATATTTGCATGTATATTTAAGAAAACATAGATCCAAGGTTTATAGGGTTGCATGTACACCATAGGAGTGTTAGAATGCTCAAAACCCAACATGTTTCACTTCCAAGTTCTGGAAGAAGTTCCACGGGGAGTTGGGCACGAGGCTGCATTTCAGTACCGCTTACCACCCCCAGACTGACGGACAGAGTGTGCGGACGATTCAGACGCTCGAGGACATGCTCCGAGCATGTGTGTTGGACTTCGGAGGAAGTTGGGACACGTATCTGCCGTTGGCTGAGTTTTCCTACAACAACAGCCACCATTCGAGTATTGGCGTGCCTCCCTTCGAGCTGTTGTATGGGAGGAGGTGTCGGACTCCCATTTGCTGGGGAGAGGTAGGGCAGCGTGTGATGGGTAGCACTGAGATAGTGCTTCAGACGACAGAGCAGATACACCAGGTTAGACAGAGGTTATTGACGGCTCAGAGTCGTCAGAAGAGTTATGCGGATAGATGATGATCCGAGCTTGATTTCCAGGTGGGAGACTTCGTACTCCTGAAGGTATCTCCTTGGAAAGGAGTGATCCGATTTAGGAAGAGGGGCAAGCTGGGTCCCCGGTACATCGGTCCGTTCAGGGTGACTGCGAGGATGGGCAGGGTAGCGTATCGGTTGGAGCTACCAGAGGAGCTGATCCATATTCATGATACCTTTCACGTGTCTCAGTTGAGGAAGTGTATAGCCGACGAGTCGGCGGTGGTACCGCTGGAGGATATTCAGGTGGATGCGAGCCTGAATTATGCGGAGAGACCAATCGCAATCCGGGATCGGAAGATCAAGGTTCTGAGGAACAAGGAAGTGTCCCTGGTGCAGGTCCAGTGGCAACATCGGAAAGGGTCCGAGCTGACTTGGGAGCCGGAGTTGGAGATGCGGGAGCAGCATCCAGAGTTGTTTGCCGAGCAGGACTTCGAGGGCGAAGTCTGATTCTAGTGGGGGAGAATTGTAACATCCGGATTCCCAGCAAAGGAGAAGTGGTTTCCAACAAGAGGAGGTCAAGGGAGCTGTGGATCCAGGGTTTTCAAGTTCAGATCTACACTATTGAGGTATCAAATCGAACTTCCTTTCTGTTTTGGGTTAAGATCTATGATTTAGGGTTTTCTATAACCTTTGAAGGCTTGAAGAGTTGAGTTTATGGTCCCTTGCTGGGTTAGACCTCAGATCTGGACCCATAGAGGTCCAGAGAACCTTCTCCATTCTGCTTTTTATTTGTTCATGGAGGATTGGAGACTAGGTTGCCATTTTTAGAGTTATTTCTCCATTTATGACTTGTTGTGGGTTGCATGCACGTAAAGGTTGCACCTTTACGTGACATTTGAGCACTTGAAGGGTAGATCTGATAGTTAGGGAAGCAGATCTGACCTTAGAAGGTCATTTGAGTAAGAACATGGAAGCAACTCGCCGAGTCCATAAGTGGACTCGACGAGTCAAGTCGGGGTTGCCCCGCGATTCGTGACAGGAGAAACCCGTCGAGTGGAAGGATGACTCGACGAGCCAGGAGAGACTAGAAGGATTCACACGACCCGCATGGACTCGCCGAGTCGCCCATGTGCACTCGACGAGTCGGGTCAAAGTTTGACCGTTGACTTTCATTGACTTTAGGGTTCTGGTCAAGACTGATTCAAGAGAGTTCATGGAAGGGTAGAATGACCTTCTACCCAATCTGTAGGGATGAGGCTATGAGAGAATATTGATCGGGAATGCTATTTGAATAATAGGAGGAGGCTAGGTCGGGACGTTGAGCACGAGAGTTTATCCGACTTCATTGAGGTGAGTCTTCTCACTATACTGTACCTGGAAGGGTACCTATGTGTGACCGGAAGGTCTTGTATGCTATGATGTATGTGCTATATGCGGTTATGTGATATGTATGTGCTATGTATGTTATGTATGGTAAAGACCGGAAGGTCAGGATGATATGGACCGGAAGGTCAAGAGGTTACGGACCGAAAGGTCTACCGGGATTTGGGACGAAAGTCCCCTGAGACACATGGATCGGAAGATCCTACAGAGTTATGGCCTGGAAAGGCGTATGTGTGGTATGTGGTATTTTGGGGAATTCACTAAGCATTTATGCTTACAGATGTTGTGTTATGTGTTTCAGGTACTAGCGAGGATCGCGAGAAGGCGCCGGCATGATCTGTACACACTCATAGAGATTATGTTTTGAGATTCTGGGACATGTTTTGTTATGACACAGTGAATACATTATGTTTTATGATTATCGTGTGATTGAAAGTATGATTTAAAAATGAAAAATTGTTTTGGAAATTTACGTTGTTACAAGTTGGTATCAGAGCCTTGGTTTGAGGGATTCGGGTGCATCTTCGGATTAGACATAGTCATTCGTCCCTAGTCCGAGAGTATGGATTGGGTACGATCATTTGTCATTAATCCGGGAGCATGGATTAAGACATAGTCAGTTGTCCTTAGTCCGAGAGTATGGATAGGAGATAGTTATTTGTCATTAATCCGGGAGTATGAATTTAGACATAGACAATTGTCCCTAGTCCGAGAGTATAGAATGGGCACAATTATTGATTTGAGAGCATGGATTTGATCCGGGAGTATGTATTAAGTAAAAAGGTAAATTTTAGATCCGAGAGTATGGACAGTGTCGTTGAGAGGATTGACGGGGTGAGGTAAGAGTTGTTTATACATGGTGAAATTGTATACTTGTGAGTTCAAATATATATATATATATATATATATATATATATATATATGATATAACATTGTGGGATTGAATTCCCTATGTACTCACCAGGTTTCCCAACCTGACCCACTCAGTTTATTTGTATCACAGGTATCGATATGAAGCTACATTACACTGAGATATTAAAGAGATGTAGATCACTAGTGTAAATGAATGTAAGGTCTGTTTATGCTTATGTTTTGTATTAACGATGACATCCCAACGTTTTAAAAGGAATAAAATACATTTCTTCGGAAATGCTTTGATAACATATTTATCATGTTTTTCTGGGAACATATTCTGCAACATATTTCTTTAAAAGATGCTCTGATTTTCAAAATAAAGCATCAACAAATTGGTCTTTTCTGGCCGTAAAATTGGGGATGTCACAAAGATTACACATAAATATACATGTGCCTGACCTATAGTACAAAGATGTGAAAAAGATTTTGGGCTTATAAAAAACTCGCACAAGGTTATGAGCTAACACGTGTTCGCCAAACGAACCAACAAGTAATGAAAAATATTTTTTAAGGAAAAATAAAATGTATTTTTTTTCTGATGTAATGTTAGGTGCATAAATTGCACCTTTTCATAGGTTAATTTCATATTTATTTATAACATTGCATTGCATATTTAGTGTAATTTTCATGCATTTTGCATTTAGGGACATTATCCAGGATCTGTCTATATTTCACCATTTTTGTGGATGTTTCAGGGTGATTTGAAGATTGGAGCATGCTTAGGATGTTCGAGGGAAGCTCTCGGTGAAGTTTCGGAATTTTTGGAGCTAAATTGAAGAAATTGAAAAAAAATCGGAAATTGGCTATTTTGTAGCACGTTACACAGCGTGTGCTTTGACAATGCATACGTTACACGACCGCGCTTTGGAAGCATTTCAGCACATCAGGACCATTACACAGCCATGTAATGGCAAGGCATACGTTATACGGGTCGTGTAATGAGGTCTGCCAGTTTCTTTGACTTGCAACTTTCGATAAAATGAGTTTTTTCTGAGTAATTTTAAAAGGACTTCAACCATAGACTTCAAGGAGGCGATTTTGGGATATCATATCACTATTGATCACTTTGGAAACACTTTAATTTGCATTTTGTAAGTCGATTTAAAGATTAAAACTTGTTGAATTTGTAGTTTGATTTAGCCATGTGTGGCTAACTTCTCTATCATTTCCGATTCCAGATTCTTACGTGTTTGTTGTTAGATTGTAATTTGTACTTGATTTCATGTTTATCATCTAGTAATCTTTGATTTGGTCTTAAATATGTGTTTGATTAGTCCTATTTTCACTTGATCAATGGAGTTAGAGTTCTTATCAATCTAGCTAGTCAAACTGTGATATTCGTATATGTTTTATGATTTGATGTTGGTAACATACACTTGATTGGTTTCAAATAGATCAAAATCGGTGTAATCAAAGATTAGATGTTTATATTCCCAATCTTATGAGGAATGTTGGATATTGTTGGTAATTGTTACAAGAACTTAATGTCATTTAGTGATTTGATGCAAAAGCTTATTTGAATTGAATCAACACATGAAGTTTTGTTTGAAGAGCATATTCTGAATAAAACATTTTTGTTAACTTGGATATTAGAGCTTATTAATATCTTGATTACCGAACTAGATTGAACATGAATCATAGTCATATTACATCTTATAACATTGCACATGAATGAGAATCAAAATCTGAAATGTCTTTAAATTCTTGCATTTTAGTTTTCAAACTATCTAGTTTCCAATTTGTTTTTGAAATTTAATTTTACCAACAAAACCCCTTATTTTTAATAATTGGTATTGATGTGTCATGTGAAAAATATGGTTAAACGTGAAGTCTCGTATTTCTGTGGACCGACCCTGCTTATTCTATACCATCTCTAGTGTATTGTAGCAGTGAAATTGAACTCAATTGTTATTATTTATCCATTTATTTGTTGGTTTGACAAATCAAACATGTAACAATTTAGCCACAATGTAAATTGTTACACCTAGAAAATCTTTAACCTAGTGGCCAATTGAATAAGATACTTATATGTGATGTTCGAAGTCAGAGCTCGAGTAATGAGGTTTCAATTATGTGATGCTAAAAGAAGAATACATGACATAGTTTTAAAAAGGGGAAATTGAGTAATCTAACCATTTTTTTTTTTGTTTTTTGCTTTTTTTTATAAATACAACCAAGTTTTTTTTAATAGCCCTTGGACCAGAATGGGTCATTCCGGACCCAAAAACCGGCCCAAGCCCAATATTGTAGCCTAATGGTATATATATGGATCTCACACACAAAAAATCTGGAATACGTGTTCCGGAATTAGCAGATCTGAAGCACCATCTACCCGCATTTCGGACCAAATTTTTTGCGTGAATTCGTCAAACCAAGTAAGTTCTACACTTCAACTTACTTTTCATTTGATTTTCCGAAACAAATTACGTATTCCGGAATAGTCCGGAATACGAGGAACAACTCCGAATTATTTTTAATCTTTTTGTCGTTGTACGTGTATGAATGTTATGTAAGTACATTGTAATGTGTTTCTGATCCGTTGTTTTAGTCTACAATTAGGTATTGTAAGGGTTCCAGATTGGTAATGTAGGTCCGGAACACGATGAACGTTGTCTGGAACCTAATGATCTATTCCATAATGATGATCCAGAATACTTATAATATACAATTTTTTTCTAAGTATTGTTTAATAACACATGTTAGTCCAAAGACGGGTTAGCTTGGATGTTGTTAAAAAAAGTGAGTTTTACGGACGACGAAGTTGTATTCCATTTACAGGAGCTTTCGGAATTGCGTCCGATAAAGGTAAGATCGAAAAACAATAATTTTATAATTCAAATTTATTTTTTCGGTAATGTATTAAAATGTTCTTGATTTTTTTTTTTTTTTTTTTTTGCAGATAGAAAACGACGATGCTAAGTTTCAAAATTAGATAAAAATAAACCAACAAAGGCACCATAAAATTAAGAAATAAACCAGAAAAAAATATTAAAACTTAAATTGAAAGCAGACAAGACTCCGAATGATGGCACCAGAGCAAGTGCAGACAAACTTGTTATGATAGACTAGTTGCAATTATGTTTTTTTTATGAATATGTTTCGGGAAGTGTTTTTTATTATTATTAAATAACTTTATACACATTGGTTTTTAAATAGTATATTAATATAGTTTAAGTATATTTTATTTTCAGTCTCCAACATTCAGTGACTCGAACAATCAGGATGAGTTGCATATCGAGTATGCTATACCACATATTGAAGACGAGCAACGACGTCTTGTTGATACGACTGCATTATAAATGATCTGTGATTATCAACGGGCTAAACAACGAATGACAATATTGGAAATCCTATTACCACCTTCACTGTAACACCCATAAAAATCATGCCAATTTAAAACTTTTTAAATCATTCAGAAACCCATAATCATTACAAATTGTTTTCAAATAATATCATATCAGAGTATCCCAGAAATCAAAATCATAAAAATGTGAGGAGGTGCACGATCACGCCTTCGCCTTCCCGCGATCATCTGAAGTACCTGAAACAAAATCCAAAACTATAAGCCCGAAGCTTAGTGAGTTCCCCCAAAATACCCGCACAACAAGTAACACACATTTAGTAACAACATATTATAGGCCCAATCAACCATCGGGTTGGAATGTCCCAGACCCTCAAATATCGGGTTGGAATGCCAACGTATTATGGGTCCAGTCATCCTCGGGATGGTATACCCTCGGCCCACAACCATCGAGTTGGAAAGCCTACATATTACGAGTCCAATCATCCTCGAGATGGAATACTCACGGCCCACAACCATCTGGTTGGAATGCCCCAGTATGCTGGCTCTCGCACAAAGAAGATAAGCCTCAACCACCAATCAAACATGTGCACATATATCAGATAATCACATAACAATCTACAGACATAAAAACCTATCGAACATATCATAACAGCATAATAACATCATATCTACCAGGATACCGATCTAACAGATCATAACAGCATAATAACATCCTATTTACCAGGATACTGATCTAACAGATCATGACAGCATAATAACATCCTATCTACCAGGATACTAATCTAACAAATCATACAATACTCGAGCATATAACATATCAGGATAACAATCCAAAAGGTTCGGCCTTGGTGCCTTAGACCCATGAGTATAGTGAGGAAAACTCACCTCACAAGTAGCTCAGGATGATGATGTACAACTCCCCAAATACTACCCCAAACTCAAACACCTACATCCACCAATGATCCACTTCCATAAATTTCCAAATTACTAAAATACCCCAGAAGTCAAACTGGTAAACCACTGGTCAAAGTCAAAGTCAATGGTCAAGGTCAACAGTCCATGTTGACCCAACTCGCCGAGTGTAGTTCACTGACTCGTCGAGTTCCTTCAGAACTCAATAAATCGTGAGAAACCCCAGTTGACTCGCTGAGTTTCCAGACAACTCGTCGAGTTCATGTAGTGTCCAAAATGTTGGGAAAACCCTAACTAACTCGTCGAGTCATATCACTGACTCGCCGAGTCCATGCAGAAACCAAAAACGACCAATCTTCATCTGACTTGTCGAGTTGACCATTCAACTCGTTGATGTAACATCCGGACTTTCAGGTATATTACTGTGTGATTAATATTGAAATTTATGGAGTGACTCGACGAGTTGTGAGTCCAACTCATCGAGTAGAGTCGAGTGTCCACGTGGGATTAATGATTTGACTGGACGAGTCAGAGAGCTGACTCGCCGAGTAGGTGTTGGGCAGAGAAACCCTAATTTCCTGGGTTTGAGAGTTATTTAAAGGAACTTATAGCCTCATTTGCGGCTACCCTTCCTTGAGAGCAAACCCTAAACGTGTATAGAGAGCCATGAGAGTCTTAGAAGCTAAAACTTGGAGTAGACTAGTGCATCTCTTGAGGAGAAGAGGAGATCACCCATCAAGGGAGCTATAGAATCAGTGGATCTGGTGTAACTTCGTGCAAGGGATTGAGTAAGAGGTAAAAGCTTGCACCTTTCTTGTTATTTTGCTTAGATCTTGTAAATATGGAAGATTAGGTTTCTTCCACCATTGTTGGGACTTTGTATGCATAAGGTCTCTCTTGAGGCCTAGACTTCAGATCTGGACCTTGAGAGGTCCAGAGAGTCCAAAGATTATAGCTTTACTTAACCATAGAAGAGTTATTGTGGTTAATCATCCCTGTTAGAGTTATATTGGCATTATGAGCCTTATATGCCATGTTTAAACGTAAAGCTTGCAACTTTACGTGACAATCGACCCTTAGGATGGTAGATATAGTGTTTGGGGTGATGGATCTGCCTTAAATCGTTTGAATGAGGAATCTGATCGAAGGGACTCACCGAGTCCATGGCCTGACTCGACGAGTCGGTGAGGGTTTGTCCCGATGGGTTGATTGGGTGATAACTCGGCGAGTTGGGGGTCAACTCGATGAGTTAAGCTAGACCTTTTGAGACTTCTGAGGATACGATGGGACTCAACGAGTCGCAAGAGTGCACTCGACGAGTCGGGTCAAACTTGGATTGTTGACTCGAGTGTTGAGTTCTGTTGACTATGGGGTTCTAGTCAACATGAGTAATAAGGACCATGGAGGGGTAAAATGGTCTTTTATCCACTTCAAAGAGTTAGAAAGAGAAAGAATAGTCTTCGGTTGTTTGAATTGTGAAAAGAGTATTCATCCTTTGTGATTAGGCGGAGGCTAGTTCGAGATTCGGGTGCGAGGTTATTTACTTGCTGCTTGTCAGGTGAGTCTTCTCACTATACTTTACCTGGAATGGTAATTATGTGTGACGGGAAGGTCTTATGTATTTGTATGAGTTATGTGACTTATGTGATATGTATATGCTGTATGAATTGGGCCGGAAGGCAAACAAATTTGGGGCCGGAAGGCAAGTCATGGCAGGGCCGGAAGGTCTACCAGAGTTGTGGGACCGGAAGGTCCACTGAGACACATTGACCGGAAGGTCATACAGTGCTATAGCCTCGAGAGGCTAATATGTCTATGTGGTATTCTGGGGAACTCACTAAGCTTCGTGCTTACCGTGATATGTGATATGTGTTTCAGGTTTTCTCAGAATCGCGGGAAGGCACCGACATGATTGTACACACACACACACAATTGAGATGGAGTTATGTCATGGATCCTGGATTTGATTCAATGTTTTGAAAACTTTGTTAAACTGATATTTGGTTTTTTTAATAATATGACATGTGTTTTATGAGGTTTTAAAAATGAAAAATTGGTTCTAAAGTTCACGGTGTTACAATTTGGTATCAGAGCCTTGGTTTGAGGGATTCGGATACACCTTCGGGTATGTCTGGACTCAAACTGAGGAATTGAGAAAGGTTTTCAAAAGAAACGATTTTCTGCAAATGAGTAAGAAGTTTTAAGAGAAAGAGGTAACGAGCAGTGTGTACAATCAGCCAGCGCCCGAACGGTGATGTCCCAAAATACCCTTACTTTATGTGTTATGAGATGATATGAGATATGTTATGCATGATAGAAGTAGGCTAGGTATTTCATGATTTAGGACTAGAGTGGCCTGATTTGTGATGCCTTAGTCTAGGGATCTTGCTATATGTGTTATGCTTTGAATAGAGAAGTAATCTAGGAGAGATACCTAGATGAGCATTGGAGAAGCCTTTTTAGAGAGTAGTAGATACCCACGAGGGGTAGAGTTGCTTGAGTTCGGTGATACCCTTTTGAGGGTGTGTAGAGCGATCAGAGTTGTAGCCTAGAGTGGTTTATGTGTTGATGGTGGATATTCGATGCCCGAATGCTGCTTGCTCCGTGCTTTGTGGGACTCTTGATGATGGGAGTCATCTACTAAGTGAATATGACGATATTCATGAGGTAGATGACTGGCATCATAAGGAGTTCTTCAGCAGCTGATGGCAGAGAAGTGTGAAGACCTAGGGAGAGCCTAGGGAACGACCTTTGTCAGATAAGCATGCTGATAGAAGAAGAGTATTTGCAGGAGAGTGAACAAGTATGACGAGATTGGTGAATTGAAGAGAATAAGTAGCTACTTAGGAAATCTGGGATGATTCAGGTGGAAAGTATGGGTAGATGTGGCAGGTAGTATGGGCCCGTACTACTGAAAGCAGAGGACCCATACTCGATACCGGAAAAATTCCAGAGATTCTAAGTAGCAGATGAAAGGTGATCGTATGGTTCGAGTACCATGATTCGTAGCAGATAAAAGGTGATCGTATGGTTCGAGTACCATGATTCGTAGCAGATGAGAGGTGATCGCATGGTTCGAGTACCATGATCTGTAGCAGATTGAGGGGAGATAGCATGTTTCGAGTGCCATGTTTCATGACGAATAGTGCCTCCGGTTTTACCCGTTATTCCGTTGAGATTGATCAGTCTAAGGATCAGATGTGATAGAATGTGGGGCTAGAGGGCCATGTGAACGAGTTCCAATGGAACATACCTTAAGGAGGGTGGAAAAATCGAGTGGTTTCCGAGAAATTTTGTGAAGAGGTTATTTGGAGTCGCAAGACTCAGGGATGAATAGAAGTGATGCCTTATAGAGGATTGTGGTCTGAGCTGAGCAATCGGCCGATAGCGGAGATACCACTTTCGGTGACCAGAGTTGTACTATTTTTTGTGAGAAGCAGAAGGGAATAATGAGATTCTGGTTTTAGGGTTGGAGGTAGACCCTGTGAGGGTAGCAAAGGGTGGTAATCTTTTCACCAGAATGTTTGGGCGGTAAGTTGTGACAGATGTTCTTATCCCATGAGTGAGTCATTAGTGGGGCTATGATGGTTGGGAACGAGGAGGTGCTTTGTTGAGAGTGGTGCATTGTTATTTCCAGTTTCCGGTGGATGAGATGAGTATATCGGGGTGGTGGCCCTCGTGGTCCGCATTGTGTATCGACAATGAGGATGAGGTATGTGCTTTTAGGATTATACCCGATTTGGTAAGCGGGGCGAAGTGTTAGAGTCAAAGTGTGTGAGAGGGCACTATTTCTAGATTTGAGACAGATTGGATTCGGAAAAGTGGGGTTTCCGACGGTGTATCAGTCTGAGGCCTCGAAGTGTCTAGAGGTAGTTATGTGGGGAGGATTCCAAGATGCTGTCAGGGATGGGATTTTTGGGAATTGTTTGGTTTCCTTGGGGAAGTCCCTGGGATGATTACGTTATACATTCAAGAGTCAAGGGTGACATACCTGGTGGGACAGTCTACTGAGTAGATTGTGGTCGTGCCAAATGATGATGATTCGAACCCTGAGTGGGGGAGAATTGGCTTTCCAGTAAAGGGGATCGGTGATCCATTCAAGTGCGGGCATAGAAATGGTTATGGGAACCTGCGGTACGGACATATGAGACCTGAGCTAGTGAAGGATGAGGCAAGGTTTCGGGTAGGAAAATGTACGAGTACGTGTTTAGGAAAGGATGAGTGGATCCTCGGCAGGTGACCATTGGTTGGAAAATTCATTGTGGCCTGGGATTTTCGGAAATTGCGTATGTCGAGTTCGAGTGCGATGGGGTCGCTGGATTCAGGGTGCAATAGCAGAGATTTACAAGTATAGGTATAGATTGTAATCTATACCCCAGGAAGGGCAACAGATGATGTGTCAACCAATTTCAGGATCGACATGAGTATTTTCGTATGGGTAGTGATCAGTAGAGGGTGGAGCTTCGGGCTTTCGTCAACGTGTTCTGAACCTTTGACGATGCCTCTGTGTTTCAAATTGGAAATGGAATACTCTGAGGTTACGAGTGATACGAAAGGAAGATCGGTTGTGAGATTCTGAATGAGCAATGCAGTATTTGAGTATGATGTCGTGAGTGTGAGATCAGTGGTTGAGGCAGAACATCGTGAGATTCTGTGATGGTGTACCGAGGTATCCGAGTATGATGTTCTTAATTCCATATTATTTTGAGTTTTGAGTTAAGAGATGGAAAATGGGTAGCAAGTATCTATGGTTCCAGTGGGAGCCCTTCGGCAAATTGATGACAAGCAAGATTATTTAAGAAGGTGGATTGCAGCGAGAAAAGGAGTTTTGTTATGGCGGTTGCCGTCCGAAGTAGTGAATTCTTACTGTTGGATGGGTGTGTGCGCACCTATCAAGGTTGGGCCGTGGAACAAGAGTTAGTGAATGCATTATAGCATCGATTGAGGATGAGATCGTGGGGTGGTAAGAGGAAGTGTTGTAAGACTGCGGGGAGCTACAACATCCATGAGTTAGTGCGAAAGGGTGTGGTGATACTACGGGGAGCCGTAGTATACACCATCCCTTCTTTTTTCCGTCCTTCAACTCCGTCGAATTAACACCACAACCGAGTGAACCCACTAAAGATGAAGAGACAGTGGGTTATGGTGTTGGTTCGCCAGAGTTGAAGGACCAAAAAAAGAAGCATGGTGAAGACGTCGATGTCACTAAAGATGGAAAAGAAATAGAAGTTGAGGAGTATGAGAGATATGATAGTGACCGGTGAGACCCAAATTAAATTTCTCAAATGTGGTTTCAGGTTTACGGTGAGGAGATACAAATATGTAGGGTCTATTAATTTTTTTAAATATATAAAAAATAAATACATAAATAATAAAATTAACTAAAAAATAAATTAATAAGGGCACAATAGTCTTTTTAGGTAAGGCAGGGACCAAACGTGCGACAAAAATAAACAGTAGGGACCATCCGAGTTAAAAAAATAAGTTAGGGACCAAAAACATAAATTCCCCGAAACCACAGGGACCATTCGTGTAATTTACTCTTACTTTTCGTTTTGTTCATATTTGGGTAACTACTTTTTTTGTACACATCTAGGTAACGAACTTGTTGAAATTGTTCACATCTAGGATGTAACCTGCTACAACAGGTCATAATGGTCATATGTGAACACTTCCAACAAGTTTGTTACCTAGATGTGTAAAAAAAAAGATAGTTACCCAGAAGTATATATAGAAGTTAATTACCTTGAGAAGTCATTTTCCCTTTAATTTAGCCCAAGGGTTATTTTCTATCGAAACGTGGACTCAAAGTGGACCCAGCTTCTTTGTTACAGTTTCATCTACATGGATTTTGCCCAACTCCACGAGTTCATGTAGTTCCTTCCCTCCCTCCCTCCCCTCTAAGCATCGGATCCCTCTTTAACTATCCACAAATCTTTTACCTTTTTGCAATCAATCGTTGGAACAAACAAGAAAAACCCTACCTGAATCACCAATTTCTTGTATTTCAATCCCCACCTTGAAATTCACTTCATTCTCTGCCATGCCCTATGTTTGTTCTTCATTGTTTGGAGGTTAATATTCGTTACTTTCGTTGATCAGTGTTCTAATTTTACAGATCGAGATGGTTCCGTGGGGCGGAGTCACTTGTTGTTTGAGTGCCGCCGCTCTCTATCTTCTTGGACGAAGTAGCGGAAAGTAAATATATCCATCCCTATTCTATGCTCTCTTTCTTTAATTAGCGGTGTATTTTAGTTTCTGCTCATTCAAATTTGTATTTTTTTGGTTATATTGATGTTGCAGGGATGCAGAGGTTCTCAAATCGGTAACTCGAGTTAATCAACTGAAAGATTTGGGTTAGTCATTCATTTACCCTACCATTTTCTTACCCCTGTTCGAAAAAAGAGCATTTAACGAGAGTTTATGTATTAACTTCAAAATTGCATGCATAATGTGTTATAATCTTCAAGTGCAGCCCTTTTTCATGTTTTGTTATCATTAGCGCGAGGTGTTTGGATGCTTAGGAAATAAAATGAGAATCAAACAATCATGAGAGTTAGGATAGTTAGACAGTATTACATTTATCTCAATAATTAGTTACAAAGGAGAGTGATAGAGATTGTGTTACGTAATTGATGAATAATGTATTTTTTTTTGTTAACATTTCAGCACAATTACTGGATGCTGCAAACAAAGTGTTGCCTTTTGTCGTGACAATATCTGGTAGAGTTGGTTCAGATACTCCTATCAACTGCGAGTATAGTGGTTTGAGAGGAGTAATCGTGGAGGAAACAGTAATAAGCCTTTTGAATTGCATACACTTGTGTCTTGTTATTTCTTCCTTTTCATGCTCAAATTTCATTGCTTTATAAAGAAGTTGATGGCATGACAATATGACACTTTCTCTATTATCATTTCTAGGCAGAGCAACACTTTTTGAAACATAATGATGCTGGTTCATGGATTCAAGACTCTGCGCTTATGCTATCAATGTGTAAAGAGGTTCCCTGGTTCTTAGTAAGCAATTTTACCCATCTAACTTGCTAGCAATAAAATATAACCCAAATTCTAGGGGTGTGTATGGGGCGGTTTGGTTTGGTTATTGGTTAAAACCGAACCATAACCATTATGATTGGTTAATGCATTTTGGTAACCATTGGGTATGGGTAATATTGGTTATGGTTAATGGTTTTTATCGGTTAACGGTTTTGGTTAATGGTTATTATTGGTTAACCATAATGTTGAAAATAATATAAATGACGGAAGTATATTGGCATAAAAAATGAAAATAGAATACCAAAAAGTCCTCGACGCCAATGTTTGTAACCTAGCTTATACTAATAGAATAAAATGTGTACCTTTAATATTTAGAGTGAGATAACACATAGTCACATTCAAAATCAAAAACATTCAATAAAAATATAAAACATTAAAAAAAATTGACATTAATAATCTCATATATTGATAATTGATATTAATATTAAAATAAAGCCAAACATTCATACACGTTACGTTCAATACGATTAAATCAAAAACTATAAAATAAAAGAGTCAAACATTTATATTATGTGTTATTGGATAAAAAAAAGACAATCGCTCATATACATTCAATGTGATTAAGTCAAAAACAGGAATTAAAAAAAGCCAAAAAAATACATTCTTAATATATCACAGAGTCAAGAAGAACCAAAAACTTAACTTACCTAGAAGTCTTGATTATAAAGTCAAAAAATCATTCGAATAGGACTATAAAGTCAAAACAATCTTTGATTAGGATTAACGGTGTGAGAAGCCTTCGATTACGATTATGAGTGTAAAGATTAAACTACTTGTGAATAATGTTTATAAATTGTAGAATTAGCCGATTAGGAATTACAACATTAATCAATAATCTAACTCAATGCATGATTGGAAGATTGTGTGTGTCTCCGTGATCAGCCTTTGATGGTTTGATTGCTCATTCGTCTCCTGATAAGTGAGGATTAATGGATTATATTTTCAATATTTTAATGGATCTTAGATAAGTTTGACTATATTATTTTATGTATAATCTATAATTCTTATATATTAAAATATAAAGTTGGCGGTTTGGTTAATAATGGTTCGGTTAACCTATAAAACCATAACCGAACCGTTAGTTAGCGGTTAACAAAAATTAGAAACCGAACCAACGGTTTTTATAATGGTTCGGTTATTATGGTTCGGTTATAGCGGTTAATTTGGTTTTGGTTCGGTTTATTGGTTATTATGCTCACCCCTACCAAATTCAACCCATTTTCTCACATAAACGCATCGAAATCATGTCCTTAATTTTACAATTTTTTATTAGGATGATGGAAGTGCTCATGTATATGTTGTTGGAGCTCGTGGTGCTGCTGGTTTGGTGTTAACTGTTGGAAGTGAAGTATTTGAGGAGTCAGGACGATCACTTGTTCGTGGAACATTAGATTATCTACAAGGTCTCAAGGTATGGAATGTCTTGATTTGTTACATTATTTTTATGTATGCATATAAATGAATTCATGATGCTAAGTATGGCTTAATTATAATGTCATTGTTTTGAAGATGCTTGGAGTCAAGAGAATTGAACGTGTTCTTCCAACAGGCACTCCATTAACTGTTGTTGGTGAGGTATGGTGTTTTTATACAAGTGAGAAAAAAAACATTGTCTCTTTTGTTTAACTTGTTTATTATATCCATTTGGCAGCTGACCATATAAAATTTAACTAATAGAAAACCTTTTTTATGTGCTTTGTGAATAAGTTTTAAGTGGGTGAAGGGAGAACATTGTTAGTATCTAACGTTTATTGTTCATAATGATTCTAACTATAATTAATAATTCTGAATCTGCTTAATATCTATTTTTATCAGAGTTGATGTTAGTTTTTGGTTCGATTCTTGTATATTTAAAAAAACTATCAGTTTGAGTCTTTCCCTGAAATGCAGGCTATTAAAGATGACATTGGAACAGTTCGGATCCAACGACCCCTCAAAGGCCCATTTTATGTCTCTCACAAAACCATCGATCAACTCATTGCAAATCTTGGGAAATGGGCCAGGTTATTTAATATCAGTCAATATGTTCATGTGTGTGCATATTGGTTATATATATATATATATATATATATATATATATATATATATATTAAGTTTTCTCAATTTGTTTTTAAAGAAAGCTGCAAGCATTTTATGACTAAATTCAAAATGCAGGAAGCTGTTTTCATGTTCCTAATAACAACAAATTTTATTTTCTATGTCTGTTTACTGAATGCTTCCTTTTCCAGGTGGTACAAGTATGCTTCAATGAGTTTTGCTGCATTTGGTTTTTATCTGATTGCTAAGCACGCTTTTCAATACATAATGGAAAGAAAACGTCATTGGGAATTGAAGAAAAGGTATGGGTAGTGACTAGTGGTAGTTAATTTGCAATGCTTGTAATGGTTACCAATTTGACTTGTTGGAGGTAAAAGATAACCCAAGTAGACCCATTTTTAAATAATTAAATTGAGAACTCTCATTCATTCCACTTCACCACAATTGTTGTTCATCCTTTGTATTTTTGCTCAACCGAATTTTTTTTTGATATTACAATGAAATGAGCAGTTGTTTTCTTTCAAATTTTGTATGCAGAGTTCGTGATGCTGCAGCCAAAAGAGCAGCTCCAGATAACGAAGGTCAGTTGCTCTTTTTGCTATACATCAATTTGGTTTCTTCAGAACTTCATTGCTAGGTCCTAACAACAATGTTCACTCTTTGCTACTAAAAAAATTTCAGGTTCAAATGGTAAAGCAGAAAATGGATTTAGTGGCACCCGAAAGGATGTGCAAATGCCTGATATATGTGTCATATGTCTTGAACAGGAGTACAATTCTGTTTTTGTCCCGTAAGTTTTCTGAAATTATCCCTCCTTAGTCTTATAAAAACTCAAAAGAGGTGGTTACATCATACATGGACATTTTAGATAGGTAGGTAATTTTACATTTTTTTTTAAATAATAAATTTTCTTACAGCAACTTCTATATGCTTCTCCAAATCTGATTATTTTGACCCTAAATAATCAGAAAATCAGACGTATAGTATAATCACTTTTACATGTATTTCAATAATAAGTTTTCATGCATGGCTTCCCATGCTCTATATGCGGTTAAATACAAGAAATAGCAAAGTAATTTTGTTTATTATAGCATCCTATTTTCATTTCTTCCTGTTACAAGTTACCCAATTATAGCAATGCCATACAAATACAAGCTGCTGTAGCTGGTTAGATTTTTCAAAGTATAATGTCCTTACAAGAAAAAAAAAAGTGAACTTACAACAAAAGATAAGCTCAATTGACCCATTTCTATAGAAACATTTTGAGATTGCCCCCTCTATCTTATACTCCCAAAACGAAAAGTCAAAACTCAAAAGTTTATTCAACGTATAACATAGACTCTTGTTGGCCCTTTTATTCGTTTTAGATACTTATTATTATTATTATTATTATTATTATATTCAGAAAATATGAAATGAAGAAAAAGAAATATGGTTTTCAGGTGTGGTCATATGTGCTGTTGTGTGACATGTTCTTCACACCTAACGAGCTGTCCGCTATGTCGATGTCGAATTGGGCAGGTGGTGAAGACCTTCCGTCACTGAGAACTGCATTTGTATGCATATCAATAACTGTGATTTTAAACTCAAACTCATAATTTTGTCATTGAGAACTGTATGTATCATGTATGTATGTATGAATAATTATGAGTTCTTAGCATTAGTTCTACATTAGAAGTTACATATCCTCTGTTCTGCTCGGTTTATTCTCAAATTTCCTTACCCGAAGGTGTAAATATATGTACTTCACCATCTAGTTTACTGTAATTTTGAATCAATTGAGTGAATCACAAGCCATGTTTATGACATTTTTGGTTGTTTTTCTTTTCCGTTGATATGCATTTGTTTGAGAACCCATCTGTAACTCAATAGAGTGTGCTACCAACATAGGGCAATGTACTTTTTTTTATATACATAATAATAACAATGTACTTACATTTCTCTACCCTTGGTAACAATGTACTTACATTTGTTTCAACAAATATACCCAATTCCCACAAAGATGTAGGTTTGTAAGGGGAAAGTTAGAGATGCGGACAAATCATACCTCCACCCAAAACCATCATGATAGAATAGAAGAAAATGATTTAAGAAAATACGATACTATGAATAATAATACAAAAAGAAATCAATGGCATATATGAGTAGATCAATTAACCGGATCTAAAATACTCCAATTCCTTAATTTTATGTACTTACATTTGTTTATCCACATTTATTGATAATAGCAATATGTGACCTTTGCAAGTTACGTATTGGTATTATGTGTAAAAAATAAGTATGTTGCTATCATGGGTAAAGAATGGAAGTACATTGCTATTATGGGTAAAAAAATAAAGTACATCGTCTATATTGGCAGCCAGAGTAAAGTACGATCCTATTCCCTACAATATCCCTTTCATAATTTGCAAGCTCTATTCATAAAGTAATTAACATTTGTGTGTGTGCGTGTGTGCGCGTATTCTTACATATGATCTGTATTGTAAATTTGTAATCATACTAGCGAAAAGTAGCAATGATATTACTACCATAAATAACTAGCTATATGTACATGCGATTAGTGGAGGTTGGAGAATAGAAGACATGCTTGATGTGATACAGATTCTAGGGTTCGATTAAGCATCTTTAAAGAGACGTGGATCCTTATCTCGCACCATGCATGCATGTACCCATCCACATAGTATTTCAATTTGGCAAAAACATTTTTCTACCTTGGAATCTGCTAAAATTTTGCACATGTGAATATTGACAGCGCTTCACCATACTCTTTTAGGCTATAATTGGTCTATATGAATAAACTTCCATAGAGGTTTCCCACTTTTAAACAATATTCCTCCAACTTTGGTGGTTAATTTCTTTCTGACTTGGAAAGCTTTCCAAGAATCTGATTCTACACACTTGATAACTGATCACTAACAGGTTGTAGCACCATATATAAAAGCAGGTAATCGAATGTGATCCCTTACCAATAACACAATATAAAAACATTACTTAATGCAATTATGTGCGGAATATATCATGCATGCCCTTAAAGAATCCTAGTCTAACCTCTTTTAACCGTTTATTATTGATTGACTGGACATGATTGAACAAGTTGTACTCTTGAGACAAAAATTGTGATTTTTTGTCATATCCAACAAAAATGTACCAGGATCGGGCAATTACTCAACTATCGATCTCTTGTCTGTGCAAAACACGTGAATTCTCTCATCTACATCATTGAAAATAACTCTAGATAGTTTGTCTAGTCTGACGTTTCCTATGTAACAATAACAACCTTGATCAACCGATTAATCTCTAAAAGGACATTTAGTTCGTAGAATGTTTTTGGAAGATAAATCAAAAGCATTGTAATATAATATGTCACATATATTTTTTTTGAACAACTTGTTAGTGGTTAGAAGTTAGTATCACCAAGTTAGTCAAATCGCCAATGTCCGGATTAAAACCCGATACCTCTAATCTAAGAGACAACATTTACCAAGTGGCTAGTACCACATTGACATGTCATATATCAGGTTAAATGGAAATAAAATGAAATTCAGTAAAAAAAAAATTAAAAATTTTAATTTTTTTTTGTATTCAGTTTTTTTTTTTGTTACTGTAATTTGTATTATATATAATTTTAATTTTTCTATATTTTTTATATTAGTTTTTTAGTGAGATAATAAAGGATAACTCCTATGCAATAATCCTTCAAATCCCAATACATGAAATTTGAAGGACTCCAACGGAATTGAATTCCAATTCCGTCCTCCAGGCAGTCAAACACGCCATAAAGTATAAAAACTGAATCTCAAAATTCCAATTCCCACTAACGAAATGCACATTTTCTAGTTACCAAATCAGGCAAATTCGTTTTCAATTCCTTGTTAAATAGCCACAAATTGCTTATTAGTTTTGAAGTTACCAAATACCCCCAAATCTGAACCTGATGGCGAAAGATCAATCAAGCAAAAGCCTCGCCAGAAGTTCATATGAGAAGATATCCAAAGTCACTTTTGGCTCTTTACGTCGAATTTCACACTGTCCTAAGAACACTAACATTCCAAATCCTTCACTGACAACCACTGATGCTCCCCAAATCCCATCACTCCCTCTTCACCAACCCGTTTCAGGCGAAGCGCTGCAGAATCAAATCCCATGCGAGTCCATTCCTCCCCCCGTAGTAAAACCCACTAAAAAGTTTGTGCGTTTCTCTTCAAGTAACATCAAGAAAACTAGAGATGGTGATGGTGGTGCAGGAGGGAAGGAGTTGACTGGGCAGACGACTTTTAGTGAGCAAAACGTCAATGGTTATATCGATCGTACGAAAATGAAGATGAGAGCTCCTTCAAATGTTTCTATTTCTAGGCGTGAAAGCTTCAACGACAAGTTTTCAAGTTATATTAGCCGAACCAAGTTCAGGTTGAGAACTACTTCAACTGTGGGTGCCGATGGGAAGACTGTGTCCTCTGGATGAACGTGTAGATCGACACTTGAGCTGAGCACCATCAAAATAAGCCTGGGCGGCACTAGTCCTATTCTAATTTCTAATTTCTATTTCTATTCTAATTAATAAATGAATAAATAAATCTATTTGTCTATTAACAAGTATCATAATATTATAAATACTTATTAATATTATATGTCATGTACTTGTCAACCTATTAATTATTTATTTTAAATTTTAAATTTCTTACTCTAATTTACTTAAATTAATAATTGATTCTTCATTTTAAATTTTAAATTTTAAAATTTTTCACTCTAATTATATTAAATTAATAACATTAGATTAAAAAATAAAATTAAATTAATACAGATGATAAGGTGATGTAACTTCAAGTATTTATTTAAATCAATGATTACAATTTTATATAACTAAAAAATATCTTTTAAGCAATAATTTATTTAAAATAATTTTGATTTTTTAATATGAAAGTTTAATTAATTTTATTTTGAACTTTATTCTATAGTTGTAGGTACTAGGTAGGGGTGTTATTATTATTATTTTTTCTTATTTTCAGTTTAATCGGTTCGGGTTTTTCAGTTTTTTTACATCTTAAAACTACTCATAACCAAACTAAATAAGGTTCGGTTTACTCAGTTTTGGTTAATTCGGTTACGGTATATTCGGTTCGGTTTACTGGTTAAAACAAATAAAATTTTGAGAAATTTACAAAAATAACCACTTTTGCTAATCACTTTGTAAAAACATCCAAAAAAACTAAGATTACAATTTTAGCCACTAAAATCACAGATGAATTAGGGATATTTGCAATTGCTCCTTCATATCTGCGAATGTACAAGTTGGTAAATCGTGGACGCGTATCGATTGTTGTACGTTAACATGAGGGTCCATCTGTGAACCTCGATTTATCCCCCTATAAATACCTTTTTTAACACTCATTTTTCAAGTTTTTTGTTGGGGAAAACACTTTATGTGGGAGCCATGAACGAAAACATGCACTCTCTCGAAAACATGGATTTTTACTGATTTTGTGTTCTAATCATCATTTATCATGTTTATGGTAAGTTTGCTTATGAATTATCCGGAAAAAATAGGGAAAAAACGAAAATCAAAGGTGTTGCCCCTTCGATTTTCATAGATCTATGTGTTATATTCGATGTTTAGAGTATTTCATAAGTAGCATTGCGGTTTTGAGAGCATTTTATACTTGGTATTGTTAGTATATTGCAGATCTATGATTGTACAAGTACGTGATGCATAAATCGTGCATTGTGAGGTTGTATATTTGGTTTTCATAGATTATATTGGTAGTAAACTGATTTTTGATACCAAAAGGCCTTTGGCATAGCGGTAAGGAGTGATCCTCTCAAATGAGAGGTCATGGGTTCAAGTCTCTTAGGAGACATATGTGGTATTTAAGAGTAGGTTTAGATAGTTTGCCGTTTAAAAAAAACTGATTTTTGATGCAAGTGTTATGCAAATATGTTATAGAATTGTTATATAAATATGTTTTGTGTTATAAAACTGATTTATAATGCATCTTGAAGTTGCACCTTTTCATTTCATAATATGCCATTGTTATGAAATTGATTATGATGCTATTATTATGCAAATGTGATAGACAATGCATTCCGTAGTTGATTTTCTCATGGTAGTATGCCACAAATATGATGCTATGTATAGTTAATTTGTTATGCAATTATGTTAGAAAAACTAAAAATATGTTATATAATTGTTATATAAATATGTTTTGTGTTATAAAACTGATTTATGATGCATCTTGAAGTTGCACCTTTGCATTTCATAGTATGCTATTGTTATGAAATTGATTATGATGCTATTATTATGCAAATGTGATAGACAATGCATTTCGTAGTTGATTTTCTCATGGTAGTATGCCACAAATATGATGCTATGTGTAGTTAATTTGTTATGCAATTATGTTGAAAAACTAAAAATAATCTTGTTGTGTAGATCTTATTTCCGATGCATTTCATAGTTTGTATTGTAGATTTATGTAAAGTATGAATTGCATTGCAACTGAATTGTCATATTTATATGTTTTTTTGACAGTTTTATGAATTTTTAGTATAGTTAGAAATAACAACTTACTTTCCTTATAAAATTTTTTGTTAAAGTTATTACCAGTTGTGTTGTCGTTGGTGTTGTGTGATGAATTTAATGTGTTATTAAAAAAAATTATACCCTTTTAACATCTTGTTTTATTTAAGCACAACTATAAAAATGTTAAAGTTGTGGTTAATCTGAAAGGATCGGGGTGTAATATATGGGAAACATTTGAACAACTGAATGTTGCCCGATGTGAAGCATTTAGAATGACTGTTTTTGGTTTTTTGTTGGACGTCCCTTCATTACAAGGGGATGAGTTGCTATTTCACAAAATGTTTCTTCATCAGATACGGCCAGACGCAGTATTATCTCAAGATGGCATAAAACGATTGTATTTTAAAGTGGGCGATATGAAAATGGTTTATGGCCCTGAATAGTTTTGTCTGATCACCAGATTTAATTTTAGTGTGTACGTATCCAAAACAAATAGGAAAAAATATCCGAAAAAAGTAAACTGGTAGTAAAAAAAGGTGTTTATTGATGGAACGTTTCTTTTCGAGCAAAACAAATAGTTTGGTGGCAATATATGATTTGAAAAGTTTCATATTAAACAATCCCTTCTTAGTTGCTAACGACAATGATGTTGTGAGAGCATGCCTAATATACGTTTTGTGTTAAGTGTTTTGGGGGAAAGAAGCAAATGATCGTATACAACAAGACTGATTTTTTTGGCTGAGAACTTGGATGACTGGAACATGTATAAATTGTGGAATTAGAATCGTTATTCTTTTGTATAGTAAAGTTTGTTATAATTAAAAAAATTATTTTGTAGGTTTCCATGGGGTAGTTACTTGTGGGAGTCCACCTTCGATGATCTTCAAGAGACTTGGAAAATTATCAATAACTATTTATCACTACCCGAGCCTTGACGACTTTTCCAATACTCGGTGTTAGGATTTACGACACCATTCTGGGTATATATATACATTTAAATATTTAAATATTTGTATAATTTAATTAGTATCTTTGTTGTTTTAATCATTATGATTATTGTAACACCCATAAAATTCAAGCCAATTTAAAACATTTTAACCCATTCAAAATCATTAAGTTATTACAACTTGTTTTCAAAATAGTTTAAACATCAGAGTATCCCCAGAACCAAATCACAAAATCATGAAATATGAGGAGCGGTACGATCACGCCTTTGCCTTGCCACGATCACCTGATGTACCTGAAACAATAAACTGAAACTGTAAGCTCGAAAGCTTAGTGAGTTCCCCCAAAATACCCGTACACACACAACCATACACATACAATAATGAACAGCATACTATGGGTCCAATCAACCGCCAGGTTGGAATACCCTAGGCCCTCAACCGTCGGGTTGGAATGCTAACATACTACGAGTCCAATCATCCTCGGAATGGAATACTCTCGGCCCACAACCATCGGGTTGGAATGCCCACACACATATACATACAATGACTACTATGGGTCCAATCATCCCTCGGGGTGGAATACCCCAGGCCCTCAACCATCAGGTTGGAATGCCCACCTACTATAAGTCCAATCATCCTACCGGGATGGAATACTCCTTGCCCTCAACCATCGGGTTGGAATGCCCACCTACTATACATACAATAACAACTATGGGTCCAATCATCCCTCGGGATGGAATACCCCAGGCCCTCAACCATAAGGTTGGAATGCCCACCTACTAGCAAACATGTGCACCTATCAAATAACCATATAACAGTCTACAAGACAACATACTAGGGCCCTATCATCCTACCGGGATGGAATACCCTCTACTACTGCTCAACACGTGCACATATAACAGGTAATCTCCTACCAGCGTACAGACAGTCAGACCAACTACAGGTCACTAAGCATAGCCACATCCAATCTACCAGAATACCGATCTAACAAAGCATACCATCATATAGCCATCCTATCTACCAGGATGCCAACTAACATATCACAGCAGTAACTATCTCAAATAACAAATCAAAGGGCCGGCCTTGGTGCCTTAGACCCTTGGGTATAGTGAGGATAACTCACCTTGAAACTGCCAAACCGAACCACGAAAGCACAATCCCGAAGCACTGCCCCAAACTCCAACACCTATAGCCATCAATGATCCATTGACATAAATATCCAAATTACCATAATTCCCTTGAAGGTCAAACTGGTCAAAGTCAAAGTCCTGGCCAAATTCAACCTTCCTGATTGACCCTACTCGCCGAGTCAACCCGTTGACTCGCCGAGTTCCTAAACTCAGAAAACTCTCATATCACGACTCGACTCGCCGAGTCACCCCATGACTCGTCGAGTTCAACAATCTCCGAGTCCTATCATGTCCAACTCACTGAGTCACCACTCAACTCGCTGATCTGAGTCTTAACCAGAAGAGGTTGGGGTTTTGCGTTCTGACTCGCCGAGTCCAAGAACAGACTCGCCGAGTTCACGACAATCTTCAACAGACTCGCCGAGTTGTTCCTCCAACCCGTCGAGTTCATGCCTATCTTCAACAGACTCGCCGAGTCTCTTCAGTCCTTTATTCATACAGAGGCTTTTCGAGTCATGCAGGGGCTCCAAACTGTAGATCCACTCTTCTAGGGCATGACTCTCACGTAAAGTTGCAAACTTTACGTGGAAACAAAGAGCTATAGACCCAAATCAATCTAGGGCTAAGGTTTAAGACAAGGATGCTTCACCAACAAACCAAGGGCTGATACTTTATGAGTTTTCGGACCAAGACAAGTCTATATCTGAAGTAGCAACCTCAGATCTAGACCCCTAACCCGAAATAGATCCTTAACATGCCAAAATGGCCCCAATCTCATTCTTGAATAGATATAAATGCAATAGAGTCAAGGTAACAGCTTGTTACCTCTAAAATATGACCAAGCTGAAGTAGATTCTGGATCTACACCAATCCCTTGATGCTAGCCTCTTGATCTTCAAGCTCTCTTCTCAATATTCCTCCTCCAAAGCTCAAATCTCTTTAACAATGGAAGCTCACATGATTTTAGGGTTTACTGACTCTCAAGGGCAATAAGGAGGCTGAAGGGAGGACATATGGTCCTTTAAATAGGGTGCAACCCTTAAGATTAGGGTTTTCTCTTTTCAGCACCAACTCGTCGAGTCCAGCTGCCGACTCGGCGAGTTGGTCACTTAACTTGCGACCAAAACCCGCTCCGACTCGACGAGTAAGCATACCTACTCGTCGAGTACCTTCTTCAATTTACACTTAAATCCTTCAATCATACTTCTAAATTTTGGGATGTTACAACTCTCCCCCACTTAAATTAGGCTTCGTCCTCGAAGCCTACTGCAGTATACGATTCTGAATATACCTCTTGCACTGCAGACTCCGATTTCCCAATCAACTCAGGTCCTTCCCGACCCTACCACTGTACCCCTTTTAAAATAACTTCTTCTCGTGTGGTATCCTTGCCAATACTCCTGGCCGACCACCAGCCTTTTCTACTTAATGTCTAAACACATCAATCCAGTATCAGCCGATGATACTGCCACCTTCCTGACATGAACACACCTTCGAGACTTGCGAAAGTTAGACACCAAAATAATTCGCTGAGCTCTGCTATAACACTAATCTACCTTTCCTCCGCCCAAAATTGGCGATAACCCGGATAACCTGCAATAGGGAACGAATCCTGTTCCCATCCCGAATCTATTCCCTTTACAATGACAGGATACTGCATCCTCCAGCTTCTAGCAACTCCCATGAATCAACCAGCTATATCACATAACCATTCGTACCTAGCCTAATCTGTGACATCCCCAATTTCACGGCCAGAAAAGACCGATTTAATTTATGCTTTTAAAATAATTTCAGAGTAATCATTTGATTAAAAGTGTTGCGGAATTTGTTCCCAGAAAAACATGATAAATATGTTACCAAATCATTTCTGAAGAAATGTATTTTGTTCACTTAAACCATTGGGATGTCATTGTCAATACAAAAACATAAGCATAAACAAAACTTACATTCATTTACACTAGTGATCTACTTCTCTTTTAATCTCTCAGTGTAAAGCAACTTCGTATCGATACCTGTGATACAATTAAACTGAGTGGGTCAGGCTTGGGAGCCTGGTGAGCATATAGGGTTTTCAACCCACAATAAATAATAAACTTATTAAGTTCTCAATCAATAAATTTATTAATTTCATCAACCAAAATAACCCTAATTACCCATTCCCATTATCCTTACTCTACGTCCCTAAAACAACTATCACAAGGGACCTAGCCTAAGGATTATCACTAGGGGTGACAACATTGCTTTGGGGGTTCCTCAGCAAGTTATGTCAAATAAAATAAACATCGGGGTGACAACATTGCTTTCCCTCAGCAAGTTATGTCAAACAAGGCATCCTAACATAAAACAACCTATAAAGTGACAACATTGCTTCCCTCTGCAATTTATGTCAAATAAGACATGAAGTCACATCGTTGTCATGTGCTAAGTCCATAACTCTTATTTTGTCGACAATATTTCCCACGGGAGTTCCTCCCCGCAATACATGTTAATGGGTTTTCCATATGCTAAGTCCATAGCTCTTATTCATCGACGGTATTTCCCACGGGTGTTCCCCCCCGCAATACATGTCAATGGGTTTTCCATACAGCTGATGAACATACTAAGGGGTTTCCCCAGCCATACATGCCCTAAAGGCACTCATGAGGGGAATAGAGTACAGCGAATGAACACTCAAGTCCATTAACACCTACAGGTTGCGAGCCTGCTAGTGTTCCACAGACCGTCTAGAACAGTCCATGGTTGTCATCCATACTCTGCTGAATGACGGGGGTCAACGTTTGGGTAAGGGCTTTTCTCATATTGCACCACTCACTCTCAACTCATGATCTATATCACTGATCATCTCATCTATCAAACTCACCTTTCATCACACACCCACTATTTAACTCATGATCTATATCACTAACTCATGAAGCTCGTCCGATCACTTCATAAAAGAACAAAGACTCCAAAGCTCTTCCAAATAAAAGTATAGGGAAAATACTGATAAAGTACTCTCGTACGCTCCCGTACCCCGACACGTAATAGTGTCAAAAAGATGAACTAACGGATGAACACATAGTTCAAAAACACCTAATGAACATATAGTTCAAGAACACTTTATGAACATATAGTTCAAACATACGTACCGATTACAAGTCTACTAACGTTCCATTGGACTATCTAAAATAGTCTGTGGCCGTTGTCTATACTCTGCTAGATGACTAGATCATCTTAAACATCGATACCTCTCATCACTTTTATTTCATCACACATCATCTAATTCATCTACCCATGTTTTACCCAACATATTTGTAGATAAAAATATATATACAGTTTAAAACTTGTATAAAACATCTATTCAACAGTCACCTTAATTAAACAATCAATATAATTACACATAACACGTATTTTAAAGAAAATACTTCATATATATGTGTAAGGTGAAAGTAACTACACACTCACTTGATTTAACGATAACCGGGCAGCACTTCGTTGCCTAGAATGATCGTTTCTAATAAAACCGGGAGTTTTATTGAGAAACCGGGCTCTGCGAGGGCCGGGCTTCGAAACCGAAAAAATAAATTTCTCGGGCTTCTCGGGCACTCCGGGACGTGTTCCGGGCGTTGGAAATGATCTCGGGGCATCGGGGGAGGTCAAAATGCTAAAAGTATGAGTTTAGGGGTGAAAAAGGGGCAAAATCCCAAAATTACCCGGGAAGTCTCGCATGCCCTTCTATTTATAGGGTGGTCCGAAGGTCGGCTTAGAAGAGGAGTCATCAGGCGAGGACACGCGGCAGCAAGGCGAAGGCGCGCAGCACATGGCTCGCATGTGCGAGGGTCTCGGTGGCAACCTCCGATTGGACCGCGGTCTAGTCCGAGGCTTCGGACGTGGCTTCCTTCTGCGAGACTCGGACACGAGGAAAAGGACACGCGTCGGACTCCTAGTGGACCCCTTCGGATGACTCAACAGCTCGGACGACTCATCCAAATTTCGGACACGTGGCATGCTCTAAGCGAAGGTGACGTGGCCGAAGCCACCTATGCAAAATTTCTCGGTTTTCGTGCCAAAACTTCTAAAATCCATTACTTTCGCATACGAGCTCCGTTTTTGATGTTCTTTATATGCACGCGTAGGTAAAATTACGCTTTACAACTTTCGTTTAGACTTCGTCGGCTAATTTTGTAACGCCCCATTTCTCAGGTATTTATTTAATGTGTGAGTTCTTGATTTCAAGGGCTACTCGACGAGTTGATTGCCCTACTCGTTGAGTAGCAGCGGGTTGGTCTACGTATTTTAATGACCTACTCGCCGAGTCCAATAAGGGACTCGACGAGTAGGAGCTGGCAGATGAAACCTTAAATCTCGGGGTTTTGCACCCTATTTAAAGGATCATTGGCCTCCCCAACCTCCCTTTTTATTGCTTCTTGTCCCTCTCAAACCCTAATCGAGTGTGTGTGTTCCATTTGTGTGTTTTTGAGCTTGGAAGAGGATTTTGTGGAGAAGGGAGCTTGCAGAGTAAGTATTCAGAAGCAAGGAGCTTGTGGGATCTGAAATTCACCTTATTGGGCATCTTCTAGAAGGTATAAATCGTTACCCTAACCTCATTTCATTCTAGATCCCCTCTTTGGACAATTCTAGGGTTTTCATGGTATGATTGGAAGCTATTCTTGTGTGTAAACTAAGTTCTGAAGTTGTAACTTCAAAACTGAGCTCCCTTAGGCTTCTTAGTCCATAAAGTTTCCAGCTTGTGCAAGAATGAGACTCTCCCAAGGTGCAAAGCTCCATTGGAAGCTTAGATTGGTCATCTAGGGCCTTTAGAGCCTTGCATGTGCGTAAAGTTGGCAACTTTACGTGATAAACATGCCTTAGAAGCCTGGATCTATAATCTGGAACCTTGCCATGGCTTAAAAAGCGTCTGCATGGATGAAGGTCTGCAAGGACTCGGCGAGTTGGAGGAACAACTCGGCGAGCCCCTTGAAGATGGCCATGAAATCGACGAGTTGGATGAACAACTCGGCGAGTCCGTTGAAGATTGCCTTGAACTCGGCGAGTCGGGTAGGGTTTCTCCCAATTCTTGGACACGTATGAACTCGACAAGTTAAAGGGGAACTCGACGAGCCAATCAAGAATTTCACGACTTCTCGAGTTCAGGAAGGACTTAACGAGTCGGTGAACTGCACTCGACGAGTCGAGTCAACATGGACTGTTGACTTTGACTGTGGACTTTGACTTAGACCAGGGGTTGACCAGTTGACTTCTAAAGGTATTCTAGTAATTTGGAGATTTATGAAAAAGGGGTTTTATGGTAACTATAGGGGGTGGAGTTCGTGTTGGAGATCCGGAAGTTGAGCTTTCTAGTTTCAGACGACAGTTGCAAGGTGAGTTATCCTCACTATACTAAGGGGTCTAAGGCACCAAGGTCGGCCCATTGGATATGATATCCTAGTAGTTGTATTATGTTGAGTATGAGTTGGTTATGCATGCTAGTTTGATATGCTAGAGGGTAGGTCTGTAGGACTACCTGTGATACTGATTGATTACCTGTATGTGCATTATCTGTTACATGTTGATATGTTATGTGGGATGGGTTGAGGTTGTACTGCTTTGTGCGGTAGCCAACAAACCCTAGAGTATCCCAGATATGAGCTGAGGGCCCGGTAGGCATTCCAGACTCATACTGAGGACTCGGGAGCATTCCAGATACGAGCTGAGGGCCCGGTAGGCATTCCAGACTCGTACTAAGGGCTCGATGGTATTCCAGATACGAGCTGAGGGCCCGGTAGGCATTCCAGACTCATACTGAGGACTCGGGAGCATTCCATATACGAGCTGAGGGCCCGGTAGGCATTCCAGACTCGTACTGAGGGCTCGATGGTATTCCAGATACGAGCTGAGGGCCCGATAGGCATTCCAGACTCATACTGAGGGCCCAGGGGTAATCCAGCTTGTAAAGCTGTGGACCCATTGCATGCTGTTCTGTTCAGTTTGTTATGATATGTTATTGCTGACGTGGTTATGTGGTCTGTATGTGTATCGGTATTTTGGGGGTAACTCACTAAGCTTTCGGGCTTACAGTTTCAGTTTATTGTTTCAGGTACCTCAGGGGATCGCGGCAAGGCGAAGGCATCATCGTACAGCTCCTCATATTATGTTTATGTTTCTGGGAATACTCTGATAAATAATATTTTGAAAACAAAGTTGTAATGTTTTGATGAACTTGACATGTTTTAAAAGTTTAAATTGGTTTGAAATTTTTGGGTGTTACAAATTTTGACTTTAATTTTTAAATTATTATTTTTAACAGACCGGGACAGGAAATCCGTTAAAAATTCATAACTTCTTCATCCGACGTCCGTTTTCGTCAGACTTTTTACCGTTGTGCTACTAATGACGAGACCTTCGATTCTCGTTTAGGTCGTGTCGGCTAAAAATCGTTCGATCTAAAATTCGAGTTTTTAGCTGTCTACGGCTAAGCTGAAACTTCGAAAAATCATAACTTCCTCATACGAAGTCAGATTTGGGTGTTCTTTTTATACCTACTCTCGGTTTAACGAACACTACGAGTTTCGTTTAGATCACTAAGGCTAAAAAGTAGTTTATCAAAAACTCACTTTTTACAACATTCGGCCCCGTGCCGGTTTTGTCGCGAAACTTCGACATGTCATAACTTCTTCGTTATAACTCGGATTTCGGCATTCTTTATATATCCGTAATCCTTGTCACGCTCAATACAAGTTTCTTAATAGATATCGGCTTTATCTAATATGTATTTTCGACGCTCATTTTTATCCTTAATTAATTAAACCCTAATAATTAAGCATAAAACACATAATTCACATAAAATTCACATAATTCCTTTTCATTTCTTATAAATGAGTTACAAAGGTTAACCTAGACCATTATGTCAATATTAATGCCTAGCCTAGAAACACGGGCGTTACACAATCAGCCTCAGGCTAGAATACCAGGTACGCCTATAACGGGTCCAGTCATCCCAAGGATGGTATACCCTCGCATTCTCATGCATGTTTGGCCCAATCAACCCTCGGGTTGGTATACCAAACACACCAGGTCCAATCAATCATAGGGTCCGGTCATCCTCATGATGGAATACCCTAGATTGGAATACCACTACTCACATAACCCATGCCTACAACCATACTTGAAGCCCAAGGATCCAACCTTGCAGCTCCCTCAATCCGCTCTGATTCGACACAACCGAGTGTAACTCACCCAAATCTCGACATCACGTCTACTCCAAACATACCATGACAGGGAACATTACTCTCGCGATCTCTAGGTCCACGACCTACGACTGGAATATCCTCACACGGTTCTCAGCGCCGGTCTAGACTGCTCCCGAGTCTATCAACTCCGCTATCTCTAGCTCCTCTGTCCAAATCTCCAATCTGGAGCTACTCACCTTCTCCTCTTCCAAGGAGACCTGAACCATGACTTCGCGTCATCAGTCGGTGCCGAAATGTCGGAACCTCACTATACATCATCCACTTGTGGAGCACGTCGCTATCCCATAACACGTATACATACTCAGAAACTGACTGCATAATCTACAATCCATAAAGAGTCTTCCACATGCCCCTCAACATTTTCGACACTTGGGAACAACCCCACTGATTGTTATAGCATAACAGTATCCTCACTGCTCGCTCAAAGATCCACCATACATACAGAGTTCTTACCATAACTGGAACACCTCATCGCACCACTTCCCGTAACCGACATCCAAACCGCGTCAGGCGACATCCTTCCAAACCACGCCCCATCCGAGAATTTCCAATTCTCCCCCACTTAGAGCACTAACTACTGTCTACCGGCGGCGAAGCTGGTACGCGACTCAATCGTCCCAATCCGATACAACGAACTTCAAGGGATCCGAGTTCCCGCTGATGATTCCGAATCTCTGGGGCATGACCTTCCTCTCTCTTGAATGCATCATCAGATACTACCCCTCTATAATTTCTCAATAATAACTTCTCACTATCATCTACTATGATCTAATAACTTATGCAGGAAACAAACAACTCATAATAACATGAACAAGATATAGAAGGAAAAGACATACCGGCTGTCACCTCTGGCGTTGTCCCGATCTCCTCGGCCACAAGATGAGAAGCACGCCCTGGAGCCTTCGGAGGCTCTGCTCGACCCTGACCCCCGTCAGTAAGTCTCAAAGTGGCTGGTGCTGGGACCTGCACTAGCCTGGCAGCCAAGAGAGGACACTGGGCCTTCATATGGCCCACCTGATCACAATGATAACAAAGTCGGACTCCGGCAGCTGGAGCCTGCTGCCTACAATCCCTGGCTATGTGGCCCTCCTTGCCACACTTGTGGCACCCAGAAGAAGATCGAAAAACTCTATCATGTACCTTACCGCACTTCCCACAAGTGCGACTCCTCTGGCTTTCCTGATGATAATCAGCGGCCCTCATCCGTTTCGGCGAGGCTGCGACTGCACCGGTGCCTACCTCTGCTCCCTCAGCTGGAGCTCAATCTCTAGCTCGCGCCGCCTGGCAGCCTCCTGCAACTCCAACAAAGTATCACATCTCTGTGTGGACACAAACTGTCTGATGTCCCTCTTGAGCATGCTCAGATACCGGGTCATCTGAGCCTCATCCGAAGCAAACTCAGGGCAGAAAATTGCCCTCCCCGTAAACATCTTGGTGATCTCCATCACCGACTCTGAATCTTGTCTAAGCTCCAAAAACTCCTGAGCCAATCTCTCCCGCTCTACCCGCGGAACATAACGAGTACTAAACATATCCCGAAACTGATCCCAAGTCACCGCAGTGTTCGACTAACGACCCTCCAACGATCAAGGAAGCGGTGGGTAGGAGTGGACACCCATTAAGTTGCCATTTTATAGGCAACAACCTTATACCCCCCCTTATACACGACTTCGTGAATGAGGCCTACTAATGGTAAGACGAATTTGTTCTTATACATATATAAATATTGTTAAACTTATAATATTATAAAGTATAAGGGTTGAATTTTAACTTTCAAAATTCTAGGGGTTGGAACTAAAGTTTTTAATATGACTTTACATGTTCCAAAACTTGAGGGCAAGTTTTGTAAACTTTCAAAACTTTTCATTTCTCATAACTTATGAGTTAATGGTTATGAAAAATGAAGACTCTTCATTTTTTGTAACCTATGTGTTCTTTTAATGGTTATTTATAAATGTGACTTTTGGTTGTCCATAACTTAAGAACTAGTTATGGACTCCATTAAAACACATAAAGATCAAGAATTAATCTAATCAATTATTAGCACATAATTTCTATGATCTTCTAAACTCATATGTTTATGAATGTTCATATCAAAAATTTCAAGAGCATAAATAAACCACATAAAAAAAACTTGAAAATTTGATAATAAACATTTATTTGGATGAGAATAAACATTACCATTACATCAAAATCAAGTTTTATGAACAAAAAAAAACTTTGTGGTAATAATTCTAATCCAAAACAGGCCAAAAACTATTTTTTTACTAATAGCATCAAGTATCAAGAAAACAAACCAGGCTCTGATACCACTGTTGAGTTTTTAGCATTCTAACACTCCTATGGTGTACATGCAACCCTAGAAACCTTGGATCTATGTTTGACTAAGATACATGCAAATAACTATTTTTCCAAGGTTCTCAACCTAACTACCATGGCATGGGGTACTTGAATCAAATAAAGCTAGTAGAGTTACTTACCTTTTAGTAGTGGTTGATTGCTTGGAGCTTGAGAGCCTAGCACCAATAATGTGGATGCCTCAAATGGAAATCACAAATCACCACAAACTTGGAAACTTGAGAGAATAGCAAAACCTCTTCTTGAAATCGGCCCTCTTAGTTCTCACACATAAACTAGTGCAATTTCTAGAACCAAAGCCTCCTTTATATAGTGTGGTGGATTAGGGTTACATCCATGTAAACCCTAATACCCATGTCTTTTCATTTCCATGAGATCCATGGGTTAAAGCTCCATGGATTATCCATGGACTTTCCTTGCAAGCCTAGCCCATTCCAAATAAGCATTAGCCCACACTATATAAATACACAAGCCCATATTTAATTAGTCATACTTTTGATCGCTAAATTAATTCTAAATTAATTATAGATCAATACTAATTAAATAATATGATTTTATATTAATATATTAGAACTTATAATATATTAATAAATCATAACTTATACTATTCTCAAAAGATTATCCATAAATTGTTCGGGTGAAGTGCAACCCAAATGGACCATGCCGGGTCGGGTCAAGTACATACCAAATATAGTTATGGACTTAGACACTATATCCAACAATCTCCCACTTGGATAAGTCTAATAACTATAGTTGCAAGTATGACTTCAGGAACCGATCAGCAATCGTAGCTCTTAAAACTCTGTTGAACTATGAGGCGCCATTTTAGATAAGTGATCATATAATCCTCTGTTCTAGATATCAACCGGACAAACACATGGAACAATGTGTTACTTATTGTCCAGCAGTTGTTTCCCGATTTCCGATTTGTTTGACATAGAACTTAATTGAACACATCAACTTAGTTCTGACCGGGCCCGGTACATGGGTCAACACAAAATCATCGAGGGGCCCAGATATCGCTTCTAATCCAAGAAGGAACAGATAAACTTCGACTCATATGCTTGTTCTACTACTTGTTGAATTACACACAAAGGCACGTTTTATAACATCGAGTTACCAATGCGTTTTCGTACAATCAATGCATAACTAACTCATAGGCAACAAGTCATATCTCTAGGTTTGAAGACTTATATGATATTACCGTCTCACGATCACTCGAGATGAATTCCATGAAGTGATACCAGTGAGCGTGGGTTGAATCCAATACTCAGAACTTATGAGCACTCATGAGTGTTGTAGCACCACTTTGTCCAACATCTTGGACCTCTACAAGCCAACCCATGATAGTCTTGATTCATATTTACTTCCAACATATGACTGACTGTGGATGGTTTAAATAACTTAATCATTCAGGAAGAGTGACTTAGTTATTCTGGAAGTCAAAACATGCAAAGTGAAACACAAGAATAAATGAATCAAATATGGTATCAAACCCTATGAATATAAATAGACCACTTTTATTTATCACCATACTGATTACTCATTATTCATTGTTTCGGTTTTAAACTATCAACTTTATACTTGAATTAAAACAATAGTTGTCCCATGCTCCAAGCATGTACACTATGAGTTTTTTTTCTTTTTCTAAACACTAGTCATGCCATACGCCAAGTATGCACACTATGTTTTTACAAACATTAGTTATGCCATACACCAAGTATGCACACTAAGTTTGTCTATGATCTTTATTCTGTGAAATAGTTAGATTGAACATAATTCCAATGATACTCATTTCACAATCCCAAATCCTTACCGCAAATGCAAGAATTCCAAATTCCTGCCATTTACCTAAATCTGTTAGATTCTAAACTTATATGCATTGGTCCTCTTGTAATGATGTTGCACAAAGTCGTAAAGACTTGTCAACAGACATTACAGAGTATTCCAATGGAGATCAACTCCATGGAATCGAAGTCTCATATTCAGAGTTCATTGCCTTTGAACATTCTTCTTGCATTAACTTTCCTAATCTTACACAGATTTGATGAATAACTTCCACCTATGGGAACATTTCCATATTCCCCTTTTGACTATTACTCCTGAACAAGAGTTGTCTCTTTTCAGAATATGTCAATATTGTCCTTCTCGAATTAACACTACACTTCCAACTGTCCCTGAGCAACCAATCTTTGGTAAACCTTAGATTGTCCTCGACAATTGCTTAATCACTTTAGTCATATCCAATTCTAGACCTTTTCCCCTCTTAGTGCCCCAAGGCATTTGGAAAATTTAGAAAGGATAAATATTATATCACATGAAATCGATCTTGTACCCAAAGCAAATGGGACACGATTTATAAGGACATGATACTAGACCAGTCTTTTGTTATAATATTTCTATTTCTATTTGCCAAGTTCTCATAATTCAGATTATGAAAAGGGATGCCGTAATCATAATCGAATTTTAGAACGCAAATAATGGACCCATATGTAGAATTTCCTTATGTTGAACCATTTCAACATGAAATTCATATATATATATATATATATATATATATATATATATATATATATATATATATATATATATATATATCCTTGACTAAATATGATTAAAACCTCAATCTAAGCTTTTAGAATTGAAGTGAAGTATAATTTCCTCTCCCTTAATTATAGCAAAACAACTTTTTCCCGATTGAAACCATACACCTTTCCTTAGATAGCACACATGTGTGTCTAAACAATTTCAGAATTATGAAAAGGGATGTCGTAATCATAGTCTCAATTGTTTAGACCTTTGCCATTTCTCACAAGTCCATGTTAGTGTGTCGGTTAACCACACACGCTCCACTAACGACTTTGAGAATGCAAATATCATAATTGCTATCTACTTAAAATCTACTCAGTGAAAGCGTTCCCTCACCATCATTTTTCATGAATCGGAGAGAAACCTTATGACACTTAGATTTTATGGTGTATGTGTTCCTATCCATGTGAATTTGTCAAAACCATAATCACAAGACAAGGTTAGTGACAAATCCAAACTCTTATGGATTGAACTTGTGCAATCTTAACTTCTTGCCACCTGGCAGCTCAAGGGCCTGCCATTGCTTCCAAGTTGTTATGCAACCAGTTGAGAACTCTCAGAACTCATATGCAAAGCCAACTTTAACTGGAATGGGCACAGAAATAGGAATATGTCAACACGATAGGTTATAAACCTAAAGTCGTATGCTAGTGATAAACTATAGGTTTTTCCTTCTTGATTAGATCTGAAAGTTTTCCAAGATCTTTAAGACTCCCACTATCCTCTTGACATATAAGACTCACTTGCCAAATATTCAAGAGATAGTGCGGATTCTTTATCATGACAAACACTTCACACAATTGGCCTAAATTGGTCTTTGTTTTATCCAAAACATCACAACTTACCAATTTCAAATGTACAAGAGTAGGACACTTTTACTCTTACATTTGACAAGTGTTATAACCTTTCTTTAAGATATGTCACTCAAGTTACAATCTTGGAGTATGACTCTAAGACTTGTTTTGGAGCGAAGTGTGACTCATCTTCTTGATTTAACCACTTCAACAAATCATGATTCCTCTTCTTAGTCATAAGAATGCACTAAGATGTCCTTAGAGAACCAATTGTGATATGGTTTCTTAATCATTAAGATGATCATTAAACATGATACTAAAGTACTCTCCCATCTTTTCAGATTTGAGAAACTTTTATCCTTCTGCCTAATTTGATTCTTCTCAGTCGTCATGCCATACATCGAAACTTTTCCAATGTTTCAGAATTATACTTAAACTTGTAAGTATAACCATATTTACTAAACCTTAGTAAATCATGATGAATAATCTTATCGATCTTTTGTGGTGGACTTGACCAGTGCACAAGAATGTGTACTTGACCCCTTAGTCCCTCACTTGACTCACATATACATGTGAACAATGAATTAGTCTTAATTTTCCAAAGCTGAAAGTTCTCATTCATCATATTATATAACTTGCATGATTCCAAGTTTCGGTCCAATTGAACCTTGGTTGATGAGAATCTTTCCTTATTTGGTAAATGTAGACACTACCACAAATGAAAGAATCAAATTCATATTTCCATTATTGCTAGAAACATATAAACGTCAATTTTCCATAAAAGCCATTGCAAGGAGATATAAACTAAAATAAAAATAAAAAAAAAATTATTTATTTATAAAATGCGGAAAAAACTTTTCCTTACAATGCAACTTTAAATGAAAACTATGCTATTACATACTTCCTAGCAATCTATCATAACTCTCTAAGTAGTAGCTCAAGAATCCGATCTTCGAACCATGCGATTGAAATCCATCTTCGCGATAAGATTCAACATACTCTTTCTTTAAGTTTCCTTCCCTTTGCTTGATCCTACCAAACACCAAAATGTAATCGAGTCACATTTTGTATTAAGAATCGTCAATAAGGAACTTAACAGAGTTAGATAATGGACTTACCTGAAGCAGAGTCAAATCCTTCTGACTAGACCTTCTCTCAGATCTTTCAGGTAGTTAAGGCAGCTTCGCAACCAATGCCCCTTCCTTTTTGGCAATAGAACCATATGGATCCTTTGGGAATGGTACACAGGACTATCTCAGACTTAGCCTTTCTCTTTACCATTTGGTCAACCGAGTTGACTATGGCCAATCCCTTTCCATTGGGAAGAGAAAGCTTTCTGGATTTCCAATGTCACCAATTTGTCAATGTCCATTGAAGTTTGGGAAGTTGATCTACTAATCAAATTTGCTTTACCAGGGCTCCAAATCATTTCTGATTCAGTAGCACCAAGCAAATAGATAAGATCATTAAGGGTCATGTCATAGTCTTTTACATAGTAGTCCCAAATGACACTCACTATGTGACTTAGAAAGTGATGGAACAACCAACTTTCTTAAGACTTTGACACCCAACTCTCCCGGCTTGTCCTTATGTGACTTCATCTCCAAGATGTGATCACACATAGACCTTTCTTGCCAATAGGGTTTGAGTGACCTTGAACTTGTGGGTTAGGGAGAATAACTGGAGGAGGTGGAGGAATTGAAGTATGATTTCCATGATCCAGTCACGGGACATCATTTTCATTAGGAAAGCTTATTCCAAGAGTTTTTTGGGAAGATCATAATTGTCTGAACCAGACATCTTTTTGGAGATATTCAAGATAGTTGATTTAAGTCCTTAATATAACACCCAATATGAAATATTAAGGCTAGGACCCAACACAATATTTTATAACTTGGAAGAGGGATGCCGTAATCCAAGCTATAAAATATTTGAAGGTAGGTGAATGACGATTCACCAATTTCCACCATGAAAAACGAAATAAATTATTAGGTTTTAATTGGATTTGAAACTCCTAGATCTTTTGAGATTCATTGAACTTTCAATGGCATGTTTCAATCTCGAGTGTGCCCTTCAGGTTTAGTGACTGGGATGCCGAGGATCACAAAACAAGGTGTGAAGTAACCATGCAAATTACTTGGTACCCTTAATGTTTACCCCTCAATCGATGTGCAGGTTAACCACACGCGCTCCATCAATACTATGATAAACATTAAGTTACCCTTTGCCTACCTTGTTAAGTCTAGCTAGTGTGTCGGTTAACCACACGCGCTCCACTAACCGACTTAAGCAAAGTGCAAAGTGTAATTTCATGGGTTAGCACCTTATTCACATTTTTCCTAAAGTAACTAAGATTGGGAATTATAAAAAAGTTTAGTTACTTTATTTTATTCATCATACTTTTAAATGAGAATTATAGTCCTTGTCCTACCTTTTCGGCTAACGACCCTCCAACGATCAAGGAAGCGGTGGGTGAGAGTGGACACTCATTAAGTTGCCATTTTATAGGCAACAACCTTATACCCCCCCCCCCCCCTTATACACGGCTTCGTGAATGAGGCCTACTAATGGTAAGACGAATTTGTTCTTATACATATATAAATATTATTAAACTTATAATATTATAAAGTATAAGGGTTGAATTTTAACTTTCAAAATTCTAGGGGTTGGAACTAAAGTTTTTAATATGACTTTACATGTTCCAAAACTTGAGGGCAAGTTTTGTAAACTTTCAAAACTTTTCATTTCTCATAACTTATGAGTTAATGGTTATGAAAAATGAAGACTCTTCATTTTTTGTAACCTATGTGTTCTTTTAATGGTTATTTATAAATGTGACTTTTGGTTATCCATAACTTAAGAACTAGTTATGGACTCCATTAAAACACATAAAGATCAAGAATTAATCTAATCAATTATTAGCACATAATTTCTATGATCTTCTAAACTCATATGTTTATGAATGTTCATATCAAAAATTTCAAAAGCATAAATAAACCACATAAAAAAACTTGAAAATTTGATAATAAACATTTATTTGGATGAGAATAAACATTACCATTACATCAAAATCAAGTTTTATGAACAAAAAAAAACTTTGTGGTAATAATTCTAATCCAAAACAGGCCAAAAACTATTTTTTTACTAATAGCATCAAGTATCAAGAAAACAAACCAGGCTCTGATACCACTGTTGGGTTTTTAGCATTCTAACACTCCTATGGTGTACATGCAACCCTAGAAACCTTGGATCTATGTTTGACTAAGATACATGCAAATAACTATTTTTCCAAGGTTCTCAACCTAACTAGCATGGCATGGGGTACTTGAATCAAATAAAGCTAGTAGAGTTACTTACCTTTTAGTAGTGGTGGATTGCTTGGAGCTTGAGAGCCTAGCACCAATAATGTGGATGCCTCAAATGGAAATCACAAATCACCACAAACTTGGAAACTTGAGAGAATAGCAAAACCTCTTCTTGAAATCGGCCCTCTTAGTTCTCACACATAAACTAGTGCAATTTCTAGAACCAAAGCCTCCTTTATATAGTGTGGTGGATTAGGGTTACATCCATGTAAACCCTAATACCCATGTCTTTTCATTTCCATGAGATCCATGGGTTAAAGCTCCATGGATTATCCATGGACTTTCCTTGCAAGCCTAGCCCATTCCAAATAAGCATTAGCCCACACTATATAAATACACAAGCCCATATTTAATTAGTCATACTTTTGATCGCTAAATTAATTCTAAATTAATTATAGATCAATACTAATTAAATAATATGATTTTATATTAATATATTAGAACTTATAATATATTAATAAATCATAACTTATACTATTCTCAAAAGATTATCCATAAATTGTTCGGGTGAAGTGCAACCCAAATGGACCATGCCGGGTCGGGTCAAGTACATACCAAATATAGTTATGGACTTAGACACTATATCCAACACGCAGCTCGCTGCGCGTCAGAGTATGATCCCGTAGTCAACCTCCACCAATCCTTTGCCCCGAGCCTCAAAAGGTTCAGAGCACACCTCACCCTCTGCTCAGCAGGGCACGAACACGTGAAGAAACATCCCTCCACGTCCGACAACCATCTCATCGCAACAATCGGATCCTGAACTCCGTCAAAGGTAGGGGGCTTCGTATTATCGAAGTCCCGATACTGGAAGCCCCAACCGACTCCTCCCCCTGCCGTTGTAGCTGTCGCGGCAGCCGTCTCAGTAAGAGCTGCATAACGATCATCGAAGTACTCCCTCATAGCAGACTTAATAGTCCCAAAAAACTCCGGAATCTGACCCCGGAAAATCTCGACCACCTCCTCGCGGATGATCTCCCTGACCCGATCCTCTGTCAACATTGGCCCCCCCTGACCGATAATCTCAGGTGCCACTGGGGCCCCCTGATCACCCTGACCTGATCCCGATCCGGATCCAGTCACGACACGCCTCGTAACCACCATACTGAAAATAGAAGAGGAAAAATATCAGACAATCTGCCTAGATAACCGGGGACCAACTCCCTTCTAAACCCTAGGGGTTGTGACTTCCTTGCTACGCGTATGGGTCCTGTGCTTTCGGTAGTACGGGCCCATACTACCTTCCACACCTACCCATATTTGTTTCAAGTATCACCACAACACCCTAATAATATAGATAACATAACGAATGCTCAATCCTCACTCCTAGAGGAATGCTAAATATCTCATAACTGGCCTCCCGACCTCACACAACCCACCCATCCATGAAACTTCCACCAACCCTGCAGCACTAGTGTATGCTAGCCATACATAACGCTGGACCCCATAGACTTTCGAATACTCGATCCTACCTTAAACCCTAACCAATAAGAATAGAACATAAGGCCGAATTAAACATTCTCAGGCTATAAGATCTTAATTATATACAACCGTGATGCATACACAAGTAACTACAGTAATGATGTCAATCTCATACAAGGAAAACCCTAGGCTAGCAGGCATCATGTAATCAAGCAATTCTATCATGCAATTCCTGAAGATCCCTAGCCTAGTACTAGCATGTTGTTCTAATCATACCACATAATCAAATAACTTGTATGGTATTTTGGGGTCTACTTACTGGCTCCGGCTGATCATACCCTCTGCATCCTCCTCTACTTATTTTGAAACCATTTGAAAATCTTTCCTTGATTTGAGACTGGATTCACACGAATGTTCCTCCAATTCACTCAAACCAAGGCTCTGATACCAACTTGTAACACCCATAAAATTCAAGCCAATTTAAAACATTTTAACCCATTCAAAACCATTAAGTTATTACAACTTGTTTTCAAAATAGTTTAAACATCAGAGTATCCCCAGAACCAAATCACAAAATCATGAAATATGAGGAGCGGTACGATCACGCCTTTGCCTTGCCACGATCACCTGATGTACCCGAAACAATAAACTGAAACCGTAAGCTCGAAATCTTAGTGAGTTCCCCCAAAATACCCGTACACACAACCATACACATACAACAATGAACGTCATACTATGGGTCCAATCAACCGCCAGGTTGGAATACCCCAGGCCCTCAACCGTCGGGTTGGAATGCCAATATACTACGAGTCCAATCATCCTCGGAATGGAATACTCTCGGCCCACAACCATCGGGTTGGAATGCCCACACACCTATACATACAATGACTACTATGTGTCCAATCATCCCTCGGGATGGAATACCCCAGGCCCTCAACCATCAGGTTGGAATGCCCACCTACTATGAGTCCAATCATCCTACCGGGATGGAATACTCCTGGCCCTCAACCATCGGGTTGGAATGCCCACCTACTATATATACAATAACTACTATGGGTTCAATCATCCCTCGGGATGGAATACCTCAGGCCCTCAACCATAAGGTTGGAATGCCCATCTACTAGCAAACATGTGCACCTATCAAATAACCATATAACAGTCTACAAGACAACATACTAGGGCCCTATCATCCAACTGGGATGGAATACCCTCTACTACTGCTCAACACGTGCACATATAACAGGTAATCTCCTACCAGCGTACAGACAGTCAGACCAACTACAGGTCACTAAGCATAGCCACATCCAATCTACCAGAATACCGATCTAACAAAGCATACCATCATATAGCCATCCTATCTACCAGGATGCCATCTAACATATCACATCAGTAACTATCTCAAATAAAAAATCAAAGGGCCGGCCTTGGTGCCTTAGACCCTAGGGTATAGTGAGGATAACTCACCTTGCAACTGCCGAACCGAACCACGAAAGCACAATCCCGAAGCACTGCCCCAAACTCCAACACCTATAGCCATCAATGATCCATTGACATAAATATCCAAATTACCATAATACCCTTGAAGGTCAAACTGGTCAAAGTCAAAGTCCTGGCCAAAGTCAACCTTCCTGATTGACCCTACTCGCCGAGTCAACCCGCTGACTCGCCGAGTTCCTAAACTCAGAAAACTCTCATATCACGACTTGACTCGCCGAGTTCCTAAACTCAGAAAACTCTCATATCACGACTTGACTCGCCGAGTCACCCCATGACTCGTCGAGTTCAACAATCTCTGAGTCCTATCATGTCCAACTCACTGAGTCACCACTCAACTCGCTGATCTGAGTCTTAACCAGAAGAGGTTGGGGTTTTGCGTTCTGACTCGCCGAGTCCAAGAACAGACTCGCCGAGTCGACGACAATCTTCAACAGACTCGCCGAGTTGTTCCTCCAACCCGTCGAGTTCATGCCTATCTTCAACAGACTCGCCGAGTCCAAGAACAGACTCGCCGAGTCTCTTCAGTCCTTTATTCATACAGAGGCTTTTCGAGTCATGTAGGGGCTCCAAACTGTAGATCCACTCTTCTAGGGCATGACTCTCACGTAAAGTTGCAAACTTTACGTGGAAACAAAGAGCTATAAACCCAAATCAATCTAGGGCTAAGGTTTAAGACAAGGATGCTTCACCAACAAACCAAGGGCTGATACTTTGTGAGTTTCTGGACCAAGACAAGTCTAGATCTGAAGTAACAACCTCAGATCTAGACCCCTAACCCGAAATAGATCCTTAACATGCCAAAATGGCCCCAAATCTCATTCTTGAATAGATATAAATGCAATAGAGTCAAGGTAACAGCTTGTTACCTCCAAAATGTGCCCAAGCTAAAGTAGATTCTGGATCTACACCAATCCCTTGATGCTAGCCTCTTGATCTTCAAGCTCCCTTCTCAATATTCCTCCTCCAAAGTTCAAATCTCTTTAACAATGGAAGCTCACACGATTTTAGGGTTTACTGACTCTCAAGGGCAATAAGGAGGCTGAAGGGAGGACATATGGTCCTTTAAATAGGGTGCAACCCTTAAGATTAGGGTTTTCTCTTTTCAGCACCAACTCGTCGAGTCCAGCTGCCGACTCGGCGAGTTGGTCACTTAACTTGCGACCAAAACCCGCTCCGACTCGATGAGTAAGCATACCTACTCGTCGAGTACCTTCTTCAATTTACACTTAAATCCATCAATCATACTTCTAAATTTTGGGATGTTACAATTATAATTGCAAATATTGTAGATATGAATTTATGAGATGTTTCCATCTGTGAGAGGTGCCTATGTGTTGCGTTTAGGAATAGTTTTCATTTTCTGCAGCATTATGCTCCTCATAATGCAAATCATGTAGCAGATTCCACCACATGCGCAACAACAATTGCAGGCGGCACCACCAGAATTGCAGCAGCAAACACAGTGCCATTTGTGTAATGTAATGTCATAGATTTTAGCTTCAATGTGACAGAATCTCTACTTTATAGCGTATTATGTTTTGTTAGATTACACTTAATGGACCAAATGGCAATGTACTTTGACGTAAAATCACTAAATAAAAATGCACTTTCAATTTGCAAATTTTTAACTAAAGTACATTGCTATAAACCAAAATACATTGCTATTTGTTTTATTTTTTCATATTTAGATGGTGAAAGCACTAAATAGCAACAAAGTACATTGTCATTTGGGCCATTTTCCATTTTACGTTGTACCTATACTAAATAGCAATGTACTTTGATTTTACACCTGTTTTTTGTTGCAATTGTTTTTCAATTGTTTTTACCGAAAACCAAAATATATTGCTATTTATTATATTTTTCCCATTTTTCTTTTTGTTTTTTTTTGCAATTTATTTAGTTTTTAACCTAACCCAAATTACATTGCTATTTGTTGCATTTTTTTCATATTTAGATGGTAAATACACTAAATTACAATGTACTTTTAATTTAGAAGTTTTTGTTTCTATTTATGAAGAAATGGAATTATTTCACTTTTCCAGCTTCTTGGATTGGGTATGATAAATTTCAAATCTTTATTTTGGAGTTCAAATCCTTTATTTAATCCCTTTTGTTGCCCAACTAAAGATTGCTCAGGATCATATTGCAGAAAGTGGTTATTCAGTTTTGCTTCCAATATATCATATTTTAGAATAATTTTTTTCTTAATTCAAGCTTTCATCATTGCAGATAGAACACTAACACGTAAAGCCTTTGACAATGGCAATCAATGAAGGTTACAAAGTTGGACACGATGCTGATGAGGATAAGGCAATTTTCCTTTCCAAGGTAACAAACAAGTCACCAATGTACTCATTTTCTCATGTATTTTTTCATTTTTTATTAATTTCTTTTATTTCATTTTGGCAGCTTGTTGTTCAGGAGACTAGCAGTTTCAGCGTCAAAGAGGGAAATTCAAATTGGATTGGAAACTATAAACGTGTAATCAAAAATATGTTTTTCAATTACTTAATATGTCTTTTTCAATAAATAAATCAATAAATACTACTGTAAACTTCTTTCGCAAACGGTTGAATTGAAATCCGACCCCCGCAAAGCGGGGATACTTCCCTAGTTTTTATTAAAATGATACATTGTTTCATGAGAAAAAAGGGTTAAAAATCAAATAATGAAGAACAACTTTGCAAGAACATTTAAAAAGCTGGAAAAAATGAAAATATGTATAAGACAAGAACATTTAAAAATCAGAAAAAATGATATATATATATATATATATATATATATATATATATATAATCATTATAATAGTCTTATCTCTTATTGTACACATGTATTTGATCTAGTCTATAGTCAATAAGTCATAGCATACATATAGGAGCAAATATCTCTTTCTCTGTTATTCCTCTGTATATATACTTGTACACAGTTCATATGAATACATATACAAAATTCACAACATCACATGGTATCAGAGCTCGTTCTCTTGATCTAAAACACATCCACCTCCTAAAAATCTATTTTTTATTTCTCTCAATGGCTTCAAATGCTTCCAGCCTTCTCAATCTCACCACCACCACCAATGGCTCTCCGTTAAACTTTCAAATCCCAGCCATCGCCATTAAGCTGGATTGAAACAAATACTCTCTCTGGCGCACAACAATCATCTCGGCGCTAGAAACATTTGATCTTGAGGATTTCGTCCTGAATCCCAAACCACCGGCTGAAACAATTGAGGTTGCTGCTGTTCCGGCGACTCCCGCCACCGCCACTTCTCCAGCCGTCGTTGCTGTCCCAGCCACCACAACACCGAACCCAGACTACTCTATCTGGAAGAAGAGGGATCGATTTGTCCTCTTGTGGTTAACATCAACACTATCATACAATCCCTCTGCCCTAGTTGCTCGTGCATCATCCTCCCAAATTGCCTGGCAGACGCTCGATAAACTCTTCCAAGCCCAGACTAGGGCATGTCGAATGTAGCTAAAGCACCAGATTCAAACTCTCAATAAGGTATCCATGACCATAATTGAGTACATTGAGCGGAAGCGCTTAATTTCTGACTCTTTGGCTGAAAATCTTCATCTTGTTCATGATGAAGATCTGATTGGCTATATTCTCAATGGCCTTGATTCATCCTATGGAGCATTTGTGACTGCCTTCATGATGAAACCAGAGGCTCTAATTGTTGATGATCTTGTTGGTTTTTTGTTACAGGAAGAAGCTAGGTTGGAGCAAGAGCATCATCGTCTTGCATCAATCACAATGACATCTACTGTTGCTCCCAATGTCAGCAGGTCTAATCCTCGTCAAACTTCTCCTCACCATGGCGCAAATTCAAGTTCCTCCAACTCTGCTCGAAATTTCGACTCCCGCAAGAAACGATCCGTTTGTTAATTTTGTACCAAACCTGGTCATGAGGCAATCAATTTCTGGCAGCGTGGGAATCAGACTGATTTCCCATCACGAAGACCAAATCCAAGGAACAATCCATGACAAGCTCACTTGACACAACAACATAGCCCTTCCACAGTTGTTGATCCTTCCTGGTGTTTCGACACTGGGGCTACTAATCATGTCTCTCCCGACATCACAAAGCTCAACATTGCAAACATGTACACAGGGGATGACAAACTACAAGTGGGCAACGGTAACCATTTAACTATTTCTCATGTTGGGTCTTCCTCTTTGCCTAATCTAAAATTGCCTAATGTGCTTATAGTTCCTAAACTTACTAAGAATCTTCTTAGTGTGTCCAAATTGACTGATGACAACAATGTTTACATGGAGTTTTGGCCTAACTCTTGTTCAGTTAAGACATTTCAGGGACAAACGGTGCTCCAAGGGGATAAAAAGGAAGGGCTATATCGATTACCACCCCACAGTTTTCATTCATCTCCCAAAGCATTCAATAACATTCGTGTTTCTCTACATGGACAGCACAAGCGGTTGGCTCACCCACATGAACCGCTGCTTCGTCGTTTAGTTTCCACTTTCAAACTTCCTGTTTCAACAAATAAATTTCCTAATATTTGTGACTCTTGTCAATTAGGAAAAAGTCATAGGTTTCATCTTCCTGTTTCTCATGTAACTTCCTTAAAGCCTTTTGAGTTAATTTACTCTGATGTATGGGGCCTTGCTCCGATTTTTTCATTAAATGGTAATCGATATTTTGTTCTTTTTATGGATGATTGTTCTAAATTTATATGGGTATACTTTCTTTCTCACAAATCACAAGTCTACTCTACTTTTTTAGAATTTCGAAAAATGGTCAAAACTCAGTTTTCATGTGACATTAAAAGCTTGCAAAGTGACTGGGGAGGAGAATATCGTACTGTTTCTACATTTCTAAAGAGTCATGGTATTATACACAGAGTTTCCTGTCCTCATACTTAAGAACAGAATGGATTTATTGAAAGACGAAATCGCATAATTGTTGAAAAAGGTCTCGCCTTACTAGCACAATCATCTCTTCCTCATGTTTTTTGGGAACACGTATTCAAAACAGCTACTTACTTAAGCAATCGAACGATAACTCTTGTTCTAAACTATGAGTCTCCATATCAACGAATTTATCACAAGACTCCAGACTATGCCTTTCTAAAAATTTTTGGTTGCTTGTGTTACCCATATCTACGTCCATATAATCCAACTAAACTTCATTTTCGTTCTAAACCTTGTATTTTCTTGGGGTACATTGCTTCTCACAAAGGTTACATTTGTTATCATCAACCCTCATCAAAACTATATATCTCTAGACATGTAGTTTTCGATGAAGACGTTTTTCCATATGTCTCACCACCAGCTTCTACTACTCAGCCAAATTTTACTGACCCTGCACTTTTGCCAAGTGTTTCAGCTCCAATACCAAGCCCACATCCAAACTTACCAACTAGCCCACATCCCTCTACTCCCATATCCTCCTCTTCCAATCCTGTCAACAACCCATTACTCCAAAGCCCAACTCCCAACTCACCTCCAAGCCCACCTAATCACAATACTCCAACACCTACATCTAATGTTAACCCCGATCCTTCTCCAATAATAGTCAACATAGTATGGTAACACGAGCTCGCACCAATTCTCTCAAACCAAAAATATTTCACACCCATGTATTGTCTTCTCCTCGTATCGAACCTTCTACTTTTGCTCAAGCCATTAAGCACAAACATTGGCAAGATGCGATGAACGCAGAGTATCAGGCCCTCATGAAAAACAGTACTTGGTCTCTTGTTGAATATCCTACTAACTATAATGTTGTTGGTTGTAAGTGGATATACAGGGTAAAGAAGAATTCAGATGGCACAATTGCAAGACATAAAGCACGATTGGTGGCACAAGGCTTTAGTCAACATGCAGGAATTGATTTCTTCGACACATTCAGTTCTGTTATCAAACCAACAACTATAAGACTTGTTCTTTCCATTGCTCTTTCTCGATGCTGGCGAATTCAACAATTAGACATTAACAATGCCTTCTTGAATGGCGATTTGTCTGAAAAAGTATACATGAAGCAACCAAGGGGGTTTGAAGTTCCGAATCGACCCACTCGTGTATGTCGGTTACACAAGGCATTATATGGGCTTAAACAGGCTCTAAGAGCTTGGTTCACTAAGTTGAAAAGCTACCTGGTTACCAATGGTTTTCGGGCATGCCAATCCGACACCTCTCTATTTGTTTATCTGACTTCTACATCTACTATATACGTATTAGTCTATGTAGATGACTTAATTGTCACAGGTACAAACGATTGTGAATTAATCCGATTTATTCATGCCTTAAATCAACAGTTCTCTCTCAAAGATCTTGGCAATTTACATTTTTTCTTGGGATTACAAATTCAAAAGTCCAAGTCCGGTCTCATCCTCTCCCAACAATCATATATTGAAGATATTATACACCGCAGTAACATGACGAAAGCCTCTCCAATCTCCACTCATGCGGATCCATCTCGACGTCTCACTAAAGATGGAGATCTATTTCATGATCCAACATTGTATCGCCAAGTTGATGGGTCTCTCCAATATGCTACAATTACCAGACCGGATATCGCCTACTCGGTAAATCATGTCTGCCAGTTCATGCACTCCCCTACAAACAGTCATTGGATAGCTGTGAAACGAATACTGCGTTATTTGAATGGTACTCTTCATTACTGTTTGCATTTTTCGCCAACAAATGCAACTGGACTTCATGCATTTTCCGATTCTGGGTGAAACTCTGATCTTGATGACAGTAGGTCTCAGTATGGTTTTGTTATTTTTCATGGCACTAATCTAATAAATTGGACTTCACGAAAACAACATGTTGTGGCTCGTTCCAGCACAGAGGCAGAGTACCGTTCCTTAGCCTATACCACAGCTGAACTAATGTGGCTGAAACAACTCATCACAGATCTTCATACTCCTATTACCACCCCTCCACTGTTGATTTGTGACAACGTTGGAGCAATTTTCATGACCAAAAATCCGGTCATTAGTACTCGCTCTAAACACATCGCTTTGGATTTCCATTTCATCAGAGAACAAGTCGAGTCTGGTCAGCTCAAGATCAGTCATGTTGCTTCTGAGGATCAGCTTGTAAATATATTCACCAAACCGTTGGGAAAAGATCCAATTATGTTTCTTCGTTCCAAGCTTCAAGTACGACCCGCCCTTGAGCTTGCGGGGGGGGGGGGGGGGTAATAGCATTATAATAGTCTTATCTCTTATTGTACACATGTATTTGATCTAGTCTATAGTCAATAAGTCTTAGCATACATATAGGAGCAAATATCTCTTTCTCTGTTATTCCTCTGTATATATACTTGTACACAGTTCATATGAATACATATACAAAATTCACAACATCACAATATATATATATATATATATATATATATATATATATATATATATATATATATATATGACAAACTCTGCAAATGCAAATCAATATGGTGTTATAACACTCACATTTGAGTGTAACTTAATGAGAATCTAACTTTCTTTCATTTTATCTTTCAGTTTCGTTTCAGAAAGACTGTAATTTAATTTTGACACCTTTAGCACAATGTTTGTATGAAGTGGAAGTTGCCGAAACTCAATATATTAAAGACATTGATTTGGACCGAGTCATATGTAACATTTTACTGGAATCATTAAAAAGTATGTCAACAACGCTTAAATATGATGTAAAAGTTTTAAGAAGACTTATAAAAAAGTTTAAATATGTTGTAAAAGAATAATTGTAAAAGAAAAAGTATAATAAAAGTTTAAAAATTATTAAAAATATTTAAAAAAATGTTGTAAAAAAAAGTGGTAAAAAACATTTGATAAGCGAAAAAAATAGTAAAAAGTTTTAAAAGTATTCATAAAAAAGTCTATAAAATGTTTGTGAAAAAAGGATTTAAAAAGCTTTTAAAAGCTGTAAGAAAATAAATTAATTTTTTTGGGGGGAAATTTAGTAAAAAAAGTTAGGGCCCAAAGTAACAATGGTTAAAAAGGAAATTAAATGTTTTTATATTTTTATTCCTATCAATACTCATACCTATTTAAATGATGATATGTGTTGCATTATTATATTAAAATATTATTAAATTTCATTAAATGAATATAACGAGTTACACATCATTTAATTGGACAGAAAGATTTATAGAAACAAAAAATAAGAAAATATTTAATTTCTCATGTTTAAAATTTGGGACAAAAATATAAATATATAAATTAGTTGGTAAACTTGTAATAGAAAGTTTTAATACATAAACACGCGTTTAGTTTCTTTTTTATATAATATTTATTGACAAATTGAAAACAATTTAAATTGTTAAAATTACTGATAACCTTTTTAGAATTAATATTTAATATTATTTTGAAATTGAATTATAGATAATAAGTAAATTTCCGACATTTGATGAGAAATAATGAGGAAATGTTAAAAACGTGGTATTTTTGGGCAATCTAGAATCTTGCGGAAAATGATTGAATCATTTTTGGCATTACATTTAATAAAAGTAATTTCCCTAAACGGAAGTGATTTGTACACAACAGTTTTTTGCCATACACAACAATTTATGCATTATAGAGTTGTACAATACAACATTTTAAAGCATCAATTGTTGTGTATGGAGAAAAATTGTTGTGTACAAATCATCTCCCTTCCCTAAATGGAGAAATGATAAATAAATGAAAAAATAGTGAATTGTAATACAAGTTGATATTTCTAAGTATCTAAAAAAAAAATTATGAATCGTAAAACCCGAATATTCACAACGGAATTATCATTTTTTTTTCCTTGTTTATTACCTTATAACATATCAAAGTTAATAATTTTTATTTTTCTATATTTTTACAACATTCAGAGTTTACTAAAAAGATTTAGTTATTGAATTAAAATTAAAAATATGTAAGCCGCGCCGCGCCGCACTGCGGTCGTTGGTGGCTTGGATGCTCTCCGGTACTGCCACACGTCCTTGTGGTTGGTGCGACTCTTGGCCTCGGTGCTGCCACATATCCTTGTTAGCTATTTTCTCGTTTTTTTTTTCTTCATAAATCATAATTTTTTCATACGAACTTCGTTTTCGATGTTCTTTACATCTCTGGTTCGTAATTACGAATACTACAACTTTCATTTAAGATACTTCACCAAAAACGTAATATGTTTCACTTTTATTTTTATATAAACATATATAATATTTATATAGTGAAATGGTCTTCCAAAATTCATAACTTCTTTATACGAGATCCGTTTTCGACGTTTTTTATATCCATGAATTTGTATTTTCATCTACTACAAATTTCATATGGAACACATTGACTAAAATGTAATGTATTTATACTTTGAATTTCGTAAATAAACATTTATACTAAATTATATTGTAAGGTGAAAACGGGGTGTTACAGATCACCTAATTTAAGATTAAATCCTTATAGTTAATCAACTGTTAAAATCAATAATTGTTTCAATCAACTGGTAATAAGTAACAAATAATAGATCGGTTTCGTGTTGGGATTTAATTATGTTATAAACTGAAAATCATATATTTTTAGACGGACAAATGTCATATTAGCCCATCAAACTTGTCGTGTTTATTTTAAAAGGTCACCCAATTTTTTTTGTACATTATGGGAATGAACTCTCGTTTAACCTGTTAAAAAAGTCACTTAAACCATTATAACAAGTTTTATTCTAGGAAAAGGGCAAGGGCTAGGGCTATGAATTGGGCTCTGAACCGGAGGTGGAATCACGGATTTGGTCGTGGTCGATCTCGGAGAAGAAACTCAAGGTGAAAAGACACGAGGGGAAGAAGCCCAAGCTGAAGAGCCTGAAGATTCTTCACGAAATGAAGTATTTGCGATGTTGTGGCTTCGGTTTCTATGCGATTAAACATAGTCGTTTCCATTTTGAGGGCTTGATGTTACGATTCTTCTACTGGATACTGACGGAGACCTTGATGATGAAATGGAATTGCTCATGACTTCGATGGAAGATGAATGGAATAACAGCCGAAGAACAGAAGAGGAAGTAGAAGCGATCTTACAGAAGAAAGTGAAGGCCACAACATTACGTGAAAGGGCGTTGGCTTGTGCACAGACTCAACATGTAAAACTCCAACCACCATACCAATTACCATGTTCATCCATCTGAAAATCCCAATCCAAAACAAGGGCGTAGCCAATATAGGGCAAGAGTGAGCCTTGGCCCACCCACAAAAAATTAAGGTTACATATATATTATATGTATAATATATATTTTTGTTAAATAAAAGGAATTAGGATTGAAGAATTTTGTCACCCGTTCATATTTTGTATATTATTTGGCATACCCAAAAATAAAATCCTGGTTACGCCACTGATCCAAAACATCAAAATTCTTGTGTTATCACCAACATCAACAACAAATGATGCCTAATCATCCAAATCCATTTCAAACCAGTTAAAATACACAAAAAGTTTATAAAAGAAGATCAGAAATGGGTATGGATACTAATCAATTGAATGCGATGATTGCACTCTTTAATTGTTAAAGGTTTCTGTATAGAAACGCCTTGTACAGATTCCAAATTTTAAACCGATGTTCATGCAATAAGACAACCAAGAACAAGAATAAATGTATCAAACCTTGGGTGCCACGAAATTTGGGTGACCCGAGTTGGATCAAAGGGGTGGCCATAGGAATCACCATTCGACAATCTACAACATGGATGGAGAACTTGGGAAGAACAGGAGGGAACAAAGGAAGTAAGGAATGAAGAAGGCTCGAAAACCCATAAGAATCACACATTTTACAGGTTTACCTAGTATCAGGTCACATAAGGATATTTTAAAACAGGAAAATGAGAGTTCATTCCCTTAATGTACCAAAAAAAGTTGGGTGACCTTTTAAAACAAACACGACAAGTTCGATGGGCTAATATGACATTTTCCCATTATCACGCTTGCGAGCTTGTGAGAAATATTGGATATTGTTGAGAATTTTACACTGCTTATAATGTTGATTTTTTGATTTGATTAAGAGCTTGTTTAATTAAGTTAGTGAAACGTTAGGACTAACTGAAGAACTTGTTTTGGTTAATTAATTTGTTAAAAGAGAACTTACTAGAGTTTATTAGTAGTTTTCAGTATCAGCTTAGATGGAACACATCTTAAACAAGTAGATCTTGATTGATTGCATATTTAGGGGAGTTGCAGCAGAACTGAAACACTTTTTATTACTGGATTATATTAAGTTTATTTTCAGTTCTATTTTTTATTTTTAATTATAAACAAAAACCCTAATTCTAGTGTTAGATCTCCTTATTCAAGGGTTTAAGGCCATTTTTAGCATATTTGTGGGTCATTTCTGGTATTAGGCATGATCTGAAGTTGTAACTTCAGATCTGGACTCCTCTAAGTCCTTATAGTCATAAAGTTATTGAATTTATCAAGCTTTGGCCCTTCTCTTTGGCTTAAACCTCTTCTTTAGCTTGGTTTTGGCATTTAAGGCCTTGCATGCACGTAAAGTTTGCAACTTTATGTGGTAACCATGCCCTAGGAGGCTAGATCTACAATTTGGAGCCTTAGTTTTGCTTAAAAGCGTCTAAATAAGAAGAGGACTGAAGGGACTCGACGAGTTGCATGGTCAACTCGACGAGTCGGATGAAGATGGCCCGTTTTTAGTTCTGCATGGACTAAGCGAGTTAGTGAGATGACTTGACGAGTTGGTTAGGGTTTTCCCGACATTTTGGACACTGCATGGACTCGACGAGTTGTCTGGAAACTCGGCGCGTCAACTAGGGTTTTCATGATTCTTCAAGTTCTAAAGGAACTCGACGAGTCAGCGGCTGTACTCGACGAATTGGGTCAACATGGACTGTTGACCTTGACTGCTGACTTTGACTTTGACCAAGGGTTGACCAGTTTGACTTTTTGGGGTATTTTGGTGATTTGAGTATTTATAGAAGTGGATCATTGGTGGTTGTAGGTGCTGGTGTTTGGAGTCGTGTTTCGGGAGTTGATATTGCAGTTCCGATCGACATTGTGAGGTGAGTTGTCCTCACTATACCAACAGGGTCGAAGGCACCAATGCCGACCCTTCTTTTCAGATTTGTATCCGGGTTTATTGCATGTTGATATGCTTAGTGATATGTTAGGTCAGTATCCTGATATATAGGATGATGCTATGTTAGTGACGTGTTTGGTCGGTATCTTGGTATATAGGATGATTCTATGATTAGCGATCTGTTAGATCGGTCTGACTGTTTGTATATGCTAGCAGTTGATATTTATGTGTTGATTGTGTGATTGGGGATGGGTTGAGGCGGACTTGCTTTGTGCTGAAGGCCAACAAACCCAGGGTGGACCGGATAGACTGTAGACCCGGTAAGGGCGTACTAGTCAGACTGGAGGCTCGACGAGAGGTCTGGATAGGCCGAAGGCCTGCCAGGCGGTCCAGACGTGCCGATGGCTGGGAGAGCGGTCCAGATAGGCTGATGGCCCTGCGAGGCGGTCTAGTCAGGCTGATGGCTCAATATGCAAGTTGTTTATTTGCTATGATATGATTATGATTGTATGCCGTTGGTGTTTTGGAGGAACTCACTGAGCTTCGGGCTTACAGTTTTGGATTTTGTTTCAGGTACTTCGGATGATCTCGGGAAGGTGAAGGCGTGATTGTGCACCTCCTCGCATTTTTATGATTTGATTTCTGGGATACTCTAATATGGAACTATTTTGAAAACATTTTGTAATAAATAATGGTTTTTGAATGCTTGAAAAAGCTTTAAATTTTCATGAATTTTATGGATGTTACAGTTAATGTATTATTACGTGGGGTATTTTTGGGGAACTCACTAAGCTTGAGCTTATAGTTATGGATTTAAATGTTTGAGGTACTTCTGATGATCGGGGCAATGCGAAGGCGTGATCGTACACATCCTCATGCTGATTTATGTCTTGAGAGATTATTTTGATACTCTGGTTTATGTGGATTTGTTTTAAAAACAATGTTTGTTTATCTTATGGATTTATGAAAATGACTTTTAAAAAAATGAAAATTTTTATCATGGTTTTTGGGTCATTACAGTAATGGAGTTACACAATCGTGTAACTATAAAAATGTGTGTTTCAGACTCGAATTCTCCAGTTTCAGCAAATATAATCTAGCTTCCAGCTTCCTCAACTGTTTTAGCTCCATTAACCTCTATTAATGAATCCAAGTTACTTCCAGAGTATTGTTGCCTCCAAAATATCTAAAAACGACATAAGAATATGATAATTATGGGAATTCTAGTGAAAAACATGAGTTCACTATTATTTAAATTAATGCAGACATAAATGCTAAAAATATGATGCAAAATGATGTTAAAACTACTATAAAAGATACATAAAATGGCATCTAACAAGCATATAAAACCCTAATGAACTCACACTTAGGGTTTATCCTTACCTTATTTGAAACTTTCTTTATCCTTATCAAAGGCTATAAAAACCATGTATACATTTTCTCCAAGAGCTTCTGGAATATTCTATTTAATCTCTATTATTTAATTAATATTCTAGCTATTTAATTAATTAAAATAGATTAATTAATTCCAAAATAATTTCCAATTAATTTATTAATTACTTAATAACTTAATAACTTATTTATCTCCATTTTCTTATTGTTATTTGGGTCATGAGGTCAACGCAAAAGGACAATACTATTATTAGAAATATTATCAAACAATTAACGACCTTGGACATCATTTCCAACAATTGGGACTAAACTCATTTTAGTATAAAATCAAATGATTTTATAAATTTTTTTAAAACTACCCTAGTGAGGTATGTTTCATTTATTTAGTGATTTTGAAAAGACAAACAAGCAACTTAATGATATTACAAAAGGAGGAAGAATGACTTCTAGATGGATGTGAAGTAATAACCCAAAACACACACTCTCTTATGTGTCCATCTACATCAATATATTCGCAACTCATATGAAATGCCAATAAGTATTTTAGGTAGTCTAAGTGTTTAGGATAAGATATTGGAGGTCTCGACTATATTGGTGGCTTATGATTTTTTAAATTTATATAATGGTTAGATAGAGGTTGAGTAACTTGTCTTTTTTTACTTTTTGTTGTCCTAGTGATGGGGAGAGTGTCTTTTCGATTATATTATTATTAGATGACTTATTTGGTTGTTTAATTAATGTTATATAACAGTTTGTATTCTAGCAATATATTATGTATTAAAGCAATCGTTTTAAGATACTTGTTAATTACTGAATAACGAACCAACAAAGCACCTACATACCAAGGAACAAAAATATTGCATTAACATGATGGTTGTCAAATAGTAAAAAATAACGAATCAACAATACACACACTAAATATCATAGGTGTTCTTAAGATATATTAAACTTATACGTATTCTAAATACCATCTCCTTAAAAGGTAGTCATGTCTATAATAGAATAACATATTTCTTGTTGTTTTTTTATCATGTTCTTGTGACATATTTTACAATTGATTAAACATTAATAGTAGATATTCTTTTCAACACAATGGTTTTTCCTTGGAGGGTTTTTTCTTTCGAAGATCATTATAAGTTATATGTTTGTCTTCTTTTATGTTGGTATTCATCTTAAACACATAAGTAATGACAATGTATCATCCTAAAATTTAAGATTAGGTTCTTAAATTAATAAAGTAAATAAATGAAACATGATTTATATAGTTCAATCATCAAGGAATAAACATATCATTATTTGATACGATGTTTTTAAAGTTAACAGTGAAAATAATCGCATTTTAAAAGTTAAAGGGGGAAAATGTGTCAAATTGGCAAAGTATGTTGACCAAAGGGTTGGCTAAATTAATGGAAGAGACTACAAAAGTTATAAAATGGACGATGAGGGACTTATATGCTAAAACTTAAGTTACAATCATAAATATTGAAGTTTGGTGGCTTTTAGCCAAAACAAGGAAACTTGAAGGACTAAACATGATAAATCTGAAAATTAGAATGCATCCTCTCCATTTCAGCCAAATGAGAGTGATGGAAGGAGAAGAGAGGATGTTAGATGGCGATTCAAGCTCAATAGAAACCTTAGGGTCTATTTGAAGCCTTCTTGGTTCATTTGGTGCAAGTTGTGAAGAAATCAAGTGGCTGAAAGTATAATTTCTTCTCCTTTTCACCTTGAATTCGAGTTTGATAAGTAGGTTAAACCCCAATGATGATTTTTATGTGATTCAGTGATTAGAGTTTTGGTTTCTAACCTCCCTTGAGTGGTTTCCATGGTTCTAATCTCAATCCAATCATCTTATTGATGTATTTGATGATTTGGGTAAAAAGCTCCACGAACCCTAGAAATCTGATCTAGGGATAACGTAATTTATGATGAAATTGGATTGTATTCTATGACCTAGATGATGTTTGGATGACAATGAATCTAATTGGAGTGCTCAAACACATCCATGATGGTAGAATCATGTATAAGTTAGGATTGAAATGGATTTGGGGACAATATGATGAAACCAATGAAATACTTTGTAGTTGAGAGATTCATAGGTAAAGGAAGTTCATAATTTTCAATGGATACTCTTGGAATGATTTGAAATCAAAACATAAGGTTTTGATTGATTCCTAGATTGATAAATGGAGTTATTAGTCGTAAGGGTATTTTGGGAAATCTATAATGATTGACATCTAAGAAGTGAATGACATTCATGAACATGAATTGACACTCTAGATATGTTATTGGAACATTAACATGAAGGAATGCTAGTGAAGTTCTAGCTCTAGTGATTGTTTTGACCCAAGGGTAATTTGGGAACATGGAGTGGAATTGAGGATTCCATAGTTACATTAGGTACCTACAATGATATTGGTTGTGGTTTTATGTACTTGAAAACACCCAATGATGTATTAAATGATTTGGGAATGAGTCATATTGGGTAAAGAGTGTTCTTAATCAACTTGAGCTCTTAACTCTTTCATTTGAGTGTTTGTAAGCATTATAAACTTAACATTTTGATAAAGGTCTCAATGAATAAGTCATCATGAGGATGTGTTCATTGAGTATTTTAGAAGTTGATAACCTTTATTTAGTCCTTAATAAGCATTTGGTAAAGTTTGGTGGCCATTGGAGGTCTAGGGTACAAGTTACAAAGCTTTTAGCAAAATTCAGCACAAAATGATGACCTACACTTTTGACACTGGGCATGTCAAATGGTCTGTTAAGTGTATTGTTTTCGTGGAAAACCTAGTAAACAAACACCGATTGCCCTCAAACTTTATTTATAAGCTAATAGCAAGTAAATAAGGTTATAAAGAATATCTATATGTTAAAAGTTTATGAGGGATATTTTGGTCATTTTTAATGACTTATGCTACAGGTGGTGATTTAGAGTGTTGCTCTAAGGAAAGGAACTAGAAGAGGATTAGCTAGCCTTCTTGTGATTGGGGTGAGTACGTGTTGGCATATTCCCACTTTGGGGTACATGGAAAAATGATTTTATGATAATGAAATACAATGCTTTGATAGATGAAATGTTCTGAAACGAAAGTGTTAAATGTTTTTGAAAAGAATGTTTTGAAAGGATGCTTTGAAAGTAAGAATGCTTTGAAAGCAAAGAATATTTTGGAAGAATGAATGTTTGATATGTGAAATGTGTCTTTTCAAATTATATCTTCCTAATAACCTATGCTATTATAAATGATGATATGAGTATTGTTAATGTGGAAAGTGAAAGCTAAGAAGAAAGTAAAGAAATAATGAAAGATGTCCTGACCATGATACCTCATAAAAGACACTAGAGGAATCTACTGGGGTAGTACCTCCCCGTCGCGTAGTAGATGTCCTAATGGAAATGATGCATTGGTGGATTGATTTTTTCTATCCATCTTGGTCTAGAATTAGGAGTGGTTCCTTTAGTAGACGTAGACCCTAAGTATAAAAATGGCAACGGTTTAATACCTGAATTAGCCCTTAATGGAAAAACGGAAATGGAATTGGAAAATAAGCTAATGAAATGATACTTATAATAAGATATGTTATGTTAAGTATGGAATGATTTTTCATATAAATGATTGAAATGTTTTATGGTATGTATGAAAAGAGTTTCCTTGAAAATGCTTGAAAATGTTTTATGGTCTAAAACTATGTTATGTCATGAATGAAATGATTTTTATTGTAAATGATTTAAAATGTTTTGTGTCTCAAACCCACGTATCTCACGAGACATTTTTGTCTTACGTATCTCTTTTTTAATGTCATGTATCGCATGTTATATTTAAGGAGAAAGATGATAGATGAGAGTAGAAGTTATGAGATAGAGAATGGAGTGGAACTTGTTAAGTTGCTTATTTATTGTATTGATGTAATTCATATTTGCTTGCTATGGTTGTATTGATGCTTAATGGTAACACCCATCTTTTAAATATAAATGTTTTTATGCGACCGGTTTTGTTAAATGTGGGTTAACACCCGAAATGATTTTATAACCATAGATTTGAAAAGGTTTTAAAAAGTTTGAAAAACTTGGGGTGTTACAAACAATAAGGGTAGATGGAGCACCGACAATTCAAATCGTCATCATAACGATTGTTGTATGGAAACACAATTGAATTGAGCTCATAATGTTTGGCCAACAATTTGAAGGACTCCGACAATCACATTGTAAAAATTAGACAATTCCCTAAAAATAAATCTTAAAACCCTTCAATATATAGATCAGATCTCGAGTCTTTATAGTTAACTAATAAAATTTAACATTAATACTCCGAAAAATGAAAATATGTCTTGGTAACCATCCTCAAACTCTATTAGACTAGAAAAAATGATGGTGTATGTTTTAGAATGTCACATCATGTATTGTCTGTCACGTAAGCATAACATGATGCTAATGAGTAGTGGTGTTTTTATAAGGTAAAACAATTTTTTGTCTTAAATCAAATAAATGTTTATTTAACTATTTAAATAAAATAAACTTTAATGGAGTACAAATTGTTGAGTTGAAGTTACAAGCATTTAAAGTTGAAATCAAATGATCAAATGGGGACCACCTGTATTCCTCTCCCTCTTCTCTTTTATCTTGCTAAGGTGGGCAACAAGTTATCGCATTTTACCACACTCAAAAGGTTTAACATCATCATTCTAGTCATACATTAGTGTTATAACACCCAAGATGAAAATGGACAACACCAAATAACATATGATAACACCCATTATTATTATTATTATTATCATCATGATCATGATTATTATTATTGTTATTGTTATTATGATTATGATTATTATTATTATATTATTATTATTATTATTATTATTATTATTATTAGTTGATATCATAATTGTATGGATGGAACAGCTCAAAAGGATTCATTTTTTAATTAAATAGAATACTAGAAAAGAAATGAAATCGAAAGAAATGTGAAATTTTGAAAGAAATTATTGAGTTTTGTAGGTAAAATTGAGATAAATATTTTGTACTTATATTAGATATAAATAGGGATTTTTTTTAAAGTTTGTGAATGTTTGCAAACGGTCAAAAATGTGACCGTTCCCCAAGTCAATTTCAATCGTTTTCTCCCGTTACCATCATAACGCTCATTACCGGAACGCCTAAAAACGCCACACCGAAACGGTGTAGCCGGCGTTATAACACCATATTTAGCGTGCCACGTCGGAAAAACGGAGGTGCGCGTTGCCCGCTCCCACCCGTCTAAGCAGTTGGCGAGACTAGCTAGGCGCAAGAACTCAGCATGTGAGTATGGACCGGTGGTGAGGAAGCCATGTAGGCTTGTCGAGGCCCCTCCTTGCAGTCTTAGATGAGTACCTTTGAATATCTATATATTCTTTCGCAAACAACAAATTAAACCTTTGAAAAGAAACAATATCATACATCCAATATAATTTTTTTAGTGAACAACTAACTGTTGCGAACTTTTGATATTGTATATATTAACACCTTAGCAAAAATAACCAATGAAAAGTTGACAACTCAATATGTGAAGACACACGTACGGACATGACAGTATACGCTCCTCAGAAACCTAACCCTGGCTTTCAATATTATATATAGTCCCCTTTTTTCATTTCTGTCTTCAATCACTCTATAATAAGCACATGCATACTCTCTTTCTCTCTCTCGCTAAAACTCCGAATTATCAGCCGACGGGAAATCCCGATAACTGACTGAACATCGTAAGCCATTGTTTCGAGTGGCCCGAACGGGAAACAGGTTTTCGTTTAGCTAATTTTTTTTTTTAGTTAGAAGAGACTAGCATGACGCCGGCAGCCGGCGTTTCTACAGCTTCCGATCTAGCCCCGGCGGTACATCCAACAGAGACGTTCGCCAAGGACGCGATTATCTCCTGGTTCCGAGGCGAGTTCGCGGCGGCGAATGCAATTATTGACGCGTTGTGTGGCCATCTGTCTCGGTTAGAAGGTGGAAGGTGCGAGTACGAGTCAGTATTCGCTGCTATACACCGCCGCCGGATTAATTGGATCCCTATTCTTCAGATGCAAAAGTATTTTTCCATCGCTGACGTAACTCTCGAGCTCCAGAAAGTGACCGAAACCAAATCGAAAGGGGTTCAGAAGATTGAAGAAGAAGTCGATGTTTCTTCGCCGCTGAAAGTGCAGCATCATGAAATTCCAAAAGAGGTTCCCAACGATAGAAATAGAAATCAAGGTGTTGAGGCTGTTGACGATGGTTTTACCAGACTTAATTCACCTACAAATGAGATAAAGATAACCGATACAGGTAACAACGATTATACTTGTTATTGTTGGTATAGGCATGACAACAAATTATCTGTCTCATCTGATCTCTCATACTACATACATATTGTTTTCTATCAAATTGCATTTACGTCTTGCCATTTTTCCAGATTTCTTTCTCAGTTTCTCATTATTTTTTACATGTTCTATTACATTAACGTCAAATTTCAATGTTCTGCACAATAATTTTAGTTTTTCAATACTGGGATCTGGATGTTTAAAGGAACGGTTTCTTCGTGTCCATTAATTGGAATTGAGTGAGTTCCTATATATAAATAGAATCATCTGGTCTCTTTTCTCTCATGCATTTGCATTGTACATATCGAGAATCAGTAAAAGCTAAAATTCAGATCTGTTGACACTTGACACTTGACATCTTCCCAATGACTTTTTTTTGAAGCGAGATTGTCGAGGTTCGATTTCAATAAAAACATAAAAAGTGCCTTTAGATATTGGTATAGCTGCCTGCCTGCTCATATCGGCTAGGCCGGCTTTATTTCCAATTTTCTGGTTAAAAAGTTCTAAGCATATTAATGTATCCATAAATATGTAATCGAACAATTTTTTTTTTCAACAAAACATCAATTATTATTATTATTAAAATTAAAATGTATGAAACTTTACATTTTGTTCACAAAATACTTTTGTTTTAATGATATTTTGTGACTAAAACGATTTGATTATGTACTTTATAATATTGCCTTTTTAAATTATTTAATGGAATTTTGTAAAAATAAAAGTAGTTGGTTTGTTGTTTTATAACATTAACCTTTCTCAATAACATAACAAAATTAAAAATCAAGGGTTTAAACGTTTTTAAAAAGTTTGAATTTCCAAGTATTTCAAGAGATTGTCCTAAAACAAAACTCAAGTTTATAACAATCAGAAGTATTATAACAATTTATAAGAGTTTTTTAATTAAAGTTGGTAAACTATTCTTCTTATCATCATAAATTCATAATTACACCTTTTTGAAAAGAAAAAAAAAGATTTTTGATGATAAGATGAGTGTATGTATTAAAATGGAATATAATTTAGTGGCACATGGTTTGGTGTGAGCTGCAGGAGGAGATCCGTAATAACGGATGTCATCAGTCACCACCTGTGAATTGTTTGTTGGGCGGAGCCTTTGAAATTTTGTGATTGGATTATGATCCTACTACTATTGGCAAAGTCAACTCCCTCAATATTAACTGTCCACAGTTACAATGCTTTTAATAAACGGATTTCTAAAGTTTATTTTTGGTGATTTTTGAAGTTTAGAGCATCCACCCCAAAAGTACCAAATGCCTTTTTAATTCAATTCTTCATGCAAAATGACTTCAGCCAAGTCATCAATGCTCTTTCATTACCTGCAACTGCAAGTCCTTTTGCAAGGCCATGTCAGTATATATCCTACCATATTTTAGTAATATTTTATTATATATAAGTATATAATTAATTACTTATATATTTATTCATATAAAATTATACAACATAAGGACCACTTTGAATTGCATTGATATGAATGGTCTTAAATGATGGTAATTTTAGTGCATTAGATGTGCTTCAAGGGAAAGTTAAATCTAAATGTTATATATATATATATATATATATATATGTATATATATATATATAATGCTTTCGATGGATTAATCAATCGGATAAAAAAAAACTCTAGCTTTTTAGGAGTAGGTAATGCTATTCTTGGAAATTACATCCAACCTCTATCGTATTCTTGTAGTGGATGAAGGAATCCTAGTGTAACTGTATAGTAGTAGTGCATTACTCGTTGCTTTTTTTACCTTTGTTAGTGGGGAGGGTGCTAGTGCTCAGTGCTATGCTGGGTATGCATCAAAAAGGTTTTAATACAAGTAAAAAGTGTAACAGTATCTAACCCATATTAATTTTGATCCATTTGGATGGAAATGGAAGTGCTGCTATATGTAAATTATATCTATTAATTACACTTAAGAAAAATGTCTGACAAGATTAATTTCAATATTTAAGTTGGATTAATTATATATGAATTCCCCAAAAAAAAAAAAAAAAAAAGAAGCTAATCTTGCATATAATGTGTCTGTCTGTTAATCTTTTATTGTGCATATATACTAATCTAATTCCTTATATATAATTTTGGACTATGTACAGGATCTGAAGATGCGCGGGAGGCATTGGTAGAAGTAGAAAACATAAAGATATGCTCAAACCAAGAAGATTGGGAGGTCTGGAGAGCTCAGATCAAGATGACAAAAGGGTTCGTAGCCAAGGAGTCTGTAAAAGGACATATGGCGAGTTCTTTTTTTTTTTATAATTATTTTAATTATATTCAACCGAATTGATATATACCTATTAATTACTTCAATTCGCTATATATGCACATAATAATTTTGGACTTGTGTTGGTTGACAGGTCAATGTTGTAAGAGGTTTGAAGTTGTATGAGAACATACTTACCCATACAGAGTTAACTCGGTTAAATGACTATGTGAATAAACTCCGAGTTGCTGGAAAAAATGGACAACTCTCGGGTGAGGGGATCCTGTGCTTTATTGATGCTTTTATAGCTAAACTAGTTCATTCCTTTAATTTGCCAACCCAAGTTCTGATATTAATTAACGTCTCATTAGGTGAGACGTTTATCATTTACAACCAGCAGTCGAAGGCCATCAAGAGAGAGCTTATCCAGTTTGGAGCTCCCATATTTGGACAGATAAAAGCCGAAGCTACAAGTAAATCCCAAGATAGTAAGTAATTGTTTCAAAATAAGTTTAGCTAAAAATTGGATAAAACATGCATGTCAAAATTCAAATCCTAAATCTGTTTAGTAACATATATGTATGTGTGCAGGTCATATCGAGCCAATTCCAGATCCTCTTGAAGGTGTGATTGATCACCTGATTAAGTACCATCTGATTCCCGAAAACAGACGACCAAACAGCTGCATCATAAACTTTTTTGACGAGGTATTATATATAATCTAATCTTTCTATCAAAGATATTACATATACATGTGTGATATGTAATTACGTATAGTTCACTAAGTAAAAGCCAGTTTGTTTTTCCTATAGGGAGAGTTTTCGCAGCCGTTCTTGAAGCCACCTCATCTTGATCAACCGATCTCTACCCTTGTTCTATCCGAATCAACAATGGCTTTTGGGAGAACTCTTGTTTGTGATAAGGATGGAAACTATAAAGGGCCACTTATGCTTTCTCTCAACCAAGGGTAATAACCACATACTGTTTTTACTTCTTTATTAATTATTACCACTAACGAAAACATTGTAACCTTCTGTATTCAACTCCATAGGTCCCTCTTACTGATGAGGGGAAACAGTGCTGACATGGCGCGACATGTCATGTGTCAATCTCCAACTAAAAGAATCAGCCTCACATTTTTCAAAGTTCGGACAGAAGACTCATACTACGAAAAGAACGTCAGATCAGCAACAAGTTCCATCACCATGTGGCAACCTAATGGCAATGTTAACGGCTGCTACGACTCCAAGTCCAAATGGGATGTCCTTGGTGCACCACAACTAGTCATGTTAGCCCCAGTTAATCCAATGGTTCTAAGCCTAAGAAGGTGGCCTCATGGTGGTGGAAGTGGCACCGGGGTTTTCTTACCATGGAGTATCGGATCACAAAAACCAACAAAACATCTACCTCGTGTCCAAAGAGGCCGTTTAACTAGTGTTCTCGCACTGCCAGCCCCATCTCAACCACACACACCAGATTCCACCTCCACTTCCAGTATTTAGCATATGTAGTCAGTCAGGTCAGCTTCACTTGGTCTACAACAAGGCCGTGGTGATTAGACTTTCCTTTCCATGTCACCCGAGTGTTTTACTAGTAAAGTGTAATTTAAAAATTGTGAATTATTATTAGTCTTTAAAAGTCAAGATTTTAGGATCAAAACTATGACACATGGCATAGAAACAGATTGCTTTTTAAAACGACAACAAGACAAACAGCATAAATACAATAACAAACAGATCTGATGTTAGTAACCCACAACACACAAATCACAATCCAAAACACCTTTGGTGCAACGAAAAACTACTTACTACTTACTATTACCAGCTTTCACAGGTGGTTCATCATCGTCTTCTATATCCCAATTCAAATCCTCATCGTTTTCACCACTATTACTATTCAACTGCTTAAACACATCAGCTTTCTTAGGGGTGTTGCCTTGCAAGATTTCCTTTTCATCGTTGTCCCCAACATCCCCAATCTCATCCCACTCGAGATCTTCCTCAGTTACATCATCATATTTACCAGCATTAAGATTTTGACTAACTTTCTCATCAGACACATGTTCACCACTCTGTTTTGGCTCCTCACTGTTTTTGCTAACATCAGCAACAATGGTCTTCTTCTCCTCATCCTCATTGACAACATCAGAACTTTTATTTTTAGATTCATCAACACCATCTTCATCTGGATTTTGCACTGACTCAGCAACATTAGAACTCACAGTTATAGATTCATTATTAGAACTCTGTTTCTTTTCAATTTCAGGCAAATCAGCTTCTTCTTCTTCATCAACATCCCAACTCAAATCTTCTTCATCATCGACTGTTAGAGATCTCCTTACCAGATTTGCTCTCACGTCCTCCTGCTGTTTAAGCTTTTGAACTCTATAGAAATACCTACACCAAAAGCTTCCATCATCAACCTCATTCGGAACAACTTTCCTGTAAATTGCTTCTACAGATCCATTATCTCCAATCAGTTTCTCAATCTCGCTTTCCCTGTCACTCAACACAAACCCTAGCTTCCACTTATTATAATCATCTAAATCCTCAGGATCGTTGCAATAAGTTCGAGCATCACTTTGAATCGCATTAAGTTGAGAATCGAAACGACTGTACACTTTCGAATTTAAACCACTACGATCACTGTAATTCTGTCCTGCTTCCGAGACATCAGAGTCATCAACATCGGAAGGTTCAAGAAGAGCGTCCTTACCTTGTGAGATGATATCCGCAGTCGACTTCAACACTCCATCGATCGCCGATGTGCCGACCTCGATCGAAGATGGTAGCTCCTTCACTGCTCGACTCGCGACTTCACGGAACAAATCGGATTCTTTCCTCAATCCTGAACCGAATTCCTTCAGATCGCGACGGTATGTCTCAAGTACTGATTCCGATCTGGTTGTTAAATTCTTCACCAGATCACCAAAGCTCCATAAACCACCGCTGCCGCTGTCAAACTCCCCAGACGAAGAAGAATTTAAATTTAAATGCTTTTCTTCAGCTCTTTCACTTCCTTCATGCTTTGGAGATTGATTTTGCCGAAGATCGGTCTCGGAATTCATGGAACCATCCATATTTTCCGGCTCAGTGTCGCCAGATAACATAGATTTGAAGAAATTCATCTACAATTCAACTGACTGGAAAAACTATGATTGAAGTTTCGTAAGAATGCGTGTAGTTTCCCTTTCGTCGATCACGTAACTAAAAAGTTAAGATCATCAGGAGGATTGGGGAAGACTGGAGGGAGACAATGACAAGATAACTACCGATTACCGACTGTTAAGATATGCAATTTCTTCGCATGTCAGGCATTGGGCCTTAATCTTTAAAGCCCGTTATTTGCTCCATATATTGGGCCAATAATACCCATTTTTAACAAAACTGCGGTCCCCTTCTAAAACCTGTTTCGGACTTAATGTACTATGGGCATCTACGGGTTTAGAACGACACCATATATTCACTGTTTAAATAAAATCAATAAAAAAAATAATGAAAGATAGGCTTCGAAACTTCTGATTTATACATATTTGTTTTTATTAAAAACATAAAGGTGGTTAATTTAAAATATTTAAGGTAGTTCATAATTTATATTTTTATATAATAGTTTATAAAAATAAAATAAAAAAATAGGTGGGTCAAATGACCCACCATTGATGTTTGCAGTGCGTCTACTTAATGAAATTCTAGGATGCACACAATGAGACATAAATATCACAAATTGTCATGTGATAGATATGGAATATTGTAAATGTTGGTTTTTTGTTTCTTTATTTTTTAGGTGTTTTAACAAGGTTCTAAATAATATGAGTCGTGACTTGACGGCAATATCAAAATTAAGTTATGACGAGCCATTTTGTTTTTTCAAAACGTGACTATTTTATATACATTAAAAAATATAACTCATATAATTATTGAATTTTATCAATATATCAAGTTTTTAGAATTGTTATATTGATATTTAATATAAAAAAGTTAACAAAAACTCAATTATGTTATGCCCGATAAAAAAAACAAAAAAACAAAAAAAACTCGCGACTTGAAAAAGACTCGCGCAATAACGCGATAAAACGCGTTTTGACACGTTATTTGGGTGTCACACTTAACAAACACACCTTGAACGTTTTCGTAACGCCTACATCATGTCTCGTGTCGTGGCACGCCTTGAGGCATGCCATGACACACTTTTTAGAATCGTGATTTTTACGGATTACTAACCGAAAAAAACTAATTATTTTTGCTAAAAGCCTCCGTTTTGAGGGTTAGTTTAATTAATATCACGATAAAATAGGATATTAATTAAACTAACAATCATACACGACTTCATAAACATTTTATTTGGCTTTTAACGAATGAAAATTTTCTCTAGAATACCACATTTTGGACTAGTTATGTTCATTTCAAAGTCGGTGGATGGTTGGTTAGATATATGTGACATCCCCTAATTTCTCGTCCAGAAAAGACCGATTTAATTTATGCTTTTTAAAATAAAATCAGAGAAATCTTTTCAAAAGATGTTGCGGAATAGGTCCCCAAAACAAAACATGATAAAAGTTTGTCAAAACCTTTCTATAAGAAATGTATAGTTTCATTTCATATCAAAACCTCGGGATGTCATGTTCAAATACAGATCAAAAGCATAAACAAGACATTATAAGCCTTACAACAGTTATGTACAACTACTGACCTATAATCCAAAAATCTCTCATCGTCCTCCGACTATGCTCGGGGTCCACTACCTATAATCATAAAAAGCTGAGTGGGTCAGGCTTGGGAGCCTGGTGAGCATATAGGGTTTTCAACCCACAATAATAATAACTTATTAAGTTCACCAATCAACAATAACCCTGATTACCCATTCCTGTTGTCCTCACTTTACGTCCCTAAACACCTAACACAAGGGACCTAGCCTAAGGAATATTATCGGGATGGACACTACTGCTAAGGGGTTTCCTCAGCCATACATGTCCTAAAGGCAACCATGAGGGGGATTGGAGTACACCAATGAACATTTAGTTCATCAACACCTACAAGTTGCGAACCTGCTCGTGTGCCACTGGACTGTCTAGAAAGGTCCGCAGTCGTCATCTATACTCCGTTAGACGACTTCACCAATAACAACAACAACAACACCGAGGCCTCTCATCATTTTAACACCCATCGACTATTTCGTCTACCCGTGTTCTACCCAACATATTTGTAGATAAAATATATATACAGTTTAAAACTTGTATAAAACATCTATTCATCAGTCACCTCAAATAAACAATTAATATATTTACACATAACACGTATTTTAAGGTAAATACTTCATATCTATGTGTAAAGTGAAAGTAACTACACACTCACATGATTTGATGATAATCGGGCAGCAATTCGTTTCCTAAAACGTTCGTTTCTAATAAAACCGGGAGTTTTATTGAGAAACCGGGCTCTGCAAATGTCGGGCTTCGAAACCGAAAAGATAAATTTTCCGGGATTCTCGGGCACTTCGTGGCGTATTCTGGGGGTTATAATTGATACCGGGGCTTTGGGGGAAGTTAGAATGAAAGAAATGTGAGTTTAGGGGCTAAAAGTGACACTTTTCCAAAATATACCCGGGAGGTCTCGCACCCTCCTATTTATAGGCTGCGAGCCTCCTGATCCAACGGTTGAGAAGCCTCCAGGTGGCGCAGATCCGGAGCGAGGAGCACGTGGGTTGCGCATGCGAAGGGGCTGCTGGCAGCCTCTGATTGGACCGAGGTCTAGTGGTCCGAGGTAGAGGGTTCGTGACATCCTGCGAGGGTTCGGACACGAGGAAAGGGGCACGCGTCGCCTTCTCACTGGACCTCTTCGGATGACTCAGCAGCTCGGATTGACTCAGCAACATTTTGGACACGCGTCACATTCTAAGCGAGGGTGAGGTGGCCGGAGTCCACCTATGCGAAATTACTCGGTTTTGAGGATTTTTCTTGATTTTCGCGCCAAAACTTCTAAAATCCATAACTTTCGCATACGAGCTCCGTTTTTGACGTTCTTTTTTATGCACGCGTAGGTAAAATTACGCTCTACAACTTTAGTTTAGACTTCGTCGGCTAATTTTGACTTTAATTTTTAAATTATTATTTTTAACAGACCGGGATAGGAAATCCGTTAAAAATTCATAACTTCTTCATCCGACGTCCGTTTTCGTCTGTCTTTTTACCGTTGTGCTACTATTGACGAGACCTTCGATTCTCGTTTAGGTCGTGTCGGCTAAAAATCACTCGATCTAAAATTCGAGTTTCTAGCTGTCTACTGCTAAGCTGAAACTTCGAAAAATCATAACTTCCTCATACGAAGTCAGATTTGGGCGTTCTTTTTATACCTACTCTCGGTTTAACGAACACTACGAGTTTCGTTTAGATCACTAAGGGTAAAAAATAGTTTATCAAAAACTCACTTTTTACGACATTCAGCACCGTGTCGGTTTTGTCGTGAAACTTCGACATGTCATAACTTCTTCGTTATAACTCGGATTTTGGTATTCTTTATATATCCATAATCCTTGTCACGACCACTACAACTTTCTTAATAGATATCGGCTTTATCTAATATTTATTTTTGACGCTGTAACATCCGGATTCCCAGGTATCTTAAATTATGTATTTTATTGAGTTTTGGAGAGAGACTCGGCGAGTAGGCGCTCAGACTCGCCGAGTAGAGCCGCGAATCTCCATCCGGGTTAATGACTGGACTCGGCGAGTCCATACGTGGACTCGGCGAGTCCACGCTGTTTAATGAAACCCTAATTTCTTGGGTTTGGGACCTATTTAAAGGCCCTTATGGCCTTCAATGGCGGCTACCAGACCATAGAGAGAAACCCTAGAGTGCTTGAGCGTTTTGAGAGAGAAAGGAAGCCATTCGTGACCTTGGAAGTGTTGTTTAGCAAGAAGAAGGAGGTACTAGCCAAGATGAAGCATAGGAGGTTGCTATTCTGTGGATTTGGAGCTAAGATCTTCACATTTGAGGTAGTAATTCGACTCTCCTTCTGTTCTTTTGATGATCATATGGATTTAGGGTTTCTTAGACCCTTTGTTGGTTAGATTTGATGTCCAAATAGCCCCTTCTTGTGATAAGGCTTTGGATCTGGATCCATAGAGGTCCAGAGAGCCTTATTCATCAAGCTTTATGAAGAACAATAGAGGTCATGGCCTTGGGTTAAGGTATTTGGGGCTAAATCATCATATATGGTCATATAAATGTTGCTTGTGCATCAAGATCGAGACTTTACGTGATTATAGTGGTTGGGAAGGCCAGATCTAGGGATTAGAGGAACAGATCTGACCTCAGGAGGTCATTTGAGTTGGTGCATGACATGAACTCGCCGAGTCCAAGGGCAGACTCGGCGAGTAGGGTTAGGGTTTCCCGTGAATCACTCAGTGAGTGACTTGCCGAGTTGGGGGAATGACTCAGTGAGTCAGAGGGGGAATAGAGGACTCGAGTTCACGACTGAACTCGTCGAGTCACATTTGTGCACTCGGCGAGTCGGGTCAAAAGTTTGACCGTTGACTTTTATTGACTTTTAGGGTTTGGTCAACTTTAGGGTCTTTGAGCCATGAGAGGGGTAAAATGGTCTTTTACCCTTTTGAGAGTACTAAGAGGAGGAATAGTCTAGCCTTGAGAGATGTATTGATTCAGAGTGTTTATTTCATATGATTAGGCGGAGGCTAGACCCGACATTACAGAGTTCGAGCTTTACCGAGTTACCCGAGGTGAGTCTTCTCACTATACTTTACCTAGAGTGGTAATTAGAGCTATGAGACAGAGTATTGTGTATGCTTTTGCATGATGTGATTTCTATGTGTTATATGCTATGTATGTTACAGAGTTTTCAGAGTTAGGACCGGAAGGTCCACAGAGTTAGGGTCAGAGGACCCATAGAGTTAGGGCCAGAGGGCCCACAGAGTTATGGGACTGGGGGGTCCCACAGAGACACTTTGACCAGAGTGTCAAACAGAGTTATAGCCTCGAGTGGCTAATATGTGTTATGTGTGGTATTTTGGGGAACTCACTAAGCATTTATGCTTACAGTGTTGTGTTATGTGTCTCAGGTACTAGCGAGGATCGCGGGAAGGCGCCGGCTTGATCAGTACACACGCGGGGAGATTTTATTATGATCTTGGGATATGATGTTATGTGATACAATGGTGTTTTTATAACGATTATGAATGAAAACGTGTTTTATAAAATGTGAAAAATCGTTTTGAAAATTTGGGTGTTACAAGTTGGTATCAGAGCCTTGGTTTGAGGGATTCGGATTCATCTTCGGGCATATCTGAACTCAAACTGAGGATTTGAGAGAAATTTTGATGACTAAAAACTTTTTAAAAGAGTAAAAAGAGTTTTGAGATAAACAGAGCAGAGCCGTGTGTACGATCAGCCAGCGCCCGAACGGTGATTTCCCAAAATACCCTTGTAATTAGTGTTATGAGATATATTATGTTTTGATATATGATGAGTTATGCTATGCATGCTAGAGTAGACTAGGCATTCTTAGGACTAGAGTGGCCTGATATGTGATGCCCTAGTCTAGGAGTTTTGCTGCTAGGGATACTTGAGAGTGTTTAGATAGCAGCGAGGAGTTTATGAGAGAGCCGCTAGTGAGTAGCATATGGTTAAAGAGAGTAGAGTACTTGGGACTTGGGATCCAAGGAGGAGGACTTAGAGTGGACGCTGATGCGGTGTGGATGGTAGTATAGGGCCCGTACTACTGAAGACACCGGAGCAATGCGCACCCTAAGTAAGAATCCATTGGGTACTAAGGAGCAAGTAGGGTGGAGTTATCGAGTGCGAGTATACTCGAGCGAGTCCCTGATATTTATTATGTTGTATTTCAGAGACATCATGGTTGGGACACGCCACACACCAGAGAGCAGCGGTATTAGTGATGAGGAGATCCGTATGATCATTCATGAGGAGGTGGCTGCGGCCATCAGGGCAGAGATACCAGAGATGTTCGGGTCTATCAAGACCACACTGATAGAGACATTTGACGAGAGATACGCTGCTCTTTCTGAGGCTGCGGTTGCTGCGGCCACTGCAGCTATAGCTGCGACTAGGCCGCAGGGTGGTGATGCGTTGATGTTTCGTGAGTTCAGCAACACAAAACCACCGGAGTTTGATGGGACCCAGGTCCCGATTGCAGCGATGAGGTGGATATCAGACATTGAGGGGTGTTTCTTTACTTGCTCATCTCCAGAGCATTTGAGAGTCCGGTTCGCGTTGAACCAGCTTCGCTTGGGAGCGAAGGACTGGTGGAAGTTTGTGACGGCGCACTATTCGCCTACTGAGCTTGCTGCAGTGACCTGGGAGAGGTTCACTGCTATGTTCCGAGAAGAGTATGTTCCCCAGGTGGAGAGGGAGCGTTTGGCCCAGGAGTTTTTGACCCTCAAGCAGGGTACAGAGTCTGTTACAGTGATCACCAGGATGTTCCATGAGCGGGCGATGTTCTGCCCGGAGCACGTGTCCTCCGAGCAGGCACGTATGAGCCGATATATGAGCATTTTGAGGAGGGATATACGAGAGTTCGTGGCGAACTCGACGTACCGGACATTTGTCGAGCTTCAGGCAAATGCCCGGAAGAGGGAGATAGAGTTGGAGACTCAGGCTAGGGAGGAGGCGGAGTCTCAGGGTAGGGATCGGCGACCGGCACAGTCTCAGCCGGCAGCCAAGCGGGCCAAGCCTGCCGATTCGAGATCAGGGAGCCAGAGGGGCCGCACTTGTGGCAAGTGCGGCAAGAGTCATGATGGAGTGTGCAGAGCAGGGTCTTGCTACAAATGTGGCAAGGAGGGGCATATGGCCAAGGATTGCCCCAAGGGGTTTGCAGTCTGTTTTCACTGCAACCAGACCGGACACCGGAAGGCCGAGTGTCCGCAGTTACGAGGGTCAGCTCAGGGAGCTTCTCAGGGATCTGCCCCTGCTGCTGTTCGAGCTACAGAGAGTCGGCCGGCGAAGGCCGAGGCGCCGAAGGCTCGCGGGAGAGCCTTCCAGTTGACAACGGAGGAGGTCCGCGCAGCACCCGATGTGGTAGCTGGTATGTATTCTTTCCTCTGTTTATTTTGAGTTTGTAGTGTTATGCTTATATTGTGATATGCGTAGGTACATTTCTTGTGTGTTCTGTACCTGCCTTGGTGTTATTTGACTCGGGTGCGAGTCGGTCTTTTGTGTCACTAGCGTTTAGTCAGCACATCAGTACCCAGCGTGAGGCGTTGAGTCGACCTCTACGAGTTTCCATAGCTGACGAGCAAGCGGTGTATGCTACTGATGTGATTCGAGGATGTGTACTCAAGATCTTCGGTGTCGAGTTTCCGATAGATCTGGTCCCGATTGCTATGGGGGACGTATGTGTCATAGTGGGCATGGATTGGTTGAGCCGTTTCGGAGCTGTGATTGACTGTGAGCGACAGTTGATGACGATACGAGACCCCAGTGGGGGAGTACTTACGGTGTACGACGAGGGTTCCCGTTCTGGGTCAGCATTTTGTTCGGCCGCTAGAGCGAGGCAGAGTTTACAGCAGGGCTGTAGTGGGTTTGTGGCTTATGTGGTGGATACGAGAGTAGATGCAGAGAGACCGAGGTCGATCGGTGAGGTCCCAATAGTGCGCGAGTTCCCGGATGTTTTCCCCGAGGAGTTGCCGGGTGTGCCTCCCGAGAGGCAGGTAGAGTTCCGTATTGATTTGGTTCCGGGGGCAGCGCCTATCGCCAAGGCGCCCTATCGCCTTGCGCCACCAGAGATGCAGGAGTTATCCTCACAGCTTCAGGAGCTGCTGGGGAAGGGGTTTATACGGTCGAGTAGCTCGCCGTGGGGAGCGCCGATCCTTTTTGTCAAGAAAAAGGATGGTTCACACCGGATGTGCATTGATTACCGGGAGCTGAACAAACTGACGGTCAAGAACCGTTACCCCTTACCGAGGATCGACGATTTATTCGATCAGTTGCATGGAGCGTCTTGGTTTTCTAAGATCGACTTGAGGTCTGGATATCATCAAATGAGAGTACGAGATGAGGATATCCAGAAGACAGCGTTCAGGACTCGTTACGGGCATTACGAGTTCGTGGTGATGCCTTTCGGGCTCACCAATGCACCGGCAGCATTCATGGATCTCATGAACAGAGTATGCAGACCGATGTTGGACCGTTCGGTGATCGTGTTCATCGATGATATACTGATGTATTCGAGATCCAAAGAGCAGCATGAGGAGCATTTGAGAGAGTTACTTGGAGTTTTGAGATCGGAGAGGCTTTATGCCAAATTCTCCAAGTGTGATTTCTGGTTACGAGAGGTCCAGTTCCTAGGGCACCTCGTTAACCAGAATGGGATATTGGTCGATCCGGCCAAGATTGAGGCAGTTATGAGTTGGGAGGTGCCGAGATCCCCCACCGAGATCAGGAGTTTCTTAGGGTTGGTTGGCTATTATCGGAGATTTATCAAGGATTTCTCCAAGATCGCCGTGCCACTCACCAGGTTGACCCGGAAGGGTGTTGCTTTTTCATGGGGACCAGAGCAGCAGGCCTCCTTCGAGACACTTCGCCAGAGACTGTGCGAAGCCCCAGTGTTAGCCCTTCCGGAGGGGATGGAGGACTTTGTGGTGTATTGTGACGCATCGATATCAGGGCTGGGAGCGGTGCTGATGCAGAGAGGGCATGTGATAGCATACGCATCGAGGCAGCTGAAGCCTCACGAGACGAGGTATCCCACCCACGATCTGGAGTTGGGGGCTGTAGTGTTCGCCCTCAAGATCTGGCGTCACTATCTGTATGGGGTTCGGTGTACCATATACACGGACCACAAGAGCTTGAAGTACTTGATGGATCAACCCAACCTGAATATGCGCCAGAGGAGATGGTTGGACGTGGTAAAGGATTACAATTGTGAGATCCTGTACCACCCGGGCAAGGCTAACGTTGTAGCCGATGCCCTGAGTCGTAGGGCGGAGAGCGCCCCGATACGGGACGTTTGTATGAGATTGACAGTGATGACTCCGGTGTTGGACACCATCCGAGGGGCCCAGGCTGAGGCCGTGAGACCGGAGAACCGCAAGAGAGAGCGGGTTATCAGATATGTATCGGAGTTTGTTACCGATAGCAGAGGGCTTATGACCTTCCAGGGTCGGATCTGGGTGCCATTTGTGGGCGGGGCACGTACCATATTGATGGAGGAGGCACACCGATCTAGGTTTTCGATGCATCCCGGGGCCACTAAGATGTATTTGGACCTGAGAAGAGATTATTGGTGGCGCTGTATGAAGAGGGATGTAGCATGGGTTGTTGAGAGGTGCTTGACCTGTCGCAGGGTTAAGGCCGAGCACCAGAGGCCGCATGGTAAGTTGCAGCCGTTGGAGGTTCCCGAGTGGAAGTGGGAACAGATTACCATGGATTTTATCACCAAATTGCCAAGGACTGCGAGGGGCGTCGATGCAATTTGGGTGATTGTGGACAGGTTGACGAAGAGCGCTCACTTCCTTGCTATCAGTGAGAGCTCCTCCGCTGAGAGGTTGGCAGAGTTGTACGTGAGGGAGGTGGTATCACGGCATGGAGTGCCGATCTCGATCGTCTCAGATCGAGATGTGCGTTTCACTTCCAGATTCTGGAAGAAGTTTCATGAGGAGTTGGGTACGAGGCTACATTTTAGTACCGCATACCACCCCCAGACAGATGGGCAGAGTGAGCGGACGATTCAGACGCTCGAGGACATGCTTCGGGCATGTGTGTTGGATTTCGGAGGGAGTTGGGACACATACTTGCCCTTAGATGAGTTTTCCTATAACAACAGCCATCATTCGAGCATCGGTATGCCACCCTTTGAGCTGTTGTATGGGAGGAGGTGTCGGACTCCTATTTGCTGGGGTGAGGTCGGGCAGCGTGTGATGGGTAGTACAGAGATAGTACTTCAGACGACTGAGCAGATTCGGCAGGTCAGACAGAGGTTGTTGACCGCTCAGAGCCGCCAGAAGAGTTATGCGGACAGACGTCGCTCGGGGTTTGAGTTCCAGGTTGGTGATTTAGTACTCCTGAAGGTATCTCCTTGGAAGGGGGTGATCCGATTCAGGAAGAGGGGTAAGTTGGGACCTCGGTATATTGGTCCTTTCAGGGTGACTGCCAGGGTGGGCAGGGTAGCGTATCGTTTGGAGCTACCTACGGAGTTGAGCCAGATTCACGATACCTTCCACGTGTCTCAGTTGAGGAAGTGTATCGCTGATGAGTCGGCAGTGGTTCCGTTAGAGGACATTCAGGTAGATGCGAGCCTGAATTATGTTGAGAGACCGGTTGCGATTGTGGATCGAAGGATCAAGACTTTGAGAAACAAGGAGGTGTCATTGGTTCAAGTCCAGTGGCAACATCGGAAGGGTTCTGAAATGACCTGGGAGCCGGAGTTAGAGATGCGCGAGCAGTATCCAGAGTTATTTGTGGAGTGAGACTTCGAGGGCGAAGTCTGATTCTAGTGGGGGAGAATTGTAACATCCGGATTCCCATGTATCTTAAATTATGTATTTTATTGAGTTTTGGAGAGAGACTCGGCGAGTAGGAGCTCAGACTCGCCGAGTAGAGTCGTGAATCTCCAGCCAGCGCCGTTGCCTCATGTTCAATTCCTTCTGATTAAAGAGATATTGAAGACTGTTATGATCAGTGAAAAGTTTACATTTAGTACCATAAAGATAATGATGGGATTTATACAAACATCCTATGTGTGCATGCAACCCTAGATTGGATCTATGTTTTCACTATAAGACATACAACTATATGAACACAAAATAAACCCTGGGATGCTTCTATAATTTTCGAAAATCATATAGAAGTGTAGTAGACATACCTTTGTTGTTATATTGCAATAACAACTAGTTTCCTTGATCTCTTGAACTCTTGAAAGCAAGCACCACAATTGTAGTGCCTCTAATGGCTCACAAACACCTTGAAGCAAGAAGGCAATTAAGAGAGAGAGGGAGGATACTAATTTTCGGCCCTAGGGTTTCTCTTGGAATCAAGTGGTCGAAAATTGAAGCATAGGGCATCTATTTATACTGTAGGGTGCTAGGGTTTCAGTCTAAACCCTAATGGATAGCTTAGCCACCAAGCAGCCCAAGGAACCTTCTAGAATGAGGCCCTTGGACGAAAATATGATGATCCCTCATCATAATTTCGTTCCTCCTTATTCCTTTGGGTTTCCCAGCCCAAAACTCAACTATCACACATTTGACAGTTTATACCCCTTTATTTAATTAATCTCTTTTAGTCACCAAATTAATTCCTAATTAATTTATGACTAATACTAATTAAATAAATATGATTTCTCCTTTAATATATCATTCTTATAATATATTAATAAACCATAATATCTTCTCTCTCATATCAAATTACCTTGTCAAGTTGCTTTGGTGAAGGCAACCCAAAAGGACCATGCACACTCGGATCAAGTACATACCAAATATAGTTACGGACTTAGACACTAATCCAACAGTCTCCCACTTGGATAAGTCTAGTAACTATATCTCACATATGACTTCCGTATCCGATTAGCAATCTTAGCTTTCAATAGCCGCTGTCAACTCTGACCAATAATCTGTCCTTCAGATAAGGGATCGTATAATCCTCTGTTCTAGATATCATGCTAACAATACTTATTGTTCAGCATTTTGTTTCTCGATCTCTGATTTGTTCGACATAGAACTCAGTTGAACACATCAACTTCATCCTGACCGGGACCGGCACATAAGTCAAATCAAATCATCAAGTGGCCAAGATATCGCTTTTATTCTCATAGAATAAAAGGAACATAAAAACGTCGACTTATATGCTTTTATCATTTACTAGCTAAGCCACACACAATAATGCGTTTTATAACATCAAGTTACTGATGCGTTTTCGCATTATCAATGTATAATCAACTAGCAAACAATAACCATATCTCTAGGTTTAAAGATTATATGATATTATCATCTTGCGATCACTTGTGATAACATTCATGAAGCGATGCCAGCAAGTGCGGGTCTATTCCAATGCTCAATACAAATTTCATAAGCACTCATAAACTTTGCAGCAAACCTTTGCTATGTCTAAAACTTTTTAGACAATCCACAAACAAATTTATGACAATCTTCCTTCATATCTACTTCCAACATATGAGCGATTGTGGATTGTTCGAATAATCTTATTATTCAGGAAGTCAAAACATGCAAAAATTGAAACAATAGATAATAAATCAACACAAGATAGAAACTTTCTTATAAATAACACACCTTTATTTAATCATCAAATGTTGAATATAAGATCATCCATTACAAGTTTCCTACCTATCTAATCTAAACTAATATCGTCCTTTAGCCCTACGCTCCTAGCGTGCTGTAAATGCTTAACCCTACTCAGTCCCTTCGTAAGGGGATCTGCTGGGTTATCTTCCGACGATACCCTCTTCACAACGAGGAGTCCCTCTTCTACCCGATGTCTAATAAAATGGTATTTCCTGTCGATATGTCGAGATCTGCCATGATCCCTTGGTTCCTTGGTTAAGGCAACCGCTCCTTCATTATCACAGAAAATTTCCATGGGCTCCTTTATGGATGGCACAACTCCAAGGTCTCCAATGAAGTTCTTCAACCATATAGTCTCTTTTGACGCCTCGCTTGCCGCAATGTACTCTGATTCGGACGTTGAATCAACTACGGTCTCTTGCTTGGAACTTTTCCAAGTCACTGCTCCTCCATTCAGGGTAAAGACCCAGCCCGACTGTGATCGGTAATTATCCCGATCTGTCTGGAAACTAGCGTCACTGTACCCTCGCACCCTTAAGTCATCACTTCCACCGAGGACTAGAAACCATTCCTTGGTCCTTCGTAGGTACTTAAGAATATTCTTGACAGTAATCCAATGTGCCCTACCAGGGTTCCCTTGATATCTGCTGACCATGCTCAAGGCAAAAGCCACATCAGGGCGAGTACAAGTCATAGCGTACATAATCGAGCCAACTGCGGAAGCGTAAGGTACTCGGCTCATATCAGCTATCTCTGCCTCTGTACTCGGGCTCTGAGTCTTACTCAGTTTGGTATTGCATTGGATTGGTAACTCCCCTTTCCTGGAATTTTCCATACTAAAACGTTTTAGTACCTTCTCCAAGTATGTATCCTGACTGAGTCCTATCAGTCTCTTGCTTCTGTCTCTCACTATCCTTATTCCCAGAATATATGCAGCCTCTCCGAGGTCCTTCATAGCGAAACACTTCCCAAGCCAGGACTTGACCTCCTGCAATGTTGGGATGTCGTTTCCTATGAGTAGTATGTCATCGACATACAATACGAGGAAGCTTATTATACTCCCACTGGCCTTGACATATACACATGACTCATCTTCATTTCGCAGAAAACCAAACTCTTTGACCTTTTCGTCAAAACAAAGATTCCATCTGCGAGATGCTTGCTTTAATCCATAAATGGATTTCTCAAGCTTGCACACTCTATTAGGATGCTTCGCATTGACAAAACCCTCTGGCTGATTCATGTAAACATCCTCAGCCAGCTTCCCATTTAGGAAAGCGGTTTTTACGTCCATCTGCCAGATCTCATAATCATGAAACGCAGCTATTGCAAGCATTACCCTAATAGACTTTATTTTCGCAACTGGTGAGAAGGTCTCATCATAGTCAACTCCAGGAGTTTGAGTAAAGCCCTTCGCGACCAATCGCGCTTTATAAGTGTGCACTTTCCCATCCATGTCTGTCTTCTTCTTGAAGATCCACTTGCACCCGACTGTCTTACGACCTGGTACATTATCAACCAAATTCCAAACTTGGTTGTCATACATGGACTGAATCTCGCTGTCCATTGCCTCTTTCCATTTAGCAGACTCTTGGCCTGCCATGGCTTCCTTGTAGCTGTTAGGTTCGTCCAGATTTACTAGTGTACTATCACTAATAAACGTATCCCCGTCAGTAGTAATATGGAAACCATAAAACTGGGGTGGAACAATAACTCTACTTGAACGTCTAAGAGGTAAGGACTGGTCAATTGGTTCAACAGGAGTTTCCTCCTCATCTTGAACGCCAGTGTCAGAGGTTCCTTCTTCTCCTGACTCTTGAAGCTCTTCAAGGTCAATCTGACTCCCACTGTCTCCTTGGCTTATGAGTTCTCTTTCTCTGAAAACCCCTCTCCTAGCAACAAAGACAACATTGTCATTTGGTCTATAGAAGAGATAACCAAAAGACTTCTGTGGATAACCAATGAAGTAACACTTCTCACTACGAGGTTCTAGCTTATCGTGAGTCTCTCGTCTTACGAAAGCTTCACAACCCCAAACCTTGATATGTGCTAACGAGGGAGCTTTTCCTGTCCACATCTCGTGAGGTGTTTTGGTAACCTTCTTGGTGGGAACTAAGTTAAGGATATGGGCGGCAGTCTCCAAGGCATACCCCCAGAATGAGATTGGTAACGAAGCACGACTTATCATAGAGCGAACCATGTCCAACAAGGTTCGATTACGTCTCTCAGCCACACCATTCAATTGTGGCGTTCTAGGAGGCGTCAATTGTGAAACTATTCCACACTCTTTCAGATAGTCGTGAAACTCAAGACTTAGGTACTCTCCCCCTCGATCAGATCGAAGCATCTTGATTTTCCTGCCCAACTGATTCTCCACTTCATTCTTGAACTCTTTGAATTTTTCAAAGGTTTCTGACTTCTGCTTGATTAAGTAGATATATCCATATCTGCTATAATCATCTGTAAAAGTCACGTAGAAGCGACAAGCGTCCCTTGTGGTGGATCTAAAGGGTCCACATACATCTGTATGTATGAGATCCAATACACCCTCACCCCTTTCACATGTGCCAGTAAAGGGTGACTTGGTCATCTTCCCAAGCAAACAAGACTCACACACGTCATCGTCCCTAAGGTCGAATGACTCCAATACTCCATCCTTTTGGAGTTGGGCTATGCGTTTCTTGTTAACATGGCCAAGGCGACAATGCCACAAGCATGCTTTGTCCAAACTTGTGGACGAATCAATATTCAAAACATCATTTCCTAAATTGTCAATAACTAACACAGATTCATAAATCCCATTACAAGGTAATGCATTGAAATAAAAGACACCATTCAAATAAGCATTAATAGAACCATTACTATTATCAAATGAATATCTGAAACCTTGTCTAAACAAACCATGAAAAGAAATGATGTTCTTTTCCATATCTGGCGAATAACAACAATTATTTAAATCTAGTCCTAACCCATTACTCAACACTAAGGAATAAACTCCGATCTTGGTTACTGGTGAAGACTTCTTGTTTCCCATGATCAAGCTTATCCTTCCATGCTCCACTCCCCTACTTCTTTTTAGGCCCTGCATATCAGAACAAATGTGGTAACCACACCCTGTATCAAGAACCCATGAAGTAGCAAATGATGAGTTATCAGATTTAATTAAATACATACCTGCAAAGGTGGGCTTTATCTTCCCATCCTTAATATCTTGCAGATATTTAGGGCAGCTTCGTTTCCAGTGGCCCTTCTGGTGGCAATAGAAGCACTCTGCTTCCTTGGGGTCAGAAGAGGGCTTAATAGAACCTGCTTTGGTCCCACTAGAAGAGGAACCATCTTGAGTCTTACCCTTATGGTGGCTCTTGGAAGGAGCCTTCCTCTTCTTTCCCTTTCCTTGGCCAATTGCCAACACAGGAGCAGCTACATTAGAGGATGATGCAATAGATTTGTCCTTGAGGTTGCTCTCAGCTGTCCTCAGGAGCCCTTGAAGCTTACTTAGGGTGACCTCTTCCTTATTCATGTGGTAGGTCATTCTGAACTGGCTGTAGCAGGAAGGCAAGGAGTGGAGGATGATGTCGATAGCCAAATCCTCATCAAACTTAACATTAAGTTTGAGAAGACGATCAACATATCTTTGCATTCTTTGCAAATGAGCAGTTAGGGATTCTCCACTCCCCATCTTAGCGGTGATCATGTTGGTGATGATCTCATAACGCTCTTGCCTCGCGCTCTGCTGGTACCTGTCCAGCAAATCTTGGTGCATCTCATATGGATACATGTCCTCATAGGACTTTTGGAGTTCGAGGTTCATGGTGGCCAACATGATGCAATGAACTTTCGTTGCATCACGCTCGTGGGCCTCAAAGGCGGCCATCTCTTCAGGAGTAGCTTCTTCTGGGTTGATCTTTTCTAGCTTCTCGTCTAGGACATATTCTTTGTCCTCGTAACGAGTTATCATGCGAATGTATCTCATCCACTCGTTGAAGTTCGAGCCATCAAATGTCACTTTCTGACATAGGTTCATCAACGAGAATGACCCAGAAGTGTTGTTGTTCGCGTTTGACATCTGAAATAGAAAGGAACAAAGTTTGATTAGAATGAATCCCCAATTAAACACCCAAATGAGAAATTAGGGCTAGGATCCAACAACATTATTTACAACTTAGAAAAGGGATGCCGTAATCTAAAAGTAAATAATTTGAAGGTAAGTGAATGAGGATTCACTAATTTTCACCATGAAAAACGAAAGAGGTTAAGTTTTAAATGTATTTGAAAATTCCTAGATTTCTTTTGAGATTCATTGAACATTTCAATGGCACGTTTAAATCTCGATATGCACTTCAAATTTGCGACTGGGATGCCGAGGATCGCAAACAAGTTTGTGAATAACCATGCGAATCAACGTGGTGCACTCAATGTTTTCATCACCTAATCAATGTGCTGGTTAGCCACGCACGCTCCATTGATCTATGATAAGACATCGAGCCACCCTTTGTCACCAATGTCAATCCCAAATTAGTGTGTTGGTTAACCACGCACGCTCCACTAACGTTTGACAGGGGTACAAAGTGTAATTCCATGGAATAGCATCATTTTCACATTTTACCCTAAAGTAACTAAGAGTGGGAATTTGTAAAACAATGTAGTTACTTTAATATTTCCATTATACTTATAATGAGGAATTAAGTGCCCTATCCTATCCGTTCGGCTAACGACCCTCCACCAGTCAAGCAAGCGGTAGATGTGAGTGTACATCCATTAAGCGCCATTTTATAGGCAGCAACCTTATACCCACCTTATAGACTGACTTCGTGAATGAGGCCTACTAGCGATAAGACTAGCTTATTCTTATACATATATATAATAATTAATCTTATAATATCATAATTGTATAAGGGTATATTTTAAAACATTTCAAAATACTAGTGTCTTAATTGTATTTAAAATTTTCGAAAATTAGACCATTTAATTTAAAATTTTAAACACCAAAAATATTTGATTTAATAATTATCAAAATTAAACAATTAATTTAAAATATTAAATCATGAAGGATTATCATGAAATTAAACTATTAATTTACCAAATCTTTTAAATCCCCTAGATTTTTGAAATTTATGGAAAGGATAATTCAAGATCTTCAATTATCCAGTTTAAACAATTAAATTGATAATCACAAAGATAGCAATATCCAAATCCCTAAAATTTTGGGATCTTGTCTTGGGGGGCAAGGGATTTTCGAAATCCCTAGGGTTTCATAACCCTAATTTCGAAAATATGGAGGCTAGGCAAAAGGGTTTAAGAACCCTATCAAAATCGCCAACTAGGGTTTTTCAACCCTAATTGCGAAAATCACCAAGCCTTAGGGCTTACTTGCCATAAACCCTAATTTGTCAAGTTCATAATATGTATCAAATCCAATTGAAAACAAAAACCAAAGGCTCTGATACCACTGATGGGATTTATACAAACATCCTATGTGTGCATGCAACCCTAGATTGGATCTATGTTTTCACTATAAGACATACAACTATATGAACACAAAATAAACCCTGGGATGCTTCTATAATTTTCGAAAATCATATAGAAGTGTAGTAGACATACCTTTGTTGTTATATTGCAATAACAACTAGTTTCCTTGATCTCTTGAACTCTTGAAAGCAAGCACCACAATTGTAGTGCCTCTAATGGCTCACAAACACCTTGAAGCAAGAAGGCAATTAAGAGAGAGAGGGAGGATACTAATTTTCGGCCCTAGGGTTTCTCTTGGAATCAAGTGGTCGAAAATTGAAGCATAGGGCATCTATTTATACTGTAGGGTGCTAGGGTTTCAGTCTAAACCCTAATGGATAGCTTAGCCACCAAGCAGCCCAAGGAACCTTCTGGAATGAGGCCCTTGGACGAAAATATGATGATCCCTCATCATAATTTCGTTCCTCCTTATTCCTTTGGGTTTCCCAGCCCAAAACTCAACTATCACACATTTGACAGTTTATACCCCTTTATTTAATTAATCTCTTTTAGTCACCAAATTAATTCCTAATTAATTTATGACTAATACTAATTAAATAAATATGATTTCTCCTTTAATATATCATTCTTATAATATATTAATAAACCATAATATCTTCTCTCTCATATCAAATTACCTTGTCAAGTTGCTTTGGTGAAGGCAACCCAAAAGGACCATGCACACTCGGATCAAGTACATACCAAATATAGTTACGGACTTAGACACTAATCCAACAGATAATGCCTCCATATCTTTAAGGCGAATACTACCGCTGCCAACTCTAGATCATGAGTGGGGTAGTTCTTTTCATGCTCTTTCAATTTCCTCGATGCATACGCTATCACTTTATCCCTTTGGGTTAGAACACATCCTAACCCAACTCCAGAGGCATCACTATAGACTGCGAAGTCATCAACTCCTTCAGGTAACAAAAGAATCGGTGCTTCACATAATCTCTTCTTTAACTTCTCAAAGGCTTCCTTATGCTTCTCATTCCAAGCATAAGTATCTCCTTTGTGGGTCAAAGCTGTTAATGAAGTAGCAATCGAAGAAAAGCCTTGGATAAATCGGCGATAATATCCGGCTAATCCTAAAAAACTTCAAATCTCCGTAGGAATTTTTGGTTGTTCCCACTTCATTACAACTTCAATCTTTGCTGGGTCAACCATTATTCCTTCTTGGTTAACCACATGACCTAAAAATTGGACTTTTTGAATCCAAAATTCACATTTGGAGAACTTTGCATACAACTTCTCCTTTTTCAGAACTTTTAGCACTTCGCGCAGATGCTTTTCATGCTCCTGCTTGCTTTTCGAATAGATCAAGATATCGTCTATGAATACTATCACAGATTTATCAAGGTATGGTTTACAAACCCTGTTCATCAAATCCATGAAAGCTGTTGGGGCATTGGTTAGTCCGAACGACATAACCAAAAATTCATAGTGTCCATATCTTGTTCTGAAAGCAGTCTTCTCGATATCCTGCTCTCTCACCTTTAGTTGATGGTTTCCGGACCTAAGATCGATCTTCGAGAAATAGCTCGAACCTTGCAACTGGTCGAACAGGTCATCGATCCTCGGCAACGGGTACTTGTTCTTTATCGTCGCTTTATTCAACTCTCTGTAATCGATGCACATTCTCATGCTCCCGTCTTTCTTCTTTACAAATAACACAGGGGCTCCCCAGGGTGATGAATTAGGTCGAATGAAACCTTTGTCCAATAACTCCTGAAGTTGTGTCATAAGTTCTTTTATCTCTGTTGGTGCTAATCGATATGGTGCTTTTGCTATCGGCGTCGTTCCTCGTAACAAGTCGATACGGAATTCTACTTGTCAATCAGGGGGCAATCCGGGAAGATCTTCGGGAAAGACTTCCGGATAATCACACACCACCGGAATATCCTGCACCTCCTTCTTTTCCTTCTGAGCATCGATCACGAACGCTAGATATGATGTACATCCCTTGGCCAAACACTTTCTGGCTTTCATTAGGGAAATGATTCCAGAGTTTACTCTGTGTTTGTCTCCGTACACCATAAACAACTCTTTTCCTGGCGGGTTTACTTTTACTATCTCCTTCTTACACAATATTTCGGCATCATTGGCGCTAAGCCAATCCATTCCTAAAACTATGTCGAATCCATTTAACTCGATAGACAATAATTCCTCGTGGAACTTATTCCCATCCAAGTCAATGAGGATGTTTTTCATACGATGGCTAACATGTACAAACTTGCCACTAGCAATCTCGACTATTATAGTATTAACTAGTCTATCTACAGGCAAAGCTAGTTTTCTACCAAATTCATGCAAAATAAAGGAGTAATTGGCTCCAGAATCAAACAAAATTTGGGCAGGCAATTCGTTTACGAGAAAGGTACCTGAAGCGACATCGGCTTCTTCTTTCGCAGCTTCGAGTGTCATCTGAAAGGCTCTCGCCTTCGGCTTTGGTGGAAGATTGGGTTTTGTTGCGTCCTTCTTCTTCGGGCAATCCCTCAAAATATGCCCTTCTTCATGGAACCCATGACAGACGTTATTAGTGAAGGTGCAATTATTGGCATAATGCCCTGGCTTTCCACACTTGTAACAAGTGAGTTCCATGCTGCACTTCCCAGCATGTTTCTTCTTGCACTTGTCACACCACTTGGCTTCAGTTCCTCCTCCGAATTTTCTCGAACCAGACTTCGAGAATTTGTTCTTTTTATTGGAACCTAAAGTTCCTTCAAACTTTCTCTTTTCGCCAACTTCAACCTTGCTGGCGGCTCTCCCCTTTATCATATATTCAACAGACTTGGCAGCCCAGATAGATGTCTCCAAAGTAAGGGCCTGACGTACTGGCACCGCATACTCCCATGGAAGTCCCTTTGCGTACCTGTCAATTTTCGCCAGCTCATCTGGGACAATACGCAAAGCAAACTCCATTTTGTCTGTGAAGTTATTCGTATATTCGTCAACGGTCATACTCTCCTTCTTCAACGTTAGAAATTGGTTTTCTAACTCAAGTACGTTTTGGGCCGAGCAGTACTTGCGCTTAAAGTGCACCAAGAACTCTGCCCAAGTCAGTTGCAGTGGCTCATTAGGGCTTAGGGTTTTCCCCAAAGTGTTCCACCAACGAGCAACACTACCCCTGAACTGACGCACTGCAAAGGTGGTTCGTAACTTGCCTTGGCAATCACAAGTCATGAAAGCCAACTCCATTTCCGAGATCCAGTCCATTACTCTGACGGGATCTTCTTTTCCAGTGAAGGTCGATGGCTTGCAAGTCATAAAGTCCTTATACTTGCATCCATTTCTCTCCACTCTATCCTCATGGTTATTTCTCCCAACCACAAGCAGTTCACTATGACCAACAGATCTACTGTTGTTTCCTTCTTCAGATCTGTCGTCATTTAATTCACGTTGTTCAACAGGAACTGAAGGTTCATCCCTGTTGTTCATCAACATTTGCCTCAATTCCTCCCTTTGTTCATCATGGTCTGAATCATGGCTAGTACTCTAGCCATGGTGATGGGTTCTGGTGCAGCTCCTACTATAGGCACCTGTTCCACCACTTGAGGTTGAGGTTGTTGGTTTCTGTTTGCATTTCCTGCTCCACTTCGAGTTCTTGCCATTACAATCTATATACCGAATAAGGTGAATTTAGGTCTTTATCCTTGTTAGACATTTCAATTCCCTTATCACTCCGAAACGTTTACATGTTAGTTCTAATCTCGTAATCATACGCTTAGAATCCTACACATATAAGGTTTCCAGATCCGGTCGGCAACAGACCATAGATCCGAACAATTAATGGCACATATGGCAATCATATATCATTTAGCACATAAAAGCATTTTAGGCACCTTTCCTAAAATAAACTAGTGCTTGTGTCTAAATTATGGTAGACACTCATCTCACAATCATCACTTAGCATTCTAAGTTTAAGTCTAGAAATTCTACAATTTCTTAGTTCGCTTAAACTAATGCTCTGATACCAACTGTGACATCCCCTAATTTCTCGTCCAGAAAAGACCGATTTAATTTATGCTTTTTAAAATAAAATCAGAGAAATCTTTTCAAAAGATGTTGCGAAATAGGTCCCCAAAACAAAACATGATAAAAGTTTGTCAAAACCTTTCTATAAGAAATGTATAGTTTCATTTCATATCAAAACCTCGGGATGTCATGTTCAAATACAGATCAAAAGCATAAACAAGACATTATAAGCCTTACAACAGTTATGTACAACTACTGACCTATAATCCAAAAATCTCTCATCGTCCTCCGACTATGCTCGGGGTCCACTACCTGTAATCATAAAAAGCTGAGTGGGTCAGGCTTGGGAGCCTGGTGAGCATATAGGGTTTTCAACCCACAATAATAATAACTTATTAAGTTCACCAATCAACAATAACCCTGATTACCCATTCCTGTTGTCCTCACTTTATGTCCCTAAACACCTAACACAAGGGACCTAGCCTAAGGAATATTATCGGGATGGACATTACTGCTAAGGGGTTTCCTCAGCCATACATGTCCTAAAGGCAACCATAAGGGGGATTGGAGTACACCAATGAACATTTAGTTCATCAACACCTACAAGTTGCGAACCTGCTCGTGTGCCACTGGACTGTCTAGAAAGGTCCGCAGTCGTCATCTATACTCCGTTAGACGACTTCACCAATAACAACAACAACAACACCGAGGCCTCTCATCATTTTAACACCCATCGACTATTTCGTCTACCCGTGTTCTACCCAACATATTTGTAGATAAAATATATATACAGTTTAAAACTTGTATAAAACATCTATTCATCAGTCACCTCAAATAAACAATTAATATATTTACACATAACACGTATTTTAAGGTAAATACTTCATATCTATGTGTAAAGTGAAAGTAACTACACACTCACATGATTTGATGATAATCGGGCAGCAATTCGTTTCCTAAAACGTTCGTTTCTAATAAAACCGGGAGTTTTATTGAGAAACCGGGCTCTGCAAATGTCGGGCTTCGAAACCGAAAAGATAAATTTTCCGGGATTCTCGGGCACTTATTGGCGTATTCCGGGGGTTATAATTGATACCGGGGCTTTGGGGGAAGTTAGAATGAAAGAAATGTGAGTTTAGGGGCTAAAAGTGACACTTTTCCAAAATATACCCGGGAGGTCTCGCACCCTCCTATTTATAGGCTGCGAGCCTCCTGATCCAACGGTTGAGAAGCCTCCAGGTGGCGCAGATCCGGAGCGAGGAGCACGTGGGTTGCGCATGCGAAGGGGCTGCTGGCAGCCTCTGATTGGACCGAGGTCTAGTGGTCCGAGGTAGAGGGTTCGTGACATCCTGCGAGGGTTCGGACACGAGGAAAGGGGCACGCGTCGCCTTCTCACTGGACCTCTTCGGATGACTCAGCAGCTCGGATTGACTCAACAACATTTTGGACACGCGTCACATTCTAAGCAAGGGTGAGGAGGCCTGAGTCCACCTATGCGAAATTACTCGGTTTTGAGGATTTTTCTTGATTTTCGCGCCAAAACTTCTAAAATCCATAACTTTCGTGTACGAGCTCCGTTTTTGACGTTCTTTATATGCACGCGTAGGTAAAATTACGCTCTACAACTTTTGTTTAGACTTCGTCGGCTAATTTTGACTTTAATTTTTAAATTATTATTTTTAATAGACCGGGACAAGAAATCCGTTAAAATTCATAAATTCTTCATCCGACGTCCGTTTTCGTCTGTCTTTTTACCGTTGTGCTACTATTGACGAGACCTTCGATTCTCGTTTAGGTCGTGTCGGCTAAAAATCACTCGATCTAAAATTCGAGTTTTTAGCTGTCTACTGCTAAGCTGAAACTTCGAAAAATCATAACTTCCTCATACGAAGTCAGATTTGGGCGTTCTTTTTATACCTACTATCGGTTTAACGAACACTACGAGTTTCGTTTAGATCACTAAGGCTAAAAAGTAGTTTATCAAAAACTCACTTTTTACGACATTCAGCACCGTGCCGGTTTTGTCGTGAAACTTCGACATGTCATAACTTCTTCGTTATAACTCGGATTTTGGTATTCTTTATATATCCATAATCCTTGTCACGACCACTACAACTTTCTTAATAGATATCGGCTTTATCTAATATTTATTTTCGACGCTCATTTTTATTCTTAATTAATTAACTCCTAGTAATTAAGCATAAAACACATAAAACACATAGAATTCACATAATTCCCTTTTCATTTCTTCAACATGAGTTACAAAGGTTAACCTAGACTATCACCTCAATATTAATGCCTAAGCTAGAAACACGAGTGTTACAATATAACGTAAAGGTATCCCGAAATCTGACATTGTACATTCTAGACGGGGAACATATATTCTAGACTAACATATGTACATCCGAACTACAATAACATTCTATATAATATTCCATACAAACTGAATTTAGCATTTGTATTCATTTTTGATCTATTTGATGAGTTATTTTTTCAATTGTTTAGAAGATCCTGACATCTAGATTTCTATGATTGAAAATGAGTATATATAAAAAATGTGTGTTAGATTTTTGCGAAAAGTTACCACTTTGTCCTCAATTTATTAACCATTTTTTGTTTTTTCATTCTTTAACTGTAACATCCATAAAATCACAGCAAATTTAAACTTTTTTAAAACAACCCCATATCATAGAATGTTTACAAAATCATTTTTTATCAAAGTATTGTTCCATATCAGAGTCTCACATAGATCAAAAGTACATAAAACAAAGGATGTGTACGGTCACGCCTTCACCTTCCTGCGATCATTAGAAGTACCTGAAACAATAACTAAAAAACATTAGCCAAAGTTTAGTGAGTTCCCCCAAAGTACCAATTCATAAACAGATAACACATACAATAACATGTCGGGTCCAATCAACCATCGGGTTAGAATATCCCAGGCCCAGTCACCCTCCGGGTCCAGTCATCCTCGAGATGGAATACCCTAGGTGGAATGCCAATATACAATGGGTCCAGACAACCATCGGGTTGGAATGTCAATATACAACAGGTCTAATCATCCTCGGGATGGAATACCCACGGGCCTAATCAACCATCGGGTTGGAATGCCCCTGGTCTGTTGGCCCACACACATAGCAGTAAAGCCTCAACCACCAATCAAAATATGTGCACATATACCATATAAACATATAATCAGTCAACATACTATCATGCAGATCTACAGATCACTAAGCATAACATCATCCTCTATACCAGGATACAAATCATTACAATACGATAACAAATTGTCACATAACAGGATATCTAATCTAATGGGCCGACCTTGGTGCCTTTGACCCACAATTACGGTGAGGAAAAACTCACCTCACAGTCTGGACAAAAGTTGATGAGGTCTTGACTCCGAATCTCAGCTCTAACCATCACATATCCAACCAAATAACCAATCATCAATCACAATCCTAAAATACCCAAAATACCCTTAGGTCAAACTTGGTCAAAATCAAAGTCAAACTGGTCAAGTCAACTGAGTCAACTCAGCCAAGTCGACACAGTGAGCGTACACGGGGCATACTCGAGCGTTGACCACCATCGGGGTGGTTGACCTCATACGCGATGCGTACTCCAAGTACGTGGGGCGTACTCCTAGATTTCCCATACTCTCATTAGGAGCTTAATGTCTTAAGCTCTCATGTCCATCTTTCAGATCCAAGGCTAAAATACCCTCAAGAGTCATAAAGTTTCCAACTTTATGGCTTTGCATGTCCATTAAGTGATAACTCAACTTCTTAATCCATTGAGACCTTTTAAAGAATACATGGAGCAAAACTGACCATTTAGACCCCATTTTTATGATTTAAGACCCTTCATAAGGTCTGAAAGGACAGCTTAATGGGTCAAGAACATGTTATGTTCATGAATATCCATTTGCATTCCATGAATCATTAGTGGGTTAGGGGGGGGTTGTATCTCGTGTAGCGGATTCTGAAGTGTTCGGTTGTTATTCTAGTTTTTGGTCGAAATAAGTTCAGGGGTATTGTGTGGAAGGTCTATGGTCAGGATTCAGCGGGTTAGTTCCCCAGTATCGTTAGGATTCAGTGGATTTAGCATTTGTGCTTGGTTGGCTCTTGGGGGTGCCAACGGAAGTGGTCCATTGCTCAGGTTTTGGTCTGAGCATATGTTCATAGGGCTTCAAGATTTGAGTATTGTATCATTAAAAGCTTCTAGGGTTATAAACTTTTCAGGGATTCCGGGGAGCGTTCATTATGGTCTTTTGGGGTTGTGCGGTCTTTTGGGTTTGGCTAGTAATGGATCACTAGCATTGGTAAGTGCAGGTTGTCAGCAGTTTGATCATTGGTGGGTAAGATGGATTGGGAATCTTTCAAATCTTCTGTGCTGTAAGAGCTTAGTCGAATCAAAGTGGGGGAGAACCGTTCAGGTATTCAGGAACAGAAGCAGGCTTGAAACTAGGATAAGTTTCGCATCCCTGCCGGGGAGGAAGGCGGCCCAAGTGGTCGTCTGGATTGAGGATTGTGCAAGTTGGGAGTTCGGGAAACTCCCAACAGTTGGTTAGTGCCTTCTTGGTGATGGTTATCATAATTTTCATGGACCTAGGTTGGGGATTCCAGTCATGTCTCGAGTTCAGTTTGGGTGCTTGGTCGAATGTGTGTTCGACTCTGGGTGTGTTCGGATTAATAGATGAGAGGTAAAACCATGGGCAATGTTTATGGCAAAGTAGACGTGTTGTAAGACTGTGGGGTGACTTGTAGCATCCCCTAGTAGGCAATTAGTATAGAAGTGTTGTAAGGCTGCGGGGTTTCCCGTAGCATTCACTATTTAGCAGATAGTGTGAGAGTGTTGTAAGACTGCGGAGTGGCCCGTAACATTCACCGGTCCCTATGCATCGATAAGGGTGTGGCAAATCCATGATTGGTCACAAATTTTTTCAGATGGTTAGGACCAGAGTGGGTCAGCTTGTAAAACTATGGGAAGTCCACAACATGCTGGGAATCAGGAAATGGTAGGTCGTGGGAGACCGAGTTTGATAAAAGACTACAGTTGGTCATGTAGCATTCAATTTAGCATTGGGCTTGGTGGTGAGATGGTTTGGGTAATTATTGCCAGTTGAGGCTTTCTTTTGGAAGTCGCATGGGGAGACTGGGCGGGAATCTGGTATTTCAGATAGTTGGCATACAAGTTGGGACCAGGGAGGTCTCGGTTGCTTTTGGAAAGCAGTTAGGAGGCAGCGATGTTTCGGGCAGTATTAGTGAATTGGGATTTGTAGGTGTGGAGTAGATTGTTGTTCGAGAAATGCTAAGTCACTTGCAGTTTGGATTAAATAATCCCAGAGTAATTGATTTGACCCTGTTGCGCAACTCTCGTTTGATTCTAACCGTTACAGGGATGAATCTTCTACTTGAAGGATTATCTGAGCCTTTTGTCAAGTATAAGTGTTCTGCAGCTGTTTATGATTAGTGACGTTGTTCCCAATGGTAGCATCAAGATAATCAGGGTTGGAAAAGTGTTCTGTTTAGTTTGGTATGGAATGTGGAATTGACATGGTAATGGTTTAGTGTGGGCAGTTTATATGGGGGTCAAACCAACCTGAGACTTTAGGCTTCAGAAAGGTAGAAGTGGTTTTATGCATGGGTTTATGGATTCGTCTTCGTCGTGTCGGAGAGTTCTGCCAGGGTTGGGTTTAGTTGCTCTGTGAAGGTCGTTGTATGCTCAGGGTTTTCGGTTGCGTTCCTCGGGTTGCTTGGTATGATATGAGTGTTAGTAAAGAGCGATTTCGAGGATGAAATCTAATTTAAGTGGGGGAGAGTTGTAACACTCGGTTTCAGATTTCTTCATTATTCGGGGTTGTGGCCATATCATCAGTTATCATAAGGCTTAGGGCCTTGTGGTGTCATTTTGGGTTTGAGCTATCGTTCAGGCTTGGATTTGCTTAGGAATTTGTTGGACCATTTGTAGACATGTATTTTGGATCAGGAAAAGTTATTGGGCTTTAGAGTAAGGCCTATGTAAGGGTTGGGCCCAATTTGAAAAATTGGGCCATAAGTGGGCTTTGGACGACTTTTGATTTGTGGGCCTTTATGATGGAGAGTTTGGGCCTTGGTCTTGGACCAAACTAGGTAAAGGGTAAAATGGTCTTTTACCCTATTTATGGATTATTGGATTTGGTTTGGAACCCAATTGTTAATTGGGTGTCATTTGTTGATAGCGCAGGGATTCGAGCGGATCAGCAGGCATAGATTATTCGTGGTTTCAGCTGTCGAGGTGAGTTTCCTCATTGGGTTTAGAGGGTCTAAGTCACCAAGGCCGACCCTCGTTTGGTTATGTTATTATACTTGTTGTCAGTGTGATACTGTACTTGTATATGTATGTTTATTGGGTGGGGCTCGTTATTCGAGTGTGGGCGGGGTCCGTATCTCATTATTATTCGAGTGTGGGCGGGGACCGTATCTCATTATTATTCGAGTGTGGGCGGGTCCCGTATCTCATTATTATTCGAGTGTGGGCGGGGGACTGTATCTCATTTGGCGGGGCCCGTTATTCGAGTGTGGGTGGGGCCCATATATCACTGGACGAGGCCCATTATGCGAGTGTGGGCGGGGCCCGTATCTCATTTGGGCAGTACCCGTTATATGATATCTATGGTATTTGGTATTTTGGGGAGCACACTAAGCTTTGTACTTACATTTTATGGTTTATGGTTTCAGATACTTCCGGTTCGAAAGGGAACGATCCGACTTGATCGCAGCGCATACACCCGTGTTTTTCCACAATTCGTGATTTTGAGATTTTACTCTGATGATTGTTTTACTATAAATGAAATTTTTACCCTATGATTTTTGGGATGTTACATATATTGAATAAAAGATATAATTATATGTATTTGTACATATTACTAAGTATAAATATGTATTTGTTTCATATATATATATATATATATATATATATATATATATATATATATATATATATATATATATATATATATATATATATACATGGGCGTATCTAGCAAGTAAGAAGGTAGGTCCTAGGACCTACCTAAAATTTGAATTTCATTTATAATATATATAAAACAAAAATTAAGAACTACCTTAGAAAAAATAAAGGACCTACCTTGAGTTTGTTTTTTTTTTTAAAAATGTCTTAAAAAATCATTTTAAAAGAAGATAAAAATAAGTTAAATGGGGCATTTGTGTTGTTAAATATATAGGGTTAAATATAATACATAGTTTTATCAAACGATAAGGTATCAATGCACTAATAATCAACTAGTTTTTATTAAATCGTTCGGTTTTTTCAATTATATTTTAGTCGGCTTTTTAAAAAATTTAATTGGTGGTGCCTGATCGGTTTTTTCAGTTATATTTCATTAAATCGTACACGACCCGACCCGACCCCTCACAAGTGTTGGTGATTTTTTTTATTGGCTTCACTTAATTTGGGAACCACGTGATATTTTGTTCTAGATCCGCCACTGATATATATATATATATATATATATATATATATATATATATATGAAATATGTATTTGTTTAATATAAATACTTAGTAATATAAATATGAAATAAATATATATATATATATATATATATATATATATATATATATATATATATATATATATATATATATGGGGTAAAATACACATAAACAAAACATTTTTTTAATTATTTGAGTGATTCATCAACCAAAACAGAAAAAAAATAAAATTTGGTGTTTGTTTACTAAGTATAAATATTTATTTATTTTATATAAATAAGTATTTATGTTAATATATATATATATATATATATATATATATATATATGAAATAAATACTTATAAATATGTATTTATTTCATATATATATATATATATATATATATATATATATATATATATATATATATATATATATATATATGGTAAAATACATATAAACAAAACATTTTTTTTTATTATTTGAGTGATTAATCAACCAAAACAAAAAAAAAAGTTTTTGGTGTTTGTTTACTAAGTAGAATATATATATATATATATATATATATATATATATATATATATATATATATATATATATATATATATTATATTATATTTATATATATACACGATAGTTTTTATACAAAATAAATAAATATTTATATCTATTAAATACAATGTGATACAAATAAATATATCTATTAAATACAAACGAAAACATATTTATACATTTACACACTTATCCATACATTTAAAAATATTTTTATTTTTATTTAATAGATATAAAATATAAATATGTATTTATTTTCTATAGAAACTATCGTATGCATATAAATATGAAATAAAATAAATACATATTTATATTTATTAATATGTACAATATAAACCTTATAAATATATATTTTTATATTTAAAAACTTATCTATAATTATATCTTTTATATAATATAAACCTTATAAATATATATTTTTATATTTATATGTATACAATATATTTTTATATGAAATAAATATATATTTATACCTACTAAATACAAATAAAAACATTTTTAATATATAAATACATTTTTAAAGGAATACATAGGCTTTCAAATGTATATAAATACTAAATACAAGTATATATATTTTTAAAAATATATTTGAATCAATAAAAATATTTTTATACATTTAAAAATATAATAATAATAATAATAATAGTAATAATAATAATAATAATAATAATAATAATAATAATAATAATAATAGTAATAGTAATAGTAATAATACTAATAATCAAAATAATAAAAATAACAATCAAAGTAAGGGTAAATCCAAATATTTTTGATAACTTAAGGGTAAATCCGAACATTTTTGAAAAACTCAAGGGTTTTACTGGCATTAGGTAACCGATAGATTACTTGAAAACCGACTAAAAATATATAAATAAATAAACTAAACAAAACATCCAGCTTTACTAAACCTAAAACACGTCCAATGGTAAAACCAATATTTTTGTGAAAAGTTAAAGGCTTTTATATCATTTTAGCCAAATTGGGATTCAGTTTCTGGTTTGGTATGAATTATCCAGAAGAGAAATTAAATATATTCATACATTTTCTTCCTACCAATCTTAAATGATGACATGTGTCATATTTAATTAAAATAATAATAATTTAATATACTTGTGTAACACATGTTACCATTTAAGATGGATAGGAGGATACGTAGGAAGAAATGTAAGAGAATATTTAATTTATGTATTCGGAATTTAGTTTGGTTTTCATATTGAAAAAAAAGGTTCGAGTACTAAATTTGGACAAATCACATCAAGTGATTCAGCACTAAATGTCATGTCGTTAACTAATCCTCCATAATAAATGAAAATAATTTTGCTACATGCCACTCTCTCATTAACTTGGACACATGTCATTTTTTGGTATTTTTGAATAAATGTTTTTTTCATTTGTCATTTTCTTATCTTTTCTTAATTAAAACATCATATTTACACCTCAATTAATAATTGTTTTAATTTAAAATAACCAATAAATTACAATATTAGTACTCATATAGTATTTAATATGTTTCATTTTAAATTCAAATTTTAAATTTTAAATTTCAAATCTAAAATTTCAAATTTAAATAAATTTTTGTTTAAACTTTCATATTTAATATTTTGTTTTATCAAACCCGTATAAGATACGGGTCTCGCACCTAGTATCGGATAATACGTAAAAACAACTTTTTTTAGAGAGTCAAAAAAAAATTGATGATTTTTAGGCCAAAAGAATTTCATCTACTTAATTTTTTCAATAAATAACCCAAAAATATGTTTATTTATCTATTTATTTATTTATTTTAATGATGTATTTTGCTATGATAATTCAGGGTCAAGTATTTCATCCAAAACCAGGTTCGGATTGAATCATATAGCTTTTTAAAATTTGGGCCTAAATTTCAGACAAGGTAGGGTTTTTTGTAATTGAAAACAAGGGTTTAAGGTTTATGGACTAAATTTCAATACCTGCGTCAAATAAGAAAAAGAGTAAGACGACGACCTGAGGCCTTACTCTCGTTCTCTCACAGATACTCATACTCCTCTCGCACAACTCTCGTTCGCGTTCTCAACTGCAGACGACGAAGACACAGCGACCGGCGGCGACCTCCTGCTTCAGCCTACGACTTTCTCCTCCTGCTTCGGTACAAAATCTGAAATCCTAGCTTTGATTTTTCTTGTTAAGAGTATATTCCTAATTGTTTATCGAGTAACAAGAGTCTGGAAGAGTTTACATTTTTAGAGTCTTTTTGGTATTTTGACTTGGAGTTATATGCAAGAAATAGAAACATGATTTCAGCGATTCGTTAGTATAATGATGAATGATTTCTAAATACATTACCAAGATCGAGCATTCCTGTTCTTAATAATGATATCCACTGGTGAAAAAAATCTAAGTAAATTTCCAAACCAAATTGGTATTTTTGTTAACTGGGTAACGGAACCCGACTTACCACTAAACCGATTAAACCAATTTATTACGCGGCTGGTTTGGTGATGAACACCAAACCGACTAACCCGAAAACAGCCTAAACCACCTGATGCTCACCCCTAGTTTATGCGTCTGTTTTCCTTACAACAGATTCAAACACAATTGAAGAGATGAGAGGCATTGAGCTATCATTGAATCAAACACAGAAACTAAGGCTGCAAAGAGCACTCGAACTGTTGGAATCTCTGTCTTCGGGAACCAATTCTGATGCTTCAGTCACTGTCGCCGATTCTATCCCTGTTAACCAAGAAGATGGTGTTCTCAAGTAAATATAAACCCTAACTAATGTTTACTTTCCATATGCATATGTAAATATTGTGGGTTTTTTTTTTGCTTATTTTGATTTTTATTTATGTACTTCAATGAACGATGCCGAAAAGTATGAGCAAGTACCAAATTTGTAGTAACAAATACAAACCATGTCCATTTCCATCCTCATTTATCCTAATATAGTCTTAGGAATCATGGAATTTGTGGTTTATAGGATCGTTAAGCTTAAATTTTGAAATGATTTTTTCCTTGTTTGTTCCATATTGTAATATTTTAGGGGTCATGGGACGACAAAGCTTGAGGGTGAGGTCGTGGCAACCGTGTGTGGAGTAATCGAACGTGTAAATAAATTGGTCTATGTTCGCACTTTGAGAGCCAGGTCATCAGCAATCTATTTACCTGAATTTTTTATGTTTCATAAGAGTTGAAGCTAAATGCTTAATGCTGAATCTGAAATTGGTGTAGGTATAAGCCTGAGGTTGGTGATATCATAGTAGGCCGTGTTCTTGAGGCAAGTCCTAACTACTTCTGTTCACTTTAGTTTTATACCAATAGCTTAATCCGCATATATGCAGTTCTTCTCAACTGAAAAGATAAAATTTGTAGCAGTTGCTTTAAAATGTTTTGGTTAACAGAGTTTTGTTTTTCATGATATATTTGAAGGTTGCTCCGAAGCGGTGGAGATTGGAGATTAATTTTAGCCAAGATGCAGTACTGATGCTTTCTTCAATGAATTTGCCTGATGGCATCCAGGTATATATCATATGGTCATGTTAACGTGTATGACTTGTCAATAATGCTCTGTGTATGCTTCCTGGCTTAGTTTTTTTTTTTTTTTTTTGTTATAGTGCGAGAAAGATGTATGATCTGTATATTAGTGTACCTATCAACTTTGTTTCTTTGTTATTTCCAAACTTGTTTGGATTGTTGTGTTTTGTCTTTCTCATGATCATCCTTAAACTGGCAGAGGCGACGGACTGCAGTTGATGAGCTCAACATGCGTAGCATTTTTGAAGAGAATGACGTCATCTGTGTAAGTTACCGTGTCCATGTGTTGTCCAAAATGAAGTGCTGTCTGGATAAATGATGTTTATAACATATATGAGAAAAAGACGATACACTTGGAAGAAAACAATAAATGAATGCAAGTTTATATAAAAAAGTTAGATTTGATTCTTTTCCTGAATTTCTCTGTTAACTTCTCCTTTCTGCATTAAGTTAAAAAGAAACACTCATACACAACTCACTTAGTTAAGTCCATTTTGTAAAAAAGAAACAACACCTTAGTATTCATTTTGTTATTTATACTCGATGAATGCCCCCATTAATCATTATGCTGTTTGTTGTAGGCTGAAGTCCGTGATTTCATGCGTGATGGTAGTCTACAACTGCAAGCAAGGAGCCAGAAATATGGAAAGGTTTGGCTTGCTTTACTATAACATATGTGGACGTGTTGTGTTTATGTTGTCTTTTCTTGTCCAGAAGTATGGAAAGATTCTAATTCCTTCCAAGACATTGTCATTTTGTGAGCTTGTTGGTGTATCTTAATGGAAGATGTATTTCTTTTATAGCTTAAGGATTTATGATGATGGTAATTTGCACGTGCAGCTAGAAAGGGGTCAGATGCTGACAGTGTCTCCATATCTAGTAAAGAGGCGCAAACAGCATTTCCATCATCTACAACAGTATGGAATCGACCTCATACTTGGTTGTAATGGCTTCATCTGGGTTGGTGAACATGTCGAAACTAAAGATAACATGGTAGAAGACGAACCGATTAAACCCCCAAACAAATCCCAAACAACCCTTGAAGAACAAGAACAAGCATACACTCCGTTAGAAACCAAGGAAAATATATGCAGGATTGCAAATGCTATCAGGGTGTTGTCTACATTGGGATTTAGCATTACACTTGATGTGATTCAGGAGGTTGTTGATCTGAGCAGCTCCAAGGGTCTGAATATACACGAGATGCTCGCTGCTGAGTTTTCTGTTTTGGTTGCTGAAAGAGAAGCTGAGCGAAGAAGCTCATCAACCTCAACTCGAAGAAAACGATAGATTCATATCATATATCATATATCATATATATGTATGGCCATTAAATAGTTTCTACTCCTTACTCCTTAATAGAAACTAATCTGTATCATTACCATTGAAGGATTTGTTGGGTTGTGGATTGTGTATCAACTTGAATTTTTACTCTTTTCTTTCTCAGCTGTAACAATTTTGTTTCTGCTAGCATTTGCATTTCATGAAAATTACAACACAATTTATATCTTCTACTTGTTAGAAAGGGGTCAAATGCTTGATTTTCTTGTAGCCATTATGAATTTATGATACATGATAGGTTGTGCGGTTGTAATGAAAACATGTCAAATACTCACTTAACTCAATAAGCGGACAGGGTAAGCATACAGTTAAGAGGAAGAAATGGTCTTTTAGAGTTGTAGGTCCTTTTTTAATGCAAGGTAAAATGACGATTTACTTGATGTAAGAAACTAAAAAACCCAAAAAAAATGAAAAAAAAGGAAAAAGAAAACTTATATAGACGATTCTAATATTGTCTTCCAACAATTATTTAAGTGTTTATCTTCGGAAATATAAAAAACTTGGAGGGTAAGTCAGTAAACTACAAAATGTTTTATATGGTTAGTTTTATATTTTGGTTTAGGTTATAGAAACAGCTTTTTATGGCTGTTTTTTTATTTTATTTATTTTTTTATTTTTTATTTTAGGGGTTTTATTCAGGTTTTGTTTCTTTGAATTTGGTCATGAATTTTAATATGTTAAGAGTTAAGACCTTGCCAATTGATTAGTTTGCTTATATTTTATGTTTTCACATTACTATATTTATGTGTGTTGAAATAGTATACAACCATAGAAGACACACTAAATAAACTATAAGTCATTACTGAGAGGCCAAATTCATAGTTGAGTCATAGAAGAAAGACTAAATCAAATATAAGTTATAAGTGAGAGGCCAAATTCATAGTTGAGTCATACAAGAGGGACTATATCCACAGATATAATCAAATAATGAAGTGGAAATATCCTACTTTATTTTTTATTTTTAGAACGGTGGTGCAACGGAGTATTTTCATGCTACCATGATACCTAGTTTCCCTTTGTGACCTCCAAAGACCAATTTCCCTTTGTGGGCTTCACGCAAATCCCCACATGTGCTCCAACCGGGAGTAGAACCTCCGACCTTCATCCATATGAGTATATAACCCGGTATCTCTGTCAAATTCAACTGGGGTCATTGGTCCTTTGGGGCTTTAGTTTGTTGGTTATGTGTTTGAGTAACCATACTTTGAGCTATTTATTTATCACCGGATACGTATAACTGTATAAACAATGTTTGTATTGAAACTTTAAAAGAGGAGAAATTAAATATCCTCCTATTATTTTATTTTTTATTTTTTATTTTTTTCAATCCTCCTCCTCAATTAAATAGGAGGATATTTAATTTCTCTTAATAAAATAGCTTATTTTGCTCCTGTAATAAGTCAATTTTGATAATTTCACCTGATTTAAGAATTGACCAGTGTGCCCCTTAACCAGATAAAACCTTACTCCTTGTACTTACGATTACAACATCGCCTCTGGCTATCTGCTCCTCACGTCGATTCTCCCTGCTCGCCGTCGCCTCCCTGTGAAGCCACTGGTCGGAGACATTCAATAGCCACAACTCCGTCGCACCCAATCCCAGGTTCCATTCTTTCTTCTTTTTTCTGCTTTCTTTCTTCTTTTTTCTGCTTTCTTTGAAATCACCAATTGATGTTGTTGGTCGATTTCTTTTTACCCAAAAAGTTTTCTTTTCCTGTGATTTCCTTCTTCACATACGAAATTTCTGTAGTATTTTTTTAATATCAGTCGTAAAGTTCAAGTTCTTCCCTGGAATTCTGTTAGGTGATTTCTTACTTTCATTGATAATTGATTTGCTACTACTATTTTGCTGCTTCTGATTTGCTAATTGTGTTTAATGTTGAAATGTATGAAATCTGATGTGTCTAGTGTTCTGTAAAAAAAATTGGAATGTGTTTGCAGGCAAGCTGTTTGATCAAATGCCTGAGAGGGATAGTACTTTCGTATGCATGTTTTAATGTTGAACTTTTGAATTTTTATGTTGGTAACTTGGGAATGAATAATAGATGCTACTGAGTTGCTACTGATTTCCTCCAGGTGTTTTTGAATGATGTTCTTAAGATGCTTATATGCTTATATGTTAAAGGAACCCATTTTTGGTCATTTTACACATATAAGGAGTTTATTTTTTTTTGCCAAATACTAAAAAGTGCTTATCAGCTTATAGCGTTTTGACACCGATAAGCTAATCCAAACACTTTTGTAAAAAGTCCATTTTGACACCACTATAAGTTAAAAAGTGCTTATCATTTTAAATAAGCTTAGCCAAACACCCTCTTAATATCACTTCTTATCAGCAATTTGGAACAGAAATAGAAAAGAATAGAAGGGATAAACTAATAACTCAATTACAAGCTCTATCATAATCGCTATTGTTGTAACCGTTACACTTCTATGTTTCTTCTAAACAGTTATCCTTGAATCATCTGTTTCGTGTTTGCAGTTTCGTTCAATGTGCTGTAAACAATTGTACATTTCTGTATGTTTGATTGTTGTTCAACTTTTAAATCTTCTTGTCACTGATTATCCTTAGGGTTTTATTTTTCTGTTTGTGTGAATTTATGCTTAAAATTTACAGTTTGGAAGAGAAATAGAAAATAATTTAAGGCATGTATGCGTATAGCATAATTTCATGTATTATCATAATCTTTCTTTTAGAAGTTACATTTCCATGTTTCTTGTACACAAAGGACCTTGAATTCATCTGTAGTTTTGTTCTACGTTTTTGTGAACAAACCTAGTTTATGTATGTTCAATGCACAGTTCAAATTTCTCATCTTTTTTGTAGTGTTTATCCTTAAGCTTCTTAGTTTTCTGTTTATATTGCATTTATATCTAATATCACCGAGTATTAACGTAAGTCCATAACTATCATCATAATTGTTAAACTAATTTTTTTCTTGTAAACAATGAACCTGAAGTTCATCTGTTCTTTTGAGTAAGCCTGATGGTTCCTCATGTACTCCTTTTGAAGCCCTAGACTCCTAATTTGCTATTTTTCTGGTGCAGATTCCTTTGGATGTGCAGTGAGCATGAAGATGATAAGCTATAATCATATTCCAAAATCAAGTATTTTAATCGTGCAGCATGAGATATCTACCCTTACATTTTGCAAGCCTGTAACACCAACTATACTGATTTCAAATCAATACCAGAAGAGAATCAATTTCATCACGAAATTACAATGTTCTGTTTCCAGTAGACCATATGCATCAAATTCAATAGACTCCAAATCAGACTCTGTTCGTATGAACCGAAAACAAGGAGGATCCTCATCAATATACAGCCGTGCTAGCTTACTAGAAATGAAGAACGAAAGGATTGCAAATCGAGCCCGTGTTTATGATTTCTTAAAAAGTATCGGTATAGAACCAGATGAGCTTGATGGGTTGGAGCTTCCTGTAACAGTTGATGTCATGAAAGAACGTGTTGATTTTCTTCACACATTAGGGTTAACAATCGAAGACATTAACAATTACCCTCTTGTCCTCGGTTGTAGTGTCAAGAAAAACATGATCCCAGTCCTTGATTATTTAGGTAAGTTGGGTGTTAGGCGATCTACTTTGACAGATTTCTTGAGAAGATACCCTCAAGTTCTTCATGCCAGTGTTGTGGTAGATCTTGCACCTGTTGTTAAATATCTAGAAGGCATGGACATCAAACCAAATGACATTCCTAGAGTTCTTGAAAAGTATCCGGAAGTTTTGGGGTATAAACTTGAAGGGACAATGAGCACATCTGTAGCTTATTTGGTGGGAATTGGAGTTGCAAGAAGAGAAATTGGTGGGGTTTTGACTCGATATCCAGAGATTCTTGGAATGAGAGTTGGAAGAGTGATTAAACCCTTTGTTGATTATCTTGAAAGTTTAGGAATACCAACATTAGCTGTCGCCAGGCTAATCGAAACACGACCCCACATACTCGGGTTCGGACTTGAACAAAAAGTCAAACCAAATGTCAACTCCCTAAAACAATTTGGTGTCAGGGAGGCGTCTATTTCCTCTGTCATTGCACAGTATCCTGAAATCATAGGTTTGGACCTTGGGTCAAGGTTGCTGAAACAACAAAGCTTCCTCAATTCCATAATCGATTTCAGTCATGAAGATTTTGGGAAAATTATTGAGAAAATGCCACAGATTGTGAGCTTGAGTAACACACCGGTTATTAAGCATGTGGATTTTTTGAAAAATTGTGGGTTCTCATTAGATCAAGTGAAAAAGATGGTTGTTGGGTGTCCACAGTTGCTTGCTTTGAATATGGATATAATGAAATTAAATTTTGATTATTTTGAAAGCAAGATGGGACGGGAGTTGGATGAGTTAGTTGATTTTCCGGCTTTTTTTACTTATGGTTTGGAGTCAACTATAAGACCAAGGCATCGGATGGTTGCTAAAAAGGGACTTAAATGTTCTCTTGCTTGGCTTCTTAACTGTTCTGATGCAAAATTCAAGGAACGGATGAATTATGACACGATAGATATGGAGGAGATGGAAGATGATTCGTCATTTGATATGAATACTTTAATGGAACCCAGAAATGATGGATCGGATTCTGATTTTGATGAGGACAGTGATGAAGAGTACTTGTAGCATCTTGATTATGCTAGCACAAGAACGAATTTAATGGAGCCTACATGCTCAAAATGTTATGAGGTATGTAAAATATCTTACATTATCTCACTTTAATTTTGTCTCTCCCATGTATTAGTTTTCATAATCCATGACAGAAAATAGTACTTACAAATTAGCGAACACTTATGCAAATCAATGTCTAAATCAGGTTTTAGAAGTTAAAATTGTATTGGTTTTTCTTTATGTATTTTCTTGCACTCCAGTTTTATGAATACATATTAGTATAATTTTTGTTGTCCAAAAGACTTGAATCTTTATAGATCATTATAAGGACACCCTTTTAGACAAAGGATGAGAACAATATAGTTATATACTTCTACTTAGGTGCAACACCCCAGGTTCAAAGCCCAAATAACAGAATAGCCCAATAACTTCTTGACCAACTTAAAAACATGGTGGTAGCCCACAATTTAAGGCTTATAGGGGCTCAAAATTATCATTTTTGCCCCTGTAATGGGAGCCAAGTAGATGAAGGGTGAAATTCTTAAAGGAAGGTCAAGGGTTTAAAACCTGGCACGCCCAAAAAACTACTGATGGTACCTTGTGATCTACCCTCATGTGATAGGCCTTTGGGTGGGTAAATTGCAAATGTTGGGCTTCAGGTTTAAGCTTCTCTTGGTGAACTTGGATGTTGGAATCTGTTGGCTTGTGATTTTTAACCTATTTTCCCTGACCTAACTTCTACCCTCATTTATTAAGTTGACGTTCTATTCTAACAATTTGGATCCAAATAACACCATTTTGACGAAATTAAATTTTAAAAAGAGCATGACTCATGAGAGTAAAACCATAGATGTCCGAGAAATTTGTTACTATACTTATCCTTCACTCCCTTTGATGACTAGAATTAGATATCACAGTTTTGGTTGTTAACCTATAAATGGGTTGTGTAAGATTCTTTTGTTTTTAACAGCGCAAAACTGTGAACTATTAGCTTAAAAGAAAACATGTCAAATAAGTAAAAGTCGTCTCATCTATGTTCAAATGCTTAAAAACTATTAATTATTCGTAAAAATAATTACATTAGTATTTTAAAAACTATGTAATATTTAATATATTTGTCATATTGAAAATTGGACAAAAGGTGTTTTTGGGTCGATCCAATCTCACTCACTTTAATCCATAAAAGCAACTTAACTATTTTGGCCCCAACTTCTTGATATATAAGATTATGGATTGGTAATTTGGTATCATGTTTTATATTTGGATAATTCGTTTACACTATGAATCAAAAAAGTAGAGGTGACAATTTCAGCCTATCAAGTAATTAAGCTAACCTAAAAATTAAACTGATATATGCCAATTGGTGAATGGCAAATGACTTGAAGATGGAAAACGATTCAATTTGAATTCAAACTGCATGGGAACTCCAAATCGCTCTATTAAAAGAAAGTGGATTATTAAATTATTTAATTCATTAAATCATTTTTGAAGTCATATTTAATTCATTAAATTATTTGTAAAGTTAATAAAAAGTGTTTGTAGGTCAACCGACCCAACCGTATAATTACCCGTTACTGAACCCACCTTCTCACCATATACATTTCATTTCATCCCCCTGTCTTAAGACACATTGTAAACATACATACAACACCTATGCAACCACATCCATACATCACATAGGGACATGAATATCATCATATCACATATACATTTCCCTACCCTATTGTAAAATGTAAACGGATCCTGTGCCCTTGGCTTGAACAAGCTATCAACATCCAAAACCCCAAATCCACTTGTTTTTTTGAATAAAGATCTTCATAGCAAGACCTAGCTAATCAGTTTTCTGTAACCAACCAAGCTGCACAAAACATTAAATCAATATACAAGTTAATAAACAGAGAAAGATTACAAGTAGTGGTGTGAAAGAGGTGCAGATAAAGTAATTATGGTACCTTCCATGCGTACATAGCAAAAAAAGCTACAGTATCTGCAGACCAAACGAGTGCAAAGGATTTCAAGAAGAAGGGGATTGTAACATTCAGCAATGGGACAAGGAGAAACAGATAATTCAGAGCTTCCTTCTCATTCTTTGAGCAGTCTCTTGCACGAAGGGAAGGAATAGCTGTGTAACAGGTCATATGATAATATTCAAAGACAATTTACTCAATTAAAGCGCTATGAAAGAGTGAAGAGTGGTCGTGGCACTTACTGAACATCCAGATTGACCACATTCCCATTAATCTCCAGATATCAGGTTCATTTGAGGGGAATATGAGGTTAAAAGAGAGAGCTCCACCCAACAGCATTGATGCATACGCTTGAACCTCGAATACAGTGTATAGTGTTGTTCCAGGTACTGCTGGATTCTTTGAAGCTGTGGACGCCCTGGGTGCAAATGTAGCAGCGGTTTTCTGGACAACCTGTTCAAACCAAATACAATAGTTTTCCATGTTTAATTATCCCAGTAAAAACTCATATATCCATCCCTTCCTTAATCACAAGGATCAACTCATTATCATCACAACTTTCAACCACTTCAACCAAAGACGAGTTTCTTCAAATGTAATTCAGTAATTGCATTCATCAATTAATCATAGAATTTTGGAATTGGAATGAGATTGTTTCAGCTTTCAAGGTGAATGGATTAATCATATTACTCTAATTTCGAGTGATTACCACAAAAATGTTATCTTAAATTTGTTAACTGCTCTTTTATTTCATTATGAAATTCACAACCGTTCGTATACAGTTTGGAACAAATTGTAGATTAGGCTTTTGTATTACCTTTTTTAGGTCTTTCTCGATCGTTGGAGTGCTCGATGTTGCTCCAACTGAAATTTTCTTTGTTTCAGCATTCGTAACTCCAATCGATTCCTGATACTCTTCTTTGCCCTCATCCACCGTTTTCGTATCTAATTCATTTGAAGATGCGTGAACGTTGAAGCTTTTGCCACGAAATCGAGGAGTTAATCTAAGAGCTGAAGGATTGATGCAGAAGAAATTCGACAATGGCGCTTTGTAGACGGACGTTGGCAGTAAAGAGTTCATGCTCTTCACTGGAGAAGCGAAAGGAGGGATAAGGAAGGGGAGGAGGAGGATGTCTATAATTCGAACGCTCTATCGACGAAACGACGCCGCAAGAGGTCCATAATCGGGAAACATTTATCTTTACAACAAAGCCCCTATAGTTTGAGAATTTTGTTGAAAGTTGCTTTTTACTTTAAATCTCGAGTAAACTACATTTTTGGTCCCTGTAGGAGTAGGAGATGAGCATATACTGCAAAATGGTTAATTTAGAAAAACATAAACACATAAAATGATAACTTGGAAGATTCAGGGACCAAAAATGTAATTTGACAATGAAATAAGAACCATAAAGGTAGAAGGCGGCTCAACTTTTAACAACTTTAAACAATCAATTTTTTTTTGCAACGTGCCACTCAATTTAAAAGCATATGAGATTTGAACGTGAATGCAATTCCATTTAAAAGTGCTTAATATTCAAGTGATCACTGCAAGTCACATTGATGGTGATAAAACACAACTCATAAACCTCAAAATAAAACAAATTGCATGGAAAAGTGTATAGAAGCAGTTTTTAATTTATGATCTATACTTTAGAATTTATAGTTCATGCTTTCAGAAAACAAATATAATAAATTAAAATGTGACTCCTCCCAAGTTTGCAACATATAAATATGGATCCTACAATGTTGATTTTGTTGGAAATTCCTAGGTGGATCCAATCGACAATCATAGGTTATCCAAAAAATTTCAACCGATACAAAATTGAAAAAAATATCAAACGTTTGGTCCATAAAAAATATAAACCCAGAAACTAGATACGTATAAAAATCAGGATACAGAGCAACACAATAAAAATGTCTGGTAACACAACATAGATTATACTACTAATGTGTAACAACGTAAATGGGAAGTAAATCAATACAAGAGACATGACTATTTAGATGAGTCAACAACGGGTAAGATTGTAACACAAATTGCGTTTGTAGTCCAACGGTTAGGATAATTGCCTTCCAAGCAATAGACCCGGGTTCGACTCCCGGCAAACGCATTTTTTTTTTGTTTTGCTGTCCTTTTTCAGCCACGTGGTCTTGGACAAGTCTTTTCAAATCAAAATTACGTAATCACCTTTCCGTGATCACACTAATCGTAGATGTACATGGAGCTCGCAATTTTACGTAAATCTTCCATCAAGATCCACTCGCCTTTTCTGATTTTTGCTGTTACTTTACAGAAATCGAACCAATACTGGGAAAAATAGCTTCTTCTGGATTCAAAATTTTCGATTTTTTTGCTCGAAAAGAGAATCTCCACTGAAAGTCTGATTAAATAATCAACTGATGATATGAAAGATCTGGCTTCGACCTTACGAGCCAACAATGGGGGTATTAGTCGGAGGATATCTGTTGTCATTGCTACTATTTACAGGTAAAATTTTGTTTCTTCGTTATTTAATTGGGCAAGTTTTATATGAAGATCACCAGAAAGTTATTTACAGAACAATCGAGTGTGAATTAAGGGCAAAACGATGTGTGTTGTGCATGCATGGCGTTTGATTTTATTACTGTGGATTCATGTAGGTACCTCATGTTTGTCGTTAAAATACAGATTATAGTATTTGTTTTCTCTACATAAGTTTAGATTAGCGTGGACTTCAAAATTGAAGTGACAAAACAATGCACTGTGATCTTTGTACTTGCGACTTTGTTCGTGATTATGTCAAATTGTTGTCAATTCGTATAACGTTTTTCACTGAGTCCTGTCAATTGAGATTATTGGACAATTTTTCCGTACAAATAAATGAGTTAGCTCAGGGGTAAACGTTGAAAGAATTTGTTAAATCTTGGACAATTTTATCTGACACTCTATTACCTTTCTATACATATGCTAATCGTTTCTGTATCTGCAGCTGCTTTACTGAATTGGAGTTTGATCTCTCTTGGGAACTTGCTAGGTTCTCTACTTATTCTATTCGTTCATCTGGAAAGAGGTATTACTCTATATTCGTTCATCAGATACAGTAGGACTGCTTAAACATCTTTAATCTCTTTGAAGACGAGCTCCAGTTTCTATCTGCATTATTCATGCGCTGTAAATGCATCTGACATAACACTTCCTTATAGTGTATCTGTTAAGCAATATCAAGCTTACTTGATGTATTTTTCTTTTGTAGGATTTCACTCAAAGGGGAGAGTAGTACTATGGGGTATTGTTGTTTACTCACTTGTTGTTATCCTTTCACAATTGACTTTTCTTTTAGCATGGGCCATTTGGTGTGGAAGATGCAGTGCAGAAGAACCTGTGTGGGCAAAGTTTATAGGATTCATGATGTGAGATTTTAAATTTTCAATCTCATCAGCATCAGCTGCTCTTGGCTCTTGCTGTGTAATTAATCTGTCATGCATACTAATGAAGTATGTTTTTGCAGAATCAAGAGACCAAGATCACCAAAAATAATTTATTATTTGATCTTGCAACTATTAGCAGCATTCACTGCTACGACTGAACTCCATGAAATCAGATTAGGCTTGTTTACATGGTCATCTTCATTTTTGGGGGATCTTGCAGAAGCCATAGAGCGAATAGGTTAGTACAAGTTAATAAATTTAAAGCTTTGCTTGATGATTTCTTTCCAACATACTGATCCTCAACTTCACATTTCCTTATGAAACTTGACCCCCTTGACTTTTGACTGGGATTTATTTAAACAAAATTGATACAAGTCGAATGTTTGACATAACTTGAGCTCTTAGAAATTATTGTCATAAATTGACTGGAATCTTTCTGTCCCCATTTGGTGGTATGGAAGGCTCGCATGTGAAGGTTGCTTTCTTCTTGCTGTTGCCTGCTGTTCAGTTGGTTGTGGGTATCAGCAACACTTCTTGGGTTTCTTTACCATTTTTCGTTTCTAGCTGTGTGGGTCTTGTGGATTGGTCATTATCGAGCAACTTTCATGGTGTCTTCAGGTGACTTTATAGTACTTGTTGATTATCCTAGTACAATAAAAAAAATGTTGATCCTTGTTATACAAAGTGAAGATTTCTATCATAATATTTAAACTTGTTATACAAAGTAATATATAATGAATTTTGCTTGCATTTGTTTAAATTGTTATGAAGGTGGTGGAGAGCTCTTTGGCTATACGCGGGATTCAATATTATCTTTCTGTATATGTATCAGCTCCCCACAAGATCACCGAATATGATAGGTGATTTCATCGGCCTATACAGAATTTCTTCCGAATCTGATTGGACAGAAATTTGTTCTGGTCTTTCGCTGATCATATATTTCTTCGGGGTACACCTTTTTCCAGGAACTTGCCAACATTTTCTTTAGATTTCTATCAACATTATACTTTCCACCCCCCCCCCCCCCCCCCCCCCCCCCTCCCTTAAAAAAACTACTTATAAAGAAAATGCCTATGGAGTCCAACAAACTATTAGAGAAGTTTCATTTAGGCAGCTCAACTATAAAAAAAAAAAATCAAAGACCAGCTATGCAGTCTGGTTCATTTACACAAAATGGGTCAAAATTAAGGATATTTTCGTCATTTTCATTTCGTGTTTTATAGTGGAGTGGTTAAAATGGAACTTTTTCAATAGTTTGATTGCTTCCACGGTGAAGTCATACAAAATCAGTACATAAATCTTTCTGTGTTTGGTGTATTTCTACTTAGTTACCCATGTAGATAACTGCAAATTTTGCTGCTTAATGTATCAAACTTTGGTACAGTTGATAATTTTGCAGCATTTATGCAGTTATCTTTTGTCAAACTTGACTTGGAGGAAATGAATTTGATCATGTCCATGAGAGAAGGCAACTTGGCTGAACATCTTCTCCCATCTACAAATTCTTTTTTCATCCGTGAATCAAGGTAACTGAGTTAAAATATAATGCAAACTTGGTTTATATGTATCAAAGTTATCGTATGATTTAATTTAAGGCAATATCATCTGTAGATCTGGTGAACGAGACACCAATGTTTTACTAAGAGGTGCAGTTTTTCGGACATTCAGCATCAATTTCTTTACCTATGGTGCCCCAGTACGTACCCTTAACTGGAAATACTTATAATCATTAGATGTATAACAAACAACTGATCAAATATGTTTACATCAAATTGGAATTCTAGTAAATCTCGCTACCTAGTTTCTTGCATGCATAAAACGTAATCAAATTCTGTTTCTGGAAAGTATCACATGCTTTTAAGTACTATGATGTAAACTGTTGTAAAATTTCATAAACAGAAGTTCAAGTGTACAATCATGACTAGGCTATACTTGCAAAACATGAATCTAAAATTTGTAGTTAATCTGGTTACTAACCAAAGATCCTGTAGCATATGAAAGGCCCTCATAAGTTTTATACTGTCATGGCCCTTTTTATTATTATGCATTAATCCACAAAATCTGTTATGATATAAGTTTTATTGGATATTTCATGAATATACTACCTCATTAATACATAATTTACCATTGAAACCTAAATAGTATGTTTGGAGGTCAAGGACATGATCTGATTGAATCTAAATATCGATAAGCACTCTTGTAGTAGTGATGTTATTTAGGCTCTTTTTTTTTTTTTAATAAATGTAGTGTGGACTGTCTTTGGATTTGTTCTGTCTAAATCTTATATGAATCTCTATAGTTTATAAGTGCAACATTTTTCTTCACATGATTGTTGCTTCCTTGACCTAGTCAATGTATTTTGGTTTCAGGTTAAGTCGAGCATGTCAATTATCTTTCGGCTTATTTTTGTTAAATTTTCAGTGATGAAATTGACAGGTGTCCTTGTTTGCTCTTTCCTTATGGAGCTTCTATTATGCAAGTGTGTGTGCATTTGGGTTACTTGGATACGTCGGCTACATTATATTTGTGTTCCCATCCTTGTTCCGTTTGCACAGACTAAACGGGCTGCTCCTTGTCTTCATTCTGTTTTGGGCTGTCAGTACATATATTTTCAATGTAGTTTTCTCACACCAGAATGGGAAGCTTGGAAAGGTAATATCTTTTTTTTTTTTTTTCATTCTATTTCCCTTTCATGAGAAATAATCTTGCATGTTTCTTTCCTTAAATTGCATATACAGGACACACAGGTTTGGGAAATGGTGGGGTTGTGGCATTATCCATTTCCTGGTTTCTTTATCCTTGCTCAGTTTTGTCTTGGATTTTTAGTTGCCCTTGTTAACCTTGTCAACAACTCTGTTTTCCTCTACCTCTCTGATGAGGTCCCCAGTACGTCTGATGGAGACTCTACCCCTGAAGGTCTTTTTTTTTTTTTTTTTTTTTTTTTTTCAAATTTAATTTCTCAATTCTTACTGATTAATTTGTTATTCTTACTAAAAGCAATTCTAAATGCAGTTAAAGAAGAAACAAAAGTGCTGATTGTAGCCACAATCGCTTGGGTGCTTCGCAAATGTAACCGAGCAATCATGCTAGTGCAAATATTTCTCATTGCAATGAAGCCTGGTTTCATCCATGCTGTATATAGTACGTTTACTCTCTAATTATATAATTTTACTACTATCTGATCTGATTATGGAACAAGCCCTTATAAGTGCTACTATTTTATCTGTGCTTCAGTGATATTCTTTTTTCTGTATTTATTGAGCCACCGCATCAGCCCGAGAGTGCAAGGCGCCTTACTTCTTCTGTGTGAGATTCATTTCGCAATCTTGTACACTCTTCAGATAAATCTTGTCTCTGGGGCCTTGAGGAAAAGTGACACTATAAGTTGGGCAATTTTATCTCAGTTAGGTATTGTCTATTTCTAATTGGTTCACCAATCCTACACATAAACTCAAATAAACCTGAATCTGTAACCAATGTGGGATTAGTTATCACACATGGTTTCCTGCTTTTCTATTTATTCTGTTAAATAATAAGAATTGTAACCAAATTGATGCAGGTCTCCTTGAATGTGATAGCACCTGGGATTTTGTGGAAATAGCTTTGCTTGCAGGTTTCTGTGCCATTCAGAAGCATGGTCACAAAGTTTTGTTTTCTTTCTCAGCAATTGTGCAGCACACACCTCGCCCTCCCATTGGATTTAGTATTTTAAAAGCTGGTCTGAATAAATCAGTTTTGTTATCTGTTTATGCTGTTGCAAACTCTACACACATAGATGATAACCCCTCCCAAGGTACATTCACCATTTCTTCTAATTTTTATATTATGAACTTTTCTAATAACTGTGTGTTTTTTTTTTGTTTCAGAGAGAAAAGTGGCATCATATCTCAGTGCAATAGGGCAGAGGTTTCTATCGCTATATCGTTCATTTGGCACTTACATCGCGTTTGTAACTATACTTATCACAGTCTACATGACTCCACCTAATTACGTGTCATTTGGGTACCTTTTTCTTCTCCTTTTCTGGATTACTGGCAGACAACTTGTTGAGAAGACAAGAAAGCGTCTATGGTTCCCATTGAAAGCATATTCAATCGTGATGTTTATTCTCATCTATATTTTGAGCATCTTCCCAAGTTTTGAGGGATGGATATCCACAAAAGTTGATCTTTATAAATACCTTGGCTACAATTCAGAAGCAGCAGTATTTGAAAACGTTTCGGAAGCATTAGCAATAACAATCGCAATGCAACTTTATAGCTATGAGAGGAGACAAAACAGGTATCCTAACTTAGAGGACACAAATCGGCTCCAGTTTGGGGTGATTGGGTTTATTAGAAGGCTTCTAATATGGCACAGTCAAAAAATATTGTTTGCTGCTATGTTCTACGCAGCAATATCTCCAATAAGTGCATTCGGTTTTCTCTATCTTCTTGGCACTGTCTTCTGCTCAATTTTACCAAAAGCTTCCCGGATCCCATCAAAATCATTTTTGGTTTACACGGGATTTCTCGTGACATCAGAGTATTTATTCCAGTTGTGTGGGGAACAAGCTTCAATGTTTCCTGGCCAAAAACACTCTGCTTTTTCCAACTTTCTAGGGTTAAAGGTGTATCAGCCTGGAGCTAGAGGTTTAGAAGCAGGGTTGAGGGCTAAGGTACTGGTCATTGCTGCATGTACCCTTCAGTATAATGTGTTCCATTGGTTAGAGGTGCTTCCCAGTTGGCTTTCGGGTGTAGGTCAATGGGAAGAGCCTTGCCCATTGTTTTTCTCTCAAGAAGATGTGTTACCAGTTGCCTCGATTCCAGATGAGGATAATGTTTTTTCATCTATTAAAAAGATGGGGTTGAGAAGCATCAACTCTTGGCCAGCAAACAACCAAGAATCATCTGGTGATTCAGGTACCAAGAATAATAACAGAAGATACATGCTTGGGTATTTTTGGGGACAGGTTAATGAGAACCATAAATGGAAAAAGAAGCAGGTTCTTTTCTTAAGAAAAGAGAGATTTGAAATGCAGAAGACTTCCTTAAAGATATACTTAAAGTTTTGGATGGAGAACATGTTCATCCTCTTTGGCCTTGAGATTAACATGATCGCATTGCTTCTTGCGAGTTTTGCTCTTCTTAATGCCATTTCTCTGCTGTATATCGCATCACTTGCTGCTTGTGTTGTGCTTGGCCGACAACTAGTACAAAGATCATGGTCATTATTTGTTGTCCTGTTTGCTAGTGTTCTTTTACTTGAATATTTTGCCATTTGGAAGACTGAAAGGCCTTTAAGTGAATTTGGTGAAAGTGACAACACCTTACACTGCCATGACTGCTGGAGGACTTCGGAATTTCATTTCAGCTATTGCCGTCGCTGCTGGCTAGGTACTGTTCTCTCCTCTTCATACTTTTGATGAATTCATCTAGAAATTAACATGGTGTAACTTGAATATCAAAATGGATCATGAAATCATCAACATTTGCATTCTTAATTTTTGTTTTGTGTGTGTAGGACTTACTGTTGATGACCCAAGAGTGCTGATCAGTTACTTCATAGTCTTCAAGTTTTCATGTTTCAAGCTGCGAGCCGATCGATTCTGTAGTTTCTCAGGATCATACACATATCGCCAAATGATTTCTCAACGCAAGAATGCGTTTGTTTGGAAAGACCTTTCGCTTGAAACCAAAACCATCTGGACTCTTCTTGACTATTTAAGACTATACTGCTACTGCCATCTGTTGGATCTTGTGCTCGCCTTAATTTTAATCACCGGAACTCTCGAATACGATATATTACACCTTGGATATCTCGCTTTTGCTCTAAGTCTTTTCCGACTCAGACTTACAATACTAAAGAAAAAGAACAAGATCTTTAAGTGGTTGCGGATATACAACTTTGCTGTCATTGTTCTCTCTCTTGCCTATCAATCACCATTCGTGGGTGTTTTTAACGAGGGGAAATGTGAAACCATAGACTATGTTTATGAAGTTATCGGATTTTATAAGTATGACTATGGATTCCGGATTACCTCAAGGTCTGCTTTGGTTGAGATTATCATCTTCATTCTGGTGTCATTGCAGTCATACATGTTTTCCTCTCCAGAGCTAAATTACGTATTCCAATATCTCGAAGCTGAGCAAATTGGTGCGATTGTACGCGAACAAGAGAAGAAGGCTGCATGGAAAACTGAGCAGTTGCAGCATATTCGTGAAGACAAAGAGAAGAAACGCCAGAGGAACATGCAAGTGGAGAAGATGAAATCCGAAATGCTAAACTTACAGATCCAGCTTCACACTACGTGTCCTGCTCATGAACATACTCATGATGATTCACCTCGTAACGAAGGGCTACGAAGAAGGAGAGCTGTCTCTTTAAATACCGATTATACCACTCAGTGTGTTGTTGTTAATAAAGAAGAAGATAATCTCAAGAAACATGCGTCGGATATTAATATGGAGATGCCATTACCATTTGAATTCCATGGAACCGAAAGTTTACCTGCATTCGAGTCGCCAGAAAACTCGCATCTTATTGAAGTTGCTGAGTTTGATGAGGATATCGCAGAGATGGAGAAGAAAGGTAAAGGGCCTATGAAAGAAAGCACATTGATATCTGCTGTACAGTTGATAGGTGATGGTGTTTCTCAAGTACAGTCGATTGGAAATCGGGCAGTTTCCAACTTAGCAAATTACTTAAATATCCCTCAAGAAGACTTAGATTCGGATGACCCGACTTCGTTATCACCCACTGGTAAAAATAGTGAGACAGAAAGCCAAAACGAGAGTCACATAGCTTCGAATCGTTCATCTTCTTTGCAATCTGAAAGAAGTAGAACTGGTTCTGAGTCAGCTAGTTGTGGGATAATCTTTCAACATATATGGGGACAGATGCAATCGAATAATGACATTGTCTGCTACTGTTGCTTCCTTCTTGTCTTTCTTTGGAACTTTAGCCTGCTTTCCATGGTGTATCTTGCAGCTCTCTTCTTGTATGCTCTTTGTGTGAACACCGGACCTAGTTACATCTTCTGGGTTGTAATGCTGATCTACACGGAGTTCTATATTTTGATTCAGTATGTGTATCAAATCATCATCCAACATTGTGGGATCACTATCGATTCTGTCTCTCTTCCGGAATGGGGGTTTCCTACAAACAGAATAACCTCTTCATTCGTTGTCAGTTTGTTGCCACTATTTCTAGTTTATCTATTTACCCTCATTCAGAGCTCTATAACTGCCAAAGACAGCGAATGGATTTTCGCAACCGAGTTCAGCAACTTCACAGGGAGAATCGTCAACCCTAAGGAGGTTCTTTTTAGTTCAAGTTGGAGAGAGAACACACAAAAGGTTCTTCAGATTGTAAAAAATATTGCTAAACTGATCATCGGGAACTGTGTTAATTACTGGAAATCACTGACACAAGAAGCAGAATCCCCCCCGTATTTTATCCAGTTATCATTAGATGTTCATTCATGGCCGGAATACGGGATTCAACCAGCAAGGGTAGAATCGGGAGTCAACCAAATGCTTAGATTTGTACATAATTCAAAATGCAAGATATCAGACCCTGACACTTGCTCTTATGCAAGTACTGTCCAAGTACGTAGCATTGAAAAGAGTAAAGACAGCCCAAATGTGGCATTGGCGGTTTTTGAAGTCACGTATGCATCACCAAGGGAGGAATGTATTATGGCTGAAAATTACAAGTCTCTCACTCCTGCAGCTGATGTGGCTAAGGAGATAATAGAAGCAGAAGATGCTGGTCTTTCTAAACATTTTGGATTTCCTTATTGTATTGTATCCGTAATAGGGGGAGGAAAGAGAGAGATCGATCTATATGCCTACATATTCGGTGCGGATTTGGCTGTTTTCTTTTTGGTAGCCATTTTCTACCAGTCTGTTATAAAGAATAAAAACGAATTTCTAGATGTTTATCAGCTGGAAGATCAGTTTCCAAAGGAGTTTGTGTTCATCTTGATGGCAAGTTTTTTTATCACTCGAATGAATACCTTATTTAGGGTGGGGTGGGTGTAAGCTAATTAGATTTTATATATGTATATGCAGGCTATCTTCTTCTTGATCGTGCTAGATCGCGTTCTATATCTGTGTTCATTTGCGACAGGGAAAGTGATATTTTACATATGTAACCTTGTAATTTTTACATACTCAGTGACGGAGTATGCCTGGAGCATGGAACCTTCACAACACCATGCAGCAGGTTTAGCATTGCGTGCAATATATCTTACTAAAGCCATCTCTTTGGCCCTTCAAGCCATGCAAATACGATCAGGGGTTCCTCATAAGAGTACTTTATATAGGCAGTTTTTGACTAGCAGCATTACTAGAGTTAATTATTTGGGTTACCGACTCTACCGTGCACTCCCTTTCCTCTATGAATTAAGATGTGTTCTTGATTGGTCATGCACCACCACATCTTTGACCATGTATGACTGGCTCAAGGTAAATTCCTATTATTATTATTTTTTTTTAATCTATCAAGATGTGTTAAGGACATAAAACAAGAAAGCAAGTCAAAATTTGGCTTTATTTTCAGAAATAAAAAGGAAGTTAACTATCCATAGAAACCTGAAAGGATTTTTCATTTTCATGTTGATGTTCATCATGAATGATTTTCAGCAACTGATTGATGTATGTAATTTTGCGGTTATAGTTGGAGGACATAAATGCAAGTTTGTACCTTGTCAAATCTGATGCAGTTCTGAACATGGCCGGTCGTAGACAAGGAGAGAGGCAGAAGAAAGTTACTAAATTTTGCAATGGCTTATGCTTATTCTTTATATTAATCTGTGTCATATGGGCTCCTATGCTTGTAAGTTACTATTTCTGTATTTATATATACAAGATTTTGCATGGTTCTTGATATTTCTTAAACAAAAATTTTTAAATTGCAGATGTATAGTAGTGGTAACCCGACAAACATAGCGAACCCTATTAATGATGTAAGTGTTCAGTTTCACATAAAGACAAACGGTGGACGATTGATGTTATACGAGACAACTCTATGTGCAATTACACCATGGAACGTGTTGAAACCTTCAGCTAATCTTGATCCCAATAATTACCTGGATTCTTATAATGTGGATGATATCCAAATGATATGTTGCCAAGCCGATGCCATTAGTTTGTGGCTTGTCCCTGATGCCATTCAAAGAAAGTTCATTCAGTCTCTTGATATGGCCATGGATATGAAATTTTCTTGGGTGCTGACTCGAGACAGGCCTAAGAACAAAGAAGTTGTAAAATATGAACAAACTATACAACGCTCAGATCTTCCCACACCTTCAGAACTTGAGCAGGTTCTTAACGGTTCCACCAATAGCTTTAGGATAAATAACACTTATCCAAGGTATTTTCGGTTGACTGGTTCCGGGGATGTCAGACTCTTCGACCAAAAGGTACATATATATCCTGTATGGCTGTATCCCTAACCCTAATGCTGGAATTTTAATTTTACAAATTACATGTACAGGCAGGTGGAGTGGATGCGAAGCTTCTCCTGCATCGTGGGAGTTCAGAATGGTGGTCATTTTACGATATTGATTGGTTGAATTCAAGTGCATGTGGAGATTTGATGGGGCCCATGGCCATTGTAGTGTCAGAGGAAACGCCACGTAAGTCCATCTTTCTTTAAATATATAATCAAAAAGTTAAAAAAAAATACATATTGATAATTATTTGTTGAATCTGATTAAGAGGGTCTTCTTGGTGAGACGTTGAGCAAATCGAGTATATGGGGTCTCTACATTACCTTTGTATTAGCAGTTGGTCGCTTCATAAGGCTTCAGTGCTCTGACTTGAGAATGAGAATTCCATTCGAGAACCTTCCTTCTTGTGACAGGTACGTTTTTTCACTATTTAACTCGTTTTATTTTTAGCTAAGCTACTAAATTTGTTATAGCCCAATATCAGCTGATTTAAAGTAAATTATGATTTTCCATCATTTTGGCATTTTTGATTCTGAAAAGTAACTTTGGTGTGTGTGTGTGTGTGTAGATTGATTGCCATTTGTGAGGATATATATGCTGCTAGAGCTGAGGGCGAACTGGTAGTTGAAGAGGTCTTGTACTGGACATTGGTAAAAATATACAGGTCACCGCATATGCTGCTAGAGTACACCAACCCTGAAGCCTTTTAAGAAATCACAAAAAAGGCATGCACTTCATTTTTCATCCATCCTTCTATCTACATCTATATTTGAATTTTGAAATGACTTATTCATCCTTTCTTAAAACTAGGGTTTTGCAACTTGAAGAATGGACATGAGGAGGGATAAAGTTGACTTGCTTTTGAACAAATATAAAGTCCCCAAACCTGACTTGGAGTGCAGGTTCCTAATACTTAATACTTATTACTTTATAATCCTGTAAAATGGTTAAGTTGAATGTTGATGATCAAATGCAGGTGTTGTATCATAATCAAGTAGGGCTGCAAACAAGTCAAGCATTTTGTCTGATAATTCGAGCTTCAGTACGTAGAAATATGAGCTCAAAACGAGTCGAGTTCGAGTTTATAACAACTCGACTCATCGAGCTCTTCAAGACCTGAGTTAACATGTATGTACTTAAAGGTCGGACATTTTTTGGTGTATATTTGTGGGCTTGCTCATTTTCAAGTTATTCGACCTTGCTTTAATGCGCCAACAATATAATTCTTGCGGATATTTCAGACCATTTGAGCTCTTGATTGGAACTTGAATATTTCTTAGGGTTTCAATCAACACACATAGTAATAAGATGCAAGGAGATAAACAACATATTTACACATCTACTTTTGCTTAATGGATGTCACACATAGCCAATACGATTTTTTTTCCAGAAGAAGCACTAATTATTTGGTTTTTTTCATTTAAGTAATTATTTACATACTAAAATGAAAATCTAGTCCAAAACAATTCACTCTAAAAGAGGCAACAACCTAATGTCCACTCCGAAATGTCACCAAACAGTCCAACTAGCCCGATGTGATACACTTAAGTTGGTTAGAAATTATCATAAGCATTTGTAACCCTGATTTCGTAGGTTAATATGGAAAAAGAAAAATTATCAGTGTTATTTATTCAAACAAAAACAAAAAAAATAGATATAGGCCTGTTAAATACAAATATGGGCTCGTTTTCAATGGGACAGTTCGATAAAGACATTTTACCTGACGTCCAAAATTGGTGGCCCCTGAGAGTTGAGAGTTGAGACCCATTAATGGGAAACTCGACTACTCGAGTTAACTCACCCTGGGAAGGAGCCCATAACCCAATAACGTTTGTTTATGTATAGTATATCCTAATAAATAAATGTCATATTCTTTTTGTATTTGTAATTTTATGAGTTTTTCTTATCTTATTAAACTTTATAGTATTTAAATGTAATAATTATAATAAATATAATAATAAATGTATATCAATTTCATTAATGCAATTTTCCTTTTAATTTCAAAATTCATAAATTAAACGCCCAATTATTTTCTTTCTTTCTTTATTTAAATTATATGTTTAAATTTAAAAGAAAAATGAGTATTTCAATTTCAATAATTTAATATTTTTCTTATAAATTCAATCTCTTAAATGTTTAGACCTCTATATTTAACTTTTTTTTTAATAAACTCGTATTGTACAAAGTCTTGCAACTAATTGCTGAATAATTAAAAAAGAATACTTTAGCTATCTTCAACAATATAACATGTATATACATATATAAACTTTTAGGAGAAACCCTTCAACTTTTCTATTAATATATATTTTTTCGTATGTAAAAAAATCTTCTTATATAATATATACAATAAATGTTTGTTGCTAGTAAATAATAATCTATAAACACATGTTGTTTAATCCTTTTTAGACAGTCATGTCTATATCTATTATCTAATATCACATATTATATAAATTGCCGACCGTTAGATGAACCATATGATATAATATATATTAATATGAATATGAGTTTAAAAAGATTGCTGAGTTGAAAATCACATTATTAATAATATCCAATAGATTACCAACCAGTGGCGGACGCAGAACGTTTTAGTAGGGGTGGCACTAAAAAAAAATTTCCAAAAAAATCTAGATTAGTAGTGACACTCGTATTTTAAGCCGATACACCTAATAGAAAAAACATAAAAAAACATAATTTTTTTTACACTACGTGCTGGAATCGGAACAGTGGCCCGGGACCCCCGGGCTCCACTAAGGTCCGCCACTGTTACCAACGCTACGTGGATAAAAAAAACAATGCAAGAATACTAACATTTTTATATGGTTTTCTAAATCTTTTATGAAAAAAAAGACAATTTTACAAATGAAAAACTTGGATGCATGACAACAAGTAAACACAAGTATTAAAATATAGTAAGTGAATCATAATATTTCATTCAAAATTCTCAATATCCATTCGGTAGATCCCAACAAGCAACTAGAAAGATTTATTTATTTGTATTTGATTGCTTTAGAAAAAAAAAAGCAACTTAGCTGGGTAAAAAGTGGTTTTATTTTATGATCTTTAGAACCTAAAAAGGTTTCCTAGAAACTCATACCAAATCCATATGTGCATCTTTCAGAAGCCACATCGTCACTCGACCGTTTCTCAGAGGACTCCTTACCAGCTGCGAACAGTGGTATGGTACCATGAATATCTGTAACCGTCCATTCTCTCTCAATGTCACGAGTTCAAATCTCATTCGTCCGTTTATGTTTAAAGCTGATAAATTTGGAGGAAAATTGTAGACTATTTCATTGGGATTCTCGTGAACTCCGCTCTGATCAGGCGAAATATGCACCACCTCATTAGATTTTCCTCCCACCAGTATGTCAGTAGCACCGCCTTTCACCACCTTATCGTCTCCAAGCCCTAAGAGATCAATTTTTGTCGATGTCACAAGAGTTTTCATTGCAACATTGTTTTCCTTATCTTCTTGAATGTTATTGTTCTCGTGCTCAACCGATTCTGATGACCGGGGAACATCAATCGGTGGTGGATAAGAAATGACAGCGGTGAAACTCATGATGATGAATTATGTCGTTGATATTTCGATGCTACTTAGAGAATTAACACCAATAAACTTGTTTTGATCATGCTAGTGATGAAACTCAACGATTCTTTATATAGAGATTACTTCGGTTTCATCAATGAATTGATCAACGAAAAAAAGCAAGGAATCCAAAAAATTGAATACATCTCTACCAAATCAATGCATGCATTTGTTTTCATTTCTTTCATAGAAGTTCCGTTCCAAATTTTGACCAATTTTGGATATTTCCATAAAGTTGAAATAAAAATAGATTGTAAAATTTGGAAAAATAAGGTGTATCCCCACGGTCCCATATAGTTATATCTTCATTTGATTTATGAAATAATTAAGTACATGTTGTATATAGGGTATATTGCATTTAAGTTATCGAAATCTACTTTAGTTTCCATAAGTATCTTTATTTTCTCGTTGGATTTAAGATTGACAAAAAAAAAAAAAAAAAAAAAAAAAAAAATCAGTTATTCGGGCTTCAAAAGGTGTATTCAGGACTTGTTATTCGGATTTCGAATTGCGGACGCTGTTAAATTGTCAATTGTGTTGCTTTTTATTTATTATTACACAAAAATACGTTAGCAGGGTTGTTTGTTTGTTAGATTTTATAATCCCTAAAAGGGTAGTTTTTTAAAGTTTAAAATGTCATTTTAGACTTATGAATCACAGTATAATAATAATGATTATTGTTTTATGTAAATACATTTTATAAAGAATATTGAAAATTAAAGATGATCAGCATTAGAATATTGAATATTGTTGAAGTGTATATTAATATAATACCTAGCAACACCAGGAAGGTTTTTAATATGCCGCCATGACATGTATTGACATCACCATTACATGCTTTTTAGAACACTTACAATTATACTATATGGTTTTATCCAATAAGGAAAAATATAAAACAATGTAATGAATCTACATCTTTTAATTATTGTACTTTTTTTTTCTTTATGTACACCATATATAGTCCCTTATACCTTTTTCCTTGGATGTAGGATGGACAAATTATTTGTTAATATTTTATATAGAAGTTCATTTAGCCTTACGGGCCTAATCGAACTTTTAGACTAAAGCTTGATCTCAAGTTAGTTTAATAAATGACCCTCAGAGTTTGGCTTGTACTCGTTCAACTCAATTTTGAGTCGAGCTTTCAACAAATTGATATCAATGCAAGTAACACGACTCACTTATAACCATTTATAATACTCAGATGATATATTTGCATTTAAAATTTAATTGAAATAAACTTTAAATCCCGATTTGTGTCATATTGCAGGTAGCATCTGTTTCAACCTATTTTGTTCCTATATTTTAGCAATCAATAAATTTATTTATTTTAACTCGATGCATATTACTTAGCCCATGATTCATCTAGAATAACTATGTTCGATTTGTCTTCCTTGTTGACCTAAAACGTAGTACATTCAATGTTGTGATTTTTAAGCTTATGATTTGCCAATTAATTTTACATAAAAGAAAAGTAATAGTTCCACTAATATCTATCTATCTCCTTACATCAACAGTAAAATATATTAATTTTAGTGGATTGTCACATTAACGTTTTATTTTTAATACAGTTGTATCATTAAAATGAATGGTAAATTACATCAATCGTCTCTCGTGCATATGTCAAAACACATGTTTAGTCCCTATTTTCAAAAATCAACTCGGACCGTCCCTCATTTGTTATAAATTTGCACGCTTCATCCTTATTGACATGAAATGATTATTTTGCCCTTATTAATTTCTTTTTTCATTTTCTTTTATTTCTTTTATCATTTTATATATATATATATATATATATATATATATATATATATATATATATATATATATAATGTTTCTCAAATCTATTGTGTACTGGAATGCACCAATAAGAATTTAGTAAAAGTTAAATTATTATTTAATCAAATAAAGATAGATATTAAATGATTTCCATAATTATATGTATATTAAATGATATCCATAATTATAATCCATTTTTATGGAAACTAATTAAATTTGTCATTAATATCAGCAATAATATTCTTTCAGAATGAATTCACATCTAGTTTTTTATGTATGAGTTCGTATTTTGTTTCATGACTCACTCACTCAAAATACAACAAAGTTGTCTAGAAAATAGAGAACGAGAGTGTATTATAGTAGAATGAGAATTTATTCTAAAAGAATGAAAGTATATTCCAACAGAATAAGAGTGTATTCTAGTAAATACACTCTCGCTAATCATATTCTATGCAACATTGTTGTATTTTAAGTGAGTGGGTTCATAAATAAAACACAAACTCATACATGAAAACCTAGATGCGAATTAATTTTGAAGGAATATTATTACTGACAGTAATGACGAATTTAATTAGTTTTCATAAAAAAAGAATTATTATTATGGATATTATTTAATATGTATATAATTACGGAAATCATTTAATATCTATCTTTGTTTAATAAAATAATTATTTAATTTTACTAAATTTCTATTGGTGCATTCTAGCACACAATAAATGTAGGAAACACATTAACCTAGCCCTATATATATATATATATATATATATATATATATATATATATATATATATATATATAGAGAGAGAGAGAGAGAGAGAGAGAGAGAGAGAGCTAGGTTCAGGTATTTAAACTAATTATTGTGTTATTGTATGCATAAATGTGGGCCAATCAAAATTAAACAAAAGATTAAATAATTAAATAATTAAATAAATAAATAAGGGTAATTTAGTAATATGATTAATAACTTCCAAAAATAATCCCTATAATCATGGTATTGACTTTTAACCTAATTTATCTAGGTTTATATCTAATTGACTTTTTCTAACCCTAAATTTATCCCATAAAACTAAAAACTTCTCTGTGAATCTTCTCAAGTGTATGCTTCTCATATGCAATTTGTTGCCTCTCTAAAAAGCTAAGTATGGGCACCCCTCCTACGCTTATGCTTGACCATAACGCCACCGACGAGTCTCCATGTTCTTCGTCAAATCGAGTTATCGGATCTGGTACTAATCTCGATTCATCCCGATTCAGGTTCCTCATTCCCGATTCAGATCTCAATGCTCGATAGGAACAGAAGAGAGAGCGAGGGGTAGTCGTCGATGGCGGCAGCGCTGACCACCAGAGAGGGAAACGACGGTCTTTCTGATTTTTCCCTCTTGATTCTTGTTCTATTTGACATCGATCCGGTGTGAATTGAAATCTCTAATCGAAATTTCAAGCATCAATTACCTTAAAAAAATCTGGATGCAATGTGGAGAAGCAGGTATGTGCAATTCGAAAACAAATTGTAGTGTGTAATAACTCAAATGGGATGACAACCCTTAAGATCATCTCATGATTTTTTTTAAATGTGCGTAGTAACTTAAACGGTGCATTACCACACCTAGCCACTTACACAAGCCCACATGAATCTAAAGTATTATCTTTTCAAAATTTGTGGAGCAGAAAATCCACAATAGTATCCCTTAGTCTATTGTATGGCAAGATCAAAAGAAAGACATTATTGTCTATATAAACACATTAAGTGAAATACATAAATACAAACAATATATCAAATTTACATTACACATACAAAGGAAGGGTAAAAAGGGAAAAGAGTAATTACCAATGAGCAAGAGGGGTAAAAAATGGTATCATTTCATATCAAATTTACTTCTTCTTATATGATAAAAATCAATTTGTTTCTGTAGATGATTCAATGGATGATATTGGTGAGATTCCAATTCTATTAGAATGGAATCACGAATTCCAATTCTATTGGAATGGAATCATGAATTCTAATTCTGTTGGAATGGAGTATGGATATTTTCTTACTAATTTATGCATGTTCTACAATTCTTGGTTATTGGTTTTGGTGCAATTCAAAAGTCCACATATTTTTCCAAAGGAATTTAGTTTTTTATTTTTCATTTGCTAATGCATTATTGGAATCTAAACTACAATTTGGTTTTGTTTTCACAGAAGTTGATGCTTGAAGAATGGACCACAAAGCTGAAAGTGATTCTAAGCAACATTATTCTTTTAAAATGTATTAGTGTCGTTGTTAGATTTTGATGTTTTCTTTCCCGTTTTGAAAGTTTTTTTAGTTTTATTCTTTAACAATAAATGAAATTCTTAACAATTGTTACCCGTACATTATAAGAAATAATGTATTTTTTGTTTTTATTCTTCAATTGATTGTTCAAGAATTTGTTATTCTACAAGAAGTTTTTAAAGTCATGATCAAGAAATAGGTTCAAGAATATTTTTATTATTTATGGTTCAATAATATTTTAATTTTTGAATATACTCATAAACATATTCTGTCAGAATGTCCGAATTAAAAGAATTATAATTCGTAAAATCGGATTTGTAAAATTAATAGAATCTATGATCCCTTAAAAAATGCAACTTTCCTCTATTAAATATATATTAATTGACTAAAATACCCTTGTAATTAATTTAGATGATATTTTTCAATTATATTTAATTCAATAATATATATTAATCACTTTCTTAAAATAAGTAAATTTGATTGGCCCACATTTATGCATACAATAACACAATAATTACTTTGAATAGAACAACCTAAGCATATATATATATATATATATATATATATATATATATATATATATATATATATATATATATATATATATATATATATATATCCCTTCCATTTACCCCCAACTCCTACCTTTATCCCCTCTTTCTCACCCACTCTCATCACCGACGCCCCCATTATCACTATCATCTTGAAGCTTGAAACCTGCAACAAGATTCAACCATATCAACCATCTTCTCCACAGATTACCCACCTCACGAAACCACATGTTCATCACCATCACTTTGGCACCATTATCTTATTCTTCTTTAAATTCAATTGGTCATCTCTCTCACAGACCTCCAGTACCTCCTGTAACGACCACTAGTCATCACTAAAACCTCAAAAAGCGAACCCTAAACCTTCAGATCAAACCCAAATCTTCTCCATAGACGACAAAGACAGAGAGGGGATCACACTCCAGGTGGTGTTTTAGATGGTTTTCAAGGGCTGGTTTGGTGGCGGTTCTAGGTGGTTTTGGTGAAGGTAAAGTTCAGAAACTTGGGAGATGGACATGGTTGGCTTCGAGGGTGGTATAAGGCAAGTAGTAGTTGTTGTTTGGAGGTAATGAACAGATTCAAATGGGGCAGGTTGTATGAAGGTGGTTCTGACTAAGGTGGGTTTTCCGGTTGTGAAGGTAAGGTTTGAAGTGGGTGTTGGTTGCGGTTTGAGACGGTGAATAGAGGTGTGACAAGGGTGTTATGATGGTGGTGTAACCCAGCAAAGGAGGAAGTAAGAAGCTGGTGGTGGGTTTTAAAGTGGAATAAGGTGTTTGATTGAGGAAGAAAGGTGGAATTGGGAAGGTGGCGATGGAAGTATGGGGTTTGAGACATGCAGGTGATGTTCATCTTTGATAATTTGTTTCTAGTTTCCTTTTTTTTCTAATACAAACAAAGAAGGAAAATTTCATATTTTATCTCTACAAATTACACACTGCTATCTTCGATAATCTAGTAGATGGTTTTGTGAATAGGGGAGGCTACAAACAGAACACATAAAAAGTGGCCAAATTTTGACTTCAAGGGGTGTGCTCCGGTGGTGGTTGTCCAGAAATGGTGGTCGGTGGTTCTTGAATAATTAACAGAAGAAGGGAAAAAGAGATTGTGGGTGGGGATGTTAGGGTTAGGTATGGAATGGGGCCCTATTGTTTTTTCTTTTATTTTTAAATTAATAATAATTATTATAACATTAAATTAAATGGAAAAGAAATACAAAAGGTCATAATAGTCATTTTAGGTCTCATAAGGGTTGAAGTGTGCAAATTTAAACTAACGAGGGATGAAGCTTGCAATTATTAACCAAACGAGGGACGATCCGAGTTAATTTTTGAAAATAGGGACTAAACATTCGTTTTGGCATGTGCACGATGGACGATTAGTGTAATTTACCCTAAAATGAATAAAAACATATAATCAAGAGAAATCTACTAAAAAATATTTATGTTCAGGCCTCATAATCGATTTAGTCATTATTTTTTTAGTCAATTAAGTTCCAAAAACAGGAAATAATATTTATTTTTACCCTTTTACCTGGTCAACAGGTTATCTAACTTTCAAAAATTACACTTTTGGCCCAAATTTTAAATTTTATAACAAATTTTGTCCAAAATTTACACTTTTGGCTTAGACAGTTCTTTCGCTGAGCACAAGAGAATAAAGAGGCATTTTTATCATTTCAAATCGATATTCTTATCGAAGAGATGTTAAAGTTTATTACAAATTTGGTCCAAAATTTATAATTTTGATCTAGATTTCAAAATTTTGATACAAATTAAACCTAAATTTAGTGTTTTTTTACATTTTTTTTTTCAAAATATTTTTCAAATATGTTTTTTTTGCTTTAAAAAACCATATTTATACAAAAAAACATATTTTCTCATAAAAAAACCTTCTTTTTTCTATATAAAAACTTTTGTTTAAAACATTTTTATATGTGAAATACCTATTTATAAAATTAGGTATTTATTAATTGTATAGATATACATACAATTCTAATTTTATAAAAAAAATATATACAAACACGTATTTAATAAAAAAAATATACAAATACCTATTTTATAATAAATGTATTTGTATACAAACATATTTTCATAAAAGAAATATATACAAACACGTATTTATAAAAAAAATGTTTACAAATACGTATTTCATAGTAAAAATATTTGTATATATTTATGTGTTTATATGCACAGAAATAGGTGTTTGTATAAATATTTTTATAAAAATGTATTTGTATATATTTTTTATAAACACCTATTTTATAATAAATGAATTTGTATAACAACACGTTTTTATAAAAAAAAAATGTATACAAAGACGTGTTTTATAAAAATATATACAAACACGTTTTTATAAAAAAATATATATACAAACACGTTTTTATAAATTAATGTATATAAACACTTATTTCATAGTAAATGTATTTGTATATATTAATGTTTTATATGCACACAAATAGGTTCTTGTATATATATTTTTTAGAAAAACGTATTTATATATATATTTTTTTGTAAACACTTGTTTTATAATAAATATATTTATATACAAGCACGTTTTTCATAAAAAGAATGTATACAAACTGGTGTTTTATAAAAACATATACAAACACATTTTTATACAAAAAAAATATATATAAAACACCTATTTATGTGCATATAAATACATAGATATATACAAAAATGTTTACTATGAAATATGTGTTTGTATATATATTTTTATAAAAACGTGTGTATATATATATATATATATATATATATATATATATATATATATATATATATATATATATATATATATATATATATAGGGTGAGGTTCAATAGAGAACCATAATTAACCAAGGAACTAAGCAACCAATCTTGTTTTCAACTTTTAGAACTTATTTTGTATACAAAAAATAAAAAATACAGAATGTCATAACTTTTTATCCTTTTTCCAATGATATCAAATTCGATAAAAAAAATTTTTTTTTCGTCAAATTCACAATGTGAATCTAAATTCACACAGTGAATCCGAAAATTATATTTAACATTCACAATGTTAAGTTATTAATTTAGATATATATATTTTTTTCGAAAAAGAATAAGCTCTAGAACTTAAAAAAAAAAAGATTTGGTTCCTTGGAGAACCAATAATTATGGTTCTCTATTGAACTTTTCCATATATATATATATATATATATATATATATATATATATATATATATATATATATATATATATATATATATATGCATTTATTATAAAATAGGTTCGTATACAGTTTTTTTATAAAATACGTGTTTGTATTCATTTTTTTATAAAAACGGATTACATTTATTTATATATTTAATAAAGATCTAATTTTATAAATAGGTATTTCACATAAAAAAATGTTTAAAAAAATGTTTTTTTATAGAAAAAAGAACGTTTTTTATAGAAAAAAGAACGTTTTTTATGTGAATTTTTTTTTTGTGGAAATATGATTTTATAAAGCAAAAAAATAACATATTTTGAAAAAAATAATGTAAAAAAACTAAATTAGGTTGAATTTGTAACAAAATTTTGAAATCTAGGCCAAAAGTGTAAATTTTGGACCAAATGGATCAAATTTATAATAAAATTTAAAATCTAGGCCAAAAATGTAAATTTTGGACAAAATTTGTTGTATAATTTTATATTTAGGCCAAAAGTATAATTTTTGAAAGTTGGATGACCTTGTTAACCGGGTAAAATGGTCAAAATGAATACTATTTCCGGCTTTTGGGACTTAATTGAATAAAAAAAAATAATGACTAAATCGATTATGAAATCTAAATAAAAATTAAAAGAATACATAAATGGTCTCTGTTGTTTGGTAAAAAAAAAACACAATTACAGAAATGATCTGTAAGGGTAAATTTGTGATCTTAAAAAAGCGAACAGTCAAGTTGTTAAATTTATTGAAATAGGAATCAAAACCGCATAAGATATCTAAAATTAGACCATTGATGCACCATCAAACATTTTTGAACCAAAAACATATATTTTTTACTAGAAAACCATTTTCGTAATTTTTTCTTATATTATACATATCACTGCAGGTTGGGTGTCTCATGGATTGCTCTTACCAAAGTCTCAAAATACACTCCTAAATTTCGTGGACTCGTGCTTCGCCTAATTCCTAGATAATCAAATATGTATGGTCGCATTCAGATTGGGTGGTTCTTCTCAACATCTCCTTCACTTAATCACCCGTTAAAGGTAGAAAAATTCAAAAACTTAAAAACCAAAAAAATAAATAAAAGAAAGAAACAAAAGCGCTGTGAACCAGCAAGTCAGAACGAGGTCGATTTTATGTCGCTTCTAGCCATTAATGGCAGCTTGTATCTGCTCCAATGTTCTTCCTTTTGTTTCAGGTACCATCTTTATCACAAACACAATCGCACACGCATTTATCGCGGCGTAAATGATGAATGTCCCTATAAAAGCAATCACACAAGAAAACACATCAATCACACCTGAAAACGTGGTGTTATGTATATAACTGACTTAATTGGTATCGTGTATATTGTGGCGTAAACTTACCGTATGAACTCCAGCTCAAGAGAAAGTTGAAGGTAAATGAGATTGCCCACGCACCAAACCAGTTTACCAGAGTCGCAAGGCTTCCAGCCGCTCCTTTTATATTGATCGGGAATATCTGGATACAAATTAGCAAGAGTTGTTATTTCCATGGACATGGAATTAATTTAGATATGTGAAAATTAATGGTACCTCCGACATTATAACCCATGGAATTGCTCCCATTCCAGCTGAAAATGACCCAATATATAACTGTGTGTACGTGTTCAAGAAAACTATTTTAGAGCTCGTATATCAAATTAATAGTTAGTTTTGGTTTTTCAGATATATAGCCTTAGTTTCAAGTTACCAGTATGCCGGTAACAGCAAGTGCAGGTACTGCTGATAGTCCAATTTCATAAGTCTGGCAGAACAAGATGAAGACGTTATACAATTGAACATTATAATTAATTAAGGACTGAAAAATGTTCATTACAAAATGAATAATGAAAAAAATGTTATAAATGAATGAAATGTCAAATGTTACCTTCAAGTAGAAGGAAAGCGCCGTTAATAGACATCCCATAACCAATCCCACTGCCGAAACCTAAAAAAATATAGTTTTACCTTAAAACGGATCATGGTTGATGGTAGTGCAACCCACCGAACATGACACATTGGGCCTATTTAGTGGACCAGTCCAGTTAAAGCCTGGTCTAGGTTGGTCTGTAAAAGACCTGATGATCTGGTCTGGATCAGCCACATGAGTGTTCCGACCGACCTTTATCCGGTTTAGTTGGGTCATATCTACTCCATTTTTTTTCATTTAATTAACTACAAAAACTAGAATGTCTTGAATAGTATGCAACACATGAAATTAAAAGGGTCAATAATGGTTACTATGTCGAATGTGTTTTGGTTTACCAATAAAAGTGGCTTTCTACCGGCTTTATCTACAAACAGTGCATTTAGCGCAGTAATAACGATCTGTAACAACGCATAGATTATTGTACCAAGATCCGCAGGAAATCCTAAAAAGCAAACAAAGTACAGTACGTAAGCTATCCCTCTGTATTGAAGGATAAATTAAAGTTGAATGCGGCAATGTATATACATACCTGCAGACTCGAAAATGCTGCTCGTGTAGAAACAAATACCATTGATTCCCCCAAATTGTTGGCAAACCATTAGCCCGACTCCTATCTTCAATTCACATCACAAGACAAAAAACAGTAAACTTAATTAATTGTATGTAAGGCTGAGCATTGGGTCTGGCTAAGAACCGGCTACTTCAGGCCGTGAACCAATCTTGCTGGGGCCAGTTCCGGTGGAACCAAGTCCGGTTGCAATTTTCTACTTTTAGGACTCGATACCAGGACTATATATATATATATATATATATATATATATATATATATATATATATATATGTTTTGGCAACAAGATGCATGAGCTTACAATGACAGATCGCAAGTATCTTTTCTGGAATAGATCCAATAGTTTGGCTTTCGGAAGCTTTTCAAGTGTTTCTATATAATCCTGTATTAAAATTACGTTGAATGGGTTCAAATGCCTTATAACAAAACTCGTAGGGGGGAAAGTGGAAACGGGTGAAAGGTACAAATTTATGAAACACGAACCTGGATTTCAGCGGCTTCTTCGGATATATCGGCATCTTTCCCCCTAAGTTTCCTAAGTGCAGCCTGAAACTCTTTATGGTTCCCTGTTTTAGCCTGCACGTTTGTCAAACATTGTTTTGCATATATGTTGATCCTTTTTACAAGTAAGGCAACTTCATTTTGATATCCGAATTTTTGAATTAGGATATATGCATGCATGGTATGAATTATGAAAAACAAGCAGATGGAAGATCTTACCAGCCATCTTGGAGACTCGGGTATGAAAAACAATCCCGTCACCAAAACAATGCATGGAACAACTCCTGCAATCATACAATTTCACGGTTCAAGGAGTAACAAAATCATGACTAGTGACCTTTGGCTCATCTGGTACTCGGTCCAAATACCAGGAATTCGTCCAGACTGGTTCTGGATTATAGGATCCGGTTAATTAGGCTTCAAGAACCAGGTACCCAAATTTTACTAATTTTCTCACTTACAAATGTTATAATTTTGAAAGAGTAATATATAATTAAATAAACACAAAATGCAACACAATTTATACAAAATTGTGAGTAGTTAATAATAAATTAAATAGTTTGTGTTTTGACCTGTCAAGGCCAATATCCTCCATGGCGTCACGTTTCCAATCACAAATGAAAGCGACACGGCTGCAACGATCATAAGCTGGATACATGGTATATATTATATATAAAATACATCGCAAATTCAACATAAATTTATTTCATATGTTATATCAAATAGTGATCTCAACCTGATTGGCTGCTGTCAACGAGCCTCGTAGATCTTTTGGCGCGATTTCAGCTATAAACACGGGTACAACATACGAAAATACTCCCATCCCATATCCTGTTGCTAGTCTTCCGATATCCAAAGCCACGGGCCCCTATATATATATCGTAATAAAACAAACCTCTTATAATTAGTTTCATGCCATGCATAATTAATTACAATTTCAAAAGGACACGATTGTACGTACCTCAGCAAAGTAAATCGCTAGCCAACCCACTGAACAGAAAACACTCGATACCCTCAATGCCTGTATGTATACATGCATGGATCTCGGTTATGATTTTGTGCATTACATACAAGATTCGAGCCCCAAATTAAGCATGCACTTACCCCTTTTCGGCCAACAAAATCCGCTATTGGTCCACTTGTGATCGCCCCGATCATTGCACCAAATGTCAAGATTGATCCAAACAATGAGTACTGTAAAAAGCCATACTGTTAGATATGTGGAGTCCTTCAACATATATAGAGAAAGATATGATTTCAGCCGCAATCGGTCTCTATTAAAATTTAGAGATTATAACACGTGTGCTGAAACTGAACGTACTAACCTCAGCTAAGGACAGATTTAGATCTTCTGTGATGGCTGATTGAGTAGGCGACGAGTAACCCGCCTGAGAAATAAACAAACATAAACAGGAGTATACATAATTACAAGCAGTTTTAATTTATTATGGTTTTAGTGTGCGTATGGTGCAAATATAAAACTTACGCATGATCCAAAGGCGAAAGAGCCACAAACAGCAACGAAGGTGCTGAGATAAACCATGAAGTTGCTCTGCTTGATGCTTTCGTGTTTTTCATCAACAGTTTGAGCGACGAGTGGGGCTCGGATGTCATCTTGATTCAGGGTCTCGGTATTCGCCATATCAAAATTGTGAAGAAACTAGGATCTAAAATGAAAGCTCTTTAGTTATGTTAGATATATATGTATTCAACTAGTTGCATTTATATATGAAAGTGAAGCAAAATAACACAAACTGTTCTTTATTTTTTGAGAGGAATATTATGGACAGCTCGATTAAAAACAAGTTTGTTTGTAGTGTTTAAAGATTAGATCGATGGATGTTTTTAAATTTGCACATGGGTTGTTCTTTCTTGGTATCTTGTGTGCATCAATATAATGGCAGTTATCTGGACCTATTGTGAAGTACTGCATGCCACCATCTCAAACTATATAGCGACAGATTTGGAGTTTCGAGTTTCAACCAATGGCTTTTTCCTTTTAGACGGATTACCATTGCACAAAACTTATTTTGTTTTTAGTACATCATAAAGTTTAATAGATTAGTTCAATTATATACAACATTTATTTTCCCTATTAAACTCTTCAATAGTCATTCCACTTCATACATTAAATGTCAACCGCAGAAATGAGGATGTTGAGGTGCTCATTCGGTAAAACTTTGCTCGACAGCATACCAAACTCGGAGTTCTTTAGGAGTTGCACCAATTTCTGAAAAATTAAGAGAAGGTAGACTTCGGTGGTTTCGTCATATATATCCATAGGAGGCTTCCAACGGCAACAATTACGAGGGTGGAGACAGTGGAGAGTTCAAAGAGGAGAGGACGACCTCAAAGGAAGTGGAAAGATAGTGTTAGGCTAGATATGAAGGAGTTAGGTCTTTCAGAAGACAATACCTCAGACAAGAGTATTTGGAGACTTAGTACTAGGGTAGTCGAGTAGACTGGGATCCTTTATTATATTTATTTTGTTCTAGTTTGTGTTTTATGTATCGTATTGTACCGGTATTCTTGTATTTGCTTATTGTCTTATTGTCGGTATTAGCTTTCTTCGGTTATATATGTTGAAACTTTGTTCTCTTGTTTTTTTTTTTTTTTTTCTATTTGATGCATTTGCTCACCAACTCTTTGGCGTTTGGTGTTTGATGTTGTTTGTTAATAGGTAGGGTTTTTATGTGTCGAAGGTCATATATGTGATATATGTGAAGCAAGTTGTTTTTTCATTGACAATTTGGTCTTTATACATACATATGTTTATATGAGTAATACTCATTCATTTGAAGAAATAGATTATTACTTTTACATTATAGTTTTTATAAATATATATATAATAAGAACTATATTTTTTTCCCAAAATACAAATAAAAGTATTTAAGTCAAGCCAATTATAAAGCTTATTTATTATGTCAAATGTTGCTCTAAAAAACATTATTAATGTCAAACCAATAAAAAATATCTTAAAAAACATTTTCTAACACGTTTTTTAATAATTAAACATTTATTATAATTGTTTGAAATATTATTTATTCCTTTCTATTAGGCAAAATAAATAGTTTTCTCATAAAATTGTTTCAACAAAATATTCCATTTTTCGCATTCTTCATCATATCAACCACTAATCTATTGTTTAGACGAATTTATTTTGATTATTAAGTTTTTTTAAGTTAATTTAAAGTTTTTGGAATAAAAATATTAGGTTTCCAAAGATCTCGAAAGGGATTAGTTGGTAATTTGCAAGTTGTGTTATGTTGTCGTCATGGCTAATACAAGACCCTTTACCTTTAAAATATAAAGTATCTATACACAATTTGCATAGATTTTTGTCATTTTCATTAGTTTAATACTTTTTTAGATCTCAAGTTTTGCAGGCCTGCAAAAAATATATATTAAAAGGTTAGTATGATTATAGATAATGTGACAAACAAATGTGCTACTTCGTCTCATAATATATCATTATTTTAACATGTAATTTATAATATATTGTTATTAATGAGTGTTGATGTTGATATAAGATATTTGTAGTTGAACACTTCTCTAATGACATGTCACTATTGAACAAGTGTTAGAACAAACGAATGAACAAAACAGGAAAGTACATTGCCTTAATATATTAAGATAAAAAAAGTACAATGTATCTAATAGGAATAAGATTATGCATCAAATACATTGATGTGCTCAACAATTTGTTTGAAAAATGTATTATGAAAACGAAATGCCATAAGATTCAACAAAGTATGTCCAAGAATTGTTGTAGTTTGATCAAGTGTTGACACTCAATATATTTCAATTTAGGACAAATTCCCCTACTTTATGCAAAAATAGCAACATGTTCTAGTTTGCACCCATAGGTAAATGTATTTAGTGTGCTCCTTTGCAAAGAAACCAAGTATGATAAATAAATAAATAAATAAAGTTGTTTGTTCTTTTACTTTTACAAATTGTAACGAATCGAAGTGGAAATTTCCTTCAAAGACACGATAAATGACATCAAATCGGGTTTCCTCTGTTTACAAAATCCTACTTTACAACATAATATACAAGTCTATGATTCAAACTCATAGCTTAACCACATAAGGATTCGAGTGGGAAAAAAAAAAGAATAAAATCATGTAACAGTACCTGTATGAGGTGTGCTATCTGCCACCCGAAAGACGGGCTCCTTCGTGCTGCTCCCTCTTGGTGGAAAATTGTCCATCTATCTCAAACGACTGATACCCTCTAGGAGTAGACAAACGACCCGATCCACTACTACTAACAGATTTCTCGATATCCTCGATTCCGGCTATAAGCGGAATCGGCCTTTCCGGTATTGAAGGAACTGGTAAATCCGTGTCTAACATCTTCAACACCTGATCCATTGTAGGCCGAGCATATAACTGAGGATGAGATGCAAGAACTGCCGCCAACACATACTTCTCCATGATTTCAGGTGAACCACATTCCGGCATACTATCATCGATTACCTCTAAAGGTGTACCTTTTCGCACCATTGACCAAGCCCAATCAGCTAGAAGAACCGGTTGACCATCACCATCCCCAACCCCAATAAGAGCCTTTTTACCACTTAAGAGCTCCAAAAGCACCACCCCAAAGCTATAAACATCACTTCTTTCGGTCAGTTGCCCGTATAACGCGTACTCCGGGGCAACATACCCCATTGTTCCGGCCACCCTGGTGCTCAAATGTGTGGCTCCTTCGGGTGCGAATTTAGCTAGCCCAAAATCAGCAACTTTAGCCTCAAAATTTTCATCCAAGAGTATGTTACTAGCTTTGATGTCTCTGTGAATGATTGCAGGTTGTGCTCCGTAGTGAAGATAGGCCAATCCACGAGCTGTACCCAAAGCGATTTTTCTACGGATCGGCCAACTGAGGTTGGCTCGTGATGAATACTCCCCGAAAAGATGATCATGGAGGCTGCCATTTTTAACCAAATCACAAACGATGATCCGTTGATGACCTTCATATGAAGTGGTGGCGGTGCAGTATCCTCTCAAACCCACAAGATTTACATGGCGGACGCTCGCGATTACTTCCACTTCGTGTGTGAAACTTGCATCGCCAGCAGCCGAACAGTTCTTGAATCGTTTCAATGCGACTTCGGTATCATCAGGTAAAACACCTTTGTATACGTTTCCGTAACCTCCTCTTCCAATTATGTTATCTCTCGAGAAGTTTCTAGTGGCTTCTTTGATATCTTCGATGGTGTATCTGGTTAGCGTTGTGCTTCCGGTAATCGAGTCCAAAGCAGAGACGGTATTGGAATCGTTTCTTGTTCTTCGATTCCTTTTGAGTTTTCTGTTCCGATAGAACAAAAATCCAATCGCAATTCCAAATAGAATGATTGCAACGATAACCACGACGATGACAATTATAAGTGTTTTGTTTTTCTTCTTGGATTTTGATAAAGCGATATCAAGGGAGAATAAGCAGGCTGCGGTACCTCTGTCGGTGGGGCCGAATGGATTAACGAAGGCAGCAGCGTAGATGAATGGATAAGCGCGGCAGTCCGTTAGGTTTCCGACGAAGTCGCCGTTAAGGTATGATGCCTGGAGAGTAGAAAGCGCGACGGTGCATGCTGAACAAGAGGAACCGGAGAGCGACTGGTTACAAGCTGAAATGACGGGGTTCAGTGATGATCTAGAAACATGGCTTTCGAATTCTCGACGGGTACTTATATTCATACAACCAGGGACGGCAATCCAGTTCGTTTGGAAGCGGCATGTTTGCCGCAGATCAAAATTGGGGAAAAAGTCATTAGCCAGGATTTGGTAAGACGCCCAACATGACTCCGCGGAGTTCAACGGCGGTACGAAAGAGTTTGTACGAAGAAGGTAATCAGCTTCGACCAACCGGAGACCTTGCTGAGCGTACCGGCAGGCGGTTGCAGGATCATCTGTAGTAGGGCGACGAGAGCCAGCGAGACGACGGAGTAAGTCAAAGTTCAGAGGACATGAAACGTTGCTGCTTTGTAGTAGAGTCCGCTGGTGGTGGTAGCTGGTGGAGAGTGGGAGTACGGCTAGAAAGAGAAAGGGTAGAAGTAGGTGCTGGTGGTGGATACCCATGGATTCAACTGTCACCTTCAAGTAGAACAAAAGCGCAGTTAATAGACATCCCATTGCTGAAACCTAAAAGAAAAATATTATAGTGGACTGGTCCGGTCAAGGTCGGTTTGGAAAAGACCTGGCAGCATAAGCATTCTTTATCCGGTTTGGTCGGGTCGTATCTGGTCCATTTTTTCATAAAATTGACAACAAAAACTAGAATGTCACGAATAGTTTGCAACATGAAATTAAAAGGTGCTTGTGTGACCAAATCAAATTTGTAGCTAAATGTGTTTTCGTTACCAATAAAAGTGGTTTTCTACCGGCTGTATCTACAAAGAGTGCATTTAGTGCGGTAATAACGATCTGTAACAACGCGTAGATTAGTGTTCCAAGATCCGCAGGAAATCCTGAAAAGCCAAAGTAAAAGGTATGTTATCGCTCTGTATTTCCGATCACAGCCTCCTATTGGCTGTTTTAGTCAATTATTTAGTTGATTTGTTTCCTATTTGAATTATTTTAAAATAATAAGAGATAAGAGATTTAGTGGAAGATAATATTTGTTTCCAGAATATATATATATATATATATATATATATATATATATATATATATATATAATCTAAATCTTAGGAGTATTTTCACTGTAAGATAAATATCATATTAATAGTAGTAAAGTAGTAATGAGTGTATCCTGCAAAGTGCTAGTAGTTCACTGTAAGATAAAACTTTTGTTTTATTTTTTCTAAAATGACTCAAATAAATTTGTATTTGGAAAATAGAGTTTAAGTAAAAACAAAGATTACTGAGACAAAGTAGTAAATATATCCAAGTGCATAGAGTTACCCCTGTGTGTAAAAGAATTAAAAGATCAAAGATAGTTGTATGCATTTAGAGTCTATACAATCTGAATAGCAAACTATTTGATTTTACAAGCTTTCTAGAAGTTCCCATTTGTTTATACCGTTCTCCATTAATGAAAATGTTACTTGATCAACTGAATTTGAGATGAACAAAACAATGGAAGTAAGAAATTTATCTTGGACAAACAACTAAGCATCGTACCATTCTCCATTAATGAAAATGGTAAATGATCAAAAAGGAATTTATGAACATTATATGAAAACTGAAGGTTCTTAACAAGTCCCATGTAGTGGTACATTCATACTAAAATCTGAAGAGTTTTTGCATTGAGTAAGTACTAGGATTGACAAACAACTAAGCAAATGCAGATTTTTGTTAGGTCATTTGACATTGCATAGTCTATTTTTGTCTTGTAAAGTGCAAGGATATGTATTCTAGGTGACTTTAGATGGATTCACACTGTGTATAGTCCATAATGAACCAAAGATGATGTTAGCAAATAATATTTCATCTATATGCTACAATTTCAGTAAAACCACAATTTTCATCAACGAGTAACATCGCCTAACAAATCGATCACCTCATGAATCCTTCGAGTCCAAAAAACCACAATTTCAAATTAAGGAAGGAAAAAAAATGAAGCAAAAACCTAATATCATCAGTTGTTCAGTAACTACTCATTGACACCTAGTTCCCGAGTTTACTAAAGGAAAGAAAAGAAAGGGAAGGAAAATATGGAGACAAAAGAAAGGGAGGGGAAGGAAAGGAATAACTACTTTCGTGTTCCCGAGTTCGAATGAAATGGAAGGAAGGCTAAAAAAAAAAGGTGTTCCCGAGTTAAAAGGAAGAGAAAGGAAAACAACTTTACAATTTTACCCTTACCTTTTTTTTTTCCCACCAAACTAACTAATCTTTTGAGGCTAAAAGTTTTATATATTATTGTTAATGATAACGAAAATCATTTTACTAAATAATCAAATAATTTAGTAAACTACAACGTGCATGTTCAGATGCTATTCATGCTAACAAAAAATGAGTATTTTCCAAGCTTCATGGTGAAAACGTAGATTAGGACAAATGACTACCAATAATCAAAAATGAGTATTTGCTGCTACTGGTCTATTTAAAAGTTTAGTGGAAAAGGACCATTCTACCCTTGGATGCCCTATAAAGCAATAAGGGCTCATAATGGTTCATTGCATTTATATGGACGACAACATGAATTTACTAGAAAGTTGAAACTGTTTGTATCTGGACTTGAATGAGAAAGTATTGTCAGCTCTCCATTTTGACCAAATAAGCAAAAAATTGGCAGATTTTTAACCAATCCAAAACAAAAGTTGAAACTGTTTGTATCTGGACTTGAATGAGAAAGTATTGTCAACTCTTGGGTTACAAATTGGTGAAAAAACAACGGGGGATTACCAAAAAAGATGAGTAGCATTCAGATTTTGATTTCTATATCAAGTTGATTCATAGTAACAACTCAAAGAATGCACCTTCATTTGGATTACTCTTGGAAATAATTCATAGAAGTAGATTATATATACTGGATAAACTGAAACCAATTTGAAGTCAATGTAACAGTAATCAAACAAATATTTATACCTAGTTCTGTAAAGTAATTCATAGAAATACATTATATATACCGGATAAAAAAGTTGTCGACAAATGCAAACTACCTTTTGTGTTGCCAAATTGAAAATTATAATTGAATATAAACCCACTAACAACCACCATTAATAATAACATTCAATTGATATATGATCCTATAACAGTAGATGATAAACGAAGAATAGAAGCTTGAGAAGAAAAACAGAAGAAAAATAAAACTTACCTTGTTGCAGAGACGAACCAGCGGCTTGGAAGATTGCGCAAAAAGCTACAACTCCTTGTAGTTGTATACGTGCTGTGTTATTTGATCTCGTTATATAGTTATTTTAGGGGTAATTATGTAATCCGAATATATATCAAGAGACGATTTTCTTCCTTCCAAATCCCCCAAATTTAGGAAGATTAGGAGAGAAGGGGGATGCGGAAGCGGCTGGAGGCCGGAGGAGGAGGCTTCGTCGGTGTCTTCGACTGGATGCCGGAGGATAAGGCTTTGTCGGCGTTGTCGATTGGAGACCGGAGGCGGAGGCGTCTTCGGCCGGAGGCGAAGGTGGAGTCAATGACTTCGTGTAGTTGATGTTGTCGTTCGTATTAGCAGAAAAGTGAAGCCGATCTACAGGGGCAAAATGGGAACATTAGATCCAATTTTGACGTTTGGGTCAAATGAACAAATAAGAAGTGCAATTCTTTTACGATGTATAAAGGAGTTTTTTACAAAAACGTGGTAATTATAAAAAGAATTTACAAATGATGGTAGTTTTAAAAATATTTACAAAAAGATGGTAAAAGAATTTAATGGAGTTTTTTACAAAAACGTGGTACTTACAAAAATATAAGCTCAATAGCTTATATTTTATTACTAATAAATAAAATAAAATGGTCTCATCAGTCTACTTTCAACCTTTCTTCTTTCTTGAGTTTTCATTTCTTACTTTTTGGTTGGAATTTCACCGTTTCTTTTCCGTCGGCAACAACCAACAGTGTTTAAGAGATTATAACCTGAGAACTCGATGTGTGACATGTCTAAAACCAAGCATTTAAAAAGATCATGGAAAAGAAACAAGGCTTATATATTTTTTAACTAGGTAAAACCAAACATCGTAGGAGAACTAGTTGTGCGAAATCTCTAAAAGACTAAAACCATTAGTCAAGAATTTTCCGATTGCTCCAGAATCACTCTAAGAATGTAAGTAGACAACTACATTTAACTTAAGATCAGGATAGCGAGACTCGAGACTGTTACAAAACACAAATCTTGGAGAAATCTCGTATCTCATATAATTAAATGACAAGTTACAATTCGATAATGGTCGTAGAGAAGAAAAGCAAGCAAGTAGGAACTCCCGCTAGGAGCGAGGATGCCGCTAAACCGACAGACAAAAGCGACTCATGGCAAGGTCGTAAGGTACCGAAATATGAATTAGACTAAGATGATCCAAAGATTGTTGATCCAAGGGATTACCATAATTGTATTATGAGATAAACCTACTTAGACTAGAGGGAGTGGGTTGCGGCCCCTGCCGCACTTGAGTGCCACATCAGCAGGAACACCGCCCCCGAGGTGCAGTAAGGGGTGCAGTGTGGCATTCCAAGGGAGCACTCCTTCAAGCAATGTGATTGGTCTCTTTTGAATGATTTCAAGTGCAACAAACCATCTGCCCAGTTGTTGCATTGTATTATTATGATTTTTTAATAAAAAACAGCAGCACCCATCTTCCTAAAGAGATAGCCGCTGAGAAGGAGGGATGGAGTTACTCTCCCCTTGTGTATTTATTATTCACCTATAATGGGGAGAGGCTCCAGTTTAATGCAAAAATGGCAGCTCCGACGAGAAAGAAACCACAATTTCGAGGAAGAAGAAAACAAAAGTAGAGAGAAAGGATACATGCGGGATCCACTTCAATTATTTATGTTTTAATATAAAAAAGGACTCATAATTATTTTACCATTCTTTGGTAATTACTTTTCAAACTACAAGTACTTAGTAAATATTTTTCATAAATATCATGGCTAAGTTATTAAATCGTATAACATTTCAAACTTATTTTTTTAAGCATCTAAAATTCTTTTACCAATTTTATTTTCCTTTTTTCTTTTTAGTGTTTTACATAATGAAATAAAGAATAAATTATTGTATTAAAAAGGTATCAAATATATTACAAATTTTCTTAGGGAAAGATATAAAAGAGAATTTGTATTTTAATCATTTTATCAATTTTGTAACTTGACTCTATTATCTTCTAAAGTGATTTAACCATTATACTTTTTAGACCGTTTATAGAGACTATTATAATTTATAGTAACTGTTTTATTGATTTGGCTGATGATAAACCATTTAAGCTCTTTTTACAAGTGAAGCATAATTTTATTAGTGTTGCAAGATTCTGAGTGAATCCAAGGCATCTCCTCAAGTCCTTTCTGTAACATCCCAAAAATCATAGAAATATTTTTTTTTTCATAAACATCTCATTAACCATAAAGTGTTTACAAAAATCATTGTTTCAAAAGTATATGTAACATCCCGTTTTCCGAAGACGGTGGGCCAAGACCTAAGAAATCAAATAAGGATTTGGAGGAAATGCTCAGCCACGACGTGGGGCATGGTGTCCACAGTGTGGCGTGGAATTTAATGAACACGTGTTTTCAAGTGCCACCACGACATGGAAATGGATGGCCACGACGTGGAACCTGTTCAGGTCCAAGCCCACAAATTATTAGGGTTTCATCCATATTTAAACATCTTAACCCCCATTTAGGTCACCTTCTTCAGCCTCCATCCCTTAATCTCGAAACCCTAGCCTTCATCACTCTTGAAAGTTCATTTTTGGTGCTTTGTTGGTATTCTTTAAAGGAGAAGGAAGTTATTGGTGTGGCTTATCACCTTGTAAGCAACATATATCTTCTAGCACGTCTTTCTGGACTTGGGTGAGTGTTCAAGACTCAATCCTTTCCTTGCTAAGTTGATAGATCTTGGATTTTGGTCCCTTTTCTTCATATCTTGTGGATTTTGGAGGGTGGGATCTCATAAAGTTTGCAACTTTATGAATCCCCAGGTCACTTGGACTATTTGGCTCTTTGGATCTGAAGTAGAATTGAGTTCTAAGGCCATACAAGGAATCTTGGCCCTTTTGCCCTTGTTTTGACCTAATAAGAGTTCAAGGCATGCATTAGACATGCATGCCTGAAAAACACGAATTTTTATGATGGAAATGGTGCAAGAAACCCTTTTGGAATTGTTGGTCAATAGATCTTATAGGTTAAGTGCTTATTGATTAAGGCATGTCATGTTTTTGCCCTATTTAGACCTAGGAGTGAGATCTCTATCTATTGGAGGGTCTAAAGGGATAAAGTTGGAAACTTTATCCACTTGGACCTTAGAAAGGACCGGATCTGAGTTTTGGAGCCCTTGAAGTTGGAAATGAAAGTGACTTAATGGTTTAAGCTGCCCATACCAGTCCCCACGACGTGGCTCAGGTCACCACGACGTGGCGACTGGGTCTAGGCAAATTTTCTTTGTTATAAGTTTTGAAACCACAAGGGTCATCTATGAGGTTTTTTAAACTTATGGACTATATCCCAGATTTCGGGAAACCACGGGGACCATCTATGAGGTTTTGTCTAAAAATTATATTGATATGTTTTTCATGGAATTACATGTTGATATATTGATATGTGGAGTTTAAATAGTCTATTTGTGAATGTTTTTACCATAAATATATAAGTTAACTTGTGTGCATTCCAACCGTTTGATGAAATGCATAAACTAAATATGTCATATATTATTCACATGTGAATTTACCATATGATGTAATATTCACATATGATTATATCATGTAGCATGCAAATATGAATATATCATGTAATATTTACATATAAATATAAGATATAATTATCACATATGAATACACCAAGTGATACTCATATGTGAATATGCAATATAATTACCGCATATGAATATATCATGTGATATTTACATGTGAATATACCATCACACATGATTCAATATATGTTTATCGAGAGTATAAAACTAAGATGTTTGGTTATATGTTATTTACATGTGAAGAACTTATAAAAATTACACTCACATATGAATGTACCATGCATTATTCACATATAAATATATCATATAATTTATAAGATCTATATTCATATGTGAATGTACAAAATAAGGAGAACATACAATGTAATCATCACATTTGAATATATTCACAAGTTAATATACTATATAAAATAAAATATATCATATAATCTTCACATATAAATATACAATATAAATATAATATTTACATATGAATATAAAATATAAACAAATATATCATGTAATATTCACTTATGAATATACAATATAATTAAAATGTACCAAATAAACATATATTCACGTGTTAATAAAACTAACAAATCATAATGATGTCAGTTTAGTAAGAATGAAAACTTAGTGACATTATCATAAATTTTAACACAATAATTTTCTAGTTTCGGATTTAGATGAAATTTACATAGTTTATGTAAAATGGTGTGATTTACAAAATTCACATTTCACCAAACACCCTTTATTCTTTACTTAATGATTTATTTAAAGAGTTTTTGATAAATCAACTCCTAATTACACATATAAGCACCATTTGTCAAATACTAAAATTAATATATCATTTTTTAAAGTTTTGATACCGAACAAATTAAACCAAATATCTTTTTAAAACTCCATTTTAACATCCAATAAGCTAATAAATATTTTTATTGAAAAAATATAAATAAGCAATTTCAAACACCCCAAATGTTAAAACTTAAAGTTTTTTGACTAAACTGCAAATTTGGTCCCTGTGGTTAGCAAAAAAATGTGGATGTAGTCCAAAAAGTTTCCAACTTGCACCACTGGTCCAAAATCACAAACTTTTCGTGGATTTGGTCCCTGAACAATTTTGAAATGACTCTTTTACCCTTTTGATTTGTTTTTTCTATTTTCTTTATTAATTTTACTATTTAAATGTTTAAAAAAAAAATCCTACCCCATCCATCCTTCTTCACCGGTAACCTCTCTCTCTCTCTCTCTCTCTCTCTCTCTCTCTATCTCCACCTGCAAAACCCTCTTTCTCTCATCGTCTTCTTCATCCCTTCAAGGACAAAAACACCAGGTAACAAAATTTTAGAGCCACCTTAAAAAAACCTTAAGCCATCACCATCATTGGAATGATTCCCTAGAACCGGAGCAGTTTTTGATCTCAAATGGAATTCCCCCAAAAAACGATTCTCATGGAAAATGGGGTCTCAATCTTCTAAAGCATCCTAACCCACCCTCCAAATTCGTAAACCCCACCCTCCCTTTATCTATTGGGTTCATCACACACAAGAACAACCACGAGTTAAAACCTATATCTGCAATACCTTTCGATGGTGAACTTGAGTCACTGTAAAGAATCAGAATCTGCATATTGGACCTTCAAGAAATTGAATCAGAATCTGAAGATTGGGTCGTCAAAAAATTGAGATATGGAAATAATGGTGCTGAACAAGTGCTTGATAATCAGACCTTCATCACATACATACACCGATGAACACATAAATTGACACCACCTGAGCATCTAAAAACCCTAAAATCTCGGATCTGAACAACTACACACATTCACTGATGGTCGCTTCGCTCTTGGAGGTTCACTGAATGAAAACCTAGCTCCGACGGTGAAAATCCTTTGTTGGAATGAGAGACTCAAGAAAGAGAGTAATAGAGGGAGGTGTTGGCTTATCAATGTTCTCAATCTGGTTTATCAGTATGTGTGTGTGTGTGTGTTTGTTGAATTAGGAAGAGAGAACGAGAGACGCAAGAGAGAAAGGTATGTGTGTGCACATATGTGTGTTTAATTTGCATCAGTTTTTCCAAAACTTCATTATGTGTGCTCATACGTGTTGAATCTGCATAATCTTTTCCCAGAACTTCATTGTGTTCATAGTTTATGTATGTGTATTAGTGTATGATTGTGAATTAAATCAGTAAGATAGGGGTAGGGTTATCGGCGTAAGAGGTGAGGGTAGGAGGGGTGTTGATAATATTTTCTTTTTGCTTTTTTTTCAACTAATGAATTACTGAAATACATAAAAAAATGGAATAAACAAAATGGAAGGGCAAAATAGTCTTTCTAATTAATTTTAAATTTTTCAGGGATCAAAACCACAAAAAGTTTCAGCTTTTGGACTAATGATACAAGTTGAAAACATTTTGGAACTTATCCACACCTTTTGGATAACCACATAGACCAAAAATGCAGTTTTATCTAGTTTTTTTTAGAAAATTTTAAATGTCGTAATCTTTTGTGTATTTTTTACGAGCAAATAATATTTGTTTTTTTTAGATTCACTCGCTCACCTGATTTAAAATGGAAGTAATCTGACCTTGGGAGAAATCAACTCAACAATAGGAGGCTTTTGAGGAACACAAAATTTTGGGAAATCTTCAATCAAATCTTCAAGTCAAACCTAAACCAAGAACACACTTGCGATTACTTCCACGACACAAAAATCAATTCGATTACGCTCTCGGATGATCATAGTTGATAGGCTAGAGGCGTCAGCTACGGCGGTGGTGGCGGTGGAGGACGGTGACGGAATTTTTTTCACTGCTGAGTCGGTGGTGGTTGGGAGAGGTTCAGGTGAGGGATGAAGAAAGGCAAAGGAAAGAATACCGGATTGTTGCCTAATTCTTTGAAGATTATATCTTCTTGTATTAAGACCGTGTCTACTAATGCTAGCACCGTCGTTCGTTCCGCCGGTGCTTCCGTCGCGGCTTCGATTGCAGCTTCCGGAGACGATCAGAGAGATCAGGTGTTTGTTTTTCTGATCGACGTTATATACTTTTTACTATATATGTTAAATAATTGCCTGTTGAGTATTTTTGGCTGTACGATTAGAATAATCACGCTGGATGATATCAACTGGAATACCTCTTAGCATCGGCATGTTTGTTAATAACAACTCTGTGCAACCATGAGCTAATTTGTTAATTTACAAGTCCATGTGATGTTGTTCAAGCATAATAGGGCAGTGGAAGGCTATTGGAGTCTGGACAATATTTGTTTATAAGTAATATTAATCCATGAATGTATGATGCAAAGCTAAATAGAAATATGCACCATGGGAGCTGATGTATGACAATATGAAAAAATTCCTTGATTCCTTCTATGTCCGCTAAGTATCTGCTGAGTACTTTGGTTGTATGACTAAAGTAAGTATGCTGGATAAGATCAAGCGAAATAGCTCTTAGCAATTGTCATGTTTGTTTATTACAAATCTGTGTAATTATGATTCATCGGCTGATTTGAGAACTTAAAAAAGTTCGTATGACGGTATTTGTGCTTAATAGGACAATGGACTGTGCTACTATGTCTTCAACTTTTATAAGTACATAATTCCATGAATGCATGATGCAAAGATAAATGGACTTGTACATCATGGATGTTGATATATGATTCCTTTTTGGTTGTACACTTGTATTATTGAAGTAAGTATACTGATCAGATTAAATGATTATCATTATGTTTGTTAATTACAACTCTCTGCAGTCATGAGCAGATATGAAAACTTATAATTCATGTCATGTGTTGGTGCATAATAGGACACCAGAAATGATCTAGTATGTCTTGGAATTTGGATAATATATGTTTGTAGGTATAAGAATTCATTCATAAATGCATGATACAAAGATAAATGGAGTTATTGATCATGGGCGGTATTATCATATGTTAATTACCTGTCTGCTGATTATTTTTGGTTCTCCTTTTTATTCTCAAATATTTCTACTGCCACTATCTTAAAAAAAATTGATGGTAAACAGGTAACATGGGCCGGCTTCGACAGATTAGAAGTTGGCTCCACTTCCTTCAGACATGTTCTATTGCTTGGTTATCAGACTGGTTTTCAAGTGATTGATGTGGAGGATGCATCTGATTTTACTGAGCTTGTTTCAAAGCGTGATGGCCCTGTCACTTTCCTACAGTTGCTGCATATTCCTGCAAACCCTGATGGCAATGAGAAGTTCCTACCATTACATCCGTTACTAATAGTGGTTGCAGGTGATGAAGCCACGAGGCCCACACCCACCATGGGTCAAAATCGAAGCTATTTGAGTCCACCTGGCAGGGATGGTTCAGTTGTGTCTCATCATCAGTCAGGAGCCTCTGTGGGTTCTACTGCAGTGCGGTTTTATTCCCTTCAGTCCAACTGTTACGTGAAGGTTCTCAGGTTCAGGTCAACTGTTTTTATGGTCAGATGTAGTCCTCTGATAGTAGCTGTGGGTCTTGAAAAAGAGATACACTGTATAGATGCAGTCACACTTGAGAATAAGTTCACTGTTCCAACCTATCCAGTTCCTCAATTTGGAGGACAAGGAATGGTTGGAGTTGGAGTTAACATTGGGTATGGTCCATTGGCTGTGGGTCCACGGTGGTTAGCTTATGCTTCAAACAAACTGCTTGTATCAAACACAGGTCACTTAAGCCCGAAGAACCTTACTCCTGGTATTAGCCCATCCACCTCACCAAGCAATGGTTCATTGGTGGCTCGTTATGCAATGGAATCAAGCAAACAGTTGGCTGCTGGAATTATCACCCTCGGTGACAAAGGCTATAAAACCTTCTCTAAATACTATCCAGAGATGCTCCAAGATCGTCCGGGTTCTCCTATGACATCAAATCCAGGATGGAAAGTTATGAATGCTTCTTCAGAAGTAGATAATGCGGGCATGGTCAGTTCTACTGACATTTTTTTTAGCAAGGATTTAATTGATCTTTCCCTTGTGGATGAGAGATTCACTAATTATATATTTTCTGCAGGTCATTGTGAAGGATGTTATTTCAGAAGCTGTTATATCACAGTTTAGAGCTCATTCCAGTCCACTGTCTGCATTATGCTTTGATCCAAGTGGAACCCTTCTAGTTACAGCCTCAATACATGGCAATAATGTAAATATCTTCCGAATCATGCCTTGTACTCGAGGTGGTTCTAGCAATCAAACCCATGACTGGAGTTCCTCTCATGTGCTTCTTTACAAACTGCATCGTGGCATAACATCAGCTGTTAGTACACAATTCTTTTTCTATTTCTTTATGTAGAGGTGGCAATTTCGACTCATTTACCTATAAATGGGTAAAATGAAAAGGGAATGGGGTCACCCGAAGTGCAACCACAAGCATACAACCTCATCAATCTCTTTTTACAATCTGGGGCGTATTTGGTTTGTGGATTCTAGTGGAATCGGTGGAATTGGAATTTGAGATTCTATTCTATGGTGTGTTTGGTTGCCAACTGGATTGAATCTAATTCTGTCAAATTCCACATTTGATGGGTTCCTAGGGTTGGGTGGAAGGAATTCAATTCTATTCTCTCTTTTCTATTAATAGACCAAAATACCCTCATTATTTGTATTGAAATAAAAAAAAGTAAAAAATTAATTATTAGCGAATTTAAAATTTATTCAGTTCTTGCTATTGAATTCCATTCCCTTTCCCGCCAACCAAATACATAACAGATTACAATTCCCTCATATTTCAATTCCTTTGATAGATTTCATTCTATCCAAAAACATTCTGCAAACCAAACGCCCCTTAAGTTTTTGTTATAATAATTTAGCTTTTGTAATCATGTCTAACAATATTTATAAAATTGGACAAAAAACATTTACTGGTCAACCCAACCTCACATTAATTTAAGAAAACCCGTTTTGCCACCTCTAATATAATTTTTTAGTATAGACATGCCCTTGGTGGCACTCATTTGCTGACTTGATGCTTCATTTTATATGTTTGACAGGTTATCCAAGACATAAGCTTTAGTCGCTACTGTCAATGGATTTCCATTGTTTCATCCAAGGGTACTTGTCATGTTTTCGCTCTATCACCCTTTGGCGGTGACACTAGCTATCGGAATCATGGATTCCAGAGTCGATCAGTCAATCCCGTTCGATCTCTCCCATGGTGGTCAACCCCGTCATTCGTCATAGATGAGCAACCTTTACCACCTCCACCTCCTCTTACCCTTTCCGTAGTTGTTAGGATCAAGAATACTAGTTCTGGATTTCTCAATTCCGTCACCAATGCAGCTTCTTCTGTGGTCGGAAAGACACAAATGCCCTCTGGTGCTGTTGCTTCTGTTTTCCACAACTCTATGGCTTACCGTAATCATGATGTTTCAAAAAACAGTAATTCCTTGGAATCTCTGTTGGTTTATACTCCATCTGGATATGCAATTCAATATGAACTTCTGCCATCAATGGGGACCCAGATTGATGTTGGTTCAAGAACTCAGTATCAACTGGGCCAAGATGAGGAGTCAGGAGTGATATTTGAATCTCGTCAATGGTGGCAAGTTTGTAGGAGGTTGGATTCTCCAGAAAGGGAGGAATGCATTTCGGTTACTGGCCAAGGCTCTAAAACGTCATTTTACAACTCCAGAGGTAATGTCAGCATGGGTGGTCAAAATCTGGTGAAAAGTGATGCAGTGAAGCGAAATGATAGAGCACATTGGTTTCTGTCAAATGCTGAGGTCCAAATAAACTCTGGGAGATTACCAGTATGGCAAAATACCAAGGTATACATCTTAAACTCTTAGTACATGTGGAAAAATGGGTGGGTCGGGTAACAGGTCAAAGCAGGTTCAAGCCAAAATGGGTAAACTTTTAGTTTGAGCTAAAACGGGTTGGGTCAGCCAGCAAATGCTTTTTGTCCATGTATTTAGTTTTATAGATAATTGAAATGATAAATGTTATGTTATTACAAGAAAAACCTAACATGGTAACCCTTTTTCCAGATAAGACCTAAAGTTATTTTTTTTTACAATTGAAACCAAAAGTCTGACCTAACCTTTTCTTTTTTGACTTTTTAACTGTTTAAAAAAAATTAGGTCTTTTCTGAAGAAGTGGTCAAAATATTGTGTTTGTTATGCAAATAAGCATAAAATCTTATTTGCATAAGCGACACAACAATTTGATCACTTTTTTGGAAAAGACCTTTTTTACCGGATGGAAACCTGTAAACTTTTGGTTTAAATTGTAAATAAAAAATAAAAAAATAGGTCTTGTCTGAAAAACGGGTCAAAATGTTAGTTTTTTTTTTTTTTTTTTTTTTAGAAAAAAAATAACATTTATTATAAAAGCAATTAATCTATATTTTGTTCCTCGTTCTGGAAAAGTCGTTTTCCTTGAAAGCCATTTGAGAATTTAGATTTCCATAACTTTTCGTAAAAGTCATCTTAGAATTCTCTTACCCTCTAAAAGTTCCATGAAAGTCATCTTAGATTTGTTGGCTTTCCATAAAATCTTCAATAAAAACCACCTAAGGCTTGACTTTCTATAAAACCCATCAAAGACTTGTTAATTTTCCATAAAGTTATCCATGAAATCCATTTGAGATTTGTTAACCTTCCGGAAAAGTCACTATATAAAATCTGGAATAGCTTTCATGGAATTTAATTTTTTATAATGGATTTTCCGGGAAAAGGAGCAAAGAATAAGGGATTTCGTGGCATTTCCCTTTTTTAAATGCATGTGCATATGTTTTAGGCAATTTTTGACCCATTTGGCACGATCTACCCATTTTGACCCTTTTTCTTTCTAGTGACTTTTTTTATTGTGACCCATTAGTGATAGAATATAACCCAAGTCGACCCATTTACCTATACATGGGTCGAAATTGCTACATCTAAATATCTAATCTTAGCATACTTTTAGTTTGATGCTGCTCTATTTACGACTGATTTGTTGTGTTTTTTGTCCAGGTGCATTTTTATGCGATGAGATGTGTGAATTTGGAGGGATTTGGAGGTGGAGAGGCTCAGATTGAGAACATTCCGTGTTATGAAGTTGACATAAGAAGAAAGGATTTGTTACCAGTTTTGGAGCATTTCAATAGCATCAAATCAGGCTGGGATGACAGGTGATGATTGATTATATTTATTTGGCTGGACACGCGAGGGTTTTAGATATTGGATTAATAATAGTCAAATAAATTTCTTAAACTGTATTGATTTGTCCCAGAGTCTATTCTGCCCAAAAAAATCCCACTTTGGAATCCGGTGAAGATAGAGAGAAGGCCAGTGATGAATCTGTCATCTGTCTTTCAAAGCCAGCATCGGTTAGCTCTACTGAAAGCTCGGATGGAGGTATAAAAGAACTTGTATTAACATAAAATATAATCTAAATCAACTGATCTAATGTGATATTTTGGAACTTTTTTTTCTTCAGGATCATCCCGAAGGATTGAAAATTTGCTTGATCTTGATCCAGTGAACAATGGCAGTCGAGTAACAAGCACCCCATTCTTAACAGCCGACCATTTTGATATCAAGGAAGTGGGTAGTGTGTCTCCAGTTGAGAAGGAAGCGGTAGATTTTGAAGGGTGTTTTCAGGAGGGTTACTGTAAGGTGGTTGAACCGGGTCCAGGTGGTTGCAACATAATCGGTTATGGTCAAACTGATGGCGATGGGAGGGACACCTCAGAGAATGAAGGGGAGGAGGATGAACTGCTTGGTGGCATGTTTGACCTTTCTGAAGAAGGTAACCAACTACACATTTTGACTTTTCCATTCAAATTTAATTACTTCCTGGGCCAATTGCGGGCGGTTTTATATTTTTACTTAAACAGTCGATGGGTAAAGTTAAAAACAAAAATTGTGAAAATTTACCAAACTTACCGGACCCACCCACCCTTACTTCCAAATTCAAAATAGAATGTCCTATCATTTCTATTTGTATCGATTAGAGGGTGCCAATTTCGTCCAATTGACAAAAATGGATCAATTTTTGGGTATACTTTATCCCATCCAACCTGTATTCAAATAGTTGCAAACCTCTCCAATCACTTTATTATTATTTTTTGTAAATTAAGTTATTATTGTCATCATTTAGTTTTTGTAATCACATTAATAGTCAATTCATAAAATTCAAAACAAATGAACAAAAAGTATTGACTCGTTTACCCACCCTGTCTATTTTGCCACTTTTTTTTATTGATTTTTGAAATTGGAAATGTTTAGTATTTTTGACTTTTGACTAAGTAAGTTGACCTTTTGTATCTCAAATGGAACAACAGGTTGATACATTAGTTGCAAGATGCATCCGAATCCTTTGATGGCAAGGTTAGGGTGGGGGTGATCTCTTGCTCTTTATCTTTTCTCAGTTCTCATGTATATTTGTGAATAAATGACAAATTTTATGTTTTTTTTATTTTTATTGTGGGTCTGGTATTGGGATTTGGGTCATAGGGGAACGACTTTTGAATTCCTTCACTCCATCAACTCAAGTTTCTCTGCTTAGTTTGTTTGCTGGACGTGATCAGTGTGAAAGTTCTCTACAAAATGTATAAAAATAAATCTGTATATTTTTTATTCAAACAGAAAAACAAAATAAATTCAAATTAAGATTTTTTTTTTACTTACATAGTTGCAACATGTTTGTCTTTTATGGCATGATGGTTAGGGCTGCGATCAAGTTATTTGAGCTCAAATCTCATATAGCTCCAAATATGTAACTAATCAAGTTTGTGAATATAATGACTTGACTAGAATTCTTATCAAAGTTTCAACCCATAGGTGTAATATTTGGGGTTATTTTGTTTTATTGAACATAGCTTTTAAAGATACTTTCTAGTTATTCAAGTTTTTACATGTTTCATTTATTGAAATGGGCTATAGCTACACATGTTAGTCATGTGTTTATCGGTATATTTTCTCACTGGAAAATCGTTGTGATATTGGTGATGTGAACATAATTATGATTTTTTATGAATCGACTAGTTTGTTGCCTTCTCAAGAGTGTACGGGGTTATTGATGTTATTTTGATACAAAATAATATTTTGTCCATAAAATAAAGAAAAACTTGATAATTGATACTTGATAGTAAGAGATGTGAGGACTGAGGACCCATGGGTTAGTTGACTAACCTAATCTTCAAAAGGAAAGGTCAAAAAGGTAATCAGTCCAGAAAAGGGTAAATGTGCGATTTAATACATTTAATGTGAGCGAAAGGTATCATTAAATACTTTCAAATGGACAGGCTTCTCTTCAATCAATGCATGCATTAAAGAGCTCACAAAAAAAGTTTTAAAGAGTATAAACAGGCATATATCATTTTTATACCAGAAAATTACTGTGGTTTGTTGGTTTTTATGGGTTCCGTCCATTGACTTATAAAATTACAGGTGTGGTTTGCTTAGGCTAGTTTGATTGTGGATTTATCTTTTTCACTTTGTCCTTAATTTATATTTGTCAATTCATTATTATTAAATTTATAGAAATGGTCCATGTGCTTATTTGATAATTACAGATTGAGTCTCTGAAAAAAAATTGCCGCCTCGTCCTTGTGCCTTTAGTTTGTTCTTAATCAAGTCCCTATCACAAACACCATTAATTTTTTCTGTTACATGTGTAAAGTTATTATTTTACCTTAATTATGTATTTTTAACAATTTGTTATACTATTATTATCTAGAGTAAATTAGATGAATTGTTGTTATTACCATTTATTTATTTATTTATTATTGCCAAATGGCCCACCATCATCATCTAACGCCTCTCATCCTCTAAATATTATTCTCGCTTTCAATGAAGTCAACAACAAACTTCTCATTTTTCTTCTAGAATTCATCCCGTCGATGACACCACGCCCCGGTCTCTATGGAGGCCCGTCGCAACCACCGTCGGCCTTACCAATCATCTCACCGTACTCTTTCACCTCTGACAACCTCCCCCTAGTTCCTCTCGTTTTTCACCGGAGACCGTTGTCGTTATAGGGTTCTATACCAATGTTCTATATCGGTTTGCAAGTTTTCTATCTATTTTGATATCCAAGGTTCTAGATCTGGAAGTTCTACGACGGATTTGGAGTCACGAGATTCTATGTTGTAAATCTCATATCTTCTAGATGTGTTTGATTCCTATATGTTATGATATCCAAAATCAGTTTTGGTAAGTTTTTGCATAAATTCGTGTTCGATATGGAAGCCTCCAATGTTGTGTTAATATCCAAGATGTTGTTTCATTTTTTCGGTCCATAGCCTCCGATATGGTGTTGTTAAAACATCCTAGATGTTGTGTTATACATTCTAGAAATCATCCCATATATGGTTTTAATTTTCTGTAAACACACAAGAATTGTGGTGACTGGAAGTAAGGTCCAAGGCCTCTGATGTGGTGCTATTAAAACATCCTATGTGGTTTTAATCTTCTGTAAGATGACTGGGTGTAGGGAGCAGGATGGGTGGGGATGAGACTGATGACGTGTAAGTATTAACTCTTTACATAATGACTAAAAAACTATTTAAAAATAAATGAATATTAAAAAGATAAAGGGTAAAATGTTTATTTCACGTCTAGCAGGGACGAAATGTGCAACAAAATAAAGTTTAGGAAAACATATGAGTGAGAAAAAAAGTTAGTGACTAAACACGTAGATTGCCCAAACCATAAGGACTATTCGTGTAATTTATGAGAAATATAACTTATTGATAAGAAAAGTGAAATACTACCCGATGTATTTCTAACGAGAGTATTTCTAACGAGAACGACGTTGGTGAATTGTTGAAAATACTCAAGTATTGAAAATGGTAATGTACTTTGTGAACGCGACGCGTAGGCAAAGGGATATGCGACGTATGAGACAATATGTTGTTATATTTAAAGTGGTGATGTTTCACGCGGCGCGTACACATGTTAGACACGACACACAAGTGATCGAGAGTCCATGCCATTAAAAAGAGGATGTGGCGTGTCAACGTCGACATTAAACATGTTTAAACATAGGAGAGTCGGGTGTTGTGATTTCTTTTCCACATATTCGACCTTCAAAATTGCATATCACGATTTGTAAGAGCTTGATGCAAAAGGAGGAGCTAGGTGCGAAGGAAATAAAGAATCAAGCTTCTGTCTTGAATTGGAGGTAAATTTCTTATTCTTACAAGTTTAAATGGATTTATGGTGAAATTAGAGAGAGGAATGACGAAACTCTAGCTCATATACTACGAAAATCTTGATGTTGGTAATATAGTGAGCTTAATAAACTTGTGGGTAGGTGTTGTATGTTAGAATCATGGTTGGATGATTGAAACTGAGAAAAAAAGGTGATGAACCCTAATTTTGGAAGGTGGTGATATAATGAAATTGAGGTTATGTCTTGATCAATTAAGTTGTATAGATGATTTATACGTGAAGTATGATTATATTTGGTATAAAAAGTTGGTTATGTGATTAAGTCATGAATGAATGAATTATAAATTGAATTATGAGTTCCAATTAATGTTATGAGTTCCAATTAATGAAATAGGACTTAAAAAGGAAGTTAAGCTTATGTCTTAATGGGTTAAGACACCAGGATAAGTAATCCATGGAGCTTAATGAGTTTAGCTACATAATTAAGTATTATGTATTAGATGGAAATGTTGAATCAAACACATAAAAGGGTGATACATTAAGTTATAATATTCAAGAATTATGTGTTACTTTGACATCTATTGGCATTTCTGAAATGGGAGAAGCTGTGGGATTTATAAAAGCTTGAATTCCTTATACATGAATCATACACAAGTGAGTAACCATACTCATATTCTTGATTGTTTGATATCTAGTTTTGTGGTGATTAGCGTGTTAAGATTTTTAGTGCTAGTGCAATGTCGTAGTTTGTATGTAAAACTTTATGGTGAATATTATATATATATATATATATATATATATATATATATATATATATATATATATAATTTATTAACTTTGGATGATGTATATCCAAAGAGGTGTAATATACCATATGGTGCTTATGGTATTATCTATGTATAAGATGCAAAAGAGATTAAATATCTCTTATATATAATATGTTTTATGGTGTAATACATAATATCCATTTTATGATATTAACTGGTGAGAGGTCGATGTAACGTAAAGGTTATCTTGTGACTAATTTTGGTGTTTTAGTGAGCCTTATAACAAGTGTCTTAAGGCAATATCTATTCGATGTATGAATGTCATCAGTGTTAATTAAGATTAATATCGGATTGTTGATTAATAGTTAGTGAAGTTATTTAATAACTTGGTGTAATAGATAGTTGCATCTAATTGATACAAGATAATTAAACGGTTGTGTTCGATAAACTAAGGCTTAATAGACCGTAGAGTCTAACAGCTAGCAGTACGATGAATAATTGTATTTAACGGATTGAAATATTGGAAATTTATGATGACTGATAGACTGGGTATTAATATTTAGTATTAAGGAGGTAGAATGAGAGATATGTAGGTGATTAACGGTCTAATATCCATTGCACGTGGCAACGAATATTTATTTGGTGATTTGTCGGTGCGATATCTAATGCATGTGTCAACAGGATATCTATCAGACGATTTGTTGTTGTAATATCCAATATAGGTGGCAACGGATAATCTATTATGTGATTTGTTAGTGCGATATCCAATGTAGGTGGCAACATATATCCATTTGGTGATATGTCAGTGCGATGTCCAATGCAGGTGGCAACATATATCTATATGTTGATTTAACAATGGCAATGTCCAATGCGGTGGCTGCGGGTATCCAATTGGCATCAATTTTGGTATTATACTATTTACGCGTGGCATATGGGTGAAGTTGAAAAGGGTATTTTGCCTTGTAACATCCCACAGGGATTTGGATATATATATATATATATATATATATATATACACACACACACACACACAATAACAGATACAAAGGATAAACCCAATAACCTAGGGTCCTTATCTATACAATCAATTAAATACAAATGATTCTATCTAATATTTATTCAAACGTCTTGCATTATCCTTAAGTTTACATTCCCCCTCAATCTGAACTGGAACAAGGTTTAGATTGTACTTGAATCGATCCAACATGTTACGTGTAATTGATTTGGTAAATCCATAAGCTATTTGGTCATTGGTTGAGATAAAACGAACATCAAGGGCCCCCATTGCAACTTTCTCTCTAACAAAATGGAAGTCAACTTCTATATGCTTCGTCCTTGCATGAAACACAGGATTAGCAGTTAAATATGTAGCTCCTAGATTATCACACCATAAAACAGGTGGTCTCGATTGACAAACTCCAAGTTCTTTAAGTAAGGACTGTACCCATGTTACTTCAGCTGTACCATTTGCAAGAGCTTTGTATTCTGCTTCCATACTTAACCGTGAAACCGTGGGTTGTTTACGTGAACTCCATGAGATTAGATTTGGTTCAAGAAACACCACAAAGCCTCCAGTTGACCTGCGATCATCTGGACATCCAGCCCAATCCACATCTGTAAACACACTTAGCAATCTTGAATCAGACTTTTGAATGTGTAGCCCTGTGTTAACCGTACCCTTTATATATCTGAGTATCCATTTTACAGCCTCCCAATGCATGTTAGTGGGTTTAGATAAGTATTAACAGACTTTGTTTACAGCAAACGAGATATCGGGTCGAGTTAAGGTAAGATATTGCAAACCTCCTACCATGCTCCTATACTTGAAAGCTTCATCCTCAGTTAACAGTTTGCCATAGTCTTTTGTGAGCGTGGCAGTAGCTGACATGGGAGTTGAGGCACTCTTACAATTCGCCATATTAGCCCGATGAAGAAGATCAAATGCATATTTATGTTGCAACAGTGTAATTCCCCCTGAATTGTGAGTGACCTCAATTCCCAAGAAATAGGTGAGTTTGTCGAGATCATTAACAGGAAAAGAGTTTGAGAGGTTACACACCAGTTGATCAACAATCTCTTGAGAGGAACCGACAATGACAATGTCATCCACATACACTAGCATGTAAATATTATGCTTCCCATGATGAAACAGAAAAAGAGAAGCGTCGGCCTTGGAGGAGCAGAAACCGAGTTGATGTAATTTATGACTAAGTCGTGAGAACCACGCACGAGGTGACTGTTTTAAACCATAGATGGCTTTTTGAAGTTTGCACACAAAGTGAGGCTTACTAGGATCTTCAAATCCGGGAGGCTGTTTCATATAAACATCTTCATTTAAGAAACCATGAAGGAAAGCATTACTAACATCAATTTGTCGAAGATGCCAATTTTTGGATACTGCAAGGGCAAGAATTAACCGAACTGTGGCTGGCTTCACAACAGGGCTAAAAGTATTGTGGTAATCAATACCATATTGTTGAGTGAACCCACGGGCAACCAAACGTGCCTTATGTTTGTTAAGAGTGCCATCTGGATTCTGTTTAAGTTTAAATACCCATTTAGAGACAACTATGTTAACTTCATTGGGACGTGGAACCAAGACCCATGTTTTCTTCTTTTGAAGAGTATTGAATTCGGCTTCCATTTCTAGGCGCCACTCAGGTTGAGACAAAGCCTCCTGATGAGAATTGGGTTCAGCAAAACAAGCTCGCTTAGTAGGGTCATATCGAACAGTTCCATCCTTGTATAACTTAGGAAAATGCTTCCCTGCTTGACTTTGTGTAACAACACGCTGTTGTGATGATGGAGGACTTGGTGGAGATGGTGACTCGGGTGAAGTGTCAACTGGTGCAGAAAATTGAGCAGTAGTACCAGCATCAGTTTCATTGCCGATGTTATCAGCACTTTGAAAATCGGAAGTTTGATCGTTGTTGGAGGGCACAACTGCTGGCATATCTAGAGAAACAGGTGTTGGATTATTGTGTTCATTAGCCTGGTACAGTGGTTGTTGAACTGTATGAAAAGGCACTGTTGGATCCGGTCTTGTTTGACTCTTGTTACTCTTAGATAAATCTGCAGCTGCATCAGGTTGGTTAGCTAACAATAAGGATGTGTCATACTTCTGCATGTGGTCATTCATGATACTCGGTTCATTTTGGGGAAACGAGGCACCCGTAGCAGTGAGTGATGGAGTCCCGTTCATGACAGATGCAACAAAAGGAAAACGAGACTCATCAAATATTACATCTCGTGAAATATAAATTCGACCTGTTTGTCTATCTAGACACTTATACCCCTTATGCATTGAACTGTACCCAAGGAAGACACACAAAGTGGATCGAAAAGAAAGTTTATGATGATTGTATTTTCGAAGACTCGGCCAATAAGCACATCCAAAATTTCGTAAGAAAGTGTAATCAGGTTTGATTTTGAGAAGTCGAGTGATAGGAGTAGAGTTGTTTATGGTTCGACTTGGCATATGGTTTATAAGATAGCAAGCAGTTAAGAAAGCCTCATCCCAAAACCGAAGTGGGAGTGAAGAGTGAGCTAACAGGGCTAGCCTAGTTTCAACAATATGTATGTGCTTTCTTTCTGCTATTCCATTTTGTTGGGAAGTATGAGGACATGACAAACATTTTTAAGAACAAGTGAACGACCCAAACTATGGATTTGTGAATGACCAACATGAGAAATATGCAAACCTGTTCCATTTGCTACTTGGACCCGATCTTTACCATGATAGCGCTCTGGTAAGGACAAGTGGTCAAGATCACTTGTGAGATGGTCTGTTGCTCCGGTATCTATGTACCAATTTGGGTCATTGTTGTAGTTACCAAAAGTGGCACTATTTCCCCCACGATAATCCTCAGCTTGATAAGAATGATTGAATCTATTTCTGCAGGTCAAAGCAGTGTGACCTGGAATACCACACACTTGACACCGTGGACCGCCATTGTATCTCCCACGGCCACGTCCACGACCACGATTTCCACCTCGAGAATAGCTTCTTTGATTTTCACCTCTATAGTTGCTCGAATTTCTGGAATACCCTTCATTGTTGTTGTTTTTCCATGGATTGGTTGTTTCTTTTTTGGTGACACTGTTGACAGATGAAGCAAAGTCTGTGGGTCCTTTGGTTGCCATCGATTGAGCCTCATGGGCAATTAGATATGAATAGAACTCAGGTAGCTTCACTTCTTGTTGATTACTAAGAACGGTGATTGTTGTAAATAGATCTCCATGGCCTGGACCTAACCCAACTAGAGTATATCCAATGACTTCCTTGTCATTCATGGCATGACCGATATTGGCCATAGTATCTGCAAGTCCAGTCATCTTTTGATAATACTCAGAAGCACTCATATCCCCCTTCTTGGTGTTTGAAAGTTGCGTTCGAATTTGAATAGACTTACCCCTGTGTTGCGCAGAAAACATTGTATGAAGGGACGTCCATAGTTGACCGGACGTGTCTGTGCAGTGAGTGAGTTGCGAGAGAACTTCTTTCGTCATAGAAGATAGCAGGCCTCCAAGTATAGCCTGATCTTGAGTAATCCACGTTGCATAATCTGGGTTATCTTCCTGTTTTGCTGCATCACCGGTACCGACGGTGATCTTGGTTGCTGGGACTTTAGTTGTTCCATCCAGAAAACCATACAATTGAACTCCGCGAAGAATGGGAACGACTTGTGCCTTCCAAAGGAGAAAATTGGTGCGCGTGAGTTTACAAGTAATGGCTGTGGCGATCTTGGCCGAATTGATTACATTAGTGGAAGAAGAAGCCATGAGGAGAAGACGACGATAGCCCTTTAGGGATCGTAGCTCTGATACCAAGTTGAAAAGGGTATTTTGCCTTGTAACATCCCACAAGGATTTGGATCGATATATATATATATATATGTATATATATATATATATATATATATATATATACACACACACAATAACAGATACAAAGGATAAACCCAATAACCTAGGGTCCTTATCTATACAATCAATTAAATACAAATGATTCTATCTAATCTTTATTCAAACGTCTTGCATTATCCTTAAGTTTACAGGTGAGACATAAGTCGAGTGCATGGTGATAGTCGAGTACGTTAACTATAGAGTACGAAATACTTTGGTGGTAATACCCAACACGTGTTATGGTGTAATTGAATAAGCAGACTTGGTGAGCTGAGACATAATACAAGTTTTATAAATCATCTATGCTTGAGAATATATCGATGTATTCATGAGGAATTTATATTGGCGAAAATATATATAATTTTGGTGATACTGTTAGTAGTAGTAATATAATGGTGTTTAGGCGAGTCAAGTAGTAGATATCTAGCGACAATGCTCAGTGAGTATGGTGTGATAAATTGAAAGGCATTATGATTTTGAAAATTGTAGAGTTATTTATGATAATAAATGTTGATGAGATTATATTTATATAATGTGTAGGTTACTCACTAAGATTTTGTGGCTTGCTCTTTTGTTGTTGTATGCCTTTCAGGTAAACTTACTAAAAAAGCGAGGAACTATAGAAGAGAAGTAGTAATGCACGGATCACATTTTGTTCATGATTTACTGTATTTGATCCTCGATGATACCTACTTGTATCTAATTGTTTAACATTTAAGTACACCGGACGATTTTATATTTTAGAAAGCGAAGATTTTTGGTGTACTTTGTGTCAAAAAGTCGGGTGTTACATTGTTACATCCCCTTCCTCTTTCGTTTTATTTAGTGCTAAAACCCTCTCAATCCATGTATCACCAAAAATAAATGCCCATAATTCCCACCACTACCTCCTCATTACCATCATTGCCGCTGTGAACCCCTCAATGACTTATATTGATAAATATTTTATTCCCCTTGTGGAATCTTTACAAGTTGGGGTAGTTTACCAACATCACCATCAACAACCTCCCAATCTTTATCAATTTCGAATAATTAAGCCTTTATCTCTTTGAATTCATATGATTTTTTAGTTTTAGTTGCACGTCAGAAGGTTAAGCCCTTACTTGTTAAGAGTTGGAAGGCTTTAATCCTTAGTTGTTACACTTTACTTCTTGTTACAAGTTAGTTGATAATAATCAGACAAAATATCACATCTGTCATGGTTGGTGGATACGAAGACATAGGGAGGATAGGGAAGGTGGGAGTGGGTTGGAAAATCAATAATAATTATAAAAAATACATGGAAGAAAATCCATTGAGTTGGTTCAATGAATGCTCACTAGGTTTTCAAACTAAAAATATTTCAAAGTTAGTTGAACTTTTCCAATACCCTTAAGAGTTGGCTCAAGGAATGCTCACTAGGTTTTCAGAGCCTAACTTATGTATTTTGACATGTATTCAAATTGGAAGACTTACTAAAGGCTGAAGACGAATTTAGCTTTTAGATATTTAGAATATATTGTAATTTAGAGTTAATATATGTAAGTTTTTTACTTTACATTTGTCTTTAATTATTTTGCTACACCATCGTATACTTTGATAAATTTTTATTGTTATGGACCTGACTATTTGTGACTTACTTCTATAAAAAAAATTAACCTAAAGAGATTGTTGGTTTCCAAAATACTTAAAACTTTTATTTTAAAAAACTAAATAATTCAAATGAGAAGTGTCTTTGGATGTTGGTGAAAGACATTATTTTATGAAAATACCAACATAATGAGAATATCAACACTTGTATTTAATTGGTAAAACATTAATTTATGAAAATACCAACATAATGAGAATTATTGATTCTAGAAAGTAATAATTATAAAGAACAAAAACTAGTTATACTCATAAGGTATGAATATATAAGTCATGTACAATTGTTTGGGCACTTTGAGTAACCATCTAGTTACTACATATAACTAGTTAGTTAGAAGTTAAGTGAAAGATAAATCAACTTTGACTAGTTGGTAGTCAAATCGTGGGTCCCTCTCTTTAAGAGAGGGGTTGCTTGTTGGTTAAAGACTTTCACTCCATAACTCTTTTATACATCATATCTTGACTTTAAAGAAAGTATGGGGCCTTTTGTACCATTTATCCAAGTATATAATGAAGGGTAAAGACAAGAAACATAGTTAGTTGTTTTTCACATCTTTCCTTCTTCTTTCTTCTCTATATTGTCGAGAGCTAAAAACTCTCCCTCCATCTCTTAGTCTTGCAATTTTGGTGCATGATCTAGATGGCTATGTTCTTTTTTCTTTAAAGCTTTATTTGGTATAAACTTCTAAGGATTAAGAACAACATATTTACAAGTGAATACTAGCATCTTTGATGGTTGATCCTTGCTTGGTGGATACTTTATAGAGAGATTCTTCTTTGGAGTTTAATGCATGACTTCATCAACTTCCATCTCCCATGAGAATCAAAGTCTTCAAAGGTTGTAACACTTTCCTTTCTATGGTTGTTTTAATCTTTCCTAGCTTTGCAAAATGATCGATGGTAGGTAAAATGATTTTAGTTTATTCAAATATAAAATTGCTTCTGTTGCTAAACTCGTAGTTTTGACTATTTATTTTAGACTATTTTTGAATAAAACCCAACCGTTTTCTCCTTGCAAATGCATCCAAGCCATGATCAGATCATGTAGGTGGGTTGAAATAACGTAATTAGGGTTTATGTGAAAGCATAGATGGATAGAAAAAGTAAACAGGGGAAAATTAAAGTATGTACATAGGAGTCGACAACCTATGGTTGGTGTGTGTGTGTGTGTATTTGCATGCATTGACTTTGATCATAATTAATAATAAAAAATATTTTTAGAAATCTAAAAGTAGGGGTAAAATGGTAAATAAACAATGACTTGATAGACCAACTTGCACAACTGTTAAGTCTGGGATCAAACCTGCATTGAAACTAAGCCAACATGACCATATCCATAATTCTGAAAGTCATTGTACGATATCCAAACATACTACAAATTTAGTCCATATGGTTTGTCATTTTTTTTGTTCCAATCCATGTGGTTTTAAAATTACAAATTTCGTCCAATTTTGGTTGTGGATTTGGTCCCTCCATTTAACACCATCAAATTGTGTCTATTAAATCTCTATTGCATTATCATTTTGCCCTTAATATAACATTGTCTATTTATTACTCTTATTATAATATGTTTGTTGTAAGTGGCCCACCATCATGAAACCTTCTTCCACCCATGCTTTTTTGTTTACGATAGATACCATTAGTGTCATGAACATCACGAGCTCCACCTACCCACCCCTCTGTTGTGAACATCACCAAAGCCACTACCCCTCCTCTGTTGTGACCATCCTGACCCCATCCATTCCTCGATAAAGCTTTGTGTGAAACTCATATCTCCGTGTACATCAATAATTTTTAAAGGAACATCAAAATTAAAAACTACAACCAACATCTCCAATGATTTTGATATGCAACCCACATCTCCGATGAATCTTGATCACCCTAAGATCCACAACATTGGTCTTGCTCTCAAGATCCCAAATCTTAATGTTTGACTCTATAGCAGATCCCCAAACCAGGATGGCAGAAACGTTACATTGTTTCAACCCAATGTATACTTCATGAACAGTATCACAACATAATGTATAATAGTGATCAAAGCAAACACAACCATCATAAATATAATTGAAAATGTTACATTGTTTCCAAGTATTGTATGTTTCAAAACCAATTACATTATGATGGAAAATGAATAGTACGAAGCCGTAACGTCCCATCCTAAAAGGCCTTGTGAATACCTGTTTAGCGGTTTCCTGAGAATACAAGTAATTTTGAAAAGTGTCAACATTTAAGTTGGTGAGTTCATAAGAGTTTTTTATGTGAAAAATCTGTAACTCTTTCCTTGTAAAATGATAGTGTTTGTTCCATGCTAAAACTGAAGTTGGATTTTGGCTTGCTATTGTTGGATTAGGTGTCTAAGTCCATAACCATAATTGGTATGTACTTGATTTGATTGTAGCATGGTCCTTTTAGGTTGCCTTCACTCTTGCAACTTGATAGGATGACTTTTGGTGAGAAGTAGAATTTATTGTTTGGAATAATAAATTCATATAAATGATTTATTAATATGTTATGAAAATAATATATTAATTGGAAATCATGTTGTTTAATTAATATTTAATCATAAATTAATTTGGAATTAATTTTGGGATTAAAGGAATTAATTAAAAGTACAGGGGCTATTTTGCAAATCATTAATAGTTGTGAAACTGGGCTCTTGGACTCCTTGGATAGGAGTGGACGAAAATTATAGGGTGGCCCTATAAGTTTTCGTCCAAGGCCTTCTAATGAGGAGTCCATGGGTTGCTTAGGCCTTAAGCAGGGAATTAGGGTTTCCACCTGCAAACCCTATTTTTGGGACTAAGTCACCTCATGTATAAAAGGGATCTAACCCTTTGGATTTTCGGCCAATGCTTGCTACTCCAAACCCTAGCCTAAATTCTAAAAGCATCCTTTCTCTCTCCTCTCATCCTCTTGCAAAGAGTGTTTGTAAGCCATTAGAGGTGTCATATTTGAGGCACTTGTTTTCAAGAGTCAAGGATCTTCAAGGTGTCCTTGTTATTACTACATAACAAGTAAGGTAAAAATCTAAACCCTATTATTGTGTAATTTTCGAATAATATACTAGTTTCTAGGGTTTTGCTTTGGTATTCAATTTGCATGTTCAACTAGTGAAAAACTTAGATCCAAAACAATTAGGGTTGCATGAACACATAGGTTGTAGTTATGCTCAAAACCCATCAGCTGCGACGTTCTTCAGGCATCAGAATGTTAGACATTTGTCACCCTAGACCTGCCGGTCTAGCTGTAGCTAGCAACTTAGGTGTGGGATTGTCAGTCCCGTATAGATATATACACAAGTATCACGCTCTCTTACCGAGATTCTGGTTATAATTCAGAACTTTAGTGTGTACTCTGGTAGGTACGGTGAAGACTTTGTCTCACATAATTGTTTCAACAAGTTTACGTTATGTGTAATGAAAACCCTTGTAAGTGTAAATATCACTTTTCCATAGTATTAATGTGGTGTATAATAATTATATACTTTTATATAATTATTCGCCTTGTCCCAAAATGTTATAATAGTGTTAATGACTCATAAACTATATTTATTATAGTTTATTATAAATGTTTCGTTGTACCCATATATACACATATATATAAGGTAACATGTTTGGATGTTCATAAATAACATATATTATACATCTAACACAAATATATAAACTATTATTATGATAAAGTTAGTTTTCTAGTTTTTGGTCTTTTTACGTCTCCGAACGGTAAATATTGAATTATAAACTATGTAAAATTTATGTTCACCTTTTTGTGTAGTTTAATTCAAGCTAACCTTATATGTTTAAAACAACATATTTTAGGTCAAATCTCACAAAAATGGTACCATAACCTGGTTATGACCATTTTTGCTAGAAAATTCTAATTTTTACTTAGAATGATAGATTTTTGGGTTTTATTTTTGTAAAACCAAATCCTTGGTATTTATAACTAGTTTCATAACATATGTCCAAAATAACTTATTTTGATTTATATCCCATAAAAATGGTGTAATAACTTGGTTACGACCATTTTTGCTAGAAAAATCATATTATGTTCTTAAAAAAACCATAGTTTTTATAGTTTTGTTTTTATGACTTTTTCTCAAGAACATATAGCATGTTTATACTCATTTTTCATAGAATTGTATTTTAAACAACATACCACACATAATGTTCATAATACTAGGTAATAAAATTATTTCATGTAGATAACATTTTTACACAACATGAAGATAAAGCATGTATAACAGCTTATATAATTATACAAGTTTACTTGTACCCCTCCCCCCCCCCCTAATAGTTGGATAAAAACAAAAATGAGGGGTATGAACTTACCTTGAGTGTGTTTCTTGGTGGATAAAGAGGTGAAGATGAAATATTTCAAGCTAAGAACACTTGAGATTGAAATATCGTATGGATATTAACACATATTAATGTGTGTAATTGTAACAAAACTAGTATATATATATAGAATCACTAGATTAGTAAGGAAAAACTTACCAAAAGATCAAGAACCAACTTATAGAGATTAATCTTGAGAGAATGACTTGTTCTTGAAGAGAAAATGAAGAAAATGAAGAACATGGAATGAAGGGGGGGGGAGGGGGGGTTCGACCGAGTTTAAGGAAGAGAGGGATGGGGTGAAGGGGGGTGGGGTAGGTATGGAGGGGGAGGTAGGGTGTGACTTTTTGAATAAAAAATTCAAGTTGACTTTTTTTTTTATTAAGTTAAAAAATCTTTATAAAAGGTGTAATCACCATATAAGACAAATGTTGTCTTTGTAGTGTATTTATATAAAAATGGGTAATTTTTATAAGAGTTGGTGATTTTTATAAAAAGTATGGTAAAAATGATGTATAATTACTTAATTTGAATCATCTAAATTCAAATTATTATAAAATTCATTATCATAAAAAATAATAACACACTACACGAAAGTTAGGATGATTCCTAATTCTTTTTGTTAAAGTTTGAGTGTTTAAGCCGGGTAAAGAATTTGTCGCATTTGGTGACGAATTCACCAAAAATCTGAATATGTAACTCTTGTTATGAATTTTCCATGTAGCATAAAGTTTATGAACTCAACTACATTGTGTTATGAATATTATTTATACCTAAATAATATATAATTGAATTATCGAATTTTTAAGTTACTAACCCTAATTTGGGTTTATATTCAATAATTGGAAACAAGAGAGGTGCTTTGCAGTATAACTCGTCAATAGTACATTAGTATCATTAGGGAATATCACATTGTCTGTCTCTTTTATTGGTAGGAAATACGCGGATTCGGTTAACCTATCGACAATTGCCCATATGGTTTCATGCCCACCAGTTGTCTTGGGCAATTTAGTTATGAAGTCCATGGTTATCCGCTCCCACTTCCACTCGGGTATATCCGATTGTTGTGGCAAACCCGAGGGCTTTTGGTACTCTACTTTGACCTTGGCGCAAGTCAAACACTTGCCCATATAATTAGCGATTTCCGCCTTCATGTTTGGCCACCAATATAGTTTCTTAAGGTCTAGATACATATTGTCTGACCCAGGATGAACGGAGTACTTGGTCTTGTGAGCTTCATCCATGATAATGTCTCTGTACCCGACAAATATCGGTGTCCATATTCGATTCATGAGATAACGAGCTCCGTCACCCTTGACCTCAAGGTTTTTATCCATTCCTCGCAAGGCTTCACTTACGACATTCTCAGGTTTCAAAGCTTCAAGTTATGCCTCATTGATCCGGGTGGACAGATGTGAATGGATAGCCATTGTTAATGATTTTACTCGGCGGCCCACGTACTCCTTTCGACTTAGGGCATCTGCTACCACGTTGGCCTTGCCCAGATGATAACGAATTTCACATTCATAATCATTTAGTAACTATACCCATCGTCGTTGTCTCATATTGAGCTCTTTTTGATTGAGGATGTGTTGGAGACTCTTATGGTCAGTGAAGATCGTACACTTTGTACCATAAAGGTAGTGTTTATAGATCTTTAAGGCAAACACTACTGCCCCTAATTCAAGGTCGTGTGTGGTGTAGTTAACCTCGTGAGTCTTAAGTTGTCTTGAGGCATAGGCAATGACCTTTCCCCATTGCATGAGTACACAACCTAGACCCTGCTTGGACGCATTGCAGTAGAGCACAAAGTCATCCGTTCTTTCTGGAAGAGACAAGATCCGATCACTGCATAAAGCTTGCTTTAGCGTCTGTAAGGCAGTTTCTTGTTTATCCTCCCAGTTGAAGGTCACTCCTTTTTGGTTCAGCGCAGTAAGTGGCTTTGCGATGTTGGAAAAATTCAGTATGAACCTTCGGTAGTTGCCAGCAAGGCCCAAAAACTGGCGGATTTCTGTCGGTGTCCTCGGCGCTTCCCAGTTTTCAATTGCTTTAATTTTGGAGGGGTCCACATGTATCCCTTCCTTGATGACCATGTGTCCCAAGAAGTCCACCTTTAGAATCCAAAATTCACATTTTAAAAACTTTGCATACAGCTTCTCCACCCTTAGCGTCTCCAAGACTTATCGCAGATGTTGACTATGCTCTTCCTCACTTCGCAAATAGATTAGTATGTCATCGATGAACACTATCACGAATTTATCTAGGCAAGGTCGGCATACGCGGTTCATTAGATCCATGAACACCGCGGGTGCATTAGTCAATCTGAAGGGCATCACAACGGACTCGTAGTGGTCGTAACGAGTCCTAAACTCCGTCTTAGGAATATCCTTCTCCTGGACTCTGAGCTGATGGTACCCCGACCTTAGATAGATTTTCGAGAAGTATCTCGATCCCTAAAGTTGGTCGAACAGATTGTCAATTCGGGGTAGGGGATATCAGTTCTTGATGGTGAGTTTGTTCAACTCCCGATAGTCAATGCATATACGGAATGATCCGTCTTTATTATTTACGAACAAGGCTGGTGCTCCCCAAGGTGAGAAGCTTGGTCTGATGAATCCTTTACTCAACAGTTCGTTCAGCTGATTGGACAATTCCTACATTTCTTCCAGGGCTAATCGATATGGTGATTTGGCTATGGGGGTGGCTCCAGAAATCAAGTCGATTCTGAACTCGACTTGTCGCATGGGTGGTACTCTCGGGAGGTCTTCTGGGAATACGTCGGGAAAATTTCAGACTTCTGGAATATCCTTGATGTCCTTCACTTCTCTCTTCTCATCAACAACGTGGGCTAGGAATGTGTGGTACTTCTTGCACAGGTACTTTTGATCCTTGATGCAAGAGACGATTCAGAGGTTTGTGTCGGGTTTGTCACCATAGATGACAAGGGTTTCGTTACCCGGTAAGTTAAGTGGGACGAACCTTTCGTAACACATGATATCGGCATGGTGGGGGCTTAACCAATCTATGCCAATGATTACATCAAAGCTTCCTATTGTAACAAGCATTAGGTCGATTTGGAAGGAGTGATTGTTTAGGGTTAGTGTGCATCCTATGTATATGTATTTGGTGCTTTCAGTTTTTCCATTAGCCATCTCTATTCTGAATATTTCATTGAGTGATTGAGGTTTTTGTTTGAGTATGTGTTTAAACTTGTGGCTCACGAAACTTCTCTCCGCACCACTATCGAAAAGTATGCATGCATATGAGCTATTTAGGAGAAACGTATTGGTAACCATAGCGGGATCATTCATCGCTTCCTCGTGCCCCATCGTCAAGACTCTTCCCACGCTTCCGACATTCTTGTTCTTTGCCTTTGGGCACTCCCTTTTGAAATGCCTCGTCTCCCCACATCCGTAACACGCCTGACTCACCCCAACATTAGTGGCTTGGGTGGTCTGTTGAGCGGTATGCCCCTTTCGTGTTACAGTTGTTGCAGTACATCTCTCGACAAGCTCCATTGTGATGAAAGTTGCACTTGTTGCATTTAGGCAGGTTCCCATCATATTGTTTAGTCGGCGCTGGGGCAGTAGGGACAGTGGCGGCATGGACTGCCACAGTTTGTGGTCTTTTTGACAGACTCTTGAGTCGGTTGGCCCTTTTTCTTGTTCCAAAACTTTTGCTTGTTATCTCCCATTTTTGGTTGATCAGGTGTGGGTGTCATAATGCCCTGGCGGACTCTGTGGTCGACAAGACTTTGTGCCAAACATTTGGCACTGTCGTAGGTGGTTGGGTTAGCAGATACAACCATTCCTTGAATCTGGGTGGATAGTCCCCAGATATAGCGCTCCACCTTCTTATCTTCCGGGGTGACCATCCCGGGGCACAAAACTACCAAGTCGTTAAACTTGGTAGTATAGGTGGCCACATCAGAGCCCGTCATTGTATGGTTCCAAAGCACTTGTTCTAATTTCTGAATTTCGCCTCTCGGGGAGTACTCTTTCAGCATCATGACCTTCAGATCTTCCTAACTCATAGAGTTGGCCATGGCGAGAGTCAGGGTTTTAGCATGGTCATTCCACCAGGATAAGGCCGAGTCAACGAAAGTACAAGCTGCGTACTTGACTTTACCATCATCTGGGCATGAACAGACTTCAAACACAACTTCGGTTTTCTCAAACCATCTCATTAAGGTGATGACACCGTCGTCGCCATGAAAAGTTTTGGGCTTGCAGTTCATAAAATCCTTGTAGGAGCACACTCGTTGGTGTCCTTGGCTTTCGCCCTGATTGGAACTGTAGGCACCGTTCCCGTTTATGTTTCCGTTTGTGCCATTAATGCTAATTTGTGCCATGACGGTTGCCACCGCGGCTGCCACAGCGGCTTTGAACATAGCGGGGTCCACCTGTGGAGTTGGTGTTGGTGGAACTGTTGGTGTTTCGCTGGCACGTCAGTTACTTCTGCGTGGTAGCATTCTTCTGCCATAGGGATTAGAGATGGAATAATGGTAAGTCCTCGATCATAGTTATAAATCGGGTATTATCGTAATAGAACGTATCAATTTATATGTTTGTTATGTCTTGCCTTTATTGTAATTTGTAAACATTTCAATAAAAAAAGTAATTACTATAACAAGTATACAATTGCATAACAATTTAAACTTAATAGTAATACCCAATGAAATAAAATGCAAACCATTTCATTGATAATGTTTCATAGTAGTACATAGTTTTGGAAAATTGACCTTCATGGAGGTCTATAATACACCTGAAACCCAAAATAAAATCGGCAGCATAACGACCCCTAGAATAGTGTAATCAATTATTCGCAGGGTAGGACCTACATGCATGAGGGAGTAGCACCAACGCTTACTCACAAAACCTAGTCTATAACAAAAGTTGAGTATGATAAACACTACTCATGGCGAGTGACATCTTTCGTCCCTCGAAGTGTGGCTATGAATGCTCGCATCTCCCTTGTTTCCTCTCTAGCCTCCTCAGCTCGGCGCTCTGCATCGATTATCCTCTGCTCCATGTCGGCATGCCTGTCCATGAGGTCCCTAACCTCGGCTCGGGCAGTCGTGACATCCTCCTGAAGACAATCGATAATCCTGCGTGTCCGATCATGGTCTTCATCTAGACGACGAAACTGGGAGGTGGTGACCTCAGAAGTGGCACCAACATCTAGGATCTGGCTGATACACTCCCTAGCATGTTCATTAAGGCGCGAAATGCGGCGAATCATGACAGGGAGAGCCATGTCGGCCGAACCGCCGTTACGGAGGTCGTAGAACTCTCGGCACATCCCGTACGGGGGATGCTGGCCACGCTCACAGATCCATCTGTGTAGGTCCTCTGTCCAGCGGGTGTCGGTCCCTGGAGTGGTACACCTGTCAGAAAAATCTCGGGTCTACGAAAGGGAGGTATCCTCTTACGAGGAGTGTGCATCCATAATGGACCACCTGGATGGCGGAATACCAGAAAACTCGGCTTGGGCATAGGATCGTGCAGCTTGCAGACGACAAAGTGTGGGTCACTGACCTTAGAATCGGCATCAGAGTCCTCCTCCATCAGGTCCTCGTCAATGTCTTCATCATCATCTTGACCCTCCTCCGGGTCCTCCTCAGCGGTTGGTGACCATGTTGACTGTGCAAGGATAGAGGTATAAGAGGCATATAAAGAGTCTAGGTGTATGGTTCTATATATAAAATCATAAAATAATCTTATAGTATTTTAAACTTTATGTTTGGTTCTAGAGTTTCTTTGTATGGGGTGTTGGTAAGTCTTAGACTTGTTGTTCACTATGACTATTCCTAAGCACATGTTAGTCATATCTCAGACAAATACAGTTGATCAGACTCTATTTTCCAAGATCTGATTACATAACTACCTAGGCCTATTCATAGTGTTCAACTTATCTTATTACTTTTTTATTGTCCTTATTAGGACACCGTTATAGTATGTAGGTATGTACATATACTTTATTAAAAATATCATCATATTTTAAAAGTATACTTGTACGAAATGTTTTAGTCAGAGAGTTTTAGTCCCATTGTATTTATAGTTGTATATCTTACATGGTTTGATATACTTAGTTCACTATAAACAATGCTCTCATACCAATCTGTCACACCCCCAAACCAGGATGGCGAAAACGTCTGGGGGTGGATGACTTCATGAACAATATCACAACATAAGGTACAATAGTGATCAAAGCAAACACAACCATCATAAATATAATTGAAAATGTTACATTGTTTCCAAGTATTGTATGTTTCAAAACCAATTACATTATGATGACAGAATGAATAGTATGACGCCGTAGTGTCCCATCCTCAAAGGCCTTGGGAATACCTGTTTAGCGGATTCCTGATAATACAAGTAGTTTTGAAAAGTGTCAACATTTAAGTTGGTGAGTTCATAAGAGTTTTGTATGTGAAAAATCTGTAACTCTTTCCTTGTAAAATGATAGTGTTTGTTCCCAAAAAATCCATTATTTTCTTAAAATGAGTTGTAGTCTTAAAAACTTAAGACCAAAAATGTATAAGTATTTCTATACTTTAAATAGTATTACGTAGTTTTATTCTTATAGAAAACCATCTGAACGCATGTTACCCCGTAAACTAAATGTATTGTTGATTCCCCATGTGAGTTATTACAACCATGCTAAAACCGAAGTTTGCCTGTTGCGACGTTCTTCATGCGTAAGAATGTTAGATATTTGTCACCCCAGACCTGCCGGTCTAGCTGTAGCTAGCAACTTAGGTGCGAGATTGTCAGTCCCGTATAGATCTATACACAAGTATCACGCTCTCTTACCGAGATTCTGGTTATAATTCAGGACTTTAGTGTGTACTCTGGTAGGTACAGTGAAGACTTTGTTTCACATAATTGTTTCAACAAGTTTACGTTTTGTATAACGAAAACCCTTGTAAGTGTAAATATCACTTTTCCATAGTAGTAATGTGGTGTATAATAATTATATACTTTTATATATTTATTGGCATTGTCCCAAAATGTTATAATAGTGCTAATGACCCATAAACTATACATATTATAGTTTATTATAAATGTTTCGTTGTACCCATATATATATATATATATATATATATATATATATATATATATATATATATATATATATAAGTTAACATATTTAGATGTTCATAAATAACATATATTATACATCTAACACAAATATATTAACTATTAGTCTGATAAAGTCAGTTTTCTAGTTTTTGGCATTTGTACGTCTCCAAACGGTAAATATTGAATTATAAACTTTGTAAAATTTATGTTCACCTTTTTGTGTAGTTTAAGTCAAGCTAATCTTATATGTTTGAAACAACATATTTTAGGTCAAATCTCACAAAAATGGTACCATAACCTGGTTATGACCATTTTTGCTAGAATACCTCAATTTTTACTTAGAATGATAGATTTTTGGGTTTCCTTTTTGTAAAATCAAATCCTTGGTATTTATAACTAGTTTCATAACATATGTCCAAAATAACATATTTTGATTTATATCCCACAAAAATGGTGTAATAACGTGATTATAACCATTTTTGCTAGAAAAGTCATATTATGTTCTTAAAAAAAACATAGCTTTTATAGTTTTGTTTTTATGACCTTTTTCTCAAGAACATATAGCATGTTTATACTCATTTTTCATAGAATTATATTTTAAACAACATACCACACATAATGTTCATAATACTAGGTAATAACATTATTTCATGTAGCTAACATTTTTACACAACATGAAGATAAAGCATGTATAACAACTTGTATAATTATACAAGTTTACTTATATCCCCCCCTCCCCCCGCTAAAACTTGGATAAAAACGAAAATGAGGGGTATGAACTCACCTTGAGTGTGTTTCTTAGTGGATAAAGAGGAGAAGATGAAAGATTTCAAGCTAAGAACACTTGAAGATTGAAATATCCTATGGATATTAACACATATTAATGTATGTAATTGTAACAAAACTAGTATATATATGCATAGAATCACTAGATTAGTAAGGAAAAACTTACCAAAAGATCAAGAACCAACTTATGGAGATTAATCTTGAGAGAATGACTTGTTCTTGAAGAGAAGATGGAATGAAGGGGGGGGGGGTAGGATGTGACTTTTAGAATAAAAAATTCAAGTTGATTTTTTTTTAAATAGCAATTCTTTATAAAATGTGTAATCAGCATATAAGACAAATATTGTCTTTGTAGTGTATTTGTATAAAAATGGGTAATTTTTAGAGTAAATTACACGAATGGTCCCTTTGGTTTGGGGTAATTTGCATGTTTGGTCCCTAATTTATTTTTTTAACTCGGAAGGTTCCTACTGTTTGTTTTTGTTGCGTGCTTAGTCCCTGTCTTACCTAAAAAGACTATTTTGCCCTTGATTTTTTAATTTATTTAAATAAACACACCCCAAACCCATTTCCACCTCACCTTACCTTACCTTACCTTAGTTACCCTACATTATTTAAATAAATTAAAGAATCAAGGGCAAAATAGTCTTTTTAGGTAAGACATGGACCAAACACGCAACAAAAACAAACTGTAGGGATCTTCCAAGTTAAAAAAATAAGTTAGGGACCAAACGTGTAAATTATCCCAAACCATAGGGACCATCCGTGTAATTTACTTTAATTTTTATAAGAGTTGGTGATTTTTATAAAAAGTGTGGTAAACATGATGTATAATTACTTAATTTGAATCATCTAAGTTCAAATTATTATAAAATTCATTATCATCAAAAAGAATAACACACTACACGAAAGTTATGATGATTCCTAATTCTTTTCGTTAAAGTTTGAGTGTTTAAGTCGGGTAAAGAATTTGTCGTATTTGGTGACGAATTCACCAAAAATCTAAATATGTAACCCTTGTTATGAATTTTCCATGTAGCATAAAGTTTATGAACTCAACTACATTGTGTTATGAATATTATTTATACCTAAATAATATATAATTGAATTATCGAATTTTTAAGTTACTAACCCTAATTAGGGTTTATATTCAATAATTGGCAACAAGAGAGGTGCTTTGCATTATAACTCATCAATAGTACATTAGTATCATTAGGGAATATCACATTTCTCTTAAAATTCTAATACGAGTTGAGTTGATCTGGTTGACTTTTGTTGATCAAAATTGACGGTTGTCACAGCAGAAAACAACCGGTACCCACTAGAGTTGAAGCAAAGAGCATGAATTGTGATAGTGGCATCATCCAAATCCCAAAGCAAAATCATCACATCTTTTCTACCACTAGTATATACATAACCATAAGTCGTCACTGTGACGGTGTTACATAGCATTTGTGTCTGACTAAAGTTGATTTAAGCTTGGAGTTGGTCAAATTCCATATCTTCAAAATTGTCCCAAGCGGCTGAGACAATTGTCGTCTACAAAGTGTTATGGCTAAAACGAACACAATTAGCCCAATGATGGTGTGCATCGCCGTCTTCAATGGTGTATTTGCATTCACCGAGTGTGTTCCATAGCTCGAACGAGAATGCAGTGGAGAAAACATGTTTGGTATAAAGAGATTAAATCCATAACTACCTATTGAAAATGATAAAATTTGTAATTTTGAAACCATATCGATTGGAACCAAAAAAATCGGTAAAGACATTGACCAAATTTGTTGTTTTCTCTTAACTTTATTGTGTGTATGAAAAAACTAAAACCATAATGTACAATTATAAATTTTTAAGACTAAAACTAAATGCAATAATTAACGATGCTACTCACTTGTATATACATATGTGTATAACTTGTCAAATTGTTATTTGTCTTAATATTGATTAAATATGCGAAATGTTTCGTATTCTAGTAAGTATTTTAAATATTCTATTATAAAAAGTTACTGACATTTATTATAGTAGATGGATATTGAAAATGTTTGACTTATTATATCTCTTAACAATTAAAATTAATAAACATGTAGATATGTACTAAAGGTTTTAATATTAAGTTATTAAATAATTATTACCAAAGAGAAACAACTGAAGTAGGATTAGAACTTTTTACCAAAAAAAAAAACGTAATATTTTCTTGGTGGATAAGATTTTATCTGCTGAATCTATTTATAAAAAAATTGTTTATATACGATTAACGTGTATGTATATGTTTGATTAAGTAAAAAGTAAAATCTAAAACAAGTGGTAAAATACAATGGAATACGGATGATTACAACGTGTGTGACTGACAGCTTCAACCAATATGACGAGGCAAAAAAAAAAAACACAAACGGCATCTCACCTGACAGCCGAACCTCCCACGTAGGCTCGGACAACCGTTGGTAGTTTCCCAAGCCTACCCAAATATAAACAAAAAATTATTTTTAATTAATAAATTAATTAATGATTTCCACCGTAGAGCAGACACACATACACACATAAACCAGCTTTTCAGGTATCATCACTTCTTTCACTACCATCATCTTACTCACTCTATAGAAATCGCCATTAGGCTCTCTTCCATATTCTCAAACAAGTACACTTCGAGTATCATCTTCCCTCTTCCTCTTTTAATTTTGCTGGTTTGATCTAATCGATTGTATATTCTTTCTTATGCCCAGTTTTGTGATTCTAATATTGTGTTCCTAATCTCATTCTATTTTTGGGTTTGTGTTCTTAATTTAGAACTTTGTTGTTTTTTTCTGTGTTTGTTTTCGGTGTGTGTTGTTTTTCTTTTCTGAGTTTGTATTTTTGATTGCAACCTTTTTGTTTTTATCTGGGCTGTGCTGTTGGCTGTTGATCTTAGTTTATTTCTAGGTGATTTTTTTTTGTATTCATTTATTTTTTATCATGAAGAACACAATGTTGGTGTTGGTTATGATTAACTTGTTGATTATTGTTCATGAAATTCGATTTTCTTTTGCAATTTTGGAACCTGTTGATTTTTTAGCCTTACAATCGATTAGAAAATCACTTGAAGACATGCCTGGTTCTAATTTCTTTTCTTCATGGGATTTCACATCCGATCCTTGCAACTTTGCCGGCGTTTTCTGCGACGGTGACAGAGTTGTTGCTTTAAACCTCGGAGATCCACGCGCCGGTGCCCCAGGTCTCTCCGGCCGTCTTGATCCGGCTATCGGGAAGTTGACGAATCTCGCTGAATTTACCGTTGTTCCCGGTCGTGTCATGGGTAAACTGCCGGCAACATTGTCAGAGTTGAAGAAGCTCCGGTTTTTAGGCATTAGTCGGAACTTTATCTCCGGTGAAATACCGGCGACTTTGGGTGAACTTCAAGGGCTACGAACACTTGATCTCAGTTACAATCAGCTCACCGGAAGTGTTCCTTGGGCCATCGGAAGTTTACCAGCATTAGCTAATGTCGTTCTCTGTCACAACCATCTGTCCGGTTCAATACCTTCGTTTGTTTCTCAGACTCTAACCCGGTTAGACCTTAAACACAACAACCTCTCCGGTTCGATACCTCCCGGTTCACTCCCTTCTTCGTTAGAATACCTTTCTCTCTCCTGGAACAGTTTCTCCGGTCCGGTTGACCTTTTATTACCCCAACTAAACCGGTTGAACTTCCTAGATTTAAGCCTCAACCGGTTCACCGGTCAAATCCCCAGTTGCGTTTTCAGTTTCCCGATAACCAACCTCCAACTCGAGAGAAACCTTTTTTCCGGTCCGGTCCAGCCATTCAATGAGGTTGCAATCCCAACCGTTGATCTTAGCCACAACATGTTGTACGGACAAGTGTCTCCACTGTTCTCAACAGTTCAGAATCTTTACCTCAACAACAACCGGTTCACTGGTTCTGTTCCGACGACTTTGATGGACCGGTTAATGGCCGGAAACGTACAGTTGTTGTACCTGCAGCATAACTTTTTGACGGGGGTGCCGATCAATCCGATGGCGGCGATTCCACTGAGCAGTTCAGTTTGTTTACAGTACAACTGCATGGTGCCGCCGGTTCAGACGCCGTGCCCGATCGAAGCCGGTACGCAGAAGACCCGACCCACATCACAATGCATGGAATGGAAAGGGTAAAACTGGAAATTGATCCTATACTCTACTTCTAATCAATCTCGTATAAAATAAACTATTATTAAACTAAAAATATTTTTTTATTCATTTGTTTTTACATCCAATTTAATTGATTTTTTTTAAAGGGGAATTATAAAAGTTTATTATATATATATATATATATATATATATATATATATATATATATATATATATATATATATATATATATATATATATATATATATATATATATTCAAGTTATTTCATCGTTTTGCAATATAATAATGTATCGCTTTTGCCATGAAAATATAAATTTTAAATAAGTTGCAAATAAAATCCATATTTCGAAAATTTTCAGATATAAATATACGTCGGTTTTTGAAATACGGATTCCGTTTATAACTTATTTACAATTTATGTCTTCTTTGCGATAATACATGATTGTATTAAAGTTATATAACAAAATGATGTTTTGAGCATACATATTTTGGATACGAGACTGGTTAAATAGATGTGTAAAAATATTAGTATTTAAATGAATACATACAAGTTTTTTATAGTGATTGTTGATGGTTTCGGAATTCGGACCTTAATGTTTAATGTTACTTTCAACGGTTCTTGGTTATGTGTTTGTTTTCACCGCTGATTGTAGATTGTGGTCTGTGATTAAGTACATAGTTAACCACGAAAAAAACTTAGTTTTATCAATATTTTATACTATAGTGGTTAATGTATAATGAAAATGTCATTTTGATTTGAGTACTACCAAAAATGAAACTATAGTGGTTGATGTTCAATGAAAATGAAACATTTTAATTATTAACAAAGAAAAACATTTAATAAAATATAATGATTGAATTGATTATTAATATTTTTCATTTTTCTAAAAACCTCTTATTTGAGACGGTCTTATAGTTACATAATAAAAGCATTTTTTCAAGAGCTTGAAATATGAAAATTTTAGAAACTCTTAACATGAATTTTTTCAATAATATGTGTTTTCAAAGAACTGAAAATTTACAATTTATTTAAACAATTCATAAAAATCAATTTGAAAAAGCTCTTCTATTAAGTTTTTATTTTATTTTATTTTTTATTTTTATTTTTAAGCTTTTCCATTTAAAACTTTTTTATGAAAAAATTCAATAAAAAACTATCCTATTATAGATACTCATGTGTTCAAACTTCAAATACCATTCTTAAATGGCACATAAATACTCAAAAGTTCTGAAAATAAACATTTTTAAAAAACACATCATTCTTAAGATTGTCTGATTAATTATAAAAAATATATTAATAAACAGAAAAAAAATTATTACTTTTTTAAACTAAATGTAACAGTTACTAATATAATATTTTTATTTTTAGAACATTGTATTTTGAAAATGTTTATTAATCATAGCAATACAAATTATTTTGTATTTAAATTACATAAATTGTTCTTTCGAAAAGCAATATTCTAATAAAAACAAATAAAAGTAAGATTTACAAAACAAACAAATCAACAAAAATAAATTTTTATTTGTTTCATTTAATCCTTTTTTTTTTCTTTGTCCAATTAAATTGCGCATTAAATGTCGCCAAAATCTTTCTTATAATAAATCTTTAAAAAAAAGTCAATATTATTAGGTAATAAAATCGAATCTACAGCTTTTGGATCGTATGGGGTTTATTGGGAGCAGTTGGCAATAGGCATGGTTTTTGTTTCGTTGGCTTTTTCTTGTTTGTATGATTCTATTCTTACATTTTTTAGTTTTTAGACCAATATTTCAATAGTGTTCATGGTATAATTAATTGCTTAGTTTTATTTATTTAATTTATTATTACTACTTCTGTAAAACTCAAAACACATCATAATTTTTTTTGTAATTTTATAATGTCCTTTGACATATAATAAAACTCGAACAAATCAATCAATTTTTTATTCATTTGTATGGTTTGTTTTCAAGCTAAAATTAGACTTGCGTAGGTCAATCGTCTATCTATTATTTTGTCATGTGTGTACGTACGTTACAAGATTGGTCTATAAAAAAAAAATCAAATATCCTTGTATCTTTTGTTCCTACTAACCTTCATATTCATTAGATTAAGACAAATGTCAAAATCAAGAAAGAAGATTAAAAAAGAGAATTAGTGGATTCTACATGTCATTAATTTATAAGAGTATGAAGATAAGTAGGAACAAAATGTAAGAGAATATTTAATTTTTCATAAAAATATTCAGGGAAATTGTCAGAAAAATCATAATATTTTCAGGAAAGTTATATTTTAGTCCCAAGATTTTTTTTTTTGAACATAAAAGTCCCGATTATTTCATTTTGGCTCAAGTTTACAAAAAAATCTTTTTTTTTCTTTTAACAAGAAATGACATATTATCATGTTTTTACAAAAAATCGGGACTTTTATGTTCAAAAAAAAATCTTGGGACTAAAGTGTAACTTTCCTGAAAATATTGGGACTTTTCTGACAATTTCCCAAAATATTCATATACGTGGTAAGTTTCTTTTCTTCATTTAGATTAGATGTTGAGTTTTTCCCCAAATACCCATAAATAATTGAAAGTACATTTATTGGTATTTTTTGTGCATCAGGATTGATAAACAATTAAAAGCCATAAAATAAAAAAGAGAAATTATATTTTTGAACAATTGTCGTCATTTCAAATAGGTATGAAGATTTTTTTTTGAACCGACAAATAGATATATAAATAGGCAAACCTCTAGCAAGAGACTAGAGGCCGCAATGCGAGTTTACAGAGGAAAAATCAAAACATAAAACAAAAAAACAGATAACAAGCCACCAAATAACAAGAACTACAGACAAATGAATGGACTCCTGCACCAATCTTGCCACTCCAAGCTTGAGTTTTTCCTCCTATTTTTGATCCAAAGAAACGTAGTGGACTGTATGATATCTACACATTTGGTGGAGGGCAACCGCTGCTTTTTAAAAACTCTGTTATTTTGTGCTTTCCAAATATTCCAGAGGGATCCATAGCAGATCCCGAGTAGCAATTTCCTCCTTAGTGGGCAATCGAACCATTTGGTTGCGTAGTCTAGTACGTCACACACCGATAGGAGAGTGGGTGTTGGAATCCCACACCATTTGAATGTCCAGTCCCACACAGTTCTGGCATATTGACAGCGAACCAGAGCATGATCCGCGCATTCCTGTATGTCCCCACAAAGACTGCAGAGAATATTTTCCAGATTTACTCCTCGCTTGGATAGAGCCAAAGCTGTAGGAATCTTACCCATACGCGCTTTCCATACAAAACACACTACCTTAATGGGGATATCAGCAGTCCATTCAAAGCTCCCGATAGAGATAGTAGAGCAGGATTCCCAGACTTTTCGAAGAGCTTTGACAGTAAAACTCCCATCAGAAGCGAGACCGCAGGTCCACGAGTTTCCAGATCCACTTGGTTGTTTCTTCAATATCCGATCAATTGCAATTTCTTTTTTCAACAATACTTTGCTTACCCTGCTATGTTCTTCCAGACTCCAGGTAGTTTATTATTAGCATAGTAACTATCCGGTTTCGAATTAAGATCATGTAAACCTATGATTGCAGTTGCCCAAGTTGTTGAAGGACCAACTCTTAGCCTCCACCACCACTTCACTATAAGAGACACATTAATGGAATTAATTGTGCCTATTCCAAGCCCGCCAGCTTCTTTGGATGCAGTGACCATATCCCAAGAGGCCCAATGGATCTTTCTAGTACCCTCCGAACTCCCCCATAAAACTTCTTTCGGATACATTCTAGTTTGTCGATCACCCCTGAGGCGCCACGAATAGTGACAGGAAGTAGGTCGGCATGTTCCCAAGAACCGATTGCACCAGGGTTAAACGACCTCCAAATGAGAGTGTTTTAGACTTCCAATTTGAAAGCTTATTTTGAAATCTTTCAATTACCGGTTTTCAGGTTGTAATACGCTTCATGTTTGCCCCAACCGAGACCCCCAGATAATTGAATGGTAGTTTGGCCGGTTCGCATCCTAAAGGTCTGGCATATCTTGTAACTTCCTGCGTGCTTACCCTCACCCCAAATACCCTAGACTTGTTGAAGTTAACCCTAAGGCCTGCGGATACATGAAAACAGTGGAGAATCCTAGCGAGATTTTTGATATTGTGTTCGGACCACTCACCAAGGAATAGTGTAACGCCCGCAGATTCGGGCTAGTCAATTTAGAGACGATAAGCGTAAAAAAATGACTTTTTGATATATGATTATTTAGAATAAATAATCTTAACTAAGTTTTAGTATATGTCACAAGGTTTCCGTAGATATAAAGAACGCCGAAATCCGAGTTATAACGAAGAAGTTATGACCTGTCGAAGTTTTCCGACAAAACCGACACGACACCGGGAATCATAAAAAGCGAGTTTATGATAGAGTACTTTTTAGCCCTAGTGATCTAAAAGAAAGTTGTAGAGTACGTCTCCACCTACGCGTGGATATAAAGAACGTCGAAAACGGAGTTCGTATGCAAAAGTTATGACCTTCCGAAGATGTAGCTGTCTGAGGGCATGACACGTGGCAGAAACCCTAGCCGCCTTAAGTCACGATGTGAATATGAAGTTCACGACGTGAAACGTGTCAGGGACACTAATCGGGGCTAGAAAACACGTGTTAAAGCTACAGGATGACTCATGGAAGTTCACGACGTGAACCTATCATGTTCACGACGTGAATGGGTCCAGAACAGCCTATAAATAGCGATCGAGACCCTTTCATTCCTTACACCTTCTACTTTCTTTCTCTCTCGTTTTCTGAAGCCGTTCCGCGTCCCGAGCCCGACGATTACGAACCGCCGACCGTTTCTAGTTAGATTCTGTCAACTCACGCTAATAAGGTGAGTGCATATTATTTTTATCTTACACATAGATATGAAGTATTTTATATAAATTACGTGCTATGTGTGCATATTATCTGTATACTTGTTATCTATGTTAGATGAACACTATTATACATGTTTTAAATGATTTAAACTGTATATGTATTTTATATCTACAAATATGTTGGGGTAAAACATGGGTAGATGAATTAGATGATGTGTGATGAAATAAAAATTGATGAGAGGTATCGATGTTTAAGATGATTTAGTCATCTAGCAGAGTATAGACAACGGCCACAGACTATTCTAGATAGTCCAGTGGAACGTTAGCAGACTCGTAACCTGTAGGTATTTTTGAACTAAGTGTTCATTAGGTGTTTTTGAACTAAGTGTTCATTAGGTATTTTTGAACTAAGTGTTCATTAGGTGTTTTTGAACTATGTGTTCATCCGATAAGTATCATGTACAAAGTTCTTCTTTTTGACACTATTACGTATCGGGGTACGGGAGCGTACGGGAGTACTTTATTAGTATTTTACCTATACTTCTTATTTTGAAGAGCTTTGGAGTCTTCGTTTCTTTTATAAAGTGATCAGACGAGCTTCATGTGTTAGCGTTTCCGGTCACGATGTCAGACCACTGCTAGGCAAAGTTCGATGCCGGATAGGGTGAGTCTGGGGGTAAAATACCTCACGATATTCAGACCACTGCTAGGCAAAGTTCGATGCTGGATAGGGTGTGTCTCGGGGTAAAATACCTCACGATATTCGTACCACTGCTAGGCATTGTTATCTAGATAACTACCCCTGACTTAATTGTCTTGTTGTTCTTTCTTTTACGAACGAAGGTTTGTGGTGAAACTTATTCCATTCCCCTAATTTGATGTCTTTATCGATCCCCGTTTGTTGTTAGGGAATTTATGAAGCAGCTTCGTCAGTTTGTTGTTCATATCGATCCTTTAAGCTAGATCTTGTAAGATCATTGTATAGGATCAGTACGTGGGGATCGACGCTCGTTAGTGCTTGTAGTATAAACCTCGGGCAGCGATGGACTTCGTGCCTATTCCTTAGGATAATCCTTAGGAATGAAGGATAGATGATTCTTAGGGTAGATCCTTAAGATTAAAGAAGATAACGGGGATGGGTAATTGGGTTGATTGTTTGATGATTAAATATAATAATTATATTATTGTGGGTTGAAAACCCTATGTACTCACCATGTTTTCCAACCTGACCCACTCAAGTTTATTTGTATCACAGGTGTCGATACGAAACTACTTTACACTGAGAGATTTAAAGGAGATGTAGATCACTAGTGTAAATAAATGTAAGGTCTGTTTATGCTTATGTTTCAGTATTGACTATGACATCCTAAAGTTTTAATATGAACAATATACATTTCTTCGGAAATGCTTTGATAATATATTTATCATGTTTTTCTAGGAACAAATTCCGCAACATTTTTATTAAAAAAAAGTACTCTGATTTTCAAATAAAGCATAAACAAAATCGGTATTTTTTGGCCGTGAAATTTGGAGATGTCACAGTTGGTATCAGAGCATTAGTTTAAGCGAACTAGAAATTTGTAGGATTTCTAGACTTAAACTTAGAATGCTAAGTGATGATCGTGAGATGAGTGTCTACCATATTTTAGACACGAGCACTAGTATATTTTAGGAAAGATGTCTAAAATGTTTTTATGTGCTAAATGCTATATGTTTGCCATATATGATATTATTTGTTCGGATCTATGGTCTGTTGCCGACCGGATCTGGAAATTTTATGTGCTCAGGATTCTAAACGTTTAATTACGATATTAGAACTGGCATGTAACTTTTTGGAGTAATAAGGAGGAATATGCGTCAAAACCTTCCTCTATCTATATTCTCGTCTCGATACACCGAACGTCTGCTTTGGTGTATAGAACATCATAGTGAAGACTCATAGTGAACTGAGTAAATTGAGGAAATGAGAAGGCTCACGATAGTGAATGACTCCTATCGGAAGATATCGTAAGAGTGGTATCTTGCCTTCAGAATGTGTCTGATAAAATAACAGTACGTCTAGAGAAGTACGGTACATCTAAATGTACACATTTGATTAGTGGGATGATAGAACGATTGGTGTAATTCCTAAAGTATTCCTATCATTTGGAATTTCCATCACCAACCGATTTGAAGTAGAATTGATGATTGAAGATACACATGGAAGAAGTCCTAGTAGAGTCTAGGAAAATTTTTATGATTAATTGGACGTATTCGTATGTGTTAAATTGTTTTGTGATTTTAGGACTTGGGGACTGCGAGACAATACTTGGGACGAGTATGAGTAGGTGTGAATAGTAGTAGAGATCTATACTACTGGAAGCACATGACTCACACTTGGATCAAGGAAAGTCACAAGGTTACCAAGAAGCTAGTAACTGATTTCGTTTTTGTTCATGTATGCCGTTACCATCGTTTCGGTAATGACTAATGAGATGATTGTTATTCCGACCCTAGTGGTCATATCAAATTGAGTCCGACTACGATGAGTTTGTTACGTGGTTCAGAGAACCAAGTTCGATGTAATATCTGACTTAAGCTAGAAGATTGAAATCAAAGCGATCAATAGTATCGCGCTTGTTGTTAAAGAAGTTGATAACTAGAAAAGCTACATGTAAAATGTGATTATATCACATTAGAACATAAAGGAAGGTATAGTCTGTTCTGGAATTTGGCTCTAAGAGACCTGAGTCTAAGCGTTGCGACATACGATGAAAGGTCATTAGAATATGACACATCGATCCATGGTAGTAAGAAAAGAACTTGCCTTAAGTTTGTTAAGAAGAAGAAGGAGTCTCCAGTAAGGATCGAGATTGTGACTTGAAGGTCATAATTTTGAGTTTAACATAAGATAGAAAGCAGGTGCAAGATTTGAGCACCACCTGCAGTCAAGAAGTCCAAGAGTTAGATACTCGTTTGAAGTAACATAGATTACGGTTATTACTTAGGATTGAAAGATAACGTATGGAATCATTATACAAGCCCTATTTCGTTGATGATTCTGGGACGTAATCATCCTAAGGGGGAGATAATTGTAACGCCCGCAGATTCGGGCTAGTCAATTTAGAGACAATAAGCGTAAAAAAATGACTTTTTGATAGATGATTATTTAGAATAAATAATCTTAACTAAGTTTTAGTATATTTCACAAGGTTTCCGTAGATATAAAGAACGCCGAAATCCGAGTTATAACGAAGAAGTTATGACCTGTCGAAGTTTCCCGACAAAACCGGCACGACACCGGGAATCATAAAAAGTGAGTTTATGATAGAGTACTTTTTAGCCCTAGTGATCTAAAAGAAAGTTGTAGAGTACGTCTCCACCTACACGTGGATATAAAGAACGTCGAAAACGGAGTTCGTATGCAAAAGTTATGACCTTCTGAAGATGTAGCTGTCTGAGGGCATGACACGTGGCAGAAACCCTAGCCGCCTAACGTCACGATGTGAATATGAAGTTCACGACGTGAAACGTGTCAGGGACACTAATCGGGGCTAGAAAACACGTGTTAAAGCTACGGGATGACTCATGGAAGTTCACGACGTGAACCTATCATGTTCACGACGTGAATGGGCCCAGAACAGCCTATAAATAGCGATCGAGACCCTTTCATTCCTTACACCTTCTACTTTCTTTCTCTCTCGTTTTCTGAAGCCGTTCCGCGTCCCGAACCCAACGATTACGAACCGCCGACCGTTTCTAGTTAGATTCTGTCAACTCACGCTAATAAGGTGAGTGTATATTATTTTTATCTTACATATAGATATGAAGTATTTTATATAAATTACGTGCTATGTGTGCATATTATATGTATACTTGTTATCTATGTTAGATGAACACTATTATACATGTTTTAAATGATTTAAACTGTATATGTATTTTATATCTACAAATATATTGGGGTAAAACATGGGTAGATGAATTAGATGATGTGTGATGAAATAAAAATTGATGAGAGGTATCGATGTTTAAGATGATTTAGTCATCTAGCAGAGTATAGACAACGACCACAGACTATTCTAGATAGTCCAGTGGAACGTTAGCAGACTCGTAACCTGTAGGTATTTTTGAACTAAGTGTTCATTAGGTGTTTTTGAACTAAGTGTTCATTAGGTGTTTTTGAACTAAGTGTTCATTAGGTGTTTTTGAACTATGTGTTCATCCGATAAGTATCATGTACAAAGTTCTTCTTTTTGACACTATTACGTATCGGGGTACGGGAGCGTACGGGAGTACTTTATTAGTATTTTCCCTATACTTTTTATTTTGAAGAGCTTTGGAGTCTTCATTTCTTTTATGAAGTGATCGGACGAGCTTCATGTGTCAACGTTTCCGGTCACGATGTCAGACCACTGCTAGGCAAAGTTCGATGCCGGATAGGGTGAGTCTGTAGGTAAAATACCTCACGATATTCAGACCATTGCTAGGCAAAGTTCGATGCTGGATAGGGTGAGTCTCGGGGTAAAATACCTCACGATATTCGGACCACTGCTAAGCATTGTTATCTAGATAACTACCCCTGACTTAATTGTCTTGTGGTTCTTTCTGTTACGAACGAAGGTTTGAGGTGAAACTTATTCCATTCCCCTCATTTGATGTCTTTATCGATCCTCGTTTGCTGCTAGGGAATTTCCGAAGCAGCTTCGTCAGTTTGTTGTTCATATCGATCCTTTAAGCTAGATCTTGTAAGATCATTGTATAGGATCAGTACGTGGGGATCGACGTTCGTTAGTGCTTGTAGTATAAACCTCGGGCAGCGATGGACTTCGTGCATATTCCTTAGGAATGAAGGATAGATGATTCTTAGGGTAGATCCTTAAGATTAAAGAAGATAATGGGGATGGGTAATTGGGTTGATTGTTTGATGATTAAATATAATAATTATATTATTGTGGGTTGAAAACCCTATGTACTCACCACGTTTCCCAACCTGACCCACTCAAGTTTATTTGTATCACAGGTGTCGATACGAAACTACTTTACACTGAGAGATTTAAAGGAGATGTAGATCACTAGTGTAAATAAATGTAAGGTCTGTTTATGCTTATGTTTCAGTATTGATGATGACATCCCAAAGTTTTAATATGAACAAAATACATTTCTTCGGAAATGCTTTGATAATATACTTATCATGTTTTTCTTGGAACAAATTCTGCAACATTTTTATTAAAAAAAAAAAAAGTACTCTGATTTTCAAATAAAGCATAAACAAAATCGGTCTTTTCTGGCCGTGAAATTTGGGGATGTCACAAATAGTACATCATCTGCATATAGTAGGTGCGATATTACTGGTCCCCCATTAGGGATTTGCAGTCCCTGGAAGACCCCTCTTTCGCAGGCCGCTCTCATCGCCACACTCAACCCCTCCATGGCTATTATAAAAAGGAATGGCGATAATGGATCGCCTTGTCTTACTCCCTTGGAGATACAAAATTCCTCAGTTGGACATCCATTGATGAGAACCGAAGATTTGGCTGATGCCAAACAGCCGTTGATCCACTTCCGCCACTTGACTCCAAACCCCATTGATTGCATGTTTGAGTTTAAAATGAAAGAACCCCTTTCTAAACTTTACAATATTATTACTCCAAAACATGCTACATGTATATTTATAAACGTATTTTACATATATGGTATTATTACAAAAGACTGGATACAAACCGACTATTAAGACTTTTACAAAGTTTTATATATATTACATAATTTCCCAGGAATTTATACACCAAATACAAAAGCTATAATATTATATATTCTACATCTTCTACCAGTATAAAACTATACTGCATGCTTATCACCTGCAATAATTAAACACTGAGAGGGATAAGCGGGTGACGCTTAGTGAGTTCAATAACAGTTACAATATAACATTATGACATATACATATCAATATGACAGAAGCAAAGAGGGACAAGGAATATCATTTTGCTAGAATACACAGGCTTTCAGCCCTATCTTAGCATTCTGCTAATGCCAAAGTGATGCTTATGTCATACACTTTATGGCCAAAGGCTACATACCAGTACCCAAGTGATGCTTATGTCATACACTTCGTGGTCAAAGGTATAGTTCATTATCATAATAACATGGGAAAGCACATTGAACATATAACACATAACATACAATTTTCCCTATATTGAACTCACCGTGAAATAACCGAATATATAAATAATAATTTGGGCAGCACTTCGCCTTTAAAAACGACTTTCTTTTATGAAACCGGGGATTTTAGTTGAAAATCGGGCTTTGCGCGGGCAAAGTTTCAACTTGAAAACATTATTTTCTCGGGCTTTCGGAGCGTCGGGACTTGCTTCGGGTGTCGGGGATGTTTCCAAGGCTTCGGGGGGGAGGGGGGTGTTAGGGTAATTTTAGAGAGATTTGGGGGTGTAAAAGAGTAAATTTCGTAACCAAAATCCGGAAGCCTTCGGTTGCTATTTATAGGGGACCGAGAGTTCGCATTACGCTGGGCGTAAATCTCCGGTACTCTGGGCGTACAGCGAGGCGGTCTACTACGCTGGACGTACGAGGTGGATGAGATTAGACGCGTCAAGCCTACGACACGTGGCACTCTTGCGAAGGAATAGGGAGGGTGACGGACTCCGAATCTCTTACACGAGTACGTTGGGCGTACTCATGTACGCTGGACGTACTTTGATTTATCAAACTTATAAAATCCATATCTTTTGCATACGAGCTCCGTTTTTGACGTTCTTTATATCCACGCGTAGGTGAGATGATATTCTACAACTTTCATTTAGACTCCGTCGGCTAAATTTGATTTTATTTTTAAAGTTATATTTTTAACGGGCCGGGATAGGACACGTCCGTTAAAAATTCATAACTTCTTCATCTGACATCTGATTTTGTCTGTCTTTTTACCGTTGTACTACTATTAACGAGATCTTCGATTCTCGTTTAGGTTGTGTCGGCTAAAAATCACTCGATCTTTATTTCGATTTTTTAGCTGTATACTGCTATACCGAAACTTAAAAAAATCATAACTTCCTAATACGAAGTCAGATTTGAACGTTCTTTTTATGAAATTTCTCGGTTTTATGAATACTACGACTTTCATTTAGATCATAAAGGCTAAAAAGTAGTTTATCGAAAACTCATTTTTATGTCATACGGCGTCGTGCCGGTTTTGTCTCGAAACTTCAAATAGTCATAACTTCTTTGTTATAACTCGGATTTCGATGAGGTTTTCGCCTAAATATTTCTAACGAGATTCTTTACAACTTTCAATAATATAATTTTACTTATTTTAAACTTTATATTTTCGTTAATTTCAATAGCTGATATTTGATTGGAATCTCATAAGACTTCCAATACTTTGTGAATGATTCTAAACATAGTTTTACTTCAATTCTAGTAAAAACTATCTGTTAGAACTCAAAGCTTAAATTCACATAATATTTCATAATATTATTCACTTTTAAATTACAAAACACGATAATTGAACGTGTATGTTACATAAAAATTCCCAGTTTATAGCGTCGAATGCTTTGTTGAAGTCGACTTTGAATAATAGTACCTTCTTTTTTACAGTTTTTGCCCACGAACAAATCTCATTAACTACTAGAGAACCATCTAGTATACTCCTTCCCTCCACATAGGCAGATTGTACCTCGTCAATGCAAGATCCCAATACCTTCTTGATTAGGTGTGCAAGTATTTTCGCAATGATCTTGTATATCGAGCCGATGAGGCTGATGGGACGAAAGTCACTTAGCACAATGGGGTCTTTAACTTTGGGAATTAAAGAGATGAATGACGAGTTGCAGGCATTGTCAATTTTCCCGTATTTCTCAAAATGTTTCACCACCGCAGCAATGTCCCCGAGTAGCACATCCCAATATTTTTTAAAGAATTTAAACGAGAACCCGTCGGGCCCCGGGGCCTTCTCACTGCCACACGCCCATACTGCTTCTTTGATTTCCTCCAGGGTAAACGGGGCCTCGAGTATTATATTATCTGTCGGTAGAATGCGTTTAAAGTGACTGCTCACCAGCTTGGGTCTAGAAGGCCATTTCTCCTTAAATTTATCAGCAAAAAATCTGAAAAGATTCTGCTTTAATTGCCCCCGGATCAGTGCACCAATTACCATTGATCATAAGTCCCTCAATCCGGGTTTTTCGATTATTATTATTAACATAGCCATGAAAGAACCTCATGTTTTCATCACCATCCACCGCCCACTTGATCCTGGATTTCTGTTTAATATCCAGTACCTTGTATTTCTCCTGCTCAGATACCATCTTGAGACTATCTCGCCTTTTTTCTTGTTCCACAATAGTTAATGTTCGTGTCTCGGCCACACGGTCTAATTTTTCCATCACCTCCTTATGTTTACGTAATTCCAGTTCCTCTTTGGGATGGTCACCAACTCTCTATTCCTTTAATCCTTTCTTAACAAATTTCAATTTGGCTAGAAGGTATTGGTCGGGTGTTCCGTACCCCATGAAGTTGTTCCAACAAGAGATAAAAGCTTTCTCAAATCCGTCTCGCAACAACCATGAGTTGAAAAGTCGGAATAGTGGTGGACCAAAATCAGGTATGGAACTGGATAATAGGATCGGACAATGATCTGATAATTCCCGGGGGAGGGCAGTGACAGTGGCTGTGGGGGAGATGTCAAGGAAGTCGGGGCAAAAAAGAAATCGATCCAGCTTACTAAGCTTCAAATCATTGTCTCGGAAGCACGTGAAGCGGAATCCTCCCATTTTAGGATCGATTAGCCCAACTTCCCTGATGAAATCATTAAGAAGAAAGTAAAAGGGTATTTAATTTCTCAATAAAAAGAGTAAATTACACGACTGGTCCCTATGGTTTTGGGTTATTTGCGCGTTTGGTCCCTAACTTATTTTTTTAACTCGGAAGGTCCCTACTATTTGTTTTTGTTACGCACTTGGTCCCTACTGTTTGTTTTTGTAACGCGTTTGGTCCTTGTCTTACCTGAAAAAACTATTATTTCAATAGGGAAAAATTGTGGGGTAAGTAAGGTAAGGTGATGAGGGTGGGGTTGGGAGTGTGTTTATTTAAATAAATAAATAAATCAAAGGCAACATAGTCTTTTTAGATAAGTCAGGGACCAAACGCATAACAAAAACAAACAGTAGGACCTTCCGAGTTAAAAAAGTAAGTTAGGGACCAATCGCTCAAATTGCCCTAGAACTAGAAGAATAGGCATGTATCATGTATGGAATTTTAAGGCTAATAATTTTTCTCGTTACATCAGCCTTAGTTTCCTTTTCAGCTTTAAACCTGCAATGCAAGCCAAGCATGTCGTGGGGCTCACTACGATTTTGCAGTTTGCACCAATGTCATTCTGTCAATGTGTATGCTATAGTGGGCCTCTTACTACAATTATATACATAGAATAACTTTTGCTTTTAAAATATTCATAATCAATAGTTTTTATAAAACTCTGTTGAAAGATTTTATCCTTGAAAATTTTAACAAAATTTAGCTGAATGAGAGGCCCGGTACTAATTTATTAATTAACTGATCAAACTCTTGCCCACCTAAGAGGAGCAAGAGTGATATCTGATATATTATGATCCAATGTGTAAAATGTGTGTGAGAGACCAAATCTGTAACTAAACTGTGTAAAATGTGTCGACTGTTGAGTGCCAAAATCAAAGTATATTTGTTTTAGTGGAACTTTCTATATAAAGTTGTAGAGCATGTGGAGATGTTAACTGCGCTTAATGTACGACTTATATCTCCTGAGAACATGAATAAATGTTTAAAAATGTTGGAGGCCTCAAACGGTTGAATCTTAGGGAAAAAACACCATTTGCTCAAAAAGATTTGAAGTGGTATACAAACTTATTGTACAGATTATCATTACTTGGAATTAAAGATGTTACATTTGTGTTGTCACGTTAGTATATCATTTATTTAACGCGTGCATGTTAAAGGGTTCTATAATTCATGGCGTGCATGTGTAAATTTATTGAGGTTGAAAATGGTCAGATAAGTAAAAAATAATACTAATAATAAGTTATTTTTTAAACTTGAAAATGGTCAAATGAATCAAACTGGTCGAAACTGGCGTCGAAAATATGTGCAAAGTAGAAGAACACACCACAGACAAAAGACTGAGCCATATGTGCAAAGTAGCAACATTTGGAATAAAAATATATTACATATACAAATATTCAACTATACCGATGAAAGAAAGAATTTATTATCTATATTCTTGTATATACAATCCTTTTGTGTAAAAAGCAAATGAACAACAAATGATTTCCATGAAATCCGTTTATTTTATTTTCAATCAAAATGTCGTCTTCGGGGTCGCCTATTGTTAACAGGAAGCGGGTTGTCTCCATTACCAGGAGCAGGGAAGTCCCACTTTGCAATATCTCCATCAAATGAAGAACTAACAAGCATTGGGTAATGAGGATGCCAACTGCAGTCTCTCACCGTTGACTTATGGTGCACAAGTCTCGCAACTTGAGCTCCACTCACCTGTTGGTTTATATTTATTTATCCTGTTAACTTATAATTTTGTAAAAAAAAAAAAAAAAAAAAAAAAAAAACTTACCAAATCATATATATAAACACAGGAGTCATGTGATCCGGTATATATATACTTGTGGCCAGTGCTGCAAATTTTATATAAAACAATGAATGACAAGTAGTTAATAAAAAACATTTGATCTTTACAGGAAAGATAAAGCAACTGTAGTTGTTACCTATATTCTGGTGAAAAATAGCAGCGTATTAGTGTCCGCAACACGGAATGACCTTTATATGTGGAAACAGACTGATCAGATGGATGCTTCACATCTCTTGCCCGAAGTGGGTAGTCCATCCATCTGTAATCCCATTCATAGTTTCTGAACCCTGGACTCCTGAAATCAATTTTAAAATACTTTTATTATATATAATTATAATTATAATTTATAAATAAATAAAGGAAGGAAGGACATTTAATTTAGCATACCGAGTGGCATTAGAGGACATTTTTCTGATATCCCAAAGCTTGATAGTCTGATCCTTTCCATTTGAAATGAAATAACGACCATCTCCACGGCTGTCGAGAAATGTAATTCCTTCCAGATGCCCCATCAGGATTCCAGCAGGTTTTCCTTTTGATCTGAAGCATCTTCTGTCCCAAACCTGTATATAAATAAATCCCTCTAATATCCCCATCCATTTATTATAAAAAGGATTTCTAACTACAAACAACTGTTTCTTATTAATTACCTTACACAGATTATCGTCACTCCCAGAATATATTAGATGGCTGGCTTCATCGGCAAAGCACACGCTGTTTACATCTGACTGCATCATGTAACAACATATGTTACTCTAATAATCTATACAATTCATACCATGTGAACGTGAAAGTATTTAGGTTTTAATACATAATAAATAAAAAAGAGAGATTACAAAAGAAAAATGGGTCAACGATGTTTAAAAGAAATAGACACATTCACTTGAGTCAAAAAACATAAGCACTCTGAAACAACAACCTGATTGTAGAATCAAAATTTTGCTAAAAAAGAGTATTACTATTACCGTATGTGCTTGAATTCGAAGGGAAAGTCTGTTTGCTTCAACATCATAAACATAGATTGAATCATCACTGCTTCCAGCTACAAGTTCTCTGCCATCATTAGAAAATTTCACTGAAAAAATTCCAAACGAATATCCCCCTTCATCATCACCAGAAAATTCTAGCGCTTCATGGATCTCCTGCAATTTATCATTGTCAAACAAATTTTCAATAAAAGCTTAGTAGTAGTAATAATCAGATTAACTTCCAATGTTTTTGCTCTGGAAAACTAAATGAATCAGGTGGTGGTATATACAGCATACCAAAACCAAACTATTTGATACTTGATAGCATGTACAAGACATTACATTAGAAAACCAATCGTAGAAAAGGGCAGTATTCTTCTTTGTTTAGTATATTGAAGAGAAGAGAAGAGAAGAATGAATGTGTAAATGATAAGGAAAATACTTGTTTATAAGTATAGAAAACAGTGGTTATATTACAATATAAATTGTAGTTTATCACAATTTTAATTAAAATGAGTAATTAACTATCCAAGCCCTCCTTTCGATAGTCTTCTTTGAACTTTACTCAAGTTTTAGCATATCCCCATATATAACGCTTTGATAGCTATGTGGGACAAGTTTTTTTTTTCTTGATATGCCCTTGATCACAACCATAAGAAGACTTGAATGATAGTCTTGATTAAATAAAAAGCACGAACTTCTTTTACTATTATGATCATGCCTGCAAAACACACATAGTACTAGTCACAAGATAGATGTAGTTTATACCGTGATGTTTGCATGAGACTCTGTTGCAGCAGATCCAATATTAACTATGTTGACAATAGGAGACATAGTGGCATAAACCTACAAGTAGCAATAACAGCACGTATATCTTAATAACTAATACAAACTAATGAACAAGAACAGATGGATTTTCTAGATCTGTCAAATGTTAAATCATTTTAGGCGGATCACTTTAAAAAAAAAAAAAAAAAAAAAAATCACCAGGAAACGCTTATCTGGTGAAAGAGATGTATCAGTAATCGTCCACCGCAAGCTTTTGGCATGGACATTCTTCTGAAGTTTCCACCCCTTTTCAGCATTATATATTTTAATGTGGCTTCCCTATTACAAAGCATAACTTTTATTTAGAGTAAAAACTCGAGGACAAATGTTTTCACTTGAAATCCAAATACTTGAGCAGGAGTATTGTTTTCCAGCAAAGGATAAAAGACCTTAAAAACTTTAGTGAGGCAAGAAAATTCATATTTTGATTTGTCATAACTTGAAACAAACAAGAATACCTGAAATGCAGCAACAAAAAGGGAACCATCGTCTGAAAACTGTGAGACATAAGCCCGGGTGGTCAACTGGTCAACTATAGAAGGACCTTTAACAGGCAAGTATTTATTTAGAAGATGACAGCGATCGGCTGCAGTGAACCTCCCTCTACCAGAGTAATTCCCTTCTCTACCAGCTAACATCTTCACTGGAGAAACTGGAAATTCAGGCCTCCGTGGAAGAACTTGTTTCAACCTTTTATGGGGTGCTGATCTCAGCTTTGTAAGCTGAGCAACTTCATGCTCCAAATTGTTCTCTGATGAAGGTTGAGGAGTGTCATTATCATCTCCAACAGGAGATGACTCGCTGTCTGAAAAGTCAGGGTCAATCTCCAATCTACTCAGAGCATATCCCATGTCACCTATAGCAGTATTCCAAGCCCTAAAGTACATTTTAACAGAAACACTTTATAAATGATTGGAGTCTTGGAATAGCATAAAGCATTACACTATGCTCCTTCATATCATCCACAATTTTCAACTTGCATCTCCTGCAAACAAGAATACCATATCATATCCTAATTCCAGGATACCCGTTCTAGAATTAAATTTGATATGGATTTGTTGGAAATTGGGAGCAAACACCTTTGTACTTTTATTGCTGCTTGTAAATTTTGATCTAGATTTCAATTTTCTACAAATTTCATGAACACGTAGCATTCAGCTTTTAGTCTTTAATATCAAAAGTCAAACTATTTGTGGTTCCACCGAGGGACTCTGATGAACACCTGCCTCACTAAGAAATACAACTGTAATATAGGAATCGGCACACCTTCGAACTAAATTTTCAGTTATTCATTCGATAAACAAGTTGATTTTCGGTGATTAATCATTCTATATAGAATCTTAAACAATACCATAACAGACTACCATTTGGTGGCTGTTGACTTGTTTATCAGAACTAAAAGCAGTTTAGCAACTGTCAAATCAACAAATTCTCGAATACAAAACAACACACCTTTAATCGCTGGATATATTCAATGATAACAATCTATAAAAACTAAAAGGAAAACACCGATTTAGCAATCGGAACCCCCACATTAGTGAATTACGGGATAAATACCACAACAAATTACATAAGCATCAAGAAGAATCAAACTCTAATTAAACAGCCTTGAAGCATCACTTGTGCGATTAAACAACGAGAATATAGCTATTGAATTGCCTGTAACTTACAGGAGACAAAACGACTTCTTGGTTATCTGAACTCCATCACCAACCTTCAAAGGACTTAATGAATAATTATTTATGTAGAATTTTTTAGTACATTTTCAACCGTCTTTTTCTTTTTCCTTTTCAGAAAACACTCGTATGTTTAAAAATTTTCAGAAAACACTCGTCCAACTTTGTTTATCATTTTAGAGGGTGTTTGTATTGACTTTTAAACTGACTTGACTTTTGACTTTATCTTTTAGAAAAAGTATTGGGTAAAATGAAAATGACTTTTTAATCAACTTTTCCTATAGAGTAAATTCAGTCTTTTTGAAAAGTCACGGAATGGTGACTTTTCCTAACTTTTCACCAGCTAAAAACATTAAATTACATTTATAACCCCATCTACCCTAATCAATTCACAGACAATATGTTCCCTCATTACTCTCTCGTTCTCTCCGCTCACCCACTTTCTTCTCTCTCGCATCTCGTTCGATCGTTCCTGCAACACCGGCGATCTTGCTGCAACACCGGCGATCTTCTTTCTCCATCTCCGATCAGGTAAGTTTGTTTTCTTTTCCAGTCGATTTCCGATTAATAACTCCGATTTTACAATATCTTTGTCGATTTCCGATTTCCAGTAGCAAAGAAATGTAAGTTTTCAATTTTCCTTGAACTGTTCTTCTCTCTCGCATCTGAAATACTGATTATTCTGTGATTTGTTCCTCCCGATTTCTGAAATTGATATTCTATAATATTCTGTGATTAACATACCTTTGTGAAATTGATGAAATAGGGATGAAATATTGATTAATAATTAGTGAACTTGATGAAATATGGATTAATAATTAGTGAAATTGATGAAATATGAAGCTGATGAAATTTTTTGTTCATGATATTTGTGTTAACAGGTAACCGATTTCTGTGATATTTTGTTTTTCTGTTTTGATTAGAATTTTGATAAATTAATGAAATCATTTAGGAAGGTTAATGAAATTGGTTTGTTGTTTAAATGTTGATACTATATGTAATTCACAAATAATGGATGAAAACGACACTACAATTGTTGATTGTGAAACATCTTTGAAAATGAAATTGGTTTGTTGTTTAAATATAGAAACATGTACTTTTTAGTCATAACCAAACACTTTAACTTTTGACTTTTTCCCTTCAAAAGCTAATCCAAACACATTTTAAAAAACAACTTTTACAAAAAGTTCTTTTACAAAAAGGACTTTTGCCCCACAAAAGCTAAGCCAAACACCCTCTTAGTCACTTAACTTTTTTAGGTGTTGTTTGTTTTTTGGAAAAAAAAACCTCTTCAGACCTCTTATTGTTGCGCGGTGCAGCACACGCACAACACTTTTCATCTCACAACTGTTTGTTTTTCAGAAGTCTTCGGATTAAAAAACATTTGCGCGTGTTCTTCTTGGCGCAACACTTGTTTTGCCTCTTCCAACCTCTTCTTCTTCTTTTTTTCTTGCTAAAATATTGATTACATATTGTTGAAATCTTATTTCACATTTTTTTCGATTTTTTTTGTTTATTCTTGTTGAAAAAATAATTTCTTTTTTTTATATTGAATAATAATAATTTGTTGATGATATATCATTATTTTATGCTAAAATATCTTTATTTTTTGTTAAAATATCATTATTTTTTGCTGAAATATCATAAATTCTTGCTGAAATGTCATAAATTATTAAATTTTCAGTATTAAAAACTATTTTCGGATTATAAAATCAGTTTATTTTAATTTTTTAATATCTGTAGCAGCATGCAGACATTAAAAAAACAAACACGTTTCTTATTACAGTCTGCAACCGTTTGGTCCACCTCTCTACTGCAGAGGATTGCAGAGGTGGTCCGCAGACTTTATGGATTTTTGCTTCAAAAAAACAAACAGCACCTTAGTGGCTTAATGAGGGAACGAATTGTGTTGCAACCTAACAATTTAGTCCCTTTTACTTATTATACCCGGTAACCATGCCACATCATCCCAATTTGACACGTCATCGATGACATGGCGAAAATGTATTTACGTCTTCGACCCAAACGACGTCGTTTTGGAATGTGAAACGTAGAGGCCACGTTCACACTGTTCATCCCGCCTCCGTATAAAATGTGAAGCTTGTGCCCTAAAATGGCACAATTCCTAACCTGGTTACCCCAACTACACCCTAAACTTCAATACCAATCGCAGAAACGATGCCTTCACGATCATCTCCAAATCACAGTTGGTCACCCAACTACAGTCGGCACATGGCTGAAAATGTCTCGAATGGAGTCACAAATGAAGACTTGGCGATCAGTCTGCTGTAGACACAGTTAGAGATGTCGCATGTGAGGGAAGAGATTGCAAACGACCTTCGTGAACTACGACGCAGCCTCACTGGAGACTTGGACGCCCTCAATCATGAAGTGGATGATGTTAGGGCAGGTCAACTCGATCTAGCTAACATGGTTGTTGATTTTAAGAAGCATTTATGTTCATTGCAAGCGTCGTATGTCAACATCGTTTTGGGAGAAACAAGTGGAAGAAAGTGAAATGGGTCCTTCGGGTTTTTGTCGTTCCTATTGTGGGGGTGTTAACCTACAAGTTTTTAAAATGACAGAAGAACTTTAGGTTATAACATTTCAATATTGGGTTTCTATTTTGTTTTGATATGCATATCATTTATTATCCTTATTAGTAACGCGTTTTGTTCATTGTCTTTTGGTTTCTGGTTGTAGTATTTGGTGGTTTTGTGATCATGTTGTTGTGATGATCAGTATTTTGATGGTAGTCATAGGTGATGGTTCTCGTATGTACTTAGATAGACGTGGTAATCATATTTTAACTTGTTTAATCGATGTAAAGATGCAGAAACCCATGAATAAAATGTTGGTTAAGTTCAAATGTTCCTGTTATAAATGTAAATGTGCATGTGTCGTGAAGTAATATGTATATTTTTTGTTGATTTTCTTCTTGGGACCACATGAAACAGTCAAACTTTTTAAACCATTAAAACATGAATCCCAATGTTTGTGTGTGGGACATGGGACAAAAAAGAAGAATCTAATACCCAAATTTGTCGTTGCCTATAACCCAGAAATGGAAAACACTGGAAAAGTGCTTTTTTGTTGTATTTCTGATTGTCCACTTTGGCTAATTGCCTGGAAGAAATGAAATACCCCTAATGGGTTAAGTCAAATAAAAAAGTTAAAACTGAAATACCCCTAGTGGGTTAAGTCACATAAGAAATATTGACTGTAATACCCCTGATGGGTTTAGTCAAATAGAAAAGAATGACAGAAATACCCCTAGTTCTTTAACTAATTAAAATGAGACTAATACACCTAAGGGGACTGTATGTAATTTAACTTCTTTTATTGACTAAAATACCCCTACTTTAATAATAACTTGAAATAACATACACCTATTGGATTAACTAATTCGAATGACTAAATTACCCCTAAACTAACATATACATGCACTCCTCAAATATTTTTAATGACTATATTACCCCGTACACACTAATATAAATAAGATCATACATATAATAAATACATAAACAATTCCAAATATCAAATGTTAAGATTATTTTAACATATATGAACATAGAAAACATAAATTCCCTTGTTCAATCCACATAACAGACACACAATTAAAATTGTAATTAATCTAACTCCATTGGCGATCCAACACTACTACCTTCACCTTCAACTCTTTTAGAAAGCTTTAGTTTAAGAATTCTCTCTAGCTTTTTCCTATTGCTTGGTTGACCTGTAGTATACACTTGCCCAACAACTTGATTAACCCTGCCCAGTTCCTCAGCTTCATTAACCCTCACCACTTGCTCAGATTCGTTTACCCTCACCACTTTCTCAGATTCGTTTACCCTCACCACTTGCTCATATTCGTTTACCCTCATAACTTCATCAGGTTGTAGCTCAACTGCATCATCCATAACAGCATCTTCTCCACCCCCTTGCATATTCACTGATTCTTGTGTTTTCATGAACTTTTGTTTCTTTGTGAAATTAGTTTTAGGAGGCCTTGGCACTTGAGTGCAAGTGGTCTTGTTGTGCCCTTTCTGTTTGCATATGCCACAAGAAACCTTTTTCCCTGCATTTGAAACCGTGTGTTTTCCAGACCTTTCAGAAGCATCCCTTATTCTTTTGATTGTTGGTCTGCCTGGAATTCTTCTTTTTAAAGGAGGCAATGGAGGTATAAAGTTTGTTGAAGGCCACATGTTCATCCAATTCATGCCACTAATAGACTGTTTGTAGGTATTATGGAAGAAGGTTGCCAGGTACAATGGATCTACATATGGCCCATCAGGTGTTACGTTTAAAAACACTAATGTAGCTACTGAATGAACACAACCATACCCATTTAGTTGCCATAACCTGCAATTGCATTCCTTTTTTGTGACATCGATAATGTACGACTCATCCATTTTCCTTGTTTCAAACTTCATACCCCCATAAGACACAACCTGCTAATGCCTACATAATGTAATGCAAATGTTTAGAGTTGACAGAGGTAAGGTATGTATGAAAAAATAAGTATGCATACCTTTGCTCATTTTGGAGAATATTCAATCTTGTTATGATGTTTGGACAAACAAAATAATGATTCCATCCTTGACCTGTGAGTTTCATAGTGACCATCCTTTGCATCACATATATACGAATGTCCTCTAACATGATGATAATAGGTTTCTTCCTAGCATCCAAAATGACACTATTAAAGCTCTCTGAAAATCCATTCTCCACAGATTCACATGATGAATTGTGAACTCTAAAAAAAGCTAGAGACCATGTCTTTGGATCTCTATCCAAAACAAATTTTCAAACTTGGCTCCACTAAACTTCTTTCTGAAATTAGCATATATATATATATATATATATATATATATATATATATATATATATATATATATATATATATATATATGCCTAGCACACTGCCTATGTTCTGCTGCTGGGAATACTTCTTTCACTGCGTCAACCAAACCCTGCATATGTACCAGTAATAGGTGAAGTTAGAAATGTAAATATTTATTATACTATGTTTAATATTTTACAAACATACCTTGTGTTGATCAGAAATTAAAACCAAACCACTTCCTTCATTCCAACATTGCAAATCTTCTGCAAGATTTTCAATGAACCATTTCCAATTCTCCTTGTTTTCCACACATACAACTGCCCAAGTAATTGGGAATATTCCATTGTTAGCATCCCTACCAACAGCACAAAGCAACTCACCTTGGCAAAAAGTTTTCAGGAAACAACCATCCAAGTTAATGATCCTTCTACACCCTCCACTCCACCCCTCTTTGACTGCAGCAAAGCATATGTAAATCTTGCTGAAGTAATTATTACCATAATGCATTGTATCCACAGAAATTTTAACAGTGGATCCAGGATTTGATCTTTTAATCTCCTCACTGTAAGACCATATTCTAGCATAATTTTCTACAACCGTGCCTTCAGCTAGACTCATTTCATACTTTTTGGCTCTCCTACACTGACTCATACTTACTATAATGCCAAAAGTGGTTTTCACCTCCTCTCTAAGTAATCTCACACTCATCTTCTGATTGTTGAAAAAATGTTGGGTAAAGTGGGTACCTATCCATCTATACGTAACAATTGATCCGAATTTAAAATTCTTTGAACAATCATGGTCACTAAAAAGAGACTTGATTTGGAAAGACTTGTCATCAATCATCCATGAACCCCAAACCCTAAATGTACATTTTCCATCACAACATTTGGCTAGCAACCTTCTACTATCATTTTCACAAAACATAATTGATAACCATTTGCAACAACATAGTTACAGAGCATGTGTTTCAATTTTTTAGGACTCTTAAACCTCATACCTAACACAGGTTCTTGCTCCTTCCAGTGCAGCTTTTCATTGAAAATATTTGGCAACTGAGGATAAAACTAGAGTGATATTATCTCATTTAAGTAAAGTTATTAATAAATGGCATGGCATACACAGTCAACAAGCCAAGGGGTTTAAGTAACACAGGTGGCATAAATATGATCGGCTGACCCCTTCACAATTGACATAATGACGTAATTGACCCGAAAAAATAAAGTTCGTTCCCTCATTCAGCCACTAAAAAAGTTAAGTGACTAAAAGGGTAAACCCTATAAAGTTCATAGGTCGTATGTGTCATTTTCCCCTTATATAAAACTAGAGTGATATTATCTCAACTAGTAAAAAAAGTTTGAGCTATGCCATGGGTTTTGACCGATAAAAAAAGTTTCCTTTAGTTTTTTTTCTATTAACAAAATATCGGAAATACCCCTTACATCTTTTCTTTTTATATAATAAATATAGCGAATCTCCTCAATCCCATTGCAATTGATTCAATAAGCACACATTGAAACTATAGTTGCCATCAAAGGAAAAAGCACATTCCAGTAACAATCTACAAAAAGACCAAAGCACACTTGAAACTTATTATTGCACCAGACCAAAGAGACTTCAAACTAAATAAGAATCTCTGTCTGTCTAAGCATAAAGTTAATTGTTTCCTTTCCGTCATGCATCGAAAGCTTTTCCATTCTCACTCCCATTGTCATTTTCTCCATCAGAGCTATCTTCTATTTCAAGTGTAAATGGTGAAAAGCATGAATATAATGGTTAAATTGTGGGTAAATTGTTGGAAATTTCTCATGCACATACCCGATCATGAATAAGTAATTAAATCACATTTCTAAAAAAAATTCCAATTGTTTTTGACAAACACACATCTTTTTAACTTCATAAACTCATCAAACATATCTTTATATTAGATAGAAGAGTTTGTTAGAGGATTTTCTCCTTGGTAGAATGGTTTCTCCAATCTGAAACTTGTTTTCTACTTTTTTTATTGATTAGTTGAGTTTTTGTGCTTAACATTGGGTCAGTTCATAGCATCTACTCTTCAAAACCAAGCGGCACAATCAGTTAGATGTATTCATTGAAATTCAAGTTAGTCGGTTTTCATCCCTTGTGGTGTATCTGAAGGGTCCACATACATCTGTGTGTATGAGGTCCAACAAACCTTCACCTCTTTCATAAGATTCAGTGAAAGATGATTTTGTCATCTTACCCAAAAGACAAGATTCACATGCATCATCCGACCTTACGCTAAATGATTCCAACACTCCATCCTTTTGGAGTTGGGCGATGCGTTTTTTGTTAACGTGTCCACAACGACAATGCCACAAGCATGCTTTATCTATACCATTAGACGAATCAATTTGAAATACATTATTGCCTAAATTGTCTACACACATCACATTTTCGTACACGTCATCACAAGGTAAAACTTCAAAATAAAAATACCATTTTTAAGCAGAAATTGAACCATTCAAATCATTAAAAGCATATCTAAAACCTTGTTTGAACAATGCATGAAAAGAAATAATGTTTCGTGTTATTTCTGACGAGTACCAACAATTTATTAAATCTAAATCAACACCATTACTAAGCACTAGACTATAAACTCCAATCTTGGTGACATGTGAAGATTGCCTATTCCCCATGATCAAGTTCATTCTACTGTGCTCCACCTCCTCACTTCTTCTTAGCCCCTGCAAATCAGAACAAATGTGAAATCAACATCCTGTATCAAGGACACAAGAACGAGAAGATGATGAGTTATCAGATGAAATAATGTATATACCTGTAGAAGTTGGATTCACCTTGCCATCTTTGATATCTTGCAGATACTTTGGGAAACTTCATTTCCAATGCCCTTTGTCGATGCAGTAAAAGCAAGTGGCCTCTTTGGGATCAGAGAGAGGAGGAGCATCAGAACTGGATTTACCTTTGGGTCCATTGCATGACGACCCATCATGAGACTTTCCCTTTCAGTTTTGCTTTGGAGTACCTTTCCTCTTCTTCCCCTTCCCTTGACCAATGGCCAGAACAGGAGCACTAGAAGGAGTGGAGGCAATACTATTTCCCTTCATACCCGCTTCAGCTGTATGCAGGAGGTTGTGCAATTGAGCCAAGGTGGCCTCACTGTTGTTCAAATGATAGGTCAAGATGAACTGATCATAACAACTTGGTAAGGAGTTCAAGATTATGTCAATAGCCAACTCATCTTCAAAATGCACATTAAGCCTCACAAGGTGCTCCATGTAACATTGCATTCTCTGTACGTGGCCACAAATATATTCTCCCTCTTTAATTTTGCACGCCATGAGGGACTTTACCACCTCATATTTTTTCTGACGAGCTCGCTTTTGGTACTTCTCAAAAAGGTCCTTGTTCATCTCATATGGCCACTAATCCTCATAGAATCTCTGGACCTCAAGGGTCATCGTGACGACCATGATGCAAGCAACTTTTGTTGCATCATTGTAGTGCCTCTTGTAGGCGGCTAGTTCTTCAGGAGTGGCCTTCTCTTCTAGTTATTTCTCAAGGACATACTCCTTGTCCTCGAAACGAAGGGACATTTTTATGTTGCGCATCCAGTCATTGTAATGGGTGCCATCCAATGTCACCTTTGAGCAGATGATCAGCAACAAGAAGTTTTGATTTGAGGAGGAGGAACCAAAAGCATCATTTGGAGTAGACATGTGTAAAAGGAAGGTAGTTTTAGTTAGATAAGAATAATCATAAATATAGCAACCCAAAAATGAAATATTAAGGTTGGGATCCAACTATATAATTCACAACTTAGAAAAGGGATGTTGTAATCTAATTGTAAATTTTATAAAGGTAAGTAAATGACGATTTACCAATTCCACCATGTGAAAACGAAATTGTTAAAAGGAAATTAAGTTTTTGATGAAAATCCTAGATCTTTTGAGATTTATTGAAACTGATTAATGACATGTTTAATCTCAGATTATGCTCTTCTATTTGTGACTAGGGTACCGAAGATCACAAACAAGATGTGAATAACCATGCAAATGTGCTTGGTAACCTCATTATCATTTATCATCTCAATTGATGTGTTGGTAAACCACACACGCTCCATCAACAATGATAATTTATGAGATACCCATTACAACTTTTTATTAGTCTCTATTAGTGTGTCGGTTAACCACACACACTCTACTAACGACTTATAAAGTGTAATGTGCAATTTCATGGGCTAGCATACAGATTCACATTTTTCCGAAAGTAACTAAGACTGGGTTTCTTTATAAAAGGGTTTAGTTACTTTTTAATATCATTATAATTTTAATGAGAATTATATGTCCTGTCAAACTCGTTCGACTAACGACCCTCCACTAATCAAGGAAGCGGTGAGTAAGAGTAGACACCCATTCAACTACCATTTTATAGGCAGTTTCCTTGTACCCCCTTATAGACTAGCTTCGTGAATGAGGCGTACTAGCGGTTCGACTGACTTAGTCTTATACGTATACTAATTATTAAACTTTTAATTTTACATATAGTATAAGGTGTTTTTAAAACCTTTCAAAATACTAGGTTTATAATTAAATTTCGAAAATTAAATATAATTTAAATTTAAAAAATAAACCAAATGATTTAATATTTATCTATTAATTAACATTTAATCAAATATATTAAATCAAATAAGGATTATCTAATTAAATTAATCAAATAATTTAATCTTAATCCTTACCCTCTAAATTTTCGAAAATAAGGTATAGGATTTAGTCCAATTTTAAATTATCTCTTTTGAGGTAAGTAAAATGATAATTACCAAAATTTGAAAAACCCTAATACATATCAAAATTTTGAAATTTGCTTGGGGAGGAAGGTTAGGGTTTCAAAACCCTAACCCTAATTTCGAAACTTAGGGGGCAAGATTAGGGTTTCAAAACCCTAACCCCATTTTCGAAATTTAGGCCTTTTAGGGTTTAATTTACATAAACCCTAATTTGATCAAATTCAACAATTATAGCAAATTCAGTTGAAAACAAACCAAACGCTCTGATACCACTGATGGGTTTTAGGCATAACAAAACAAACTTAAAACTTTTAAGTGTGCATGCAACCTGAAACAAGATCTATGTTTTCACTATCGAATCTCTAACTATGAACATCAAAAAGAACCCTATAAACCCTAGGTAATTTTCGAAAAAACACATAAAATGGTATAGGATTACATACCTTATTGTTATTATAGCAAATAACAATGATCCTTAAATTGTAGAAGCTTTGGAAGCAAGCACCACAAATGTCGTGCCTCTAGTGATTCACACCCAAGCTAGTAAGAAGGAAGTTAAGGAGAGGGGAGAGTATAATTTCGGCCAACCCTTGGGGAAGAAGTGATCGCCGAAATATGAAGGCTAGGAGCCTTTATATAGTGCAAGTAGGAAACCCTAGATAAGCACAAAACCAATATAATAAAATTATCTTGAATTGATAATTATCTAGCTTCCTAATTATCCTCTAAGGATAATTCTAGAAACCCTAAAATACCTCTAGAAACCATCTACCCTATGTGTGGAAGGTTTTGGAGCCTTTTTTTCAACTATTGAACAATTGAACTTTAGTCCCCACACTTTTGATTAATTCCATTAATCCCAAAATTAATTCCAATTAATTTCTGATTTATTATTAATCAAATATTAGTATTTATAATTAATATATTATTCTCATAATACATTAATAAATTATTTATTTCAACTGATTAATCAAATAAGAAATCAACCTCTCTATCTCTCTCCAAAAATCATCATGTCCAATTGCTAGGTTGAGGGTAACCTAAAAGGATTATGTTACTATCAATTCAAGTTTATACCAATTATAGTTATGGGCTTAGACACCTAATCCATCAGTTTTTTGAGCTTAAAATGAAGTATACACAAAGTACTACAATCTAGAAAAAATGACCTTGTTCCGAAATCATATGAGGAAGTTATGTATGTTTAAAGTTAAGTAAAAAAATTATAGAATGTTGAAACGAAAACCAAAAAACTCAACAACCCTTGTTTTGAGCTTTATAAGTCTGTGAATTCTTAACTAATTAAGATGTTTTTTGCACTTAAAATGAAGCCTACACATAGTACTATAATCTAGGAAAAAATAACCATGTTCCAAGGTCATATGAGGAAGTTATGTATGTTCAAAGTTGAGTAAAAATTTTATATAATGCTGAAACAAAAACCAAAAAAAACATGCATCAATCAATGAATATGTTTACTTGAAAAAAAAGTTTATAACTTTAATGTTCAGTAATGGGCATTATGCATTTGACATTAAAAATCTAGTTAATTAGTTATATCAAATACTAATTAGGTAATTGTATAATATGTCATGCTTAATTCAATTACCAAATCCTATTTACTAATTACAGTGAGTCATTGCATTGTACATTTGAATTTTTTTTTCTTCAAGAAAACATATGCATGTGATTGATGCATATGTTTTTTTTTCAAGAAAACAAAGTAAGCAGACATTGTGAACCAAAAAAATTATCAACAATAAAGATAACAACCATAATAGGGCATTTCTTGACTTTACGTATTATAAGTTCATTTATCGGGGTTCTCGTTACACTTATATTCATATAGTTTTTGGAAATCGAATGGAAATTTTTTAATTTGGGTAACTGATGTCTCCAGTTGTACGTGTTCATATAATTTGGTTACTATTTTCTTCTAAATATCTTAGGTCAAAGGAATCATATTTCCATTTTTGGGAAAAAAGTTGTAAGAAAGTTGATTACTGCGATAAATGTGAAATTACCATATTATTCTTATTTTAAGCAATCGTAGATTTTTTTCCTGATTCCACTCCTACTCTTAGAAATCAAGATGCTTGGGATTGGGATGAAACTGTTGAGGGGCATAAAGGTCCAGTTTGGATTTTTAGATCATAAGAGTTAAAAGATTAAAAAGACCAATGTTTATTAAGGTCAAAAGCATTTTAACAAACAGGTGGTGTGCATAAAGCAAACCATTAATGATCAATGAAGTTGTACAGTAACAAATGATGATTTTTTAACATTAAGGGTATTTAGATGATTATCTAATCATCGTAACATTATAATAAGCTAATTAAATCAATATGCATGTGGATGAACATGATGAGTAATTTCAGAAATTAGTCGCAATCGCTATACGTACCTTAACCCAACACCAAGTTTCTCCCCCCCCCTATGTATTTTATTGTGTGCGTATCTTGCTTCTGATTGCAGATGGGGTCTCAATATGATGATGGAGAAAGATCGCGTTATCGTGATGATGGTGACCAGATATTGTAACGCCCGCGGATTCGGGCTAGTCAATTTATAGACGATAAGCGTCAAAAATGAATTTTTTATAGAGGATTATTTAGAATAAATAATCTTAACTAAGTTTTAGTATATGTCACAAGGTTTCCGTACATATAAAGAACGCCGAAGTTCGAATTATAACGAATAAGTTATGACATGTCGAAGTTTCGCGACAAAACAGGCACGATACCGGGAATCGTAAAAATTGAGTTTATGATAAACTACTTTTTAGCCTTAGGGATCTAAATTAAAGTTTTAGAGTACGTCTCCACCTACGCGTGGATATAAAGAACGTCAAAAACAGAGCTCATGTGCAAAAGTTATGACCTTTCGAAGATGCAGTTGTCTGAGAGTATGACACGTGTCAGAAACCCTAATTTGACTGAGCTCACGACGTGAGCATAGAAATTCACGACGTGAGGAGTCAAAACGCAACTCTTCAAGGCTATAATACATACGGCAAATCTACGTTTAAGGCTCACGACGTGAGCATGATTTCTCACGACGTGAGGAGTCAAACGGACACTAATCGAGCCTAGAAAACACCTGGGAAGGCCACGGGATGACTCATGGAAGCTCACGACGTGAGAGAGCCAACGGTCTGTTACGATAAGTGAAGGAAAAAAACTTATCTTTAGTCTTTTAAACTTTCCTTACGACGTGAGAGAGCCAACGGTCTGTTCGACCATTTCATTCCTTACACCTAAACTTTCTTTCTCTCTCTCGTTGCTGAAGGCGTTCCGCGTCCCGAGCCCGACAATCACGAACCGCTGATTGTTTCTAGTTAGATTCTATCAAAGCACGCTACAAGTGAGTGCATAGTTACTTTCATCTTACACATAGATATGAAGTATTTAATATAAATTACGTGCTATGTGTGCATATTATCTGTGTTCTTGATATCTATGTTGGATGAACAAAAATATACATGTTTTATTGGTCTTAAACTGTATATGTATTTTATACCTATAATTATGATGGGTAAACGATGGGTAGATTAAAGATGAGATAAATGATGAACGATGAAAGATGAGATGAATGATGAGCGATGATATATGAGTGGTAAAATATGGTGAGAAGCGATGAGCCAAGCGATGACCCAAGCGATGGCCCCGTCATCTAGCAGAGTATAGATGACAACCACATACTATTCTAGACAGTCCAGTGGAACACTAGCAGGCTCACAACCTGTAGGTGTTGTGAACGATATGTTCACCCGGTGTACTCTAAAAACCCTGGCAGCTATGGACTTAGTGCCTGTTAAATGAACCCTGGCAACGATGGACTTCATGCCTATTCCTTAGGACAATCCTTAGGAATGAATGAGTGGATTATAGGCGATTCTTAGGATAAATCCGTAAGAATAGAGAAGATAATGGGGATGGGTAAATGGATTGATTGTTTGATAATTAAACATAATAATTATATTATTGTGGGTTGAAAACCCTATGTGCTCACCAGGTTTCCCAACCTTGCCCACTCAGTTTATTTGTATCACAGGTGTCGATATGAAGCTACATTACATTGAGAGATTAAAGGAGAAGTAAATCACTAGTTTAAATGAATGTAATGTCTATTTATGCTTATGTTTCTATATTGACGATGACATCCCAAAGTTTTAATATAAAAAAATTACATTTCTTCGGAAATGCTTTGATAACATACTTATCATGTTTTTCTGGGAACAAATTCCGCAACACTTTTCTGTAAGAGATACTCTGATTTTCAAAATAAAGCATAAACAAATCGGTCTTTTCCGGCTGTGAAAATGGGGATGCCACAGTTGGTATCAGAGCATTAGTTTAAGCGAACTAGGAATTTGTAGGATTTTTAGACTTAAACTTTGAATGCTAAGCGATGATCGTGAGATGAGTGTCTACCATATTTTAGACACAAGCACTAGTTTATTTTAGGAAAGATGCCTAAAATGCTTTTATGTGCTAAATGATTTATATTATAGCTATAAAGATGCCTTATATTCTATTATTTGATTGGATCTATGGTCTGTTGCCGACCGGATCTGGAAACCTTATGTGTTCTGGGTTCTAAACGTTTAATTATGATATTAGAACTTGTTGGATAAGGTGTCTAAGTCCATAACTATTTCTGGTATGTACTTGACCCGACCCGACATGGTCCATTTGGGTTGCATGGCACCATGCAATTGGATAAACTAAAATGAGAGAAATAACACTTATGGTTTATTAATATATTATAAGTTCTAATATATTAATAATATTATTTAATTAGTTTGATCAAGAATTAATTTAGAATTAATTAAGTGATCAAAAGATAACTAATTAAATATATGGGTAGATTATGTAAATCTTCCATATCTTATATAGTGGGCTAAGAGGCTCCATGGATTATCAAGTTGGGTTCCACCCATAGGATGCTCCATGGATGCTCCATGGGAGTTACAAACCCATGGGTCATGGAAATGAAGAGTCATGACACATTAGGGTTTACATGGTGTAACCCTAGATGTGTCAACACTATATAAGAAACTCATTCTCCACCAAAATTGGCTACACATAAGAAACAAGAGGGCTAGAGCCGATTTTGCAAGTGTAAGATTCTCTCAAAGTTTACTCCTTTGCATTTGGTGTTGTGTGAAGCATTTGAGGCATCACACTTGGGGTGCTAGGCTCACAAGGTTTCAAGGATCATAATCAACAACAAGGTAAGTTATTCTATCTTTCATTCAAGTTAAAAATGTTCCCCATGTATGCTAGATAGGAATATAACCTTGGAATTCAACTTTGCATGATTATTAGACAAACATAGATCGAAGGTTATTAGGGTTGCATGTACACTTAGGAAGTGTTAGAATGCTCAAAACCCATCAGTGGTATCAGAGCCTAGGTTTGTTTGTTGTTTTTTTTTGTGTGCAAACAACTTGAAAAAAAATCGTTTTTCTGTTTTCTGCTCGTATGAAAGTTTGCACATTTGTTGCTGGAAATGGACTGGAAATGGACTAGAAATATTACCCTAAGTCTAAGCGTTGCATTATATGATGAAAGGTCATTAGAACATTACCCAACGGTCTGTTACGATAAATGAAGGAAAAAACTTATCTTAAGTCTTTTAAGAAGAAGAATGAGTCTCCAATAAGTATTGATTTTGTAACTTGAAGGTTACGATTGAAAGTCCAACGCAAGATAAAGAGAGGGTGCAAGATTAAGCATCGCCTGCAGTCAAGAAGTCCAAGAGTTAGATACTCATTCGAAGGAACATAGGAGTTACAGTGATTACCTAGGATGAAAAGATAACGTATGGAGTCACTATACAAGCCCTGTTTTGTTGATGATTCTGGGACGTAATCATCCTAAGAGAGAGATAACGCCCGCAGATTCGGGCTAGTCAATTTAGAGACGATAAGCGTCAAAAATGAAATTTTGATAGAGGGTTATTTAGAATAAATAATCTTAACTAAGTTTTAGTATATGTCACAAGGTTTCCGTACATATAAAGAACGTCGAAATCCGAGTTATAACGAAGAAGTTATGACCTGTCGAAGTTTTGTAACAAAACCTGCATGATACCGGGAATCGTAAAAAGTGAGTTTATGATAAAATACTTTTTAGCATTAGGTTCTAAATGAAAGTTTTAGAGTACGTCTCCACCTACGCGTGGATATAAAGAACGTCAAAAACAGAGCTCGTATGCAAAACTTATGACCTTTCGAAGATGCAGCCGTCTGAGAGCATGACACGTGTCAGAAACCCTAATTTGACTGAGCTCACGACGTGAGCATAGAAATTCATGACGTGAGGAGTCAAAATGCCACTTTTTAAGGCTAGAATGCAGATGGCAAGTCTACGTTTAAGGCTCACGACATGAGCATGATTTCTCACGACGTGAGGAGTCAAACGAACAATAATCGAGCCTAGAAAACACCTGGGAAGGCCACGGGATGATTCATGGAAGCTCACGACGTGAGCATGTGAGGCTCACGACGTGAGAGAGCCAAAATCAGCCTATAAATAGCAAATGCGACCATTTCATTCCTTACACCTAAACTTTCTTTCTCTCTCTTTGCTGAAGGCGTTCCGCGTCCCGAGCCCGACAATCACGAACCGCTGATTGTTTCTAGTTAGATTCTATCAAAGCACGCTACAAGTGAGTGCATAGTTACTTTCATCTTACACATAGATATGAAGTATTTAATATAAATTACGTGCTATGTGTGCATATTATCTGTGTTCTTGATATTTATGTTGGATGAACAAAAATATACATGTTTTATTGGTCTTAAACTGTATATGTATATTATACCTATAATTATGATGGGTAAACGATGGGTAGATTAAGGATGAGATAAATGATGAGCGATGAAAGAAGAGATGAATGATGAACGATGATATATGATTGGTAAAATATGGTGAGAAGCGATGAGCCAAGCGATGACCCAAGCGATGGCCCCGTCATCTAGCAGAGTATAGATGACAACCACGGACTATTCTAGACAGTCCAGTGGAACACTAGCAGGCTCGCAACCTGTAGGTGTTGTGAACGATATGTTCACCCGGTGTACTCTAAAAACTTTGGCAACTATGGACTTAGTGGCTGTTAAATAAACCTTGGCAGCGATAGACTTCGTGCATATTCCTTAGGACAATCCTTAGGAATGAATGAGTGGATGATAGACGATTCTTAGGATAAATCCTTAAGAATAATGAAGATAATGGAGATGGGTAAATTGGTTGATTTTTTGATGATTAAACATAATAATTATATTATTGTGGGTTGAAAACCCTATGTACTCACCAGGTTTTCCAACCTGACCCACTCAGTTTATTTGTATCACAGGTGTCGATATGAAGCTACATTACATTGAGAGATTAAAGGAGATGTAAATCACTAGTTTAAATGAATGTAATGTCTGTTTATGCTTATGTTTCAGTATTGACGATGACATCCCAAAGTTTTAATATAAACAAATTACATTTCTTCGGAAATGCTTTGATAACATATTTATCATGTTTTTCTGGGAACAAATTCCACAACACTTTTCTTTAAGAGACACTCTGATTTTCAAAATAAAGCATAAACAAATCGGTCTTTTCTGGCCGTAAAAATGGGGATGTCACGGATATGGTGATGGTTATGATGATTGGATGGGAATGATAGAGGATGCAAGCTTGTGTTCTCGGTCTCTCTGTGAAACAAATAGGAAAAAAAAGAAATGCATACATCAAATGCATAAATTTTTTTTTTCAAATTGGTTTGTTGGTTCGTTCCCTAAAATAGAGTTCGTTGTTGAACCTGATTCATCTCTCTCTCTCTCTCTCTCTCTCTCTCTATATATATATATATATATATATATATATATATATATATATATATATATATATATATATATATATATATATATATATATATATATATGGCTTAGGTTATTCTATTCAAAGTAATTATTGTGTTATTGTATGCATAAATGTGGGCCAATCAATTTTACTTATTTTAAGAAAGTGATTAATATATATTATTGAATTAAATATAATTGAAAAATATCATCTAATTTAATTACAAGGGTATTTTAGTCAATTAATATAGATTTAATAAAGGAAAATTGCATATTTTAAGGGATCATAGATTCTATTAATTTTAAAATCCGATTTTACGAATTATAATTCTTTTAATTCGGACATTCTGACAGAATGTGTTTTTGAGTATATTCAAAAATAAAAATATTCTTGAACCATAAATAATAAAAATATTCTCGAACCTATTTCTTGATCATGACTTTAAAAATTTCTTGTAGAATAACAAATTCTTGAACAATTAATTGAAGAATAAAAACAAAAGATACATTATTTCTTATAGAATACGGGTAATAATTGTTAATAATTACATTTATTGTTAAAGAATAAAACTAAAAAAACTGTCAAAACGGGAAAGAAAATATCAAAATCTAACAACGACACTAATACATTATAAAAGAATAATGTTGCTTAGAATCACTTTCAATTTTGCGGTCCGTTCTTCAAGCATTTCTGTGAAAACAAAACCAAATTGTAGTTTAGATTCCAACAGAATTGTAATTCATGATTTCATTCCAACAGAATTGGAATTTATGATTCCATTCCAACAGAATTGGAATTCACGATTCCTTTTATCTTCTTCATGTCAATCTCAAGAATTGTACCACACGTTTATGTTTTCTTTCCCTTAGATCACAATGTGCTCCATATCTATCAAAATTCACAACTATACAATAAGATCATCAAGAGAATTGATTTTTTTTATCTATTTAACTAGTAAAACTCAATCAAAAGAAACATACCCAATCAAAGAAGATATCATCACCATTGTTTTCCTGCCAAAGAACACCACTAGAGATGGTAAATTACATTAGAGATGGTAAATTCCCACTAGAGATGGTAAATTCCCAGTAATCAAGAGAGAAACATTTGAAAGCAAAACATGTTACGTTGTTACCAGAAATTACATTATTACCCCTAGTTACAGAAATGCTTGATTGTAATGGGGTTCAGTCCTTTCTTTAATTCCCCAATCTGTATATATTTACACACACACACACAAATAAATAAATAAGTAAAAACTGATTAGTGTACTTTTAATTTCGTTATATATCAATCAAAGGAACCATTGTCGATATCCAAAATAGCTTTGGTCGTTTTGTGCTCTGTTTAGATCACTTTTCAAATCAGTAATCCCTATATATCTATCTTTTAATTCGTGTGGTCTGTGTATATATATAAATCAACGAAATTTAAATGAGAAAGAAAATACTTACAACAAATCTAGCAGACAAGAGACACAAGAGGATGCAAATACCCAAAGCCTTCCCCTAATTTCATTCGAGTTTTCTCACTTCACCATTCTATCATCTTCCCCACCTGGCTCCATTTCAGTATTTTCAGTTCCAGAACCAAAAGAAAAGGGAAATCTTCACCGGAGCTCCAGGAGCAAAACCCATCAACGAAACCACCAACAAGATTAGTAAATTCATCTGGATCAATCACTTCACCACTATTGTACAAAGAAGGAAACAACGATATATAGAGGAATGGAAAACAAAAAGCCCTAATTTTTAGATTGAAATTGCATGGTGGTTCTTCAATTGAAATGTCGGTTTTTGCTTAGATAAGGGCAACGTCGGAGGTGGTGAGGTTTTTTTGAAGTGCTTTGTTGGCTGGATCAGGCCCTGAGAAGGATGAGAACATAAAGGGAGACCGTAATTTGCAAAAAATAGGGTCGAAGCACCACTTCTCCGATCCCGTATCCGATCCCATAAAGCGCAGAAAGGTCGGATTCTCCAAAGTCGGTGAGTTTTCCGGTTCTCTGTCTTCTGTCGATCGATTCTTCTCCCCCTTGATTCGTGATCACTGGTGGAACAAGGAGGAGTCCTCTGGAGACCGATTGCCCATCTTTGCCCGATGCTTCTCCCCGATCTTTTCCCGATCTGTTAGTCAGGTGATGAACACGGGGAAATAAAGCCCTTCTTTTTATTTCAGTTCATTCTTTTTTAATGGAAGACATCGGCTGTATATAAGAAAAGAATTTAGGTTAAAATTGAATGCTAGCAAGATTATAGGGATTATTTGTGGAAGCTAATTATCAAATTACTAAAATACCCTTGTTTATTTATTTAATTATTTAATTTTTTACTTAATTTTAATTGGTCCACATTTATGCATACAATAACACAATACTTAGTTTAAACAATTGAACGCAGCGCATATATATATATATATATATATATATATATATATATATATATATATATACACACACACACACACTAGCCGTTACTCGCGCAAAGCAACGGCGACGAATAGTTTTTTCAACGATATGTTTCTTTTACAAAAATGTTATGTTCCAAAAGAAAGTACATGTTTAAGACAATAGAATCCAACTTTTGCGTTATTTTTGACATGATACATCAAATAACTGGTAAAAATAAACGGTTCAAGCCGACACAAAATATAAATCGTTTAAATCGTTCAAACAAAAATAATATAATTATATACGAATACATAAAATATGGAAACGTGTAAAAACACATAACTGCTAATACATTATTAATCTCGCAACACTTCTTTATATACCACGTTTGTTGTATAAACTTCATCACGTTTAAATTTTCGTTAGGCTTCACTAACACTTTTGTATTGCCACATGAGACTCCTCTGGATAATGCAACATAAAGTTGGTCCTGCGTGAATACTGGGTCTCGAAGATAAATACCTACATTCAAAATTGTTTGTCCCCGAAATTTATTGATTGTCATTGCAAAGCATAATCGAATAAGAAATTGTTTCCTCTTTAGCTTGAATGGGAACATGTCTTCATCAGACGCAGATAGAAGAAGCTTTGGCAAAAATATCATCTTGTCAGCATGTTGACCAACAGTTATTTCTGCATCAATGACATTTTGCTGAAAACTTTTGCATATCAATCGGGTGTCATTACACAATCCATTTGATGGGTCAATATGTCGTAACAATATGATTGGGCATCCATTTGGACCATATCTGTAACGAAAAAATGTTTGGGACGAAAACCCAGAATTTGTGAAACCCTAGTGACCATTTATGTAACTTTATCTAAAATATATTAAGATTTTTAATAACAATTTTGTGAAACTTTAATCATCAGATTATAATAACAAAAAAATGTAAACTCAATCTGTCTTTTTGCGGCAACAAATAGTTGTAACCCTAGATTATAATAACTAAAAAATGTAAACTCAATCTGTCTTTTGCGGAAACAAATAGTTGTAACCCTCGCAATGCAGTAGGTTGTGAATTTTTTTTAAGATTAGTTTCAGCTCGGCTATAAGTTTTCTTTCGATAATTATTATCATTTTGGAAACATATATTCCAAAGAACGTATCAGGATTAGAATGGACGAATCTATGTAGGATTATTTTTGAAAACATAGTTATTCCAAAGAACACAAAGTCTATGTATTTTCATCTTACAGTTTATTTTGTATTAAAAAGTCTATGTATTTTCATCTTTCAGTTTATTTTGTATTTGTAGGGTGATGAAAATATGCCTAAAATTGACCATTTCTTGCTATAGAGTATTAATCACTTTCATAGTTGTTAAAATCGTACGAGTCACGAGTTGACTCGTACGAGTCGAGCCATTTGATACCCAAAACGGTTCAACTCGTAAGGTGACTCGTTTTTTGTCTGAATGGTAAAAAAATTCCGGTTCAAGTACCGACTCAGACCGAGTCGAGTTGGCTCGTAAATCGGACGAGTCATGAAACATGTGGCTTACTTTCGTTTATCCAATGGTTAAAGTTATTATCCGGTGGTTAAAACTATTATCCAGCTGTATGATGGGTTTTACAGAGATAAAAGTCAAAGTGTAAAAAGGTATTGTCCTTTTTTTCTTAAACTGAACTTCATGTCTGCTCCATCTTTTCTTAAACTGAACTTCTTGACTCTTCCTTTTTTTTCCTAGACTTCTTCATTTCCTAAGACTTCGTTAGTTCTTCTTCTTTACCTGCGATTCTTCTTCTTAACTTTTCCTGCAATTCTCCTTCACTCCTTCATCACTTAACAGGTAAGATTTTTTCCTCTTTTTCACTTTTTTGTATAAGATTATGATATTGAATGTGAATAAATTTGTTGAATCAATTTTTTTATCTCTAATATTTGAATTTTCTCGGACAAAAAGAGTCCCCAAGGGTATTTTCGGAATATATTGTTTTTTAAACATATGTGAGTTAGTTCAGGAAGCTAACTCTTTCCCATAAACTTTTTCTTAACCTGTTCTCGTTTTCTGTCTTCCCTGTTCTTGTCTATGTTCTTTATCTGTTCAAATATTATATGTGTTCTCGTTTTCTTTCTTCCCTGTTATCTCTGTTCTTTCTCTATTTAAATATTACCTGTGTGCAATTTTTATTTTTGATCAGGTTCTGTTTAGTAATGTGATTATCTTTGATCATGTTCTTTGGTTTGTAGAGTTTAATTATGCCAAAAGGAAAGGCAAAACCAAATATCACTTGGGGACATTGTACTAAAGTAGATCCAAAAAAATAGAGTTAGATTGCAATGCAATTATTGCAATAAAAATTTTTCTGGAGGAGTATTTAGAATGAAGAATCATCTTGCTGGAACAAAAATAGATGCTTTTGTTTGCACTATGGTTGATGAAGCTACAAAAGAACTTTTTAAAAAATTATTGAGGGATTTTGAGGAAAACAAGTCTAAGGCAATGGATGATGAATGTTTTGAAGTTGAGAGTGACGGGAACGGGAACGGGACTGTGAAATCGGTTTTCAATAAAGGAAAACAAAAAACACTGAATCAAGCATTGAAGGATAGAGAGCCCGTAACTCGAGCTTTATGTCGAGTTATATACGGTGAAGCGTTGCCATTTAACTTGGTGAAGTCTCCATTGTGGAAAGAAGCTTTGAGACTCGTAGGGGAGTATGGGAAAGGATTGAAACTTCCTTCATATCATGAGGCGAGAGTAACATACCTAAAGAAAGAGGTAGAATGTGTTGAATAAGGGTTGAATAAGTATAAGGAAGAGTTGAAGAAAATGGAGTGCACTCTTATGTCCGACGGTTGGACAGATGGAAAATAAAGGTCTATCACAAATTTTCTTGTGAATAGTCCAAGTGGCACGGTATTTGTGAAATCAATTGACACATCTTCGTTTGCTAAAGATGCAAATAAGTTATTTGAAATGCTTAATTCAATTGTTGAAGAAATTGGGGAGGAGAATGTGGTCCAAGTCGTCACCGATAGTGCTTCGGCTTATGTGTTAGTCGGTTCAAAGTTGGAGCAAGAGAGACCTCGTTTATATTGGTCACCGTGTTCCGCCCATTTGATTGACTTGATCTTGCAAGACATAGGAGGTGGAAAAACATTCAAAGACACCTTAGATAAAGCACAAAAAGTAACCGTTTATATTTATAGACATTGTGTTTTGTTATCCATGTTTAGAAGGTTCACCGGTGGTCAAGAATTAACACGAGCCGGAGTAACACGATTTGCTACTTCTTTTCTTACATTGAAAAGATTTAAAGAGTTAAAACATCCCATTTGACGGTTGTTTGCTTCTAATGAATGGGCCGAATCCACCTTTGCTTCTAAAGATGAAGGGAAGTTAATTGAAAGAATTATTTTGGTTGATGTCAACTTTGGGAAGGCTATAAAATATTGTTTGAGTTGTGTAGTTCCTATTTTTAAGGTATTGAGACTTATGGATGGTGATGTGAAACCGGAAATGGGATATATATATATATATATATCAAGTTATGGATCGGGCAAAAGAACAAATAAAAGTGAACTTCCATGGTGTCGAGTCAAGATATAAACCTATTTGGGACAAGATTGATCTTAGGTGGAATATGCAACTTCACAGGCCACTTCATGCCACGGGATCTTTTCTTAATCCTAGGTATATATTTTTATTATTTCACTAACATTTATTATATATGACTAAACACATACTTTCTTTTATTTTATAAACTAGTCTTCATTTTGAGGAGAACTTTAATGTCGATAAAGAAGTTGTAACGCCCTGTTCTGAATTGACTCCTAATGTGAGGCTGTGGCCCGAAGGCCGGTCATCATAAGGATTATGCCTTTTGAAAAGGGTAAGATCTAGGCTATTTTGGGTGCGAGAGATGTATTAGAAGCGATCTGGATGTTCGGTTTGTGTTTTGGAGCCTAAGGGTATTTCGGTAAAGTGTCAGTTTGGGCTTTTGTGGAAAATGGACTCTTGTTCGGAAGGTCTTAAGAAAGATATGAGTTGATATAAGTGTACAGCTTCTCGTTACCTTTTCATGGATATAAGGATTGTCGAAAACGGATTTATAACGAAGAAGTTATGGCCTTCGGAAGTTTAGTGGTTTCAGGCTTAGCCGAGTACGTTGGGCGTACACAAAGAGTACGCTGGACGTACTGGTGAAGAAGGCAGTACGCTGGGCGTACTGACCAGGATGGGTCGCGAATGTTCTTCGGAGTACACTGGGCGTACGCCAATCAGACCTGAACCCTATTTTAGGGTCTTGGACCCTATTTAAGCTCCTTATCTCATAACCTAACCCTAATATCTTCAGCCTCCACCCTCTAAACCCTAGAAATCAACCCTTAACCCTCATTTGAGTGATTTTGGAGCTTGGATGGCCATTAGAGGAGTATTTTGGTGTTTTTGAAGAAGAAGGTGTTTAGAGAAGAAGCAAGAGATTGAAGAGAGCTTGTAGATCCAGAGGTTTTACATCATTTCCAGCCTATTGAAGGTATAAAGTTATCATCTTGGTGCTTCTACATCATAGATCTAGGTTCTCATGGATATTGTTCCTTTTTGGTTTCAAGAATGGATTTTTATGGTGCAAATCCGTTTCTGGACTTAGGGTTGCCACCCATGAAGCTATTTGAGTCCCTTGAGTAGTAAAGTTGCAATCTTTAAGGCCCATTTGCATCCATGCAAGAGATCTAGCCATTTCCATGAAGATAGTTGCTATTTTTCCAAGTTTGATTTCATTTGGTGGGGTGCAAGCCACCAAGTGATCAACTTTATGGGTTAAGAAGGATTATTACACTCAGATCTGAAGTTTGGAAGTTGTGTCTTAAGGGATTAAGCAGCTTTGAAGAAAAAGGCTTATCAGGGGAGTACGTTGGGCGTACACGCCAGTACGTGCAGCGTACAAAAGAGTACGCTCAGCGTACACTCACACAATGGACTTTGCGTTATTGGGCCTCGGTTTGGGGTCAGGCTTTAAGTTAGCAGATTTTGGGCCGTGATGGGCCACCAAGAGACAGTTAAGGGCCCAAGGACTAGTTTGGGTTTGGGTGGAAAGCCCATTTTAGGAGTTGGGCCCAATTTAGAAAATTGGGCCATTGGAGGACTTTAATGGGCCTTAGTCATTTTGGAAAGACTAGAAAGGATTGGGCCTCGGTCATGGTCCAATTTAGATTAAAGGGGTAAAATAGTCATTTTACCCTTAGATGGATTCTCAGTTTTTGACTAAGTGTTTATTATGGTCATAATAGCCAGGGAGTAGTTGGCGCAGCGGACAGAGTTACCTTGCACGAGTTTTCAGCAACCAGATTGAGAGGTACGTTTCCTTCCAGTAGTAACGAGTCTACGGCCACAATACCGGCCCGTTTAAGTAGTAGAGTATGTCGGGGTAAGCCCGATGTCGGGGTTAGCTCGATGCAGTTTATATGTTTCCGAACTTCGGTCTGATGCCGGGGCGGTCCCGAGAAGTAGTTATGTATGCTTGATGTCTTTGTGATTCATGCATGTTTATGTGTTATGTGTTATGTGTTCCGGACTCCGGTCCGATGCCGGGCAAGCCCGATGCAGTATATGTGATTATGTTATATGTTATGTGTTCCGAGGAAAGCCCGATGTATGTTAGTCATTATGCCATGTATTATGTATTTCGGGGCAAGCCCGATGTATGCTAGTTTATGTGTTATATGTTGTTGTTCCGGGCTTCGGTCCGATGTCGGGGCAAGCCCGATGCAGATTATGTGATTATGTTATGTATGTGTTGGGGTAAGCCCGATGTCGAGGCAAGCCCGATGCCGGGTGAGCCCGATGCCCGATGCCGGGGTGAGCCCGATGCCGGACAGGAGTCTGATGTCGGGTAAGCCGATGTCGGGATTCGTCCTGATGCAGTTGGGAGTAGTCCCAGAGTTATGTGATTGTTTTATGTTATGTGTATGGTATGTGGTAGTTTGGGGGAGCTCACTAAGCTTCGTGCTTACGGTTTTCAGTTTTGGTTTCAGGTGCTTAAGTTTTCAAAAGAGGAGCTCGGGAAGATTGCAGTGCACACACCATTTGTTCAGCCTGGGATGTTTATACTCTGATATATTTGACAGGTGTTATTATGTTCTTGGGATATACGATTTATGATTTTATATGTTGAAAGATGATGATTGTTTTATTAATGATTTAAAACGAAATTTTTGGCTTGTATTTTTGGGATGTTACAAGTTGGTATCAGAACCTTGGTTTGAGGGATTCAGGCACACTTTCGGGTGTGTCTGAACTCAAACTAAGGAATTGGTATAGAAATTTTCAAAAAGAAAATCAATTTTTGTAAAAAGGATCTTGAGGAAAGAAAAGAGTTTTAGAAAAGCGAAAAGAATTTTTAGAAAGAAAAGAACTTTGAAAAGAGAAAAGGGTGTGGTGCATGCAATCAGCTGAGCTCAAGTAAGTACTCCCAAATTACCCATACAAGTTTATGCTATGTTATGATTATCAGCTTTATTACAACAACATGCTAGATTAGGACTAAGGATCTAGGAGCCTTATGTGCCTGTTATATGTGTTCAGCTTTATGAGAACTGCATGCTAGTACAGATTCCTGAGTAGAGGATAGAACAGTTTGATTGGGTTATGTGGTTAGTTTTTCATTGTCCGAATGCTGCTTGCTTTGTGCTTTGTGGGACTTCTAGTGATGTGAGTTAGCTAGTAAGTGAATATGCTAAGTCACATATGGAACAGGCTGAATAATCTCAGAGTGATGGACTTGGCCCTATTGCGCAGCTCTCGTCTAATTCCAACCGTTCTAGGGACGAGTCTTTTACTCGAAGGATTATCTGATCTCTGTTGCATGTGGCTATATTCATGAGGTAGTTAGTTGACATTAATAGGAAGTCCTTCAGCAGCTAAGGACGGGGTGAGACAGAGATTTTTTCTAGGGCAAGCCTAGGATGAGATTAGCATGAGAATAGCAGTAGTAGTAGAAGGAACTTGGTGGGGTCGAGGCAGTTCTTGAGGAAAGTACGGATAGATGTGGAAGGTAGTATGGGCCCGTACTATTGAAAGCAGAGGATTCGTACTCGATTCAAGAAGGCATGAGATAAAACCAAGGAACTTGTAGTGTGTGTGTGAGATCCCTCAGTAGTAATGAGTATTCTTATGGTAGTTACGGAATGCTTGCAGCATGGTGACGCTTCGGGGTAGACCAGTGGGCAGTTCTGGTGCAGATGAGGGATCAGGCTCGGGTTCAGGAGCCGAGCAGCTCGGGGAGCAGATACGAGAGTTTATTTCAACTGAAATTACATGCAGTATATTGGACCAGACTCCTTTGATCTTCGGTACAGTCAAGGAGGGGATATTGGAGCTTTTGGATAGCCACCTTGAGGTCTTCCGGGCCGAGATCATTGCGGGGCAGTTAGGGGCTCCTCTGGGGCCCAGTTTTTATGGATCACTAGGATCCCTCGGAAGGGAGGATACCGTTATTAGATCTTGTTTTCAGGGATCAGAGGTGGGTCACGCACCTTGCCTCCAGGAGAGTCCACTGCGCGATTGGATCGTTGTGGAGATTTCGCGAGCCGTACGTGAGGAGTTACCCGGCATTATTGAGCGTGTTACTGGCAGGATAGCCGCTAGGTTTCAAGGTCAGACAGCGACTGTGCATGCCGTTGATGGAGTAGTCGGGGTAACTCGGGAGTAAGAGATTGTGTTAGATGGGCACCTAGGAAAGAGGAAGCGGGAACATGGTCTGAGTCAACCAACCGAGCAGTTAAGTTCGGCTGTAGCAGGAGTCAAAAACCCAAAGGGTCGTGGCAGTTCCACAAAGGACGAAGGGGTACAAAAAGATTTTTGTAGCAGGTCTAAGTGCGGAAGGTGCGGGTGGAAGGGTCACAAGCGTCAAGAATGCACGTTGGAGGAAGAATTGTGTCATCGTTGTCATCAGCCTGGACACATCAGAGCAAATTGCCCCCGTATAGGGGTTAAGGCAGCTCCGGTTTCATTGCAGATACTCCAGCAGGGAGGGGTAGTTCAGGCTCCAGTGCCCATGGTTCCGCGGGAAGTCAAGATCGAGCCACAATAGATCGCTGGTATGTATTCCAAATTCAGGTTTTGTTCATGAATTTATTGTTATGGTACTGCATCGATATTAGTAAGGTTATTTCAGAATTTTGTGGCCTGCTTGTGATTGAGTTATACGTCATCTGCATACTATGGATGTTAGTGTAGTAGTTCGAAGATGTTCCCTTTAGAGCAGGTTCTCAGGATGCAGTCACTGTAGCAAGTGTGTGGCTGGGGCTCGGGAGGTGTTATGTTAGTCTTTCAGAGTGGTTCAGATTCGGTATCGGTTAGTTTTAGAGCACTAGCAATAGTAAGTATTGGTTGCCAGCCGATCGATCGTTGGATGATAGGAAGGATTGGGAATACTTTCCTTAAGCTATGGGCTGCAAGAAATTAGCGGGATCAAAGTGGGGGAGAACTACCCGAGTGGTCAGAAGCAGAAGTAAGTGCGTGACTGGTTTGGGTTTTGCATCATTGTTGAGAAGGAAAGCAGCCAAGTGGTTGTTTGGATGGAGGAGCACGTGAGCGGGGAGTTGGGGAAAACTTCCCGAAGTAGAGTTCGTGTATGCATGATTAGCTGATGACTGGTTGGGAAACCAGGCTAGAGATTTCTTTCCGTCAGATCGGGAGACGGTCGAGTGGTCGTCTTGATTGAGGATTGGATGAGTTGGGAGTTCAGAAAACGTTCCAACATTTGGTTTAAGCTTTTCCTTGGCTTTGGGAAGCAGGTTTCAGTAACCAGGTTAGAGCCCCAGTTAAGACTCAAGTTCAGTTGAGTGTTAGGTCGAGTGTGTGTTCGACTCAGTGTGGAAGTGTTGTAAGTTTGCGGGTGTAGCCGTAGCATTCACTAGCAGCCAGATAGTGTTAGAGTGTTGTAAGTCTGCGGGTGTAGCCGTAGCATTCACTAGCAGCCAGATAGTGATAGAGTGTTGTAAGTCTGCGGGTGTAGCCGTAGCATTCACTAGTAGTCATATAGTATTAGAGTGTTGTAAGTCTGCGGGTGTATCCGTAGCATTCACTAGCAGCCAGATAGTGATAGAGTGTTGTAAGTCTGCGGGTGTAGCCGTAGCATTCACTAGCAGCCAGATAGTGTTAGAGTTTTGTAAGTCTGCGGGTGTAGCCGTAGCATTCACTAGGTTGGTAGATAGCATGGGAGTGTTGTTAGATCGCGGAAGGAACAGTAGTACCCACCAGTTCAGCTGCAGCAATGAGGATATGGAAATCCACGAATTGGATTTCGGAATTACCCAGATGGATTAGACCTGGTTGAGCCAATGATAAGACTGTAGGAGCGCCAGTACAGTTATGAGACCAGGGAAGCAATGGACTGCTTAGAGTCGTTTGTGATAAAAGGCTACCATTGGTCAGGTAGCAAACACTTCTATCCTGGGGTTTGGTGACGTCAGGACTCAACGAATGGACCCGATCAGTTAGATCAGAAAGTTATTAGAGCCTCAGTGGCATGATAATTGGTGGCAGCTAGTTCCATAGAAGGATTGGGAATCCTTTCCAAGCAGTTGAACTGTAAGAGCTAGTCGAATCGAAGTGGGGGAGAAACCCCCATGTAGTCAGGAATAGAAGTAAGTGAGAAGTTGGAATGAGTTCGCGACCTTTGCGAAGGGAGGAGAACAACCCAAGGGGCTATGAGCGTAGACGAGTACATGAGTGGGAGTTTGGGAAACTTCCCCACGTTGCAATCGTGTATCGCGAAAGTTGATGGCTGGTTCGGGAAACCAGATGGGAGAGCCTTTTCAGTAGGCATCGAGTGAGTCAGGACGTTAGGCTGCGTGAGGGTTTGGCATGGAATGTTTTGTGTTGACAGGTAGTGGTCAGACCAGCATGGAGAGTGTTGCAAGACGGTGGGTTAGCCGCAGCATTCTTCAGTAGCCAGTTAGAGGAGTGTGGACGAGGGCCCGCATCTCCTAGTTAGCGGAGTGAGGGCGAGGCCCGTATCTCCTAGTTAGTATGATCAAGATCAGGAGGGGTTAGTATGTTGAGATTTAGTGTGGAGTCAGGCCTGCTTAGCGCTAGATAGGTGAGACCTGAGGGAGAGGCCACTCCGAGATATAGTTGGGTGAGACCTGTAGGCGAGGCCCGTATGATCGTAGCAGCGCAGGTAGGATCTGGTAGAGACCTTTAGGGTCAAGATAGGGGATCGGGAATCCCAGGATATATAGAGCCAGAGAGGCAAAGTAGAAGGAACAGTTTTAGGCAGCCGAAGCTTTCTGCAGAAGTCGCTGGGGACGACTGAGAGACTGAGCTTGGGTGCAGTAATCGGTGGGAGTCCGGTAACCCAGTTAATGGCGGATTAGTAGGGACCAGGGTGGTCTCGGTTCATCTGGAGAGCGGATAAGAGACAATACAACCTTCAGATAGGGGCAGCGATAAGAGGATTCATGCGTGGAGGTAGTTATTGACTGAGAGGTGCTAAGCCACTAACAGCTGGATTAAATAATCTCAGAGTGAGTGATTTGACTCTGTTGCGCAGCTCTCGTCTGAGTCTAACCGTTGCAGGGATGAGTCTTTTACTCAAAGGATTATCTGATCTATTCGCTGGGAGGGGTTTTCAGCATGAGGGTATAAAAAGAGGAAGCATTCAGTAGGTATCAGTGAAGTGGCCAGCAGTGGGAGTGGCTGGAAATGTAGATTCAGCGAAGGGTATGTGCTTCACAGAGAAAGGAAAGGTTGTTGTTTTTGGGAAAGTTACCTTGGGAAGGCCAGTGAACGCGCAGGAGAAAGGGGTGAACCCATAAGATGTCCAGCATAAGTACTCAGGGAGTACCGAAAGGATCGTCATTCGGGTAAGAGTCGTGTTCTTAGGATCGTTAGTGATTAGGGCGCTCTCGAGATTCTTACCTTCAGGGATTATTTTGCGGAGAGACCGGGTGGAAGGTCAATGGAAGTGATCCTTTGAGGATCGGACGCAACATGTGATGTATGCATTGGGCAGGAATGTTGTAAGCAGATCGCAGGATAGTTGGTCGTAACGGACTTCGAGGACGAAGTCCAATTTAAGTGGGGGAGAGTTGTAACGCCCTGTTCTGAATTGACTCCTAGTCTGAGGCTGTGGCCCGAAGGCCGGTCATCATAAGGATTATTACTTTTGAAAAGGGTAAGATCTAGGCTATTTTGGGTGCGAGAGATGTATTAGAAGCGAACTGGATGTTCGGTTTGTGTTTTGGAGCCTAAGGGTATTTTGGTAAAGTGTCAGTTTGGGCTTTTGTGGAAAATGGACTCTTGTTCGGAAGGTATTAAGGAAGATATGAGTTGATAGAAGTGTAGGGCTTCTCGTTACCTTTTCGATGATATAAGGATCTGTTCGGTTTTGAGCATTCTAACACTCCTATGGTGTACATGCAACCCTATAAACCTTGGATCTATGTTTTCTCTATTATACATGAAAATATTAAATATTCCAAGGTTTCATCCTAACTAGCATATTATGAAGCACCTATACTACAAAGTTCTAGTTAGATGACATACCTTTTGATGTAGCTTGATGTCTTCAAGCTTTAAGAGCTTAGCCCCAATAGTGTGGAAGCCTCAAGTGGAATCACAAATCACCAAAACACCGTGGAAAACCTTTAGAGAATATGGATACTTGGCTCACACTATGAAATCGGTTATTGCCCTCTTTAGTGTATCCACACTAGCCACTAGCATAATTTCATGAACCATAAGACCCTTTATATATTGTGGACGATTAGGGTTAAACCCTAATACCCATGACCTTTCATTTCCTAAGATCCATGGGTTAAAGCTCCATGGACTATCCATGAAGACTTAGCCCAACCTAAATGAACTTGGCCCACTACATATATATATATATATATATATATATATATATATCTAAGAGTCCATATTTAATTAGTTCCTTTTGATCACTTAATTAATTATAAATTAATTCTTGATCAATACTAATTAAATAATATGATTATATATTAATATATTAGAACTTATAATATATTAATATAAATCATAAATATACTATTCTCAAAAGACTATCCATATAAATTGTGTCGGTGAAGTGCAACCCAAATGGACCATGTCGGGTCGGGTCAAGTACATACCAAATATAGTTATGGACTTAGACATTAATCCAACAGTCTCCCACTTGGATAAGTCTAAAACTATTATTGAGTATGACTTCAAAAACCAATTGGCAATCGTAGCTCTTAAAGTCGTTGTCGAACTCTGATCTTGTCAATGAACTCTGACCTTTGTCAATGACTTGTCCATTAGATAAGGGATCATATATTCCTCCATTCTAGATATCATATGGACTGAGACATGGATTATAATCATTCTCTCTGTCCATTTGTTGTTTCCCGATTTTCGATTTATGATGACTGACTGATTGAACAAATCAAATCAGTCCTGGCTTGGCCAAGCACTCATATGTGTCATCGCTAAATCATCGAGGGGCCCACAGATATCGTTTTTATCCCGAAGGTAAAAAGGAATGGATAAACTTTGACTCATATGGCTTGTTCTACTACTTGTTGAATCATACACAAAGGCACGTTTTACAACATCGAGTTACCAAATGCGTTTTCGTGCAATCAATGTATAACCAACTCATAGTAACAACTCATATCTCTAGGTTTGAAGAATATAAGATATTATCGTCTCATGATCACTCGTGATAAAATCCATGAAGTGATTCAAATGAGCGTGGGTTGAATCCAATACTCAGAACTTATGAGCACTCATGAGTGTTGTAGCACCACTTTGTCCACCAACTTGGACCTCTACAAACCAACCCATGACAGTCTTGATTTATATCTACTTCCAACATATGACCGACTGTGGATGGTTTGAATAACTTAATCATTCAGGAAGAGCGACTTAGTTATTCTGGAAGTCAAAACATGCAAAGTGAAACACAAGAATAAATGAATCGAATATGGTATCAAACCCTATGAATATAAATAAACACTTTTATTTATCACCATACTGATTACTCATTATTCATTGTTTCGGTTTTATCAACTTTATACTTGAATTAAAAACACTAGTTGTCCCATGCTCCAAGCATGTACACTATGTTTTTCTTAAACAATAGTTTTGCCATACACCAAGTATGCACTCTATGTTTGTCTATGATCCTTACTTTGTGAAATAAACCAATTGAACATAATTTCAATGATTCTAATTTCACACTCCCAAATCCTTATCGAAAAATGTGAGAATTTCAAATTCCTATCATTTATCGAAATCTGTTTAGATTTTAAACTTATATGCACTGAACCTCCTGTAATGAATATGTACAAAGTCACAAAGACTTGTCAACAGTCATTATAAGGTATTCCAATGGAGATCAACTCCATGGAAACTAAGTCTCATATTCAAAGTACATTGCTTTGGACATGCTTCTTGCATTAAGTTTTCTAATCTTACACAGATAACTTCCACCTATGGAGACAACTCCATATTCTCATTTTGACTATCACTTCTGAATAAGAGATGCCTCTTTTCAGAATATGTCAATATGGTCCTTCCAAAATTAGCACTATACTTCCAACTGTCCCTGAGCAACCAATCTTTGGTAAACCTCAGATTGTCCTCAACAATTGCTTAATCATTTTAGTCATATCCAATTCTAGACATTTTCCCTTCTTAATGCCTCTGGGCATTTGGAAAAATTTAGAAATGACAAATATTATAGCACATGCAATCGATCCTGTACCCAAAGCAAATGGTACACGATTCATGATGTCTCACATAAAGACATGATTCTAGACCAGTCTTTTGCTACAATATTTTTATTTTCCATGTTTTCAAAATTTGACTATGAAGAGGGATGCCGTAATCATAATCGAATTTTGAGAACGCAATATGTAGAATTTCCTTAAGTTGAACCAATCCAACATGAAATTCATATATATATTCTTGACTAAAGATGATTAAGGTCTCAATCTAAGCCTTTAGAACTGAAATGAAGTATATCCTCTCCCTTAATTATAGCAAAACAACTTTTTCAATCCCTGCAGCCTCACGAATTGAAACTTTTGTTTTCTATAATTAACATTGCTAACTTGCAACACTAACAATAGTTATCATGCTCCCACTAACATGATGATTATTAGCATAACACTTATGCTCCCACTAGCTTTGACATGTACTCAGAAATCAGTTGGACTTCTAGAAATCAATACTTTATTGACTTTCTTAACAAAGTTCAGATTTCTGATACGAGATGCTTTGATAAAACTTTATCAAAATCATACACCTTTCCTTAGATAGCATGCATGTGTGTCTAAACAATTTCAGAACTATGAAAAGGGATGTCGTAATCATAGTCTCAATTGTTTAGACCTTTTGTCATCTGCTTCAAATCTACTTGATGGAAGTGTTTTCTCACCATCATTTTCATGAATCGGAGAGAAACCTTATGACCCTTAGACTTTATGGTGTATGTGTTCTTATCCATGTGAATCGTCAAAACCATAGTCACAAGACAAGGATAATGACAAATCCAAACTCATATGGACTGAACTTATGCAATCTTAACTTCTTGCCACCTGGCAGTACAGGGCCTACCATTGCTTCCAAGTTGTTATGCAACCAATTGAGAACTTTCAGAAATCCTATGCAAAGCCAACTTTAACTGGAATGGGCACAGAATATGTCACCACGATAGGTTATAAACCTCAAGTCGTGTGCTAGTGAAGAACCTCAGGTTTTATTCTTGATTAGTTCTTGAAATTCTTTTTAGGATCTTTAAGACTCCCACTATCCTCTTGACATATAAGACTATCTTGCCAAATATCCAAGAGATAGTGCGGATTCTTTATCAAGACAAACACTTCACACAATTGGCCTTAGTTGGTCTTTGTTTTATCCAAAACATCACAACTTACCAATTTCAAATGTACAAGAGTATGACACTTTTACTCTTACATTTGACAAGTGTTTTAAACCTTTCTTTAAGATATGTCACTCAAGTTACAATCTTGGAGTATGACTCTAAGAATTGTTTTGGAACGAAGTGTGACTCATCTTCCTGATCTAACCATTTCAACAATTCATGACTCCTCTTCTTAGTCATAAGAATGCACTAAGATGACCTTTAGAGGACTAATTGTCATATGATTTCTAAATCATTAAGATGATCACAAACATGATACTAAAGTACTCTCCCATCTTTTCAGATTTGAGAAACTTTTATCTTTCTGCCTAATTTGATTCTTCCCATTCGTTCTGCCATACATTGAGACTTTTCCAATGTTTCAGAATTATACTTAAACTTGTAAGTATAACCATATTTACTAAACTTTAGTAAATCAAATAGTCTTAACGAGCTTTGTGGTGGACATGACCAATGCACAAGAATGTGTACTCGATCCCTTTAGTCCTTCACTTGACTCACACATCCATGTGAACAAGTAATTAGTCTTGATTTTCCAATGCTTGAAAGTTCTCATTCATCATACTATTCAACTTGCATGATTCCAAGTTTCGGTCCAATTGAAACTTGGGCGATGAGGAACTTTCCTGATTTGGTAAATTTAGACACTACCACAAATGAAAGAATCAAATCCATTTTCCAATATTGCTGTCAGTGGAATCATATAAGCAACAATTTTCCACAAATGCCATTGTAAGGATACTTCAAATAAATAAAATTAAACAATTTTCTTTTATTTTAAAACTTTGCGGAAAAACTTATCCTTACAATCCACATGGAAAATTGTTGTTATCTATTTCTTAGCAATATATCATAACTTCTTAAGCAACTGCTCAAAATTCTGATGCGATCGAAATCCACCTTCGCGATCAGAATCAGCATATACTTCCTTTAAGATTTCTCTCTATTCTTTGATTCTTAAAACATCAACATGTCACCCAGTCACATCATGTAATGAGGATCTCAGAATAGAACTTAACAGAGTTAGATAATGGGCTCTACCTGATGTAGAGTCAAACTTATTGACTTTAACATCCTTAGGTAAATTTGGCAGCTTTGCAATCAACACCCCTTCATTTGGAAAAATAAACATATGGACCCTTTGGTAATGGGACTATCTCAGACTTAGCCTTTCTCTTTACCATTTGGTCAACCGAGTTGACTATGGCCAATCCCTTTCCATTGGGAAGAGAATGCTTTTTCTGGATTTCCAGTGTCACCATTGTCACTGTCCATAAAGTTTTTGGGAAGTTGATCTTCTAATCAAATTTGCTTTACTATCGTTACAAATCATTGCTGATTCAGCAGCACCAAGCAAATATATATGATCATTAAGGTTCATGTCATAGTCTGTTTCATAGTAGTCCCAAAGGAACTCACTATGTGACTTTGAAAGTGATTGAACATCCAACTTTCTCAAGACTTTGACACCCAACTCACCCGGCTTGTCAATATGTGACTTCATCTCTAAGATGTGATCACACATAGACCTTGCTTGCCAAAAGGGCTTGAGTGACCTTGAACTTGTGGGTTAGGGAGAATAATTGGAGGAGGTAGAGGAAGTGAAGTTCCAAGAGATTTGGGAGGATCATAGATGTCTGAACCAGACATCTTTTTGGGAGATATTCAAGATAGTTGATCTAAAGTCCTTAATATAACACCCAATATGAAATATTAAGGCTAGGACCCAGCAAACTATTTTATAACTTGGAAAAGGGATGCCGTAATCCAAGCTATAAAATATTTGAAGGTAGGTGATTGACGATTCACCAATTTCCACCAAGATAAATGAAATGTATTATTAGGTTTTAATTGGTTTTGAAACTCCTAGATTCTTTTGAGATTCATTGAACTTTTCAAAGGCATGTTTCAATCTCGAGTGTGCCCTTCAGGTTTTGTGACTGGGATGCCGAGGATCACAAAACAAGGTGTGAATAACCATGCAAATATACTTGGTACCCTTAATATTTACCCCTCAATCGATGTGCCGGTTAACCACACACGCTCCACCGATACTATGATAAACATTAAGTTACCCTTTGCCTACCTTGTTAAATCAAGCTAGTGTTCCGGTTAACCACACACGCTCCACTAACTGACTTAAGCAAAGTGCAAAGTGTAATTTCATGGGTTAGCACCAAATTCACATTTTCCTAAGTAACTAAGATTGGGTATTAATAACAGTTTAGTTACTTAGTATTTATCATTAATACTTTTAATGAAGGGAGAATTATAGTCCTTGTCCTACCCGTTCGGCTAACGAGCCTCCACCGGTCAAGGAAGCGGTGGGTGAGAGTGGACACCCATTAAACTGCCATTTTATAGGCAGTAACCTTATACCCCCCCTTATAGACCGGCTTCGTGAATGAGGCCTACTAATGGTAAGACGACTTTACTCTTATACATATATATATAAATATTATTAACTTATAATATTATAAAGTATAAGGGTTGAATTTTAACTTTTAAAATTCTAAGGGCTTAACTTGGAATTAAAATATTCATAAGTGAAAACTTTACAAATTCCAAAACTTGAGGGCAAGTTTTGAAACTATTCAAAACTTTTCATTTCATAACTTATGAGTTTAATTAAGGTTTAATGGAAAAAAAAATTCAAGTTCCATAACTTGAGGACAAGTTATGGAAGACATTAAATCATTTAATGATGACATTAAAAATAGTGACTATTCTATTTTCATAACCTATGATACTTAATGACACTTTAAAAAGAAAAACTCTTCACTTTCCATAACTTGAGGACAAGTTATGGAGTTCATAAAAACCATTAAGATCAAATATTCCAATTAACACAATAATCAAATAATTTTTCTATGATCTAGATTAAACTCATAAGTAAAGATAATTCACATCAACAATTTTCAAGAAATTAGATAATCATATAAACTAATACAAATCTTGAAACTTTGACAATTATCCTTTGAAGACTCTTGGAATTCATAACCTAAAGAGTTAATAAATGAGACATTTCACATCCATAACTTATGGAAGTTTCAAAACTCTTAAGATCATAACTTTAAAAAAAACTTTTGAGTTCCAAAATTTTATGACAAAATTTGTAACTCCTTAAAACCATTTGGATCAAACTTTTAAAACAAATAAAATAATCATATCATTCTATCTTTTAATAAATTGACCTAATTCAACTCTTGTAGTAAAGTGACTCAAATTTTATAAATAATTAGTTTTTCATAAAATCAAGTAATTATCATAAAATTTGACAAACTTCATGTTGTTTTTTTCTTTTTTTTCCTTCAACTTGAAAAAAAAATACATTTGCATCAGTATAACAGAAAACAACCCATGGCTCTGATACCACTGTTCGGTTTTGAGCATTCTAACACTCCTATGGTGTACATGCAACCCTATAAACCTTGGATCTATGTTTTCTCTATTATACATGCAAATATTAAATATTCCAAGGTTTCATCCTAACTAGCATATTATGAAGCACCTATACTACAAAGTTCTAGTTAGATGACATACCTTTTGATGTAGCTTGATGTCTTCAAGCTTTAAGAGCTTAGCCCCAATAGTGTGGAAGCCTCAAGTGGAATCACAAATCACCAAAACACCTTGGAAAACCTTTAGAGAATATGGATACTTGGCTCACACTATGAAATCGGTTATTGCCCTCTTTTGTGTATCCACACTAGCCACTAGCATAATTTCATGAACCATAAGACCCTTTATATAGTGTGGAGGATTAGGGTTAAACCCTAATACCCATGACCTTTCATTTCCTAGGATCCATGGGTTAAAGCTCCATGGACTATCCATGAAGACTTAGCCCAACCTAAATGAACTTGGCCCACTACACATATATATATATATATATATATATATATATATATATATATATATATATATATATCTAAGAGTCCATATTTAATTAGTTCCTTTTGATCACTTAATTAATTATAAATTAATTCTTGATCAATACTAATTAAATAATATGATTATATATTAATATATTAGAACTTATAATATATTAATATAAATCATAAATATACTATTCTCAAAAAACTATCTGTATAAATTGTGTCGGTGAAGTGCAACCCAAATGGACCATGTCGGGTCGGGTCAAGTACATACCAAATATAGTTATGGACTTAGACATTAATCCAACAGGATCATCGAAAACGGATTTATAACGAAGAAGTTATGGCCTTCGGAAATTTAGTGGTTTCAGGCTTAGCCGAGTACGCTGGGCGTACACAAAGAGTACGTTGGGCGAACTAGTGAAGAAGGCAGTACGTTAGGCGAACTAGTGAAGAAGGCAGTACGTTGGGCGTACTTTGGAGTGCGCTCGGCGTACTGACCAGGATGGGTCGTGAATGTTCTTCAGAGTACGCTGGGCGTACCATATGTACGTTGGGCGTACGCCAATCAGACCTGAACCCTATTTTAGGGTCGTGGACCCTATTTAAGCTCCTTATCTCATAACCTAACCCTAATATCTTCAGCCTCCACCCTCTAAACCCTAGAAATCGACCCTTAGCCCTCATTTGAGTGATTTTGGAGCTTGGATGGCCATTAGAGGAGTATTTTGGTGTTTTTGAAGAAGAAGGTGTTTAGAGAAAAAGCAAGAGATTGAAGAGAGCTTGTAGATCCAAAGGTTTTACATCATTTCCAGCCTATTGAAGGTATAAAGTTATCATCTTGGTGCTTCTACATCATAGATCTAGGTTCTCATGGATATTGTTCCTTTTTGGTTTCAAGAATGGATTTTTATGGTGCAAATCCGTTTCTGGACTTAGGGTTGCCACCCATGAAGCTATTTGAGTCCCTTGAGCAGTAAAGTTGCAATCTTTAAGGCCCATTTGCATCCATGCAAGAGATCTAGCCATTTCCACGAAGATAGTTGCTATTTTTCCAAGTTTGATTTCATTTGGTGGGGTGCAAGCCACCAAGTGATCAACTTTATGGGTTAAGAAGGATTATTAGACTCAGATCTGAAGTTTGGAAGTTGTGTCTTAAGGGATTAAGCAGCTTTGAAGAAAATGGCTTATCAGGGGAGTACGCAGGGCGTACACGCCAGTACGCGCAGCGTACAAGCCATGCAAGTTGTACGCGCAGTGTACAAAAGAGTACGCTCAGCGTACACTCAGACAATGGGCTTTCCGTTATTGGGCCTCGGTTTGGGGTCAGGCTTTGGGTTAGCAGATTTTGGGCCATGATGGGCCACCAAGAGACAGTTAAGGTCCCAAAGGCTAGTTTGGGTTTGGGTGGAAAGCCCATTTGAGGAGTTGGGCCCAATTTAGAAAATTGGGCCATTGGAGGACTTTAATGGGCCTTAGTGAGTTTGGAAAGACTAGAAAGGATTGGGCCTCGGTCATGGTCCAATTTAGATCAAAGGGGTAAAATAGTCATTTTACCCTTAGATGGATTCTCAGTTTTTGACTAAGTATTTATTGTGGTCATAATAGCCGGGGAGTAATTGGAGCAGCGGACAGAGTTACCTTGCACGAGTTTTCAGCAACCAGATTGAGATGTGAGTTTCCTTCCAGAAGTAACGGGTCTACGGCCACAATGCCGGCCCGTTTAAGTAGTAGAGTATGTCGGGGTTAGCCCGATGCAGTTTATATGTTTTCGGACTTCGGTCCGATGCCGGGGCGGTCCCGAGAAGTAGTTATGTATGCTTGATGTCTTTGTGATTCATGCATGTTTATGTGTTATGTGTTATGTGTTATGTGTTCCGGACTCCGGTCCGATGTCGGGCAAGCCCGATGCAATATATTTTATTATGTTATATGTTATGTGTTCCAGGGAAAGCCCGATGTCGGGGCAAGCCCGATGTATGTTAGTCATTATGCCATGTATTATGTATTTCGGGGCAAGCCCGATGTATGCTAGTTTATGTGTTATATGTTGTTGTTCCGGGCTTCGGTCCGATGCAGGGGCAAGCCCGATGCAGATTATGTGATTATGTTATGTATGTGCTGGGGCAAGCCCGATGTTGGGGTGAGCCCAATGCCCGATGCGGTCGGATGTCGGGGTGAGCCCGATGCCGGGTAAGCCAATGACGGGATTCGTCCCGATGCAGTTAAGAGTAGTCCCAGAGTTATGTGATGGTTTTATGTTATGTGTATGGTATGTGGTAGTTTGGGGGAGCTCACTAAGCTTCATGTTTACAGTTTTCAGTTTTGGTTTCAGGTGCTTAAGTTTTCAAAAGAGGAGCTCGGGAAGATTGCAGTGCACACACCATTTGTTCAGCCTGGGATGTTTATACTCTGATATATTTGACAGGTGTTATTATGTTCTTGGGATATACGATTTATGATTTTATATGTTGAAAGATGATTATGGTTTTATTAATGATTTAAAACGAAATTTTTGGCTTGTATTTTTGGGATGTTACAGAAGTCAAATGCGGATTGTATGATGTCATTGAAAGGATGTATGATAGGCCAACAATGGTGACAATTCATGAACAACTTGTAAAGTTCAGTGAGAGCATCAGGATGTTTGTGATATCCGCATCCGTGTTAATGAGGAAGAAAATGCAACCTGGTAACTTTTAGCAAAAATATAACCTAGTAAAATATATAATAATTACATTATTATTTATTACTCATTTGTTCTATTAAATTATAGCTAAATGGTGGTCAAGTTATGGAGATGAGTGCCCGGAACTTCAACATCTTGTTATTTGTGTCTTGAGCCTCACATGTAGTGCCACCGGATGTGAGAGAAACTGGAGCACTTTTGACCATATACACTCCAAGAAGAGGAACCGTTTGGAGCAACAAAGTTTGAATGCATTGGTGTTTGTGAAATATAACATCAACCTTGATACACGACTTCAAAAGAGAAAAGAAAGAGGGGAGACTTATGATCCAATATGTTTGTCGGACATGGAGTCGGATGGTGAATGGATTACTGAAAAGGAGGATGTATGTCTCCCCGAAGATATCTCATGGATGGATGTTCATGAATGTTTTAAAGAGGATGAAGGAACTAGTACTAATAAAAGGAAGAGAGGTAAATTATACAAAGGGATGATTACATATTATAATATTAATAAGAATCAAGTTTAATAAATACAAGCTTTATTTATTTGTAGGACCAAGGAACCTAAACAAAGTGCCTAATGTTAAAGACAAAACTAAAAGCCAACTTGTTGACTTAGATAATAAGGATGAGGAGGAGGGAGATGATATTGGTTTCCATGAGACAACGGTGGTTGAAGATGAAGATGATGATGACCACTTTATCCCTGAAGTATAGTTTTATGATTTAAACACACCAAGTCTTTTTGTCATTTGCTTTGTTACTAAATCACTAGTTATTTTTTGATACTTTATGACATGTATGACCCTAACTAGTGAATTTGTAACATATTAGTAAATGTGCTTAAATATTCGGCTTATATTTTGTTGACACATGATGTTATATATAATTTTTAGTGTCATGACTCTTACAAGTCGAGTCACGAGTTAAAATTTAGGATTTCGAGTCACGAGTTAACAACTATGATCACTTTGATATCCTTGAGATTATCTTGTTCTTTTTATTATTCATTAAAGGGAAAACTGCAATAAAATCCTTACATATTGGTCTCATAATCGATTTAGTCCTTATATCTTTTTTTATTCAATTAAGTCCCAAAAACCGGTAATCATATTCAAGTTAATCATTTTACCTGGTCAACAGGTCATCCAAATTTAAAAAATTATATTTTTGGCCCAGATTTAAAAATATATTAAAATTTTGATCCAAAATTTACATTTTTGGCCGAGATTTTAAATTTTATTACAAATTTGGTCCAAAATTTAGCATTTTGGCCCAAATTTTAGAATTTTGTTACGGAGTCATCCTAACTTTAGTTTTTTTTACAAATTTTTTTCTCAATATTTTGTTTCTAATATGTTTTTCCCTTATAAAATCATATGTATACAAAAAAACATATTTTCACATAAAAAATTTTATATTTTCAATATAATTTTTTTTTTAAAAAAAACTTTTTTTGTATACAAAATATCTATTTATAAAAATAGGTATTTATTAAGTACATAAATATATACAAATCTATTTTTAATATATATATATATATATATATATATATATATATATATATATATATATATATACAAACACGTATTAAAAAAATGTATACAAACACCTATTTTTTTTATAAATACATTTGTATACAAACACATATTTATAAAAAATGTAAACAAACACCCATTTCATAGTAAACGGGTGTGTGTGTGTGTGTCTATATATATATATATATATATATATATATATATATATATATATATATATATATGCACACAAATAGGTGTGTATCAATATTTTTTTTATAAAATCATGTCTGCATACCTTTCTTTTATAAAAAACGTGTTTGAATACTTTTTTATATAATACGTGTTTATATACATTTTATATATAAATGTGTTTATATATATATATATATATATATATATATATATATATATATATATATATATATATATATATAAGAACTGTATACAAACACTTATTTGGGTGCATATAAATATGTTTTTACAAAAGAAATGTGTACGTTTACTATGAAATAGATGTTTGTATATATATATATATATATATATATATATATATATATATATATATATATATATATTGTAAAATACATGTATGTATGCATTTTTTTTATAAAAACAGATTTTTATATATTTATGTACTTAATAAATATCAATTTTATAAATAGTTATTTCGTATACAAAAAAGTTTTTTTAAAAGAGTTTTTATATATAAAATATATGATTTTTATGTGAAAATATGTTTTTTTGTATAAATATGATTTTATAAAGAAAAAACATATTCGAAACAAAATTTTGAGAAAAAAAGTTGTAAAAAAAACTAAAGTTAGGATGAGTTCCTAAAAAAATTCTAACATTTGGGCCAGAAGGTAAATTTTGGACCAAATTTGTAATAAAATTTAAAATCTAGGTCAAAAGTGTAAATTCTTGACCAAATTTATAATAAATTTTTAAATCTAGGCCAAAAATGTAATTTTTAAAAGTTGGATGACTTGTTGATCGGGTAAAAGGGTTAAATTGAATACGATTACTAGTTTTTGGGACTTAATTGAATAAAAAAAAAAGATATAATAACTAAATCGATTATGAAGCTAATATATAAGGACTTTATTACAGTTTTCCCTTCTTTAAAAATGCACAAATAAGGAGAATTGATGTTTTTCAACAACTATCAACACTTGCTCGCAAGATAATCCTCTTCATCTTGATGGATGCATTTTAATAATAAAAAATAATTATTGAAACTAACGACTAATTAGTAGCACCTTCTTTTTGCATTTTGCAAACATAGTTATTTTAGTCGATTTTAAAATTTTATCAAACTCGCGAATAACTCTAAAAATTGCTTCAACCAGTTAACTATGTTATTAGTTGATAGTAATATTATTGAACCTCGTTCAATATGATATATTAAACAGTTCAAGGGTTTTTTATTTTTATTTTTTATTATCCCATTACATAATATTATCAAAAAAACATATTTTAATTTTGAACCGATACACTTTTTCTAAAAATATGGTAAAAAGGTTGTCTTTTATACAAAATATTTACTTTAATTCTCATGTATATTTTCATTAATATATAACTGCATGGCATAAGTAAAAAAAGTATGTTATGATACAATAAATTTAATAAGAGAGTACAGACTAAAACATACCAAAATGAGGCTTAAATCCTATTAATGAGTGATATTTATGTTTCAGTAGGTTCATTTGGAGATTAGACATGGATGCATGAATGCCATCCTTCCCCTTTGTTAACAATAACAAAAGTTACTCTACTTTAGAAGTTAAATCTTGTGATTCCTTATTTTAGAGCGCATTCCATACCATCATATGACTACATATCACTACAAGTACCATTTTGTTGAATTTTTGTAATATTACTCACTTAAGCCCAAGCATAAACATCACTCACCGTCTACAAAACCAAAAACAAAACTCATTTTCATCAAATAGTACAGATGAATAGAAAGAACATTTGCGTTTTTTTCTACATATGCAAACACAAAAGAACTTCAAACCAAAACCAATTTGATTTACCTTAATATGCAGGCTCCTATTTCTTTTGTCTATCGATATACAAACCTCAAGCCTTACTCGTTTTAGTAGATTATGTGCACCAGAAAAGAACTTCTCCTGATCAACACGTGGAACTAAAATTATGTTCTCAGAATGTGTGTGAAGCGATACCTTGATATCAAAACGAAAACTATAAATTAAAGTTAACTCAAAAAGACTAAAACTAAAACTAAACCATGCAACTACAACTTTCTTGCATTTAAACCATTTAAAAGTAAATATCAATATAAAAGAAGCATTTCAAAGAGGTTACCTTCATGTATCTTCATGTGAGTCTGTGACATTGCATTCACTCCAGCCACTAATACCCATGTTGAGGTGCAACATAGTTACAATTTGACATAATAGCAACAAGGTTACAATGATGCGAATACAAAGAAAATAACACAACTAAAAGAATAAGTAAAAGTGAAAATCGCATAGTTTGGGTGGAACCTTGCCATCAATGAATTCAAGTCATCCATGCATAGTGACCACTTCTTAAAGATGTTGAACCAAAACAGACTTAAGAATTGATTAAAAACACCACTGCAACAACAAATAACAACCTGCCATGAACAAATAAACGAGTTAATCGAGCTTTTGTAATTAGACCAAACTGTCATGCATTAAAATCATGCTACTTGTCAAAAAAAAAAAATTCCTGCAGGTAACCATTATACACCTTAGGGAGGAGGGAGTCATTCCCTCCCAACCCACTGAACCCACTGTCACATCAAATTTTCTCTTCTTTTTCTTCATCTTTCCCAACCCACAACACACGGAAATCCTATCTTTCTCAACCCACTCAATTAAAAAAATACAAAACAACTAAGGTACAAGTTTTAAAACACATGGTACAAGAGAAAATGAGAGAGAGAAAGTAGAGAGATGATGAAGTGGGTTAGTGAAACCAATTAAATAACCCGCTGAAGCGGGAGTGGTACCAGCGGTAACTCTATTGCTAATTAAGATTTTACATTGATTGTTTTGTATTTTTTTTTAATTAAATGGGTTGAGTGGGTTCAAAAAGATAGGGTTTCCGTGTGTTGTGGGTTGGGAAGATGAAGAAAAATATAAGAGAAAAAATAATGCGGCAGTGGGTTCAGTGGGTTGGGAGGGAATGACTCCCTCCTCCCTTAGAATTATACGTTATAATTTATAAGTTATGGAATACAATGGTATATAAATTTCCCCCCTTTTGCATTGAGGATGTTTCTTCCCTAATCCCTCATGGTTTAGCAACTACATAACATCACAAAACATTAGGGATGTCAACAGTAACTTCCAAATCTGAATGATAATTGCATACGCACCAACACTTTATATGACTGATAAAGGCTCTTTATACCTAATTTCTATTCAATGAACATATTAAGCACATCTCACTATGTCATCTACTATCCCTTTTCTCTACCACCTACGATCTCCAAGCTACTGCTCCTCCATGTAAGGCATTCCAGATAAAAACTATAAAGATCATACAAAATGGATACATTATACTTAACTACAGTTATAGAGTCTATACCCTCTAATTTGCTGACACAATCGTATATTGAACGGTTTGGTTGGTGTGGCCACACATATACATCATTACCTAGGTGTGGTTGTGATGAGTCGTCAATGGTGTTGTTATGTACCGGTGGTGACGTCGTTGGTGGTTTGGTGGAGTGTACATAGACAGAGAAACATATAGACGGAGACTGACGGTGGAGGTTTGCAATGGTTCACTAACGGAAGAAGCGGGTGGTGGTAAAGCAGTCCTAGTGTGGTTGTGGCAGGGGCGATTCAGAAATTAGGGTTTTTAAATAGAAGTAGGCGATTTTCAATCGAGAGAGAGAGAGAGAGAGAGAGAGAGAGAGGGGGATTCAAATTTTGAATCACAAATGAAATGTTTCCATTTGAATTTTTGAAGATGAAATGGAGATTAGGAAATTGATATGTAACTCAACCTATCTGTTCCTGTGAAGGAGGAGCAGAAATGAGTTCCATGTGGAACGAATAAGTGAATAAAAGCGATGAGGAAAATTAAACGTGATGAAAGTTGAAGAATGAGACGTGGAAAAGGAGGTTAAGTGGTAAATCTTGACGATCTAGAGTTTTCATAGAGAAAGAGGGAAGGGAGAGAAACTAAAAGTGGTAAAAGTGTAAGGGAGAGATCGAAGATTGATTGTGGTGGTGGTGATTAGGGATTCTTTTGCAGAGAGAGATGTCGGTGGTGGAAGGAATAAATGATGGTACTATGGAGAGGCTTGTATTTCCGATGAGGGTGGTGGCGAGCGTGGTGCTGACGGTGGTGGAGTTCTTCAGGTGTGTACCAAAATCGAAGAAGATAACGAAGCAACTGGATAATCGTGCAATCAATTGTGTGGAGAGAGAAGCAATATTTTAAAGTTTAGTAGAATGAAATTTGGTGAACTAAATGGCAATTCATATGGTAGTTCAACTTTGAAGAGGACCCGATCAAACATAAACAAAGATAAAGAGGGAAAGATAAGAGGAAGCCCTGTCAAAAGTACATTTTATTTAAAATTCAAATGCTATGTTATCATCTATTGGGAAAGATAAGACATACTATTTGAATGTTTCGATATGTATTAATTGTATATTAAACACTTGTACTACAATGTATTTTGTAGGACTTAAATGGTTTGTTGTACTGTTACCTTAAACATTTGGACGTCTTAAATCTATTTATATAAATAGTAAAGTTTATATATATATATATATATATATATATATATATATATATATATATATATATATACTAGCCGTTACCCGCGCTAAGCGACGGGTGTGCATAATTTCTGCAGAGGAGATTAGTTTTTTTACGCAAATGAGAGTAAGATGCGGTGGTGAGGGTTAGAGTTTACGCAAAAGTTGTATACTCGTTTTTTTAGATAAAACATCTTAAAGTTATATGAGTAATTACTTCAATTATTTAAATTGGTCGGTTTGCAACCAAGACAACAATTTCTAGATGCATGAAAACATTGTATTTCAGTAAGAGATAAAAAAAAATCAAACAAATAGCCGTTAAACAGAAAATACCGATTAATGTAAACTGTGCGAGATTTTTATAAGTAAACCCCATCAATATCTTATCTTATATAAAATGATAATATTTAGCCTTTAAAACAAAAATAGTGAACTATTGATAAATTGTTTCCAAATTAAATGTAATAAACTTATATGTAAACCCCATCAATATCTACTTATATGTTTTTGGTTATACTTTTGGAACGATATAGTTAATATGATTGTAATATTTAGTTTAAATCTTTTCTAATTACATAAAGTTATAACTACTTTATGTATAATACATAGAATTGTTAAACAAAATACATTTCTCTAAAAAAGGCAATAATATTTATTTACATTAATACTCACTCACGTTGGTATTTCTGAATTAGAAACGTCATAACATGAAAGTGAAACCAAATCTCCACTTTCATGTACATAAATCACTAACTTCAAATAAACATTGTCCTCAGGTACACGCCAACTTCAAACATTTTGCATAAGAAGAATCATCCGTAGTGTCGCCATAAGTAGCATTAGTAACATGTGATAGAATTTTGAAGCATTGTCAATTTGTCTTTAGTTCTTTTGTATATTCCAATGTTAAATATAATTCAAGTTTCAAAGTACAATGCCTAAATAAGAAAACATAAGTTTAAAATAGAAATGAAAGTAAGATGTTAAAGAATAGAAATGACAATACTGTCAAACTAAAATAAACAAAGAACATGTAATTGACATATGCAGATAAATGGTTGTAAATTGCTATTTTTTTATTCATCTTTAAAAAATAAAGGAAACAAAATGTATGGATAAAAAAATGTAATTTTGTCTTTGTTTCAAACAAAATGACGGTGTTGCTTTTTTGGTCCATGTTCTAATATACCATACTATAAAATGACATTATGTAAAGTATTTAATCGTTGTGAGTGATGATAAAGGAAAACAAAAAATGGCATCATACTTGACTGTTTACGACATCAATCATACACAACCACATACGCACATAAAACACACTCTCATATACTACACATACACACATAGCAACAACAACACACACAACTCAAGAAATCTACTTTCATTTACCTCAGACATTTTACTTTGGAAAATCTATAAAAACAAAAATGAAAGTATATTGTTATATTTGAAAAATATGTAGCTATTTCTGTCATTTGATCCAAAAATGGCCAAATGCAATGCATCAAGTACAAAAATTGCTAATGGCAAGATAAAACAACTTACTTTCACTTATCAAAAAATTCACTTCCATTTGAATAAGACATTGTACTCTTGAAAATCAATCCCAAAAAAATAAAGTACATTATTATATTTAATAAAATAAAAGTATACTGTAATTTCTTGCATTAAACCTTAACATATGGGGAACTTGAATCATACCTGGAAGTACCAAGGAGGCAAGGATTAGCTCGGACATCATTAAATGATCCTGTCAAGAATAATTATTTTTTGGTTATAATTAATCCATTGATACAAACATAACCAAATATGTTTAATATTGTACCAAAAGTGTAATAAGCATGCTGCAGATCAAATGAATGATGGATGTCATAGCAACACCATTTGTTGTTGGTTTGTTTATAAACCCACCAAATTAAAACATAGATTTTTTGTCAAAATTGAAACTTTTTTTTCTTGAAAAATACAAAAATGTGATAAAGATAAATGCATAATGTCACCATGAAAGTCAACCATAATACCTGCTTTGCTAACTCTTCGCCTACAAATTTTAACCTTTTGCTACAAAAAAAAACTGATAAAAAAGTCAAGATCGATAGCTTCCAATAGGTTAAAAACAAAATGACATCTAATAAGCTAATAAATACTTTATCGGGACTTACCAAACAAAAATGTCAAAAATGTCAAAGAAAAAGACAAATTATTGAGTTTTTTAGCAGCACACTACACAAATTCACGTAGGATACTTACCCATGGAATGTTATTGTTATGGATCGAATAGGTTCTAGTGAAGATTGGTGATGGTTTCTTTTGATACTGTTGTGGTACCTGAATCAGTTAAAACCTGCAAAGCAAGAACAAAAAATTTGTCAAAAATGTATTTCAATTGTTGAACAGTTAGTCAAAATCGAAAACCTAAAATATTCAAAACAAATCCATAACAAATATGTGTATGTCTGATCGCAGAACTGGTGAAATTAACCACACCTACACATTTTGCTTTAAGTAGCTTCATTTTATGGCCTGAGACATTGTTCCTATAAACACAAATTTAATCACACGCATACACACATACAATTAAACATAGAACCACAAACTGTATTTATTTTAATCAGAATAAAAAACCACATGTAAATCAAAAATCAAGAATGGGCAAAAATCGATTTAAAAACTAAATCAGAAAATATAAATCAATGTACCTGAAACATAGGGGAAGGGGGAAGGAGCTAGTTGCATCCATGGTAGGGCTTGGTTAGCAGATTGTTGATGAATGTAAAGAAGGATAGAGGATCATCATTGCTCCTCTGCGGATCTATATGCGTTAAATGGGAGAGAGAAAGTTAAGTGAGAAACGTGAAGAGGGGGTGATGGAAATTCAGAAAAATAAGTCAAATAGTTTAACCTAGATGCCGACCAGATTGAACATCAAGCTCTTTTTCCTAGATTTATTACTGAACACATATACTTATAGAAAGATACCTCAACTGGCAGAGAAGCTGAGTACCAAAGATGGCCTTAAAAGCTTGAAAATTCCAGAATAAATAAACAAAGAGAAGAATAATCAAGATTACTAACTCCTTAAAAACTTACCTCAAGCATCTTCCTTTTTTTGTGATTACCGTCTTCAAATCATACCAAAACCTGCAAGAAACATGTGGTTGTTAAAGGCACATTAATAGAAAAAACAATGATTTCTCATCTATTAAAAATTACAAAACCAAAATAAAACCCAAATCAAATGAAATAAGAGGATGAAAGTGACTTTTTCAAAACAAAACCCACCTTTCAGATCTGGGTTTCGCTGCAGAAAAAATGAAAAATTAATTACAATCAGTAGGCGTCTCTGGTTCCCTTTTCTTCTCCCTTTAAACCTATCAAAATTTCAACATGAAAAACACAGAATTAATTCCTCTTTAGTTAAACTGCTTTGTCCTTGTAAGGTCGACAACAAGGGTTTCTGGAGAGACCCATGTTCCATAACTATTGACAAAAAGAACCAGAAATCAACCTTCATTTGTTCGTGTTTGTGTGTATGAGTACAGAGAGACATGCCATTGTATTTCCGTGTGTTTTATGGATAATATATATACAAGTGACAAACTAACTCTTTAAAGTGTGATCCAATAACCCTACAAATGAAAACAAAATCATACCAGGTAGATCGATGTTGTACCTGAAATCGAGAAGAAGAAACAACAATACCGAGAGAGAGAGAGAGAGAGAGAGAGAGAGAGACGTTGAATATATGTTTGGTGGTATGCAGGGGTGAAGAAGTTCAAATTCAGGGTTTTTATGATTCGTGGAGATAAACGTGCGATGGTGGTGGCGTATGGTGGGGACAGTAGTGCAACGGTTCTGGTGTTGACTGTGGATGACGGCGGCGATTGCGACACTGCATATGATATCTAGGGTTTTGGAGTGATGGTGTGATGGTGATTGTTGTGAAGTATCATAAAATATAGGGGGTGATGGTACCAGATCGGGGTGGTTAAGGGCGGTGGCAGAAAAGGTGGACTTCCACGGGGTGGTGAATGGCGGTGGCGGAAATGGTGGACTTCCAGGGGGTCGATCATCTAGTTGTAAAAATCGTTCGACGGTAGCTCGCCGGTCGACTGGTGTTAAGGGATTAATCGGTCTTGGCGGGGATTAATCGGGGATTAATCGGAGACCATAGATTATTAATAAAATATTAATATATTTTAAGAAAACCAAGTACTTCAAAAATAGAAAATAAGAAAATTTGTAATTTGGAAAATTGAAAATACAAAAATATGAACATTTTGGTATAATATTTGAAATTTTGAAATTTTGAAAATTTTGGAGTAAAAAAAAAGTTGGTTTTTTGAATTTTTTTTAAAATGTTTTTTAATTTTTTTGATCTTTTTTCGACTTTTTTTTTTTTACTTTTGTTGACTTTTGTTGACCGATTAATCCCGCCAAGGCCGATTAATCCCGCCAAAGCCGATTAATCCTAAATTTCCGATTAATGCCCTAATCCTCGACGGTTAGAGAACGTCAAACGATTAATCCCGATTTCTGCAACCATGATATATATATATATATATATATATATATATATATATATATATATATATATATATATATATATATAAAGGGCTGAATTATTGTGAGAAGCAAAAGATTTGTGAGAGCTTGAAAATTCCTAATCCGTACATCATTTTTCAAAATCAAAACCACCAATAGTAACGAAATACAGCGTCTAAGCCATATCTAGGCTAAAATAAAATTGACGATTTGATCTGAAAAATGTTCACATATATATATATATATATATATATATATATATATATATATATATATATATAGAGAGAGAGAGAGAGGGAGAGAGAGTTAGGTTCAAGTGTTTAAACTAATTATTGTGTTATTGTATGTTTAAATGTGGACCAATCAAAATTAAATAAAAAATTAAATAATTAAATAAATAAATAAGGGTAATTTAGTAATTTGTTCAGTAACTTCCAAAAATAATCTCTATAATTATGGTAATTTACTTTTGACCTAAATAAATAAGCCAAAGCCTGTTAGGACCCAAAAAGATTATCCCTTGACTTGAAAGGGGCATCTTCTACAAAAACTGATCTTCTCGCCATGAGTATCGTTCACGAGACGTTCATCAGAGAAGGGAAGATTTTCACCACCATTGAAAAATTCACGAGATCCAAATCCTTCATAATTCTTACGACCAGAAACTTCAACATTGAGGTTTGATTCTTCGTTCATATCTTGAAGCTTTGAGTTAGCAAGAACACTTAGTCTCCAAAGGAGTTTCCTGTTGTGAATGGAGGATCAAACCTCAATGATGAAATTCAAAATATTGAAGGAACTGCTGAATCTCTTGGTCTTGAATATCTGGATCGCGTCCTCACCGGTGACGCAAATCGACCGTCCTCTTTTTTGCCGCCGGATGTAGCGTTGCTGGCTGTTTATCAACCATGCGAAGGAGGCGGCCCTTTTTCTCCTTCCGATCTTCGGTTTTCTCCTCCCATGGCGGTCAAGGTCTCGTTTGGGAAAGATTCCCCAGTACACGTCAAACAGGCGCCTGCTACGGTTTCTTTTTGTAGTGTAAGAAATTTCTCATTCTCAGATTCCTTTATTGCAGTTTGATAGATCTATATGAACACTAGGTGCAATCTGTAATTCTGTATTAATCAGTTCTTTGTAGTGTAAGAAATCTATACGAAAACTAGGTGCAATTTGTAATAATCAACTCATTGTAGTGTAAGAGATCTAAAGGAAACTAGGAGCAATTTTATAAACAATGTTATCATTTCATTTGTAATCTGTGTAGCATTTGAGTCATTCCATGACCTTCCAGAGCTTAATTATTACATTGTGTATACATACGAGAACTAAATCTTTGATACTACTTTAACTCCTATATTATTACTTTTCTAAATGACTATTTACATTGTCCCATTGATACGATCACTGATTGATGAACACTTCTTTCTCATGGGTTTTTCTATATATTTTGGTACCTGAATTACTTTAATTTGTTTGGCATGTAGGCTTGTTTTGAAGGTAACCCTTTTAAGACAGTTCTTGGCCCTTTTAAGCTTTTCTGGCGTTGCATGCAATCCAAACCCGGGTAGGAATTTTATTGGAATGGAATCACGAATTCCAATTCTGTTGGAATGGAATCACGAATTCCAATTCTGTTGGAATCACAGAAGTTGATGCTTGAAGAAACGGACCACAAAATTGAAACGGACCACATTATTCTTTTAGAATGTATTAATCGTTGTTAGATTTTGATGTTTTCTTTCCCGTTTTGAAAGTTTTTTTAGTTTTGTTCTTTAACAATAAATGTAATTCTTAACAATTGTTACCCGTATTCTATAAGAAATAATGTATTTTTTGTTTTTATTATTCAATTGATTGTTCAAGAATTTGTTATTCTACAAGAAGTTTTTAAATTCATGATCAAGAAATAGGTTCAAGAATATTTTTTATTATTTATGGTTCAAGAATATTTTTATTTTTGAATATACTCATAAACATATTCTGTCAGAATGTCCGAATAAAAAGAATTATAATTCGTAAAATCGGATTTTTAAAATTAATAGAATCTATGATCCCTTAAAAAATGCAATTTTCCTTTATTAAATCTACATTGATTGTCTAAATTACCCTTGTAATTAATTAAGATGATATTTTTCAATTATATTTAATTCAATAATATATATAATCACTTTCTTAAAATAAGTAAATTTGATTGGCCCACATTTATGCATACAATAACACAATAATTACTTTGAATAGAATAACCTAAGCCTATATATATATATATATATATATATATATATATATATATATATATATATATATCAACAATCATATGAACTACGAACGCATATATGCATGCATGTATCAACAGTCATATGGATTGCAGAGTGCGGACGCATATATGCATGCATGCATCAACAATGCATATATGAATAGTTTTCAAAAAAAAAATTCATCAAATCTTTTTTTTTTTCGCCTAGATATGATTTAGATGTTGCATTTCGTTAATGTTTGTGGTTTTTTGTTTTGAAAAATGATGTGTGGATTATGAGTTTTCAAGTTCTTACAAATCTTTTGGTTCTCAAAAGAACTTGCACACACACACACACACACACACACACACATATATATATATATATATATATATATATATATATATATAAAAGGTCCAATTCCGGTGAGGACTCAAAAACTGGTTAAGACTGCAAGGACAGTTCTCCACCACTCATTTCATCAAGAGCACAAACATCAAACCCAAATACTTGCCCGTGGTGTGTTACGGACTCGAGGATTTAATCATGTGCGGCGAACGTCCATGGAACGTCATTTAAGTGGGTTTTATTATTTATTTTCGTTTATTGTTTTTTATTTTTTTTATTTTTCTTTTAAAAAAATTAAAAAAAAAATTAAAAACATACAGAGAGGGTGTAAGTCAATCATTTAAGTGGGTTTTTTTATTTTATTTTTTTGTTACACTTTTACCATTGACAAAACAACCACCACGTCTTTTAGGATAAAGAAGCATATGAATTTGATAACTTGGGAAAAACGAGAGGGTGTAAGTCAATCAGAGTATCAGAACAATACATGAATAATAAAAATACAAGCATACGAGCAAGAATCGAGAATCAACAATAAATATTAGAAAGTAAAAACATACATAGGGAAAGGTACCCGTTAATGATCATGTTTGTCCTATCATGTATCATGTATCATGTATCATGTATCAGGTATCATGTATCAGGTCATGTCCTCGAAAAGAGTAAGCATGTCCGATCCTGAGGAATTAAATATCTTAAAAGGCCCAGGACGAGCCAGAATTAAGGACATTTATCGTTATTATAAATTTTTATTTTTAGATAAATATATATAATAAAAAAAATTAGGCCATGTGTAGCTACCGACTTTGTCCCCCCTCAACACCCCCATGAGAGTAAGTTCATCAATGTCAAGCCTCTCACTAGCCACCAACTTCCTTTTAAGTGCTCTTCCTCTTACCGTAAATCATCATTGACTACAATTCTTACTATTGTTGATGGTAGCCTCTTTCTGTCATGTTCATACTACCTCAAATGGCATTCCCTTAGTTTTTCAGTGAGAATTAAGAGTACCACGAACCACCGAAAAACTAAGAGAAAAGCATTTTAGATGGTGTAGACATGTCACAACGAGGCTACCTTGTCAATGAAATAATCTAAAAATAACACTATTTGAAATGTCTCAACTAGCCCATGCTTAAACGTTAATTAATCATTAGGTGGTACACGACCAATTTGATTGTGTCTAACGATTAATACATGTCTAGACAATTAATGAAGTATATATATATATATATATATATATATATATATATATATATATATATATATATTTAAAAGTTCTTATATCAATAAATACTATTCGAGTAATTGTTAGTGTTGTTAGTTATGTTAAGTTATTTTGTTACGATATTAGTCTTATTTATCTATTTTGTTATGATATTTGTCATGTTTATTAATTTAGGATACACTAATCGACCAACTTAATAACATCTATCGAGTTTTACAGAATTAGAAAATATAAATGTTTTTTTTATTAAACTAATCACGTCTAAATGATAGTAAGTAATTTTAACATATGGTCAAAATAGTTGCTTGTGGCACCCGATAAAAGGTTGGGTGGGTGTGGAAACTTTATTAGGATTGGGTGGAAAGTGACCTAATCGCCACAACATGCCAAAACAACCCACTACGTTCCAAAACCACATCTATTATTATTTACCTTTGCTTTTCCTAAATTTTATAGTTTTTTAATTAAAAAAATAATATGTAAATAATAAAGAGAATCAAGTTTTTTATTTAATATTTTATTCGGCCACCTAAAACCAAAAATGTATTACTATTGAAGAAAAAAATCATATAAGAATATTTGCAACAAAAAGTTATTTATAATTTGTTTTTATTTTTAATCATACAACATGCTTAGAGTGGATAGTTTTTATTATCAATGGCATATTTATGTTAGTATTATTTTTTTATCCTTTTATTTAAATAATAACTTTATATTATCCCTATATTGTATATTTATAAATTTATAAAACTTTTTTTTAATTAATTTAAGAAAAAACATCATAAATGATCATTGTGTTTTTTAGAAATCTAACATATAATTCGTAAGTTCAAAAAACCTCTTAGATAGTCTGTGTGGTTTCAAAATTATTAACAAACGGTCCTTTTTGCTAACTATGTTAGCTTTTGGTCGTTAACTATTATTTGATTATAATATTTGGAAGGCATTTCCGTCATTTCACTACAACATTGATCATTTATCAAGTTGTGTCTTATTTAATAAAGAAAAGAAAAAATAAATATATTATTAATATATTAAAAATAAAGTCAAAATTAGCCTACAAAGTCTAAATGAAAGTTGTAGATCTTGTTTTTACCTACGCGTCGATATAAAGAACGTCGAAAACGGAGTTCGTATGCGAAAGTTATGAATTTCTGAAGTTCGGGGCGCGAAACCCCAAAACTGTTAGAGACCACGACGTGGCAAAAGTGGCCATGACGTGGCATGGCTTCTGACGCCTTCTGGAGCCTGACAGAGCAAGTGGATGATGACGCATGCAATGACGACCAAACCCACGACGTGAAAGAAGTGCCCACGACGTGGAAAATGAGAAAAGAGCCCTATAAATAGATTTGAAGGGGCAGCCGTTTGTGGTTGCCAAATCTCTTCTCTCTCACCCATATTACCTCGATTTACGTGCAAAGAAGTACCCCCAAAGCCCCGATATCATCCCGATACCCGAAGCGAGTCCCGAAGCCCTGAAGATCCCGAGGAGAAAGGAGTTTCCGAGCCGAAGCTCTGCCTGCGAGAAGCCAGCTATTTGAAGATATTCTAGTTTCACCGAAGAGCTACTACTCTTAGAGCCGTAGTGCTGTCCGATCATCTTCTGATCAAGTGAGTGTATAGTCCCTTTCATAAACACGATCTTAGTACAAGTATTGGTTGAATGTATTATATCTATGTTATGAGTGAGTGTATAGTTACTTTCTTCTAACATATAATGTTAGGCGTGTCAAACCCAACAAATAAAGAGTACAAATGACTCCTTAAACACTACTACTATGCACTAAAAACGTAGTACAAGGTAAGTAGGGTCGATCCATAGAGACACGGGACAAGTGTTTATACCTTTTTGTGTAAGGTACAAAAATGGTCACAGAATTGGGGGAATTTATAAGCAATGATTTAAACTATAGAATAAAGCAATAAGTAAATGATTGATTAAGTGAAATAAGTTCAAGATTTGTAAGTACTCCAACTCTATGCAAGACAAATTAGCAATGTGATTCCATGGATGACAAGATATTGTTTAATTCTATCTAAGTTGGTACTTGAAAGTGTTAACAAGCTCTAACACTTCCCATTCACCACAATAATTAACCAAAACAACCTCTTTGATTAATCCTAACCTTACCAATCTAATCTAAACAAACTCTTAGAATTAGGTTGAAAGATTGCATTAAACTTTATGTGAATGTTCCCAACAACACTCAATACTCCTCATAAGCTCGGGAGCATAAGAATGTGTGAATAAGATTTACACTAAATTCATTCAATAGAAATCAGTTTAGTGCTTGTTACCTAGTCCAATTTACAAAACAATTACGGATTTTGCAATTAGATAACTTGAATGATCTAACCCTAATTCAAATGGCCAATAAGAATCACAATTAGAATCAAACATTCGATTGAAACAAAATCAAATTCACTAGATAGAAAATTGAAAGAAAACATCAAGTCATATGATTGAAATCACAACTAGAAGTCAAGACATAAAGTTGGAGAATCTAGGGTTCTAGCCACTCATGACTAGAACAAGATCACAAATCTAGAAAATGAAATTAAAGTTCTTAGAAAATGAAATCAAATGTTCCCAAGTGTTAATCTACTTCCAAAAGCTCTGAAAATCGCCTTCTCTCTGCCCAAAAGTAGACCCCCCCTTAAAAAAAATTGGTTGTCTCAATTATATGAGAGTAAAACTACTTTAAAAACTGTCGAGACGTTTACACGGCCCGTGTAAATTAAAGGGTGCAATTTACACGACCGTGTAAACAAGAAAAGTAGAATGCTCCTGTATATGCGTTTACACGGCCCGTGTAAATTATAGGCTTCCATTTACACGGCCGTGTAAACTCCTGTAAAACCAAAATCTTCATTTTCTTCATAACTTCCTCCTCGATGCTCCACAAGTCCTGAAATTTTGTCCGCAACTTTTATTTACCTCCTCCAACAATATCCTACCTCCAAAAGTCCCTAAAATATCACAAAAGTATGTGAATGAAATTGCCTCATGAAAAATCCCAAAAAACATGCAAAATGCATGAGTTTAAGCCTATATGCAATGTACTTTTATGAAATAAAGCTACAAAATGGGTACATGAAATGCACCTAACATATAAGTATTAAGCATTTGCTACGAAATACGTGTTATGTGTTTATATATTGTTGTTTATTTGAGATAAGCGTGGAATGGGTGTTTTATATAGGTTTTAAATGAGTTAAACTGTATATGTATGTTATATCTACAAATATGCTGGGTAGAACATGGGTAGACGAATTAGTTAGTGTGTGATGACGGATGAGTTTGAGGATGAGACGAAAGACGAACCTTGGTAGCTATGGATTTAGTACCGTATAGACAAACGTTGGTAGCTATGGACTTAGTACCTACACTGGTAGCTATGGATTTAGGACTGTAAAGATAAACCTCGGTAGCTATGGATTTAGTACTGTATAGATGAACCTTGGTAGCTATGGATTTAGTACCGTATAGACGAACGCTGGTAGCTATGGATTTAGTACTGATAGATAGATGATGATAGCTATGGATTTAGTACTGTTAGATAGACGATGATAGCTATGGACTTAGTACCTACACTGGTAGCTATGGATTTAGTACTGTTAGATAGACGATGATAGCTATGGACTTAGTACCTGTTAGATAAACGTTGGTAGCTATGGACTTAGTACCTACACTGGTAGCTATGGATTTAGTACCCGATGAATGAGCCATAGCAGCTATGGAATTAGTGCTTTACGAAAGAACCTTGGCAGCTATTGTCTTAGTGCTTAATAAAGAATCCTGGCAACTATTGTCTTAGTGCCTAATACGGAGTGAACGAATAGATGACTCTTAGGGTAGACCCTTAAGAGTAAGGAAGATAATGGGGATGGGTAATTGGAATGATCGTTTGATGATTGAATATATATATATATATATATATATATATATATATATATATATATAATATTGTGGGTTGAAAACCCTATATGCTCACCAGGCTCCCAAGCCTGACCCACTCAGTTTTCTTTGTATTACAGGTTGTGGCACAAGAGCATAAGTTGGCTGACGTAACGAGAGATAAGGATTATAGGCCCGTAGTTATAATTAACTGTGTAAGGTCTATGTTGTTCTGTTTATGCTTTTGGTCTGTATTGAACATGACATCCCGAGATTTTGGTATATAATGAAAATACATTTCTTTAAAGAAATGATTTGATAAATTCTTAGCATGTTTTGTTTTGGGAACAAATTCCGCAACTGTTTTCTATAAAAGATTACTCTGATTTTAAAAACAAAGCATAAACAAATCGGTCTTTTCTGGCCGTGAAATTGGGGATGTCACAGTTGGTATCAGAGCATTAGTTTAAGCGAACTAGGAATTTGTAGGAAATTTCTAGACTTAAACTTAGAATGCTAAGTATTGATCGTGAGGAGTGTGTCTAAAATATGTTAGGTAGTACACCTAAATGGACACAAGCACTAGTTTGTTTTAGGAATGATGCCTAAAATGCTTTTATGTGCTAATTGTTTTGTGTGATAGCTAAATTGATGTTATTATTTGTTCGGATCTATGGTCTGTTGCCGACCGGATCTGGAAACCTTATGTGTTTAGGATTCTAAGCGTACGACTACAATATTAGAACTAGCATGTAAACGTTTCGGAGTGATATGGAAGATCGTAATATCTATCGCGAACGAAGATCTAAATTTCACCTTATTCGGTGTATAGATCAAGAATGGTAAGAACAAGAAGTGGTGTTGGAAATGCAAACGAGAACAGGAATCGATCGTCTGTGATTGAACAAGTAGCTGTTGAAGCTGTTGCACCAGAACCAATCACCATGACTGGAGTGCAAGCCATGATTCGGGCTATGTTAGCCGAACAAAGGGAAGAAATGCGACAGATGTTGCATGGAAATAGGGACGAACCTATCATACCCATTGAGGAACCCGAACTAATTCCCGAGCGATCAGAGGAAGGGAACAATAGTCGCATTGTGAGTCAAGTTGGGACTCAAGAAGAACGAAGGAATGACCCGGAAAGGGGAAACAACAAGGATGGGCGCATGTATAAGAATTTCTTGGGCGCCAAGCCGCCAAGTCTTTCTGGAAGCCCAAAGCCTGTTGAAATTATGGATTGGATCTCCGAAATGGAGATGGTATTTGAAAGTTGCGACTGTAGCAACAAACAGAAGACTGTCTTTACAGTTAGACAACTGAAGACCGGAGTCTTGAGCTGGTGGAAGTTACTGGCAGATATGATGCCTCGAGGGGAAGCCCTAAGGATGTCTTGGGAATCATTCCTGGAGCAGTTAAAGATGTAGTACTGCTCAGAGATAGATCTGATTGATCTGAACAATGAGTTCCAGAACTTGAAAAAGGGGGAAATGAGCATTGATGATTATGCTACTGCGTTTATCGAAAAGATGAAATTGTTTCCATACTTGGTGCCGACTGAGCTCGCCAAGATCAAAAAATTTGCTAACGGATTGCCATCAAACTTTGGCCCAACGGTCAAAATGGCAAGTACGTTGAAGGCAGCCGTTAGAGCTGCTAAGAATATCAAGACTCAGATAAAAGAGAAGGGTCTAGATAAGGTTGAAGTTGGAGAAAAGAGGAAGTTTGAAGGATCCTCAAGACCTGATAATAAGGGAAAGTTCGCAAAGTCTAACCTAGATGACCAAAGGTATGGACCCAAGTGGTGTGAAAAGTGCAAGAAGAAGCACTTTGGAACATGCAACGAAGAAGTAACCTGTTACAAATGTGGAAGGATCGGCCACTATTCCAAGAACTGTACACACAATGATAAGGTGTGCTACGGATGTGGAGGCAAGGGGCACATGTCTAGAGACTGCCCAAAGAAAAATGAAGCAGCAAGGCTAGAAGCACCGCCAAAGCCAAGGGCATTCCACATGATCCTTGATGAAGCAGAAAACAACGCGAGGATTCAAGGATGAAGACTTCATATATATATATATATATATATATATATATATATATATATATATATATATATATATAAAGTCTGTATCAGGAAGTGTAGCCTATTAGAGGCGTAGTATAGGGTGAACTTGAACCTTTGTGTAATCGTTTCAAGAAATAATATAAACCCTAGTTTTGTTATCTGATGTGTTGTATGATTGTGTGATTTTCTTGTATGGTGACTTGGTCGACTACGGGACAACACTTGGGACGAGTATGAGTAGGTGTGAAAGGTAGTAGATGCATATACTACCGGAAGCACAGGACTCACACTTGGATCAGGGAAAGTCACAAGGTTACCAAGAAGCTGGTGATTGATTCTGTTTTATTCGAGTATGTCATTACCCTTGTTTTGGTAATGATTAGTGAGATGGTTGTTATTCCGACCCTAGTGGTCATATAAATTTGAGTTCGTCTGCGATGAGTATGTTACGTGGTCTAGAGGACCAAGTTAGATGTAACATCTGACTTAAGTCAGAACGTTGAAATTAATGCGATCGATAGTATCGCACTCGTTGTTGTAAGAAGTTTGCCACGTAGAAATGCTACATGCTGAAATGTGATTATATCACATTAGAATATGAAGGAAGGTATATTCCATTCTGGAATTTAACTTTAAAAAGACCGAGTCTAAGCGTCGCATCGTGCGATGAGAGGTCAATAGAGCACGACCCATCGGTCTGTTACAATAGATAAAGGAAAGTATTTATCCTAAGAAGAAGGAGGATTCCACAATAAGGACTTATTTGGTAACTCGAAGGTTATGATTGAAAGTACATCATAGTACGAAAAGCATATGCAAGATTGAGCATCGTCTGCAGTCAAGAAGCGCTAGAGTTAAATACTCTTTCGAGGAAACATAGAAGTTACGATTTGTGCTTAGGATCAAGAGATGACGTATGGAATCATTATTTAAGCCATGTTTTGTTGATGATTCCGGGACGTAATCATCCTAAGGGGGAGATAATTGTAACGCTCGTACATCCGGGCTAGTCAATTTAGAGACGATAAGCATCAAAAATGACTTTTTGATGGAAGATTATTTAGAAGGATTAGTCTTAACTAAGTTGTAGTATATGTTACAAGGATTTCGTACATATAAAGAACGCCGAAATCCGAGTTATAACGAAGAAGTTATGACCTGTCGAAGTTTCACGACAGAACCGGCACGACACAGCGCGACGTAAATAGTGAATATACGTTAGAGCGATATTTGGCCTTATCAATCTAAATGAAAGTCGTAGAATACGTTAAACTGAGAGCGTGCATAAAAAGAACGTCTAAATCTGACTTCGTATGAGGAAGTTATGATTTTTCGAAGTTTCAGCATTAGCAGTATGCAACCCGAAACTCGAGATTGAGGTCGAGTGATATTTAGCCAAAACTTTCTAAATGAGAATTTAATATCTCATCAATAGTAGTACAACGATAAAAAGACAGACGAAAACGGAGTTCAGATGAAGGAGTTATGAATTTCGAACGGAGTTTTCCTGTCCCGGCCTACTAAAAATAGTATATTATTAATATATTAAAAATAAAGTCAAAATTAGCCTACAAAGTCTAAATGAAAGTTGTAGATCTTGTTTTTACCTACGCGTCGATATAAAGAACGTCGAAAACGGAGTTCGTATGCGAAAGTTATGAATTTCAGAAGTTCGGGGCGCGAAACCCCAAAACTGTCAGAGACCACGACGTGGCATGTCTTCTGACGCCTTCTGGAGCCTGACAGAGCAAGTGGATGATGACGCATGCAATGACGACCAAGCCCACGACGTGAAAGAAGTGCCCACGACGTGGAAAATGAGAAAAGAGCCCTATAAATAGATTTGAAGGGGCAGCCGTTTGTGGTTGCCAAATCTCTTCTCTCTCACCCATATTACCTCGATTTACGTGCAAAGAAGTACCCCCAAAGCCCCGATATCATCCCGATACCCGAAGCGAGTCCCGAGGAGAAAGGAGTTTCCGAGCCGAAGCTCTGCCTGCGAGAAGCCAGCTATTTGAAGATATTCTAGTTTCACCGAAGAGCTACTACTCTTAGAGCCGTAGTGCTGTCCGATCATCTTCTGATCAAGTGAGTGTATAGTCCCTTTCATAAACACGATCTTAGTACAAGTATTGGTTGAATGTATTATATCTATGTTATGTGTTTATATATTGTTATTTATTTGAGATAAGCGTGGAATGGGTGTTTTATATAGGTTTTAAATGAGTTAAACTGTATATGTATGTTATATCTACAAATATGTTGGGTAGAACATGGGTAGACAAATTAGTTAGTGTATGATGACGGATGAGTTTGAGGATGAGACGAAAGACGAACCTTGGTAGCTATGGATTTAGTACCGTATAGACAAACGTTGGTAGCTATGGACTTAGTACCTACACTGGTAGCTATGGATTTAGGACTGTAAAGATAAACCTCGGTAGCTATGGATTTAGTACTGTATAGATGAACCTTGGTAGCTATGGATTTAGTACCGTATAGACGAACGCTGGTAGCTATGGATTTAGTACTGATAGATAGATGATGATAGCTATGGATTTAGTACTGTTAGATAGACGATGATAGCTATGGACTTAGTACCTACACTGGTAGCTATGGATTTAGTAATGTTAGATAGACGATGATAGCTATGGACTTAGTACCTGTTAGATAAACGTTGGTAGCTATGGACTTAGTACCTACACTGGTAGCTATGGATTTAGTACCCGATGAATGAGCCATAGCAGCTATGGAATTAGTGCTTTACGAAAGAACCTTGGCAGCTATTGTCTTAGTGCCTAATAAAGAATCCTGGCAACTATTGTCTTAGTGCCTAATACGGAGTGAACGAATATATGACTCTTAGGGTAGACCCTTAAGAGTAAGGAAGATAATGGGGATGGGTAATTGGAATGATCGTTTGATGATTATATATATATATATATATATATATATATATATATATATATATATATATATAAGATATAATATTGTGGGTTGAAAACCCTATATGCTCACCAGGCTCCCAAGTCTGACCCACTCAGTTTTCTTTGTATTACAGGTTGTGGCACAAGAGCATAAGTTGGCTGACGTAACGAGAGATAAGGATTATAGGCCCGTAGTTATAATTAACTGTGTAAGGTCTATGTTGTTTTGTTTATGCTTTTGGTCTGTATTGAACATGACATCCCGAGATTTTGTTATATAATGAAAATACATTTCTTTAAAGAAATGATTTGATAAATTCTTAGCATGTTTTGTTTTGGGAACAAATTCCGCAACTGTTTTCTGTAAAAGATTACTCTGATTTTAAAAACAAAGCATAAACAAATCGGTCTTTTCTGGCCGTGAAATTGGGGATGTCACAGAGAGCTTCCAACTAATTAACGATGAGAGAAACCCATTTCATCTGGATTTTCATTGATTTCACTATATGTATGTGTGTGTTTTTTTTTCATTTCTGGAAATCAATCTTCATTCCTAAGGTTCATGACTTAGCACATGGTGAATACTTATGGGATTTCTCATTCTCTTCCATCTCAAATACGATGTGAACTAATGCTTCAAAAGCCTACTCCATGACTGCTCTATCATGCAAGGGTACAAATGATTGATTCCAGAAATCAAGATTTTTGGTTCAATGTGTATATTTCTCATTTTCTCATAATCCCAATTAAACATATATGTGTATTGGGTCCAACTCCAATTCGGATTTCAGCTAGAAGAGAAAACACAAATTTTATGGTGAATTTATTAAGTTGCACATCTACTCTTCGTGAAAATGCCTCCATAAAGCTATCGCATCCCTACTCGAACTCTGACAAAAAATATGCAATATATATATATATATATATATATATATATATATATATATATATATATATATATATATATATAGAGAGAGAGAGAGAGAGAGAGCTAGGTTCAAATGTGGATTGACATCTATTGTGTGGACGTGTGGACAATGCTATTATGTGAGAATGACAAAGAAAATATGTTGTTTGGTAATATGAATACGTTCAATGTTACATAACTATTGTCATTATTATGCATTCTCACTAATTAAATCATCTATATGGTTATTATAGACGTTTTTTCTATTATTCTCATTCTGTCATAATGTTGTTAGAATGTTTATTGGGTCGTATTCTATCAGAACGAAAATGGATAAAAAACGATGCGTGAGAACAAAAATGAATAAGAATTAGTGAGAATGCATGAAAATGACAATGGTTGTGTGAGGTTGAATGTATTCGCATTAACAAACAACATATTCTCGTAGTAATTCTCATAAAATAGCATTGTCCACACGTCCGCACAATAGTTGTCTATCCACATTATAACCTAGCCCTATATATATATATATATATATATATATATATATATATATATATATGAGGGACCATACCTTGAGTCCGACTTGGGTAAGTTTATCTGTGTATTCAACAACCTAACTAAGAGAGAGAGAGAGAGAGAGAGAGAGAGAGAGAGAGAGAGAGAGAGAGAGAGAGAGAGAGAGACCTAAATAATATATTTCTTTTTTCTTTTTTCTTTTTTATTTAATAAGACATAACTTCATAAATGGTCCATATGGTAGTGAAATGACGGAAATGCCCCCGAATATTATAATTAAATAATAGTTAACGATCAAAAGCTAGCGGAGTTAGCAAAAATGACCGTTTGTTAAAAGTTTTGAAATCACATGGATCATTTTGAGAGTTTTTTAAACTTAGGGACTATATGCCAGATTTCTAGAGAACATAATAACCTTTTATGATGTTTTTTCTTAATTTAATTGATAATATACTATATATTACTATAATAAGTATTTTTTTAACTTCATAACTAATAAAATACTATTAACATAATATATGATTTATGTTTTAGAACAAAAAATACATAGATAAACGCTTTATAAAATAACCTAAATAAATGTAAATAAGTATATAATTATTAAGTATATGATTATTAGAAAACCTTAAAACCTTGTGCATTAAATAAGGTCCTTAAATATATATATATTTTATTTATTTGATATTATAATTAAAAATAGAATTCATATGCATCCATTTGATGTTCAACGTTGTTGTTATTATTATTATTATTATTATTATTATTAAATTTTATGATTGTTATCATTCATATTGACGTTTAATCGAACATTATATATAGTTTTTCCATCTAACCATAGGTTGTGATATGTAGTCACGCAATAATGGAAAAATAGTAAACATTATACATGTTCTTTATAAATCAACATTCACATAGTGACAACCTTGAATATGAGCGATTGCAATAGCTATATTATTTAGGACATCTTGTAGACCAAACCTTCGCGAAAAGCACGTCGTCAAACCTTTTTACTTATATAATGAACGATTACAACATCCATGTTTACAATGAGAAAACCAATGTCAGGCATAATAAGTCATTGTGCAATTCCCATAAAAGTCGATCCAAAGTAATTCAACAAGTAATTTATGTTTTTAAATAGACTTCAAAATCAATGTGTATTCTCTAATGTATGCTAATAAATCGTATAAATTTGAAGTATGATTTATCCATTAATTCATCTTGGTTAGAGTATGAGCTATGAGTCGATTGTTTATGGTTCTTGGTTTAAATCAAACAAATTAAACCATAATTTTTCACATCATCTTCACAATCGAGTCAATCATATCATATGGTTTGCAAAACTGCGTTTAATTCAAGCTTCCTTTCATATTTGTCAATATACTTAAACTATTTTTTTAGACCTATTTAGAATAAATTGTAATTTCGTCTGTATAAGATAACCCACAATTACGACACAGTTGACAAAAATTTTGTATGCACAAGGCAATCCATTAAATGATTCACCAATATAAAAGTCTTACTCGCTATCTAAATAATTCAAATCTCACTGTCTAAACTGCTAAAAAAATAATAACAATTGAATAAAATTCAAATCATAAAAACAATATAACGATAAAAATAAATGGAATAAAAAAACAGAGAAACAAAAGAATCAAATCATAACTTAATTTTTAAATAATTTGTTCACTAAAACAATAAAATATATAAAATAATAATAAAAAAAGCATAACTAAAAATAGAATGATTTAAAAATAAAATCTAGAATAATGAAATATTTGAGTGATTGATAAGTGGGTGAATTTTATAAAAAAAAATATTAAAGAAGTGATATGAAATTTTGATTTGATTGATGGTATGGTGCAACAAAAAATATAAGAGATTATATAGTAGCACCCGACTTAAAAATAGTTAAGCATCATGAATAATCTAATCACAAGCCCAACATAATTACAAAAGCCTATTACAAATAATCATATTAACATCCCTCCCCACAATTTGAACGACAGATCTGTTGCAAACGTTTAAACCGTCTCGAGAGTCAAGAAAAAGAGTTTACGGAATACCTTTGGTGAAAATAGTAACATGTTATGAGGAAGAAGAGTCATGCAATACACAAACTTGCGTCATCGTCACTTTCTACTAAACAAAATGAATGTATATCTCAATATGTTTGGTGCGCTGTGAACCAGATTGTTTGATAAGTAAACTAAAATAACATTGTCATCGTAGACAAAGGTCACAATGTTAGTCTAATGATGCAATTTTCACAAAGTAAGTTGCATAGGCAACATGTTTTAGCAACCGCATTTACCATAACCATGTATTGTCTTGCCATGCTTGAGCCGGAACGGTTCCTGGGCGCTTTGAGGAGCATGGCAATAAATTGTGGCCGAGAAAAGCGCAGTACCCAGACATGGAGTGCCGTGTTTTTTTTTGTATGACTGGTTAGTGTTTAGAAGTTAGTATCACCAAGTTAGCAGAAACCGCCAACACCCAACTTAGAACCCAGGACCTCTAATCTTAAGAGTCAAAGCCTCTACCTGACATGGAGTGTTGTGTGGCTCAGCAACCAACCCAATTTGCATTTGAATAAGAGTGATACCACGAAAAGGAGAATCATAAATATATAACCTATGAGTAGTGGTGCCCCGAACGTGCAGAAGAATCCATTTGAGAGCCATGAATATAAGGCTCTCGAGGATTGTGAAAATCAAGTACTTAAGAGCACAAATAAGACTTCTATAAAGAGTTGTATCAATGAAATAGAGATCACTGTCGTCTAGTTTGGTCAATTTATCATTTGTATCATCTGGAGTGTGAGCTAGTTTACAATTGATAATACTTGTTTATTCCGGAATATCTAGGTCATAACTTTGTTGCGATAAAAATATAACTAGGTTGTCAAGCATAACAACAATACCGAGAAAATAATTGAGATTATGAGAACGACATAGAGAACTCATTACCCAAGATGGTGGTGACCTAATGCAATAACTCAGATGATGACGTAATGAGTATTATATTATCCACTGAGTAGCAGGTAGGCAATGTGAGGAACATGGAGATAAACAAATAAAAAAGAGTCGCTGCAGCTGCGAGAACGTAAATTTAGAAATAAATTTTGTAGATTGTGAAACAACGTCGTTCTAGTAATTACGTTTTTTTAACGGCTGATGCACTAAACAAAAGGAAACTAATAAGACGCTAGCAAAAGTTACAAATAATATTCAATTTTCGACTTTTAATTGGATTAAGTTTCGTTCTAATAATTACTTTGGTCCAACAACTATTTTGGAGGTCGGGTCTATAAAATTAGTGCATATTTTGGCAAAATGTTTAATTCTTAAATAAATACTGGAAAATAAAACTTAACATTTATGTGAGTTTTGCCTTTTCTTTTTCTTTATAAAAAGATCAATTAGTCGGAAAATAAACCTGGGTAGAGACCATAGAGCACAGTCGCCTGTTTTCTTATAGGCATGATTCTGTGCATCTATAATTTAACTATCATACAATAACTAAACAAATTTATTAATTTATAATTTCAAACAAATCATTGTATTTTTGTGAGAATTATATATATACTATTTCTAAATAGAAAAAAGAAAATAAATAAAGACAAAAGGAATATAGTTTTATTAAAGGTATTTTAAAATACGTAGAATAAGATAATATCAAGCAAAGAATGAGGTGTAGAGGGAAAGCGTGTGGCACATGCACAGCCACCTGCAAATGAGACAACTAATGTGTCCAAATTCACCACCACCATTGTAATACATTGTCTCCGGTCATAATTTAACCGTCAATCCTTTAAAATTTAGAGAAATAACCAATTAAGCTGATTCTTATAAGAGTTTTTTCAAGATTTAAGAAAAAGATTAAAATTTTCCACATGAATTTTGCAAGTCTCACATTTAAAGTTAGCAAATTATCTTCAGAATCATCAAAATAATATTGTTTTGAAAAAATCTACCTATTCTAATAAACAAAATCTATATCATTTTTCTAACTTGTCTTTTTTAAAGTGACATTTTTCTATCATTTCTACCGTTTGTCCATTTTTTTTAACAAATCAAATTCAATTCAAAATTTGAAAAATAAAAAATCTTATCCTAATAATATTTTCGAAATACATGGTATCTATCTTTTAAAAACCCTATTAAATCTCCCATATTTTAATGTATCCCAAAAATCAAATAAACAATCTTATAATTATCTTTATTTTTATTATATTTTTGTCTATATAATAGTTTTAAACATATCCACCGTGGTTTCCATTGATTATATATATATATATATATATATATATATATATATATATATACTAGGTTAATTGAGTGGCATTGAGATCAAGTAATCGATCCTACTAAGACAATGATCCTAGGTTAATCAGATTCTTCTCTGATGGGATCAAACGTTAACGTCCACCTATACTGATTTTATTGGAGGCTAAGGTAGGGTTTCTCTTATGATATGACACTTAAGGTGATAAATGTGTGTTTCTTTTTAATGGCTTTGAATTCTGATATGACACTTAAGTTATCTACTAGTATTTACGTCACAAACTTCCCCTCGCATTTCTTAGTACGCGAATTACGGAAAACATGTGAATATTTTGGTACAGTTATTGATGTTTTCATTAATCGTCACTTATCAAAACAAGGCAACCATTTTTCTTTTGTATGTTTCATTAAGGTGATAAATGTGCAGTCTTTGGTGGACAATCTTTGCACCATCTGGATAGGGAAACTGAAATTGTTTGCCAATGTGGCGAGATTTGATTGAGGTACTAAACAGCCAACAATATTATGAAGTGATCAAATGATATATGGGTTAGTAATAAACCTACATCGTTTAATGCACACATCCCTTCTTTTGCTTATGTTCTTCGTGGGGATGATAGGGGTGTGCTTCCAATTCCTAAAGATAATATGCTGACTATGGTGATTGATAATAATTGTCTTACTACGAAAGATTTCTTGTTTACATTACTTGGTTGTGTAAAAGAATTTTGTTATCTTACAAATATGCATGTTATTTATAATAATGAACGGCTTCATGATGTGGTGTTTTGTTATCTTACAGTTTTGTTTGTTGTTTCAGGTATCATCAGTTTGGAAAAGAAGGGCCCGGATTGATCGCAGTGCTCACACCTATTAATTCTGCAATGAGTGATTTTGGGATAAACTCTGATAAATGTTTTACTTAATGATGATTTGAATTGTTTGAAATAAATGGTATCAACGTTTTAGCTATATTAAAAATGAAATTTTTACCCTTGATTTTTGGGTCGTTACATAATTCCCCTTGTTGTTCGAGAATTCCAAGTACCCAATCAACAGCAGGAACACAACTGAGGGGTTGTCTTATCCCCTGTTGCTGCTTCGGCTTCAGCTAGCATGGTAGGGGCAGTTACGGAAATAAATAAAACCAGTGCAGATCAGCAGCATGATCAAAATCGAGGGGTTGTCTTTTCCCATATTGTTATATCGGCTTCAACAAGAATGGCATGGGCAGTTTCGGAAAAAAAAACCAATGCAGATAAGATTTCTATTGGATAGAATATTAGATCAAAGTTTTGTGACTCTTATAAAAACGCAAACAAGCCTTCGGAGGGATTTTCTATTCTAGAAAATCTTAATGCTTTTATAGAGACTGGTCAAGCTATGGGGTTCTCAATGAAGAGATGTGAAGCTGATATTCAAAAGATTATTACGCAATTTGGAGAATTTGAATGTCAATGAATTTTTTCTCATTGAATATTCAAGGTTTTACTAAGGCGAAGAAAAAAAGGACTGTGAGAAAATTATGTATGGATCATTGCATCAATTTTCGTACAATTCATGAGACAAAATTTGTTTCAATATGATTTTCAAGTTAGATTGTTATGGGTAATTCATATTTTGATTTTGATGTTTTTGTTTCTATTGGACTATCAGGTGGTATCCATAGTGTTTGGGATAACATAATGTTTCCTAAACAGAGGGTGATTACCTTTGATCATTTGCTTATTGTTGAAGGTGTTTGGATTACTAATAATATTTCTTTGTTAGTAATTTTGGTTTATGATCCTCAAGATGTAAGGGAAAAAACACCTTATGGAATCAGTTACGTAACGTTGTTGATGCTTGGAATGGGGAGGTCATTTAATGGGAGATTTTAATGAAGTTAGATTTGATTATGAGCTGTATGGTCCACTCTTTCATAGTTTGGTTGCGGATTCTTTTAATGCTTTTATATCTGATACAAGCTTATTGGATATTTGATTGGGTGTATATTCTTTTACTTAGACTATTCCTAGTGCTAGTAAAATGAGCAAATTGGATAAATTTCTTATTTCTGAAAATATCTTGAAGTCTTTTCCAAATTTGACTAGGATGGTTCGTGATCGTCATTTTTCTAACCAGTGGTCTATCTTACTTAAAGAGTTGGTGGTTGATTATGGTTTGTCTCTGTTTCATATATTTCATTCTTGGTTATCTTTTGAAGATTTTATTTGTTTAGTGGAAGATTCTTGGAATAATGATGACGTTATTGAAGAAAATGCTTTGGTTTCACTTAAAAATAAACTTCAAGCGTTAAAGAAAAAGATCAAATATTGGAATGAGTCTTATAGAGCTGCTTGGGAATCTTCTAAAAGTGAAATGCATGATGTTTAGGATGATTAGGAGCGTAAAGCTGGCAGGAGAGAGAGGTGGCCGAGGATAGGGCTGCCAAGTTTTTTATTCTTAAGCAGTTGAATGATCTAGAACGTGGCGAAGTTATGGATATAAATCAAACATATAAGATTGCTTGGGCTATAGAATGTGATGAAAATTCAAAATATTTTCATTGGGATGTTCTAAAAGATGATGTTTGGATTGACAATCCATACCATGTCAAAAGGAATTTTCTAACGTATTTTGTATATTAGTTTGGAAAATCTCCCAACTCTCGACCTCATATTGTGAGGGATTTTTTCAATAAACTTTCTTCGGAAGTCTCCATGCAGCTTGACTCTATGATTACGAAGGAAGAAATTAAAAAAGTAGTTTGGGATTGTGGTTCAAAAAAATCTCCAGGTCCTGAAGGTTTCACTTGTGAATTCATTAAGAAATTTTGGTATGTGGTTAAGGCTGATTTTGTCAATGCAATTCTTGAGTTTTTCAATTCAAGCAAATTCCTTAAAGGTTGCAATCCTTATTTTATAGCTCTTATTCTAAAACTTCATGATGTTATTTGTGTTTCAGACTTTTACCATATTAGGCTTATAGGGTGTCAGTATAAAATTATGGAAAAAGTTTTAGCCAGTCGCTTGATTTCGGTTATTACCGGGTTAGTTAGTGTTGAACAATATGCTTTTATCAAGGGTACACAAATCTTGGATGGCCCGATGATTGTAATGAGGTGGTCTACGGTGTAATAAGAAATAAATCAACTATGGTTTTTAAATTTGATTTTGAGAAGGCTTATGATTTGGTTAGATGAGATTTCATGATGTGGTTCTAGAGAATCTTGGTTTCAGTGTCAATTGGAGAGCTTGGAGTCAAGGTTGTCTTTCTTCTCCTACAGACTCTGTTTTTGTCAATGGTCCCCTACCGATGAGTTTTAGTTTCACAATGGCTTATGCCAAGGTAATCCTTTTTCCCTGTTCCTTTTAATCTTGGTTATGGAAAGTTTGCATGTTGCTTTTTCTAAAGCGATGGAGAATGGTTTTTTCTCGGGTTTATGTATTGGAGTTACCTCCTTCTTAGTGGTGTCTCATTTGTTTTATGCAGATGATGTTCTTTCTATTTGTGATTGGAAGAACTCAAATATTTCTAATCTCATTCGTATCTTGGATTATTTTCACCTTGCTTCTAGGCTCAAAATCAATTTACATAAAATTAAATTTTTGGGTATAGGTGTTGCTCAAGACTTGGTGGTTGAGATGACTAACTTTATAGGTTGCACGACTTTAAAGCTTCATTTCTATTATCTTGGTTTGGTTGTGGGTGGAAGTATGAATAGATTGGGTTCTTGGTCGGAAGTGATGAAAAAGGTGCTTTCTAAATTATCTAATTGGAAAGTTAAAACTTTATCAGTTGGTGGGAGATTGACTTTGCTGAAATCGGCTTATGGGAGCTTTGTCTACTTATTTCTTGTCTCTTTATAAGGCTCCTTGATGCGTGTTGATTGTACTAGTTTTAATCATACTAACTTAAACACAAAGACAAACACACGGAAGGCAGTGTACCTATCGATTAGCAGTTTAGTTTAGGTAAATAGGTTATCGAACACAAGGAACGGTAAACAATTAAAATTAATACTAATATCATCTAAATAAAACAATATTTAAAAGGGGTTTTTCTATAGTTTTGCAAGACTAGAAATTTGAGCAATTGCTAAACACTTAAACAAAGGACAATTAACAACTAAAATAGAAGCAAAAGACAACTAGATTCAATAAGATAAAAGAGACTTCCGTTTAGATTCGATTCACTTATTCCTATGGTTGATTCTGTGGCAAGTGTAATGGATTAATATATCATTAGTTACCGATTTCTAATGTGACTAGGTTCATGTTCACTATTACTAATCCTTTAGCAAATAAATCAATTCAAGCAGTGATCAAGTGATTAAATCAATGAATTTACTAGTGTTCAATTTGAATCAAGCAAGACTTGTAATAATAGTTAATCAAATTTGTTGGTTCAATTAACTCACATATGGTTGGTCATCATACATTCTCACACATTAACTTACTTATCCTCTAGTTAACCCTAGGTTATGTTCAAAACACTAGGCATACAATCTTGTTTTCACAAAACCATAAGATTCAAGTAATCAAGTAGATGTTCATACAACTCAACATACTTAGTCATTAACATAAAATAATTATCGTTAACATATAAGGGTCTTTTAACAAGTTTAACAAGATAAATAACCAAATTAATATAATCCAAAGCCACTAATCAAACCATATTCATAAGCTCATCTAGTCTAAATAGAAGTATGGAGTTTTAGCCCATAACTCTAGCAAGAACAATCAATAAAACGAAATTCTTCAATGTAGAAATAATGTAAACAAGAGAATTGAGTAAATTACTAATGATTTTGCCTTAGATCTCTTCAATTCCAAGCCTCTAGTTGAATTCTGAAAACCATAGCCTCTAAGAACGTCTCTGGCCTCCAAAAATCGCTAAAAACTTCTAGCTAACATTAGGGTTTCGAATGATAACGATCTATATACAGATTCTAAAAAACAACGCAATTCGTCGAGTTTTATGACCCAACTCGCCGAGTTTTTTACTTAAATCGCATGTAAGACAAGACACTATTTTGTCGGGAATCTTCATAGCAACTCATTGAGTTTTATGCATAACCTCGCCGAGTTCTTCTTCAATTTTGCATTCTTCCTTCAAAATCCAAGTTCCAAGCTTCCAATTGCTAAACCTGCTTCCTTTTAGATCCGAGCATGTCTTTGTTGCTGAAAATGAAATTTTAAAGTAATTAAGCATATTTTGTTCATTATTTGAGATAAAATCAACATAAAGTATTAAGATAATGCATGAATTTTATAACTAAATATTCTCATATCACTCCTCTTGGTGTACTCGTTGATATGGAATCAATAAGGAACAAGTTCTTTTTATGGGTTAATTTGGAAGAAAAGAAGTCGACTTGGATTAGTTGGAATAAAGTTTTGGCTGACAAAAATTTTGGTGACCTTGGATTTAGCAGTCTTTTTTCTTTGAACAAAGCTCTTTTGTTCAAATGGATATGGCATTTTCTTAATTTTAATGTTGCCCTCTACCATAGTTCTGATGGTGGGCTGCAAAAGTCTTTTTCTAGTGGCCACGGTTCCCTTTAGATAGAAGTGGTTAAATCCACTAATAAAATTAAAGGGAAGGGAAGGGTATTAACTTTATGTTATTATGTAAGAAGAAAATAGGATATGGATCCAGGACTTCTTTTGGAACGATATTTGTGTAGGAGATACACCCTTTAAACTGATCTTTCCGTAAATCTTTTCCCTTGCGATTGATAAGCATATCAAGGTTCAAAATAAGATGGATCAAGTTGGGTTGGTTGATTTCTTTCGCAGGTTACCTATGCAAGGAAGGCATGTGAATGAGCAATGGGTCCAACTTTGTCAGATTTTGTCTTCAGTTGTTTGTTATGCTATTAAAGATAGATGGTACTGGGATTTGGATTTGGATGGTTCTAAGAATTTTAGTGTGTCCTCTACTCGTGCTTTTATTGATAAAATCACTTTGACGGTTGACTCGCCTAATAAATTAGTTAAGTTGGCTCCTGTTAAAGTTAATGTTTTTCTTGAGACTGAGTTTAGATAAGCTTCCAGTCAGTGCTAACTTGGAAAAAAAGGGCTTGATATTCAGTCTGTTTCGTTCCCTTTGTGTGATGATGGTAAATCATCTTTTCTTTGGTTGAGACATAGTTACTGGTCTTTTGTCTCAGATTGCGAGATGGTGGAAATTTTCTACTTTGTCCTCTTTTGAAGAGTGGCTTTCTTGGTTCTCTTCGCTTCAGTTATATATTTCTCTTAAAAATTGCTTAGATTTGGTCTTTATGACGATGTGATGGGTGATTTGGAGTTGCGGAAATAATTTCGTGCTTGTAGTTAAAAAATGGAGATTGGCGATTCTGTTTGACAACATTGTTACCGGGTCGTTTTTTGGGTTAACTATAGGAGTAGAAAAAGATTCTATAAATTGGTTGGTTGTTGTCAAGACCCTAACATTGTTATTTCTTAATGTTTTTGTATTGACTTTTTTGGTTTTCCTAACTAATTTCTTGCTAGGCTGGTGTTTTTAGTTCTATTGTCGTTCGATATATATATATATATATATATATATATATATATATATATATATATATATATATATAGCAAAGTTCTATTGAAAACTTAAAGATTTGCGACAACCGAAAAACTCCTGATCCACTCAATGTTTTTCTAAACCAACACCACCAATCTGCTTGAAATGCAACGCCTAAAACATATCCAAGCTCAAAAGAATGGACGATTTTTTTGTTGAAATGTGCATGTATATGCACATTTTTTTGACGTTATCAAGTTTCAACTCTTTTAAACATTGGCATTAGAGTTTCATTGTTGTCTTGATTTTGAAATTTTGAAAAAAAAATACAAGATGTGTATATATGCACATTTAAAAAAACGGCCAAATCTCTTTTTTGAGCATAGATATGGATTAGAAGCAACATTTGAAAACTAATGGTGGTCTTCATTATGAAAAATGTTAAGCGGGTTAGGAGTTATCGGGTTCTCGCAACTCTTTGAGTTCTAAAAATAACAAAATCTCATATATATATATATATATATATATATAGAGAGAGAGAGAGAGATAGGTTCAGGTGTTTTAAGTAAGTATTGTGTTATTGTATGCATAAATGTGGGCCAATCAAAATTTAAAATAAAAATAAATAAATAAATAAGGGTAAATAGGTAATTTGATAATTAGTTTCCAAAAATAATATTCTATAATTATGGTAACCATTGACTTCAGCTACTAGGCTTTTTTAAAACCACCGTAACCTTAATCAAACCATCTCCAGCCGTCACCTCCATCCTTATGCCTCCCACCACCGGCCGCCACCCTACCCTCTTGCTCCTCCGACCACCGTATCCACCGCCCTTCTGTCCCAACCAAATGGCGAGATTGGAGAAAGCCAACAACACATCCCCTTTTACCGACTTTCAATAGACGTTTTGGAGAAGCTTTGTATTCCCAATACATTTTCACACCGCTTCCTATTTTTACCTTTCCCAAACCACCACTGATTCAATTCGACTAGATCGTCGTTCTCTTTTCATCTTCCCTCTAAATTCTCTTTCCTTCCACCTTCTTCTTTGTGTCTCAGACTCGTAAAACCTTCAAAACTCAATTTAATCGCCATTGGATTCTTTTTCCAGGATTGAACGATGAACCTGCACAACTGCAGAAGGATGAGCGACATGTGTGACCCTCAAACATGGCAGACTTTCAAAATTCCAGGTTTGTTGATTCAATCTGGTTAACTTTGTCTTGATAAGGATTTATGAAATTGTCTATATAGGCTTGTTTTCAACCAATTTGTTACTCTGGGACATGTTCTCACCCTCTCTCACACATAGTGGACTCAAGTTCTAAGTTTTTTAAACTTACAGGAGCAAAAAAGAAGAGATTGAAAGAGTTTTTTTTCCTGGTATTGCTCCAATTATAGGTTCCATATATCCCTTGTGAACACTACTAATCACTTCATCGACCATCTCCATCTTCTTTGTTCAAATTAGGGTTCTTGATTTCAGTTTTTCATTTGTTGTTTTTTTTATTTAATTTTCCAGGTGAGTTTCAAATTAGGGTTCTTTATTTCATTCTTGTTACATTGGTATGCCTGAGTGTAAGCTTGGACTGAATGATAGAGTATTATTGGAGGCACAAGGACGAACTACAAAGGGAAAAGCCATTGACTTGGATGACATTAAGTTCCACCAGTAATTTTTCATTTTCTTTTAAATCTTATATCACATATATTATATATATAGATAGCTTTTCATTTTCATTGACTTGGACGACATTAAGTTCCACCAGAACAATATCATTTGTGCCTCCTGATGGAGCATTTGACCTAATGACATATCGACTTAGCACTCAGGTGAAGCCTTTGATATGGGTGGAAGCTCAAATTGAAAGGCATTCAAGAAGCCGAATGGAAATTATGGTAAAAGCTAGGAGTCAATTCAAGGAGCGTAAGTTCTTGTTGCAAAGGTTTGATCATCTCCATAGCTTGTCTTTTTTCTGATTCTTTTGACAGGAAATGATTAATTTGCTTTTCATTCGAATTTTTTTTTCCTGATTTAACACTTCATTTATGTGGACAGTGCAGGATCTTGACAAGGTTGAATTCTGAAAAGGTATCAAGTATGTTTATGTAGATGATTCAATGGATGATATTGGTGAGATTCCAATTCTATTGGAATGGAATCATGAATTCCAATTCTGTTGGAATGGAATGACGAATTCCAATTCTGTTGGAATCACAGAAGTTGATGCTTGAAGAACAGACCACAAAATTGAAACGGACCACATTATTCTTTTAGAATGTATTAGTCGTTCTTAGATTTTGATGTTTTCTTTCCCGTTTTGATTGTTTTTTAGTTTTATTCTTTAATAATAAATGTAATTCTTAACAATTGTTACCCGTATTCTATAAGAAATAATGTATTTTTTGTTTTTATTCTTCAACTGATTGTTCAAGAATTTGTTATTCTACAATAAGTTTTTTAATTCATGATCAAGAAATAGGTTCAAGAATATTTTTATTATTTATGGTTCAAGAATATTTTTATTTTTGAATATACTCATAAACATATTCTGTCAGAATGTCCGAATTAAAAGAATTATAATTCGTAAATCGGATTTTTAAAATTAATAGAATCTATGATCCCTTAAAAAATGCAATTTTCCTTTATTAAATCTATATTAATTGACTAAATTACCCTTGTAATTAATTAAGATGATATTTTCAATTATATTTAATTCAGTAATATATATGAATCACTTTCTTAAAATAAGTAAATTTGATTGGCCCACATTAATGCATACAATAACACAATAATTACTTTGAATAGAATAGCCTAAGCCTATATATATATATATATATATATATATATATATATATATATATATATATATATATATATATATAGTAAAGTTCAAATGCGAAATAGTTTTTGTGTAAATACAAAGGAACTAGTTTTTACTTTTTACGTACCATTAGATTGGATTAGTCAATGACTCGTATAATTAGAAAATTATACAAGAAAAAAAATACAAATTAAATCCATAATATTCGGTGGGGTATTATAGTAAAAGCATATTCTTATTAATGGAAACTACATCATTATCCTAAAAATTTCGCAAAATACGTTTGAAGAAATTTTTTTTTGAGGGATTTGATATTGTAGTTTTGATTTGTTAATCATCGGTTGAACTTCAAAAAAAAAATTGAAACTGGTTTTCAAAGCATATCGATTATAAGAAGTATCATTTCATTTCTTAAACAAAATGCAAAGCATATGAAGTAGTGCAAGGTTGAAGATGAAAATGTTCAAAAGCAAATCTTCAAATAAGAACACATCACCAATATGCATTGACGACGACGACTTTGGGAATCCATCCAAAGAGCAAAGTAATTTTAGTGTTATATTCTTGAATGAACAACTAATTTCAACAGTATGTGTATTTTATTAATTCAGCTTTAAAATATTATGATTCTACTTTTTTGATATGTAACTATAAATCTAAATTATTTCTTATATGAACACGATCTTTGAAATGTTATGGTATAAAATATATTATTTTTAGTGTTCATTGTCGAAGAAGAAAAAAGGAAGAAAATTCATGAAGGTACTAATGATGTGGATGAAGTAGTACAAATACCTAGGAAATAAATAAATGAATTTATTGCTATAAACAATATTAATTCCAAGGAGGATGTGAAATTGAGGAGACTAAGACCATTCATATGTGAATTAGATTCAGAGCACCTCAAAGTTCTTGAAGAATACGAAATAAATAAAGGAATTTTTGGATCATTGGAACTAATAAATGAAAAGATTGCTATAAACAATATTAATTCCAAGGAGGAGAGTATTGAGGTTATAATCTTTATATATTTTATATACAACTATAACATTGTTTAATTTTCTGTTCAAATCTATTTTTATGTCATTATATGTGAATTAAAATATTTATATTGTGTAGGAGTATAATAGAATATTGGAGAATGGCTTAAAAGTGGTTGAAGGACAAAGGTTGTCAATGAAAAACGCCTTATTATCTGTAATGTTGACATCACCGGATAATACACTCATGCGAAGATGGTTGGATACTTATGAAACACTATTTTCACAAGCAAAATTCACAAGAATTAAAGAAAGTTTTTCAATTTGTGTAAAAAGAAAATCAAGTAGATTTGTAAATGAAGACATTGAAAAAAATGTAAAAGTTGATATTAGTTGCATAAGAGTTGATACCAATATATATGGGTATACAAAAAAGGCATCTTTTATTGTTAACTCTGTTTTGAGAGATCTATAAAATAAGCATTGTTCTGGGATTAAAAAAGTAGGAAGGGTATCGCAAGAAAAACATGTTGCAATGTTGATTAAAGGATTAGAAAATGGTGGAGAAGATGGAAATGAGAATGTAGTTCTTTGTTCTAATTTGAATGAAGATTGTTCAAAAATAATACTGATGTATTGAATGGTGGAGATGGGAGTAGTGATAATAAAGTAAGACATTCTGGCTTGAATAATACGGTGAAATCTTGTAAGAAACAAACTGAAAGTCATGTCTCAAAGGAAAAGTTTTTTGGTGAAGGAGATCTGAGTTCTATCATGAAAGAAGCATTGTTGAAGGATAAAGCAGTTGTTGATAATTCTATTAAAAATGTGTATTCAACACCGAATCACCTTGTGAGAACTAACATGATATAAGCTAGACTTTCAGAAGTGCCTACTTGGACACCAAGCTTCATATAAGAAATTGTTAGTTTAGTGAAAGTATTTTAAAACAAAATCTATCTATTAAGATAGCATGTGATTTTGTGTTGAATATTGATGTTCCACAGAAAGAAAAAGGAAAGGATATGTCAAAAGTTAACAATCAATATATTAGAGGAAATGTCAATGTTGAGGATAAGAGGATGGTGAAAATTAGAAAACAATTATGCTCACCATATGTGAATCATGTTTGTGATTTGAAGGAGGAAATTAGTATGGAAGATATAATCTTATGGAAAAACGTGTTAGGAACATAATTGAATGCTAGGTAAATTTATGTCAAATATTTATATTTTTATGTTATTTTTTAATATTATTATGAATAACATAATGTGTTGCATGATAGTACAATCATATAGGAATATGAAGGAGGATATGGATATTTGAGCTTAAAATGTGCACAAACATTAACAACATGCGTGGATGTTCATCATGGATTAGTTGACACTTTATTAGTTTTATTGAACAAGTTAGAGGTTAAAAAGGCAAAATCATCTTATTCAATAATGTTCTTCCCTATTAACTGTTGGTTAGTTATTCATCATAATTTGTTTTATACATTTTGAATTAAAAAATATTGTAATTTAATAACAAATATTGTTTTATCATTGATCACACAGGAAGATCCTCAAATTGTACAATAGACAAATCGACAATTCAACTACGATGATTTTTTCGAATCAATTGAATCATGTATGACAGGAGTCACGGAAGGCAATGATCTATCAAAAATAGCTCTGGTAAGTGTATTATAAACAAAATTTTAAATTATTTTATATTCTTTAACTTACAATTTTGTCAAATAATAGTTTAACACTTATTAACATGTATTATTTCCAGTTCGTGACGATAATAAAAGGTATTTAATCTTTTTCAATTTGAGAAGGTGTGCATTCCTTGTCTTTGATACAAAAGTTGTTCTAGTAATTGGAATTTTATCATATGGGACAATTCTATAAATCATGGTATAATTATTTAATATGTGTCTATTATATTTAATGTTAAATTTCATTCTTTAATAAAAATTATCCTAAGACTTATATTTATATTGTACCATTAAATTGAAGCATAATTTCTTCTGCCAATATCTTGATGATACTGATCACAAGAAAGCACATGTTATTCAGAAAAAAAAACAGAACTTGTATCACTAAAATGTCAATCAAATGCATACACAAAAAATTATGGGGGTGATGTTAATGAGATTCATGGAAGCTTACATGGGTAATAATACAAAATGATGGTCATGTGACCTGGATGCAGATATGAGACAACATTTGTCCTCGTATGTTTAAATATTGGCATTATCAGTCTTACCATGACTAGGCTCACCCACTTTAATGCTATAAGAGAGGTTTAATGAAATTTCTTTGATTCCTGATGAGGTCGGTTTTTAAAATCTCTTGCTTACCACCCTCGCCACCTATTTGCATTTTGAGAATGGAGTTACCAAAAGTGTTTCATAAGATAATGTTCAAGTTAAAAGTATTAACTGAAAAGTATAAAACAAAATCCCATTTTATTAAAAATGTGAATCATATGTTACCATGAAGAAGGCACGTTTTCTTTATAATCCGTTGGTGGAGCTCATGTGGTTAACCGACACATCAATCGAGAGCATAGTTGATAATGACGTGGAACTTGCAAATCTCAAGCATAACTTGAGTCGGGGATCACACATTTTGTCATGGTTGATTCATCATATGTTCTATTTTCCGCGGGGACCCCTTCAGAGAATTTAAGATGAGCATAATCTGAGATTAACATCATTGACATTTAATGGATCTCAAAGATCTAGGAATTTCATAGTGATTTAAATTGGAAAATAGTATTGCCTACAGAAATAACTTTATGGTGTGTTTACGATGACCATTTACCCATCATAGAGCCAAATATGGATCCTATCTTTGTTAAATAATTTTATTTAGGGTAATTATTTTCTAAGGATTAATAGAACAAACTAGAATGGAAATTAATATTTAATGATGCGTATAATATTATCCACTAAAATATACTAATGTAAAACCTTTGAAAGGATTAGCTATCATGATGATCAATCATGTCCAAATTTGTAGTTTGGTAATAGTTATCATAAACAAAATAAAGATCATGCTTTTGATAAAGATCTTCATGACGTTCCTTGAACCACTGCATTCAAAACTATTAGAAATAGCAGTTATCAGGTGTACGTTGTAAACTGACGTATTGAAGTAAAATGGAATTTTATTGAGTTAGGAGTTGAATAGGGTTAGTCAACTAGCTAACATGTATATATGATCCATTCACTCTAATTTTGATATGAATAACTTGAAATGTCAATGGAGGAGTTACATGACATGTTGAGGTTCCTTTTTGTAACTAAAAATGTCCAATCATAGAGACTCCAACTTTAAATACTCCTACCATATATATTTTACTATCATGACTAGAAGTGTCAAGAAGAAGAAAGCTAGTTGCCCATGGTTAAAAAGGCTATTATGTAACATTCAATTTTGGGTAAGTTCCTCTTTTAGTCCCTTATGTTAATTTGTTTTCAATATGGCTCTTTGCTAGTACGCGGGGCGTACTCTATGAGTACGCTTAGAGTACTAGCCTCCTGATGATCGTGGATACCATCCACGTATGTTGGGCATACGTGGAGTACGCATGGCGTACACAAGCCTGGGATAATCCCTAATTTTTAGGGTTTGTGCCCTATTTAAGCATCTTAAACTCATCCCTTGGCCATTTTAGACCAGCCTCCATATCTTCTAAACCATAATCTCGCCCTTAGCCTTTGTTTGGTGCTTTTGAACTCTTATGAAGAATTTTGGTGTGTTCTTGTGCATTTGAAGTGGTAGAAGGAGATTGAAGACTCATTTCTTGGATTGGAGCTTAGAGATCCAAAGTTAGCATCTTCATTTCGAGCCATTGGAGGTATAAAGTCCTTAACTTGATAACTCCTTGTGTATATCTAGTATGGGTTTGTTAAAGGTTATTTCAGAAGCTTTGCCCTTAGATCTGGACGTTTTAAGGGTCCCTTATGCATAAAAATGCAAGCTTTATGGTGTACATTGACCCATGCATGTGTTAAGACCTTTGTTAAGCTCTTTTTGATCTCTTGAGCCCCATTAAGCCATGCATTCATGTAAAGTTGCCAACTTTACATGATAATTCATCTTTAGGGTCAAGATTTGAGAGTTTGGATGAAGGACTTAGCGGGTGAAGTGCTTAATGGAGTTAATTGGCACACTGCGGAGTACGCAGGGCATACCCAGTTGGTACGCTGAGCGTACTAGCCATATATATAGTAGGCTAAGCGTACGAGCTGAGTACTCCCCGCGAACTTAGCATATGGGCCTTGGACTTGACGTTTTCGGTATTGGGCCAATCTTTGGGCTTCCATTGTTTGGGCTTTATTGAATCATCAGACTTTGGTGTTGGACTTTGGACTAGCATGTTGGGCTTCCTTGGATTTTAGGCCCATGATGGGTTTGGGCCCAATTTGGAAGATTGAGCCATAATTGGGCCTTGGGTTGCCAAGTAGATTTTGGGCCTTCATAGTAGTTGAATCGGGCCTTGTCATTGGGCCAAGTTAGATAAAGGGTAAAATGATATTTTTAATGGGTTTTGAGCATTCTAACACTTCCTAAGTGTACATGCAACCCTAATAACCTTGGATCTATGTTTGTCTAATAATCATGCAAAGTTGAATTCCAAGGTTATATTCCTATCTAGCATACATGGGGAACATTTTTAACTTGAATGAAAGATAGAATAACTTACCTTGTTGTTGATTATGATCCTTGAAACCTTGTGAGCCTAGCACCCCAAGTGTGATGCCTCAAATGCTTCACACAACACCAAATGCAAAGGAGTAAACTTTGAGAGAATCTTACACTTGCAAAATCGGATCTAGCCCTCTTGTTTCTTATGTGTGTAGCCAATTTTGGTGGAGAATGGGTTTCTTATATAGTGTTGACACATCTAGGGTTACACCATGTAAATCCTAATGTGTCATGACTCTTCATTTCCATGACCCATGGGTTTGTAACTCCCATGGAGCATCCTATGGGTGGAACCCAACTTGATAATCCATGGAGCCTCTTAGCCCACTATATAAGATATGGAAGATTTACATAATCTACCCATATATTTAATTAGTTATCTTTTGATCACTTAATTAATTCTAAATTAATTCTTGATCAAACTAATTAAATAATATTATTAATATATTAGAACTTATAATATATTAATAAACCATAAGTGTTATTTCTCTTATTTTAGTTTATCCAATTGCATGGTGCCATGCAACCCAAATGGACCATGTCGGGTTGGGTCAAGTACATACCAGAAATAGTTATGGACTTAGACACCTTATCCAACAGTCTCCCACTTGGATAAGTCTAATAACTATAACTGCAATACTTCAGGAACCGATCGGCAATCGTAGCTCTTTCAAGGTCTCTCGGAACTGAGAAGATGATGATACGCCATTTAAGATAAGTGATCATATAATCCTCTGTTCTAGATATCAGCCGGACAAATACATGGAACAGTGTCTTACTTTGTGTCCAGCAGTTTGTTTCCCGATTTCCGATTTGTTTGACATAGAACTCAATTGAACACATCAACTTAGTTCTGACCGGGCCCGGTACATAGGTCAAAACAAAATCATCGAGGGGCCCAGATATCAGCTTCTAATCCAAGAAGGAACAGATAAACTTCGACTCATATGTTTGTTCTACTACTCATTGAATTATACACAAGAGCACATTTTATAACATTGAGTTACCAATGCGTTTTCGTACAATCAATGCATAACCAACTCATAAGTAACAAATCATATATCTAGGTTTGAAGACTTATATGATATTACCGTCTCACGATCACTCGAGATAAATTCCATGAAGTGATTCCAGTGAGCGTGGGTTGAGTCCAATGCTCAGAACTTATGAGCACTCATGAGTGTTGTAGCCATGTCCAACAACTTAGACCTCTGCAACCAATCATGACAGTCTTGATTCATACCTACTTCCGACATATGACCGACTGTGGAGGTTCGAATAATATGATATACCAAACATAATTATTCTGGAAGTCAAAACATGCAAAAGAAATATAGTAAACGATCGACAAGAGATAACAACACTTTACTCATAAATAAAACACCTTTTATTCATCATCTAATGTCAATTACACTTTACAAATTTCAAGGTTATCTAACTACTAAATCTAATATCATCCTTCAGCCCTATGCTCCGAGCATGCTGGAGATGCTTAACCCGAGTCAGTCCTTTCGTGAGGGGATCTGCTGGATTCTCATCCGATGATACCCTCTTTGCCACGAGGAGTCCTTCTTCTATTCGATGTCTGATGAAATGGTATTTTCTGTCGATGTGTCTGGATCTCCCGTGATCCCTTGGTTCCTTGGCTAAGGCAACTGCACTTTCACTATCACAGAAAATTTCCATTGGCTCTTTAATAGCTGGTACAACTCCAAGGTCTCCAATGAAGTTCTTCAGCCATATCGCCTCCTTTGCTGCCTCGCTAGCTGCTATATACTCTGATTCGCAAGTTGAATCAGCCACTGTCTCTTGCTTGGAACTCTTCCAAGAAATTGCTCCTCCATTTAAGGTAAAGACCCAGCCTGACTGAGAGCGGAAATTATCCCTATCAGTCTGAAAGCTAGCATCACTATACCCTACAACTCTCAAGTCTTCACTCCCACCGAGGGTAAGGACCCAGTCCTTAGTCCTCCGTAGGTACTTGAGGATATTTTTTACCGCAGTCCAGTGTGCCTTGCCAGGGTTCCCCTGATACCTGCTAACCATGCTCAAAGCAAAGGCTACATCAGGTCGAGTACACGTCATAGCATACATGATCGATCCTACAGCCGAAGCATAAGGTATTCGACTCATTTCTGCTATCTCAGCCTCAGTACTAGGGCTTTGTGTCTTACTCAATCTGGCATTACTCTGGATGGGTAACTCTCCTTTCTTGGAGTCCTGCATGCCGAATCTCTTCAACACCTTATCCAAGTAAGTACTCTGACTAAGTCCAATTAGTCTTTTACTCCAGTCTCTCAAGATCCTTATCCCTAGAATATAGGCAGCTTCTCCTAGGTCCTTCATAGAGAAACACTTCCCAAGCCAGGACTTAACTTCCTGCAGAGTTGGGATGTCATTTCCTATGAGTAGTATGTCATCCACATACAATACCAAAAAGCTAACTATACTCCCACTAGCCTTGACATATACACAAGATTCATCTTCACTCCTAGAAAAGCCAAATTCCTTGACTTTCTCATCAAAGCAAAGATTCCATCTGCGAGGTGCTTGCTTTAACCCATAAATGGATTTCTCAAGCTTACACACTCTATTAGGATACTCTGTGTTGACAAAACCCTCTGGCTGACTCATGTAAACATCCTCAGCCAACTTTCCATTAAGGAAAGCGGTTTTGACATCCATTTGCCATATTTCATAGTCATGAAATGCGGCTATGGCTAACAGAACCCTAATAGACTTAATCTTGGCCACTGGAGAAAAGGTCTCATCATAATCAACTCCCGGAGTTTGTGAGAAACCCTTTGCAACCAGTCGTGCCTTATAAGTGTGTACATTACCATCCATGTCGGTCTTCTTCTTAAAGATCCATTTGCACCCTACAGTCTTACGACCTGGTACATTCTCAACCAAGTTCCAAACTTGATTGTCATACATGGACTGTATCTCGCTGTCCATTGCCCCTTTCCACTTGGCTGACTCAGGGCCTGCCATGGCTTCCGCGTAACTGTTAGGTTCATCCAGACTTATCAGTGTCTCATCACTGATAAGTGTATCACCTTTCGCAGTAATATGGAATCCATAGTAATGCTCAGGTGCATTCCTAACCCTTGTGGTACGCCTCAGAGGTACAGACTTGTCAATTGGCTCAACAGAAGTTTCCTCCTCAAGTTGAGTGCTAGGGTTTGAAGTTCCTTCACCACTTGACTCTTGAATTTCTTCAAGGTCAACTTGCCTCCCACTGTCTCCTTGGCTTATGAACTCTCTCTCTCGAAAGAAAGCCCTCCTAGCTACAAAGACCACATTCTCACTAGGTCTGTAGAAGAGGTAACCAAAGGATTTCTTTGGGTAGCCGATGAAAATACACCTCTCACTTCGAGGTTCGAGCTTATCATGAGTCTCGCGTCTCATGAAAGCCTCGCAACCCCAAAACTTAATGTGGTCTAGTTTGGGTACTTTACCAGTCCACGTCTCATGAGGAGTTTTGGCAACTTTCCTTGTGGGAACTAGATTAAGGATATGGGCGGCAGTCTCTAAGGCATACCCCCAAAATGAGATTGGTAGCGAAGCTCGACTCATCATGGAACGAACCATATCCAACAAGGTTCGATTACGCCTCTCAGCTACACCATTCAACTGCGGTGTCCTGGGAGGTGTCAATTGTGAGACAATCCCACATTCCCTAAGATAGTCGAGGAACTCTGAACTAAGATACTCACCACCTCGATCGGATCGAAGCATCTTAATGTTCCTGCCCAATTGATTCTCGACTTCCTGTTTAAACTCTTTAAACCTCTCAAAAGTCTCTGACTTATGCTTGATTAAGTAGACATATCCATATCTACTGTAATCATCAGTAAAAGTCAAATAATAACGATTAGCATCCCTTGTGGCATGTTTGAAGGGCCCACACACATCTGTGTGTATAAGATCCAACAAACCTTCACCCCTCTCACAAGAACCTCTGAAGGGTGACTTTGTCATTTTTCCAAGTAAGCATGATTCGCAACTATCATCTGACTTTAGGTCAAATGACTCCAATACTCCATCCTTTTGGAGTTGGCCTATGCGTTTCTTGCTTGTATGTCCAAGACGACAATGCCATAATGATGCTTTATCCAAGTTATTATTATTAACAGAATCAATACACAATACATTATTTCCTAAGTTATCAACCACATATACAGTTTCATACACGCCATCACAAGGTAATGCTTTAAAATAAAGAACATTATTAAAGAAAGCATTAATCGAACCAACTTCATTATCAAATGAAAAGGTGAAACCTTGTTTATACAATGCATGAAAGGAAATAATATTTCTTGCCATTTCTGGCGAATAACAACATTTATTCAAATCTAAACTAAACCCACTACTTAGCGATAAAGTATAAACTCCAATCTTGGTGACAGGTAAAGCTTTCCTATTCCCCATGATTAAGTTTATTCTTCCATGCTCCACATTCTCACTTCTTCTTAGTCCCTGCAAATCAGAACATATATGAATACCACAACCGGTATCAAGGACCCAAGAGTTAGAATGGGGTGAGTTATTAGATAAGATAGTGTAAATACCTGCATGGTTGGGTTTAACTTTCCCATCCTTCACATCTTGCTGGTACTTTGGGCAGTTCCGCTTCCAATGTGACTTTTCATGGCAATAGAAGCATTCAGCCTCTTTAGGGTCAGAAGAAGGAGTGACAAAACCTTTCTTGGTTCCACTTGAAGAAGAGCCATCAAGGGTCCTAGCCTTGGTACCCTTCGAAGAGCTCTTCCTCTTCTTCCCTCTACCTTTCCCGATTGCCAAAACCGGGGCGGAGTTTGGAGTAGGAGTGTTAACAACCGACTTACCCTTAAGACCTGTTTCTGCGGTCTTGAGGAGTCCCTGAAGTTTGCTGAGTGTGACCTCTTCCTTATTCATGTGATATGTCATGCGGAATTGATCATAGCACGATGGTAAGGAGTGCAAAATGATATCTATTGCAAGCTCCTCAGGGAAGTTCACATTAAGCTTCAGCAACCGATCCACATACCTTTGCATTTTCTGCATGTGGCTCGTGACGGATTCCCCGTCCTTCATCATGGTTGTTATGATAGAGCATATGATTTCATACCTCTCTTGTCGTGCACTTTGATGGTATCTTTCCATCAGATCTTGGTGCATTTCAAAAGGGTAGAAGTCCTCATAGGACTTTTGGAGTTCCGCTGTCATGGTGGCCAACATGATGCATGCCACTTTTGTAGCATCCCTTTCATGTGCCCGGAAGTCAGCGATCTCCTGGGGAGTTGCAGTGGTCTCATCAATCTCCTTAAGCTCCTTGTCAAGGACATATTCTTTGTCCTCGTAGCGGGTAATCATCCTGATGTTTCTAATCCATTCATTGAAGTTGGATCCATCAAAAGTGACTTTCCCACACAAGTTCATAAGGGTAAAGGAGCCATTAGGATTAGAGCCAGAAGCAGCATTGTTTGAAGACATCTGAAAGAAGAGAACAAGATTAGTTTAGATATTAAGAGAGTCCTTAATAAAACACCCAAATGTAATATTAAGGCTAGGATCCAATCACAATATATTATAACTTAGAAGTGGTATGCCGTAATCCAAGCTATAACATATTTGAAAGGTAGGTGAATGACGATTCACCAATTTCCACCATGAAAAACGAAATATAAATATTAGGTTTTTAATTGGTTCTTAGAAATTCCTAGATTCTTTTGAGATTCAATGAACTTTTCAAAGGCATGTTTCAATCTCGAGTGTGCCCTCCAAGTTTTGTGACTGGGATACCGAGGATCACAAAACGAGGTGTGAAGTAACCATGCAAATCACTTGGTACACTCAATGTTTATTACTCAATCGATGTGCCGGTTAACCACACGAGCTCCACCGACCTATAATAAACTTTAAGTCACCCTTTACCTACATTGTTAAGTCCAAGTTAGTGTGCCGGTTAACCACACGAGCTCCACTAACGACTTAAACAAAGTGTAAAGTGTAATTTCATGGATTAGCACCTTATTCACATTTTCCTAAAGTAACTAAGATTGGGAATTTAATAAAAGCATTTAGTTACTTTATAATATTCATCATACTTTTAATGAGAATTTATAAGTCCTTGTCCTACCCGTTCGGCTAACGACCCTCCACCGATCAAGGAAGCGGTGGGTGAGAGTGGACACCCATTAAGTTGCCATTTTATAGGCAACAACCTTATACCCCCCTTATAGACCGGCTTCGTGAATGAGGCGTACTAGCGGTAAGACGACTTGACGTTATACATATATATATTAGTAACTTATAATATTATAAAGTATAAGGGTTGAATTTTAACTTTTAAAATTCTAAGAGTTGGAACTAAAGTTTTAATCAAGACTTTACATGTTCCAAAACTTGAGGGCAAGTTTTGTAAACTTCCAAAACTTTTCATTTCTTATAACTTATGAATTAATTGAGTAATAAAAATGAAGACTCTTCATTTTTATAACTCTTGTGTTCTTTTAATGACTTTAATAAAAGTGAGACTTTTGGTTTTCCATAACTTGAGGACAAGTTATGGACTCCATTAAAACACATTATGATCATGAATTAAACTACCATGAAGGTTACAAACAATTCCTATGATCATCTAATCTTCATAAGTTCAAGAACATGAATATGAACACTTTCAAGAATAAAAAAATTACACTTAAAAAAACTTGTAATTTTAATAATTGCCATTGTAAATGGATTAGCATAAACATTACACCATCTAAAACAAGCTTTAAAACATCAAAACAGTTTAGGGTAATGTTTCTAGTCCATTTCCAGCAACAAATGTGCAAACTTTCATACGAGCAGAAAACAGAAAAACGATTTTTTTTCAAGCTGTTTGCACACAAAAAACAACAAACAAACCTAGGCTTTGATACCACTGATGGGTTTTGAGCATTCTAACACTTCCTAAGTGTACATGCAACCCTAATAACCTTGGATCTATGTTTGTCTAATAATCATGCAAAGTTGAATTCCAAGGTTATATTCCTATCTAGCATACATGGGGAACATTTTTAACTTGAATGAAAGATAGAATAACTTACCTTGTTGTTGATTATGATCCTTGAAACCTTGTGAGCCTAGCACCCCAAGTGTGATGCCTCAAATGCTTCACACAACACCAAATGCAAAGGAGTAAACTTTGATAGAATCTTCCACTTGCAAAATCGGCTCTAGCCCTCTTGTTTCTTATGTGTGTAGCCAATTTTGGTGGAGAATGGGTTTCTTATATAGTGTTGACACATCTAGGGTTACACCATGTAAACCCTAATATGTCATGATTCTTCATTTCCATGACCCATGGGTTTGTAACTCCCATGGAGCATCCATGGAGCATCCTATGGGTGGAACCCAACTTGATAATCCATGGAGCCTCTTAGCACACTATATAAGATATGGAAGATTTACATAATCTACCCATATATTTAATTAGTTATCTTTTGATCACTTAATTAATTCTAAATTAATTCTTGATCAAACTAATTAAATAATATTATTAATATATTAGAACTTATAATATATTAATAAACCATAAGTGTTATTTCTCTCATTTTAGTTTATCCAATTGCATGGTGCCATGCAACCCAAATGGACCATGCCGGGTCGGGTCAAGTACATACCAGAAATAGTTATGGACTTAGACACCTTATCCAATAATTTTGCCCTGGTTATGGGCCCAATAGATTAGACTGTTGGTTATGGTTTGGGATCCAAATTAATAATTTGATGTTGTTGGTATTGATAGCGCGGGGATTTGTCGGACCAGCAGGCAGAGATTTATCTGGGTGCTTCAACAGTTTGAGGTGAGTTTCCTCACTGTGTTTAGCAGGTCGAAGGCACCAATGCAGGCTCATGGTTTACTATGTTAGGATGCTAGATGTCTGCGTGACTCTTGCATGTGTTATGTGTTGGTATGCTTACCGGACAAGGCCCGATACCGAGCAGGGCCTGATGACGGTGTTGTATGCTACTGTCTTTGTGATTATCACATGTGTTTGTATGATTGCATGTTGATGTGTTTATATATATCGGGCGGGGTCCGATGCCAGGCAGGGCCTAATGAATGACAGATCTGTATACCGAGCGGGGCTCGATGTCGGGCGGGGCCCGATGACGGGCGAGGGCCCGGTATGTGGTTATTATGTATGGTATGTGGTATCTTGGGGAATTCACTAAGCTTTGTGCTTATGATTTTCAGTTTATGTTTCAGGTACTTCTAGTGCAAGGGGGAAGAGCTCGGGGTGATTGTCGAGCACACACCACATTATTCCACGTTTTGTGATTTACTCTGATTTATGATGATGTATTGATACACTTTTTCCACCTTGGTTTCATAATGATGATTTGAAATACAGTTTTATTTAACTTAAAAATGAAAAATTTTGGTCTGTATTATTGGGACGTTACAAGTTGGTATCAGAGCCTTAGTTTGAGGGATTCCAGCATACTCTCGGTTGTGTTTGAACTCATACTGAGGATTTGGTAAAATTTTTCGAAAAGGAAATGTTTATAAAAGGGTTTTCTAATACAAGAAAAGGGTGTGGTGCATGCAATCGACCGAGCTCAAGTAAGTTTTCCCAAAATACCCATACATGTTATTTGATATGATTTGATCTGTGAATCTGTGAGTCGCATGATAGTTAGGGCTAAGGATATGCTCAGTGTTTACATGATAGAATGCCAGGAGAGATGCCTTTGTATGCCTATTGTATGAGCTGGTAGACTTGCATGCTAGTACTGATCAGTAAGTGATAGGATGTCCCGATTAGGTTATGCTGCTTGCTCTGTGAATCTGTGAATCGCTTGATTCTGATTACTCAATGCTCGAATGCTGCTTGCTTTGTGCTTTTAGGAGTTGTCACTAACGTCAGCTAACTACTAAGCGAATATGTTAAGTTACATATTACTGGAACTAAATAATTTTAGAATGTTAGGTTTTAAGTCTATTGTGCAGCTCTTGTTTGAGTCCTTGATCTTCATGCTTGAGATCTTGATCCTCCATGAATTTGCTTGGATGAGAGGACCCAAACTAGAATCCCTGTAATGATATCACACCCGGTGACACCAAAGATTGGAATAAAAATAACTAGGAGAAGGGTCAATTTCACAAACCCTAAGAGGATTAGAAATTATCCCTAAGAGGGGGAGGAAGAAGGGTTGGCCAAACTTCAAGCCAAAGTGCAAGGAAGAATGAAATCCCTAAGGCCCTATTTATAGCATTGGATTCCTTCCTAGGTTTTGTACTCCTTCCCATGTAGGATAGGTGGCCAACAACGATATTCACTCCTTTTCCCATGCGGGATGGAGTGATTTTCATCAGACCCTAATTCCATAAGGGTTCTGGAATATTCCTAATCAACCAACTATTGATTAATTGAATATTCAACCTTTTGATTAATTAAACTGTTAAATAATTCCCAAAATGTTTTCCAATTAGTTTCTAATTAATTATTAACCATAATAATTAATAAACCAATTTCTTCTTTATTTATTCTACTTAATTTGGGTCTTGAGGGCAACCCAATAGGACCATGTTATTATTAGAAATATTACCAATAGTTAATGACCTTGGACACTCTTCCAACAGTCTCCCACTTGGACAAGTCATCAACTATACGAGGACAAATACTTCTCCAATAATCAACAAAGAGTTAGCCATCCAATGCAACTACCGAACTCTTGATCTAATCAAGATTCAGCCCTTAGATAAGTGATCAACTATTCCTTTGTTCTATGATATCTGTATGAACTCGAGACATGGATAATGGCCAATCTCATAATTCAAGATTATGTTTCTCGATGCAGATTTGTGACGACTGCATCTTACTACTAAATTGAACACATCAATTTCAGCCAGGGCTCGGCTAAGCACTTTAGATGTCAACACCAAATCACCGAGGGACCCATAAATATCGCTTCTCTTGTTAAGGCAGAAGGAACAAATAAACTTCGACTACATAGTTTTTGTCTACTTCATCATGTCACACATGGATATACCCTTTATAACTACCAGTTACGGATAGCATTAGAGTAGACCAATGCTTAACAGAATCATATAGCAAAACCGCACATGTATCTAGGTTTGAAGAATAGAAGATATTATTGTCTTAGAATTACTCGTGACTGAATCCATGAAGTAATCTCTAAGCGTAGGTTGGTCCAATACTTAAATCTCTATTAAGTACTCATGAATGTTAGCGCAATCTCTATGTTATGCCTAATCACTATGGTCAATCCACTAATACTCATGACATTCTTGAATCACTACTTACTTCCAAGAGTATGACCGACTGTGGACGTTTGAGTAAATTAATACTCAGGAAGTGGGTTCTAAACATGCAAAAGGAGAACACAGTGATAAGTTAATTGAAATGACTGATATGCATCATATATTAATATCGCCACTTAATAATCGTCAAATCGAATTAACAATTATACTGCTTAAGTTCTTAAGCTTAAAACAAACCAAAATAAGAGTGCTTAAGCCAAATCATTTGCAAATCTAATGCCTCTCGACTTTGTCTGACTGTCAGACTTGTCAATGACATTGACTTATGGAATGGATCGAAAAAATTGTCTTCCGATATGACTTATTGACTATGATGTCTTTACATTTGACTATCAAATATGTTGTAACTTACTGAGTATGTATCATGTGAGCTAGTGTGACTTGGGATCCATACTCGAGGTAAGTTCACCCTTATAGTCACAAGAACCTTCATAAGGACCATCAATGATTGAATTTCAACAAAGGTGCCACTAATGAATCTCTTTCATTCACATTGTCTTATTTTCAATTTAACCAACTGCAATGTACTCTAAGTTTGTTGAATCAAATATGGTGTATTACTTGGTACTATTCCAAGCCAATACATTACCATTCAGTAAAAGCACGAATTCCGACTACGAACAAAATCGTCTTTATCAGTGTGGAACTTAGCATCAATGCAACTTTTACAATGATCTCTTCCATACTGTCGAGATCATTTCCTATGTCCTCCTAGGACACTTAAGAATGTTCTTGATCTTGATTCGTTGATTCTTTCCAAATTGATCTAATAAAACTTGTCATGCTCAAAGCATACGAGTCATCAGATCTGATACATGTCATGGAATATATGATCGATCCCATAGTAGAAGCCTGTGGGACACGACTAATAACCTCTAGCTCAATAGTAGAACTAGGAAATTAGTATCATTCAATGTCACGCCATATTTTATTAAGCACAAACCTTTCCAAATTCTGCATGTCGAGTTTCCTCAACATTCCATGTACTTTGGCTTAATCCAATGAATCACTTTGATCTATCTCCATAGATCCTTATTATGTATGTGTGATGTATCTCCCATGTAAATCATAGCGAAATGATTCCTATACCAATCCAAACTTTTACACTTGCTAAGTTAGAACATAGTTTCCTATGAATCGTACTTTATCTATGCACAACACAAGGGTGACTACAATGCTCCCACTAGAATTGTCATATATATGGCTCATCTATGTTTCTCAAAATTCAAACTCCTTGAACTTTTTCATTGAACCAAAGATTCCAATTACTCCCACTAGCTTTGACATATGTATAGCTCATCTTTATTTCTCGAAATTCAAACTCTGTAAGTCCCCAAATATGCTTGTGTATCAATCAGATCCAATTGATGGTGCGGAATCCCAATCAATTGGATGATATCAAATCAAAATAGAAGAGAAGAAGAGAAGAATAACTTGAATCTTCAATGTATTGAATAGATTGGAATGATGCTCCTTTACATGAGATTCGCACACACACACACATAAGCTCCTTTCTCTCTCTCCTCACATTCACTCCTTTCTCTAAGTTGATATCCTTCGTATTTTAGGTCCTCGACTTCCATTTTTAACAAATCATAATGTTCACGAAGAATCTTAATCGTATCTTCACAAGATGGAGTACATGAAACTTCATTGACCGGGATGTTTGCGGAACTCATTGTTTTTCGACAATTCAAAACGTCAAGTTCTTCAATTACAGCAGCAAGACTAAGACGATTGAGATCTTTTGTCTTCTTGATGACATCCACGTTCATATCCCACGACTTTGGAAGTGCATTCAGCAGCTTTTTGTTTATCTTAGATTTAGTCAAGAAAATCCCAGCTATATTCATCTCAGTAGTAAGTGTAGTAAATCGCTGCAACTGAGCTTCCAGGGTTTTTCCATGGATATAATCGAACATGTTGAAATTTTGTCTTAACATATCCTGACGACTCTCTTTCATGTCTTCAATTCCCTCGTAGACCTCAAAAACCATTAAAAGTCAAATTTAAAGAGTCAAGCTTAAAAAATCAAACTTAAAAGTCAAACCGAAAAGCTAAATTTGAAATTTTGACGGTTAAACGAGAAAGTCAAAATTTAAAGTCAAATGTCAAAATTGAAAGTCAAAGTCAATAATTTTAAGTAAAAAGTCAAAATTAAAAGTCAAAAATTAAAATCTAAAATTTTGGGTTGAAAGAATATTGATTTTGGGCTGAAAATGTAAAAAATGCGAAACTGGAACCGAGAGAAGAATGCCTTTTGAATTAAAAAACGAAGGGATTTATCATCCAGCTAGCTAGAGGAGTTGGTTAAGGCGCTGGGTAATTTTGGGAGGAGGCCCGGGTTCGATCCCCCGCACCTGCAAAATCGCTTCCCCCTTTTTTAATGAACACAAATGCAAACTTCTGACTCTGATCGGAGTCTCGCACACGCTGTTGACCGAGATCGAGACCGAGGCTGGCCGTAAACGAAGCTGACCGTCAACGCGATGGCCGTGAACTCCGAAGCCGTACACGTGCGAAGACCGGTCGTGAACCTCGGGCCGTAAACTCCGGGCCGTAATCTCGAACCGTAAACTTCGGCCGCAAACTTCAGAAACCCTAGCTGTTGACCGTACACGCCGCCACCCCCTCGCTGGTTACGACCAAAAACAACGTTTTCACCCTTTTTGCTCCAAAACTCGATCAAAAACTCGTTTTTATCAAAAACACGAAGAACAAACCCCCTTTATTTTGCCAAGATCTATCCAAAAACGCGAAAATCCTTCAAAAATATGATCAAATAAGCTCCAGATCTGACAAAAATGACTGATACAATCCAAGCTCTGATACCAATTGACAGTCCCCAATCTGCTTGTGTATCAATCAGATCCGTTTGATGGTGCGGAATCCTGATCAAACGGATGATGTCAGATCAATAGAAGAAGAAGGAGAAGAAGAATATGATGAATCTATGTATGAATTGATTAGAATGAAGATCCAGATACAAGAGATTCACACACACAAAACTTCTCTCTAGTTTCTCTCTCTATAACACCTTGGGCTTCACACACTTAAGCTCTCCTCCTTCTATCTCACTTCTCACATTCACTCTTTTATTATTCCTTCTGTTCCTCACACCCCTCACCCTTATATATACATGAGAAACATTGGCCGTAAATAGGGTTTACGGCCGTAAACCTGTTTACGGCCGTAAACACCCACCTGGCCGTAAACCTGACCGTAAACTCATCAAACATTACAGAAAAATACAATTGCCTAGAAAAGCAAAGTATAAACCAATATTTTGACCCAAAAAACTCATTGAACTTTCTCATTGAAACAAAGATCCCACTTGTGAGATGCTTATTTCAGTCCATAAATGAACTTATCAAGCTTACACATCCTTCACAACCTATTTTGGTTTGATTATGTGTCTGTTCCTATCCATACTTTTCTCTTCTTGAAGATCCACTTACGCCTAATGGTTAAGGCCAAGTGCTTGATCTACCAAGTTTTAACATACATGGATTGAATCTTGCTTTCCATGTTTTCCTTTCATTTTGTAGCCTTTAGGGCCTACCATAGCTTTCGATAGTTGGTATACTCTGATTTCTCCATCCAGTGAATCATTTACCTTAGTAATATAAACTCTTATATAAGTAGGCATATGACGTCCTCTATTATATCTATAAGGAAGAGGTAGAAATATGCCAGTTTCCTCAATAGCTCTTTTAACCTCGAATTAAATACTAGGTCCAACTTTAGGATCTTTGTTGGTTGACTCTCAATGTGGCTCCCACTAGCCCTTTTGGAAATCAGCTCCCTCTCTTGGAAGACTGCCCTTCGAGCAACATACACTTTTTCTCAAAAGAATTGTTGAACAGTTATCCAAAATTCTTGATGGGTTCTCCAACATGATAACACATCTCTGTTCTAAATCCTAGATTGTCGAGCACTTCACGACGAGCGTAAGCCTCACAATCATAGACTTCCATATGTGGTAGTGAAGAGTGAATCCCACTTCACATATCATATAGTGTTTCATGAACCTACATAGTTGGTACAAGACCAAAGGACTTCTCATAACACTATTCATGGTACAATCCATGAATTGTTAGTAAACATAGTGCGACTCATCTAGTAAAAAATCAATGAATGATTTTTTTCTCCATCCAACTAAGAATCCTAGTGGCAGTGTTCTGGGTGGAGATAGCTTATGAAACTCTTTCAAAATTCCTTAGATGATCGATAAAGTTTGAACTGAGATTCTCATTATGAGTGTCTCATCCTATTGCCCAGTTGATTCTTAACTTCGCTTTATGATAGATCTGAACACCTGAGAGGTTCCAGACTCACGTTCATACGAATTTGGTCTTACCATCTATCGTGGTTAATCTGAACGGTCCATTAGTGCAAACTAATTCCAACAGATATTCACATCACCCAATGATGTATTCATCATTTATCTTGATAAACAAGATTTTCATTTATCATGAGACTCAAGGTCAAATGATATCCAAAATCCGATCTAATTGGATACTTGGTAATGTATTTATTATTTATGTATCCAAGACAATGATTCCACAAATACAATTCACCCAAACCTTTTGGATGTATTTGAATCAGTACGTATTGTGGTCAATCTGAACGATCCATTAGGTTAACTAATTTCAACAGATATTTGCACAATAATACATCTTATTCAAATATTTGAATCAACTTTGAACTGTTGTTACTATACTTGCTTCATAGATTTCATGACTTTCTTTTAACATGTTAGAATGTTCTACATTTAAATAAGTCAGGACTATCTCATGAATCATAGTATAAAAAATTTCAATTATAATACATAGACTAAACATTTGGGAAAGTGTTGTCTTTTGATCCCATGAATAGTAGCAAGGGTTTTGACATTCATGATCAAATTATCTTCTCCATTTTCAGTCTTGTTACTTCATTTTAGTCATTGCACATTCTTGTAAATGTCAGTACTTAATCCTTATTAAAATACTCAAGGTTTAGAAGTAATGTTTTGATGGCATTATGAATCTATATATTTGATTGAACACCAAACATGAGAGAACTAGTCCTATGGAAAGTAACAGGGCTCGAAATCCATGATCAAATTACTTTCTCCATGTTATAGTTCTTTCATTTAAAATATATATTGGGCATGTATGCTTTCTTAGTCCCTTCTTGTTATGGAAATGAATAGCTATCATAACATGTCTCATAATAAACCTTCCTTTGTCCTTGGCGTTTGGGCCTACATTAGGTATACCAACACTAATCGCCTTTTAACCTATGGGCAAGTGGATTTCTTCTTCTTGACACTTCTATTCATGATAGTAAATATATGGGAGTGTTTTGAAGTTTGAGTTTCTATGATTGGCCATGTTAGTTCCAAAAGGAAACTTCAACATGCTACACAACTCCTTAATGGACATTCCAAGTTGTTCATATCAGAATCAGAGTGACCTGATTATATGTACATGTAAACTAGTTGACTAACCCTAGTCAACTCCTAACTCAAGGAAATTTCGTTTTACTTCATATGTTAGTTTACAACGTACATTTGATAAATGCTCTTTCTAATAGTTTAGAATGCAATGTTTGGAGTAACCTATAAAGAGCTTTATCAAAGGCATGATCTTTCCTTTTGTTTATGATAACTATTCCCAAACTACGAATTTGACAAGATTCATCATCCTAATAGCTAATCCTTTCAAAGGTTTTATAGCAGTAGATTTAGTGGATAAGGTTATAGACATCATTCAATATCAATTCCCATTATAGTTTGTTTTACTTATCCTTAAAAAATAATCACCCTAAATAAAATTATTTTAGAAGGATAGGATCCATATTTGGCTCCATGATGTGTAACGGGATGCCATAAACACACCATAAAGTTATTTAGGTAGGTAAATCCCTTTCCCGATTTTGATCATCACAAAATTCCTAGATATTTGAGATTCATTGACTCTCAATGACATGTTATCTCGGATTATGTTTATCTCAGATTTAATGACGGGGTCGTCGTGAATCACTGAACAGATGCTGAATCGACCATACAAAATCGTGTGGTCCCCTGCTCAAGTTGCGCTTGAGATTCGTGAGTTCCACATCGTTCTCTACCTATACTCTGAAATTGACGTTTCGGTTAACCACACGAGCTCCATCAACAAGTTATAAAGAGAATGTGTAACTTTTATGGATAACATAAGATTCACATTAAATAGATTGTGAATTAACCATGCAAAATCGCATGATCACGAGCTTAAGTTACACTTGAGATTCGCGAGTTCCATATCATTCTCAACTATACTCTAGATTGATGTGTCGGTTAACCACACTAACTCCATCAACAAAATATAAAGAGATTGTGCAATTTTCATGGATAATATGAGATTCACATTCTATTAATAAAACATGATTTTGTTTTATACTTGTATTTAGAATACTTTTAGATTGACCATTATCACCATCAAACCCTTTCGGTAACTCCATTCTCAAAATGCAATAGGGCGGTGAGGGTGGTAAGCGCGAAGCATATTAAAAACCGACCTTATTAGGAATCATATAGACCTCCTTAAACCCCTACATCACAATGGGTGAGCCTAGTCATGGTAAGACTGACAGTGTCAATATTTAAAACATACGAGGACACATGTTGTAACATTCTCATACATATAATACATACAATTCTAATATGTATAAATACAAGGGGTAAATTTAAAACTCTTTAAATTTAGTTGTCTATTGTTAATTCTAATTAATTGCGAGGACGCAATGTAACAATTAATAAATCATGAAGGATTAATATTCAAATTTATAAATCTCTATTATAAATAATATTAAATATTTAAATTCACTATTTAAATAATAAATAAATATTCAAATTCAAATCTCTATTAAACAATATTTATTATTTTCCCGATTTAAAAACATTTTAAATTTGGTAATTATTCATATCATAAATTTTCAAGTTTGAAAAATAAAAATAAAAATGGGAAAACCCTAATCCAGGCTGCTCACGTCGTGAGCAAAAACCCCTTACGTCGTGAGCTGCGACAAAGGGTTTTTTCAGTTACGAATTTTTCAATTTTTCTTATTTCATTCAATTTCAAACAAGCATTTAAAGAAAATATGGATCTAGGTTGAATGTAATCATGAACCAATGGATCTGATGTGACATCCCCAAATTCACAGTCATTTTAAAAAATTTATTCATGCTTATTTGAAAATCAGAGTATCATTTTTATGGAAATAATATTGCGGAATTTGTTCCTAGAAAACTTGATAAATACATTATCAAAGCATTTCCGAAGAAATATATTTATTTTATATTAAAACTTTGGGATGTCATCGTCAATAAAGAAACATAAGCATAAAAAGACCTTACATTCATTTACACTAGTGATTTACATCTCCTTTAATCTCTCAGTGTAATGTAACTTCGTATCGACACATGTGATACAAATAAACTGAGTGGGTCAGGTTGGGAAACCTGGTGAGTACATAGGGTTTTCAACCCACAATAATAAAGTAATTATGTTTCATCATCAACAATTAACCCAATTACTCATCCCCATTATCTTCTTTATTTCTTAAGGATCTACCCTAAGAATCATCTATCATTCACTCATTCGTTCCTAAGGATTGTCCTAAGAAATAGGCACGAAGTCCGTCACTGCCAATGGCACAGCTGCATCTATTAGGCACAACTGCCAATATTATCCTTTAGGCGCAGCTGCCAGGATTATGATGTTCTCTATTAGGCGCAGCAGCCAATATTATCCTTTAGGCGCAACTGCTAGGATGTTTAGAGTACATCGTAGTTCAAAAACATCTACAGGTTGTGGCGCAGCTTACAAGGTTCATCTGTAGGGCACTAAGTCCAAAGTTGCCAATGTTCATCTATATCATCTTTCATCTTTCATCTTTCATCTTTCATCATTCATCTACCCATCTTCACCCAACAATTTTATAGGTATAAAATACATATACAGTTTAAATCAAATAAAACATGTATATTTTGTTCATCCAGCATAGATATCAATGACACAGATAATATGCACACATAGCACGTAATTTATATTAAATACTTCATATCTATGTGTAAGATGAAATTAACTATGCACTCACTTGTTAAAGTGATGATTCCAAATTCGGGCAACGCTTCATTTCTAACAATTCTATTTTCCATCGGCGAAACCTAGTATCATTACCGCTAGATTTTAGTCTAATATTTATAGCGACTATTTACGAGCGACATTGTTTTATGAGTGTTAAATAATACTTTTCAACCACTATGTACAGTCAGGGGCCAGACATAAAACACCGGAGGGCAGGACCATTTGGCATTATAGCACTTCTGAAATCCAACAACCCTATGCCGCCCTTCAAACCAGCTTCTCCGTACCGCGAATAGTTAAAAGATATTATAATAACACTTTGTATATTATATTTTATAATATATTTATTGATTATAAGTTCATAATAATGATATTTAACTTTAACATAATCTATACTTAAAGTAGGGTAAGCATAACTCACTTACCGGGAGGTTTGGCTAGAAACCGGGCTCTGCGGGGGCAGAACTTCCGAGCCGAAAACCTCTTCTTTTCGGAGCCTTCTGGCGCTCCGGGACTTGCCTCTTAGCAATTGGGAAGTACTAAGGGTTGGGAAGTACTAAGGGTTGTGCGTACGAGGGGCACGTGTTGCGATCCGAATTGCGAGGCCGTGGTGTGCAAGCAAGGGTCCAGATTTTGCCACGTCACCCTCTTCGTAACAACACGCTCCTGAATTCTAAATTCCGTAACTTTCACATACGAGCTCCGTTTTCGATGTTCTTTATATCGACGCGTAGGTGGCGATGTACTCTACAACGTTCGTTTAGACTCCGTCGGCTAATTTTGACTTTATTTTTAAAGTTATATTTTAACGGGCCTGGACAGGTAAAGTCCGTTAAAAATTCATAACTTTGTCACCCGACGTCCATTTTCGTCTTTCTTTTTATCGTTGAGCTCCTATTAATGAGATCTTTGATTCTTGTGTAGATTGTGTCAGCTAAATTATTGGTCGATCTAAAATTCGAATTCCGGGCTGTGTACTGCTATGCGAAATCTTAGAAAAATCATAACTTCCTCATACGAAGTTAGATTTGGACGTTCTTTTGATGCACACTCTCGGTTTAACGTATACTATGACTTTCATTTAGATCGCTAAGGCTAAAAATTATTTTATCGCAAACTCACTTTTTACATCACACAGCGTCGTGCCGATTTTGTCGCGAAACTTCGACAGATCATAACTTCTTCGTTATAAATCGGATTTTAGCGTTCTTTATATGTACGAAACCCTTGTGACATATAATATAACTTGGTTAAGATTATTTATTCTAAATAATCTTCTATCAAAAAGTCATTATTGACGCTTATTGTCTCTAAATTGACTAGCCCGAATATGCGGACGTTACAATTATCTCCCCGTTAGGATGATTACGTCTCGTAATCATCAACGAAACATGACTTGTATAATGACTTCATACGTTATCTCTTCATCTTGGTGATAACCGTAATGTCTATGTTCCTTTGAATGAATTTCTAACTCTTGGACTTCTTGACTGCTAGGGGTGCTCAATCTTGCACCCACTCTTTATCCTATGTTGGAGTTTCAATTGTAACCTTCGAGTTACAAAATCAATCCTTATTGGAGAATCCTTCTTCTTCTTAACAAACTTAAGATAAGTTTTGACCCCTCATCGTATGATGCAACGCTTAGACTCAGGTCTTTTAGAGTCAAATTCCAAAATCGAAGACAACTTCCTTCATGTTCTAATGTGATATAATCATATTCTACCATGTAGTACTTCTAGCTACAAGCTTATTACTTTAACGATGATCGTGATACTTCTATTGATCGCTTTGATTATCTTTAACTTCAATCGTCTGGCTTACGTCAGATGTTATATCGATCTTGGTTCTCTGAACCACGTAACATACTCATATTAGTCGGACTCGATTTGATATGACCACTAGGGTTGGAATAATAATCATCTTTTTAGTCATTAACGAAACGATAGTAATGACATACATGAATCAAACAGAATCATTTACTAGTGCCTTGGTAACCTTATGACATTCCCCGATCCAAGTGCGAGTCATGTGCTTCCGGTAGTATAGGCCTCTACTACCTTTCACACCTACTCATACTCGTCCCAAGTATTGTCTCGCAGTTTTTCCAAGTCACCAAACAAGAATTTTTACATAGTCATTTAACACATCGAATAACATAACCAAGCTTTATATTATTTCTTGAAACGATTACATAAATGTTCAAGTTTAACCTATACTATGCCTCTAATAGGCTACACCACATGATACTATCCACATGGCTACGTCATATCTTGATCTTCGGATATAAAGTCCTCACTCCTGATTCCTTGCATTGTCACTTGCTTCGTCGAGGATCATCTGGAATGCTCTTGCCTTTGGCTTTGGCGGTGCATTTGGCCTTGTTGCTTCATTTTTCTTCGGGTGGTCCTTAGAAATATGCCCTTCTTCGTTACATCTAAAGCATACCTTTTTGTTGAATGTGCACTCATTGGCGTAAGGCCCAAACTTTCCACACTTAAAACATGTCACCTCCTCGCCATATTTTCCAAAGTGTTTCTTCTTGCACTTATCGCACCATCTTGCTTCACTTCCTCCTCCTCCGAACTTCTTCGAACCATACATCGATAATTTTCTCTTCTCGTTGGACCTTGAAGATCCTTCAAACTTTCTCTTATCACCAACTTCAACCTTGTTGGCGGCTCTGCTCTTGATAATTTCCTCAACAGACTTAGCAGGCCAGATAGCCGCCTCAAGAGTAGGTTCCTGGCGTACTGGCACAACATACTCCCATGGTAGTCCCTTCGTATACTTATTGACTTTCGTTAGTTCGTCAGGGACGATGCATAAAGCAAAGTCCATCTTTTTTGTGAAAGCATTGGTATACTCGTCAATGGACATGTTGCCCTTCTTCAATGTCAGAAACTGGTTTTCTAGTTCCAACATGTTTTGGGCTGAGCAGAACTTACGTTTAAAGTGGACCAAGAACTCTGCCCATGTCAGTTGTAGTGGCTTATCGGGGCTTATGATCTTCCCCAAGGTGTTCCACCAGCGAACAGCACCACCTCTAAACTGACGCACTACATAAGTGGTTTGTAGCTTGCCCTTGCAATCACACTTTATGAAAGCTAGCTCAATTTCAGAGATCCAGTCCATAACTCCGATTGGATCTTCTTTCCCAGTAAAAGTTGATGGTTTGCAAGTCGTGAAGTCTTTGTACTTGCATCCGTTTCTTTCAATCCCTTCGTCTTGGTTATTTCTCCTAGCCACTGGCGGTTCATCTTGGCCAACGGTTCTACTATAGTTTCCTTCTTCTGACAGACCTTCATTCAGTTCTGGCTGTTCAATAGGCACAATAGGTTCACACCTATTTTGTTGAAGTAGACGTCTTGTCTCTTCCATCTAACGATACAACATCATTTGAATCATTGCTTGTACTCCTGCCATAGTGATTGGCTCAGGTGCAGCTGCTACTTCTGGTGCACGCTCAATCACAGGCCGTTGATTAGCGTTAGCATTCCATTAGCATTTCCAAATCCGTTTCGAGTTCCCACCATGTCGATCTATTCACCAAATTAGACGTTCGGTGTGAAGTGACGAGAATTTAGATAGGAAAGATTTATTTACGATAGACGTATAAATCTCCTTATCACTTTGAAACCAGTTCTAATACCGTAAGTAAACATTTAGAAATCTGAACACATAAAGTTTCCAGATCTGGTCAGCAACAGACCATAGATCCGATCAAACGATAGCATCACAAATCATTTAGCATATAAAGGCATTTTAGGCATCTTCCCTAGATAAGCTAGTACATGTGTCTATTCAAGTGTACTACCTAAAATATATTAGACACACTCCTCACGATCATCGGTTAGAATTCTAAGTTTAAGTGTAGAAATAAATTCTTATTCCTAGTTCGATTAAACTATTGCTCTGATACCAACCGTGACATCCCCAAATTCACGGTCATTTAAAAAAATTTATTTATGCTTATTTGAAAATCAGAGTATTTTTTTTAAAGAATAATATTGCGGAATTTGTTCCCAGAAAACATGATAAATACATTATCAAAGCATTTCTGAAGAAATGTATTTAGTTTATATTAAAACTTTGGGATATCATCGTCAATACAAAAACATAAGCATAAACAGGCCTTACATTCATTTACACTAGTGATTTACATCTCCTTTAATCTCTCAGTGTAATGCAGCTTCGTATCGACACCTGTGATACAAATAAACTGAGTGGGACAGGTTGGGAAACCTGGTGAGTACATAGGATTTTCAACCCACAATAATAAAGTTATTATGTTTCATCATCAAACAATTAACCCAATTACCCGTTGCCATTATCTTCCTTATTTCGTAAGGATCTACCGTAAGAATCATTTATCATTCACTCGTTCATTCCTAAGGATTGTCCTAAGGAATAGGCACGAAGTCCATCGCTGCCAATGGCACAGCTGCCAATGTTATCTAGTAGGCACAGCTGCCAATATTATCCTTTAGGCGCAACTGCCAGGATTATGATGTTCTCTATTTGGCGCAGCTGACGATATTATCCTTTAGGCGCAGCTGCTAGGAAGTTTAGATTACATTGTAGTTCAAAAACATCTACAGGTTATGGCGCAGCTGCCAAGGTTCATCTATAGGGCACTAAGTCCATAGTTGCCAATGTTCATCTATATCATCTTTCATCTACTCATGTCCACATTCGCCGGGGATAACCCTAGCCGACTCTTCGAGTTGGCTCATCAACTCGGCGAGTCCCTTAAGTCTATTTTCTCATTCAGACGTTTAAGGCAGAGTTACAACCCCAAACTCTAGATCTAGCCTCCCAAGGCTAAGATACCACGTAAAGCTTCAAGCTTTACGTCCATGCATGGCACTTAGGGCTTGAAATGCCAAAATAAGTTCCATTTAGAGTCCTAAGCATAAAAGCTCTCCTCTAGCTTGATAAAGCTTGGACCTTTGGGCTTAAGGGACCTCACAAGGTCCAGATATGAAGTCTTAATCTCTGGGCAAGCTCAAAATACTCAAAGTCTCAAGGAAAGATGGAAAAAGCCCTAAAACTTCCTAAACACGAGATCAAATCAAAATAATGAGCAAGGTGGTGACTTTTACCTTCAAATAGAAGCTAAGGATGGATAAACACCAGATCCAAAAGTCCCTTCTAGTTCCAAGCCTTGATACTCTTCTCTTCTGTTCCAAAAGTGCACAAAAATGCTCAAAGTTAGCCATTCTCTCTCTCTTAGATCAATCTAAATGATTAGGGTTTCACACAGGGGAGTAAGGTGACATGGGAGGCGGAAATGAGGGCTTAAGGTCCTTTAAATAGGACACAACCCCGGGAAATTAGGGTTTGCTCTCACAGTGCCAACTCGTCGAGTTGGTCCCTCCGACTCGTCGAGTTGGTCGTAAAACCCACGCGGCCAAAAAGCTTCTCTACTCGACGACTTGGGGCCTCCAACTCGTCGAGTTGCTCAATGACAATCATGAAAATTATAAAAATATTATACCTGGGAGTCGGGATGTTACAATTCTCCCCCACTAGAATCAGACTTCGCCCTCGAAGTCATGCTCCAGAAACAACTCTGGGTAGTGCTCCCGCATCTCGGACTCCAGCTCCCAAGTCCACTCTGATCCTCTGCGGTGCTCCCACTACACCTTAACTAGTCGCACCTCGTTGTTCCTCAGGGTCTAAATTTTCTATCCAAAATCGTTATCGGTATCTCAATATAGTTCAGCCTTGCATCAACCTGAATGTCCTCTAAAGGTACCACTGTCATCTCATCGGCTACACACTTCCTCAGCCGAGACACATGGAAGGTGTTATGAATCTGGATCAACTCTGCAGGTAGCTCCAACCGGTAAGCTACCTTCCCCACTCGGGCGACCACCCTGAATGGACCAATGTATCTAGGGCCCAGCTTACCCCGCTTCCTGAATCGGATCACCCCTTTCCATGGGGATACCTTTAGGAGGACAAAATCTCCAACCTGGAACTCTAGCTCGGATCGTCGTCGGTCTGCGTAACTCTTCTGGCGAATCTGGGCCGTCAGTAACCTCTGTCTGACCTGCTGAATCTGCTCAGTCGTCTTGAGCACTATCTCAGTGCTCCCCATCACTCTCTCTGCCCTACCTCACCCCAACAAATGGGAGTCCGACATCTCCTCCCGTATAGGAGCTCGAAGGGAGGCATACCGATACTGGAATGATGGCTGTTGTTGTATGAAAACTCATTCATGGGAAAGTAAGTGTCCCAGCTTCCACCGAAGTCTATAAAACATGCACGGAGCATATCCTCGAGCATCTGAATTGTCCGCTCACTCTGCCCGTCTGTCTGTGGGTGGTATGCGGTACTGAAGTGCAACCGGGTACCCAATTCCTCATTAAACTTCTTCCAGAACCTGGAAGTAAAATGCACATCTCGATCTGACACTATCGACGTTGGCACCCCATGCCGTGCTACCACCTCTCGAACGTAGATCTCGGCCAATTTCTCCGCAGAAGAACTCTCACTAATCGCCAAAAAGTGAGCACTCTTCGTCAACCGGTCTACAATCACCCATATCGCATCAACGCCTCGCGCGGTCCTCGGTAATTTGGTGATAAAATCCATGGAAATCTGTTCCCACTTCCACTGGGGAACCTCTAAAGGCTGCAACAAACCATATGGACATTGGTGCTCCGCCTTGACCTGACGACAAGTCAACCGCCTCTCGACTACCCATGCCACATATCTCTTCATACAGGGCCACCAATAATCCCTCTTCAAGTCCAAATACATCTTGGTGGCTCCCGGATGGATCGAGAATCTCGACCGATGGGCCTCCTCCATCAAGATACACCGAGCTCTACCCGTATATGACACCCATATCCGCCCATGATAGGTCATTAGCCCACGACTATCGGTCTCAAAGTCAGAAATCTGCCCAATCACCCGCTCTCTCTTACGTTTCTCTGGTCTCACGGCCTCCACCTGGGCCTCTCGGATGGTATCTAAGACTGGTGTCATCACCGTCATCCTCATGCACACGTCTCGGATCGGAGGACTCATTGCTCGACGACTCAGGGCATTGGCTACCACATTAGCCTTGCCAGGGTGATATAAAATCTCATAGTCGTAGTCTTTCACTACATCCAACCATCTCCTCTACTCATATTCAGGTTGGGCTGATCCATAAGGTACTTCAGGCTCTTATGGTCTGTGTATATGATACACCGAACACCGTACATATAGTGGCGCCAAATCTTGAGGGCGAACACCAACTCCCCCAACTCCAAATCATGGGTGGGGTACCTCGTCTCATGAGGCTTCAACTGCCTCGATGCATATGCAATCACGTGTCCCCTCTGCAATAACACGACATCCATCTCTGATATAGATGCATCATAGTAAACTACGAAGTCCTCCATTCCCTCAGGAAGGGATAACACTAGAGCTTCGCACAATCTCTGGCGAAGAGTCTCGAATGAGTCCTGCTGCTCGGGCCCCCAAGAAAAAGTAACACCCTTGCTGGTCAATCTCGTAAGAGGAACAAGAATCTTGGAGAAATCCCTGATAAATCTTCGATAGTAACCTGCCATGCCAAGAAAACTCCTGATCCCGGATGGGGATCTCGGCACCTCTCATCGCATAACTGCCTCAATCTTGGCCGGGTGACCAAAATCCCATTTTGATTAACGAGGTGCCCCAGGAACTGGACCTCTCGTAACCAGAAATCACACTTGGAGAATTTGGCATAAAGCCTCTCCGTCCTCAATACTCCAAGAATCTCCCGAAGATGCTCCTCGTGCTGCTCTCTGGTCCTCGAGTATACCAAGATGTCGTCGATGAACACGATCACCGACCTGTCCAACATAGTTCTGTACACCCGGTTCATGAGATCCATGAACGTTGTCGGTGCGTTGGTGAGTCCGTAAGGCATGACCACAAACTTGTAGTGCCCATAACGAGTCCTAAAGGCCGTCTTATGGATATCCTCCTCGCAAACCCACATCTGTTGTTATCCTGATCTCAAATCAATCTTGGAAAACCAAGATGCCCCCTGCAACTGATCGAATAAATTGTCGATCCTCGGTAGTGGATAATGGGTCTTGACCGTTAGCTTGTTCAACTCCCGGTAATCGATGCACATCCGGTGTGAACCATCCTTTTTCTTAACAAAAAGGATCGGCGCTCCCCACGGTGAGCTACTCGGTGTGATAAAACCCTTCCCCGGCAGCTCCTAAGGCTGTGAGGATAACTCCTGCATCTCAGGCGGAGCAAGGCGATAAGCTGCCTTGGCAATAGGTGCCACACCCGGAACCAAATCAATCCGGAACTCTACTTGCCTCTCGGGAGGCACACCCGAAAACTCCTCGGGGAAAACATTCGGGAACTCGCACACTATCGGAACCTCACAGATAGAACCCGACCTCTCTTTAGCAACCCACGTATCCATCGCATACGCCAAAAAGCCCATACAACCCTGCTGTAGACTATGTCTCGCCCTGGCAGCAGAGCAGAAAGCTGATCCAGATATGGTACCCTCACCATACACCGTAAGCACTCCCCCACTAGGGTCTCGTATGGTCACCATCTGACACTCACAGTCGATCACAGCTCTAAACAGACTCAACCAATCCATGCGCACTATGACACAGACATCACCCATCGCTATCGGCACCAGATCTATCGGGAACTCAACACCAAAAATCTCTAGTACACGTCCTCGGAATACATCAGTGGCAAAAACCGCATGCTCGTCGGCTATAGAAACCCTTAGATGTCGACTCAACACCTCTCGCCTAATACTGATGTGACGACTAAAAGCTAAAGACACGAAGGATCGACTCGCACCCGAGTCAAATAACACCAAAGCAGGTACAAAACTCAAAAAGAAAAGTACCTATATACAACACAGTATAAGCATAAACAAATCTGAAAATAACAGGAATAAGGAAATACGTACCATCCACGACATCAGGTGTTGCGCGGACCTCCTCCGCTGTCAGCTGAAAAGCTCTCCCGCGAGCCTTTGGTGTCTCGACCTTCGTTGGTCGACTATCAGTAGCTTGCAAAGCAGCAGGGGCGGAACCCTGAGCTAATCCCTGAATGAGTTGAGGGCACTTGGCCTTCTGATGGCCGGTCTAGTTGCAGTGAAAGCAAACTGCAAACCTCTTGGGGCAATCTTTCGCCAGGTGCCCTTCTTTGTCACATTTGTAGCAAATCCCTGTCCGGCATGATCCCTCGTGACTCTTGCCACACTTGCCACAAGTGCGGCCCTTCGGGCCCCCAACTCTCGTATCAGCGGGCTTTTCCTGCTTTATCGTCGGCTGCGACTGCATTGGTCTCCGGTCTCTCCCTTGAGACCCCCCCTCCTCCCTAGCCTGTAACTCTAGCTCAATCTCCCTCCGCCTGGCATTGGTCTGAAGCTCAGCCAATGCCCGGTATGAAGAGTTTGCCACGAACTCTCGTATATCCCTCCTCGGTATGCTCGGATATCAGCTCACACGTGCCTGCTCAGTGGACACGTGCTTAGGGCAAAACAACACCCTCTCCTGGAACATCCTCGTGATCTCGGTCACAGTTTCTGTCTTCTGCTTGAGAGACATAAACTTCTGGGCTAACCGTTCCCTATCCACCTGGGGAACATACTCATCTCGGAATAACTGTGTAAACCTATCCCATGTCACTGCAGCATGATCTGCAGGAGTAAAGCTGGCAGTCACAAACTTCCACCGGTCCTTCGCTCCCAAGCGAAGCTGGTTCAGCGCGAACCGGACCCTCAGATGCTCTGGGCATGAACACATATAGAAACACCCCTCAATGTCGGAGATCCATCTCATAGCAGCAATTGGATCCTATGTCCCATCAAACTCTGGTGGCTTTGTGTTGCTGAACTCCCGAAACAACGAGTCACCCCCCTATGGCCTTGAAGCAGCTAGGGTTGTGGTGGCTGCGACAACGGCAGCCTCAGTAACAGCAGCATAGCGCTCATTGAAGGTCTCGATCAATGTGGTCTTAATAGACCCGAACATCTCTGGATTGGCCTCTCTGATAGCTGCGCCCACTTCAGCATGGATGATCCTGCGGATCTCCTCGGCACTGGTACCAATGGTGCCCTCGGGGTTGTGGCGTGTACCCATCATAATGTCTCTGAAACACAACACGAAAAATCATCAGAGACTCGTTCGGGCATACTCACACTCGATTTCCCGTCTCTACATGCTCCTTAGTACCCCAAGGATTCTTACTTGGGTTGCATACAGATCCGGTGCTTTCAGTAGTACGGGCCCCATACTACCTTCTACACCAACCTGTAGTCATCCCAAGTCCTCCTCCTAGGATCCTAATTCACAGTACTCTATCCCTCATGGATATCAAACTACTCTCTCGGTAGATTCCTCTATGCTCATCTAGGTATCTCTCCTAGATCAATCAAACTCTCTCTAAAATATTCCTACTATGTCTCTCCTACTCAGTACACACAGAGCAAATAGCAGATAAGATCAATCAATAGCATACCCTAGGCTAATGCATCATGAATCAGGCAACTCTATCTCTAAATTTTGAATTACCTAGCCTATCCTCTAGCATGCAACTCTAATATCTCATAAATATCTCATAATACAAACAAGTAATGGTATTTTGGGAATCGCCGTTCGGGCTCTGGCTGATTGTACACACTGCTCCGCCTCGTTATCTCTTAAACCAAGGCTCTGATACCAACTTGTAACACCGTAAATTTTCAAACAAAATTTTCATTTTAAAATCATATAATTCTCATTAACACATTTCACAAAACCCCTAAAATGTCAAATCATCAAAAACACAAATCCATAACTGTTTAATAAAAATCCAGGATCCTCAAACGTAACTCCATCTCGTGTGTGTACAATCAAGTCGGCGCCTTCCTGTGATCCTAAGATGTACCTGAAACACATATCACATAACACGGTAAGCACGAAGCTTAGTGAGTTCCCCAAAATAGCACACACATCTCATTAGCCTCTCATGGTTATATCTCGAATAAGACCCTCCGGTCAATGTGTCTCAGTGGAACCCTCCGGTCCCACAACTCGGGTGGACCCTCCGGTCCTAACTCAGTAAAGCTTAGAATAATACACAACATAAATCACAAAAACATAATGCAGGATATCACAATACTCAATAATAGCATACAACACCCTCTGGTCACACAAATTACCACTCAAGGTAAGTATAGTGAAAAGACTCACCTCGTAAGCAAGCAAATAAATCTCGTACATGAATCACCGATCTAGCCTCCGCCTAACACATACGATAATTATCTCTAATTAACACTCAATTCACAACTCTAAATAACCTAAGCTATTTTCTCTCTATAATCTCTTGGGGTGGGTAAAAGACCATTTTACCCCTCAATGGTTTCCATAATCCCTGTCTTGACCAAACCCTAAAGTCAACCGAAGTCAGCACTCTAGTCAACAGTCCATGTTGACCCGACTCGTCGAGTGCATCTATGTGACTCGTCGAGTCCCCTCGTTCCTTCAGAAATGTCGCGGAAATCCAACTTAACTCGTCGAGTTGTCTCATCAACTCGCTGAGTTAGTCATGTCCAGATTCGTCGGGGAAAACCCTAGCCGACTCGTCGAGTTGGATCATCAACTCGGCGAGTCCCTTAAGTCTGTTTTCTCATTCAGACGTTTTAAGGCAGAGTTACAACCCCAAACTCTAGATCTAGCCTCCCAAGGCTAAGATACCACGTAAAGCTGCAAGCTTTACGTCCATGCATGGCACTTAGGGGTTGAAATGCCAAAACAAATTCCATTTAGAGTCCTAAGCATAAAAGCTCTCCTCTAGCTTGATAAATATTAGACCTTTGGGCTTAAGGGACCTTACAAGGTCCAGATCTGAAGTCTCAATCTCTGGGCAAGCTCAAAATACTCAAAGTCTCAAGGAAAGATGAAAAAAGCCCTAAAGCTTCCTAAACATGAGATCTAATCAAAATAATGAGCAAGGTGGTGACTTTTACCTTCAAACATAAGCTAAGGATGGATAAACACCAGATCCAACAGTCCCTTCTCGTTCTAATCCTTGATACCATTGTCTTCTATTCCAAAAGTTCACAAAAATGCTCAAAGTTAGCCCCTCTCTCTCTCTCTATTAGATCAATCTAAACGATTAGGTTTCACACAGGGCAGTAAGGTGACATGGGAGGCGGAAATGAGGGCTCAAGGTCCTTTAAATAGGACACAACCCCGGGAAATTAGGGTTTCCTCTCACAGCGCCAACTCGACGAGTTGGTCCCTCCGACTCGTCGAGTTGGTCGTAAAACCCACGCGGCCAAAACTCTTCTCTACTCGACGAGTTGGGGCCTCCAACATGTCGAGTTGCTCAATGACAATCATGAAAATTATAAAAATATTATACTTGGGAGTCGGGATGTTGCACTATGTACTCACTTGTTAAAGTGATGATTCCAAATTCGGGCAGCTCTTCGCTTCTAACAATTCTATTTTCCTTCGGCGAAACCTAGTATCATTACCGCTAGATTTTAGTCTAATATTTATAGCGACTATTTACGAGCGATATTGTTTTATAAGTGTTAAACAATACTTTTCAACCACTATGTACAGACAGGGGCTAGACATGAAACACCGGAGGGCATGACCATTTTGGCATTAGAGCACTTCTGAAATCCAACATTTCTAGACTTAAACTTAGAATGCTAAGCGATGATCGTGAGATGAGTGTCTACCATATTTTAGACACTAGCACTAGTTTATTTTAGGAAAGATGCCTAAAATGCTTTTATGTGCTAAATGCTTTATGTTATAACTGTAAGGATGCCTTATATGCTATTATTTGTACGGATCTATGGTCTATTGCCGACCGGATCTGGAAACCTTATGTGTTCAGGATTCTAAGCGTTCGATTACGATATTAGAACTAGCATGTAACATTTCAGAGTGATAAGGAGAATTTAAACGACTATCGTAAATAAAGATCTAAATTCACCTTATTCGGTGTATAGATCAAAATGGCAAGAACCTGAAGCGGAGTTGGAAACGCGAATGAAAACAGGAATCAACAGCCTCGTCCCCAAGTGAATGAGCAGGTGCCGATAGTAGAAGCTGCACCAGAACCAGTCACAATAGTTGGAGTACAAGCCATGATTCGGACTATGATGGCCGAGCAGAAGGAAGAGATGAGGCAGATGTTGCTGAACAATAGGGATGAACCTTCGATGCATGTTGAACAACCTGAGCTGATCGGCGAACAGTCAGAGGAAGGAAATTACAACCGCACCGTGAGTCAAGATGGACCCCAAGGGGCAAGGAGGAATGACCCGGAAAGGGGAATCGACAGCTATGGGCGTATGTATAAGAACTTCTTGGGTGCCAAACCACCAAGTCTTTCGGGAAACGCAAAGCTAGTGGAGATTATGGACTGGATCTCCGAAATGTAGATGGTATTTGAAAGCTGCAACTGTAGCGACAAGCAGAAAACCGTCTTTGCAGTCAGACAACTAAAGACCGGAGTCTTGAGCTGGTGGAAGTTGTTGGCAGATACGATGCCACGGGGAGAAGCCCTAAAGATGTCTTTTGAAACATTCTTGGATCAGTTGAAGATGCAATACTGCTCAAAGATAGATCTGATAGACCTAAACAATGAGTTCCAGAACTTGAAGAAGGGGAGAATGAGTGTTGATGACTATGCTACTGCATTCACCGAGAAAATGAAGTTATTTCCATACTTGGTGCCGACTGAACTAACCAAGATAGAGAAGTTTGCTAATGGATTGCCATCATACTTTGGCCCAACGGTCAAGATGGCAGCTACCTTGAAGGCAGCCGTTAGAGCAGCCAAGAATGTTGAGACCCAGTTAAGAGAAAGGGGTCTGGAGAAAGCCGAGGTTGGTGAGAAAAGGAAGTTCGATGGATCTTCGAGGTCCAACAAGAAGAGCAAGTCTGGTTCAAAGAAATTTGGAGGAGGAGGAAGTGAAGCGAAGTGGTGCGAGAAGTGTAAAAAGAAACACTCCGGAAAATGTAGTGAGGAGGTAACTTGATACAAGTATGGAAAGACTGGGCATAACGCCAACGAGTGTACATCCAACAAGAGGGTGTGCTATGGATGTAACGAGGAAGGGCACATTATTAAAGACTGCCCGAAGAAGAAGGAGGCAGCAAGGCCCAATGTCCCACCGAAGCCGAAGGCGAGAGCTTTCCAGATGACCCTGGAAGCCACAAAGGATGCAATAGATGTTGCTTCAGGTACCTTTCTTGTAAATGGATTGCCTGCTAAAATATTGTTTGATTCCGGAGCGAATTAATCCTTTATATCACACAAATTTGGTGGAAGACTAGCATTGCATGTAGATAAACTTGATAATGCTCTAGTTGTAGAAGTTGCCAGTGGCAAATTCATACCTATTAGCGACTGTATTAAAAACATCGTTATCGACTTGAATGGAAACGAATTCCACGAGGAGTTGTTACCCATTGAGTTGAATGGTTTCAACATTGTGCTAGGAATGGATTGGCTTAACGCCAATGATGCCGAGATACTGTGCAAGAAGAAGATAGTAAGAGTAAACCCACCTGGAAAAGAGTCATTTATGGTGTACGGGGACAAACGCAGAGTAATTATGGAATCATTTCCCTGATGAAAGCCAGAAAATGTTTGTCTAAAGGATGCACATCATACTTGGCGTTTGTGATTGATGCTAAGAAGGAGAAGAAGGAGATGCAAAGAATATCAGTGATGTGTGACTATCCGTAAGTCTTTCCCGAAGATCTTCCTGGATTGCCCCCTGATAGACAAGTAGAGTTTCGAATAGACTTGTTGTCAGGATCAACCCCGATAGCGAAAGAGCCATACCAATTAGCACCGATGGAGTTGAAAGAGCTTTTGATGCAACTTCAGGAGTTGTTAGACAACGGTTTCAACACCCTGGGTAGGTCCGGTGTTATTCGTAAAGAAGAAAGATGGAAGCATGAGGATGTGCATAGATTATATAGAGCTGAACAAGGCAGCGGTGAAGAACAAGTAACCATTATCAATGATTGATGACCTATTCGACCGGATGCAAATTTCGAGCTATTTATCAAAGATCGATATCAGGTCAGGATATCATCAGCTCATGGTGAGAGAGCAGGATATTGAGAAAACCGCGTTCAGAACGAGGTACGGACACTTTAAGTTATTGGTTATGTCATTTGGACTAACCAATGCTCCAGCAACATTCATGGATTTGATGAACAGGGTTTGTAAACTGTTCCTCGATAAATTTGTGATAGTGTTCATAGATGACATTCTAATTTACTCAAAGAGCCAGCAGGAGCATGGTAAGCACCTGCGAGAAGTGTTAGAAGTTTTGAAGATGGAGAAGTTATATGAAAAGTTCTCCAAATGTGATTTTTGGATTAGAGAAGTCCAATTCTTGGGTCATGTGGTAAACCAAGAAGGAATAATGGTTGATCCAGCAAAGATTGAAGTTATGATGAAGTGGGATCGACCAAAAATCCCTACAGAGATTCAAAGATTTCTGGGATTAGCTGGATACTACCACAGGTTTATCCAAGGCTTTTCTTCGATAGTTGCTCCATTAACAGCTTTGACCCATAAAGGAGCTACTTATACTTGGAGTGAGAAACACGAAGAAGCATTCGAGAAGCTAAAGAAGAAGTTGTGTGAAGCACCAGCTCTTTCTTTTCCTGACGGAGTTGAAGACTTCAAAATTTATAGTGATGCATATGGAGTTGGGTTAGGTTGTGTTCTTACCTAAAGGGATAAGGTGATAGCATATGCATCGAGACAACTGAAGGAGCACAAAAAGAACTACCCCACTCATGATCTGGAGTTGGCAGCGGTGGTATTCACATTAAAGATATGGAGGCATTATCTTTATGGCACAAAGTGCAAACTTTTCACTGATCATAAGAGTCTTCAGTATCTCTTTAATCAGAAGGAATTGAATATGAGGCAACGACGCTGGCTAGAGTTACTCAAGGATTACGACTGTGAGATAATTTACCACCCTGGTAAAGCAAATGTTGTGGTTGATGCTCTAATTCGGAAAATGAGCCTTGAAAAGAGAAGGCCAAGAGCATTAAGAATTGAAGTCGTCTCAACGATTGTGGAAAGCATTAAGAAAGCTTAGGAAGAAGCTGATGGGTTTTATACAAAAGAACAATCCTATGTGCTCATACAAAACCCTAAAGCTTGGATCTAGGTTTCTCTATTGAACATGCAATTCATCCAAGACTTGAACCCCTAATCTAGCATACATTAAAATCGAAATCTAAAACAAAACAGGTTTAGATGATACCTTTCAATAGTTGCAAGAATCCTTTGATCTTCAAGAAGCTTAGTGTCACAAGTGTAACACCTCTAATGGCTCACAAACACCACAAGCAAGAGAATGATGTATAGGAGATAGGATGAGAGGAAAAAATTGGCTCCAAGCTTCCAAGGGATCAAGTGCCCGATTTTGCTAGCCCTAGGGGTCCTTATATACTTGAGCTTCTAGGGTTTCAGTCAAAACCCTAATGGATAGCTTAGGCCTTAAGCAGTCCACAGAACCTTCCAGAATAAGGATCCTTGGACGAAAATAAGATGGCCCATGCCTCCTAAATTTCGCCCCCCTTATTCCTTAGGGTTTCACAACCCAAATTCACCTATCACACAATTGACAGTTCTAGTCCCCTTTAATTAATTAATGTCTTTTAGCCACAAAATTAATTCTTAATTAATTATTGTCTAATTTTAATTAAACTATATGATTTCTCTTTTAATATATTATTCTTATAATATATTGATAAACCATATTATCCTATTTCTTAACAAATCACCCTGTCAAGTTGCTTTGGTGAAGGAAACCCAAAAGGACCATGCACAACCGGGTCAAGTACATACCAAATATAGTTACGGGCTTAGACACTAATCCAACAGTCTCCTACTTGGATAAGTCTAGTAACTATAGTGTAAGTACAATCCGATAAGCAATCGTAGCTCTCAAAGACGCTGTCAAACTCTGATCTTATCAGTAACCTGTCCTTTAGATAAGGGATCGTATAGTCCTCCATTCCAGATATCATGCGGACAATTACATGGAACATAGTCGTACTCATTGTCCACCAGTTTGTTTCTCGATCTCTGATTCGTTTGACATAGAACTTAATTGAACACATCAATTCAATCCTGACCGGGCCCGACACATAAGTCAAACCAAATCATCGATGGGCCCTGATATCGCTTTTACCCTCTCAGGATAAAAGTAACAGATAAACTTTGACTTATATGCATTTACTATCCACTCCTCAAATCATGCACAACAATGCATTTATAACATCAAGTTACTGATGCGTTTACGCATTATCAATGCACAACCAACTTGTAAATAATAAACCATATATCTAGGTTTTAAGACCATATGATATTATCGTCTTGCCATCACTCGAGATAATTTCCATGAAGTGATGTCAGCAAGCGCGGGTCTAATCCAATGCTCAAATCTTATTCATAAGCACTCATGAACTTTGTAGTAAACTTTTGTTATGTCTAATACACTTTAGACAATCTACAAACCAATTCATGACAATCTTCTTTCACACCTACTCCCAAAGTATGAGCGACTGTGGAACTTTTGAATAATCTTATTATTCAGGAAGTCAAAACATGCAAAGTGAAACAATAGGTAAATAATTAACATAAGATAGTAACTTTACTTATAAATAATACCCCTTTATTTAATCATCAAATGTTAATTACATTTATCTATTACACGTTTCTAAGCTATCTAATCTAAACTAATATCGTCCTTCAGCCTAATTCTCCTAGCGTGCTGCAAGTGCTTAACCCTACTCAGTCCCTTCGTAAGGGGATCTGCTGGGTTATCCACTGACGATACCCTCTTCACTAAGAGGATTCCCTCTTCCACCCGATGTCGAATAAAATGATATTTCCTGTCGATATGTCGAGATCTGCCATGATCCCTCGGTTCCTTGGTCAAGGCAACCTCTCCTTCATTATCACAGAAAATTTCCATGGGCTCCTTTATGGCTGGTACAACTCCAAGGTCTCCGATGAAGTTCTTCAACCATATTGCCTCATTTGACGCTTCGCTCGCCGCTATGTACTCTGATTCGCACGTTGAATCAACAACGGTCTCCTGCTTGGAACTTTTCCAAGTCACTGCTCCTCCAATCAAAGTAAAGACCCAGCCCGACTGCGAACGGTAGTTGTCTCGGTCGGTCTGAAAACTGGCGTCACTATACCCTCGCACCCTTAAGTCATCACTCCCACCGAGGACTAGAAACCATTCCTTGGTCCTCCGAAGGTACTTAAGAATATTCTTGACTGCGGTCCAATGTGCTTTTCCAGGGTTCCCTTGATATCTCCTGACCATGCTCAAAGCGAAGGCCACATCAGGGCGAGTGCAAGTCATAGCATACATGATCGAGCCAAATGCGGAAGCGTAAGGTACTCGGCTCATCTCTGCTATCTCGACTTCGGTACTCGGACATTGAGTCTTACTCAACTTGGCATTACTTTGGATTGGTAACTCCCCCGTTTTGGAATTCTCCATACTAAAACGCTTGAGTACCTTGTCCAAGTAAGTGTTCTGACTAAGTCCTATTAGTCTTTTACTTATGTTTCTCACTATCCTCATTCCCAAAATATAGGCAGCTTCTCCGAGGTCCTTCATAGCGAAGCACTTCCCAAGCCAGGACTTGACTTCCTGCAGCGTCGGGATGTCGTTTCCTATGAGTAGTATGTCATCGACATACAATACGAGGAAGCTTACTATTCTCCCACTGGCTTTGACATATACACATGATTCATCCTCGCTTCGCAGAAAACCAAACTCTTTGACTTTCTCATCGAAACAAAGATTCCATCGACGAGATGCTTGTTTCAATCCATAAATGGATTTTTCAAGCTTAAACACTATTGGGGTGCTTTGCATCGACAAAACCCTCTAGCTGACTCATGTAAACATCCTCAGCCAACTTCCCATTAAGGAAAGCGGTTTTGACGTCCATCTACCATATTTCATTGTCATGAAATGCAACAATGGCTAGCATCACCCTAATAGACTTTATCTTCGCAACTGGTGAGAAGGTCTCATCATAGTCAACTCCTAGAGTTTGAGTAAAGCCCTTCACAACCAATCGCGCTTTATAAGTGTGTACCTTCCCATCCATGTCGGTCTTCTTCTTGAAGATCCACTTGCACCCGACCGTCTTACGACCCGACACATTGTCAACCAAATTCCAAACATGGTTGTCATACATGGATTGAATCTCGCTATCCATAGCCTCTTTCCATTTCGCAGACTCCGGGCCTACCATGGATTCCTTGTAGCTGTTAGGTTCATCCAAATTTATTAGTGTACTATCACTAATAAACGTATCACCCTCACTTGTTATATGAAAACCATACAACAGAGGCGGAACGCTAACTCTACTGGAACGTCTAAGAGGTAAGGATTCGTCAATCGGTTCAACCGAAGTTTCCTCCTCGGGTTGAGTGCCAGTGTTAGAGGTTCCTTCATCGTTCGATTCTTGAAGCTCTTCAATATCGATTTGCCTCCCACTGTCTCCTTGGCATATGAGTTCTCGCTCTCGGAAAACCCCTCTCCTCGCAACGAAGACAACATTGTCACTCGGTATATAGAAGAGATAACCAAAGGACTTTTGCGGATAGCCGATGAAAATACATCGCTCACTACGAGCTTCGAGCTTGTCATGAGTCTCTCATCTTACGAAAGCCTCACAACCCCAAACCTTGATATGTGCCAACGAGGGAGCTTTCCCTGTCCACATCTCGTGAGTTGTTTTGGCAACCTTCTTCGTAGGGACTAAGTTAAGGATATGGGCGACAGTCTCTAAGGCATACCCCCAGAATGAGATAGGTAGTGAAGCATGACTCATCATGGAACAAACCATGTCTAGAAAGGTTCGATTACGCCTCTCAGCCACATCATTCAACTGCGGTGTCCTAGGAGGTGTCAATTGCGAAACGATTCCGCATTCCTTGAGGTAGTCGTGGAATTCAAGACTTAGGTACTCTCCTCCTCGATCGGATCAAAGCATATTGATTTTCCTGCCCAATTGATTCTCCACTTCTTGTTTGAACTCTTTGAACTTTTCAAAGGTTTCTGACTTATGCATGATTAAGTAGATATAGCCATATCTTCTATAATCATCGGTAAAAGTCACGTAGAAGCGGCTTGCATCCCTTGTGGTGGATCTAAAGGGTCCACATACATCTGTATGTATGAGATCCAATAAACCCTCACCCCTTTCACAAGAACCGGTGAAGGGTGACTTGGTCATCTTTCCAAGCAAACAAGACTCGCACACGTCATCATCTCTAAGGTCGAATGAATCCAATACTCCATCCTTTTGGAGTTGGGCTATGTGCTTCTTGTTGACATGTCCAAGACGACAATGCAACAAGCATGCTTTATCCAAACTATTGGAAGAATCAATACACAACATATCATTTCCTAAATTATCTACAACCATCACAAATTCATATTCCATTACAAGGCAATGCTTCAAAATAGAAAACACCATTAAGATAAGCATTAATAGAACCTTTTTCATTATCAAATGAATATCTAAATCCTTGTCTATACAAACCATGAAAAGAAATGATGTTTCTTGCCATATCTGGCGAATAGCAACAATTATTCAAATCTAGTCCTAATCCTTTACTAAGAACTAAAGAGTAAACTCCAATCTTGGTGACAGGCGACGATCTTCTGTTCCCCATGATCAAGTTTATCTTCCCATGCTCCACATCCCTATTTCTTCTTAGGCCCTGCAAGTCAGAACAAATGTGAAAACCACATCCTGTATCAAGTACCCAAGAAATAGCATGTAATGAATCATTAGATTGAATAGTGTAAATACCTGCGTAGGATGGCTTGATCTTCCCATCCTTGATGTCTTGCAGATATTTCGGGCAGCTTCGTTTCCAATGCCTTATTATGTCACAGTGATGACATTCTGTATCCTTGGGGTTGGAGTTGGGTTTTGCAGCACCAACCTTGGTTCCACTAGAAGAGGTGTCATCATGGGACTTTCCCTTATGGTGGCTCTTAGAGGGAGCCTTCCTCTTCTTACCCTTTCCTTGCCCAATAGCCAAAACAGGGGCAACAGCAGGAGTAGGAGTTTATGCAACGGACTTGTCTTCTAGGTTACTCTCGACAGTCCTCAATAGACCTTGCAGCTTGCTCAACGTGACCTCCTATTTGTTCATGTGGTAGGTCATGCGAAACTGGTTGAAGCAGGGTGGTAGTGAATGAAGGATGATGTCAATCTCCAGCTCTTCATCGAAGTTAACATTTAACTTCAGCAGGCGGTCAACATACCTTTGCATCTTCTGTAGATGAGCAGTGACAGACTCTCCGTCTCTCATCTTGGTCGTGATCATCGAAGTGATGATCTCGTACATTTCCTGCCTCGCACTTTGGTGATACCTTTCAACCAAGTCCTGATGCATTTCGTAGGGATAGAAGTCCTCGTAGGACTTTTGGAGTTCAGCATTCATGGTCGCCAGCATGATGCAATGGACTTTCGTGGCATCACGCTCATGGGCCTCGAAGGCAGCGATCTCTTCGGGAGTAGCAGTGTTCATGTCCACCTCTTTCAGCTCCTTGTCGAGGACATACTCCTTGTCCTCGTAGCGGGTGACCATTCTTATGTTACAGATCCAATCGTTGAAATTGTTTCCGTAAAAGATCACCCTCCCACACAAATTCATGAGTGAGAATGGGCCCGAGGCGTTGGAGCCAGAAGTGTTGTTGTTCCAGTTCGACATCTGAAAAAGAAAAAAGAGACAAAGTTTGATTAGATAAGAATCCCCAATTAAACACCCAAATGATAAATTAGGGATAGGATCCAACAACATTATTTACAACTTAAAAGAGGGATGCCGTAATTTAAATTGCAAATAATTTGAAGGAAAGTGAATGATGATTCACTAATTTCCACCATGAAAAACAAAAGAGAATTAAGTTTTAAATGTATTGAAAACTCCTAGATCTTTTGAGATTCATTGAACTTTTCAATGGCATGGTTAAATCTCGATATGCCCCACAAGTTTGTGACTGGGATGCCGAGGATCACAAACCGGGGTGTGAATAACCATGCAAATGTACATGGTGCCCCCAATGTTACAGTCACCTAATCGACGTGTCGGTTAACCACACACGCTCCATCGATCTATGACAAACATCGAGTCACCCTTCGCTACCTTTGCTTAGAGCCATTTAGTGTGTCGGTTAACCACACACGCTCTACTAACGTCTTAGCAAGGGTACAAAGTGTAATTTCATGGAATTGCATCAATTCAGTTTTGCCTAAAGTAACTAAGATTGGGAATTTAGTAAAAACATTTAGTTACTTTATAAATTCATTATACTTTTAATGAGGAAAGGTTTGCCCTATCCTACCCGTTCGGCTAACGACCCTCCACCAATCAAGGAAGCGGTGGGTGAGAGTGGACACCCATTAAACGGTCATTTTATAGTCCATAACCTTATACCCCCCTTATAGATCGGCTTTGTGAATGAGGCCTACTAACGGTAAGACTAGCATTTAGGTTATACATATATAATAATTATTCTTATAATATTATAATAGTATAGGGTGAATTTTAAACTTGTAGAATTCTAGGGTTTGGAATTTAATAATTTCAAAATTAAACTTTTAATTCAAAACATAAATTCCAAAACTTGAGGGCAAGTTTTGAAACATTTCAAAACTAACTATATCAAAATTCAAATAAATATTTAAACAATTAATTATGGTGATTATCTAATTTTGACCTAATCCATTTTTATGCAAGATAATGATCAAATAAATTCAATTAATTAACATTTATCATATAAGGAATTAATTATTCAATTAATTTGAAAATATCTTTTATTTTGGCAAAGTTAATCATCCAATATTAATAAAATTCATATTTTATCAGTCAAAAACGATTTGGTAATTATCCCACAGCAAAATAGGCATAAAATCCCGAAAATCCCTCTGTCTGACGGCCCGACTCGCCGAGTCCCCTTATGGACTCGTCGAGTTCATCCTACTCGTCGAGCCCACTTTAGGACTCGCCGAGTCTGTCAGTCAGGGGGCCAAAAAATCGATTTTCAAGCAAGAATGAATGCACAAAGCATCAAATACAATAGAAGCCATTCAAGGCTCTGATACTATCATATAACTGATGGGTTTTATACAAAATAACAATCCTATGTGCTCATACAAAACCCTAAATCTTGGATCTAGGCTTCTCTATTGAACATTCAATTCATCCAAGACTTGAACCCCTAATCTAGCATACATTGAAATCGAAATCTATAACAAAACAGGTTTAGATGATACCTTTCAATAGTTGCAAGAATCCTTTGATCTTCAAGAAGCTTAATGTCACAAGTGTAACACCTCTAATGGCTCACAAACACCACAAGCAAGAGAATGGTGTATAGGAGAGAGGATGAGAGGCAAAAATCGGCTCCAATCTTCCAAGGGATCAAGTGCCCGATTTTGCTAGCCCTAGGGGTCCTTATATACTTGATCTTCTATGGTTTCAGTCAAAACCCTAATGGATAGCTTAGGCCTTAAGCAGTCCACAGAACCTTCCAGAATAAGGCTCCTTGGACGAAAATAAGATGGCCCAGGTCTCCTAATTTTCGTCCCCCTTATTCCTTAGGGTTTCACAGCCCAAATTCAACTATCACACAATTGACAGTTCTAGTCCCCTTTAATTAATTAATGTCTTTTAGCCACAAAATTAATTTTTAATTAATTCTTGTCTAATATTAATTAAACTATATGATTTCTCTTTTAATATATTATTCTTATAATATATTAATAAACCATATTATCCTCTTTCTTAACAAATCACCCTGTCAAGTTGCTTTGGTGAAGGCAACCCAAAAGGACCATGCACAACCGGGTCAAGTACATACCAAATATAGTTACGGGCTTAGACACTAATCCAATAGAAGCTTCAGAGAAAAATAACCTAAAGGAGGAGCGTTTGGGCAAAACGCTGGTGTTCGGTACGAATAATCAAGGATTGAAGGTATTCCAAGATAGGATTTGGGTGCCTAAGATAGGAGTAAGAGATCTTCTGATGGAAGAAGCTCACAAGACCATGTACTCGATTCATCCCGGCAGCACTAAAATGTATAGGGATCTAAAATGTATGGGTGGTCGTTAATCGGTTCACTAAGAGTGCACCCTTCATAGCAGCTAATGAAAGATGGTCTATGGATAAGCTTGCAAATGCTTACGTGAAGGAGGTAGTAAGACTTCATGGTGTTCCTCTAACGATTGTATCAGATCGTGATAGTCATTTCACGTCAAGGTTTTGTAGGAGTCTACAAGAGGAATTGGGTACAAATTTGTGTTTAAGTACAACCTACCATCCGCAGACTGATGGTCAGAGCCCAAGGACGATTCAAACACTGGAGGATATGCTAAAAGCATGTACCCTGGAATTCCAATGTAACTGGGATGAGCACTTACCCATGGTAGAATTTTCCTACAACAATAGTTACCATTCGAGCATCAAGATGGCACCTTACCAAGCTTTGTATGGACAGCAGTGTCGTACACCGTCATGTTGGCTTGAAGATGGAGAAAAACAGTTAATGGGCCCCGAGATAGTCCATCAGATTGCTGAAAAGCTAAAAGTGATTAAGGAAATGATGTTAGCAGCTCAGGATCGTCAAAAGAGCTATGCTGATAAGAAAAGTCGACCGATGAAATTCGAAGTTGGAGATTCGGTTTTGCTTAAAGTCTCACCGTGGAAGGAACTAAGAAGATTTGGGAAAATAGGGAAGTTGAGTCCAAGGTTTATTGGACAATTCACAGTTATTCAGAGGATTGGGAACCAAGCTTACAAGCAAGAACTACCAGAAGAACTAGACGGTATTCATAACACTTTCCATGTATGTTATTTGAGGAAGTTCACGGGAGAAGTTCCCGACATAATTCCGATTTCTGAGTTAAGGATGGATGAAAATAAGAGGCTAATTGAAGAGCCAAAGGCGATTGTTGACCGTAAGACTAAGAAGTTGCGACGCAAAATGGTCGCCTTAGTGATTGTGCGATGGAAACATACGAATGGGCCAAACCTCACCTGGGAAACGGAGAGTGAAATGATGAGTCGCTATCCGCATTTGTTTGCTGATGCATGATTACGGGACAGAATCATCCTAAGGGGGAGAGAATTGTAACGCCAGTGTTTCAAGGCTAAGCATTGATTCGATGATGTGACAGTTAGGATCAACAAATGTAACTCATTTGAAGTAATAAAAAGGAATTATTTAGGTATTATGTGAATTTATGTGCTTTATACTTGTTTTTAATGATATAATAAATTAAGAATGAAAATAATCGTCAAAAACAAAATGTTATATAAACCCGATATTTATGAAGAAAGTTGTAGTGGTCGTAACAAGAGATCCGGAGATATAAAAAACGTCGAAATCCGAATTATAACGAAGAAGTTATGACCTGTCGAAGTTTCGCGACAAAACCGGCACGACGCTGTGTGACATAAAAAGTGAGTTTACGATAAAATGATTTTTAGCCTTAGCGATCTAAACGAAAGTCGTAGTATACTTTAAACAAGAGCGTGCATAAAAAGAACGTCCAAATCTGACTTCGTATGAGGCAGTTTATGATTTTTCTAAGATTTGGCATAGCAGTGTACAGCCCAGAGTTCGAATTTTAGATCGAGCAATTTTTAGCCCACACAACCAAAATGAGAATTGAAGATCTCATTAATAGGAGTTCAACAATAAAAAGACAGTCGAAACGGAGTCCGTATGTAGAAGTTATGAATTTTACACGGTAGTTAAACAGTGTAATCTTCTCGTACTGTTAAATTTAAAATCGGTCAATAATTAGTTGATGGAGTCAAAAGGAGAGTTGTAGATCTTGTCAATACCTACGTGTGGATATAAAGAACGTCGAAAACGGAGCTCGTATGCAAAATTTATGGGGTTTAGAAGTCGGAAGGGTGTTGTAGCGAAGTGGGTGACGTGGCACAATCTGAGCCATTGCTTTCTCTCCACCAGATGACGAAACGTGGCACCAACTCGATGAGTTAGACCAGCAACTCGACGAGTTGGGAGCCAGAAACTCGACGAGTTCACCCTTTTTCCATCCTATAAATACCACCCGAGAGTTCCTTCATTTTTCATACCAAAATCCACTTATTCTTCTCTCTACTCACTCTCTAAACCTCCCCAAACACTCCCAAAAGCCTAGGAAACTTCCCTAGCACTTGAAGAAAGCCCCGGAGCGCCAGAAGACCCCGATAAAAAGAGTTTTTTGGTTCGGAAACTCTGCCCCTGCAGAGTCCGGTTTTCAAGCAAACCTCCTGGTTTAGTCGAAGCGAAGCGTTGTCCAAGTTGGAATCACAACCTTATCAAGTGAGTGCATAGTTACTTTCATATTACACATAGATATGAAGTATTATATATATAAATTACGTGCTATATGTGCATATTATCTGTTTATCTTGAAGATCTATGTTGGATGAAAGATTTAAACTTTTTTTTTATCTAAAACTTTTTCTTCAGATCTGAACTGTATAGTATTTTTTGTCAGATCTAAACCCTTTTCTTCAGATCTGAACTGTATATGTATTTTATATCTACAATATGTTGGGTAAAACATGAGTAGATGAAATAGTTGGTGTGTGATGAAATAAAATGATGAGAGGCCTCGATATTGAAGATGATCCAGTCATCTAGCGGAGGATAGATGACGACCACATACTTTTCTAGACAGTCCAGTGGAATGCTAGTAGGCTCGCAACCTGTAGGTGTTTATTTGAACTCAGTGTTCTCCAGCAGTTTTCCATCCCCCTCATGGTTGCCTTATTTGACATAAATTGCTGAGGAACCCCCAAAGCAGTGTTGTCGCCCTGATGAAAATCCTTAGGCTAGGCCCCTTATAATAGATGCCTTAGGGACGTAAAGTGAGGATAACGGGAATGGGTAATCGGGTTTAATGATTTGATGAAAATAATAATAAACTTATTTATTGTGGGTTGAAAACCTTATGTGCTCACCAGGCTCCCCAGCCTGACCAACTCAGTTTCTTGTATTACAGGTAGTGACACAAGAGCATAGATGCGATGATCTGATGAGAGATTATGGATTATAGGCCAATAGAAATAAATAGAAATGTTGTAAGGCCTATGTTGTTTTTGGTTTATGCTTTTGATCTATTGACGATGACATCCCGAGTTTTGTAATGTAATGAAAATACATTTCTTCGGAAATGCTTTGATAAATTCTTATCTATATTTTTTTGGGGAACAAATTCCGCAACACCTTCTTTAAAAAGTTACTCTGATTTTATTGTAAAGCATAAACAAAATCGGTCTTTTCTGACCGTGAAATTGGGGATGTCACACACGCTTCATTAATCAATGATAATTTACGAGACACCTATTGCCACCCTTTATAAGTCCATATTAGTGTGCCGGTTAACCACACACGCTCCACTAACGACTTTCATAAAATGCAATGTGCAATTTCATGGACTAGCATCAAATTCACATTTTTCTAAAGTAACTAAGATTGGGAATATAATAAAAACATTTAATTACTTTATTTATTCCATTATACTTATTAATGAAAATTAAGTGTCCTATCAAACCCGTTCGACTAACGACCCTCCACCAATCGAAGAAGCGGTAGGTGAGAGTGGACAACCATTCAACTACCATTTTATAGGCAGTTTCCTTATACCCCCTAACATATCGGCTTCGTAAATGATGCGTGCTAGCGGTTCGACTAACTTGTCTTATATGTATAGTAAATATTTAAACTTTTAATATTACATATAGTATAAGGGTGTATTTTAAACATTTCAAACTACTAGGGTTTTTAAATTCATTTAAAATTTCGAAAAAGGCCTATGTTGTTTTTGGTTTATGCTTTTGATCTATTGACGATGACATCCTGAGTTTTGTAATGTAATGAAAATACATTTTTTCGGAAATGCTTTGATAAATTCTTATCTATATTTTTTTGGGGAACAAATTCCGCAACACCTTCTTTAAAAAGTTACTCTGATTTTATTGTAAAGCATAAACAAAATCGGTCTTTTCTGACCGTGAAATTGGGGATGTCACACACGCTTCATTAATCAATGATAATTTACGAGACACCTATTGCCACCCTTTATAAGTCCATATTAGTGTGCCGGTTAACCACACACGCTCCACTAACGACTTTCATAAAATGCAATGTGCAATTTCATGGACTAGCATCAAATTCACATTTTTCTAAAGTAACTAAGATTGAGAATATAATAAAAACATTTAATTACTTTATTTATTCCATTATACTTATTAATGAAAATTAAGTGTCCTATCAAACCCGTTCGACTAACGACCCTCCACCAATCGAAGAAGCGGTAGGTGAGAGTGGACAACCATTCAACTACCATTTTATAGGCAGTTTCCTTATACCCCCTAACATATCGGCTTCGTAAATGATGCGTGCTAGCGGTTCGACTAACTTGTCTTATATGTATAGTAAATATTTAAACTTTTAATATTACATATAGTATAAGGGTGTATTTTAAACATTTCAAACTACTAGGGTTTTTAAATTCATTTAAAATTTCTAAAATTAAAAAACAATTTTAATTTAAATTTTAAAATTTAAAAACTTTGATTTAATAATTATCTATTAATTAAACCTTTAATTAAATTATTAAATCAATTAAGGATTATCCATTAAATTAAACAAATTAATTTAACCTAATCCCTTACCCCCTAGATTTCGAAAATTAGGAGCGATAATTATAAGACCCTATAATTATCTAGTTAACAATTAAAAGATAATTACCAAATATAACTACCCTATTCAAAACCCTAATTTCGAAATCCATGACTTGGGGAGGAAGGCAAGGCTTTCAACCTTGCCTAATTTTCGAAAACCATAGGGTTAGGAAACCCTAGATTTCGAAAATATGGAGGCCAAAAGAAAGGGTTTAAAAACCCTTAGCAATTTTTGAAAAACAGGGTTATGAAACCCTAATTTGCAAAATATCCAAGGCCTAGGGTTTAATTGTCATAAACCCTAATTTTGTCAAGTTCAAACTATTGCATCAAATCTAATTGAAAACAAAAACCAACAGCTCTGATACCACCGATGGGTTTTAAGCATAGCAAACAATCCTATGTGTGCATGCAACCCTAATTGTTGGATCTATGTTTTCTCTATTAGACATACAAGTATTAAACACAAAAACTAAAAACCCTAGGAGGCATGTATAATTTTCGAAATTAACATAAAAATAGGGTTAAGATACATACATTTATTGTTATGTAGTAATAACAATGATTTCCTTGAAGATCTTGAACTCTTGAGAGCAAGTGTCACAAGTGTAACACCTCTAATGGCTCACAAACACACCAAGCAAGAGGATGAAAGGAGAGTGAGGATGGAGGAAGCTCAAAGTTTCGGCTCTTATAGGGTTTCACAAAGCATGGCCGAAACTTCAAGGGGTGGGGCTCATTTTATAGCTAAGGTTGCTTAGTCCCAAAGCTAGGGTTTGCAGGTGGAAATCCTAATTTCCAACTTAAGGCCTAAGCAGCCCATGAACTCACCTTCTCAAGGCCTTGGACGAAAATCCCTAGGGCCTCCCTAGAATTTTCGGCCAACCCTTTTCAAGGTGATCCAAGAGCCCAAACCACAACTATTAATTAGTTGCAAATAAGCCCCTGTACTTTTAATTAATTTCTTTAATCCCAATATTAATTCCAAATTAATTTCTGATTAAATATTAATTAAACAACATGATTTCTAATTAATATATTATTTTAATAACATATTAATAAATCATTTTATATACCAATTTATTATTCCAAATAATAAATTCAACCTCTCTCTCCAAAAGTCATCATGTCAAGCTGCTAGTATGAAGGCAACCCAAAAGGACTGTGCTACCATCAATTCAAGTATATATCAATTATAGTTATGGGCTTAAACAAACCAAATAGTTGACTTTTACTCGGATCATGCAAGCGATCGGGTAACACCTTAAATCGATGCACTTTCAAACGCCTATAAAAGCCAAACATTGCCAAAGGAAAGGGGTAAAATTTTCTAATTAAGAGCAATTTTATACCATCACCTAATCGACATTTAACTTATGCATCAGAGAGCAATACATGGGTGCAATCATCAATATCGCTTTCTAACGTAGCATTTGTCTACCTTTTGTAGAGTGTCTTCCCGATTGCATTAGAAAATGACCCTTCTCGATCAACTAACATGCATTCGGAATGCTACCTAACAACATCCTTATGCATTTTGTATGCAAAAGTTATAAAAAAAATTCCATAATTTTACAAAAATAGCCTACTTTTGAATTAAAAAATTATGACTTTCTAACATCCATATTAGTAATGTAATATGTCTATGGCTAGATGTTGTTATAAAAAATACAATGAAAAAATAAACTAAAACATAGTCGCAAAAGTTATGAATGATCAAAATTGATTTTTTTTTATTTTATATTTTTAGCTAGTAATCTACTATGGATTTAAGAAAATATGACTTGTCGACATTAAAATTTGGAGTGTAATATATTTATAGAATTTGTTTGTTACAAATAACACAATGAAAAAAGTAACTTGTCATTTTTTTATTTTTTTTTTATATTTTGTGAAAAAACCTTAGAAAATTTGGCTATTATAACATGTTTTCTTCAATCAATTACAATTACTTTTTTTAATTTAGGTAAAATTTAAAAGTAAATTTTATTATCATATATAATAAAAGCAACTAATTATGAAAAATATAATTTAGGGGTTTGGACTTTGGTCATAATGCTTTGCATGTTGGTAGCTTTTACCCCCTTATAGAAAATATTACAAAATCGTCCCTATAATTTATAGAAAAGGTATATGTTTTTATTTTATTTTAGAAATGGTTCATGTGTTTAAACAGTATGCTCTTTGAGTTTGAGATTTGGCTACAAAACTTTTGTATGTTGGCTGGTTTAGTTCATATAAAGAAAATAAATTATAAAATTGTCCATTTAAATTACAAAAAATGTTTGATGCAATTTTTTTACAATAAATGGTCAACGTATTTTAAAAAATTATAAAAACTGGCCCGATAGAAAATTTACATATTACATTCCCCGTAAAACATATTACATTCCCCGTAAAACGGATATTAAAACTTAAGAGTTTACAAAGACAATTAAAAATTATTCGTGATAGGGGATGAGACAATTTCTAATTTCTAATAATTGATAATATATAAAATAAAATCAGAAATAAGATCCTGATTTTGTGAAGACCTTGTTGCTTAACATAAAATATAAATTGAAATATGTTATTATTTGGAACGATTTCCATGTTTGAAAACCCAAAATAAATAGAAGTTGATAACTTAAAAGACCGAAATTGGTTAAATTTAGAACCGGAAAAGATTTATTAACCATTTAGTGTTAGGTGTTGTTTGTACGTGGGCCCCTTCTAAAACAGTATTTCGGCCGCCTGCTTTGTCGTCTCTCTCGTCTCCGTCCACCACCGTCGTTCTTTTGTGTTTGACTCCCCCCCTCTCTCTCTCTCTCTCTCTCTCTCTCTCTCTTATCCTTCACTACACCACCTCCTCAAACTAGCAAAAAAACGCTCATCTTTCAACTCTCTCTCTCTCTCTCTCTCTCTCTCTCTCTCTCTACCCGCCCTTCAAATCCCACTATTTCTTCTGTGTTTTTTTCTTTTTTTACATCAGACAAGTGTCTCATCTTGTTGCAGAAAAAACCCAGAAAAAAAGATCAGTTATGTGTGGTCAAACACTCATCTTTTTCAAGATCTTTCGAGTGTTTCTAATCTGTTAATCGCTCTTTGTTCTTCCAGAAAACAGGTTTTTTTTTCTTCTTCCGAATCTTGAAATCTCGATTCATTCATGGCTGGTAGTAATGAAATCAACGCAAATGAAGCCAAGGTATAGTTTCTCTTATTTACTTTATGATCTGTCTTCTCTGCTCCTCTGTTCTTTCTTTTGTTTTTGTCATGTTCCTCCCAAAATAGTTAAAAAAAAATCTTTATTTTATATGGGTTTTGATCGATTAATTTGGTAATTTTTGGGGTTTTCTTTTTCTTTGATTTGGGTTTAATTTTTTTGTGTCTTTTCCTCATCATTACTTTTTTTTCTATGTTTTTTGATCGATTAATTTGGTCCTGTGGGGGTTTTCATTTGATTTAGGGTTAAAATTTGTATTCTTTTTATCATGATTTACAAGCGTTTTCTAGGTTCTTGCCAGTTGTTTAATTTCGATCATTGAATCTCACGTTTCTTTTATTTTTTATGGTATTTAATCGATCAACTTGGTAATTATCCTTGATTTTCATCGTTGTGATTTGGGGGTTTACCTTTTTTTTTTTTTTTTGACATTTGTTTATTTTCAATCATCAAATTTCCCAAATTCTTCATGCTTTCTGATTATCCATTTGTATTTGATCAATCTGGTGTGGACAAATGTTGATCTTCTGGAATATATTTCGATTTTTTTTAGTTGGAAATAATTCTGGTTTTTGTTTTTCTTTTTTGATAGAAAGTAGTTCCGCTTCACACATGGATCCTAATTTCCAACTTCAAGTTAGCGTACAACATGCTCCGGCGACCGGACGGCACCTTCAATCGCGAGTTAGCGGAGTTTCTTGACCGGAAAGTTGCGGCCAACACCGTTCCAGTGGACGGCGTTTACTCTTTTGATGTAGTCGACCGCGCCACCAGTCTCCTCAACCGAATTTACAGATGCTCCCCGCTGGAAAACGAATTTTCACGTCAACCCGGAGCCGGAATCTTGGAACTCGAAAAACCACTGAGCACCACCGAAATCGTCCCGGTAATAATCTTCTTCCACGGCGGAAGCTTCACTCATTCCTCTGCTAACAGCGCCATCTACGACACATTCTGCCGCCGTCTCACCGGACTCATCAAAGGCGTCGTGGTTTCAGTAAACTACCGGCGGTCACCAGAACACCGGTATCCTTGTGCTTACGAAGATGGATGGGAAGCTCTGAAATGGGTTCATTCAAGATCATGGCTTTTAAGTGGTAAAGACCCTAAAGTTCATGTTTATTTAGCCGGAGACAGCTCCGGCGGCAACATAGCCCATCATGTGGCGGTTAGAGCGGCGGAATCCGGCGTTGAGGTGCTTGGAAACATATTATTACATCCGTTGTTTGGTGGAGAAGAAAGAAAAGAATCAGAAAACAAATTAGATGGGAAATACTTCGTAAGAGTTCAAGATAGAGATTGGTACTGGAGAGCTTTTTTGCCTGAAGGGGAAGATCGTGATCATCCTGCGTGTAACATATTTGGGCCACGTGGCATCAGTCTTGAAGGGGTTAAATTTCCAAAAAGTTTAGTGGTGGTGGCTGGATTAGATCTTGTTCAGGATTGGCAATTGGCGTATGTTGAAGGGTTGGAAAACACAGGGCAACAAGTGAAGCTATTGTTCTTGAAAAAAGCCACCATTGGATTCTATTTCTTGCCTAATAATGAGCATTTCTACACGTTAATGGAGGAGATCAAAAGCTTTGTGAGCTCTTAATTAACCCTTTTCTGTTCATAGAAGAAAAACTCCAAAAAAGAAAAAGACTTTTTTTAACTGTTCAACTACAGAAGAAGAATCCATACATAACACAAAGCTTTTGACATTTTTACTACTACTACTACTACTACTACTACTACTTTTACTGTTAGTCTCTTTTTTTTTTTTTTTTTCCTTTCTTACCCCCATGCTGGTGTGTAGTTTATATGTAGTTTTGTTGGGTGGATGTGATAAGAAATTAAGAATACAAGTGTGTGTGTGTGTGTCCCTCCGGCAGGGGTAAAACGGTAATTTTCATGTGGGTCATCGTGGCTTAAGAGGGATTATTGGCAAGAATCCTCCCTTGTGAATTTGATCAAGATGGTCATTGTTACTGAAGCTAACATCAGCAGGACATGGATGTTTGAACTTTGAAGGGAAGAAAGCATCCGTGGATGGTTTTTTTTTTGGGTTTCACCTTTACCCAAAAAAACTTTGTAATATTACTATTATTATTATCTTTCTTTTTTATATATTATATTATATACTTTTGATAATTGATCTGATATAAGTATATAAAGGTTTGTTTGGTTTCCATTTTTATGAAAAGCCTCATATTTATGGCTCTTTTGCATTCCACATTTGTCACTAGCTAGATTTCTTGAACTTGTATGTATTTTTCTTTGCGAATTATAACCACAAGACGTAAGTTTATCGAGTCAAGACTTTGATGGTTTTTACTCTTGATCTGCGTAAATATGATTATGTGCCCTGGTTTTCATTGTTATAATCTGCAAAAACAATCCCAAGTTTGTTAATTTCTTGATTATGGTAGTTTGTTGCGTCCATGGTTTCCTTGTGCTTATGAAGTATGTTTCTATATCGTTTGAATTCATGTTCTTTATATTATTGCAAATAAATCTCAAATAAGATTTCAACTAATAATCATCATGAGTACGTTTCATCTAATCGCTTTGTTCTACTTTATTGAACTAAACAAAATATTACAAATTGTGTCTTATTGATATCAGTTTCCATCAAATATAGTCCACATGCTATTCCAATTCCATCGTGTTAGTCTAGTTATCGATAACAAAGGGGAGGCGACTAGTTATAGTAAGCCATCGACGGAGGAATCTATGTTAATGGGTTGAAACTTTTTACGAGGCTTTCCAAAATTTACAAATTAATGAAAAGGAAAAGTTGCATACGAAACGATTGTTGTGTGTGGACCATTAAAACTTAAAAGCAATGGAAAAAAAGACATGAGAATTTGGGAAAAGAAATGATTGGGCATATGGGGACAAAATCCAAATCATGGATTTCTTTTTCTTTTCTTTTTCTCTTTATCGTTGATATTTGTTGAAGTCTTGTGTGATTGCTTCTTTTATTCATGGGGTTTGTTTTGGAGTTTGGGATAATTGCAACTAACAATGGAAGCAAGATTTGGCTTTGTGTCAATTCCAATGGAAAATCAACACTCCTCCCACTTGTGGTTGGGGGATTTGGATGCAACCTAGGCTAGGGGCCACTTTTGGAAACCACACTTTCTTTTGGTTTTCAGACTCCTTTTTTTTTTCTTTTTTTTTTTTTTAATGTTTTACACCACATTATAATTATTTGTTTCCTGGGTCCAATTTATAAATATGAATTTAATATGTGTGAATATTTACAAGGGTTAAATATTTGTCTAAGGTTTTATCTTTTCTTAATTTAATCAACATGGTTATTAATAGTAATTTAACCATCTTTCATTAAAAGATGTAATCTTTCATCTATAACATATTTAACCACTTGTCACATACATTTGCAAGAATAAAAAGAATTATTACATAAACAGATAAAAAAATTGTAGAACATTATTACATAAATAGGCATTTAGCCAACGTTTCGATTAATGATTTGCATATGTTTTGGTTCTGTAATAAAATACAGTTGTTTATTTCATATATATGTCATTTTATTACATTAATTGATAAAAGGGTAAGACTTTGTTGTATAAACTAACGTTGAACCCTATGTATATAAGTGGTAAGCATGGTTCATACTTCATATGATGTTAGAGTAGGTTTGCAATAAAACAATACGGCCTTTGTTTTAAATTATGAAAAAGATGGTAAAGATCATAAAAAACAAAGTTACCAAAAAAGGAAGAGCACTAAATTGGAGTTTGGATATACTGCAAAAGTGCAGATCCACTCCCTTGGTTTTTTCAAGCCAATTTTTATGTTTTTACTTTCATGACAAAATTATGATGAGAAGTTTTGTTGTTCATTTGGAAAAAACATACTTCTAATATGAATGAATTTAAATAAGTTAGACAATAAGCATAGTTTGTTGAATTGTTGATGCCGAAAGACAAAGATACTATCTTCCTTTTAAATTATAGATAATGACAAAGATCGTTAAAAACAAGTAAAAAGACCCAACTACTAAAATGATGTTGAAATTACTACCAAGTGACTTCATTTTCCTTGGTTTTCGAACCCCTTTTAGTGTTTTTACTTCTTACTTCTTAGACCGGATGATGTGATGCTGATGGCACCACACTCCACATAAGATGATGTTGACACTTTTGTCATCTTTGCTATTTTCAATAGAGGTAAGAGTGTGGTGTTGAAGGTAAAAGAGGTAAAATAAGGAGAGAGAGTGATGTTTGGGTGGTAAATGAGGAGAGAGAAAGCGGTGGAAGTATACCGCCGGCAAAAAAAACTTTAGGGTGCGGTGTTGCCGTCGGTAATCTTGTCCTCCTAGGATTGCCATCGGTAAAAATTGTATGACACCATTCAGCCTTAGGACAAGAGTAAAGTGCTAATATGTTTTTGTGAATCAAGTATAGAATTTAATAGTAAATTAGTGGGCTTTCCCACGTGTTGCGTGCGGGACGGAAGATGTTGTTTTTGTGCGTCTGTTCACGTGTTTCACCTTTATATAAAAAAATTGGTGTCATGTTCAATGTGCAATGAGATGATAGTAAAACGAATAGAAAGTACAATGCTATAAAATAGATTTTCAATGTACAAATAAAAGTATGTTGTTATAAACTGCATTTATGCTTTGCTGGGGAAAAGAGCAACAACTACCATCAAGATTATCAATGTAATGTAAATCCAGTCTACCAACCTTTTAACTTGTGATGTTCATGGATGAAAAAAACAAGGATGTTATTTATAAGACGATGTGTGTGTGTGTGTGTTAGAGAGAGAGAGAGAGAGAGCGAGCGAGCATAAACTCACTCCTTCATATTTTTACAAAGCAATCAAGTCATAGTCTCTTATTATTAAACATGTTGTCTTGGGCTAACATCATAATCATTTATAGAAATATGTTGTTAGTATTCATAAACATAATGTCAATAGAGTCAAAAGGCAAATAACTAAATAAATGAAAGTATAATGCCTTTTATGTATTTTTAAAGTGTATGCTTTAAACACATATAATATAGAGTACAAATAATAAGCATCTTAGCTCATATATTAGTTTCAGTTCCACAAAATGTCCGATAACACTAAAATCACTAACAAAAATAATAAAAATGTATAATTATTTAAGATGACTAATGTTTAAAACAAGAAATTTTGTTTACGAATGCATGTATTGTTGCTTTTAACTTTTCAACGATTGCATCATAATAAGATTGACAAGAAATTGCAAAAATTATATTTGCAAATATTCATTTTTAAGACTCTTTTCTAGACGTGAAATCTTTAATTATAATTTCAAAGACAATATTATGTTACATATCTTTATCTTTATCGATATATATAACATGTTAAATCACTAAAGGGCTATTTGTCTGGCGGTATCAAGTGTTGTCCTCCTTCTTTGAGGTTAAAGGTTTAAATCCCGTCTGAGACATATGTGGTTGGTATTAGAAATATGTTAGATTTGCCGTTCCAAAAATAAAAAACGAGATTAAATCATTTGATTTTTTTTTTGTAACATTAGTAATCTCAAATAGTTTTTGAAAAATTTATTTGACGACTTCTTTTATTTAATAAAACCTTTCTAGAAAAAGAAATAAAACATCTAAATCCACATCACACACAAGAGAAAAATGTTTTAGATAATTAGTACATTTTTTTCTAAATTTAGTATCATACAATAATTTTAATTTCTTTAAATCATATAAGAATCTATAATCTTTCCAAATATCTTTAACTGTTCGAATCTTTTATTCAATGAAACAATTATCATACTAATAATAGCTAATTTTTAGAAAGACCAATAAGTTTTACGACCAAATGACTTCTAACTCAGCGGTATCCGGTGTTGCTCTCCCTCCTTGAGGTTGAGGGTTCAAGTCCCGTCGTGGACATATGTAGATTTAAGGTGTAGTTTAGGAGTAGGTTAGATTTGCCGTTTCAAAATAATAATAATAATAATAAGTTTTACGATTTTAAAAAATTTTTCTTTAAAAAAACTTACAAGTATTTCATATTTTTTTCTCATTTTGCTCAATTATGTAGGTTACATGTTGACTATCATAAACAACCAAAATAGAAATTTTGAAAAAGTTTAGGGTTTTATGAAAAAAAAAAGTTATTGTTTTTTTTTCTTTAATTTTTAAAGATATATGAAAAAATCGTAAAACAAAATTTATCAATTTTTTAAATATATAAAAAAAAGTTTGGAAAAAATTATAAAAATATTTGACCAAATTTGTTTGAATTGATTACTATTTTTTTTCTTTTAAATTTATTTAAGTAGATTGTTTTAATTTTTTTATCATAAATTTTCTTATTTGATACTCGATATAAATCCAAATATATCGCATGCATAAATTCGATGTCATTTTTCATTAAATATGATATGTTAAATATTTTTTGATTTTGAAACTAATTACAATTATTATAAACCATCAAGTTGCATAGAAAATAATCGAACAAATGAGAAATTATGAAAGTTGAAATGGTAATATGAAAATTCTAATAAACGAATAACATAAATAAATTTTAAAATATATTATGAAATAAAAAAAGGTAAATGACTACTAATGTAACCTTATATTTGTTAATCAATAAGAATAATCATACATTGCAAATTGCAAATTGCAAATTATAGACGTTATGTAATTTCTACGGGAAATCTTCGAAAAAAGTTTTAATATTTCTAGAAAATTTATGATTATGTCCCAAATTATTTTTTAAATAGAAAAACCCAAGAAATCGATAAATTTTTTTTTTCACTTTAGTTGTTTTAACCTGTTCAGCAAATTATTGTATCAAATCATTAATTTTTCCAAAATAATTTAACTTTTATACATATTTCCTTAAAAATTATATATAATTTAATAATTTATAAACTTATTTTTATGTATTTATATTTGTTTTTAAGTATTTTTATGTATTATATATATTTTTTTACGTATTTATGTATTTTTTAAGTTTTTTTTTAATTTTTTTATATAGTTTTTTTAAACATTTTTTTTATGTATTTTAAATATATAAACATATATTTTATGTGTTTGTATGTAAGTATTTTTACATACTTTAGTGTATTCGGTATATCTTTCACATATTTATGTAATTTTAAGTAGTTATATGTATTTATATGTATTTTTTTTTATGTATTTTAGTAATTTTTTTTACGTATTTATGTATTTTTTATTTCAAGTTTTATTGTAAACTAACTATTAGACTTTATAAATGTAAAAAAAAAAACATTATATGACTTCAAACAAACATTTTTCAAAGGCGATCATTAGCAATCAACGTCATTTTTGTAGGTAAAATTTTCTATTTTTCTTGAATTTAGTTTGTAGATGAAGAAAGTTTATGAATATCTTTATTAACGACAACTATCCATAATCTGTTTTCATTTATAAACTGAATTCAAGAAAAAAAAACGAAGAATTTACTAGCAAAAAATTGCGTTGATTGCTAAAGATCGTCTTTGAAAAATGTTTGTTTTGAAGTACTCTAATATTTTTTTTTCTTCATTTACAAATCTAATTGTTTGCATATAATGAAACTTGAAATATATATATATATATATATATATATATATATATATATATATATATATATATATATATATATATATATATATATATACACACACACACGTAAAAAGAATATATGTCAAAATATTTTAAAAAATACATATAAATACGTAAAAACACGTTTATGTATTTAAAATACATAAAAATATTTAAAAAAAACTATATAAAACACTTAAAATTGAAAATATATCAAATAACATAAAAATATGTAAAAATACTAAAAAAATCATATAACGAAAAAATACTTAAAAAATATATAAAAATACGATTATACATTATAAACAAATTTTGTAGAAAACCAGTAGAAAATTTTAATTAATTTGAGAAAATTAATGATTTTGTCTAATGACCGGTTGAACATGTCAAAATTGGTTAAAGTAAAGAAATATGTCGGTTTATTGAGTTTTTTTATTATTTTTTTTTTGGACTTAAACATTAATTTGATAATTAATGAGATTTTCTAAAAGTTTCTTGAATTTCCACCTTCAAAATTAACGATTAAGTATGAATGATGAGACTTTTCCTTAATGTCTTAATTTCCACCTTCAAAATTTCTGATTTTTTTGTTCTTTTATGGTTTTTGTCGCTGTCCATTTGTGTTGGAATATAAATCCACATTTGGGTGGTTGTTGTTTTGTTCATGCATTTAATCATTTGTGGAAAATACAATCTAGCCAAAATCCTTAATTACTTAACAAAAAATAGCCAAAAAAACCACTTAGAAAAAAGTAGCCCACAAAAGAGTAGTCAACTGTAGGTTGACTACTGTTTCGCCAAATCGTCTACTGTTTCGTGTTTTGTATTAATTCTTTTTTTTTTCATTTTTAGGATACAAAACCGTAGGTTTTTTAAAACCTACGATTTCCCTAAAACAGTAGTTAAAACCCCCAAAACAGTAGATTTAAAAAAAAAAAAAAAAAACGTATTTTTTCTCCCAAAACCGTAACTACGGTTTGGGAAACCGTAGGTTTTAAAAAACCTACGGTTTTGTATCCTAAAAATGAATTTTTTTATACAAAACATTAAACAGTAGAAGATTTGGCGAAACAGTAGACGAATATCGAAACCTACGGTTTCGTGGGCTATAATTGGACATTTACTAATTTTTGGCTATAAATTGCTAATGACTTCCTTAATTTGGCTAGATTAGTAATTGCCCCTTAATCATTCTTGTTTTTGTTTTAAACCGATTGATTGCTCTCTCAAGTTTTCATTATTGTTTCTACTTTCTGTTGTATCTCATTTGATATATATATATATATATATATATATATATATATATATATATATATATATATATATATATATATATATATATATATATATATATATATATAGAGAGAGAGAGAGAGAGAGAGAGAGAGAGAGAGAGAGAGAGAGAGAGAGAGAGAGAGAGAGATTCCGTAAGATTAAAAATAAAATAAAGATCTTGAGATTTATCATCAGTTACATATTTCAAGTTTGTCGTTCTAACCCTCCGGCGTATCGGCACCGTAAACCTGTTATAATCATAAATGATTATATAGTGTCGTCCGTTCCTATCTCCTCCATCACCATCCCCACTACCACAACCGCCACCGCCACCACCACTACCACTACCTCTGACACTAATCGACTCCACCACTATCACATCCGTCATTTATACCACTGCCACATGTGTTACCACCACCTTTTCTGGCACCAACTATCATATAATCATATATGATTACTCAGTCTGTGAACAAACATATATGTATAATCATTTATGATTACGCATACACTGTTGTTGTCGGTACACTGGAACGTTAGAGCGACAAATGAGAAATGTATGGCTCAGGTTGAATCTCAAGATCTCAACTTTTTTTAATCTCAAGTGATTCGTCCTATATATATATATATATATATATATATATATATATATATATATATATATATATATATATATATATATATATATATAGTTCGGATCCGGTAGAAAACCCAAAAATTGGTAGTAACCGCGGGGACAATTCTCCACCAATCATTTCATCAAGGGAACAAACGGCAAACTCATTTACTTGGTAGTGACGCGTTCGCACGCGACTTACTGTCGTGGAACGTAATACGGAATCGAGGGAATAATCATAGGCGACGAGCGTCCATTGAACGTCATTTAAATGAGTTTTCTTTTTCTTTTTCATTTATTTTGTTTTTATTTTTGTTTTTTTAATTTTCGTTAAAAGAAAATCAATTTTGTTTCTTAAATAGATATTTGCTCGGTTTTAATGTTTTTATGTATTTTTCGTTTTTTTATATTTTTTTCGCTTTTTTTTCTTTTTTCCTTTTTTTAAAAAAAATATTTTTTTTCGGTTTTTTTTTTGTTTTTTAATTTCTCTACTACATACTTGAAGATAGTAGGGTTTTTTTTATAGTTTTTTTTTTTTGATTTTTTAAACTAAATATCGGTTTGAGTTTTTTAATGTTTAACAATTATAAAATTTTAAATAAAAAGAATATTAAAGATCATAATATTTTTCATTCATACTTTTTTCTTAATTATATTATTTTTGGATCATAAAATTTTGAATCATAACGATATTATGCATCATACATTTTTTTCATCATATTAATTTGGATCATAATATATTGAATTAAATAAAGTTTTTGTTCAATACAACATTTAGATCGTTATAATTTTTGAATCATAAAAAATATAATAATTATGGATCACTAAATATTTGAATCAAAATATTTTTAGATCATAAACATAATGAATCATAATATCTTCTAATCATAAATATTTTGAATCATCTATATTTGGATCATATTATGTTCAATATTTTTTTAAAAACTTTTAATATTTTAAAATCAAGTTTAGTATCTAAAACACCTTATTTTTTAAAAATTCTTTTTACAAAGTCATTAGAATAATGATTACAAGTATTCCTTAAATTTTTATAATTTTTGGAAAATTTCTTATTTTGGGTTTTTTAATAAATATAAGAAATTAAAAAAAATATATTTTTTTCAAATTTTCATGACTGTGCTCATTTTGTAGAGAATTAAATTTTAAGAACTTTGGTTTTCTCAGATTTTTTTTCAAAGAAAAAAAAATATGGCTGAAAAACTAAACGGGTGAAAAAAAATCCACTAGTCAGTAAGGGTTGGACACTTGTCATGTTGGAGGGTGGAGGCACGTGTCAACTCCTGGAGAGGCCTCATGACCAACTTTTCTTTTTCTTTTTAATCTTTTTGTTTTTGTCACTTTAACCCTCCAAACAATTAACCTTCCCCGAAAATTATCAAAATTTCGCAATTAATTAAGGAAATGTCATATCATCTCGTGAGATTTTGACGATAAATAAAATCAAATCCTGGTCATTTATTTTTTCAATCTTAAGGTCAAAAATAGTACTCGCGGTTCCTACTATTTTTTGAGTTTCTACTTGATCCTCTCTCTCTCTCTCTCTATATATATATATATATATATATATATATATATATATATATATATATATATATATATATATATATATATATATATATATATATAAAGAACCATCATATTTTATAGATCAAGAACCATTATATTTTATAGATCGGGTTGTGACTAAAATTTGACACTTGATAATGAAATTTAATGAAAATAAAATATTTTGTCATTTTATATTTGTAATACCTTTAATTTCAGCTTATAAGTTTTAATTTAAGTAAGTTCTTTTAAAATAAATTGCTTTTTAAATTATATTAAATAAAATACTTGATTAAAACTTTAAATTTAATTAATTTAATATGATTTAAGTAAAATATTTATTTAACAGATAAGTTGGATTTTTTTGAACCGTAATATTAAGGAGGAATCTATTATCCGCCTAACAAGGAGCTAGACGGACATAACGATAATAAAAAAAAACATGAACAAGTTTAAGTTTTACAAGCAAAGAAAATGACAATTAACCCACTCAAACCATTTGAATGAACATTTCAATCTCCTATCTTTGACCTAAGTGAAGACGTGCGACTTAATGATTTCTACTACTTTGGTTGGTCGAATCAAAGAAAAATAAACTTTGAGATTGGAATTTGATTTTTCAATAATGAAATTTAAGATGTGACTTTGACCGAACCTAATTAACTAAAAATTAGACCTAAATAATTAAGATATTAATTGTCTATACTTAAAAGAAAAAAATTATTAGTCCAAAATTGTTATTCTTGGAATTAAGTTAAAAATGGGAAATTGGCGAGTTAATTATGTCATTAGAGTAAAGATTAGATCTAAAGCCTTAAAACCTTCATTTTTTTTATTTCAAACATTTTGACTTTTGAGGCTAGTGGGTATAGGACAGTGTTATAACACGAAAGAATTGTCACTTTGCATGTCATATTATCCTTAACATCACACCTTTTAGATAGGAAATGGTAACCACACATCCACGCCGATTTTCATGCCATATTTTTTTCGAGTGTTTTTTCTTTATTTTTCTAATATTTTTAAAATAAATATATAATATAAAAAGTATAATATTTAAATTGAAAAAAAAAACATTACAAGACAAAAAAATACGTATGTGTCGCTTTGACTTTAGAACTTAAAAAATACGTTCCACATCATTACGTTCTGCTTCTTATCTTCTCTTGAATATTTTTTTTGGTCCCATTGGGTGTCGAAGTTCATTCACGAATGTTGAATACACATGATATATTCCATCTATAAGGTAATATCCAAACTTATATTCATTTTCATTCACTGTGAAAGGAGCATCTGGTGTTTTCCTGACAAATTATCGTTGAATATTAGTGATTGATCGAGAACGTTGATGTTGTTGTTGGAACCCACAACCCCAAAATAAGCATGTCAAATCCATAAATCTTGGGAACCAACAACCTTTAATACCAATGAAGGAGCTCCAATATGACCAACTGCAAACTGCCATCTCCATGTCTTGGAATAATTTCTCCATTTTCAGTGTGTGCAATCAATGTTTTCAAGCACATCGGGAAAACCATGTCTTTCTTCATGTGTCGCATATAGTTGTTGCATATCATTCAACGAAGGTGTTCACAAATTAACATCATCGAATGTGTCAACAATACATTTTGACAATCTATACAAACTTTCTCTTGCAGTTCTTTCAGACATTCACATATAATCGTCAATGAGACTGTAACACCCTGTTCGTAAAAGCATTCATTTATGGAACCAGAAGTCAAGGCTAGGGGTGTTTTGGTCATTTATGGGTTTTGAGTTTTATTCGAGAAGGTTTCGGGCCGGGGTGTGTTGTTAGAAGCATAGGGCTTCTCGGCATCTTTCCGTAGATATAAAGTTCATCGGAAACGGATCTAGAACGAAGGAGTTATGACACTTTGAAGATTTTGGCAATAATGGCCCTTATGGAGAAAAGTTCGCATGGAAGGCCATGCATGCAATTTGGAACGTGCGTGGGTACGCCCGACGTAAGTTGGGTTACGCCCAGCTTAATGGAGCAAGTGATCGCGGGTGCGGGGAGGCGTACGCCCAACGTACGAGAGGTACGCCCAGCGTACGCTTATAGTCTTAAAACCCTATTTTTAGGGTGTGCCACTATATAATAAACATAATGGCTCCAACCCTAGCCCCCCTTATTAGCCTCCCCAACTTCAGAGAAACCCCAGAATGCCCCAACCCTTCATTTTGTGAGATCTTGACCTTGGGAAGCTTAGTTTGGTGGTTTAAAGCTTGGAAAAGAAAAGAAGAAGAGTGGCAAGGAGGAACCTTGGAGGTCAGAGCTTATAGATCTGAGATAACATCATCTTCTGGAACACTTTGAAGGTATAAAGCTCACAACTTTACTTAAGGGTGCTTAGATCTAGTATGGTTTAGTTTTTGGTCGAAAGGTGAAAGCTTTATGGCTTAAATCCGATTTCCAGACCAAGGGTTGCCTCCCTTGGTGCTAAATGACTCCCTAGAACAGAAAGTTGATATCTTGATGGTCCAAATGAGTTAAGATCTTTCTCCATGGAAATAGATTATAGTTTTTGGAGCTGGAGCTTATGTGAGTCATGGAAGCCATAAAGTAAGCAACTTTATGGTTTAAGACATGAAATAAGACATGGATCTGAGTTGGTAGCATCTGAATCGGAGTATTAAGCACTTAATGGAAAGATAGCTTAACATGGTACTACGCTGAGTGTACGTGCAGGTACGCCCATCGTACTCGTCGTCAAGCCTGTATGCTAAGCGTACATTGGAGTACGCCCCGCGTAACGCTGCCAGTTTGGGTTTCGAGCATTTGGGCTTCGGTGTGGGCTGTGCTTTGGACTATAGGTCTTTGGGCCTTAGTGGGCCATCAGGAGTTAGTGATTATGGGCCAAGTATATGTGTTGGGATTAGGGTAAGGCCCAATAAAGGGATTGGGCCCAATGTAGCAAATTGGGCCATTAATGGGCCACTAGTGGGCTTGGGAAACTTACTTAGTATTGGGCCTTAGTTTGGGCTTTAGATATGGACCAGGTTGGACTAGGGGTAGAATGGTCATTTTACCCTAAGAAGGATTTTTCGTACTGGACTAAGTGATGTTTGGTATTGGTAGTTCGGGAAGCCGAAGGGTCAGCACTTCGGGAATTTCCAATCAGCAGCCAGAGGAGTGTCAGCAGAGTTCAGCAGTGTGAGGTGAGTTCCCTTCCAGTAGGAACGGGTCTATGGCCACAATGCCGGTCCGTTTAGTTAGTAGTAGTTCCGGACTACGGTCTGATGCAGTAGTTCAGTATGCTTGGTGTCTTTGTGATACATGCATGGTATGTGTTATGTGTTCCGGACTATGGTCCGATGCAGTATGCAGTATATGTGTTCATATTATATGCTATGTTGTGCTATGTTCAGTCAGTTCCGGACTTCGGTCCGATGCAGTGGGCAAGGCCCTAGTCAGTTCCGGACTTCGGTCTGATGCAGTGGTCAAGGCCCTAGTTAGTTCCAGACTTCGGTCTGATGTAGTGGGCAAGGCCCTAGTTAGTTCCGGACTTCGGTCCGATGCAGTGGGCAAGGCCCTAGTCAGTTCCGGACTTCGGTCCGATGTAGTGGGCAAGGCCCTAGTCAGTTCCAGACTTCGGTCCGATGCAGTGGGCAAGGCCCAGTATGTGCTTTATATGTTATTGTATGGTATGGGGTAGTTAGGGAGACTCACTAAGCTTCGTGCTTACAGTTTTCAGATTTTGGTTTCAGGTACTCAGTTTTCAAATGAGGAGCTCGGGAAGATTGCATTGCACACACCATTTGTTCAGCCTGGGATGTTTATACTCTGATATACATGACAGTTGCTATATTATTCTGAGATACATTGTTGTGATTTTTCTATGACGTTAGATGACTATGGTTTAGTTATGACTTAACCGTATTTTTGGGATGTTATAAGTGGGGGAGAGTTGTAACACCCTGTTCGTAAAAGCATTCATTTATGGAACCAGAAGTCAAGGCTAGGGGTGTTTTGGTCATTTATGGGTTTTGAGTTTTATTCGAGAAGGTTTCGGGTCGGGGTGTGTTGTTAGAAGCATAGGGCTTCTCGCCATCATTCTGTAGATATAAAGTTCATCGGAAACGGATCTAGAACGAAGGAGTTATGACACTTTGAAGATTTTGGCAATAATGGCCCTTATGGAGAAAAGTTCGCATGGAAGGCCATGCATGCAATTTGGAACGTGCGTGGGTACGCCCATCGTAATGGAGCAAGTGATCGCGGGTGCGGGGAGGCGTACGCCCAGCGTACACTCAGAGTCTTAAAACCTTATTTTTAGGGTGTGCCACTATATAAGGAACATAATGGCTCCAACCCTAGCCCCCCTTATTAGCCTCCCCAACTTCAAAGAAACCCTAGAATGCCCCAACCCTTCATTTTGTGAGATCTTGACCTTGGGAAGCTTAGTTTGGTGGTTTAAAGCTTGGAAGAGAAAAGAAGAAGAGTGGCAAGGAGGAACCTTGGAGGCCAGAGCTTATAGATCTGAGATAACATCATCTTCTAGAACACTTTGAAGGTATAAAGCTCACAACTTTACTTAAGGGTGCTTAGATCTAGTATTGTTTAGTTTTTGGTCCAAAGGTGAAAGCTTTATGGCTTAAATCTGATTTTCAGACCAAGGGTTGCCTCCCTTGGTGCTAAATGACTCCCTAGAACAGAAAGTTGATATCTTGATGGTTCAAATGAATTCATGTATGAGTTAATATCTTTCTCCATGGAAATAGATTATGGTTTTTGGAGTTGGAGCTTATGTGAGTCATGGAAGCCATAAAGTAAGCAACTTTATGGTTTAAGACATGAAATAAGACATGGATCTGAGTTGGTAGCCTCTGAATCGGAGTATTAAGCCCTTAATGGAAATATGGCTTAACAGGGTACTACGCTGACTGTACGTGCAGGTACGCCCAGCGTACTCGTCGTCAAGCCTGTACGCTAAGCGTACATTGGAGTACTCCCCGCGTAGCGCTGCCAGTTTGGGTTTTGAGCATTTGGGCCTCGGTGTGGGCTGTGCTTTGGACTATAGGTCTTTGGGCCTTAGTAGGCTATCCGGGGTTAGTGATTATGGGCCAAGTATATGTGTTGGGCTTAGGGTAAGGCCCAATAAAGGGATTGGGCCCAATGTAGCAAATTGGGCCCTTAATGGGCCACTAGTGGGCTTGGGAAGCTTACTTAGTATTGGGCCTTAGTTTGGGCTTTAGATATGGACCAGGTTGGACTAGGGGTAGAATGGTCATTTTACCCTAAGAAGGATTTTTTGTACTGGACTAAGTGATGTTTGGTATTGGTAGTTCGGGTAGCCGAAGGGTCAGCACTTCGGGAATTTCCAATCAGCAGCCAGAGGAGTGTCAGCAGAGTTCAGCAGTGTGAGGTGAGTTCCCTTCCAGTAGGAACGGGTCTATGGCCACAATGCCGGTCCGTTTAGTTAGTAGTAGTTCCGGACTACGGTCTGATGCAGTAGTTCAGTATGCTTGGTGTCTTTGTGATACATGCATGGTATGTGTTATGTGTTCCGGACTATGGTCCGATGCAGTATGCAATATATGTGTTCATATTATATGCTATGTTGTGCTATGTTCAGTCAGTTCCGGACTTCGGTCCGATGCAGTGGGCAAGGCCCTAGTCAGTTCCGGACTTCGGTCTGATGCAGTGGTCAAGGCCCTAGTTAGTTCCAGACTTCGGTCTGATGTAGTGGGCAAGGCCCTAGTTAGTTCCGGACTTCGGTCCGATGCAGTGGGCAAGGCCCTATTCAGTTCCGGACTTCGGTCCGATGTAGTGGGCAAGACCCTAGTCAGTTCCGGACTTCGGTTCGATGCAATGGGCAAGGCCCAGTATGTGCTTTATATGTTATTGTATGATATGGGGTAGTTGGGGAGACTCACTAAGCTTCGTGCTTACAGTTTTCAGTTTTTGGTTTCAGGTACTCAGTTTTCAAATGAGGAGCTCGGGAATATTGCAGTGCACACACCATTTGTTCAGCCTGGGATGTTTATACTCTGATATACATGACAGTTGCTATATTATTCTGAGATACATTGTTGTGATTTTTCTATGACGTATGATGACTATGGTTTTATTACTGATTTAAAATGAAATTTTCAGACTGTATTTTTGGGATGTTACAGAGACCGGGTGACTCCTTGTATGCATACAAACAAATTGTCGCAACATATTTCTGCAAGCTTGTGAATCCTCTCTTGCCTCTAACATCATATCTTAATTGGAGAAAAACAATACCTTAACATATATTTAATAGGTAAAGATATGTATTTATCTTGTGTAAATATATATTTAATAAGTATAAAAATGAAAGAAACTATACATGTTTTCCAAGGCGTTGGCTATTCGTACAAACACATTCTGACACAAATGAAACATTCTTTTGAAATCTTTTGACTGGTAGACACAATTATTCGCAAAGTAATCATGATATAGACGTTCGTGCCCTTCCTCACGATTTATATTCAGCATCGTGTGTCTTGTTAGTAGAGGATCTTTAACTTCTCCTAGTAGCTCGTTACTGTAATACTTGTAAATCATGGTCATGTGCATATCATCATCATCGGAGGGCGAGTTGAATGTATCCATGATTTTTTAAAGATGTATTGAAATAGTATAAAATTTAGAGAAAGAAAAGAATGGTATGAACAAAATTGGGTAAGACGGTATGAATTTATAGGTAAAAACTATTAATTAATTCTTTTTTTACCTTTCAACGTTAAAATGAATGGTCTGACTGGTTACTTCTCCACTTGAACTACGTTACCATTGCAACGAGATACCACATGTAACGTCTCAATTTTCACAATAAAATTTTCAATTTTTAAATAAGATAAAATACAATTTCCGTAAACCAGTATTGATAAAATCGTTTGTTCTAAAAGGAAAGATCCCAAAATCAACGTATGATATATAAATGCAAAATCACAAAAATACAAAAGTTGTTGATGAGTAAGTATAGTCATGCCTTCCCCTTCCTATAGTCATCTAAAGCACCTGAAACATTTAATCCACAACTATAATCCAAATCTTAATGATTTCGCCAAAACACCTACATATCACAATACATGCAAGCATACAAACATTGGACTTTAACATGTGGTTGGTCCGCTTCTTTTGCCTTCAAAATAAAGTTGGTCTGCCCTGAGTATCTTGGCATGTAGTACAAAGTTGGACCGCACTCGTGTAACGCCCTGTCCCAAATCGTTTCCTATTTGGGTGTGGGTGACGTAATTTAGATGATCTGGGTGTTTGGTTGGTGTTTTGGAGCCAACGGTGCATTTTGGTAAAGTGTCAGCTCGGGATTTTATGGAAATTGGATTTTTGTTCGGGAAATCTTAAAGCAAGTATGAGTTGATAGAAGTGTCGAGTGTTGGATTAGTGTCTAAGTCCATAACTATTTTGGTATGTACTTGACCCAATTATGAGCATGTCCTTTTTGGGTTGCCTTCACCATAGCAATATGTAGGATGAATTAAGGAGAGTAAGGTTTAATTATGATTTATTAATATATTATAAGAATAATATATTAAAGGAGAAATCATACTGTTTAATTAATATTAGTCAAGAATTAATTAAGAATTAATTTTGTGACTAAAAGAGATTAATTAAATTAAGGGGACTGATATTGTAATTATAAGATAGTTACAAAGTTGGGCTTAGGATCCATTAGATGGCAATGGACGAATTCTATATGGAGGACCATAAAGAAATCGTCCAAGGGCCTTTTGGAATGGTCCATTGGACTGCTTAGGGCTTAAGCAGTCAAATTAGGGTTTCCTAGTTGCAAACCCTAATAGCCTACATGTATATATAGGACCCCTATGCCCCAAAAACGTGGCTAAGGGTTCCTCTAGGGTTTCCAGCCGTTTTTGGTGCCTCCTCTCTCCTCCCTCTTCATCCAAGTTGCTTAGTGGTGTTTGTGACTCCATTAGAGGTGCAACACTTGAGGCACTAAGCTTTCTGAAGCCAATCAAAGCAAGGATTGATTGTTATTGCTATATAACAATCAAATGTAATTACTAAACCATTATTTCAGTTCTTATTTGATAGATCTAGGGTTTGTAAGTCTTGGATTCATTTCATGTACAATAGAGAAACCTAGATCCAAGCATTAGGGTTTGTATGAGCACATAGGATTGTTCTTATGCTTAAAACCCATCAGTGGTATCAGAGCCTTGATTGGTTTCTGTTGTATGTGATGCAATTGTCGTTTTTCTACTAAAAATCGTTTTTCTTGCCTCTGCCCTACTCAACTCGGCGAGTCAGTATCTGGACTCGGCGAGTTGGCCCTACTCGGCGAGTTCAGGACTGACTCGGCGAGTCCGGGAGTCTGACAGAGTATATTTCAGGATTTACTTGCTGTTTTGCTGTAGGATTGATGCCAAAATCGTTTTTTGATAATAAAATCTGAATTTTATTGTATGTAAATGATTATCCTTACCAAAACAAAAGATAATTTCAAATCTTTTGAATAATAGTTTCTTTATATGATAAATATAGATTATTCAAATTATTTGGTAATTATCTTGTGACTAAAATTGGATTAGGTCAAATATAGATAATCACAAAATTAATTGTTTGATTTATATTATTTGTTATTTGATCCCTAGTAAGTTTGAATAGTTTCAAATTATTCCCTTTAGGTTTTATAGTTTAAATTTGAACTTAAAAGTTTTGTTTTTGAAATTTAAATAGTTAAACCTTAATGTTTTGAAAAGTTTCAAAACTTGCCCTCAAGTTTTGGAATTTAAAATTTTGATTAATAGTTTAATTATGTAATATTTAAATTCTAAAACTCTAGTATTTTGAAAAGTTCAAATTACACCCTCATGGTTTTGTTAAGTTAATTAAAAGTTTAATTAAAAGAGAAAGTTAATAAAACCACCTAGTATTTTAAAAGTGTAAAATACACCCTATACTATATATATGTAACATTAAAAGTCTAATATTATATATATGAGTAAAGAGTCAGTCTTACCGTTAGTAGGCCTCATTCACGAAGCTGGTCTATAAGGGGTGTTTAAGAAAATTGCCTATAAAATGGCGATTGAATGGGTATCCACTCTTACCCACCGCACTCTTGACTAGTGGAGGGTCGTTAGCCGAACAGGTAGGATAGGACGAAACCTTCCATTATAAGTATAATGAAGTACAAAGTAACTAAATGCTTTTACAAATTCCCAATCTTAGTTACTTTAGGGCAAAATGTGAATTTGTATGCTAATCCATGGAATTACACTTCGTACCCTTGTCAAACGTTAGTGGAGCGTGTGTGGCTAACCGGCACACTAATTTGGGATTGACATTGGTGGCGAAGGGTGGCTCGATGTATATCATAGATCAATGGAGCGTGTGTAGCTAACCGGCACATTGATTAGATGATAGTAGCAATTGGGTGCACCACGTGATTCGTATGGTTATTCACACCTTGTTTGTGATCCTCGGCATCCCAGTTTCAAACTTGAAGGGCATAATCGAGATTAAACATGCCATTGAAAAGTTCAATGAATCTCAAAAGACCTAGGAGTTTCAATTCATTTAAAACTTAAACTTCTTTTTCGTTTTTCATGGTGGAAATTGGTAAATCGTCATTTGCCTACCTTCAAATATTCTGCAACTAGATTACGGCATCCCTCTTCTAGGTTGTAGAGTATTGTGTTGGATCCTAGCCTTGATGTTTCATTTGGGTGTTACATCAAGGATTTTTATCAACTAACTTGATTTTTCTCCCGTTTTGTAGATGTCTAAATCTTACAATGGTCTTCCCAAGTCCCTTGGAACAAGCTTTCCAAATGAAGATGACGTTCCACGATACGATCAAGGAAATGAGAGTCATGCTTCACTTCCTCCACCTCCTCCAATTATTCTCCCTAACCCACAAGTTCAAAGGCTTGAAAAGTTCAAGCTCACTCGAGCCCTTTTGGCAAGTAAACACGAAGATGGAAAACCTGTGTGTGCACACATCTTAGAGATGAAGTCACACATTGATAGGTTAAGGATGATGGGTGTCGATATCTCAGAAATGTTGGCTGTTGACTGGGTTCTTCAGTCACTTCCTGAATCATATAGTGAGTTCATTAGAGAGTACTATATGATGGACCATGACGTGACCCTCATTGATTTGACCTATTTGCTTATAGCTGCTGAATCAGAAATGATTTGGCGTACTGATCGAGCAAATTTGTCTGGCAAATCAAACTCCCAAACTTCAATGGACATTGAAAATGGTGACATTGGAAATCCAGAAAAGGTAAATTCTGAGATAGTTCCTTGTGCCATTCCAAAAGAGTCCATCTGCTTCTACTGCCAAGAGAAGGGGCATTGGAGACGAAGCTGCCCTGTTTACCTGAGAGATCTAAGAGATGGGAGAGTCAAGACGTATGGCTCTACTTCAGGTAAAATCTATTAACTAACTCTATAAGTTCCTATTCTTTGATTCTTAATACATGATGTGATAAGATTACATTTTGATGTTTTTGCAGGATCGAAGAAAAGAGAGGAAGCTTAAGGCAGAAGCGTGCTGAATCTGATCATGAAGAAATGGATTTCGATCGCATGGACTCGAGGATCAGATTTTTGAGCTACTACTCTAGAGTTAGGATAGATTGATAAGAAATATGTAATAGCATAGTTTTTCAGTTGAATTACATTGTAAGGACAAGTTTTTCCGCAATAAAATAAATTTTTATTTTGTCTTATTTATTTATCCTTGCAATGGTGTGTATGAAAAATTGATGTTTGATTGTTTCTATTGTTAGCAATAATGGATTCTTTATTATGTTATTTGTGGAAATGTCGAGAATTTGCCAAATAAGGGAAGATTCTCATCGCCCATGTTTCAGTTGGACAGAAACTTGGAGTCATGCAACTTGGTTGCGTGATGAATGAGAAACTTCATGCTTGGAAATTAGACTAATTCTTTGACAAAGTGTCAAGAGAAGGACTAGGAGATCGAGTGCACTAGGTTGTGCATTGATCAAGTCCACCACAAGAGTGATAAAGATATTCGTCATGATTTACTAAAGTTTAGTAAATATGGTTATACTTATAAGATTAAGTATAATTCTGAGTTGATTGAAAGAGTTTCAATCAATAGCAGAACGAATAAGAAGAATCAAGTAGGCAGAAAGATAAAAGTTTCTCTATTCTAAGAAGAAGGGAGAGTACCTTTTATTGTGTTTTATGATAAGTCTTAATGATTAAGAACCATATCTCAATTGATCCTCCAAGTGAGTCTTAGTGCATTTGTATGTATAAGAAGAGGAATCGAGAATTGTAGAAATGGTTAAAATCAAGAAGTCAATCATACTTCGTTCCAATATCAAGTCTTAGAGTCAAGATTCTGGCATGAGTGACAAGTCTTTAGTAGGTTTATAACACTCAACAAATGTGGAATTGGAAAAAGTCTTCTTATTCCTGCACATTTGAGATTGGTAAGTTGTGATGTCTTGGATAAGACAAAGACCAACTAGAACCAATTATGTGAAGTGAAAGTCTTGATAAAAACTACACTAACTCTTGAATATTTGTTTTGTCAAGTAATGTTTCTTGACAAGAGAATCTTATATGTCAAGGAGTCGGTGGGAGTCTTAATGGTATTGAAAGGTTTCAAGAACAAATCAAGAGTTAAACCTAGTTGATCATCACTAGTACACGACTTGAGGTTTAAAGCCTATCGTGGATGACATACTCTTTTTCTGTGCCATTCCAATTGAGTTAATATGCATGTGAGTTCTATGAGTTCTTATTTGAATACATAAAGACAAAGCACCTTGATCAATGGAAAGTACATTGATATGAAAGGGTGAGTTGCTTGGAAGACATGGTGGCATTCATGTTACCATGAGGCAAGAAATCGAGATTGAGCACGTTCGGTCCATATGAGTTTGGATTTGTCGCAAACTTTGGTTTTGACAAATTCACATGGATAGGAACACATACGCTTTAAAATCTAAGTGTCATGAGGTTTCCCTTCTTCATGAAAATGATTGTAAGGAAATGCTTTCACTAAGAGAGATTTTAAGAAGATTGCAATTGTGAAAATTGTATTCTCAAATTCGATTATGATTACGGCATCCCTCTTCATAGTTCGAATTGTGAGATTTGGCAATTAGTCTGAACATTTGGGACTTAGTAACATAAGTTCTGAATTTCTTTAGACACACATGTGAGCTATCTAAGGCAAAGGTGTATGAGCGTAAAAAGCTTAGATAAAGGCTTATCAAAGCATTAGGTATTATAAATATGAACTTAAGGAATTCAATAAGCATTGTTTTCTGGAAGTTCAATTGTTTTCTGAATACATGTCAAAGCTAGTGGGAGCATAAGTGTTATGCTGGTAAGAAAATAATCATCATGTTAGTGGGAGCATGATTATTATGGTAAGTATTGCAAGTTAGCAATATTAATTATAGAAAACAACAATTCACTTTGCAAAGTTGCAAGGGTTGAAAAGTTGTTTTGCTATAATTAAGGGAGATAATATTATACTTCAAAATTCTAAAGCTTAGATCGAGAAACGTTAATAAATTTAGTCAAGGATACATAGTGCATTCTCAAAATTTGATTATGATTACGACATCCCTCTTCATAGTTCGAATTGTGGGAATAGGGCACATAAAATATTATGGCAGAAGGCTGATAAAGTATCACGTCTTTATGTGAGACATTATGCATCGTGTTCAATACGCTTCGGGTATAGGATCGATTGCATATGCTATAATATTTGACCATTCTAAAATTTTCCAAATGCCTAGGGCATTAAGAGGGAAAAAGGACTAGAAATGGTTTTGACTAAAATAATTAAACAACTATCAAAGACGATCTGAGGTTCACTGAGGATTTGTCGCTTGTGAGTAGTTGGAAGTATAGTACTGGATGGACTATATTGACATTATTATGAATAGATAAGATTCTATTAAGAATGAGTTGTCATATAGAAAATATGGAAATGTTTCCATAAATGGGAGTTGGAAATTAAGAATCTATGCAGATTAGAAACTTTTATGCAAAAGGATGTTCGAAGGAATGTACTTTGAGTGAGAGACATCACATCTATAGAATTGTTTTGTGACAATTTCTGATAGAGTACTTTGTGATTTCATTGACCAAGTCCTGATGACTTTTGTGCTATGACTTTACGAAAGGATCGTTGCATAAAATGTTAAAATCTGACATATTCTAAAAAAATGGCAAGAATTTGGTATTCTTACACTAATGATAAGGATTGGGGATTGTGAAATGAGTTTCATTGGAAAAGTTTTTCAATTGATCTATCTCACAAAGTGTGGACCATAGGAAACCAAAGTGTGCATGCTTTGAGCATGAGACAATTGTGGTTATAATTCGAGTAATAAGTTGATTTTCTGAAACAGTAAGCAATGAATAATGAGTAATCAATATGGTGTTTAAATAAAAGTGTTTTTATTTACGCTCAAAAGTTTTGGGACCATATAGGATTAATATTATTATTACGTTTCACTTTGCATGTTTTGACTTCCAGAATAACTGGGTTATTCGAACCTCCACAGTCGGTCATACGTTGGAAGTAGGTATGAAGGAAGACTGTCATGAATCTGTCTGTAGATTGTCTGAAGTGTTTAGACATAGCACGAGTTTGATGCAGAGTTCATGAGTGCTTTAATAAGATTAGAGTATTGGATTAAACCCACGCTCACTTGAATCACTTCATGGATTTATCACGGGTGATTAGTGAGACGATAACATTGTATATTCTTGAAACCGAGACGTGTGATTTGTTATTTGTTGGTCGGTTGCATATTGATAATAAGAAAACGCACCAGTAACTTGGTGTTATAAAACATATTTTTGTGTGTGATTCGATCAATAAATACAAGCGAGCATTTGAGTCAAAGTTTATCCATTCCTTTTACCCAAAGTGGGATAAAAGCGATATATGTGGGCCCCTTGATGATTTAGTGATGATACCTAAGCGCTTGGCCAAGCCGGGACTAAGTTGATGTGTTCAATTGTAGTCTGTTGTCAGTCGTCATAAATCGGAAGTTGGGAAACAGTATAAAGAGAATGTTTTAAATCCATGTCTCATGTCTATACGATATCTTGAGAATGGAGGAATATATAATCCCTTATCTAAAGGACACGCGTATCTGATAGGATCAGAGTTGACAGCGGCTTTTGGAAGCTACGATTGCTGATCAGGTTCTGAAGTTATGCAAAATAGTTATTAGACTTATCTAAGTGGGAGACTGTTGGATTAGTGTCTAAGTCCATAACTATTTTGGTATGTACTTGACCCGATTATGAGCATGGTCCTTTTGGGTTGCCTTCACCACAGCAATATGTAGGATGAATTAAGGAGAGTAAGGTTTAATTATGATTTATTAATATATTATAAGAATAATATATTAAAGGAGAAATCATACTGTTTAATTAATATTAGTCAAGAATTAATTAAGAATTAATTTTGTGACTAAAAGAGATTAATTAAATTAAGGGGACTGATATTGTAATTATAAGATAGTTACAAAGTTGGGCTTAGGGTCCATTAGATGGCAATAGACGAATTCTATATGGAGGACCATAAAGAAATCGTCCAAGGGCCTTCTGGAATGGTCCATTGGACTGCTTAGGGCTTAAGCAGTCAGAGTAGGGTTTCCTAGTTGCAAACCCTAATAGCCTACATGTATATATAGGACCCCTATGCCCCAAAAACGTGGCTAAGAGTTCCTCTAGGGTTTCCTGCCGTTTTTGGTGCCTCCTCTCTCCTCCCTCTTCATCCAAGTTGCTTAGTGGTGTTTGTGACTCCATTAGAGGTGCAACACTTGAGGCACTAAGCTTTCTGAAGCCAATCAAAGCAAGGATTGATTGTTATTGCTATATAACAATCAAAGGTAATTACTAAACCATTATTTCAGTTCTTAATTGATAGATCTAGGGTTTGTAAGTCTTGGATTCATTGCATGTACAATAGAGAAACCTAGATCCAAGCATTAGGGTTTGTATGAGCACATAGGATTGTTCTTATGCTTAAAACCCATCATAGAGCATCTCGTAACCTCTTTGTGGATATAAGGATCGTCAGAATGGGGCTTATAACGAAGCAGTTATGGCCTTCGGAAGGTTGCAAGGTTTAAGGAAAAACCCTAGTACACGGGGCGTACATAGGGAGTACGCGGGGCATACTGATGTGAAGGTAAGTACGTTGGGTGTACCTCGGTGTACGTTGGGCGTACAAAGGATATGGATCGCGATCATTGAGAGGAGTACGCTAAGCGTACTAGGAGTAACGGGGCGTACTCCAGATTCATGCAAACCCTATTTTAGGGATTTGGACCCTATTTAAGCTCACTTTCTCTTCGCCAAACCTTAATATCTTTAGCCTCCACCCATTTTTTACCCTAGAATTGAACCCTAAGTGCAATTTGGTGATTTTAAACTTGGTATGTGCTTGATGGGTGTGTTGAGAAGAAGAAGAAGAAGAGAATCATTTGTAAGTGTGGCTTGAGCTTCTAGATCCAAGAGTATCTTTCCATTTGCAAGCTTCCAAAGGTAAAAAGCTTTGACCTTGATGATCTTTGTGGTTGGATCTATTTTATAGTGTTCTTTTGCATTGTTATGTCCCTTGATGAAAAGCTGAGCTTTTGATCTACTCCAGAAGTAGTAGATGTTAGATCTTAGCTTCAATAAGGTCCTTTGTTCATAAAAATGGAAACTTTATGAAAGACTTTGGTCCAGGCATGTATTAATCTCTTATTTAGTTCTTTATTTAAGTGTTGAGTCCCATTAAGTCGTGCTTGTGAGTAAAGTTGGAAACTTTATTTGTTAAGACCTTGGATAGGGACCAGATCTATGTTTTGGTCATCTTGACTTAACCCATTAAGAGCAAAATATGGGTTGTGGACTCCTGACTAGTAAGTTAGGCGTACGAGGAGGTACGCTCAGCTTAATACGAAGATTGTGCATCAGCTGGTTGTACGTTGTGCTTTGTGGTCTAGTATGTGGGGCGTACGTCTCTAGTACATTGGGCGTACTCCCGAGAGAGTCGTTTTGGACTTTTGAGGTTTGGGTCATTGTTGGATTTTTGTAGTTTGGGCCTTGTTGGGCCATTAGACTTCTTTTTGGGCTTCTAGTCTGTGCCTTTTGGGCTCCTTTGGATTTTAGGCCCATAAAGGGTTTTGGGGGCCCAATTTGGAAAATTGGGACATATTTGGGCCTTGGGTGTTTATATGGAAGTTGGGCCTTTGGATTATTGGTTTGAGCTTGGGCCTTGGGCAAAGCATAGGGAAGGGTAAAAAGGTCTTTTACCCTATTTTGGACTCTTAGGGTGAGTCGTGACCCAATTATTAATTTGATGTTATTTTGGGTAATTGATAGCGTGGGATTGTTAGCGGATCTGCAGTCAGAGAGTATCCGTGGGTTTCAACTGTCCGAGGTGAGTCCTCTCACTATATCATTGGGTCGAAGGCACCAATGCCAGCCCATTACTTGTTTTGTGTAATGCTAGTTGTCTTTGTGATACTTGCTTAGAAGACCCTGGGGGTAGCTTGTGACATTTGTATGAAAGACCATGGGGGTAGCCCATGGCACTTGGATGTCAGTCTATGGGGGTAGCCCATGGCATTTCAAGGAAAGACCATGGGGGTAGTCCATGGCACTTGGATGTCAGACCATGGGGGTAGCCTATGGCATTTCAAGGAAAGACCATGGGGTAGCCCATGACACTTGGATGTCAGACCATGGGGGTAGACCTTGGAAAATATATGTATGGTATGTGGTATTTGGGGAACTCAATAAGCTTTGTAATTACGGTTTTTAGTTTATGTTTCAGGTACTTCGGTATTCAAATGGAAGAGATCGGGATGATTGCAGAGCACACACAACCTCGTTCTGCATTTTCTCAACTTACTTTGATCTGATATGATGATTGATACATTTGTTTCATTTGGATTTTTATGATGATGTTTCTGGAATACTGGTTTACTAATTTAAAAATAAAATTTTTGGGTCTTATTTTTGGGACGTTACAAGTTGGTATCAGAGCCTTGGTTTGAGGGATTCAGGTACACTCTCGAGTGTGACTGAACTCAAACTGAGGAGTTGATAATTTTCTTAAAAGGAAAACGGGTTTTAAAAAGATTTTAGAAAAAGGAAAGAAATCTCTAAAAAGAATTTTATAAAGATAAAAGGGGTGTGATGTGTGCAATCGGTCGAGCTCAAGTAAGTTTTCCTAAAATACCTATACATGTTATCTGATATGATTTGATCTGTGAATCTGTGAATCACATGCTAGTTAGGGCTAAGGATCTGCTCAGTTTTTGCATGATAGAATGATAGGAGAGATGCCTTTGTATGCCTATTGTATGAGCTGGTAGACTTGCATGCTATTGATGATTAGTCAACGATACATTGGCCTGATATGTGATTCCTTGTAGCCTTGGGAGCATTGGATGCTATGCTAGGATAGGAATAGCTATTGGTATCAGTAATTGCTAAGTGTATGCTTTAAAAATTGTATACGGTTAGGAACTTATAGCCCTGGAATAATTGATTTGGGCTTATTTCCTGTTCCTCGTTTGGTTGTGGTCCTAGGGTAGAGTCTTTTATTCGACAATCTATTTGATCCTGTTTTGTGTATAATTTGCATGCATAAGGCAACCAACAGTGATGGTGGAAGTTCCTAGCATAATTTGTGGTGTGTGAGTTTGAATGTTCTTTGATCATTCTATGGATTGGAGTGCTTCTACTCAAATGTTGTTTGCTTCGTGCTTTGTGGGACTCTTAAGTGATGTGAGTTATATATTAAGTGAACATGTTAAGTCACATGTAATAAAGACTGAATAATCTCAGAGTGAGGGATTTGACCCTATTGTGCAGCTCTCGTTTGAGTCTAACTGTTGTAGGGATGAGTCTTTTACTTGAAGGATTATTTAAGTTTTGTTGCATGTGATTGTGTTCACAAAGTAGCTAACTGACATTATGATGAGTTCTTCAGCAACTGATGGTAGGGTGAGGTCGAGAACCTAGGAAAGCCTAGGGAATGCTTTAGTGGTTTCTGTTGCGCTAGTTAGCGAGTTCTTGGAGTATGGATTTGAGAAGGCGGCTTAGAGGATCTGGGATGGTTCTTGAGGAAAGTATGGGTAGGTGTGGAAGGTAGTATTGGACCGATACTACTGAAAGCACATGATCCATGCTCGAATCGGGGAGAGTCTTGGGGAATCCAGGAAGCCTGTGGGATGAGGATTCTTGGGTATGTTCTGATCTTCTGCATATTATTTTTCTGTATGGTGTTGAGCACTCGGGGAGGAGGTTCGGGTTCGAAATTAGGCTCAGGTGTAAGTGCTGAGCCGATTGATGAGTGCATGCGGGAGTTCATCTTCTCAGAGATTACTCGCAATATTTTGGAATGGTCACCTATGATCTTTGGTTCAGTCAAGGAAAGGATTTTGAAGCTCTTGGACGGTCGCCTCGGGGCCTTTCGGGCCGAGATTGTAGTAGGGCAGTTGGGGGCTCATCTAGAGCCCACGACTTGTGGATCCCTAGAATCCTTCAGGAATGAGGATCCTACTGTTAGTTCTTGTCATTTGGGGTCGGAAGTGGGTTATGCGTCGTGTTCTCAGGAGGTTCGATTCCATGAGTGGATTGTCGCGGATGTTTCTCTAGCCTTAAGCAAGGATTTTACCGATATCTTTGGGTGTGTCGCTGATTGATTGGTCGCCAAGTTCGAGAGTCGGACCTTGGCTGTTCAGGCGGTTTATGGGATGGTTGGGGTAACCCAGGAGCAGGAGATTGGTTCAGATAGGCAGCTGGGGAATAGGAGGCGGACTCATAGTCCAACTTGGCGATCAGAGCAGTTGGACATTGCCATAGCTAGGGTTAAAGACACGAGAGGTTGTGGTGGTTCCGTGAAGGATAAAGGGGCACATGAGGATATGTGCAGCAGGTCTAAGTGCGACAGGTGTTTTTGCGGGTATGTTATCTTTTGCTTTCTTCTTGGTTATCATCAGAATTATATATTCCCTTGGAATTTTGTTCTGGTTTGGGTAAGCATTATCTCTGGTTCGGTTCTCTACTACTGTTTGGGTTTTATCATCAAAAATTGTTATATGCTTTTTTTGCATGCCAAAAGTCGCTAGTGGGTCGTATTTTGATGAGCGGGAATTCAGTTGATCAGGGAGTTGTTCCGGTTCTTTGTTGGGTGCAGTTCAGGGGTTTTGATGGAAAGATCTTCAATTGAGGCAGCATGATTAGTTCTTCAGCGAAGTTAGAGTTCAATTGGGTTAGCATTTGTTTGGTATGACCGGTAGTTGTCCATGGAAGAACATTTGGGTTCAATCACTACCGTTGCTAGGGAAGGAGCGGTAGCTAGGAAATGGTGTCAGTCGCTCGAGGTGTATGGTCATTGGAAGTATGAGGGGAATTTTATTACCTCAAGGATCGTAGATGGTTAGAATTCAAAAGCTCATTTGAGAATGGGAAGTATGGGTGAAGATTCGCCAATTCAAAGAAGGGATGGTGGTCTTAAGTCACCAACATAAAGGACTTAAGGATTGGGTGTGATATTATGGGAATCGTTGGGGTTATCGGGTTGTTGAAGTCTCGGGGAGGAGAGTGAGGCCACGGCCTGAAGCCGTTCATGAGGAGCCGCCGGTAATTTTCGTGGAGGACGAGATGCCCATGGACTCATACAATGTGGCTTTGAGTCAGCTCCAAGACAACTTGGCACGAGGTGTCAATCATATGAACGTGACTTTGGACTTTATGATGAAACAAATGAACATCCATCGAATCAATGCTCATCCGGCTACATATCCATACGACCCGAGTTGGGAAGAGTTGTGGCGGGAGCGGCAAGGTGGAGTCGGCGGGAGTGGACCCGGGGGAGAAGATGAAGACTAATTATCCTTTTTTCCTTAATTTGTGTTTGAAGTGTTTGAATACAATTTTTATTTGTTTGTTTTATTTTGTCTGTTTGGTTTGTTTGTTTCTTAAAACTTCTAGTAATTAGGAGTAATGTAGGAATTTAAAATTAATGTTTGTTTTCCTTTTTTGTTATGTAGTTTTTGTCTTTGATTTCTGCAGAAAATTAGGTTGAAAATAGAGCGATTATTTAAAGCGTAAGAGGAACCAAGTGAAGGGTCGAGTCTTGACGAGAAATTAGAATATTTTGAGCGAACACTTTGATTCTGATGATTATATGCAAAAAGGGGGACTATGTTACAGAAGACATATAAATGTGTATTGAATTAATTCCCTTTTTAGCCAAGGAATCAGCGTTGAAGCAAAAAAGAGTGAAATCACGATCTGACTATCAAACACGCCGTGGTCATAACCCAACACAACGTGTTCCAGTGAAAAAACGCGACTTCTGTCTAAGTATAAATTCAACACGGCATGTCTTCCCTTACCAACTCAGCGTGTTGCGACCTTAGTCAACTTTTTTGAGTCATTGATTTGATCCTATTCAAGGTGGGCATTGTTCACATTTCTTGAGTCCATTCTGAGGCATTCCAAGATGCTTTTTCCATATGTTTTACGAGATGTCAACCACACGAGACGTATGACACCCAAGGCATGGATGAGTTGTTCCCATGCCAAAGTCAGCTGAAGAAGGAGCATAAAGAAGAAAATCAACCTCACCACTTCTATCCCAAGGGAGTCCGTTCCTTTTCTCCCTTTTTAATTATTCTTTATTATGCATAGCATGCAATGAGGATATTGCATAAAATAAGTGTGGGGTAGGGGGTTGGTTACATTAGTTAAATTATAATCCAAGTATAATTTTGAAAAAATTGAACATAAAAATTGCTAAGTTAATTCAGAAAATTATGGTAAAGCAATTAGGATTCCATGCTAGTATTATGTTTCATGATTCTTTGAGGACCTAAATGTTTAGTTGAGCCAATATACGTTATAATGCATTTGTGGCCTCCTTATCCTAGTGAAATCATGGAACAAAACCAGAACCTTGCTTATTTGAGGGACACAACATGTTTAGCATCATGTACTTGAAATGTATCCAGGAAAGCTTAAGTAGTCATTGCACATGAGACTAATGCCTTTAATCAATAAAGGTTGAAGCTAAAACCCCTTGCGTAAGCATATGTTTTTCTAGGTTTTTAGATTTGAGTGAAAAAAGTGCGTTTGAAAAAAAAAGTGCTGAAATGTTTGAAAGAATCTACAAGTATGAAGACATGAAGAAGAGCTACAAAGTATCAAATATTCAAAGCAAAAGTTGTATTTTTATTTTATTTGTAATTTTCTTTTCTAGGTTATTTTTCCATATGTATGATTGGGGGTTTAACCAAATATACCTTAAGGTTAAGAAAGTTTTCTGCGGATGGATTCGGAGAGATGCATAAAATGAGTGTTGTTCGGAAAAAGTAGGCAAGTGTTTATGAAGATTGTTAGTATTTAGGATTAGGGGGGTCCTTAGGAAAAATTAGACACAAATGGATGCGTTGAGGTCTTGGCATAATGGTTGGGTTCAATTTGGATTGTCTTATGTTATATTAGTGTGCTAAAATTCAATTTTGCTTGGGGGCAAGCAAAAGTCAAGTGTTGGGTATTTTGATATGGGCATATTTAATCATATAATTCAAGCATTATTTTAATACTTTATGTTGTTTCATTTATTGGACAAAAGGTACTTAATTAGTTTAAAATTTCATTTTCAGCAACAAAGACATGATCAGAAGGAAAAGGAAGCGGAATTGCCAATTGGAAGCTTGGATATTGGATTTTGAGGAAAGAAGATGAAAATGCAGAAGAGCATGACGTGTTATTCTTGAACACGGCGTGTTGATATGGAAAATCCCGATAAAATAGTGCTTTGTCGTACACACGTTTTTAATGAAGAACACAACATGTTGAGTCCTACAAACACGCCGTGTTGCACCGTTTTTTAGAATCTATTTAAATATCGTTTCTATTCGAAACCCTAATGAATGCTTGGAGTTTTTATCGACTTTTGGAGGCCAAAGACATCCCTAGGAGCTGTGGATTTCAGAATTCGACTAGAAGCTTTGAATTGAAGAGATCTAAGGCAGAAATCATTAGTAACTTAATTAATTCCTTTGTTTGCATTGATGAATTTCGTTTTTATGATTGTTTCTGCTAAATTCATGGGCTAAACACCCTAGTTTCGTTTAGAGTAGAGGATCTTATGATTATGGTTTGATCTAGTGGATTTGGACTATATTGATTTGATTATTTATCATGTTAAGCTTGTTAAAAGAACCTTATGTGTTAATGATAATTATTTTCTGTTAATTACTAAGTAAATTGAGATTATATGAACATCTTCTTGATTGCTTGCCTCTTATGATTTTGTGAAAACAAGATTATAAGCCTAGTGTTGTGAACATAACCTAGGGTTAACTAGAGAATAAGTAAATTAATGTGTAAGCTATATATGATAACCAACCATATATAAGTTAATTGAACCAACCAATTTAACTGACTACTATTACAAGTTTTGCTTGATTCGAACTAAACACTAGTAAACTCTTTAATTTAATCACTTGATCACTGCTTGAATTGATTTGTTTGCTAAAGGATCAGTAATAGTGAACATGAACCTAATCACATTAGAAATCGGTAATTGATGATATATTAATCCATTGCACTTGCCACGAAATCAACCATAAGAATAAGTGAATCAAATCTAAACGGAAGTCTCTTTAATATTATTGAATCTAGTTGTATTTTGTTCTTCTTTTAGTTGGTAATTGTTCTTTGCTAAGTGTTTAAGTAATTGCTTAAGTTTCTAGCCTTGCAAAACTAGAGAAAACCCACTCTTTAATAATTGTTTTAATTAGCTAACATTAGTAATAGTTTAATTGTTTTTACCGTTCCCTGTGTTCGATACCTTACTTACCTGCACTAAACTATTATTCGATTAGGTACACTGCCTATTGTGTGATTGGTTTTTGTTTGAGTTAGTTAGGATTAAAACTAGTACACTCCACACGTATCAAGTTTTTGGCGCTGTCGCTGGGGAACGGTTCTAAATAGTTAATTTTATTTGCTAATTGTTATCGATCCTTTGTGTGAGATTTATCTCATATAAAGTTACGAGTTTTCTGTTTTAAGTTTTATTATTATGTATTTTCCAAATCTCAATGCTCTTGATGCTTTTCTTGAGGAAGTAGTACAGGAATTTGAGCAAGAAGAAGAGGAATATGCCCACCGAGCTCTTCTCACGAACGTCCTGCAAAATGTTTAATCCAAAACTGTAAGTATAAAGCACAGTGAGTTCCCAAATATACCAGATATTCCACCATACATACAATGCATCCACAACAATTCTTGACTCTAGCGTCGAGCAAACAAACTCCTATCCACATACATGTATCATATGCAACATGCCCAACCCAAGAGTTAATGGGCCCATACCAACTCATATAATGGACCCCGCCAAACCATATATAATTGGCCCCGTCCAACCATACATAACGGGGCCTACATGTAACATCTAATTTTTTAGGTATTCGCTTTTGACCCTTGAGTTAAGATTTGCTTGCTAGATTGGTCCCCAATGGCATTTTCGTAATTTCGGCCATTTCTTGCGTACGTTGGGCATACTCTTAGTATGGTGGGCGTACATAGCTAGGGTGCAAACCCTAATTTTTAGGGTTTGGACCCTATTTAAGAACCTTTATGGCCTCATGCACCCTCTTATCTTCAGCCCCTTCCTCACATCGAAACCCTAAAGTGTGTGAGTGCATTGTGAAGCTTGAAGAGCTCATTTTGGTGTCATTTTGGAGTTCGTGGGGTAGAAGGAAGAACCTTGAGGTTGTGGTGTTTCACTCAAGGCCTTAGATCCAACATCTACTTCCCTTTGTGCATGTTTTGGAGGTATAAAGCTTCAACCTTGATGTATATTTCATTTGGATCTAGTTTTAGCTCATAGTTGTCACCTTTTTGTCCCAATCTTGATCTTTGTGAGTAGGGGATACTCCAAGTTGTTTTAGTTGTCCTTTCAGATGTTTTAGGGTGTGTTAAGTCATAAAAATGTGTTCTTGGTCATTAGTTTATTTCCATGCATGATCTAGATTGTCTTAATGGGTAAAGAAGCCAGGGTTTCTGGAGCTAAGGTCTTAATAGCCATGCTAAACCATAAAGTTGGAAACTTTATCGTTAAAGACATCTTTTTGGGTCGAGATCTGGATTTTGGATGTAAGTGCTTAAGGATTAAGCACTTAATAGTTAAAGTGGTGAGCAACCGCGTACGTTAGGCGTACCAAGGGGTACGCTGCGCGTACGTGGTCAGCTCCCCGATTCTGGTCAGCCAAGTATTACGCCCTACATTCGTCTTGTGTACGTCCAACGTACTCACTGAGTCAACTCGGTTGACTCAGTTAAATTTGACTTGGATTTTGACTAAGGTTGGACCTAGGGGTATTTTAGATATTTTGATTTGTATGTTGAGTTTGTGTCACTAAATTTATTAAGGTGACTAGTAGATTTGATCTCGGAGCGGCGTGCTACTCAGTTTACTCATGTGTCTGTGAGGTGAGTTTTCTCATTGTATCCATGGGTCGAAGACACCAATGCCAACCCATTACTGTGTTATTTAGGATGATAGTTATTGTGTGGTTTACATGAGTTTGTATGATCGATTTGAAATACACCCTAAGACGGGACCCATTATCGCATGTTTGGGTTGGAACAGACCCCATGGCGAGGCCTATTATCGTATGTTTGGGTTGAAAGATACCCCAAGGCGGGGCCCATATGTGTTGATCGGGTTAAAATACACCCCAAGGCGGGGCCCATATATGTATATTGAGTTGGATAAACCCCAGGGTTAATCCCAGTTGTATGTTTTGGTATGTGGTACTTGGAGAACTCACTAAGCTTTGTGCTTACAGTTTATGTTTATGGTTTCAGGTACTTCCGGTTCGAAAGGGAAGGGCCCGACATGATGGCACAACATCCTGCCCTCATGATTTCCGCATTTGAAATAATTGTACTCTGATGTTTTGAATATAATGACTTGGTGTTGATTTGAACAATAAATGAATGATTTGATCGAATTTTAAATGAAAATTTTTATTATCGTTTTCGAGACGTTACAAGTTGGTATCAGAGCCTTGGTTTGAGGGATTCGAGGACACTTTCGGGTGTGTCAGAAATCAAACTGAGGAAATGATAATTTTTCTTAAGAAAAATGAAATTGAACTTCTAAAAAGATTTTTACTAAGAGGAAGGGATGCGATGCATGCAATCAGCCGAGCTCAAGTAAGTGGTTCCCAAGGTTACCCATACCCATGTGTTATGAGTAGTATGCTTGATAAGAGAATTGCATGTTAGATTAGGGCTTAGGATACCTTCAAGAATCATATGATATAATTTCCTGATTTGTGTGATGCCTTATAGCATAGGGGAATTGATGCTATGAATATCTTCCAATGGTCATCATTTTTCGCTAAACGTAATTTAGGTATTCATCGACCTGAATATCATCCAATGGAACTACAGTAACGTCGTCTGCTAGAAGCTGAGAGACGTGGACACTGCTGTTAATCTGGCTGAGTTTCTCCAGTAAATATAAATGATAGGCTACCTTGACTACCCTAGTTACAACTCGGAAAGGCCCACTAAATCTAGGGATCAACTTTCTCTACTTCTTAAAGCCAATAACACCCTTCTAGGGCAAAACCTTTAGCGGTACCATATCCTCGACCTGAAACTCCAAATTAGATGGTCGTCGATTGATGTAACTCTTCTGTCTGCTCTGTGCCGTCTGTAATCTTTGTCTGACATGTTGATTGAGCTCCATCATCTTGAGCACTGCCTTAGTGCTCCCCATCACCCTCTGCCTGACCTCTCCCCAACATATTGGGCCTGACACCTCCTTCCATAGGGAAGCTCATAAGGAGGTGTACTAATGCTAGAATGATAGTTGTTGTTGTACGAAAACTCAACCAAATGGAGGTAGGAGTCCCAGCTCTTGCCAAAGTTGATAATGTAGGCTCTCAATATATCGTTGAGCATCTAAATGGTATGCTCACTCTGCCCATCTATCTACAAGTGATATGTAGTATTAAAATTCAAACAAGTACCAAAATCATCATGGAACCTCTTCCAAAACCTGGAAGTGAATTGTATGTCTTGATCAGATAAGATGGAAGTAGGCACACCGTGGGGAGCAAAAATCTCTCACACGTAGATGTCAACCAATTTCTCGGCCGATGAACTCTCCTTAATAGCTACGAAGTGGGAACTCTTTGTCAGACGGTCAATAATCACCAAAATAGCATCAAACCCATTGGCCGTCCTTGACAGTTTGGTGATTGATGTGCAAAAGATATACCTACCAGTTTAACATTTATAACCTAACCTACTTTAACTACCGATGCACTTATAGGCAGTGTACCTAGTCAGTATATAATATAGAAAAGTAAGTTGGGTATTGAACACAGGGAACGATGTTTAGCTAATAAAATAACTAGTAAAAATTAATCTAAAAATTATAACTAAATTGTGGGCTTTATCTGATTTTGCAAGTTCAAATTAACTTGACTACTAAAACTAGCAATCAACTAACTTAAGACGATTGTGATCAATATTATGAAGATACTTTCGTTTAGATTTGAATCCCCCTTTCTCCTATGGTTAGTTTCAAAACATGGATTTATTCAGTTGGTTACCAATATAAATATTATTAAGAATCTTGATCTGATTTCCTAATGTTTTCACCAATTCATGAACTACTATGCAATGATCATACACAAGTAAACACAAAATTGATTATTTAAGATTATTGGGCTATGTAAGATATATCTGAGATTAATTATCTATGATCAAGACAAATAACCAAACACAATTATGATCAAATTATGTTCTATAACACAGTTAAAGTTGTTCCCTTTATTACCTAATCTAGAATTTGGCTAATCCTAGCTCTAGCAATTTAATGACCATAAACTACTAGGTAAACAAGTTTTTGTAATTAAATTGATCATTCAACTACACTTAACTTGAATCTAAGCAAAAAAGATTAAAACTTTAGCATGCTAGGTATTGATAAACAAACACAAACTAAACCAACTTCATAGATCTATGCAAAGTAAGAAACTAACACATAGTATTAGCCACTATTAGGGTTCATCTACACTAAACGAAAGCCAAATGATTTAGCTACTCATTGCAGCAAATAAACACATAAAAACACAAGAATTCAAGCTAGACATGATTGATCTAATACGATCAAGTCGGACCCTTCCTTTTGAAACCAGTAGCACCTAAAAATGTTAAAACCACAAAACCATAAACACAAAGCTTAGTGAGTTCCCCAAAATACCACATACCATACAAGTAAGCAGTTTTCTTCGATTCCAAGAACTCCAAAGCTCAAATATGGTCCATTTTATGGTCTAAATGGATAAGGTTTCCAACTTTGTCCATTAAGACACCCACATAGATCAATATCTCAAACCCTAGGTCCAAACAAGACAAGATACAATAAGGACTTAACCATTAATCCCTTAATCCAAAAAAAATTCCTTAACCTAACCACTCCAGAAGAGTTTCTAATACCAGATCTAGCATAAAGGTGATTACTTTATAGACATGCATGTCTAATACATGTCTATAATCCATTTTAGGGCAAAAATGAGCTAAAAATAACCAAAAACTCAATGCAAGGTCAAGAACCCCAACCAAAGTCTAGATCTACAATATGTTGCTCATGGAACTCAGGAGAGTCATAAAGTTGCCAACTTTATGTGTTCCATCCATTCATACTTGCTTAGACATGAAGAACGTGGGACAATATCTTAGATCTAAGCACTTTAAGCAATAAATTTTGAGCCTTTGATAGTTACAAAGGTCCAGAAGCAATGTGTGAGGTTGAAGATGTTATTTCCTTGCAAGATCCACCACTAGAGCACCTTCTTCTCCTTATTCTCTTCTTCCCCAAGCCAAAAATTGCTCCAAAAGGCCACAAATCACCAAAGGAATTAGGGCTAGGGTTTCTATGAGGTATAAGGGTGTTGGAGTGTAACATCCCGTTATTTTCTATCTTGTAAAGCCAATCAATTCAATCAAAAGTCAGACTTGTTACTGCTAACTTTTAGCTTTGTTAAGGGTTTGTTTGAGAGTTCTAAGGCTAGTACACTCAAGGATTGTGAGTTAGGAAGTATTAACTTGAGAGCATTGAGTTGCAATTGAGCCGGAATCACCTTCACAAGGAGTTCATGGCCGCAAACTAGGGTTCACGGGCGTGAACCCATGTTAGTCGTGAACCCCTCACCATATGTATGGTATTCCTTCATTTTTCTTCATTTCTCTCATATTCAAGTTAAGAACTCTCAAAACTCTCTAAAGTATCATCAAGAACACTCTCCTTTCTCTTTAAAATCGTAAGTGATTCATCCTTTGTTACTTGATATCCTTCTTATTCACAAGAAACTCTTTGATTTCATCCATGAATTCAACACTTTTGGTTTAGATCTTCAAATCAACATCCTTTACACCAAGAACACCAAGAACACACACTTGTTCTTGGGCCGTAAACCCCCCTAAAGACTTCCAAAACGTGAGTATCTATTCTATCATCTTGTTATACATTAGAAACACTTGATTCCAACCATGAAACAAACACCCAATTGCATGATCTTCAAGAGTTCGCGGCCGTGAACCCTTCATCTATGACCGTGAACCATTCATAATATCATGGTGGGCGTGAACCCTTCAACCCATGGCCGTAAACCCTTCATAGGATCAAGTCTTGACCGTAAACCCTTCATGAGAACAAGTCTTGGCCGTAAACACTTCATATGTGTGGCCATAACACCTCTATGGCCGTAAACACTTATAGTGTGGTCATGAACACCCTTCCATCAATCACATGTGATTGTAACACTTCATTCCAAGTGTTTCCTAGCACCTAAGGTTGTTTACCTTACATGATTAGTTGTTATATACACTAATTATACACATATGTGTCATTATATGCTTAATAGGATCCATTTGTTTTCAAGACGTCACTTGGCATTCTTAGCATCCTATATCGATCTTACATTCGAATCACTCACTACGGGTGAGTTCATACCTCCATATTTTCATAGTTTTTACTGTTTTAGGGGGGGGGATACAATTCTAACACAAAGATTTTGTGTTGCAAACAAATGTTTTCAAAATATCTTATCAAAATGGATTTCAGTTATCATCAAATCAAATGGTTTCAAAGATTGTGTTAAAATGACATCAAGTCTTCAAAAGTATTTCAAAATATTAAACTTCTTTTAAATGATTTTATAAACTTATATTTTTCCCCAGAAATCATATATATATATATATATATATATATATATATATATATATATATATATATATATATATATATATAAGGTTTAAAAGGCTTAGGACTGATAACTCACTTTGGTTCCTTTTCCTTGTTTGGATGTGGGCTTATAATATCGGTTATTTGTCCGAATGTCGTTTAAATTTTACTTATATATATATATATATGTATGTATATTCATATATGTATATAGATATAAAAGTTATTTCATTCAGTTCAAATACTCTTTGTAACATGTTGAGCAAGGGGTTGCATTCATGAACAGTTAGTATCAATTCAAAAAGTACATATAAATTATAATAGGTATAATTTATGATTCATAGAACATTAATTCACGATTCAAGTATACTAAAGTACACTGTTTTTACTAGAACAAAGGTTTGATTCAAAACTAATCAAGAGTACATATTTCATATATTAATTCAGGGAATACTATCAATCATTCATTTCAGAATGATTGGGTTTTCATAACTATTATACATGTAACGTCTATATGCTTTTTATGAGTCAATTGATTCAGGTTGTTTAGTTCATTTAAACAACATAGTTAAAGTCCTGACATTATAACCAGAATCTCCAGTCGGGTATCGAAAAAATATGTGTATTAATCTATGTTGGGATTGACAACCCCGCACTCAGACTGCTAGCTACAATAAGGCATACACGCCTACGAGTGACAGTTGTTATCAACAGCTTTCAACGCCTTCAATGTGTTGGGTCAGGCCATCTAGTCTCAGTATGGTTATAATAACTCATTAAAAAGATATTAACAATACGTTAGTATATAATTAACTAAACGTAAGTACATTTTCAAAGTACCGGTTTACCATGATATAGTTTTTACAGTATTACATCTGAGTATTCAATAACATCTGGTGAAGCCATGCACACTCTCACTTATACAGTTTATACAAAAGGAATTCAATAACAGAACACTGGTTTACAAATAGAACGGTTTTATATGATTAAAACTACTTTTCAGATACAACAGAAAATATAGGATTTTCTGGAACAATTTACATATTCAAGAAACAGAAAACATACTTTCAAACATAAATAATTATGCACTCACTCAACTTTATATTGATACTCTCTTTTCAAATTACTTGTATTCTCTGGGAATCAGTAGACTGGTACTCCCCGAGCTTTTGAGAAGATGGAGCTATTTTGAGTCATGTCTTCTTCTTTTGTATAACTATTTTGGTTTCAATATACAATGATTGAACACATGTAAATACTTATAATTTTTAAATACAATGGTTGTTTGTACTTTGATTACTATGATGCATGTGTTGTGATACTACAAATGAAGTCATCCACCCCCGGACGTTTCCGCCGTCTGGTTTGGGGGTGTGACAGATTGGTATCAGAGCATTGGTTATAGTGAACTCAGTATATCAATGCATAAAAGATATACAAACTATAAATAAATTGGGGCTGAGAGCTCTGACTACAAGTATACTTTTAAAAAAATTGAGTATTTTTACAAGAAGTATACTAACACTCATACCTACAAGTACAATATCACAGTTATAAGAACTTAAAAGTATTTGGATGTTGGACATTGCAGTCAAACCTGGGCAGTTATGTAATAATATCTGGGGTTAATATAGCCTGATCAACTATATTGGTTTGAGATATGACCAACATGTGTTTGGGAGTGATGGTAGTGTTGCGACATGTCTAAAACTTACCAACTATACATATGCAGAAGAAATCTAGAACAGAACATAAAATTAAAATACGATAGGTGTATTTTAGGCACTATGTACTAATAACAAACATGTGAAGACAAAAGAACCATTATGAGTAGAACTATAAATATTAAGGGTATATTACAGTTATATATAATTAAAGTTATATAGATTTAGAATATGTGATCTAGCTTCATTTCCTGTTCCTTGTTTGGTTATGGATTTAGAGCCGGATCATTTAATCGAAGGTTGATTATACCCAAGTTATATATAATTAGTATACACTTTGTAGTTATAGTAATACCTAAAACAAGTCGTACAGAATATCTTACTTGTTAACTGTAAGTTTCTCTCGTATAAACTTGTATTTGTAATCTATCGTTACTAATTATATATTATATCTCTTATCCCTATTCTCGCTTAGATATCAATGGCTGGATTTCATCTACCAGGAGACCCGTACTTTCCCGATCAAGAGCAAGGTGGATGGCTCGATGCAGAGCCAGAAGAGAATCATGAAATTCCCTTAGATGATGATTTTGCAAAAAAAATTCCTGAAGACACTGATTCGGAATCAGAAGCCTATAATCCACCACCGGTTGCCCAGAATCCTAATCTACAACAAAACTTTCAAGGCCCGACGCCTTCGTGGGCTGAGAACTTAGGTAGGTGGAGCCGGGAGCAGGGTCAACCCTTACCCTACAACAGAGACCGAAGCTTCTACAACATAAGTGAGGGAGGCTCTGCAGACAGAATTCTTCCCATCTTGATTCGCAGAGTGGCTCGAAATGTTGAGCTAGGAATGACAGCCATTCAACAAACCGTGGATCTTGATGCGGACACGAACGCCAATATGGATCATATTCGCAATCTTGAATTTGCTCATGAGAGAGCTATGAGAGACAATGAAGCTCTGCTGCAAGAGCTAGCTGCAACTAGAGCTGAATTCATAGAGCTCCGAGCACGCCAGACAGTGTATGAAAGACACCTGCTTGATGTGGAGCGTCAGCTGGCCGAATTAAGGGTTCATCCGAGTGGTGCCCGTCGCCAGTAGGAGATTCTCTACTCATCCTTTCTTCTGGTTTAAGAGATATATTATACTCTACCCGCCCTCTGTTTACTCTTTTGGTTATAGTTAAGTCTACAAATATGTTCTAGCGTTATTTTTCATGTTTTTCAGTACGACCGCGAAAATCTCATTTTTGGTAGGTCGGTTTGGTGTCGATGTTTTCCCAGTACAGTGGGGTATTGTAGACCTGTTTAAGGTCAATTTTTTCCAAACTCTATGTACTCAATATACCAATATAATCGACATGCGTTTCTATACTCTTTGAAAAATAACCATTCAATTTCATATTATCCTGTTGCAAGTTGTACTTGTAGTAGACTTCTATTTCCAATTCATTACAAGATTTAGATTGAACTAAATGTTTTAGTTCAGAGATATCATATTCATGTTCACTCTTGATATCTTACCATCTTTTCATCTATTAATTTTTATAGTAAAAGATGCCTCCTCGGAGAAACCCAAGGCGTGTCAATGTTAATGGAACGCCAACACCACCTCCGCCACCACCTCCTCAATTCGACGCTGCCATGTTTCAGGTGGTGGTCACGACAGCTATTGCAGCTGCTATGTCTCATATAAATACCCCTGGTGCAAGTGGATCAGGAGCTAGTGCGCATCCCTCTAACCACGGCGAGAGTCACGGGCACTCACGAGAATGTACCTATAAGGATTTCTCGAACACCAAACCCAGGACCTTTAACGGGACTGGAGGAGTGATGGCGTTAAGACAATGGATTGAGAAGACAGAGGCAATTTTCGAAATCTGCTCCTATCCGGAGAGTAGCAAGGTCAAATTCGTTGTTTGTACCTTTGCTGATAGAGCCCTAAAATGGTGGAATGGCCATGTTAAGTCACTAACCCTGGTAGTGGCTAACTCTTTAAGTTGGGAGAACTTAAAGACCATGCTGATGTGGTAGTACTACCCGCAAGGAGAAATTCAGAAACTTGAGCAAGAGCTCTGGGGTCTTACTGTGGTTGGTTTAGACATACCAACCTACACAAATCAATTATGTGACTTAGCGATACTTTGTCCAGAAATGGTTGCTCTGGAGAGCAAAAAGATCGAGAGGTATATTTGGGGACTGTCGCCCCAGATTCAGACCAGTGTCATTGCTTCCAGGTCTGTTACCTTTGACAGTGCCAAAGAGTTGGCACAGTCGCTCATTGACCATGGAGCTCATCAAAACTCTGTGGTAGCTACTCCAGAACAACCTAAGGGAAACAACAACAATAACAAGAAGAAAGGTTGGAATAAGAGGAAGGGCAAATCTTCACAGGAACCCTCGAAGAAGCAATAATTAGTGGCAGTCCATACTGCTACTGTACCTGCTGTTGTTCCTGCTAACCCTGCACCAGCTAATCCTTATGCTGGTAATCTCCCCAAGTGCAACAAATGCAATTTTCACCACAATGGAGATTGCTGGGAAATGTAGTTTCGTAACTGTAACAGAAAAGGGCATACTGCCCGATTCTGTAGATCACCACCCCAACCTATTAACCAAGTACCTGCCGCTGGAATAGGTCAATCATGTTATCAATGCGGTGATGTGGGGCATTTCAAGAGAGATTGTCCGAAAGCTGGAAATGCCGGTGGAGTTGGGAGGATTCTAGCACTGGGTCACGAAGAAGCGGTGGCAGACCCTGCGGTGGTCACGGGTACGTTTCTTCTCAACAACACTTATGCATGCATTCTATTTGATTGTGGTGCTGAGAAGAATTTCGTGAGCCATAATTTCAAACACCTGCTAAATCAAAACTCCCAACGACTAAAAGAAACTTTCATAGTCGAAATGGCTAACGGGAAATCCGAACATACCAACGATATATACATAGGATATACCCTTACTTTGAATATCTTTTCGTTCCCAATAGACCTTATATCGGTCTCTATCAAAAGTTTCGACGTTTTAATCGGTATGGATTGGTTGTGCTCTAACCATGCTGACATCCTATGCTATGAAAGAGCCATTCGTCTGAACTTGGCAACTAATGAAACTCTTATTATCTACGACGACAAACCCGGAACGAACCTTCAGATCATTTCTTGCATTAAGGCACAGAAGTACCTTCGCAAAGAGTACTGTGCTTTCTTAGCGCACGTGGTAGACAAAAAGTAAGAAGTAAAAGACATCGCGAGCATTCCTGAGGTCTGCAACTTTCCCGACGATCTTCCAGGAGTGCCTCCCGAACGACAAGTCGAATTCAGAATCGACTTAATCCCTGGGGCTACCCCTATAGCCAAATCCCCCTATCATCTTGCACCTTCTGAAATGCAGGAATTATCCAGCCAGCTGAACGAACTCCTTAGCAAGGGTTTCATAAGACCAAGCTTCTCACCCTGGGGAGCACCGGTTTTGTTCGTGAATAAAAAGGATGGATCATTCTGTATGTGCATAGACTACCGCGAGCTGAATCAACTTACCATTAAGAATCGATATCCTTTGCCTCGCATTGACGATCTGTTCAACCAACTTCAAGGTGCGAGCTACTTCTCGAAAATAGACTTAAGATCTGGGTATCATCAGTTACGGATTTTGGAGGAGGACATTCCCAAAACCGCGTTCAGAACTCGTTATGGTCATTACGAGTTTGTAGTGATGCCATTCGAATTGACGAATGCACATGTTGTATTCATGGACTTGATAAACAGAGTGTGTCGTCTATTCCTGGACAAATTCGTCATAGTCTTCAGTGATGACATCCTTATCTACTCAAGAAGTGAAGAGGAACATGGCCAAAATCTTCTTCAAGTATTGAAAACTATTAGAACAGAGAAAATCTATGCGAAGTTCTCAAAATGCAAGTTTTGGATTAGGAAGGTTGATTTCCTAGGTCACGTGGTCAGTTCAGAAGGAATACACGTGGACCCTTCCAAAATAAAGGCAATTGAGAACTGGTCAGCACCTAAAACACCTACAAAAATCCCTTAATTCTTAGGTCTTACTGGCTACTATCGCAGATTCATCCAGAATTTCTCCCGAATTGCTAAACCTCTTACCACCCTGACGCAAAAGGGTGTAACTTTTAGCTGGGGAGAGAAACAAGAAACAGTGTTCCAAACGCTGAAGCGAGCTCTGTGCAGTGCACCGATCCTGTCTCTTCCTAAAGGGACAGAGGATTTCGTAGTGTATTGTGATGCTTCTAATCAAGGGCTTGGATGTGTTCTTATGCAAAGAGGAAAGGTTATATCTTATGCCTCAAGACAGCTAAAGACACATGAAGTCAACTATACAACACATAACCTTGAACTAGGAGCAGTGGTATTTGCTCTGAAGATCTAGAGACATTATTTATATGGCACGAAATGCACAATATTCACGGACCATAAAAGTCTTCAGCATATCTTCGATCAGAAATAGTTGAACATGAGTCAACGACGGTGGGTGGAGCTACTGAACGACTACAAATGTGGGATTCTTTATCACCCTGGTAAAGCCAACGTAGTAGCTGACGCCCTTAGCAGAAAAGAATACTCGGGACGCCGAGTAAAGTCGTTAACCATGACAATGCATTCACATCTGTACACACAGATCAGAGAGGCTCAACTTGAGGCCTTAAAACCCAAAAACGTGGCAGGTGAAACCCTGAGAGGAATGGATAAGAACTTCGAAGTCAGTGATGACGGAGTCTATTGTTTCATAAACCGGATTTGGACACCAAAGTTTGGTGGTTACAGAGACGTGGTTATGAACGAAGCACAAAAAAACCGATACTACATTCATCCAAGTTCAGACAAGATGTATTTGGACCTCAAGAAACTATATTGGTGGCCTAACATGAAGGCTGAAATCGCTACCTTTGTGGGCAAGTGCCTTACTTGTGCCAAAGTCAAAGTAGAGTACCAGAAACCTACAGGTTTATTGCAACAACCTGAAATCCCTGAATGGAAGTGGGAGCGGATTACAATGGATTTCATAACTAAGTTACACAAGACATTAGGTGGTTATGATACTATTTGGGTAATCGTCGATAGATTAACCAAATCCGCACACTTCTTACCAATAAAAGAGACCGACAACATGGAGAAGCTAACAAGAACTTACCTCAAGGAGATCGTTAGACTAAATGGTGTGCCAATATCTATTATTTCAGACCGAGATAGTAGATTCACCTCTCGTTTTTGGCAGTCGTTACAAAAATATTTGCGAACTAGGCTGGACATGAGTACAGCCTACTATCCACAAACCGACGGACAAAGTGAGAGGACGATTCAAACATTAGAAGACATGTTGCGAGCTTGCGTGATAGACTTTGGAAAGGCATGGGATACTCATTTACCCCTTGTCGAATTCTCTTATAACAACAATTATCACACTAGCATACAGGTTGCTCCTTTCGAAGCTCTCTATGGTCGCAAGTGCAGATCACCTCTGTGATGGGCTGAAGTGGGTGACACGCGGCTAGCTAGAGGTCAAGTTCCTGACAGTACTATCACTGGTCTGGAAATCATTCGAGAAACTACGGAGAAAATTGTACGAATTCGGGAGCGACTTAAAGCTTCCATAGATCGACAGAAAAGCTACGCTGACAAAAGAAGAAAACCTTTGGAGTTCCAGGTTAGTGACCGCGTCATGTTGAAGGTCTCACCCTGGAAAGGCATGATACGCTTTGGAAAGCATGGCAAGCTGAATCCAAGGTACATAGGACCATTCGAGATTCTTGCTAGAATCGGTCCAATAGCTTACAAACTCCGACTACCTCAAGAACTAAGTAACATACATCCTATCTTCCACGTCTCTAACTTGAAAAAGTGCTTATCCGACGAGACTCTTGTTATCCCACTCGACGAGATCGAGATAGACGAGAGCCTCAACTTCGTGGAAGAACCCGTAGAGATCTTAGATAGGGAAGTAAAGAGAACCAAACAAAGTCGTATCCCGATAGTGAAGGTTTGCTGGAATGCAAAACGGGGACCGAAATTCACTTGGGAGTGGGAGGATCAAATGCAACAGAAGTATCCACATCTTTTTCCCTAGTCTTTCTGTATCTCTTTAATCCAAATTTCGGGACGAAATTCTCTCTAACGGGGGGATAATGTAACATCCCGTTATTTTCTATCTTGTAAAGCCAATCAATTCAATCAAAAGTCAGACTTGTTTCTGTTAACTTTTAGCTTTGTTAAGGGTGTGTTTGAGAGTTCTAAGCCTAGTACACTCAAGGATTGTGAGTTAGGAAGTATTAACTTGAGAGCATTGAGTTGCAATTGAGCCATAATCACCTTCACAAGGAGTTCACGGCCGCAAACTAGGGTTCACGGCCGTGAACCCATGTTAGTCGTGAACCCCTCACCATATGTATGGTATTCCTTCATTTTTCTTCATTTCTCTCATATTCAAGTCAAGAACTCTCAAAAATCTCTCAAGTATCATCAAGAACACTCTCCTTTCTCTTCAAAATCGTAAGTGATTCCTCCTTTGTTACTTGATATCCTTCTTATTCACAAGAAACTCTTTGATTTCATCCATGAATTCATCACTTTTGGTTTAGATCTTCAAATCACCATCCTTTACACCAAGAACACCAAGAACATACACTTGTTCTTGGGCCGTAAACCCCCCTAAAGACTTCCAAAACATGAGTACCTCTTCTATTATCTTGTTATACATCAGAAACACTTGATTCCAACTATGAAACAAACACCCAATTGCATGATCTTCAAGAGTTCACGAACGTGAACCCTTCATCCGTGGCCGTGAACCCTTCATAATATCATGGTGGGCGTGAACCCTTCAACCGATGGTCGTAAACCCTTCATAGGATCAAGTCTTGACCGTAAACCCTTCATGAGAACAAGTCTTGGCCGTAAACACTTCATATGTGTGGCCGTGAACACCTCTATGACCGTAAACCCCTTATAGTATGGCCGTGAACACCCTTCCATCAATCACATGTGATTGTAACACTTCATTCCAAGTGTTTCCTAGCACCCAAGGTTGTTTACCTTACATGATTAGTTGTTATATACACTAATTATACACATATATGTGTCATTATATTCTTAATAGGATCCATTTGTGTTCAAGATGTCACTTGGCATTCTTAGCATCCTATATCGATCTTCATTCGAATCACTCACTACAAGTGAGTTCATACCCCTATATTTTCATAGTTTTTACTATTTTAAGGGGGGGGGGGGGATACAAGTCTAACACAAAGATTTTGTGTTGAAAACAAATGTTTTCAAAATATCTTATCAAAATGGATTTCAGTTATCATCAAATCAAATGGTTTCAAAGATTGTGTTAAAATGACATCAAGTCTTCAAAAGTATTTCAAAATATTAAACTTCTTTTAAATGATTTTATAAACTTATATTTTCTCCAGAAATCATATATATATATATATATATATATATATATATATATATATATATATATATATATATATATAAGGTTTAAAAGGCTTAGGACTGATAACTCACTTTGGTTCCTTTTCCTTGTTTGGATGTGGGCTTATAGTATCGGTTATTTGTCCGAATGTCGTTTAAATTTTACTTTTATATATATATATATATATATATATATATATGTATATATATATATATATGTATATTCATATATGTATATAGATATAAAAGTTATTTCATTCAGTTCAAATACCCTTTGTAACATGTTGAGCAAGGGGTTGCATTCATGAACAGTTAGTATCAATTCAGAAAGTACATATAAATTATAATAGGTATAATTTATGATTCATAGAACATTAATTCACGATTCAAGTATACTAAAGTACACTGTTTTTACAAGAACAAAGGTTTGATTCAAAACTAATCAAGAGTACATATTTCATATATTAATTCAGGGAATACTATCAATCATTCATTTCAGAATGATTGGGTTTTCATAACTATTATACATGTAACGTCTATATGATTTTTATGAGTCAATTGATTCAGGTTGTTTAGTTCATTTAAACAACATAGTTAAAGTCCTGACATTATAACCAGAATCTCCAGTCGGGGATCAAAACAATGTGTGTATAGATCTATATTGGGATTGACAACCCCGCACTCAGACTGCTAGCTACATTCAGGCATACACGCCTACGAGTGACAGTTGTTATCAACAACTTTCAACGCCTTCAATGTGTTGGGTCAGGCCATCTAGTCTCAGTATGGTTATAATAACTCATTAAAAAGATATTAACAATACGTTAGTGTATAATTAACTAAACGTAAGTACATTTTCAAAGTACCAGTTTACCATGATATAGTTTTACAGTATTACATCTCAGTATTCAATAACAGCTGGTGAAGCCATGCACACTCTCACTTATACAGTTTATACAAAAGGAATTCAATAACAGAACACTGGTTTACAAATATAATGGTTTTATATGATTAAAACTACTTTTCATATACAGCAGAAAATATAGGATTTTCTGGAACAATTTACATATTCAAGAAACAGAAAACATACTTTCAAACATAAATACTTATGCACTCACTCAACTTTATGTTGATACTCTCTTTTCAAATTACTTGTATTCTCAGGGAATCAATAGACAGATACTCCCCGAGCTTTTGAGAAGATGGAGCTATTTTGAGTCATGTATTCTTCTTTTGTATAACTATTTTGGTTTCAATATACAATGATTGAACACATGTAAATACTTAAACTTTTTAAATACAATGGTTGTTTGTACTTTGATTACTATGATGCATGTGTTGTGATACTACAAATGAAGTCATCCACCCCCGGACGTTTCCGCCGTCTGGTTTGGGGGTGTGACATGGAGGTTGGTAATGAACCTTAGAAATGGCTTAGAGGGGTTTAAATAGGAAGGGAACCCTAAAAGAATCATGTATTGGGCCAGAACAGATGTCACACCATGGCAAGCCTTGGCCACGCCATGGCGGTCCAATAAAACACACATGCTTCCATTCGATGCCACACTGTGGGCATCCTTGCTCCATGTCGTGGCACAAAGTTTTTCCAAAACTCCATATTTAGTCCCTGAACATATAAAGCTAACCAGTCTAGAACACGGGTGTAACAAAGTAATACTTTCAAGAGAGAAAAAATGCAAGTAAGTTGAACTCTTAATCTTCAAAAGCAAGAGATGTTGAAAGAGTAAGAAGGAATTTTGGATTTTGCATGAAGAATGAGTCAAATGAAAGCCCCAACTCTATATATGTAAAGTGAAGTCATTACCCATAAGTTCTTAACTAGTTAGGCACTTCATGATTCTATACCATTATGTTCCCATGCCTTACAAGTCATGTATTCTTTTCTTTAAAATAATAAAACACCCATAACTTGTCCTCTATTGAGGAGGCTAGGGTTTTGATGTATAAAATAAGTTATTCATTTCAATTTTATAAAAGTAGTTTACAAAATATAAACTTCAACATTTAGGTAAAAGACAAAAGGATTTATCTAGTGCAAAATGTTGTACATGACTTATTAATTCATATCATATGAAATAATATGTTACTTGTTGTTGTAAAATATTATTTCCATGAAATAAATATTTTCCCAATTTATTATAAGACTTTATGATTATTTATAAAAATCAATTTCTAATAAATAATCAATTGTATCAAGTTGACCTTCCGACAAGTCAAGCACCTCCCAACAAACCAAGCCATCTTTATCTTCATGCAAGGCCACCAATAACTAAGTATCAAGTCCCGATACATATTTGTCGCACCAGGGTGAATCGAGAATTTGGACTTGTGCGCCTCCTATAACAATTTATGATGAACCCCACCAGAAAATGGAACCCAAAATCATCCACACTAAGTCAAAAGCCCGCGCCTATTAATAACAAAAGTAGAAATCTAATCCCTAATTTTCTCTTCTGTAACATCCCATTTTTCAAGTAGCTTCAAGTTCATCCCTCGGATTTGAATTAGCTCACTTTTGGCCTTTGGTTTGGAAGGAAGTGGCAAAAGGAGGGCCTAGTTGCAAAAAGGAAGTTTTGGGATTGAAATAGTACGTTGGGCGTACATGTGGTACGCTAAGCATACTAGGGTGCGCCCTAGTACGTTGGGCGTACGCATGTGTACGCTGGGCGTACGTGTGCCAGGAAGGAACCCTAACTTTTAGGGTTTGTGGAGTATTTAAACACTTTATGGACCATTCCCTTTCATCTCATTCAGCCTCCACACCTCCCTTAGCCATCTTGAGAGAACACTAGCCTTCTAGTGATCATTATTGAGTTTTTAAGAGTGTTCTTGTGCCTTTAAGAAGAAGTTTGTGCATCAAGGAGCCAAAGAGGGAAGAGTTAGCTTGTAGATCTTGGTTTATCATCTGTTTTGGGAACTCCATAAGGTATAAAGTTGTTACCTTTGAGCCTATACCTTTTAGATCTATTCTTGGTGGTTTATTTGCCCTCTTTTGTCCCATAAAGTCCCATTATTATGCATGATTCATTTTGGACGATTTGAGTTGTCCTTTCAGACTCTAGAATGGGTCCTAAGGCATAAAAATGAAGTCCCTTGGGCTAGTTGGGTCCCTAGTTCTTGGTAGGAGGTATTAATGGATTAAGACCATGTATTGAGCACTTTTCAGTCGACCAAAGTCTTAAAGTTTGAGACTTTATGGTCCTAGAGCACATTTGAGCAGTAGATCTGAAGTTTAAGCTTAAGAGCTTAACCCATTAAGCACGTATAAAGTTTTAAGATCTGTGAGGTTACGCCCCGCGTAAATCCAGTACGCCCAGCGTACTGGGTCAACTACCCCGATGGTGGTCAACCTCAGGAGAGTACACCCAGCGTACCAGAGGAGTACGCCCCGTGTACTTTCTCTGTTGGGCTTATGTTATTTGGGCTTCGGGTTTGGGCTGTTTATGGACTAGTTGGACTTGGGCCTTTGTTGGACTTTATGGATCTGGTGTTTTGGGCCAAGTCTTGATAATGGATCTCGGAATTAGGCCCAATTTGGTAAAATGGGCCAATAATGAGCCTTAAATATGTAGACTTGTGGATCATGGATTCGGTATTGGGCCTTGACCCAAATTAGAGAAAAGACAAAACGGACTTTATGGACCCCGTAGTCAGAATTGATAGCCTATATGTTGACTTAGCATTCGTTATTCTGGATAGTTCGGAATTTACCGGTGAAACGACATTTTTGGAGTTGATACTTCAGTTCAGACCGACACTGCGAGGTGAGTTATCCTCACTATATCAACAGGGTCTAAGGCACCAAGGTCGGCCCTTTATCGGATTGTATACTGGTTTGTTTGATATGTCTATTGATCTGTTAGATCGGCGTCCTGGTAATTAGGACGGTATTATGTTTAGTGACCTGGTTTAGGTCGGTATTCTGGTATATATAGGATGATGCTATGTTAGTGACCAGTTAGGTCGGTATCCTGGTTGTAGGATGTTGCTATGCTATATGATCTGTTAGATCGGTTTGTTTGTCTATAGATTGCTATGTGATTATCTGTTATATGTGCACATGGTTGTTTGATTGGGGGGGGGGGGGGGTGGGTTGAGGCGGGTCCTGCTTTGTGCTGTAGGCCAACATACAAAGGGCGGACCGGATAGACTGCAGACCCGGGAGGGCACATAGTCAGGCCGAAGGCCCAACGAGCGGTCCGGATAGGCTGAAGGCCCCGAGAGGGCGGTCCAGACGTGCCGAGGCTCGGAGAGTGGGCCAGATAGACTGAAGGCCCGGTGCGGGCGAACCAGTCATACTGTAGACTCGGAGAGTGGTTCAGGTGGACTGAAGGCCCGGTGCGGGCGGACCAGTCACACTGTAGAGTCGAGAAGCATGGATGTTCTGTATTTGTTGATATGATATGATTATGGTTATATGAGGTTGGTATTTTGGGGGTAACTCACTAAGCCTTCGAGCTTACAGTTTCAGTTTATTGTTTCAGGTTCAGCGGATGACCGCGGGAAGGCGAAGGCGTGACCGTACACTTCCTCATATTTTGATTTGGATTTCCGGGATACTCTGATATAAACTATTTTGGAAACCTTTTTGTAATAACTTTGAGTATTTGAAATGTTTTAAAAGTTTAATTTGACATGAATTTTATGGATGTTACAAGTTGGTGCCAGAGCCTTGGTTTGAGTGAATTGGAGGAACACTCGTGTAAATCCAGTCTCAAATTAAGGAAAGATTTTCAAAACGATTTTTAATGGTTTTCAAAATAAGAAAGGAGGATGCGAAGTGTACGATCAGCCGGAGCCAGTAAGTAGACCCCAAAATACCATGCAGTTATTTGATTATGTGATATGTTAGAACAACATGCTAGTACTAGGCTAGGGATCTTCAGGAATTGCATGATAAAATTGCCTGATTTCATGATGCCTGGTAGCCTAGAGTTTTCCTTATATGAAATTGACATCATTACTGTAGTTGCTTAGTGTATGCATCACAGCTGTACATAATTAAGATCTTATAGCCTGAGAATGTTTGGTTTGGCCTTATTTCCTATTATTGTATGATGAAGGGCTTAGGGTAGGATCAGGTATTCGAAAGTCTATAGGGTCCAGCGTTATGTATGGCTAGCATACACTAGTGTTGCAAGGGTTGGTGGAAGTTTCATGGATGAGTGGGTAGTGAGAGGCCGAGAGGCCAGTTACGAGATATTTATCATTCCTCTAGGAGTGAGGATTGAGCGCTCGCTATGATTATGTATATTGTTACGGCGTTGTGATGATACTTGAGACAAATATGGGTAGGTGTGGAAGGTAGTATGGGCCCGTATTACTGAAAGCACATGACCCATACGCGTAACAAGGAAGTCACAACCCCTAGGGTTTAGTTAGAAGTTAGTCCCCTGTTATTATGCGGATTATTGGATATATCCTTGGTATTTTTTCAGAATGGTGGTTACGAGACGCTTGGTGACTGGATCCGGGTCAGGATCAGGATCAGGAGATGGAGGCCAGGAGGGGCCAGCAGCACCCGAGACTATGGTACAGATGGGGACAGAGGAGCTAGATGCCAGGATTCGAGAGATTCTGCATGATGAGGTTGCCGCTATGTTTCGGGCACAACTACCAGAGATGTTTGGGTCTATCAAGACCGCCATGGTCGAGTACTTTGACGAGCGCTATGCAGCCCTTGCGGAGGCGGCTGCCGCGGCAGCTACTGCATCTGTAACAGCGGCTGGGATAGGAGCTTGTCGGGCTTTTCAGTATCGGGACTTCGATAACACAAAGCCCCTAACTTTCGATGGGATTCAGGACCCTATCATAGTCATGAGGTGGCTATCGGACATCGAGGGATGCTTTTTCACATGTTCCTGCCCGACTGACCAGAAGGTCAGGTGTGCCCTGAACATGTTGAGGTCCGGGGCGAAGGACTGGTGGAGGTGGATGACAGGGTCTTATTCAGATGACCAGAGAGTTGCAGTTTCTTTGGATCGGTTTAGGGAGATGTTATGCTCCCGTTACATTCCGCAAGTCGAGCGTGAGCGGCTAGCTCAGGAGTTCTTGGAGTTGATACATGGTACAAATTTGGTGACGGAGATCACCCGTATGTTCACTGAGAGGGCGATGTTTTGCCTGGAGTTTGCTTCCGAGCAGGCTCAGATGACACGTTATCTGAGCATGCTCAAGACTGACATTAGACAGTTTGTTGCTACCCAGCGATGTGATACGTTGCTGGACTTACAGGAGGCCACTAGGCGGCGTGAGCTGGAGATTGAGTTACAGTTGCGAGAGCAGAGGCAGGGCCCGGTGCAGTTGCAGCCGGTGCCAAAGCGGCCCAAGACCGCTGATTCCAGGTTTGGAGGCCAGAGCGGCCGCACGTGTGAGAAGTGCGGGAAGGGTCACTCCGGAGTTTGTAGGTCCGGTGGTGCGTGCCACAAGTGCGGAAAGGAGGGGCATTATGCGAGGGATTGACGCCAGTTGGCCCTGGTTTAGGACATGAGGATTTGTTATCACTGCTATCAGGTTAGTCACGTGAAGACCAACTGTCCACAGCTGGTTGCTAGACCGGTGCAGGCTCCAGCATCGGCTACATTGAGGATTACTGACGGGGGTCAGAGTAGAGCAGAGCCCCTGAGGGCTCAGGGACATGCCTTCCAGCTTACAGTAGAGGAGGCCAGGTCAGCGCCAGATGCAGTTGCTGGTATGTTTTCTACCTCTTATCTTACTGTTTGTAATTGTATTGTGAATTTTCCATCTCCTTCAGCATATGACATTAAGACATTGGAGGGTTTGAGGAATTTAGTAGCGAGGGCTTGTAGACGGTTAGGATCCAGGGATGTTTGAGAATGGGAAGTTTGGATATAGGATCACCATTACAGGGCCATAAACTGTGAATTGGAGGTGCAGAAGTGTCAACTGGGATTCGGGTTTCTTCTGAAGTTCGATTGCTCCATGCCAGGAAGGTTGTTTTGCGGAGATTATTCGTTTCAGGATTCATCGTTCTATGGTGAAGTGTGGAAACGCTTGGTTTGGACGGTTAAGTAGTGTTTTGATTTCGCCACTAGTAGGTAGTGGTTAATGTCCCAAGTGGGGGAGAATTAGGAATTCTCAAAGGGAGCATAAGTCGTAGAGGGCTTTGTTAGCTGCCAGGGCTCGGCAGTACATTCAGCACGAGTATGCGGGCTATTTAGCATGTGTGGTAGATATGGGGGTCAGGGAATAGACCACGGATTTCCGAGAGGGTGGACGATCGGCATGAGGCCTAGGGTTAGGCCGGGGTTAGAATCCATGGAATGGATCAGGAGTTCGGAACCCTAAGTGGGTGAGAACAGTTTGCATGGGAGATATCACCAGGAGGGGGTGGTCCAGGGAGATTCTCAACAGTTTAGAGCGGTCCGGATAGACTGAAGGCCGGTGGGGCGTACCAGTTAGGCCGAAGGCTCGGAGAATGGTCCAGACATACTGAAGGCCCGGAGAGGCGGTCCAGACATGCTGAAGGTTCTAAGAGTGGTCCAGATAGACTGAAGGCCTGGAGAGGTGGTCCAGTCATGCTGAAGACTCTGTATGTGCTTGTAGATCTACGTGCGGGAATTGAGCATGTTGCTATGCTATAGCAATCAGTAGGTCTGTTCCAAATATTGAACCTGTTGTTGGAGTAGGTTGAAGACTCCGATGTATTTTGGTTGATCGGAAGTTGTTATTAGAGATCGGATGGAGTACAAAGGATCTTGGTGATCTCATCAGCTCGGATTGTCTCTGAGGTTTCGTCTTCTTGAATCGGGTAATACTCCAGTTGGGAACTGGGACTAGATCCGAACGGGTATTCATCAGCTTTAGGAAGGTTTGGGATTAGAAGGTCCTGTCAGTCAAGTTCTGAGAATCGGGTTAGATCTTTCTCCTGATCGCTTATGGACAAACTGCTTGTGGGTAAGGTTGAGGTGGTCCTGCTCTATGCAGTTGGCCAAGATACCCGGTGCGGGCCGACTGAAAGTCGTAGGCACGGAGGCTCAAGGGGAGCGGTAGGGTTGAGGCGGTAGGCCAACAAACCCTGAGAATTTCAAATTGATGGTTGAATTGACTTGGCATATTGGTAATCCAACCTAAAGGGGGTGATATAGACTAGTTATGAGCGTCGTACTGGTTGACCGGTAGAGGTAGGTATGTTGTTGGTGGTAACCGCTTGCGGGACTGTATTCTATGGAAGTGACGGGCAAACGGTAAGTTGTGGGCGCAGGGGTTCAGCAGAATATGACCATGGTTCTATTTATGGGTAGAAGCCTCAGGTTCCCAGGGCTGAGTAGTTCGTTAGTAGTAATGGGAAGGGAACTAGCGGGGGTTGGTATGTGTGGTCTGTTAGGGAGACGAACCGAATCCAGGTTCCAGATTACGGGTGTTAAGTGGTGAAGGATTGTGTGCCGCATGGGATTGTGGAATCGTCTTCTCTGGAATGAAAAGATTCCCATTGGGTTTAGTCTCATTCGAAAGTTGTCGGATGACATGGTTGTGGAGGTGACCCTCAGGACGTCGGGTTGCCGGGGATGGTAAGGAATGATTTCGAGGACGAAATCGAATTTACGTGGGGGAGAGTTGTAACATCCCATTTTTCAAGTAGCTTCAAGGTCATCCCTCAGATTTGAATTAGGTCACTTTTGGCCCTTGGTTTGGAAGGAAGTGGCAAAAGGAGGGCCTAGCGGCAAAAAGCAAGTTTTGGGGTTGAAGTAGTACGTTGGGCGTACATGTGGTACACTAAGCATACTAGGGTGCGCCCTAGTACGTTGGACGTACGCATGTGTACGCTGGGCGTACGTGTGCCAGGAAGGAACCCTAACTTTTAGGGTTTGTGGAGTATTTAAACACTTTATGGACCATTCCCTTTCATCTCATTCAGTCTCCACACCTCCCTTAGCCGTGTTGAGAGAACCCTAGCCTTCTAGTGATCATTCTTGAGTTTTTAAGAGTGTTCTTGTGCCTTTAAGAAGAAGTTTGTGCATCAAGGAGCCAAAGAGGGAAGAGTTAGCTTGTAGATCTTGGTTTATCATCTGTTTTGGGAACTCCATAAGGTATAAAGTTGTTACCTTTGAGCCTATACCTTTTAGATCTATTCTTGGTGGTTTATTTGCCCTCTTTTGTCCCATAAAGTCCCATTATTATGCATGATTCATTTAGGACGATTTGAGTTGTCCTTTCAGACTCTAGAATGGGTCCTAAGGCATAAAAATGAAGTCCCTTGGGCTAGTTGGGTCCCTAGTTCTTGGTAGGAGGTATTAATGGATTAAGACCATGTATTGAGCCCTTTTCAGTCGACCAAAGTCTTAAAGTTTTAGACTTTATGGTCCTAGAGCACATTTGAGCAGTAGATCTAAAGTTTAAGCTTAAGAGCTTAACCCATTAAGCACGTATAAAGTTTTAAGATCTGTGAGGTTACGCCTCGCGTAAATCCAGTACGCCCAGCGTAGTGGGTCAACCACCCCGATGGTGGTCAACCTCAGGAGAGTACGCCCAGCGTACCAGAGGAGTACGCTCCGCGTACTTTCTCTGTTGGGATTATGTTATTTGGGCTTCGGGTTTGGGCTGTTTATGGACTAGTTGGACTTGGGACTTTGTTGGACTTTATGGATATGGTGTTTTGGGCCAAGTCTTGATAATGGATCTCAGAATTAGGCCCAATTAGGGAGTTGGGCTGAATTTGGTAAAATGGGCCAATAATGGGCCTTACATATGTGGACTTGTGGATCATGGATTCGGTATTGGGCCTTGACCCAAATTAGAGAAAAGACAAAACGGACTATATGGACCCCGTAGTCAGAATTGATAGCCTATATGTTGACTCAGCATTCGTTATTCTAGATAGTTCGGGATTTTCGGTGAAACAGCATTTCGGGAGTTGATACTTCAGTTCAGACCGACACTGCGAGGTGAGTTGTCCTCACTATATCAACAGGGTCTAAGGCACCAAGGCCGGCCCTTTCTCGGATTATATACTGGTTTGTTTTATATGTCTATTGATCTGTTAGATCGGCGTCCTGGTAATTAGGACGGTATTATGTTTAGTGACCTGGTTTAGGTCGGTATTTTGGTATATAGGATGGTGCTATGTTAGTGACCAGTTAGGTCGGTATCCTGGTTGTAGGATGTTGCTATGCTATATGATCTGTTAGATCAGTTTGTTTTTCTATAGACTGTTATGTGATTATGTATTATATGTGCACATGGTTGTTTAATTGGGGGGGGGGGGGTTGGGTTGAGGCGGGTCCTGCTTTGTGTTGTAGGCCAACATACCCAGGGCGGACTGGATAGACTGCAGACCCGGGAGGGCACATAGTCAGGCCGAAGGCCCGGCGAGCGGTCCGGATAGGCTGAAGACCCCGAGAGGGCGGTCCAGACGTGCCGAGCGTCAAAGAGTGGTCCAGATAGACTGAAGGCCCGATGCGGGCGGACCAGTCATATTGTAGACTCAGAGAGTGGACCAGGTGGACTGAAGGCCCGATGCAGGCGGACCAGTCACACTGTAGACTCGAGATGCATGGTTGTTCTGTATTTGTTGATATGATATCATTATGGTTATATGAGGTTGATATTTTGGGGGTAACTCACTAAGCCTTCGAGCTTACAGTTTAAGTTTATTGTTTCAGGTTCAGCGGATGACCGCAGGAAGGCGAAGGCATGACCGTACACTTCCTCATATTTTGATTTGGATTTCTGCGATACTCTGATATAAACTATTTTGGAAACCTTTTTGTAATAACTTTGAGTATTTGAAATGTTTTAAAAGTTTAAATTTGGCATGAATTTTATGGATGTTACATCTTCCTTCCAATTCTCCTTCTTGATCCCCTTGATTTGTGTATCCTTGATCATATCCATAAATGGTGAAATCATGGTCATCCTTAAACATAGGTCTCAAATAGGGGTGCTAACTGCCTTGCGACTCAAGGAATCGGCGACCACATTGTCCTTCCCCATGTGGTACAAGATCTCATAGTCGTAATCTTTCACCACGTCAAGCCACCTATGTTACCTCATATTCAGATTCGGTTAGTCTATGAGGTACCTCAGACTCTTGTGATCTGTGTAGATGGTAAAACGGACTCCATAAAGGAAGTGTCGCAAATATTGAGGGAAAACATCATTTCCCTCAACTCTTAATCGTTTTTAAGATACTTAGCCTCGTGAGGATTCAACTTTCTAGAAGTATAAGCAATCACTCTACCCTGTTGTAGGAGCACTACTTCTAACCTTGTGATCGAAGCATTACAATACACCACAAAATCCTTGATGCCCTCAAGAAGGGTCAATATCAGGGTCTCGCGTAGTTTCCGTCTTAACGTCTCAAATGTTGCATGTTACTCAGGCCCCCAATGAAAATCAACACTCTTCTTGGTCAAGCGAGTGAGAGGAACAAAAATCTTTGAGAAATACTAAATAAACCTAATGTAGTAACCTATCAACCCACGAAAACTCTATACCTCAGATGGAGACTTCGGGACCTCCCACTTCAGCACTGCCCCAGCCTTGGTTGGATCGACCAAAAGTTCGTTTTGGTTAACGAGGTGTCCCAAGAACTGAACCTCGCGCAACCAAAGGTTACACTTTAAGAATTTAGCATACAACCTCTCCTTTCTCAACACTTCAATAATCTCTCGCAAATGTTCCTCATGTTGTTCACTAGTCTTGGAATAGATCATAATATCATCAATAAAAACAATAATTGACCGGTCAAGTATCGGCCTGCACATAGATTCATCAAATCATGAACATTGTTGGTGTATTGGTGAGCCCAAATGGCATCACCAAGAACTCATAAAGACCATACCGAGTTTGGAAGATCATCTTCTCAATGTCCTCCTCTTTGACCCTCATCTTATGGTATCCCAATTTCAAATAAATCTTGGAAAACCAAGATGCACACTGCATCTGATCGAAAAGGTCATTAATCCTCAGAAGTGGATAATAGTTCTTTACTGTCAACTTGTTTAACTCCCAATAGTCTATGAACATATGATGAGAAACTTCCTTCTTTTTCTCGAGTAAAATCAGTGCTCCCCAAGGCGAACTACTCAGTCGGATGAATTGTTTACCTAACAGCTCTTGAAGCTAAGAGGAAAACTCTTATCTTAGGCAGTGTGAGGTGATATGGAACCTTAGCAATTGGGGCTGCACCATGGATCAGATCGATCCTAAACTCAACCTGCCTTTCCGGAGGCACTGTAACACCCAATTTTGAAAGTACTTGGTTGTGGTCTCGGAGGCCAAAGGGTAGGGGCGATTCGGTCTTTTATGGGTCTCAAGTTTATTCGGAAGGTTTTAGTCTTGGTGGTGTGACTAAGAGCGTAAGGTTTCCCGCCACCTTTTCGTGGATATAAAGTTCGTCGGAAACGGACTTAAAACGAAGAAGTTATAGCACTTTGAAGTTATTGGCATAAATGGTCCCTAATGGAAATGTTTGTCAAGTAAGTCCCATGCATGCAAGGATGCATGCACGTGTCCGGTTGGGTATAACCAGCGTATAAGTGAGAATGGTCGTGGGTGCGGAGAGGTATACTCCCAGCGGACGCTCAGAGTTACTTAACCCTAATTTTAGGGCTATGTCACTATAAAAGGAATAATGTGCCTCAGGGGTCAGCCTCCCTCTCATCTTTAGACAGCCACCACGAAACCGTAAACCACCTTTGAGTGTCCTTGGAGCTTTGGAGGCCATTAGAGAGCATTTTTGACTAGTAAAGCCATTTTCGAAGCAAGTGAAGAGCATAGCAAGGTAGGGGATCAAAGGAGAAAATATAGATCTGGGGTTATTGCTTCATTTCAGGTTTTCTTGAGGTATAAAGTCTTGAACCTGTCTCTTGAATGTTTAGATCTATTATGATGGAGTTTTGGACCTTTTAGGTCCCAAGGATGAAGCTTTATGGTCAAAATCTGATTCCTAGACTAAGGATTGCCACCCTTGGTGCTAAATGACTCCCTAAGACAGAAAGTTGTCATCTTGGTGGTCTTAATGGGCTCATGCAAGAGTTAAGACCATTTTCATGGAAGTAGAATACCATTTTTGGAGTTTGGACATGTTTGGGACATGTAAAGTCACCAAGTCAGTGACTTTATGGATTCGGACGTTAAGAGGAACTTAGATCTATGATTTGGACCACTAGATAGAAGCATTAAGTGCTTAATAGAAGAAAGGGCTTAACAGGGGAGAATGTTGGACGTACAAGCTGGTACGCGCAGCGTACAAGCCACCAGCCCAGTACACCCTGCGTACAGATGAGTACGCCCCGCGTACTCAGTCAGAGTGGGCTTTGTGTTATTGGGCCTCAGATTGGGCCATGCATTGGATTTTAGTTCTTTGGGCCCTAGTGGGCCATCAGAAGTCATATAATTTGGGCCAAGAATATGTTTGGGCTTAGGGTAAGGCCCATTAGAGGGATTGAGCCCAATTTAGCAAATTGGGCCATTAGTGGGCCATTAGTGGACTTAGAAAGATTAGATGGGATTGGGCTTTGGATATGGTCCAGATTAGAGCAGGGCTAAAATGGTCATTTTTTCCTAAGAAGGATTATTGGTTTTGGACTAAGTGTTATTTGGTACTGATAGCTCGGAGAGCCGAAGGAGTAGCAGTTTGGGAATTGCCAGCTAGCAGCAAGAGGTTTATTCGCAGGATTCTACAGTTACCTTGTGAGGTGAGTCTCCTCACTGTTTGTATGGGTCTACGGCCACAATGCCGTCCTATTTAGTTTATGTATGGTAGGAAGACTCGGGGGTTAGCCCTAGGCACTATGTATGAAAGACCAGGAGGTAGCTCCTGGCACCCAGTATGTTATTATGTACGACAGGAAGACCCGGGGGGTAGGCCTAGGCAGTATGCATGAAAGACCAGGAGGTGGCTCCTGGCACACTGTATGATCATTAGCTAAGTATAATAGTATGTATTCTAGTTGTATTTGTGATACTTGCATGGAAGACCAGGAGCGGCTCTTGGCACTTGTCTGTAAGACCCAGGGGGTAGCCCCCGGGTTGGCAAGAAAGACCACGTGGCGGCCCATGGCATAACAACAAGACTATGTGTAGCACATAGCACCTTATTTGATATATGATTGTTATGTATGGCTCACAGTATGTATGGCATTTATGGCCCAGTATATGTATGTTATGTGGTATTTGGGGAACTCACTAAGCTTCATGCTTACGGTTTACAATTTTTGTTTCAGGTACCTTCAGTTTTCAGAAAAGGAGCTCGGGACGATCATATCGCATTCACCCATATTATTCCGCATTATGTGATCTTTGGGATTAGACTCTGATATTTATTTTAAATGAAACGTTTTCAATGTTCGGAACAAAGTTGTTAAGTGTTTTCTATTATATAAAAATGAAATTTTTGGTCTTGAATTTTGGGATGTTACAGGTTGGTATCAGAGCCTTGGTTTTAGGGATTCGGACATACTTTCGGGTGTGTCTGAACTGAAACTGAGGACTCGGTATGAAGATTTTCAAAAGAGAATCATTTTTATAAAAAGGTTTTAAAAAGTGAAAAATGGGTGATGCGTGAAATCGACCGAGCTCAAGTAAGTGGTTCCCAAAATACTGATACATGTTTGTTATGTGATATGATATGATTATGTGATCCACATTCTAGATTAGAGATAAGGATCTAGAAAAGATGCCTTTGTATTTTTATATGAGCTTGGAGAATTTCATGCTAGAACTGATCAGCCAGTGGTAGGATAGCCTGTTTAGGTTATGCCTGATTGTATGAGCCTTGAATTACATGCTAGTATGGATTTCCGATAAGAGGATAGAATGGTTTGTTTGGAGTATGATGCTTAGATTTACCATTGTCTGAATGTTGTTTGCTTTGTGCTTTGTGGGACTTTTAGTAATGTGAGTTAGCTACTAAGTGAATATGCTAAGTCACATGGGACACAGGCTGGATAATCTCAGAGTTATGGACTTGACCCTATTGCGCAGCTATTGTCTGAGTCCAACCGTTCTAGGGATGAGTCTTTTACTTGAAGGATTATCTGATCTCTGTTGCATGTGGCTATATTCATGAGGTAGCTAGTTGACATTACTGGGAATCTTTCAACAGCTGAGGACTGGGTGGGTTCGGGAACCTAGGAAAGCCTAGGATATGTTTCAGTGAGCCTATCGGTACGGTATAGTGAGTTTTGGTGTTTGTGTTGAGAAGGTGACTTAGAGGATTCGGGGTGATTGCTGAGGAAAGTATGGATAGGTGTGGAAGGTAGTATTGGGCCCGTACTACTGAAAGCACAGGATCCATACTCAAATCGGTGAAAGTCTTGGAGAATCTAAGAAACTTATGGGGAAAGGACCCTTGGTTATGTTTTGACTTTTGGAATGTTGTATTTCATTTGGAGATGAGCTCTCAGGGAGATGGTCCAGGATCGCGTTCTGGCTCAGGTGCAGACGCTGAGCCGCTTAGCAAGCAGTTGCGAGAGTTCATTTCATCAGAGATTTCTCGCTGTGTTTCATAGATAGTGGATGAGCGCTTGAGTGCATTTCGTACGGAGGTTATGGCTATCATTGGAGCTCGCACACTGACTTTCCGAGAGTTCTGTGCTTGTGGAGCTACTACGTTTCATGGGGAGAGGGATCCCATTATCAGTAGGAGGTGGTTAGCAGATATGGATAACGCATTCAGGACGAGTTTCTGCCCCGAGGAGGCGAAGGTCAGATATGTTTCCTGCCTGTTGAAGGATCGGGCACGTGATTGGTGGGAAGAGGTCGGTAGTGAGTTGGGTGATGATGTGGTCAATACTATGTCGTGGGATGACTTCTCGACCAGGTTCCGAGCTGAGTTTGCACCAGCCATTGAGGTGCAGCAGTTGGCGCGAGAGTTTCTGGATCTCCGCCAAACCACGGAGACTGTGGTAGAGATCACTGCCAAGTTTCGGGAGAGGGCTTTATTGGTACCGCAATATGTGGCAGATGAGGAGATGAAGAAAGTGAGGTATCACGACATGCTGCGGGATGACATTAGGAAGTTCGTGATTATTTCAGGGTGCGAGACCCTGAACGATATGATCTCTAGAGCCCGAGAGCGGGAGATTGATTTGCAACACATTGAGAAGAGGAGGTCAGATCAGGTGTATACTTTGGAGGGTCCCGGGAAGAGGCCCAAGACTTCAGATCAGCGATTGGTAGGTCGGCAGGGCCGAAGTCAGTGCAGCACGTGCGGGAAACTGCACGAGGGAGTTTGTCGTTCCAGGGGTTCAGGCTGCTACAGGTGTGGCAGGGATGGTCACGTCAGCAGGGACTGCCCACAGGGGGCAGGCCCATTATGTTTTCACTGCGATCAGGTGGGCCACAAGAAGGTCGACTGCCCGACGATGAGGGGAAGGGTAGTAAGCACGTTTGCTCCTGACACTTTGAGGATCACTGATGGACGAGAGGGAAGGACAGGAGCCCCAGTAGAGAGGATTCAGACTTTGCGGTGACATGCAAGAGAGATCCAGATTACGGCAGGCGATATTGCAGGTATGTATCATTTGCTCTTTCGATTCTATCTTTATTATGGTTGTTCTTGCCTCGGTCTCGGGTAAGGGTATGTATAAGTTATCTCCTTGCTTCTATTCAGATTGTATTTGCGAAAAATGTCATATGCCAATTGCATACCGGGAATCATTAGTAGCTAGTGTAAGGTCATTTCCCTTTTCTGGTTTGAAGTGTTCAGCGTTATCTCGGTTACGGCCGAGATCTGTTCAGGAGCATCATGTGAAAGTCTGCGGTCAGGATCCGCGGGGTGGTTACCTACCATCGTCAGTATTCGTTAGTTTCAGTTTTGGTGTCCGGGATGGCTTTTGGAAGCATCAAGGGAAGTGGTCTATCACTGAAAACGTTGCTAGGAGCATTGTTTAATTGGACCTTAAGGTTTGAGTGGGACGTCATATCAAGGATATGGGGTCATCGGTAGAGAGATTCAGAAAGCGTTCATGCAATTTTCAATAATCATGCGATCTTTGGAAGTGGGCTAGTAGTCGATCGCTAGCCAGGAGTAGTATTGGTAACCGGGGCTTTTAGCCCGTAAGAGTGAGGGAATGGGAATCCTTCATTTATCAAGTACTATGAAGACTTATTAGAATCCAAGTGGGGGAGAATTGTCCATGGATTCAGAAGCAGAAGTAGTTGTGAAACCAGGACGAGTTCTGCATCCTTGTCAGGGGGAAGAATGGATCAAGCGGCTGTATGGATTGGGTGTAGTGTGAATTGGAAGTTTGGAAAACTTGTCAGTGATGAGATCGTGTCCTCAGAATGTTTGATGACCAGTTTTAGGAAGTCTGGTAGAGAATTTCGGTCAGGACAGGAGTTCAGCTGGATCATTAGGTCGTGTGCGCATGCCCGATTTTGGGAAGGTGTTGTAAGGCTGTGGGTTAGCCGTAGCATTCACTAGCAGCCAGTCAGTGTGGAAAGTGTTGTAAGACCGTGGGTTAGCCGTAGCATTCACTAGCAGCCAGTCAGCGTGAAAAGTGTTGTAAGACTGCGGGTTAGCCGTAGCATTCACTAGCAGCCAGTCAGTGTGGAAAATGTTGTAAGACTGCGGGTTAACCGTAGCATCCACTAGCAGCCAGTCGGTGTGGAAGGTGTCGTCAGACTATGGGATAGTCGTAGCATTCACTAGTGGTCAGATAGTATGAGAAATGTGATAAGACTGTGGGGTGGCCCGTAGCATTAGTTGGCAGATAGTGTAGGAGTGTTGTAAGAATATGGGGGTGGCCCGTAGCATTCACGAGTTGGCAGGAAAGGTATAGTAAGACTGTGGGGTGGCCCGTAGCATTTGTTAGTTAGCAGATAGTGTAGAAGTGTTGTAAGACTATGGGGGTGGCCTGTAGCATTCACTAGTTGACAGATAGAATAGGAACACTGTAAGACTGCGGGGTGGCCCGTAACACTCGTCAGTTAGCCGTTAGTATATTATCATAGTAAGACTACGGGGTGGCCCATAGCATGCATTGGTGGTCAGATGGTATGGGAACGTCAGACTGCGAGTGGCCCGTAGAATTTGCCGACCTTTAGTCAGCAGTGAGAATGTATCAGCTGCGTGACTCGCTTGTGAGTTTCTTCAGATAGTTTAGACCAGGGCCGGACAACCTGCACAGTATAATTGGATTCGGGAAGCGGCAGGTCGTTGGAGACCAGGAGTGATGTAAGGCTACATCAGTTCTGGTAGCATTCATCGTTTGTATTAGGTTGGGTGGAAATGGGTAGTTAGACGGTGTGATCGGGAGAATCAACAGGAATTGTGGAGCCATGATTGGCAATGTGGATAGAGTAGTTTTTGATAGCCGAAGTTTCTTCGGAAGTCGCTGGGAGCGACTGAAAGATTGAGCTTGGGTTCAGTAACCGGTGGGACTCTGGTAACCCAGATGATGGTAGAGCAGTTGGGGCCAGGGTGGTCTCGGTTCATCCGGTAAGCGGATCGGAGGCATCAGGTTCTACGGACATGTAATGATGAGAGAATTTTAGTATGGAGCAACTAGTTGACCGAGAGGTACTACGCCACTCACAGCGGGGTTAAATAATCAGAGAGTGAAGGACTTGACTCTGTTGCGCAGCTCTCGTCTGAGTCTAACCGTTGCAGGGAAGAATCTTTTACTCGAAGGATTATCTGATCCATTCGTTGGGGTTGGGTGTTCAGCACCGGAACATAGAAAGAGGAAACATTCAGTAGGTAGCGGTGAATCGACCGACACTTGGTGTGGCTGGAGATTAGTTACAGCGAAGGATCTATCCTTCGCAAAGACATGAAAGGTTGTTGCTTAGGTACAGTTGCCTTGGGAAGGCCATCAATTGCATAGGGTAATGGTTGGATCCTCAGGATGTCAAGTGTAGCGGTCCTTTCGAGGATCGGACTGAGCAGATAAGGTTAAGCGTTGAATAGGAATGGTTGTGAGCATTCAGGCTAGTTTGGAGTAACTACTGGTCCCATAAGAAGTATCCAAGATAAGTATCTGCAGAAGACTTCGAGGACGAAGTCGAGTTTAAGTGGGGGAGAGTTGTAACACCTAGTTTTGAAAGTACTCGGTTGTGGTCTAGGAGGCCAAAGGGTAGGGGCGATTCGGTCTTTTATGGGTCTCGAGTTTATTCAGAAGGTTTTAGGCTTGGGGTGTGACTAAGAGGGTAGGTTTCCCGCCACCATTTCGTGGATATAACGTTCGTCGGAAACAAACTTAAAACGAAGAATTTATAGCACTATGAATTTATTGGCATAAATGGTCCCTAATGGAAATGTTTGGCAAGTAAGTCCCATGCATGCAAGGATGCATGCACGTGTCCGGCTGGGTACGCCCAGCGTAAGCTGGGTTACGCCCAGCTTATAAGTAAGAATGGTCGCGGGTGCAAAGAGGTGTACGCCCAGCGTACGCTCAGAGTCACTAAACCCTAATTTTAGGGCTATGTCACTATAAAAGGAATAATGTGCCTTAGGGGTCAGCCTCCCTCTCATCTTTAGACAGCCACCACAAAACCCTAAACCACCTTTGAGTGTCCTTTAAGATTTAGAGGCCATTAGAGAGCATTTTGGAGTAGTAAAGCCATTTTCCAAGCAAGTGAAGAGCATAGCAAGGTGGGGGATCAAAGGAGGAGATATAGATCTGGGGTTATTGCTTCATTTCAGACTTTCTTGAGGTATAAAGTCTTGAACTTGTCTCTTGAATGCTTAGATCTATTATGATGAAGTTTTGGACCTTTTTGGTCCCAAGGATGAAGCTTTATGGTCCAAATCTAATTCCTAGATTAAGGATTGCCACCCTTGGTGCTAAATGACTCCCCAAGACAGAAAGTTGTCATCTTAGTGGTCTTAATGGGCTCATGCAAGAGTTAAGACCATTTTCATGGAAGTAGAATATCATTTTTGGAGTTTGGACATGTTTGGGACATGTAAAGTCACCAAGTCAGTGACTTTGTGGATTCAGACGCTAAGAGGAACTTAGATCTATGATTTGGACCACTGGATAGAAGCATTAAGTGCTTAATAGAAGAAAAGTCTTAACAAGGGAGTACGATGGGCGTACAAGCTGGTACGCGCAGCGTACAGGCCACCATCCCTGTACGCCCTGCGTACAGCTGAGTACGCCCCACGTACTCAGTCAGAGTGGGCTTTGTGTTATTGGGCCTCGGATTGGGCGATGCATTGGATTTTAGTTCTTTGGGCTTTAGTGGGCCATCAGAAGTCAGATAATTTGGGCCAAGAATATGTTTGGGCTTAGGGTAAGGCCTATTAGAGGGATTGGGCCCAATTTTACAAATTGGGCCATTAGTGGGCTTTTAGTGGGCCATTAGTGGACTTAGAAAGATTATATGGGATTGGGCTTTGGATATGGTCCAGATTAGAGCAGGGGTAAAATGGTCATTTTACCCTAAAAAGGATTATTGGTTTTGACTAAGTGTTATTTATTACTGATAGCTCGGGGAGCCGAAGGAGTAGCAGTTCGGGAATTGACAGCTAGCAGCAAGAGGTTTATTCGCAGGATTCTACAATCAGCTTGTGAGGTGGGTCTCCTCACTGTTTGTATGGGTCTACGACCACAATGTCAGCCCATTTAGTTTATGTATGGTAGGAAGACCCGGGGGTTAGCCCTAGGCACTATGTATGAAAGACCAGGAGGTAGCTCCTGGCACCCAGTATGTTATTATGTATGATAGGAAGACCCGGGGTTAGCCCTAGGCAATATGCATGAAAGACCAGGAAGTGGCTCCTGGCACACTGTATGCTCATTAGCTAAGTATAATAGTATGTATGCTAGTTGTCTTTGTGATACTTGCATGGAAGACCAGGAGGCGGCTCTTGGCACTTATCTGTAAGACCCAGGGGTGTCCCCCGACTTGGCAAGAAAGACCACGTGGCGGCCCGTGGCATAACAGCAAGACTATGTGTGGCACATAGCACCTTATTTGATATATGATTGTTATGTATGGCTCACAGTATGTATTGCATGCATGGCCCAGTTGATATGTATGGTATGTGGTATTTGGGGAACTCACTAAGCTTCGTGCTTACGGTTTACAGTTTTGGTTTCAGGTACCTTCAGTTTTCAGAAAAGGAGCTCGGGACGATCGCATCGCATTCACCCATATTATTCCGCATTATGTGATCTTTGGGATTAGACTCTGATATATACTTTAAATGAAACGTTTTCAATGTTCGGAACAAAGTTGCTAAGTGTTTTCTATTATATAAAAATGAAATTTTTGGTCTTGAATTTTGGGATGTTACAGGCACACTGGGAAAATCCTCTGGGAATACATCTGCCAAATCACAAACTATCAGAACATTATATATAGAGCGCTTATACCCTCTTTTATGTGAACCACGTAAGCAAGATAACTTGTACAACCCTACTGAATGTGTCTCTTTTCCTTCATGGTCGAGCAAAAAGTCGAATTGTAGCATCCTGTTTCGAGAAGTTTCTTATTCTGGGATTGTGGACAATAAATGGATCAAGTAAAGGCTTTGGGCTTGAAGGGAATGAGGTTTAGACCTTATTGGATGAAGATAATGTTGGATAAGTGATTAAAGCCTTGGTTTGTGTCTTGGAGTCAAAGGGTAAAATAGGAAAAGTGATGTTTCAGACTTCTTTCATGAATTAAGGATTTTAGTTCGGTGTGTTTTCAGTCAAAAGTAATTAGATAGGGTTGCGGGTAGGGGTGAGCAAACCCAAACCAAGAAACCGAGAAACTGACTAAAACCGACGAAACCGAAACCGAAGCAAAACCGACGGTTAGGGTTTGAATTTTTTAAAAACCGAAAAAGCGGGTTCGGTTTTGGTTTTTACCTAGAAACCGAAAACCGACCCATACTTAAAACCGACAAACTGCCCATACTTAAAACCGACAAACTGCCCCAAAAAACCGACCCATCCAACCCGAGAAACCGACCCATACTTGATTGTTTTTTTGTTGTAATAGACTATTTCGGGCTTTGGTTGTGACTTGTAATAGACTATTTGTTGTAAGACTCATGTTTTTTGAAGTATTTAACTTAAATTTGATGTTTTTTGAAGTATTTAACTTGTTGCTTCATTTATGAAAATGGGTTAAAACCAAAACCCACGGGTTTAAACCCATAACCCATGAAAGTATGGGTTGAACCCAAGAAACCGAAAAACCGCCCAAACCGACCTCAGAACCCGAGAAACCGAACCGACCAGAAACCGATCCTATTGGGTTCTGAAAACTAGAAACCGACCATTTATGGGTTGGGTTGGGTTTGGGTCCAAAACCGACCCATGCACACCCCTAGTTGTGGGGCTCGTCAATACCTTTATGTGCATATAACGAATGTCGAAAACGAAGTTGAAACAAAGAAGTTATGATTGTTTGAAGTTCGAGTGAAATTGGATGAAAACCTGTTCTCACGGGGTGAGTAGTGATTCTCACGACGTGAGAGTGCTCACGAGGTAAAAATATGTTGAGAGAAAAACTTGAACAAACGTTAGTACAAGAAAATAAGTTGCGAAATAATAATTTAATCTCTAAGGATCTTGTTAGCTCAACAATAATAAGTTAGAAGAGTTAGATTGTGGAAATATAATGGAAATAAATGGCAACAAGTTATATCAAGTAGACACCAAGTTGATTCATAACAAGGTTTACATGCAAAAACAAGTTAGTAAGTGTGATCAACTACAGTGAAGAGGGACTCGATTTATAAGTTAAGATAATAGAGATAGAGATGAACGATCTTGTATTTCAATAAAAGTTCTGGAAGTGGTGGTAAGAATACATGAAGAGGGATGCTCTATTTATAGAGTCCCGAAAGTTACATTGAAATAGTAAAATGATCTAAAGTAACTGACTACGGTGATCATGAATGGTTCACTGGATATTACAATGTAAGCAAGCAATGTCAGTAAAGCAACATAAACAGTCTTCATGTAAATCTTCACTCTGTGGTTCATCTTTTCAACTCTGTGGTTCTTCAACATTCACAAAAGGTCTCCGGTAGTAGCTTCTTTGCGGTATCATCAAGATGACAGGTCTGCGGTTCCTTAACTAAAGAGGGTCACTTTTTGTTTCAACAATTTTCCCCATAGTGACCTCTTAACTTATTTTCTTCATGTGTTCATTTTTAAGAACCTGATGATAATCCACAAAAAATTTCTTACTTCAAACAGCCACTGGATTCTTCTTGAAATCTCGAACTTGACTTCATCAGTTGTATGCTTTGATCTTTGTACTGAAGCCAGTGTGATATCCAGTTGCCTTTTTGTTAGTCTATGGATTGCGGTTACAGGAATGAAGTACTTGGGACCATCTTGAGCTTTCTTGTACATAATCCCTAGCTCAGGGTAGCATGTTGCACCAAGGGACATTTCTTGAACTCCATTAGTGATTGTTGGCACAGGTTCGAAGGGAGGAAAATCAAACTTGTTGGCAAGGACAGGATGTATTTCAACATCAATCTTTCCAAAGTCGTATACCAATGCCTTTAAGAATTCACAAGCCCTTTTAAAGGCAACCTTCATCTTGGGATATTTTTCAGCCTTGAACTGAAACACCCTAGCTATCAAAAATTTCTCTTCGGGGTTCATGCACACAAAATCAGCTTGAGATCTAATATTTTTACTTCCTCTTTTGGTCAGGATGTATTGGGAAAATTCATTTTTCATGATTTTTCTAACTTTGTAGTTCTTCACCCTGTCTGGTCTATCAATGGACCAGATTTTCCCAAACTTGGAACCATGCTTGGCATGAAAGAGGTTCAAGCGTTCGAACTCCATGGGGAGTCTTCTATCATCAGGAAGGCTGAGATCAAGCGATTGAAAGACTGGGAAAAATTTGGAGTTGGGAGAAATTCGAATGTCCTAATAGTCGTCTGATGGAGGTTCTGCGTATGTGAGATGAGAATATAAGTTAGCATCAAGAAGTCGGTGGGTTGGGTTTACCCATGAATTGATTAGGGTTTCGTCAAATGTAGTGTCAAACCCTTGTTCCTTCCAAATTTCACCCGCAAACTTGGCAGCTCTCCGGTCTCGTTTTCGTTGGGTTGTGGCTGGAGAGTCATCAATATGATCAGAAGACATTTCTTCTTGTTGAGGTGAACCATGGGGAGTTGGAATTTGAGGATATGACCGTGGAGTTGGTTCTTTGTTGACTTCTTTGATGACCTCTGCGGTTGGTGGTTGGTTTTGAGGAGGTGTTTGTTCTATGCGGTGCACTGGAGAGGATGGATCCTGAGGAGGAGTGATAGAGTGATTGTCTGATCGATTTTGATTGCCTTGTTCACTTTCCCCTATTGAGGAAGCAGGCTCCATCTGCTCCTCAAACCATAGCTTTAATTCATCAATCTTTTAGAAGGTGGCATCAAAATGGTTTTTCATTTGAGCACACACTTGTTGGTTATTGGGAATCACAGGATTGAAGAGATGTTGATGAATATCCTTTGTAAGGCGTAGAATCTCATCAACAGTTTGCTTTGGAGTGAGGGATCTTCTCAATCCCTTGATGGTGTCTTGGAGTATCGCAAACCCTGTTTTGTATGCGGTATGAGTTTCATCCACAAGCTGCTTGGAGTTGCTGGCTTGGGTTTGCAGGGTTTGTTGGAGATCTTTCTTCAATTCCTTTACTTCGTTGATGAAGTCTTCAGCCTTGGACAATAATTCTTTGTGATTTGCGGTTCGTCGATTGTCAAGATCCCTGATACCCATTTCAATCTGCAGAAGAATCCTTTGTGCATTCATTCTTTCTCTAGTCTCTAAGATTTCAACACGATCAATGAGTGACTGTGGTGTTGGATTCTCAGTGCTCTGCGGGGTGGAGGAAGAGACTGCGGCCAAGATTTGATCTACTTTGGCTTGAAGATTGAGAAATTCTTTCCCTGACATTGCTATCTTCTTCTTCTTCTTTTGTTTAGGATTTAAAGTGGAGTGTTGAGATCCACTCGCTTCTTCATCATCAATAACCATAATGAAATCGTCTGAAGAAGGAGGCTGTTGAATGTCGTCAAGATTGTCATCATCAAGACCAAACATTGGTGTTGAGCTGATCTCGATTGTGGTACCATCATCATTTGACTAGCAACATCCTCCATGTCTTGAACTTGTTGAACAGTATTTTCCATTGTGGACATCCATTGCTGAATTAGCAAAATGTCGTGAACTGTTCTGGCATTATTGATCATTGTGGCCCAGTATTTAGCCACAAGTTGGAGAGATTCTTCCTTTTGTTGTTGTTATTGTACCTGTTTAGCCTTTCTTGCTTGCAACGCCCTTTTAAAGGCTTCAAATTTTCGTAACCCAGACTCTGTTGTTGGACGGTATTGAGTCCAAGAGTCATCAAATGCATATCCGTCAAGTCCTTTATGCACCAAGGTGTCCCTCGGGTTCATGGATCCCTGCATATTGGTGCTCACCATGCCTAAATCGCTTGTAAGTAATGGAGACGGTACAGGATTTACAGAGCTTCCTTGGTCTCCTTAATCTAAAATCAAGTTTGGCCTCGGCTCTGTTCTGGCAAGGGCTGAGAAAGAAGTGCCATGCGGTGCAACATGTGTATCAAGTGTATGTGTGACTCGAAGAAGAATGGAACGCAACTCCTCAAGTTCAAAGACGTGCAATCGTGAAGCCCTGGAGACCTTAGGGCGACTGTTCATATCTGGATCCACTTGAGTTCCAGATGGGGGCCTATCTCCATTTTGAGATGAAACAGATACATTGTTTGTATGCGAGTGGTGCGTTATGGTTCTTGTGGGTGAGTTTGTAGTGACTCGAATGGCTGCGGGAGTCTTTTGAGAGACTCCAACATTGGCCATGGTTTGCATATGGTTGTGACTTGGAGTGAGCTTCAACTTATTCTTTCTAAAGATGTCTGCGGATTTTGAAGGCTCATCTTGAGTGTCATCGATAACATTAATAGGAGAATCATGAGCCTTAGAGATGGAAGGTTGAAATTTAGGACCAGACTCTGCAGTCTTAGACTTTATTTTTTTTAGGGAATAACTCCCTTTTTAACAACATTCATAGGTGTTCTCTTAGAAAGGGATTTAACCCTTTTGGGTTTTGGCTACGGGTCCTGAGTTGTGGCAGGCTAACTCAGTTATGTAGATTTTGGCTGCGGGTCCTGGTCTGCGGTAGGCTGACTGGGTCTTGGCGGGGAAGAGTGATATGGGGCAATATCACTCGTAGCCATTATGTGGTCATCCACCTCTACGGTAGTTATTCCAATGGACTCAATAGTATATGTAACACCCCATCTTTCAGGTAACTTCAAATTCCTCCCTTGAATGTGAATTATGTCATTTGTAGTCCCATGGAGTTGGAGGAGTGAATCCATTAGAAGCCTAAGGACTAAGGTTGCAACTTTGGGGATCAAGAGAGTACGCTAAGCGTACTAGTCGCGTCCTAGTACGCTGGGCGTATACTTGTGTACGCTGGGCGTACTCACCTCATATGGAAACCCTAATATGTAGGGTTTGAGTGCTATATAAACATCCTTATGAGCCCATAACCCTCCCTTACCTCAGCCTCCACAGTTTTGAGTCGTTTTCCCCAAACCCTAATCCTTTCCTTAAGTGTGTGAGCTAAAAGAGCGTGTTTTGAGTAGTTGGAGAAGAAGGTGTTGCATCAAGAAGTTGGAGAAGGAGGACAAGCTTGTAGATCATAAGTTCCTTTGTGCTCTAAAAGCTCGAGAAGGTAAAAAGATCCAAACTTTATGCTTGTATGATGTAGATCTTGCCATGCTAGCTTTATGGAACCATTTCTTGTCCCAAAAGTCCCAAGTTGGTGCATGATATGAGTTGGACGAGATAAGCTATCCTTTCAGACCCTTGAAGAGGTCCTAAGTGATAAAAATGATGTCCCAATAGCTAAATGTGTCTCGTGTATGGAGTAGAAAGGTCTTAATGGATTAAGACCATGTGTTAAGAACTTACTGGACGTCCAAAGTGTTAAAGTTTGAGACTTTATGATTCTTAGGCATATTTGGTCAATGGATCTGAAGTTTGGGCTTAAGTGCTTAAGCCATTAAGCACTTATTAGAGTTTTGGCAAAACCTCGCGTACGCCCCGCGTAGTTTCTGTACGCGCAGCGTACTGAGTTAACAACCCCGATGGTGGTCAACACAAAATGGAAGTACGCCCAGCGTACCAGAGGAGTACGCCCTGCATACGCCCTGTGTTGGGCTTTTGACATTTTGGGCTTCAGGGTTGGGCCACTCTTGGGCCAGTTTGACATGGGCCTTGTTGGACTTTCTGAATAATGATGTTTTGGGCCAGTTTTGGTAATGGATCTTATAATAAGGCCCAATTATGGAGTGGGGCCCAATTGGGAAAATCAGGCCATTAATGGGCTTATGTATATAGACTTTTGGATAGTGAATTTGATATTGGGCCTTGGCCTAAATTAGAGAAAAAAAGGCGAAATGGACCTTGTGGATTCTTAGTCAAGATTGATATCCCATGTGCTGACTTAGTATTCATTATTTTGGATAGTTCGGGATTTTCAGAGACAGCGGTCGGAGACTTTTAGTCCAGTTCAACACTACTTGCGAGGTGAGTTCTCCTCACTATATCAACAGGGTCTACGGCACCAAGGCCGACCCTTTATGAATTGCATCCTGGTTTTAGGATGGTTGCTATTTTGTTGGTCTATTAGATTTCATCCTGGTTTTAGGATGGTTGCTATGCTAGTAATCTGTTAGATTGATATCCTGGTTATTGGATGGTTGCTATGTTAGAGATCGGTTAGATCGGTATCCTGGTAATAGGATGGTTGCTATGTTAGAGATCGGTTAGATCGGTATCCTGGTAATAGGATGGTTGCTATGATTTTGATCGGTTAGATCGGTATCCTAGTTATAGGATGGTTGCCATGTTAGTGATCTGTTAGATCTGTATGACTATCTGTTATTGCATGTTAGCGTATGATATTTATGTGCACAAGTTTGTTGGTTTGGGGGATTGGGTTGAGGCAGGTCATGCTTCGTGTTGTAGGCCAAGATACCCAGGGCGGACCGGATAGACTGTAGACCCGGTTAGGGCATACTAGTCAGGCCGAAGGCCCGACGAGTGGTCCGGATAGACTGAAGGCCCAGAGAGGCGGTCCAGACGTGTCGATGGCTTGGAGAGCGGTCCAGATAGACTGAAGGCCTATGAGGCGGTCCATTCAGACTGGTGGCTCATTATGCATGTTGTGTTTGTTTATGTGATAGGGTTATATCTGTATGTCATTGGTATTTTGGGGGTAACTCACTAAGCCTTCGAGCTTACATTTATCGATTATTGTTTCAGGTACTTCTGATGATCGCGGGAAAGAGAAGGCGTGACCGTACACTTCCTCGATTTATGATTATGATTTCTAGGAACTCTGATATGAATCTATTTTGAAAACGAATTGTAATAACTTAATGATTTTAAATGTTTTAAAAAGTTCAAATTTGGCATGATTTTTATGGATGTTACAATATACATTGGTAATCTACGAATGGGACCAAAAATTGACTGGTCCTTGGAAGGATTGTACCTTTTGAGATCGTGAGCTGAGAACAGGTTGGTGTTGTTGCCCGTGCTAAGTTTAGCATCCTTGTGTAGATCAACAAGACATAGTGACCAAAACCTTGCAAATGTCAGTTCTGTTAAGCCTTCCTTTGGTGCATCATTTGAGACGTATTGTAGAAAGTCATCCCAGATGATTTGGCCATAGGTGACTGCATTTGCTGTGTAGATGCTCCACACTGTGTCTAAAAGTTGTTTGCCCATGTTATCCGTCCCTCGTGTACTGCCTGAGAGACACCTGATCATGAAATGACAAACAAATTGCCAAACAGCAGGCAACTTGCTTTTCTTGAATTCCCCTACTCCTTTGAGTTTAGCTTGATACCCCATTTGGTAGAGTGCAGAAAACACATCAATTGTGCTTGGAGAGTAAAACTTTGTCGATGGAAGAACCCTCAAGTTGACTGCAGAAATGAATTTTTCTTTGGTCAGAACCATCAAAGAGTCGTCGATGAGATACAAATGAACTTCTTGTAGATTGTTGGTATGTCTAAAGGAAAAGAAATCACATTTGAAGAGAACCTCTTGAGGTACAGCTTCTGTGAATGAATCGAAAGATCCATAAAGAGGATGAGATGGAAGAAACTTGATCATCAATTTGATTGCTTCATTGTAGGATGGATAATCTTCAAAAATTCCTCTGTAATTGCTGGTTGCAATCGAAGGAGTTAGGTCCTTAATTTTCGATTCTGACCCAGTTAGTCGTGCTAATCTTGAAGCTTTTGATTGTTTCTTTGAAATTCCTGACTTCACCATTATTGTAGAAAATATTTTGAAGAACTTTCTCGAAAATGGTTTTTGCAAGAGGTGATAGAGATGAAGTTCGTCTGTGAGTTTAGAAAGCGTAAAAGCTCTCTTGGGAAGAAAATGGGGTTTTTATACCTCCAGATTTCAAAAAAAAATTGGTATTAATTTAATCACAGCTGTTAAAGTAAAAAACTCTTGGGTTTTTACCATTATCAGATCGAATTAAAATAAATCAAAAACAATTATTTTCCGGGAAAAGAAGAGCATTAAATGTTTGATAGGCCCATGATGACATGTCGGTTAAACGTGGGGTGTAAAATGATTTTATCCGTTGTGAAAAATGGGGAAGTGGAACGGATTAGACCCCAGCGGTTGCGTGATGTGATTGAAAAAGATTTGAAAAAAGATTTTGGAGAAGGCAAATCGGTTTTCTTTATTTTATCAAAAAGTAGGCCTGACGAGGAAGTGGAATGGATTAGACCCCAGCGGTTGCGTGATGTGATGACTGCGGGTTCATTTAATGCATCTACGGTAGCATTCAAAGTTTCTGCGGTAGTTGAAAGACAAACTAGATCATGAAGGTTATAAATAAAAGAAATAGAGTGACTCGCAGAGTATATAGATCATAAGTGACTTCAGTATACATGGTGTACCAAAGAGCAATTTATGAAGTGTATACGAAATCAGTTATTCTAGAAATGGACTGCAATGGATAAAGTGCTTCAAGAGTTTGGTTTTGAAAAGAAAAGAAGCAATTTATTCACACCCGGAGACCTAGTGAGGTCTGCGGTACCTATCCTTTCAAGAAGACTTGTGGGTCAGGGTTCATCATCCCTAACATTTCCAAAAATCCATTCAGTTTTATAGAGTCGAGTGCTTTAGTGAAAACATAAGCTATTTCTTCATGAGTTGACACGAAAATAAGTTCGATGTTACCTTTGAGAATGTGGTCTTTGATGAAGTGGTACCGTAGCTCTATGTGTTTCGTCTTCGAGTGATGAATAGGATTATGAGAAATTGCTATTGCAATCTCTAAATCACAATAGATGGGCACCCACATCATCCTGTACCCGTAGTCCAAAAGTTGTGTCTTCATCCAAGACTTGGGAGCAACAACTGGCAGCAGCCACATATTGTTCCTCTGCGGTAGACAATGAACACAGTTTTGTTTCCTTGAAGACCAACTAACTAATCTTCCTCCCAAAAACGGACATCCACCCGAAGTGCTCTTTCGATCGAGTTTGCATTCGGCATGATCAGCGTCTGTAAAAGCTTAAAGGCTGAAGTCATTACCCGCAGGGTACCAAATACCCAAGGCTTTACTCCCTTTTAGATATCTGAAGCTTTGCTTAACTCCGGTCAAGTGGGATATTTTGGGATCCGATTTATATCTGGCACATAAACCCATAGCAAACACAATGTCTGGTTGACTAGTAGTGAGGTATATCAATGACCCAATCATTCCTCGATAAATCTTGTGATCAACTAACTCTCTGGTAGGGCCAGCTGATATTTTGTACCCAAAAGCCATAGGGACCTTTGCTGAGGAGCAATTATCCATTGAAAACTTCTTCAGCAGTTCAGCGGTGTACTTCTCTTGATGAATGAAAATCCCATTGAGGGACTTGTTTAACCTGAAGACCTAGAAAGAAGTTAATCTCTTTATTCATGCTCATTTGAAACTTGCTTGTCATGAGCTTTGCAATTTCATCCACCATTCCCTGATCCGTTGAACCGAAGATGATATCATCCACATATATTTGAACAAGCATCAAGTGATTGTCATTCGCTCATCTAAATAAAGTGGGATCAATCACACCTCGTTTGTATCCTAAAGAGACAAGAAACTCTGAAAGAGTCTCATACCATGCTCTAGGTGCCTGATTTAAACCATAGACTGCTTTCTCCAGCTTGTAGGAATGATTTGGAAATTTTGAGCTTTCAAAGTCTGGAGGTTGTTGCAGATAGACTTCCTCTTTCAGTTCACCATTTAGGCAAGCACTTTTCACACCCATCTGATGGACCTTGATGTTTTTATGAGCTGCATACGCTAAGAAAATACGTATGGCTTCCATCCTAGCAACTGGTGCATATGTTTCATCATAATCAACACCTTCAAGTTGACTATACCCCTTTGCAACTAAGTGTGCTTTGTTTCGTATTACCATACCTTATTCAACTAACTTGTTTTTGTAAACCCATCTTGTACCGACAACAGTGTGACCTTTTGGCTTCGGTACCAATTTCCAAACTTTATTACATTCAAACTCAACAAGTTCCTCTTGCATTGCAATGATCCAATTGGGCTCCATAAGTGCTTCTTTTGTGGTTCTGGGTTCGACATATGACATGAATGCTGCAAAATGACAATGTTTATTTAAGTTGGTAGAAGAACGAGTTTGAATACCTGAAGATGGGTTGCCGATGATTTGACCCGATGGGTGATCTTTTGTCCAAATGTGTAGACGATATTGCTGATGGACTGCGGCTGCGGTTGAGGGAATATCCTCTGTCTGAGGACTCTTCAGGTCTGCTTGTTGAAGGTAGTTCCCCCTCAATGTTTGAACAACCCACAGAAGAATCTTGGAATGTTGGAGTGGGGTCTGCGGTAGGTAATGGAAGTTCCCCCAGGATTGTAGATGGGAGTTCCCTCTGTATTGATGACGGTTCCCCCTGAGCCAGTGATGTCGGTACCCCTTGAACTGACGAGTGATTAATAATCCTCAGATCCATTCTTGTATAAATGTTTTCAATTTCTTCATCCTCAGAGTCTTCAGATACATTTGATTGATTGGTTGGTCTACGGGTAGGTGTTGGGGCAACATCTTCAAATACTGGAACCTCGATGGTTGTAACTTCCAAAGGAACTGAAATTTCCCCCTCAACCGGCAAGGTGGAAGTATCGAATGACGTTCCTTCAGACTGGATTGGTCCAGATACCTCTTCATGTTGTTGTTAGGCTACCTGAGACACTAAAATTTATGAAAGATGAGCTATCTCTGCGGGATCGAAGAGGACATCATAGTTTACTTCAACTATGTTTAACAGACCCGATGAGGTTGGGATATCACTTTCCAAGATGAATTTTGTTTTTGTTGAAGGAGCAGTGTTGCGAACGTAATAGTCATCAAATTTGACATCAATCATTTCGACTATTAGTCTTGTACGCCTTATGAGAACCCTGTATGCGACTTTGTTGGTTGAGTAACCCAGAAAAATGCATTCATCTGACTTTGGTGCAATCTTGTTAAGATGATCCTTGTTGTTGATCACAAAACACATGCAACCAAAAATACGGAAGAATCGGACATTGGGTTTTCGATTGTTGAGACCTTCATAGGAAGTCTTGTTGAGGCGTTTGCAAATGATACTTTGATTTTGAACAAAGCATGCAGTTGCCACTGCTTCTACCCATAATCAGAGTGGTAAATTGGCAAAATTCAACATCGATCTAGCTGCTTCAACCAATATTCTATTCCTTCTCTCAACTACTTCGTTTTGTTGTGGTGTGTAAGGTGTCGAGAAGTTATGGTTGATGCCATTGGAAACTAAGAAGCCATTCAAGAGTTGATTAGTAAATTCAGTGCCATTATCACTCTTTATCCATTTGACTGGTAGTGTGATACGGAGCTCTATTTTCTTGATGAAGTTGATCATGATCTGCGGTGTGTCTAATTTAAGTCTCAAAAAGAAGACCCAAGTGAAGCGATTAAAGTCATCAACCATGACCATAATATATTTCTTGTGGTGAAGACTGGCTACGGTTGACGGACCGCAGAGATCAATGTAAAGTAGCTCTAAAGGTTCAACAATTGAAGAATCAACTATCATAGGATGGCTACCCTTTTTTTGTTTACCACATTCACAAGCTGGGCATAACGTATAACTGTTGTACTTCAAAATTGGAAGTCCATGGACTAACTCTTCGGTTACCAGGTTTTTGATGTATCTGAAGTTGAGGTGAGCAAGTTTGCGGTGCCATAACCAACTCACTTTAGACACTGCTTTGGACAAAAAACACAATTGCAGTTTGCCAATTTTCAAAGAGACATCCAATGGATACATTGTCCCTTCAGCTTTAGATTTGATCAAGCAAGCGATTCTTTCATTCGTCATGATGTAGCAATATTCACTATCAAACTCAACCCGATGACCCACTATGCATAATTGACCCACATTTATCAAGTTATGTTTTAGACCCTCTACGTAAGCAACTCGTTGAATAGAGAAGCTCCTCGTAGTCAATACTCCATAACCCCTGATGATCCTATTTGCATTATTTCGAAAAGTGACGTGTCCACCACTGTTGATTGGCCTGAAGTCTCGAAGGTATTCAACCTTCTTGTCATGTGCAAGGAGCAGGCGCTATTGATTAACCATTCTTCTTCTTGTTCCTCCTTTCACATTGTCTGCATAATCGGTTGGTTAGTTTGGGCGCCCAAACAATTTTGGAGCCCGTGGTAACGTGAGAAACTTTCTTAACATATGCATGCATGTGGGTCTTGGCCACTGAATCCTTTTTCCATATTTGTTTGGAACCACGATGAGTCACATCTTTTGGAGTTTTATGATTGGGATTGGACAGGTCTTCGATGGCAGTGGATAAAACCAAAAAAGATAAGTTCTTTTCATTGATCCATAGACCATACCTAGTCAACGGTCTGGAGGGTGTGGTCTTTTTTTGTGACTAGTCCGAGGTTGGTGTCTCTTGGTATTGTCCACTGGATTTTGAGAAGGTTTTTTGAAAGACGTTGTCGAAGGTTTAGACCTTTTGACTGATGGAAGCTTTTTTGAAGTTTATGAAGTGTGTAAAATACCCTTCATTTTCATATCTTCTAAGGAATTTGATGATGTTGACTTGACCCCTTTTTGAAAATTTTCAGTTTTGTTTGAGTTAAGAGATTTAGTCACTGGACATGACTTTTTGCATGATCCATCAACTTTAGTGGATTTTTAAAAGATTTTTGCAGTAGTGGGTTTTTCAAAATTCCTTTTGTTTGAAAACTTGGTCTGGTTTTTGAAAGTTTTGTTTTTGAAGTCAGTTTCCCGCTTTTCACGTCGGGATCTGATCTCCTTTTCCAGAGCCAACTTTGCTTTCTTCTTTGGTGTGACAACATCAAAAACATTTAGTTGAGGTTTCTTGGAATTCTTTGTTTGAGGTAAAAATCGAGGACTTGATTCATCAGAACTAGAGAGTTCATGACTTTGAGAACATTGTCTAAATTCGAAATTATCAATGGGAAGTTCATGCAAAATGGGTTGAAGAATAGTTGTGCTTTTTATTGGGATCTACGGTATAGAAGACTGGACTACCGCAAAGTAAGTCTTTGATGATTCTTTGTTGGGACATGTCTTGGAAGGCAAGGATGGATAATCTACAACTAACTCATGTCCTTCCAAAACAATTTATTCATCCATATATGAACTGGACTGAGAACAGGGACAAATTGTGCTAATGATGGGTAAGAGATCATCTAAATTACCCTAGGATTCAGAAAGAATTTCCTCAATGACACAAGTTACTAAGCTCATGAAGTCTACCGAAGTGATATCTTATGTCTTCGGGAAAGGTTTTGTTATTGACTGGATAATGAAAGGTCATGTCTGGTGAGACATAGGGACGATCAACATCAAACCGGGGAGGAAAGTTTTCATCAGTAGAGTACCCATTGGACCATCCCCAATTATAAGTGTTGTATACGGTCCCATTGTTAACAAAATTCCCAATTGCTTCAGTTTCATTAAACAGTTTTTCTATTAATCGATTCAAACGTACAATCTTTTTTCGGGCAAGATCTCGTTGATTTAAAGCAATATCTAATTGAGTTTAACTTAACACTCTAGCATCTTTTTATAACAAGTCTTTTCCTAACATAGTGATCTTAAGCTTTTTGTCTTCTACTCCTCCTCTCACATGGTATAGCTCTTAGGTCGCTATGTTCTTTTCATCTACGGCTTTGTTGTAGTCTGTAAGGATGGCAGCACAAGTGTTATTAAGTCTTTCTAAGTAAGGCTCATTGATGATATATGGTCCACTAGCATGGCCTAGACTGCTCTAGCGCGCCAACCTGGCCTGGCGCGCTCCTGTCAGCCCTGCCTGGCGTTCCCTTGCGAGCCTTGCTGGGGACTCCCTTGCCAGCCCTGTTGGGGACTCTCCTGCCGGCCCAGCCAGGCGCTCCCTCGCCTGGAACTCCCTTGCCAACGTTTCCTGGTGTGCGCCCGCCAACCTTGCCTGGGGCGCGCCCGCCAGCCCCGCCCGGCGCCTCCGAGCGGCCTTGCCCAGCTCCTTGCTAGTTGGGCCTGAATTGGGCTGGCCCAAGGCTTGACCTAATTCCCCTTGACCTAATTGTCCCCTATATAATGAATAGTATCTCCTCCATGGAGGGGGATCTTCCCCTTGACTCAGCCGCCGCCCTATACTCCAGCCGGGTGGCTCAGCCGCCACCCGCCGCCGTCAGCCACCATACTCCACCACTAGCACCAAGATGGTTCTCTCCAGCTATGGAGGTCCATCTTAGATCTTCTAGCTGATCAAACTTGACCGTCGGAGCCCGCTCCCGGGGCACAGTTCCTGGGGCGGCTCTAACGACTTTGCACTGTGATATCCAGATCTCCCCCGCAGCAGAAGACCAGAAGACTCGCCGGAGGTAGATGTCGCATCATTTGGCGCCATCCCGGATTCGAGCAAGTAGCAAAAGCCTTAGTTGGTCTCAAGCTCGTTTTTGCCCAGATCCCTTCAGATCTGATGTGTTCTCATCTAAGGTTTGCTCAGATCTGTTCAGTTCTACATTCCTTAGTTCAGATCCGTTTGGATCTTGGCAAAAATCTACCCAAATCTGATTAGCTATGTTTCAGATCTTTCGATCTGATGCACCTTTTGTTCAGATCTGTAGAACTACTTCATTTTTAGCTCAGATCTTTAGATCCAAACGTTTTTGTTCACTTAATCACCTCTCAAGTTCAAAAACACCAACTCAGACTCGTTTTTACTGAAATTTTCGGGGAGAGAAGAGGTTCTTAGGAGCTCTTCTCCATCTTTGTTCATATTTTGGTGCTTTATCCAAGCAACTTGAGAGTTGAAGAACATTTTGGTTACTTTATTTCAGTCTATGTTGTAGAGAAATCATCTTCAATTTATGGTTTCTTTGCAAAACTCTTTCAAAGCTGTCTATTTTCTTTAAAAGATTAGAAAATGAAGCAAAAATTTCTCAGATCTGTTTGTTGCTCATATTCTGATAGCTTGTTGAGCAAGTTGTAGAGGAAAAAGGTTTTATGAGAAGGAAACCTCATCAGATCCGTTTGGCCTTTGCCAAGATCTGTTTAAGATCCATTTGGTTCTTGCCAAGATCTTTTCAGACCTGTCTTAGAATCATTTGGCCTTTCAAACATTCCCCAAGCTTGCAAAAACCTTTTTAGATCCGTTTTTGTTTATATGTTGGGGGTTTGTTGAGCAACTTCAGAAAAAAGAAATTTTTATGAGTTTTTACTTCATTTTCAGTTTATATGTTATAGAAAAACGATTTTAGTTTAGATTTTATGCATAGAACTTCAATTCCTGAAGCATTCATTTGTACATACACCTGTGTAACTTGTACATTTTACAAAACCCTTTCAGAAAGAGAAAAGAGGAAAGAAGTTTTTATGGGTTTTTACCCATCTTTGTTCATATCTTTTCAGAAAATCTTATTTGTGATTTTCCATGAACAAGTTGATTCAATTTGTTTAGAATCTAGAAGGAAGAAAATAACTTTCTATAAATATTTTATCCTCTCAAACTTTCACAAAACATATTTTTATCTCACATCAGTTTTGACATCCTCTGTGATGACTTACGAGAGATGTTGGGAAGAAAGAAAGCTTTTATAAATTTTACAGTCTTCCGATTAACATATTATTAAAACTTCATTTTAGTAATGAGTTTATGTGTATAAGTTTGATTAAGTTGGGCTGTACTCCTTATACATTTAAAGACACTGGTAAAGTAATTTTTACCATCAGTAAATGGTTTAAAAAAAAAAGAGAGAGTAGAGATGAAGTGTTGAAAGAAAGTACTCAGTAAAAAAGAAGAGAAAGGAGACGGATACACAAAATTTAGTGGTGCTTCCTTTTCATATCAACAAAAAAAATGATGAGATAAAACAGCTGTATACAGCTCTCTGTCGTTTCATGGCCGACCAAAAAGAAAAAAAAAAGGAGGGGGTGGTAATTAGCTATACCATCTATACGTGTTACATCTTTTCTGTGCTATTACATCCTCTATGGGTCCCACAAATTCAAACCTATCAAAAGTCAACTAAAAAGACAAAGATCAAGATTGGGACCCACTAGGTCCACCACTGCGTACCAACTGTCGTGACATCCCAACCTTTCCCATCGTCGACTTCAACATCGGAACAGTCTCATCGCAACCACCGTAGCTGGTCGTTGATTACTGCTACTCCATCTACCGGCCCAATCCAAGTCTCCACAGCCGCCGGTATTCTCCAAGTAATGAGCCATCGACAACCTTCTCGAGGGATCATTGCCTCTCGCCGAAGTTAATCACTGGTCGACCCACCAATAGACTGCCATTACTCTACCACCAAGCGCTTCCGACCTTAACCACAGAAGCCCTAGCTGTAACGAAAGCGTTGCTCCGACCTACCTTATGTTCGATGACATCCAATTGCCAACTACAGATCCACTATATCCGAACCATATCCAGTCTCCGGCTGCTTGTTTTCTCGATATATTGTCGGAGTCGTAACCCTGATCAACCATATTCCTCAGGAGACGATCCACAAGGACCATTCGTCGATCCCAGTGTTCTTCATACACAATTGCCGACGGCCGGAGTTACAGCACCACCGGCCATCATCATCTCCGTCGGACCTGCAACACAAATAACCCAGCAAAAGCAACGCCCGCCGGTCACCGATCTCTTTCCCCACTCGTCGATCTTCTGCAACATCACGCCACTGCTGGGCCGCCTCCAATCATCACCACCGGTCTCCACCTGCGCACCATTAAACTCCAACAAACAAAAAAAGAGAAGAAAAGAAGAAGAAGCACTGGAGTTCTTATCAACCTTCGCTCCGCCGACCACAGCCCCAAAATCCGGCTATCGAGCACCTCCATTCGTCGACCAATTTCAATGGCAGGATGACAGGCGTCCATTCTTTGGCGCCTCCATAGGGAAAACGTAAAACGAGATGCAACTGAAAGATTTTTTCCCTGTAAACTGATTATAAAACATATTAACAAATTAGGGTGGGCCCGTAAATGCTATACAGACTAAACAAAACCAGCATCGGGTATCACTTGCTATGGACTGCCAAAACTATGATTTGGGCTTCTCACATACATATTCACATATGGGCTCCCAAATTTATTTTGGCACTTTGGGCTCTAGTTCTTAATTCTGATGGACTAAAAGGGAAGAACGGCCCAGTTTTTTTTGCAAAAATAAATTAGTCTGTCAATCAATACTCAAATGTTGTGACTTTAATCAACAAGCCAGATTCTAAAAAATGTGTTGCAACCAAGGGCTGGACCACTCGTAGTTTTCAAAAAAACAAAACAAAAAAAAAAAAAAAAAAAAAAAAAGAAGGAGAATATGAACTTGGGCTGATTATTCGCGGGCTCTAACAAGAAATAATAGCGATTTTTGGCTGTGACAGGTTGGGTTTCATATAAATTGATATTTAATGGGCTACCTCCAATGCAAAAATGATCCAATTTTGCAAGACAAAAATTAGCAATTTTATACTCACACGCCGCAAGCTCCGCCCAGCAAATACGTTTTCAGAACACGCATTGCGGTCCAGATCACTCGATTTTCAAAAAAAAAGGGGGGGAGGGAGAAGAGTAGTACATTACTACTACTAGTGAAGCGTTTCGAAATAGCCATCAGTAACTGCGCTGCGCGGTCATCAGCAGCCGTGTTGACCAATCCCGGGAAGTCTCGCTAATCAACTCTCACATTCATGTTGACCGACCCCCACTAGTCTTACTGCCCAGCTCTTAGTAGTCGCACAGCTCGACCTTCAGCAGCGACACGACCTAGCTCAGCAGCTGCAAAGCCCAACCATTAGTAGCTACTTTGTCTGACTCCCAGCAGTTGCGCTGCTTAGCTCTCGGCAGCCGTGTTATCCGCTTTTTGTTAGCACTTGTGTCGCCTAGCTCTTTCCAGCAGCTATGTATCTCAGCTTTCAGCAGTTGTACATCCATATTTCCCTTTTCTTCGCCCCCTCTAAGAAAAAAAAGGGGGGGGGGAGTAGGGTTGGTACGACACCACACATAAGTGATTCCGAAGGGGCAGAGTTAAAGTACATGAAGAGCTGATGTTATGCATGATAGTGCACTCCCGAGGTGATATTAATATTCCGAGTCGGAAGATCAGCCCCGCTGTTCAACCCTCGGTAGTCTCGTTTCCCAGCTTTCAGCGGTCGTGCTGTTCATCTATCGCTAGCAGCTCGGTACTCAGTTCTCAACGGCCCTGATGACCAGCTCTCGACGACGGTCTCGCTACGCATCACTTGACGGTAGCTACACTATCCAGCTCTAAGTAGCACCCCCGCATAGCCTTCGACAAACAGTCAAGACAGCGAGGCATCAGTTATTAGTATGACTAGCGATGCAGCAAAGCATCAGGTACCATTCCGCTTTAACCCAGACTGATCACACGAGCTAGACACATAAGTTGTAGGGTGCTACGCCCAATCGTGCGAGGTTCAGCACCCTCGCCTCGAGTTGCCCGACTTCCCAGCCCGACTCCATTATAGCGGCAAGCTCCGCATGCGAGGTTCAGTACCCTCGCCTCGAGTCGTCTGGCTTCCCAGCCCGACTCCATTATAGCGGCGAGCTCCGCATGCGAGGTTCAGTACCCTCGCCTCGAGTCGTCTGGCTTCCCAGCCCGACTCCATTATAGCGGCAAGCTCCGCATGCGAGGTTCAGTACCCTCGCCTCGAGTCGTCTGGCTTCCCAGCCCGACTCCATTATAGCGGCAAGCTCCGCGTACGAGGTTCAACACCCTCGCCTCGAGTCGTCTGGCTTCCCAGCCCGACTCCATTATAACGGCAAGCTCCGCATGCGAGGTTCAGTACCCTCGCCTCAAGTCGTCTGGCTTCCCAGCCCGACTCCATTATAGCGACAAGCTCCGCATGCGAGGTTCAGTACCCTCGCCTGGAGTCGTCTGGCTTCCCAGCCCGACTTCATTATAGCGGCAAGCTCCGCATACGAGGTTCAGCACCCTCGCCTCGAGTCGTCTGGCTTCCCAGCCCGACTCCATTATAGTGGCAAGCTCCGCATGCGAGGTTCAGTACCCTCGCCTCGAGTCGTCTGGCGTCCCAACCCGACTCCATTATAGCGGCAAGCACCGCATGCGAGGTTCAGCACGCTCGCCTTGACTCGATTGGCTTCTCAGCCCGGCTCCATTGTAGCGGCAAGCTCCGCATGCGAGGTTCAGCACCCTCGCCTTGACTCGATTGGCTTCTCAGCCCGACTCCATTACAGCGGCAAGCTCCGCATGAGAGGTTCAGTACCTTTGCCTCGAGTCGCCTGGCTTCTCAGCCCGACTCCATTATAGCAACATGCTCCGATCATTCTACGCGATGCTCTTCCGCATGATTTATCTACGATCGTCAGCAGCCAAGCCCGATCCATTCCACGCGATGCTCTTCCGCGTGATTTATCTACGATCGCCGACAGCCAAGCCCGATCCATTCCACGCGATGCTCTCCCGCGTGATTTATCTACGATCGCTGGCAGCCAAGCCCAATCCATTCCACGTGATGCTCTCTCGCGTGATCTATCTACGATCGTTAGCAGCCAAACCCGATCTGTTACACGCGATGCTTTCCCGCATGACATCTCCATGTTCGCTGGCTGCTAAGCCCGAGCTATTCTCCTAAGTCGCGCAACATAAGTCGCGCGTTGTCACGCACCATAAGTCGCGCATCACAAGCTTATTCCACGTCTAACACCAGGATCTCGGTGTTTCCTCTCTCACAGTCATCATGGTTCTCTTGTGCTCGGACAATTGATGAAGTGTTATCTACATTACAACCTGCTATAGTGGAGGTTACTCTCCAGCAAGGAGGTCATCCCGACATCGGCCCTACTACCCTACCTTACGGCATCTCTGTTTCCTGGATCTCGGAAACGGTCTTGCTGCGTAACCCTACCTGTAGCCTCGCCGCGTACCCCACAACATCTCTGTTTCATGGCTCTCAGAAATGGTCTTGCTGGGCAACCCATACCTCTGGCCTCACCGCTTATCCCTTAGCACCTCTGCTGCCTGGCTCTAGACAACAGTCTCACTGCATGTTTCCTACCTATAGCCTCACTACCTGTTCCTCAAGAATTCTATTGTCTGGCTATCGACAATAGTCTTACTACGTGACCCTCGCTAGCAATCGCCCAGCTCTCGAAATCTCTGCCACTTATATTATGGTCAGCAACCTTACGGTTTATTGGTTCGACAACATAGTCTGATGCGGATACTTACACTACCCACATCAGACTGGGGGGAATCCAGCTAGGTGTAGCCCAAGCAAGAAATACCTTCAAGGCGGTTATTAATGAAGACTATGTAGACAGATATCGGTGACATTCCAGATGCGCATGACTACCGCAACAATCGTGTTGAATAACGGTCTTAGAGACTGTATGGCAAAGTTACGCTTCTTAGCTACCTCGATCCGACATTCCATCGACATCAATGTCGTGTAACTCTTTTGCAGCCTCGGTCTGCATGATCGCAGCAACAGTTACGTTGCATCGCACGGATTGGCTCGCACTCCTCTCAATGAAGGAGTATCAAGTCAGCTCAAGCTGCATAGGCAATGTTTGGCTCTTCGCACAACCCCACGACTCTCGTGGGAAAGGTTCGGTCGTTCTCTCTATTATTTAATATATTGGTGCTTTATCTAGTCCGATCTGATTGTCAGCAACCCAATCGCATCAGACTAGGGGGACTTGACGATGCACAGTTTATATGACTAGTTCCAGTCTGATGTCATTGTCCGCGTACCAATAACATCAGACTGGGGGGACTTGATGATATATGGTCCACTAACATGGCCTAGACTGCTCTAGCGCGCCAGCCTGGCCTGGCGCGCTCCTGTCAGCCCTGTCTGGCGTTCCCTTGCGAGCCTTGCTGGGGACTCCCTTGCCAGCCCTGTTGGGGAATCTCCTGCCAGCCCAGCCAGGCGCTCCCACGCTTGGAACTCCCTTGCCATCCTTTCCTGGTGCGCGCCCGCCAGCCTTGCCTGGGGCGCTCCCGCCAGCCCCGCCCGACGTCTCCGGGCGGCCTTGCCCAGCTCCTTGCTAGTTGGGCCTGAATTGGGCTGGCCCAAGGCCTGACCTAATTCCCCTTGACCTAATTGTCCCCTATATATTGAATACTATCTCCTCCATGGAGGGGGATCTTCCCCTTGGCTCAGCCGCCGCCCTATACTCCGGCCGGGTGGCTCAGCCGCCACCCGCCGCCGTCAGCCACCATACTCCACCACTAGCACCAAGATGGTTCTCTCCAGCTATGGAGGTCCATCTCAGATCTTCTAGCTGATCTAACTTGACCGTCGGAGCCCGCTCCCGGGGCACAGTCCCTGGGGCGGCTCTAACGACTTTGCACTGTGATATCCAGATCTCCGCCGCAGCAGAAGACCAGAAGACTCGTCGGAGGTCGATGTCGCATCACTCATAATCATACATATTGTAATCATTAGACTGAATCATAATTTTTACCTGCTCGACGATGTTGAGAGTTCCATCTTTTCCCATGTAGCAGTAGTTCCTCTGCAGGTTTGTTGATCCGTCTTCCTCACTATTTGCCACCATGCATATTTTCCCTTTCTTCTTGTTGTTGTCAATTTCTTCATCTTCATCACCCGAGGAGCACACTTGATGGTCCCTTCTCACTTGAACAACATAATCTCTTGCCTTTTATCTTTCCTCCATTTCTTGAGCCATTCTGAGGTAGAATGCATTGTCCATTACCACGTTCGCTTTGTAGTCTTTGGCAAAGTGGTTTTCCTTGTAACACTTATGGCAAACAATGACTCCATCTTTTTCTTCGGTAGTGGTATCGGAGTCTGAAGGTTTGTTGGTCTGCGGTATCTCTTTTGAAGGAGCATTATGTGGTTGTGAAGGATAATGAGGATTTCTGGGATATCTTGGATGGTTACTCTGCGGGTTGAAATTGTGATTGAAAGGTGGTTTGGTGAACTCTTGGTTTTTATGAAAGGATGGTGGTGGGAGTCTATTGAACTGTTGGCTGACCAGGGAAATGGCATTTTGAAACTCTTCTTCGTCATTAAATTCTGCATCATCTTCATACGACTGCGGTGAGTTGTCATATGAGTGTTGGTATGATGATTATGCGGGATATGGGTACTGAGGAGTTTTGAACTGTGGAGTTTGAGCCATCAAAGCAAGTGGTCCACCCAGGTCTGCACAATCCTTTAACACTTTCGATTCTTGGGCTTGAAGTTCACCATATAGCTTGAACTTTAACACCCAGTTTTGAAAGTACTTGGTTGCGGTCTCGGTGGCCAAAGGGTAGGGGCGATTCGGTCTTTTATGGGAATCGGGTTTATTCATAAGGTTTTAGGCTTGGGGGTGTGACTAAGACCATAGGGTTTCCGGCCACCTTTTCGTGGATATAAAGTTCGTCGGAAACGGACTTAGAACGAAGAAGTTATAGTACTTTGAAGTTGTTGGCAAAATCGGTCCCTGAATGGAAAACCTTGCATTTCAGTCCATGCATGCAAGGTGGCAACTAGGTGGGTACGCCCAGCGTAAGCTGGGGTACGCTCGGTTTACTGTTGGATAAGTGAAACGCGGAAGGTTGAGCAGTATGCCCAGCGTAGTGGAAGTACGCCCAGCATACGCTCAGAGATCCTAAACCCTAATTTTGGGGGTTAAGCACTATATAAAGAACATAATTCCCTAGATATCAACCTCCCTCTCATCCCTAGATATCAGCCTCCCTCTCATCCCTATATAGCCACACTCAGAGATCCAAAACCCTAATCTTGGAGCTTTGTAGGCCATTAGAGAGCATTTTGCTGTTGTGAAGCCATTTTCCAAGCAAGCAAAGAGTAAAGCAAGGTGGTGGTTCAAAGGAGAAGCTGTAGATCCGAGATTGTTGCTTCATTTCAGATCATATTGAGGTATAAAGTATGGAATTTCCTCAAGTATGCTTAGATCTAGTGTAGTTTGGTTTTAGAGTCATTTTGGTTCCAAGTATGGAGCTTTATGGTTCAAATCCGACTCCTAGGCTTAGAGTTGCCACTCTCAGTTCTAAATGAGTTCCTAAGGCAGAAAGTTGCCATCTTGGATGTCTTATTGGGTCCATGCATGAGTTAAGATCATTTTTATGAGAATAGAATGCCATTTTGTAGTTTGGACTTATTAGGGTCATGAAAAGTCACCAAGTCAATGACTTTATTGATTAATACGTTGAAGAGGACTTGGATCTGTGTTTATAGCCGTTGGAATGGAGTATTAAGTGCTTAATGGAACAGTGGAGTACGCTGGACGTAAGTGCATGTACGCGTAGCGTACACACCATTCATCAAGTACGCTTAGCGTACAGAGGAGTATGCTCCGCGTACTCAACAGATATGGGCTTGGTGTGTTTTGGGCCTCGGGTTGGGCCAAGCAGTGGATTTTTGTTCTTTGGGTCATAGGGGGGTCATCAGAAGTCAGATAATTTGGGCCAAGAATATGTTTGGACTTAAGGTAAGGCCCATTAAAGGGATTGGGCCCAATTTAGCAAATTGGGCCATTAGTGGGCCACTAGTGGGTTTGGTAAGCCTACCTAGTGTTGGGCCTTTTATATTATGGTTTTGGGCCTTAGATATGGACCAAGTTGGACTAGGGGTAAAATGGTCAATTTACCCTAAGGAGGATTATTGGTTTTTGGGATAAGTGTTATTTTGGTACTGATAGCTCGAGGAGCCGAAGGAGCAGCAGTTCGGGGAATTGCCAGTTAGCAGCCAGAGGTTTATCTGCGGGATTTCAGCAGTGTGAGGTGAGTCTCCTCACTGTGTGCATGGGTCTATGGCCACAATGCCGACCCATTATGTTTGTGTATAGTAGGAAGACCTGGGGGTTAGCCCTAGGCATTTTTATGATATATGTTCCAGATTACGATCCGATATCGGGCGAGGCCCGAGGTATTTTAGTATGCTAGAGGTCTTTGTGATTCTTGCATGTGTCGGTAGTATGTTCTGGACTAGGGTCCGATGTCGGGGTAAGCCAGAGGAATGTTATATGTTTCATAGTAGATTATACTTGTTGTCCTTGTGATGCATGTATGTGCCTGGTAGGGAGGTGAGTGTGGGCGAGGTCCTGTATCTCATCACTATCCGAGTGTGGATGGGGTTCCATATCTTATCATTTAGCATAGTAGGGGCGAGGACCGTGATAGGAGGGAAGTGAGTGTGGGCGGGAGCCCGTATCTAACTATTAGCAGGAGTGTGGACAGGGTTCCACGACTCATCAGTTCAGGACAGGGGTGAGGCCTTAGGACATGAATACATTAGAGTATGCTTCTTTATGTGCTAGTATGTCATTGTATGTGTTTAGCGGGCAGGGCCCCGAGACAGGCGGGGCCTAAGAGAAACATATATGTATGTTGAGCGCGGCTCGATGCCAAGCGGGGCCTGATGCCGGGCGGGGCCCAATGCCGGAGCGAGCCCGATGCCGGGTAAGTCCCGATGCATCGGGCAGGGGACTAGTATGTGATTATGTGTACGGTATGTGGTAGATTGGGGAACTCACTAAGCTTCGTGCTTACGATTTTCAGTTTTGGTTTCAAGTTCTTCTGGTAGCGGAGGGAAGAGCTCGGGATGACTGCATCGCACACACCAGGATGTTTTAGCATGGTATGTTTTACTCTGATAAAATGAACAAGTGTTTTGAAATGATACTCTTAATTGATACAATGATTTGTGTTTTAGTTAAATGGTATTGATAATTATGGTTTATTAATGATTTAAAAACGAAATTTTTGGTCATGATTTTTGGGATGTTACAAGTTGGTATCAAAGCCTTGGTTTGAGGGATTCGGACACACTCTCGGGTGTGTCTGAACTCAAACTAAGGACATGGTATGGAAATTTTCAAAAGAAAATCGTTTTTACAAAAGAATTTTTAAAAATAAAAAAGAACTTTAAAAAGAGAAAAAGGGTGTGGTGCATGCAATCAGTCGAGCTCAGGTACGTACTCCCAAATTACCCATACAAGTTTATGTTATGATATGTGTATCGGCTTTATGAGAACTGCATGCTAGATTAGGACTAAGGATCTAGGAAGGATGCCTTATGTGCCTGTTATATGTGTATGAGCTTTATGAACTGCATGCTAGTATTGATTAGTGAGTGATATGATGGCCTGAATGAGATATGCTTGATTACGTGTACTCAATGCTCGAATGTTGCTTGCTTTGTGCTTTTAGGAGTTCTAGTTATCTTTTACTAACTAGTAAACGAATATGTTAAGTTACATATTGCGATGACTAAATAATTTCAGAAGGTTGAGTTTAGCCTTATTTCGCAGCTCTCGTTTGAGTCTAACCGTTGTAGGGTAGAACCTCTCATTCGAAGAATTATCTAGTCTTAGTGATATGTAATGGTATTTGCGAGCTAGTTAGGGGGGGATAGCAGGGACTTCTTATGCAGCTGATGGCGGAGAGTGGGTTGGTGATTACCCTAGGGCAAGCCTAGGATGGGATTAGTGTTGGGAGCAATAGTAGTAGTGCAAGGGACTTGGTGGAGTCAAGGCAATCTTTGAGGAAAGTACGGATAGATGTGGAAGGTAGTAGGGGCCCATACTACTGAAAGCAGAGGATCTGTACTCGAATCAAGGAGTGCTGAGATAAAACCAGGAAACTTGTAGTGTGCGTATGTGATCCCTCAGTAGTAATGAGTATTCTGATGGTTATTATGTTGCATGGCAGAATGGTGACGCTACGGGGTAGACCAGTTAGCTGTTCAGGCGCCGGTGAGGGATCAGGCTCGGGTTCAGGAGCCGGGCAGCTCGAGGAGCAGATGAGAGAGTTTATTAAAGCAAAGATTACGCGCAGTATTTTAGACCAGACTCCTATGATCTTCGGTACGGTCAAGGAAGGCATACTAGAGATTTTGGATGAGAAGCTAGGAGCTTTCCGTACTGAGATGGTAGCCATGACGGGGGCGCGTACCCTGACATTACGAGAGTTCAGAGCTTATGGAGCTCGAGATTACCATAGGGCTCGAGACCTCATCGCTAGCAGTAGGTGGTTGGCTGATGTTGCCAACGTTTTTCGTATGATCCGATGTCCCGAGGGGGACAATGTCTGACTTGCCTCCTGTCTTCTAAAGGACAGAGCACGGGATTGGTGGGAGGAGGTTGGACATGTTATTGGGAATGATGCCACGTTGGACGCGATGACATGGAGTGATTTCTCGGCCAGGTTCAAGGCCGAGTTTCCACCAGTGATTGAGGTGAAACAGTTAGCACGGGAGTTCCAGGACCTCCGGCAGACTACAGAGACAGTGACGGAGATCACCGCCAAGTTCAGGGAGAGGGCCCTTCTTGTTCCGCAGTATATGGCGGACGAGGAGATGAAGAAGGCCCGATATCACGAGATGTTGAGGAGCGATATCAAGCAGTTTGTGAGCCGATCCAGCTGCAAGAAGCTGGAGGATATCATCGCTCGAGCTAGAGAAAGAGAGATTGACCTGGAGTCAGATAGGAAGAGGAAACCGGATGAGGTTCAGTTGTCCACAAGTTCAGGCAAGAGACCCAAGGGGTCGGATTCGAGATCGAGAGACTTTCAGAGCTGCAGCCGTTGTGGCAAGTGCGATAGGACACATGAGGGTGCGTGTAGGAGTGGCAGCGGTAGTGATTCTGGTTGCTTCAAGTATGGACGGACTGGTCATTTTAGCAGAGATTGTACAACTACCACCACCCAGGGATCAGACCTGATCTGCTTCCATTGCAGTCAGCGGGGCCACAAGAAGGCCCAGTGTCCGAGTTTGGTTACCACAGGACAGGTGATAGCGCCTTCCCCTACCACGTTGAGGATCACCGACAGCCATCAGGGTCGGGCAGAGGCGCCTACGGTGAGGAGCAGGGCTTTCCAGCTGACCACAGAGGAGGCACGAGCAGCTTCCGATGTTGCAAGTGCGTATCTTTTGATTTCCTGTCAGCTTTTATTTATGATTTTATTGTTATGGTACTGCATCGATATTGGTAAAAGTATTTCAGAACTTTGTGGCCTGATTATGATTGAGTTATATGCCATTTGCATACCTTGGATTTTAAAATAGTAGTTAGAGGTCGTTCCCTTTTAGAGAAGGTTCTCAGGATGCAGTAACTGTAGCAAGTGTGACTAGAACTCGGGATATGTGTCGCTAGTTTTTCAAGAGATGTATTGATTGGTACTGGTCAGTTAGATCACTAGCAGTGGTGAGCGTCGGACTGTGAGCGGATCGATCGTTGGACGGTAAGAAGGATGGGGAATCCTTTCCAAGGCTGTAAGCTGTAAGGAGTTAGTTGAACAGAAGTGGGGGAGAACCATCCAAGTATTCAGGAGCAGAAGTTAGTACGAGCCGGGATAAGTTCGCATCCTGTTGGGTAGGGAAGCAGCCCGATTGACCATTTGGATAGAGTAGTGCAAGAATTGGAAGTTTGGGAAACTTCCCGACGTAGAGTTCGTGTATTCACGACAGTAGATAGTTGGTTTTGGAAACCAGGTCGGAGAATTTACGGCATGACGCGGGTTTAGCCATGATGTAAGACTACGAGATAGTCGTAGCATCCACCAACAGTCAGACAGTCAGAAAAGGGTTGTAAGTCTACGGGATAGCCATAGCATTCATTAGCAGCCTAGTTAGCAGAGTGTGGGGGAGGTCCCATATCTCCTAGTTAGCAGAGTGTGGGCGAGGTCCGTATCTCCTAGTCAGCATGATAAGAGTCAAGATAGGATAGCAAGCTGATATTGGAGGAGGAGTGGGCCTGCATAGCCCTAGAAAGGCGAGACCTGTAGGAGAGGCCGCTCAAGATATAGCTTGGGTGGGACCTTTTGGCGAGGCCCGTGTACTTATAGCTGCGTAGGTGGGACCTGGTAGAGACCGTAGGGTCAAGGTAGGGGATCAAGGATCCCAGCACTTATAGAGCCAGAGTGGCAAGGTAGATAGAGCAGGTTTAGATAGCCGAAGTTTCTTCGGAAGTCGCTGGGAGCGACTGAGAGATTGAGCTTGGGTTCAGTAATCGGTGGGAGTCTGGTAACCCAGATGACGGCAGACCAGTTGGGACCAGGGTGGTCCCGGTTCATCCGGAAAGCGGATAAGAGATAGCAGGATCTTCGGACAGGTAGTGATAAGAAAATTCTGGAGTGGAGCAGCTAGTTGACCGAGAGTTCTAAGTCACTCACAGCTGGATTAAATAATCTCAGAGTAAAGGGTTTGACTCAGTTGCGCAACTCTCGTATGAGTCTAACCATTACAGGGATGAATCTTCTACTTGAAGTGTTATCTGATTTTCACGCTGAGTTGAGCATTCAGCATATGTACATAGTAAGTGGAAGCATTCAGTGGGTAACAGCGAAGGGACCAGTACTGGGAGTGGTTGGAGATTAGTTACAGTGAAGGATTTGTCCTTCGTAGAGACAGGAAAGGTTATCACTTATGTACAGTTGCCATGGGAAGGCCATCGATTGCGCAGGGTAATGGTTGGACCTCAGGAGGTCAAGTGTAGCGGTCCTTTCGGGGATCAGACTGAGCAGACAAGGTTAAGCGTTGTATAAGAATGGTTGTAAACATTCATGCTAGTTTGGAGTGGCTACTGTGACCCATGAGAAGTATCCGAGATAAGTATCCGTAGAAGACTTCGAGGACGAAGTCTAGTTTAAATGGGGGAGAGTTGTAACACCCAGTTTTGAAAGTACTCGGTTGTGGTCTCGGAGGCCAAAGGGTAGGGGCGATTCGGTCTTTTATGGGTCTCGGGTTTATTCGTAAGGTTTTAGGCTTAGGGGCGTGACTAAGTGCATAGGGTTTCCCGCCACCTTTTCGTGGATATAAAGTTCGTCAGAAACGAACTTAGAACGAAGAAGTTATAGTACTTTGAAGTTGTTGGCAAAATCGGTCCCTGAATGGAAAAGCTTGCATTTCAATCCATGCATGCAAGGTGGAAACTAGGTGAGTACGCCCAGCGTAATCTGGGGTACGCCCGACGTAGTGTTGGATAAGTGAAACGCATAAGGTTGAGCAGTACGCCCAGTGTACGCTCAGAGATCGTAAAACCTAATTTTGGGGGCTAAGCACTATATAAAGAACATAATGCCCTAGATATCAGCCTCCCTCTCATGCCTAGATAGCCACCAAGAAACCCTAATCCTCCCTTGTGTGTTCTTGTTTGGAGGCCATTAGGGAGCATTTTGGTGTTGTGGAGCCATTTTCCAAGCAAGCAAAGAGCAAAGCAAGGTGGTGGTTCAAAGAAGAAGCTGTAGATCCGAGATTGTTGCTTCATTTCAGATCATCTTGAGGTATAAAGTCTGGAACTTTCCTCAAGTATGCTTAGATCTAGTGTAGTTTGGTTTTAGAGTCATTTTGGTTCCAAGTATGGAGCTTTATGGTTCAAATCTGAATCCTAGGCTTAGAGTTGCCACTCTCAGTTCTAAATGAGTCCCTAAGGCAGAAAGTTGTCATCTTGGATGTCTTATTGGGTCCATGCATGAGTTAAGATCATTTTTATGAGAATAGAATGCCATTTTGGAGTTTGGACTTACTAGGGTCATGAAAAGTCACCAAGTCAATGACTTTATTGATTAATACTTTGAAGAGGACTTGGATCTGTGTTTATAGCCGTTGGAAGGGAGTATTAAGTGCTTAATGGAAAAGTGACTTAACAGTGGAGTATGTTGGGCGTAAGTGCATGTACGCGCAGTGTACACACCATTCAGCCAGTACGCTTAGCGTACAGAGGAGTACGCCCCACGTACTCAATAGATATGGGCTTGGTGTGTTTTGGGTCTCGGGTTGGGCCAAGCAGTGGATTTTGGTTCTTTGGGCCATAGGGGCGGTCATCAGAAGTCATATAATTTGGGCCAAGAATATGTTTGGACTTAGGGTAAGGCCCATTACAGGGATTGGGCCAGTGGGCCACTAGTGGGCTTGGGAAGCCTACCTAGTGTTGGGCCTTTTATATTATGGTTTTGGGCCTTAGATATAGAGCAAGTTGGACTAGGGGTAAAATGGTCATTTTACCCTAAGGAGGATTATTGGTTTTTGGGCTAAGTGTTATTTTGGTACTGATAGCTCGAGGAGCCGAAGGAGCAGCAGTTCGGGGAATTTCCAGTTAGCACCCAGAGGTTTATCTGCGGGATTTCAGCAGTGCGAGGTGAGTCTCCTCACTGTGTGCATGGGTCTACGGCCACAACGCCGACCCATTATGTTTGTGTATAGTAGGAAGACCCGGGGGTTAGCCCTAGGCATTTTAATGATATATGTTCCGGATTATGATCCGATGTCGGGGGAGGCCCGAGGTATGTTAGTATGCTAGAGGTCTTTTTGATTCTTGCATGTGTCAGTAGTATGTTCCTGACTAGGGTCCGATGCCGGGGTAAGCCCGAGGAATGTTATATGTTGCATAATAGATTATACTTGTTGTCCTTGTGATACATGTATGTGCCTGGTAGGGAGGTGAGTATGGGCGAGGTCCCGTATCTCATCACTAGCCGAGTGTGGACGGGGTTCCATATCTCATCATTTAGCAGAGTAGGGGCAAGGCCCGTGATAGGAGGGAAGTGAGTGTGGGCGGGAGCCCGTATCTCACTATCAGCAGGAGTGTGGACGGGGTTTCATGACTCATTAGTAGCAGGACAGGGGCGAGGCCCAAGTTAGGTGAGGCCTTAGGACAAGAATACATTAGAGTATGCTTCTTTATGTGCTAGTATATCATTGTATGTGTATAGTGGGCGGGGCCCCGAGACAGGCGGGGCCTAAGAGAAACAGATATGTATGCCGAGCGGGGCTCGATGCCAGGTGGGGCCTGATGCCGGGCGGGGCCCGATGTCGGGTAAGTCCCGATGCAGCGGGCGGGGGCCCAGTATGTGATTATTCGTATGGTATGTGGTAGATTAGGGAACTCACTAAGCTTCGTGTTTACGGTTTTTAGTTTTGGTTTCAGGTACTTCCGGTAGCGGAGGGAAGAGCTCGGGATGACTGCATTGCACACACCAGGATGTTTTAGCCTGGGATGTTTTACTCTGATAAAATGAACAAGTGTTTTGAAATGATACTCTTAATTGATACAATGATTTGTGTTTTAGTTAAATGGTACTGATAATTATGGTTTATTAATGATTTAAAAACGAAATTTTTGGTCATGATTTTTGGGATGTTACAAGTTGGTATCAGAGCCTTGGTTTGAGGGATTCGGACACACTCTCGGGTGTGTCTGAACTCAAACTAAGGACATGGTATGAAAATTTTCAAAAGAAAATCATATTTACGAAAGAATTTTTAAAAAGAGAAAAGAACTTTGAAAAGAGAAAAAGGGTGTGGTGCATGCAATCAGCTGAGCTTAAGTAAGTACTCCCAAATTACCCATACAAGTTTATGTTATGATATGTGTATCAGCTTTATGAGAACTGCATGCTAGATTAGGACTAAGGATCTAGGAAGGATGCCTTATGTGCATGTTATATGTGTATGAGCTTTATGAACTGCATGCTAGTACTGATTAGTGAGTGATATGATGGCCTGAATGAGATATGCTTGATTACGTGTACGTAATGCTCGAATGCTGCTTGCTTTGTGCTTTTAGGAGTTCTAGTTATCTTTTACTAACTAGTAAACAAATATGTTAAGTTCCATATTGTGTGGACTAAATAATTTCAGAAGGTTAGGTTTAGCCTTATTTCGCAGCTATCGTTTGAGTCTAACAAGTGTTTTGAAATGATAGTCTGAAATGATACAATGATTTGTGTTTTAGTTAAATGGTATTGATAGTTATGGTTTATTAATGATTTAAAAACAAAATTTTTGGTCATGATTTTTGGGATGTTACATGAACAGTGAGAGAGTGTGGATCTTTCTGTCTCCTTGGACTATCATCTTAGCAGTAGTCCAATGTCTACCCAAACCATTCAGGAATTGCAGGTTTGTTTCGTGATTACTGCGGATTGTACTAGCATTTGACAGCTTCATGATGATGAGGTTGAACCTTTTGAATGAATCGTCAAGACTTTCACCGGGAAGAGCTTTAAAGTTGTTGACCTCATTGAGAGCAGTGGTGAGCTTTTTGTCCTGAGCTTGTTCTGACCCCTGGTAAAGATTTTTTAGCACATTCCAGATCTCCTTGGAAGACTTGTAGTTGATGATGATGTCGAAGTTATCTGGAGCAACACCACATGAGATTTCATAAAAGGCTATGGCGTCTTTCTCCATTTTGTCAAGATCATCATTTGTTGGTCGGTTCATGGCTGCCTGAGCTCCACCTAGTCGTGCCTGAGCACCATCTGCTTTAACGCGAGCGAGAATAGGGACATGGGGTCCTTCTTCCACAGACCTCCATACATCTCTACCGAGCCTCTTAAGATACCTTTTCATTCTCTGAGACCAATGGTGGTATTCACTTGCAAAAAGTATTGGAGCTCTATTCGAGCCTCCAACACTGTTGGAAATGTTCAATGAATAAGCTTGTGCCATATTTCCTTTTTTTAAGAATGAGCTTCAGTGGTATAGAAGGCTTTTTAAAATTAGTGTTTTTTTTTTTAAAAGCAACCACTTTGGCTCTGATACCAATTGTTGAGAGAAAAACTTGAACAAACGTTAGTACAAGATAATAAATTGTGGAATAATAAGTTAATCTCGAAGGATCTTGTTAGCTCAACAATAATAAGTTAGAAGAGTTAGATTGCGGAAATATAAAGGAAATAAATAGCAACAAGTTATATCAAGTAGACACCAAGTTGATTCATAACAAGGTTTGCATGCACACACAAGTTAGTAAGTGTGATCAACTAAAATGAAGAGGGACTCGGTTTATCAGTTAAGATAATAGAGATAGAGATTAACAATCTTGTATTTCAATAAAAGTTTTGGAAGTGGTGGTAAGAATATATGAAGAGGAATGCTCAATTTATCGAGTCCCGAAAGTTACATTGAAATAGTAAAATAATCTAAAGTAACTTTCTACGGTGACCATGAATGGGTCATCGGATATTACAATGTAAGCAAGTAATGTCAGTAAAGCAACATAAACAGTCTTCATGTAAATCTTCACTCTGCGGTTCATGTTTCCAACTCGGCAGTTCTTCAACGTTCACAAAAGGTCTCCGGTAGTAGCTTCTCTGCGGTATCATCAAGACGACAAGTCTGCGGTTCCTTAGCTGAAGAGGGTCACTTTTTGTTTCAACAGAATATATTCTCACGACAAGAGAACTATGCAGCCCAAAGCCCACGAAATTTTTAGGGTTTTCAAGATATTTAATGGTAAGGACTCATGTTCTAGGGTATTTTTCTGAGCCTCTAACATATCTATAACCTCTTGGGAGAAACCCTAGCCTCCATTTTCAATATTTAAGCCTCTCCTCTCCTCTCTCATCCATTTTTAGAGTTTTTGGTGGTTTTAGAGCAATGTTTTCATGCAAGATTGATCCTTGAAGATTGGAAATTGAAGATATCAACATTTATCTACCTTCTAGACCTTTGTAAGTTATAAAGTTCCAAGTTTTATTGAATTTCATCTTTCGATCTAAGTGTATTTGGTGTTTTGGTCCATTTTATGAGTTTTTAGTGAGAGTTGGGAATAAATTTTGCGACTTTATTACTCTCCAAGGTCCCAAGAACATTGTATGTTTCAGATATGGACTCCAACACCTTTTGATCAGTTTAGAATGTTTTCTTGGACCTCATGGACTAAGAAAGTTTTGATTTTATGCCTTCCCTTTCAGCCATGCAACTTATTTTGGTCATTTAGGTCATCTTGGTGTATTAAAGTTTAGATCTTGAAATCTTGAGACACTATTATGGATAAAGTTGGAAACTTTATCCACCTAAACATCATGTTGATTTAGATCTGAAGGTTGGAGTCTTGGACTTAATGGATTTAACTGAGAAAGATGCATTCTTGGTCCCTTTGAGACTTAAAGACTATATCTTGGTTGTTTGGACCATTATAATAGATAAAGTTGGAAACTTTATCCATTATCAAGCTATTTAGGATCTAGATATGAGGTTATGGACCTTGTTCTGAAGAGATTAAGCACGTAATGAAGATTTTTGGCCTTCTGACCAGAAGTCACGACATGACATAGGACGTGTCACAACGTGATGGTGTCTAGAAATGCGAGTGTTTTGTCGTTGCATTCTCACGACGTGGCCAAGGAATGGTCACGATGTGACGTTTACTTTGACTAAGTTGGTCCTTGAGTTTTTGACCCGTTTGACTTTTAGTCAAGCTTGGGTAGAATTGAGTATTTGTCTAAGGATTAGTCTCGGTTTGGTTTTAGGGAGTTTGGGTTGGCTGTTTTGATGTCGAGGTAATAGGTGGGATTTTGTTGAGTAGTTCATGTGAGTCTTCTCACGGTACTTGTGGGTCGAAGGAACCAATGTCGGCCCACTGGATTGTGTTATGTAGAATGCTAGTTGTCTTTGTGACTCTTGCATGATTGATTGGGTTGAAATACACCCCAGGGTTGGGCCCAATATTGTATGTTTGGGTTGAAATATACCCCAGGGCTAGGCCCATTGATATACATTAGGTTGAATGATACCCTAGGGTTGCGCCTATTTATATGTACTGGTTGAAAGATACCCCAGGGTTGGTCCCATTATTGCATGTTTGGGTTGAAATACACCCCAGGTTTGGGCCCATGATTATATGTTGGGTTGGAATATACCCCAAGGTTGAGCCCATTGATTTGTATGGTATGTGGTATTTTGGGGAGAACTCACTAGGCTTTGTGCTTATGGTTTTGTGGTTTAAACATTTTCAGGTACTTCAGAGTTTGGCTTGATCGCACTGCATACCCTGAAAATTTATTCTACAATGATTGTTTATGATCTTACTCTAATGTTTTGAGAACAATTTTACTGATTCCTTCAAGAATTGCATGATAGAATGGCCTGATTTGTGATGCCCTATAGCCTATGAGGAATTTGATGCTATGTTATATTTGGAATCTACATTGGTAGGACTGACTGCTACGTGTATGCTTTAAAAATTGTATACGATTAGGATCATATAGCCCTAGAAGGACTGATTTGGCCTTATTTCCCGTTCTTCATCTGGTTGTGGGCTTAGGGCAGACTCATTCATTCGACAGTCTATATGATCCCATTTTGTGTATAATTTGCATGCATAAGGAAACCGACAGTGTTAGTGAAAGTTCCTAGCATCATAGTAGCAAGTGAATTGGAGGATGACTTTATGTTGTAGGGTGTTATTGCCCGAATGTTGCTTGTTTTGTGTTTTGTAGGACTCATATTGATGTGAGCTAACTATTAAGTTGTCACACCCCCGGACCAGACGGCGGAAACGTCCGGAGGCGGGTGACTTCATTGTACAGTATCATAACAATTGAATATAAATGAAACAGAGCAATCCAAACGCCATACATTGAGATAACAAACTTACATTGTTTACATATTGTATTTGTCCTTCAAATTACACAAAAGAGACATAAGCAGAAAAATTCCAAACTACAGCAAAATAGTCCTGCATCCGCGTCCCTTTTTACCTGCTTACTAGATCCCTGATAATACAAGTCGTTTTGAAAAGCGTCAACTAAAAATTTGGTGAGTTCATAAGCATTTTTGTATAAAATAGTTTTACACTTGTTTAGAATCGTTCTCATTGTACTTTCAGAAAATCCGATATTTTCTATGAAATCGTTTGAAGTCTTGCTTTTAAATTTATGGATATATGCGTGCATGTCGTTACTTTTTGTTCATCCTTATAAGGAGTGACTTTTGAAAAGTAGTATAATTTATGAAGGCGGGTTGTGTTCGAGAATAGTTCTTTTGAGTAGTAATAACCAACAGTTTCCAGAAAATCCCCTATTTTCAAAAAGAATATAGTTGTAAATCTTGTTTTTCTTATCGGGTATAATTGAGTGTGCGTTCTAGTTTATCGTTATCAAAATCGTATAAAATCGTTTACTCCAGAAAATCCTATATTTTCTGTTATAAAATATTCGTAAGTTCTGTTTCCAATTGTGTATACTTGCATATGTGTGTGTTAGTTTATTGTTTTCAAAATCATATACAAACGTTTTCCCCAGGAAATCCCATGTTTTTTGATTCGCAAAATAGCAGTATTAAGACTCTAATACTTGTTAGGTGAAAGAAATCAACATGGCGATTGTGGACATTCCGCGCAATGAAAAAGGACGGTCAACACAACAAATGCGGACCATCACTACCATGCGTAGGGTAGTCAACAAAACGTGCCAAAGTTTATTTATGAGGTTTTCCTTACATAAATTTTCTAGATACAATAACATATTCTAGTGAGTCGTTATAACCATACTAATATGACGGAGACCCGTTTTGGCGTTTCTCATGCACCCACGTGTTGCTTAAAGACATTTGTCACCCTAGACTGGCCGGTCTACCTGTAGCGAACAGCGATGGTGCGGGGTGTCAACCCCGTATAGATCTATACACAAATTCCCGCTCTCCCTCCAGGAGACTCTGGCTATAACTCCTTACAGGACTTTAGACGTACACTAATATTTTTATATTTATGTACTTTTGAGATTCGTCTGACTAGAATACTAACAACTTTTTGAGCAAATCGTTGAGGTCCATTATTTATTAAATAAACAATGATACTTATACTCGTTGACTAGATCTATCGTTTTCGTTTATTGAAATTAATCCACTTTGAATTACATTTATCAAGAATGACCCAATATTAATTAAATGTGTCACGAGTAATTCAAAACTAGGTGCATCTTTGAGAATGGCCCAATTCTTATAAAATGTTCATTATGGATTTATATTTATGAAACATTTAAAAAGGCCCTCGTTTATCCAAAAATTCCATTTTTGGTCCTTTAGAAATTTAGATGTTCAATGATTCTTCAAATCCATTTCATGTTCCAAAAATATGATATATATATATATATATATATATATATATATATATATATATATATATATATATATATATATATATATATATATATATATGTGGACGAAGAATAGCCCAAGATATCAATATTTTCGTAACTTAATACCTTCAAAATATTAGTTCCAATCTTTTGTTTAAACAATTTCCTTGAACAATCCTTGTGACTTTTGGCGTAAGATTTTATGAATGATAATTCATATAAATACTACTTTTTACTTCAAATCAACAATATTTTGTGAAATATAGTTTAAGTTCTTGGGACTTAACCAAAATCTCAAATTTTGGGCTTGTAGAAGGAGTTTCATGAGTTTTAAACACATATATCACAACATGCAAAATATGGACAAGTAAATAGTTGATGATTTCACAAGACCTTTGACTTGTATCCTCCCCCAAAAACAATAGAAATCTCGAAAAAAGTAGGGGTATGAAGCTCACCTTGGTTTGATTTGGTGGGTGATTTGGCTAGATGATGAGGAGTTTCCAAGTTCTAACCTTTGAAGAGTTTGATAAACTCTTTGAACTTGAGGATGTCCTACGCATATTAACACATATTTTTATGTGTAAGTATGATGATACTAACAGAAGAACGTGAAGAATCACTAGCCAAATAAGAGATGCTTACAACAATCTAGGGGATACTTTGAAGAAATCAGATTGAAGCTTGATTACACTTGGAGAGCACACTTTGGGGTTTACCGAATGTGAATATGAGTTTCTGGTGGAAATGGAGAATGGGTTTATGCTCAAAGAGGAGGAGGGAGTGATAAGATGTGCTTGGTTACCTGGAGGATATTACATGTTTATCCGTTACCACCTTGGAAATGGTTGAAATGTTGCATCATAAAGTCAAAGGCATTTGTCTTATTCACATCTCATGGTTTAAAATAATATCTTTTGAAATCTTTAAATATTATTTTAAATGATCAAATTTGGCTTAAAACGGGGGTTTAAGGGGTCTAAGTTATGAAAAATACGAGTTTGATGGAATTCCCGACGTCAAAATACCTCAAAACGATGAAATGGTCCGAAATGGGTCAAAATCCGGAGCCAAAGGGTGAATTCTGGAGTCATATAGTAAATTCCGGAGTCACTTGGTGAGTTCCGAAGTCAGTTCCCAATTTTCGGAGTGTCTCTTCCGAAGTGCGAAGGAGTCCGGTGCGAAACTTCTCGGTGGCTGGTCCTTCCGGCGCGAGGCGAGTTCTTCCGGGCATGCGAGGTTCCGAAGCAAACCTGAAGGCTCCGAAATGAGGTAGTCCGGATGAGAGGCTTATTCCAGAGTCCATTAGAAGATCCAAAGCAGGGAGAGGTTCCGAGATGCGAATCTTCCCGGTTCTTTAGAAGGTATTCCGGACTAAGAGGGTTCCGGACCAAGAAGAGAGGTTCTGAAAATGAATAGTGTATTCCGGAATGGGCTTGTTCTTTCGAGTTTTCTCCTTCCGATTTGAGCTGATTTTGACTAAGGAAAAACTACATAGGGAGATTTGAGAGAGATTTAAGATACATAGAGAGATTTGGGAGAGATTTGAGGTACATGGAGAGATTTGAGATACATAGAGAGATTTAGGAGAGATTTGAGATACATGGAGAGATTTGGGAGAGATTTGAGATACATAGAGAGATTTGGGAGATATTTGAGATACATAGAGAGATTTGGGAGAGATTTGAGATACATAGAGAGATTTGGTAGAGATTTGAGATACATGGAGAGATTTGGGAGAGATTTGAGATACATAGAAATATTTGGGAGAGATTTGCATTCTAACACTACATGGCTCATTAGGAATCATATTGTGCACTTTAATGTGTTAGCACAAGTCTCACAATAGTCATTGCTTACCTGAGGACGGAATTTCCTAGCCAAAAATGCTAGTTGTGACATCATCCCCCTGTTAGAGGGAATTTCGTCCTGAAATTCTTTCGAAAGGTAGGGTCATGAGTGCGGAAATAGGTGAAGGTACTTTTGCTTCATCTGGTCTTCACGTTCCCAAGTGAATTCCGGCTCACGCCTAGCGTTGCCTCGAACCTTCACAATCAGGATGCGGCTTTGTTTTGTGTGCTTAACTTCTCTATCCATAGTTTCGATAGGCTGATCAACGATTAGGAGGTTCTAGCTCACTTTAATCTTGTCTAGTGGAACTGGGAGGGTTTTGTCTGATAGATACTTCCTAGGTTCGACACATGGAATACAGGGTGTACGTCACTAGGCTCGGAGGATAGTTGGAGTTTGTAGGCTACCGGACCGATCCGTGCAAGGATCTTGAATGGTCTGATGCATCGGGGATTTTGTTTACCTTTCCTTTCAAATTGTGTCATCCTTCCCCGAGGGAAGATCTTTAATAATAATCTGATCCCCTACTTGGGATCCCAAGGCTTTAACCTTCTATCTGCATAGCTCTTTTGTCGGTCTCGCGATGTTTGGAGTCGTGTTCTGTAAATCCCCAAAATGCTTGTGTATCAATCAGATCCGTTTGATGGTGCTGAATCCCAATCAAACGGATGATGTCAGATCAAAATAGAAGAGAAGGAGAAGAAGAAGATGATGAATCTTGAATGTATTGATTAGACTGAAGTTCCCTTACACAAGATTCACACACTTACACACACTAACACTCCTCTCTTCTCTCTATTCTGTACACTCCTTTTCTGTTCATCAATCTCTTCCTCACACCCTCACCCCTTTATATATACATGAGAAACATGGGTCGTAAATGGGTTTATGATCGTAAACCTGTTTACGGCCGTAAATGGGTTTACGGCCGTAAACACCCCACCTGGCCGTAAACTTGACCGTAAACTCATAAAACATTACAGAATAATACAATTTCCTGGAAAAGCAAAGTATAAACCATAATATTGACCTAACAATCTCCCCCTTGATTTATAGCTTTCTTTTCTTAATTGATCCAACAAGCTCCCCCTTAAAAGTAGCTGGCTTTTCTTGTTAATCTTCATTGGGAGCTTGGCTTCAGCATTAATCTTCAAATTCTTCACAGCTTCAAGATGAACATGATGAATCTTCAATGAATGACTTCATCTTGAGCAGTTGGGCTTTTCTTCAGAATTTGACATTGAACGCACATTGGGTGAGGAGGCTTCTTGTACTGATTCTTGAAAGATAGTGCTTTCAGCTTGAGAATCTTCAGAGAGAACATCAGAGAGAACAACTCTTCTGGATCACTTCAACAGGTTCAAGATAGCAGCAGACTGATTGAGAAGACTTCAATGCAATCCGTCACATAATCTTCAATTTCAGCTTCACCTTGCTTCTGGGGTTGAAAGATTGAATGTCGAAAGAATAATCTTCATTTCTTGCTCCTTCGAATGAGAATTCTTCGATGATCACGGATGAAGCCTTGACTCAGAAATCTTCGACACAAACTCCATGAGTTTCATCTTCACCTGAATTCACTTTTCAAGACAAAACTAAACTAAAAGAAAACTTAGCACAAAATATTTTTGGGTTTTTCATATTTTCTGAAAAAGAAATAAAATAGAAATATTTTTTAATTAATTAATTAATTTTTTTATTTTTTTATTTTTTTTGGTTTTCAAAATTTTTAATTCTCCCCTAATATTTAAATTAGAAGAAAACTATGAACAAATTTAACAAAAATAAAAATGATATCTAACTTTAAGAGTGATTTGGGATCAAAGTTTTTAGACAGCCTTTATCCGTTTATCAGTACCTCTCCCTTCATGAATAGATCTGGTCAATCGCCGGTATTGTGGTCCACTTAAACACGAAAGATTGTGACAAAATTAGGACATACTACAAGTGACAAGACAATGTGATCCTATGTTCCTAGATAATATTCCTTAAGGACCATTCAGCTGACGACGACCAAAGATATTGTTGTCCACCTAAATTGAGCAGCGAGATCTACAGACAACCTAGTGATTGTTCAATTTTAAATGTACTAGAACATGTTTCCCGCTTCCTGACATACCCCAATAATCAGGAACTTCCAAAGTACTCCTTACTTTAGGTGAGCAGACAATTATTATGAGAGAAGTCAGATTTAGAGTGCATATGCTATACACCCAGGTCGAATCTCTTCCAATCTCGCAGAGGGTGAAACATATGACTAACCAGATTTAGAGGGATTGAGAAGTAGAATGGTGCATATGCTGTGTACTAGGTCGGATTGTTAATCACGCAAAGGAGACAACATGTGGCTAACAGACAGAAAGAATTGCATAGATAGAAGATGCAGAGAAACAGAATTGCATATGTTACAGTCCAGGTCGGATGTATTTCAATCACGCAGAGGAGGCAACATATGACTAACAGAAAGAAAGCAAAAAAATAATTTCCTACAAACCTACTTTATCGGAATTCCCCAGTCACCCCATCAATACCGGAATTAAGGACAAAGTCCGTACATCGAGGAAGAGTTAAACCACGGTTCTAGATACATATTATTTTAGTGTGACCGGTGGATTGTCATGTATATCTCCCTGCTCAACCTATCTGGGCGTCGTATTGTCAGGCTAAACGGATCTATCTAGGTCAAGATTTTTCAAGTCTCTAGATTCCTTAAGTTCATTAATGCCTAGTCAAGTCCATTTTAATCTTTCGTGCCTACCAGCGCATCGAACACAGAGCCTAGACAATTCAGATTCAGTCCCTTACACAGATTCAGATTGCCTGTTATCACATGATTATATCACTTCCCAAAACATCTCCCTCAAGAACATTTCATTAACACCATTTTTTTTCTAATGTTTTTGGATTTTTTTTTTTTTAAATATTCTAATTTTTGTTTTGTTTTTATTTCTCCCCCTAAATTTGTGCATAGGAGAGAAACGAAAGTAAATGCGCAAATTTAAACTATCCTAAAACAAAAACTAGTCTTTAAAGCGAATCAGCTTAAGAAAAACTCAGGAGTATAGAGAAGAAAACTCAAACCGTAAGTCACCGATTGAATTTGCATCCAGAAGGTCTGAGAACAGCACGCGTAATCTCAGAACATATCCGAAAATTCTTCACATCGTTAAGCACTAACCCCATGAGCGATCCCTTCCTTTCTTCCCTTCCCACAAAGGACACATACTCCCAAACAAAGTTATGAATGTTGTACGGTTGAGAGATGTCCCCTATCATGTGCCTGGAACAACCACTACCAACAAACCGAAGTCTGATGATATGCCTCCATAGCTGCTCCAACACAGAGCGGGATCAGTTGGTCTTTGGAACCCAGTCCATTTTGAAACTGGGTCAACCTTTGTCATCTTTGCAAGGAACATTCTCCCACGACATGTTCTGTTTATCACAAACAGAAGATGAAGAAATATTAGAATCATTTGTTGATTTGGGAGAGTGAGCCTTCGGAACCCATTTGTAGTTGGGTTTAACCCATTTCTTTTTCGATCCGATGGGTGGCTCAGTACTTGCTTTTGATCTTGATGTCGGCCGTTGAGATGACTTTGACCTAACCGGTCTTTGTTTCACTGGAGCATCTCTTGGATTGGATTTCTTGGCCGACATTTCCTTCTTGCCCTTGGGATTCAGATTCTTGGCCTTGTGGGTTTGATTCTTGGCCTTCTGCGCATTCCAGTCACCATTGTCTGAACGTGACCTTGAGGGGTTTCTTTTGGAGTATCTCCCTCTTGGCGCGTTCTGCCAGCCTTGTGCATAGTAGGGAACGTATGCGCGATTAGGACAATTTCTGGCAATGTGTCCAGGTGTTCCACAGTGAAAACATGTCTTTTTCTTCACTGTGAAGTTGTTTCTTCCTGCCCCTGGTGGCGTATCCTTGCCTTGTCTCTTATTGTTCCCACAAGCACAATTACAACAGGCACTCTGTTTCACTGGAATTGGTGGCCTGTATTTCTCAATAGCAGGTTGATCAGAAGCAGCTGAGTTCGAAGCAACAGATTCAGAGCTCAAGGAGATGTTGGTTTGTTCAATGGTTTTCTCCTTGTTCTCATCCTCTGCTACTTTACCTACACATGAAGTAGATGTGCTAGAAACAGGAACATCAGTATTTTCAAACAAATCATCAAATATGTCAAAAAAAATTAACTCAACATGATCCGATGCAGAAGCATCACAAGATGTATCATCAATTTTAACATCAGAAACAATAGAGTTTTCATTCGAAACAAAAACATCAGGTTCAGACTCAGTTTTGTTATCAGAAACAGATCCTTCAACTTCGTGCTTTGACTGATCTAAGGATTGATCTGTAGGGGAAGTAGAAACGTTAGTACTTTCAACATTAATAAATCCTCCTGAAACAAAACCAGATGGCTTGCCATAAACCATGAATGATTCGTTGGCAATATCCTCTTTAGACAAAGGTTGATACTGATATGTATGATTAAAAGGAGGAGGTACATTATCGTATCCTAAACCCTTTTGTTGGTTTCGTTTGAATTGCAGACAATGGTCAATCATGTTGGCAACTACCTCGCTTGATACATCAAACCTTTTAAAATCAAAATTTGCAGTTTCAAATTGTCTCAGTAATGTATCAAGCTCAGTAATTAACTCATCATTCTGTCTCTTGATATAATCATAATTTTCATATTTTTCACTGTAGTCTTGCTGAATTCTCTTAAAGTCCTTTATTTTTGTTTCTAACTGGGCCTTTAGGGGTTTTTGTCATTTCCTGAGTTGATATCCTTCATATCTCAGGTCCTCAACTTCTCTTTTTAATAAATCAATTTGTTCCCGAACAAATTTAATCGTAGCTTCACATGATTGAGAACATGAAACTTCATTGACCGGAAGGTTTGCGGAACTCATTGTTTTTCCACACTTCAAAGCGTCAAGTTCTTCAATTACAGCAACAAGACTAAGACGATTGAGATCTTTTGTCTTCTTGATGACATCCACGTTCATATCCCACGACTTTGGAAGTGCATTCAGCAGCTTTTTATTTATCTCAGGTTTAGTCAAGAAAATTCCAGCTATACTCATCTTAGTAGTAAGTGTAGTAAATCGCTGCAACTGAGCTTCCAGGGTTTCTCCAGGGATATAGTTGAACATGTTGAATTTTTGTCTTAACATATCCTGACTCTCTTTCATGTCTTCATTTCCCTTGTTGACCTCAAAAGCCATTAAAAACACAACTAGAAGCCAAAATCAAACTTAAAAGTCAAACTTAAATTTAAAAATGTCCTTTGACTATAAACCTCAAAAGTCAACCTTAAAAGTCAAACTCAAAAAGTCAAGCTTGAAAAGTCAAACCGAAAAGCTAAATTTGAAAATTTAAAAGTTAAACGAGAAAGTCAAAGTTTAAAGTCAAATGTCAAACTTTAAAAGTCAAAGTCAAAATTTTAAGTAAAAAATCAAAAATAAAAGTCAAAATTTAAAAACTAAAATATTTGGTTGAAAAAGAAATTTAAAAATGAATGAAATTGATTTTTGGGGTTAAAAGTGTTAAATTTGCGAAAGTGGTGCGACAGGGAGTGTTTATGAATTAAATTTCGAAATGTTCTTCCATCTAGTAAGCTAGGTCAGCTGGTAAGGCGTGTGAAGAGATGAGGCGAGAAACCCGGGTTCGATCCCCGGCACCCCCCGATTTCGTTTCCTATTTTTTAGATGCGAAGGCGAGGCTGCTGCTTGCGAGGACGAGGTGCGAGGCGCGAGACCGAGGCTGCTGAACGAGAAGGCGTGCGAACCGGAAACGCTGCTGGACCGTACACGTGCGAGCCGTAAACTCGGAGGGCCGTAATCTCGGACTGCAAACTCCGGGGCCGTAAACTCCGGAAACCCTAGCTGATGGTCGTAAACACTGCCACTCCCTCGCTGGTTACGACCAAAAAGAACGATTTTTGCCCCTTTTTGCTCCAAAACTCGATCAAAAACCCTTTTTTATGAAAAACGTGAAGAACAAACCCCCCTTATTTTTCATAGATCTATCCAAAAACGCAAAAATCTTTCGAAAATAAGATCAAATAAGCTCCAGATCTGACAAAATTGACTGATACAATCTTTGCTCTGATACCAATTGTAAGTCCCCAAAATGTTTGTGTATCAATCAGATCCGTTTGATGGTGCGGAATCTCAATCAAACGGATGATGTCAGATCAAAATAGAAGAGAAGGAGAAGAAGAAGATGATGAATCTTGAATGTATTGATTAGAATGAAGTTCCCTTACACAAGATTCACACACTTACACACACTAAAACTCCTCTCTTATCTCTATTCCGTACACTCCTTTTTTGTTCATCAATCTCTTCCTCACACCCCTCACCCCTTTATATATACATGAGAAACATGGGCCGTAAATGGGTTTACGGCCGTAAACCTGTTTACGGTCATAAATGGGTTTACGGCCGTAAACACCCCACCTGGCCATAAACTTAACCGTAAACTCATAAAACATTACAGAATAATACAATTTCCTAGAAAAGCAAAGTATAAACCATAATATTGACCCAAGATGTTCGGGTTTGGGACTATCCTTTCCGTTGTTTCTCGAATAATCTCGGGTCTAGTGAGTGTGCTATTGGGCGTTTGTCCTCTTTCCAGTTGGGTGTCTCCCACCTCAGCCCAACAGAGGATGGTCTTCACCTCTGGCCATGCAGGGCCTCGAAGGGTGCAACTCCTATGCTCGAGTGGTAGTTGTTGTTATATGAGTACTCCATTAGAGGCGGGTGGGTATCCGAAGCTTTGTCAACCCCGGTCTCGTCAAGTGGGATTTCTAGAGCTTCGGTGGTCTGACACTTATGAGCGTTGAATATATGGAAGGTGAAAAGTCTGAAACTGGGATCTTAGGTTAATTGGAGGCTATGGGTTATCGGGCCTATCTTGGCGAGGACTTTTGAATGGTCTTCTAGGGATCGGAATTCTGGTGTCCTAGAAGTAGAGTTTTCTGGGCCCTAAGAGTTGGTACTATGGTCACCAAGGTTGAGTTTGTGTATGATGTAGTTGACCTTATGAGTCTTAGATTATTTTGGGAGTTTTCTTCCTATGGTTTTCCGAGCTAATGGTAGGTCGGCCTCTGCCATTTCCTTGTTGTTAGTTGAACAAGTCTCCGATTCGGGGTAGGGAGTATCGATCCTTAAGGATGGGTTTTTTTGGCTTATTCGTAGTCAGTGGTGCTTATGGTAATTTCGCCTTTCTTCCTTATGAGTTAGATAGGTGCTTCCTTCGGTTAGGGACTTGGTCTCATGTTTCCTTTAATAATTATGTCGATCTTGTGATCAGACACTATCTGTTCTTGTGACCGTGCTAAGTGATATCGGGTGTTTGGTTATTAGGGTGGTTCCAGGAGTCGAGGCGATTCTATCTCCGCTTAGCACATGGTTGAGGTTTCCAAATGGATTTTTGGGAATCTCTGGAGGAAGGTTGGAAGCCTTTTGGATTCCCTTGATGCCTTTTGCTTCTTGATTTTTAATCTTTATTGGGGCTAGGAAAGAGCGTGGTACTTCTTACACAAGGACTTAGGTTTCTGGTTGCTAGGGATTTGTCGTTACCGGCTGAAAGAGTTTTTGTTATCCAGTTGAGTAAGACGAAAGTCTATTTGCAGTGCTCGAGGGTTGTAAGGTGTAAATCAAGCCTGTCTGTGCCAATTGATGACATTGGACTCCTTGTTATAACAGGTGTTACGTCGATTGGGGAGTATTGGTTGTTAGGAATGACAGGGTGTTCTACGTTCGTGTTCTTAGTACTACTAGTTTCGTTTTTGTTGTTACCATTGGGTCTATTTTGTTCCTGCTTGCTAGGTGTTTTAGTAACACAAGGGCGCTGCCAAAAGACAAGGAAATTCGTAATCCGAATTCTGCCAGGTTTTTCTACTATAGATGGATGTGACTTAACCGTATATACTTAGGGTTTCTAAAAGATAATTGACTGCGAGGTTCTGTCCTAATCGATATTCAGCCCAGGGACAGGAAAATAAGGCGGAATCACACACTCTTAGTTTGTGGAATCCTAACTATATATGATACTAACATTCAAATGGAACCATCATGGTCCGTTCGTAAGGATCTCTAGCTTCCCCGTGATTTACAGGATTTGCTCTAATGAGGAAACAGTTTTTGGATTATGTTTTTAATTGACAAAACTTTTTTTTTGTGATAATTTGATGCCTAAAGTTAATCGTGGGAATGTACCAAAAACTGCGGTAGGGTTCCTTGTCGCCTCTTCCTGTCTAGTTGTCAACTCCTCCGTCAGTCATCTCTGTTGGACAATCTCTCTTGAAATGTCCTGTTGCACCGCATTTGTGACATACTGGGCTTACTTCTGGGTTAAGGGTCGGAGTGACGCATGGGGTCGGGGCCCTACAGTAGCGGGAGGTGTGCCCCATTTTGTTGCACCTTTTGCAACGAAATTTCCGGCAGGCTCCCCGATGATGGTATTTTCACTTGTTGCAGTGTGTAATGTTCCCAAGATATGATTGTCTCGATGTGGGAGGAGTAGGGTTAGTAGGGGTAGGGACTGCTCCCTCTTGTTGCCTTTTAGTAAGCCTCTGAGTCGAACTGCCTCCTTTTTCATCCCCGAACTTTCGTTTCTTGTTCTTAGGTTTAGGTTTTATAGTGCATTGGTGAGTTGTCCTTCGTTGGTTTCCTTGGTTGTTGTTACGGTTGGAATTATCGACACTGCTTCCAATTTCGTTTGTGTTGTTGGCATGGAAGTATGCCATGACGGCTGCCACGGCAGCTGTTACAGTGGCTTAGAAAGTGACGGAGTCTATTCGTAGGACCGGTGCATCATCGGGGTACTGGTTATCTTCATGAGAAGTCATGACTCTGTTGCACACGAAAAGTGAGCTTGTAAGTACTCGTAGTTAATTCCAAGTGATTTTACTCGTATAATCTTAACGAGCTGGTGCTAATTGCGTCAACCTACATCCCCATGATGTAGTTATGGTAGAGAGTGGAAACATATATTATATGACGTTAAGTCCGTCAAAATAGCACATAGTTAGCAATATAGTTAGCGGATTTGGTTGTATGGATTCTTGGAGGGTGTACTCCTCTTGGTTTACTATTACTGGTTGCGATTAAAGGCATTATGAACCTAAGGCGAGTAGTGCGGTGATCCTCTTTTATCGACATGGCGCACAAAGTGCTTGGCCATTTCACTTATATTATGAGTGCCCGTTTTTTGTTCCTTACACTGCTAAGGCTATCCTAGCCTTGATTGCTATGAGTTGTGGTCTCCAGATGACCACTTCTTCATTCAAAGAGTGTAAATGGTCTGCATAGTTTTCTAGTCCTACTTGTGGGTTTCGTAATGCATTTGGAACAGTGTTCTTGTTACTTGTGGGGGATCGGATTTACATTACTGGACACCGGGATTTGTTTATGGTCTCCATCACTCCATGACAGAGAGTTGGAAACCAGGAGTCAATTCGGGTTACTTGTGGCCCAAACGGAGGTGATGCTTGATTCGTGAGGATGTTGGCTATCGGAGTTCGGTGCACGTCGATTGTGGATCGGATTGTCTTTTGCGGAGATGCGCCCTGAACCAGGTAGGAGTCAATCACTAAGCTTGTCCTTGCGTGGTATTGTTTTGTTTCTAGGTATGTCCATTCCAGGGGCACTTATATTGGGTGTTTATGTATCTGGGAAGAGAAATGTGAAAGGGCCTCTTGTCTACTCCCAATTAGGTAAAGCTCGTTAAGGGTTTCCTTGGCGCTTTCATCCTTGTTGGGCTCTTAGTCGGAATCCTCCCTTTCACAATTCATCTCTTGGTATTCCTTAAGTTCCACTTCTGAGTTTTCCTCATGGACTTCTTTTGGTCTCTCCTTGCCCCATCCACAAATCATCGTGACAGGGTAGTAGAAGCCTTGGTGAGGAATTTCAACTATGTTGTTTGTGCAAGAATCAAGGTACGAGATATATGGGGAAGGTTTAGGTGTGGGAGGGGTTTATAGTATCCTAAAATACTCCCATAGTATTTTAAACTTGATGTTCGATTCTAATGTTCTCTTGTACGTATAGTTGGTAGGTTTTAGGTTTGTTGCAACACCACCATCACTCCCAAACACATGTTGGTCATGTCTCAAATAAATATAGTTGATCAGGATATATTTATCCCAGATATGATTACATAACTGCCCAGGTTTGACTGTAGTGTTCAACCTGTAGTTACTTTCAGTTTCTTCTCCTTATGATATTGCGCTAGTAAGTATGTATACTTTTATAAAATACTTATATCTTTAAAGCATACTCTTAGTCAGAGTGTTTTAGTCCCGTTGTATTTATAGTTGTATATCTTGTATGGCTAGATATACTAGTTCACTATAAACAATGCTCTAATACCAATCTGTCACACCCCCGGACCAGACGGCGGAAACGTCCGGAGGCGGGTGACTTCATTGTGCAGTATCATGACAGTTGAATATAAATGAAACAGAGCAATCCCAACGCCATACATTGAGATAACAGACTTACATTGTTTACATATTGTATTTGTCCATCAAATTACACAAAAGAGACATAAGCAGAAAAATTCCAAACAACAGCAAAATAGTCCTGCATCCGCGTCCCTTTTTACCTGCTTACTAGATCCCTGATAATACAAGTCGTTTTGAAAAGCGTCAACTAAAAATTTTGTGAGTTCATAAGCATTTTTGTATAAAATAGTTTTACACTTGTTTAGAATCGTTCTCATTGTACTTTCAGAAAATCCGATATTTTCTATGAAATCGTTTGAAGTCTTGCTTTTAAATTTATGGATATATGCGTGCATGTCGTTACTTTTTGTTCATCCTTATAAGGAGTGACTTTTGAAAAGTAGTATAATTTATGAAGGCGGGTTGTGTTCGAGAATAGTTCTTTTGAGTAGTAATAACCAACAGTTTCCAGAAAATCCCCTATTTTCAAAAAGAATATAGTTGTAAATCTTGTTTTTCTTATCGGGTATAATTGAGTGTGCGTTCTAGTTTATCGTTATCGAAATCGTATAAAATCGTTTACTCTAGAAAATACTATATTTTCTGTTATAAAATATTCGTAAGTTCTGTTTCCAATTGTGTATACTTGCATATGTGTGTGTTAGTTTATTGCTTTCAAAATCGTATACAAACGTTTTCCCCAGGAAATCCCATGTTTTTTGATTCGCAAAATAGCAGTATTAAGACTCTAATACTTGTTAGGTGAAAGAAATCAACATGGCGATTGTGGACATTCCACGCAATGAAAAAGGACGGTCAACACAACAAATGCGGACAATCACTACCATGCGTAGGGTAGTCAACAAAACGTGCCAAAGTTTATTTATGAGGTTTTCCTTACATAAATTTTCTAGATACAATAACATATTATATTGAGTCGTTATAACCATACTAATATGACGTGTAACATTCGGATTCCCAGGTATCTTATTTTAAGTATTTACCTTGAGTTTTAGGGAGGGACTCGGCGAGTAGGTGCTCAGACTCGCCGAGTAGGATCGCGAATTCTTGTCTGGATTAATGAGGGACTCAACGAGTCGATGCGTGGACTCGGCGAGTCCGTGCTGTAAAGTGAAACCCTAAATCTCAGGGCCTGAGCCCTATTTAAAGGCCTTTATGGCCTCCATTTGCGGCAACTTCACCCCTGAGAAACCCTAGAGAGCAGAGAGATCGTTTGTGGTGCAAGAGGAAGGCTAACTCACCATTTCTTGTGTGTTTTAGCAAGAAGGAAGGAGGTAGAACAAGCTAGGCTGATTGTGGAGCTTGGATCTGTGTTGTTCTCACTGAGATACACGTTTTGAGGTACAAGTTCCTTCCCATTTCGTGTATTTGATAGATTCCTTGAATCTAGGGTTTCCTTTGTACAATTTTGAGTTAGATTGTGAAGCATGTGAGGTCCCTTTGAGTATAGATGATAGATTTGGACCTTGAGAGGTACAAAAGGTCCCAAGCTTCCAGCTTTATGAGCTTTCATGAGAGCCTTGAGAGTAAAACCCCATTTAAATGGTTATTTCTTCATTTTTGGTCTTATAAGCATTGCATGAACGTAAAGTTTGAACCTTTACGTGACTTTCGAGTGTTAGAAGGTTGGATCTACTGGTTGGTGAAGCAGATCTGACCTCAAGAGATCTTTTGAGAGTTTTCATGGGAGGAACTCGCCGAGCCCATAAGGGACTCGACGAGTCGAGTCGGGTTGCCCCGCGACTCGCGACCTGTGACGACCCGTGGAGTATAGGGTTGAATCAGCGAGTCAAGTGAGGACCAGGGGCGAAGAGGACAGGCATGTACTCGCCGAGTCACTCTAGTGCACTCGGCGAGTCCGATCAATGTTGACCGTTGACTTTTGTTGACTTTTAGGGTTTAGTCAGTGTTTGGACTTATGAGCCATTAGAGGGGTAGAATGGTCTTTTACCCTTCTTAGAGAACTTATAGAGAGGGGTTGGCCTAGCCTTTAGAAGTTGTATTAATTAGAGTAATTATTTATGTGATTAGGCGAAGGCTAGTGCAGTATTTCAGAGTTCGAGGTTTACCGAGTTACCCGAGGTAAGTCTTCTCACTATACTTTACCTTGAGTGGTAAGTAGAGTTATGTGACAGAGTATTTTGTATGCTATGTATGTGATGTGTTGCACTGCATTATTTCTATTTGATTTATGTTGTGTGTATTCCAGAGTTTACAGAGTTAGGACCGGAAGGTCCACAGAGTTAGGACCAGAGGGTCCACAGAGTTAGGGCCAGTGGGCCCACAGAGTTATAGCCTCGAGTGGCTAATATGTGTTATATGTGGTATTTTGGGGAACTCACTAAGCATTTATGCTTACGGTGTTGTGTTATGTGTTTCAGGTACCAGTGAGGATCGTGGGAAGGCGCCGACATGATCAGTACACACATGAGGAGTTTTTATACATTATGATCTTGGGATGTGTTTCTATGGATTGATATATGATACAATAAGATTTTTATAATATCTATGAATGAAAGTATGCTTTTAAAAATGTGAAAAATTGTTTGAAAAATCACGGTGTTACAAGTTGGTATCAGAGCCTTGGTTTGAGGGATTCGGATGCACCTTCGAGCGCATTTGAACTCAAACTGAGGATTTGAGGAATTTTTCGAAATAAAACAAAATTTTTCTAAAAGAGTAAAAGGATTTTGAAAAGAGCAGAGCAGAGCAGTGTGTACGATCAGCCAGCGCCCGAACGGTGATTTCCCAAAATACTCTTACATTATGTGTTATGAGATATTATGTGGTACGTTATGCATGCTAGAGTAGGCTAGGTATTCATGGTTAGGACTAGAGTGGGCCTGATTTGTGATGCCTTAGCCTAGGAGTTATTGCTACTATGAGATACTTCGAGAGTAAGTAGGTAGCAGCGAGGAGCTTATGAGTGGTCTACCGGAGAGTAGCCTGGGTTTAGTGAGATATAAAGTACTTGTGATCTGGGATCCTAGGAGGAGGACTCGGGGTGAATACCGATGCGCTGTGGAAGGTAGTATAAGGGCCCGTACTACTGGAAACACCGGATTGGTGAGCAGTCCAAGTAAGAATCCTTAGGGTACTAAAGAGCAAGTAGGGTTGGGTATCGAGTGCGAGTATACTCGAGCGAGTCTCTGATTTCTTTTGTGTTGTATTTTAGAGACATCATGGTTGGGACGCGCCGCCACCCAGGAGGCAGTGGTACCAGTGATGAGGAGATCCGTAGGTTGATTCATGGGGAGGTGGCTGCTGCCATCCGAGCCGAGATACCATAGATGTTTGGGTCTATCAAGACCACCCTGATCGAGACTTTTGTCGAGCGTTACGCTGCTCTTACTGATGCTGCTGTTGCTGCAGCCACCGCAGCCGTCGCTGCTGCGAGACCGCAGGGGGGTGACTCGTTGCTGTACCGAGAGTCCAGCAACACGAAGCCACCAGAGTTTGATGGGACGCAGGATCCAATCGCTGCGATGAGATGGATTTCTAATATTGAGGGATGCTTCTATACGTGTTCTTGTCCGGAGCATCTGAGAGTTCGGTTCGCGTTGAACCAGCTTCGCTTGGGAACGAAGGACTGGTGGAAGTTTGTGACAGCGCACTACTCTTCTGCAGAGCTTGTCGCGGTGACCTGGGAGAGGTTCACCGCTATGTTTCGTGATGAGTACGTTCCCTCGATGGAAAGGGAACGTTTGGCCCAGGAGTTCTTGACCCTCAAGCAGGGTACCGAGTTTGTTACTGTGATCACCAGGATGTTCCATGAGAGGGCGATGTTCTGCCCTGAGCACGTGTCTTCCGAGCAGGCACGCATGAGTCGGTATTTGAGCATTTTGAGGAGAGACATCCGTAAGTTCGTGGCGAACTCGTCGTACCGGACATTTGCCGAGCTTCAGGCAAATGCTCGGAAGAGGGAGATAGAGCTTGAGACTCAGGCTAGGGATGAGGCAGAGTCTCAGACGAGGAATCGGCGACCGGCACAGTCCCAGCCGGCAGCCAAGCGGGCCAAGCCCGCCGATTCGAGATCAGGGAACCAGAAGAGCCGCACTTGTGGCAAGTGCGGCAAGAGTCATGAGGGGGTTTGCAGAACAGGGTCTTGCTACAAGTGTGGCAAGGAGGGGCACATGGCCAAGGATTGACCCAAGGGGTTTGCAGTCTGTTTTCACTGCAACCAGACAGGACACCGGAAGGCCGAGTGTCCACAGTTGCGGGGTTCAGCCCAGGGAGCATCACAGGGATCTGCCCCTGCTACCGTTCGAGCTGCAGAGAGTCGGCCAGCGAAGGCCGAGGCGCCAAAGGCTCGCGGGAGAGCCTTCCAGTTGACAGCGGAGGAGGTCCGCGCAGCGCCAGATGTTGTGGCGGGTATGTGTTCTTTCATCTATTTATTTTGATATTATGGTGTTATGCTTATATTGTGATATGCGTATGTACATTTCTTGTGAGTTCTGTACCTGCTTTGGTGTTATTTGACTCGGGTGCGAGTCGGTCTTTTGTGTCGTTAGCCTTTAGTCAGCACATCAGTATCTGTCGAGAGGTGTTGAGTCGACCTTTGCGAGTTTCCATAGCTGACGAGAGAGCGGTATATGCCACTGATGTGATCCGAGGATGTGTACTCGAGATCTTCGGCGTTGAGTTTCCGATTGATTTGGTCCCGATTGCGATGGGAGATGTATGTGTCATCGTAGGCATGGACTGGTTGAGCAGGTTTGGAGCGGTTATCGACTGCGAGCGACAGTTGGTGACCATACGAGACCCTAGTGGGGGAGTTCTTACGGTTTATGGCGAGGGTACCCGTTCTGGTCAGCATTTTGTTCGGCCGCTAGAGCGAGGCAGAGCCTACAGCAGGGCTGTAGTGGGTTTGTGGCTTATGTGGTGGATACGAGAGTAGATGCAGAGAGACCGAGGTCAGTCGATGAGGTCCCGATAGTGCGTGAGTTCCCGAATGTTTTCCCCGAGGAGTTGTCGGGCGTGCCTCCCGAGAGACAGGTAGAGTTTCGCATCGATTTGGTTCCGGGGGCAGCGCCTATCGCCAAGGCGCCTTATCGCCTTGCGCCGCCAGAGATGCAGGAGTTATCCTCGCAGCTTCAGGAGCTGCTGGGGAAGGGGTTTATTCGACCGAGTAGCTCGCCGTGGGGAGCGCCGATCCTTTTTGTCAAGAAAAAGGATGGTTCACACCGGATGTGCATTGATTACCGGGAGTTGAACAAGTTAACGGTCAAGAACCGTTACCCACTGCCGAGGATTGATGATATGTTTGATCAGTTGCAGGGAGCATCTTGGTTCTCCAAGATAGACTTGAGGTCTGGATATCACCAGATGAGGGTGCGAGATGAGGATATCCAGAAGACGGCGTTCAGGACTCGTTATGGGCATTACGAGTTCGTGGTGATGCCTTTTGGGCTCACCAACGCACCGGCAGCGTTCATGGATCTCATGAACAGGGTGTGCAGACCGATGTTGGATCGATCGGTGATTGTATTCATCGACGACATACTGGTGTATTCGAGATCCAGAGAGCAGCATGAGGAGCATTTGAGGGAGATTCTCGGAGTTCTGAGATCGGAGAGGCTTTACGCCAAATTCTCCAAGTGCGATTTCTGGTTACGAGAGGTCCAGTTCTTAGGACACCTCGTCAACCAGAATGGGATATTGGTCGATCCGGCCAAGATTGAGGCGGTGATGAGTTGGGAGGTGCCGAGATCCCCCACCAAGATCAGGAGTTTTCTGGGGTTGGCTGGCTACTATCGGAGATTTATCAGGGATTTCTCCAAGATCGTCGTGCCTCTCACCAGGTTGACCCGGAAGGGTGTGGCTTTTTCGTGGGGACCAGAGCAGCAGACCTTGTTTGAGACACTTCGCCAGAGGTTATGCGAAGCCCCGGTTTTAGCCCTCCCAGAAGGGATGGAGGATTTTGTGGTGTATTATGACGCATCGATATCAGGGTTGGGTGCAGTACTTATGCAGAGGGGGCATGTGATAGCGTATGCATCGAGGCAGCTGAAGCCTCATGAGACGAGGTATCCCACCCACGATCTGGAGTTGCGGGCAGTGGTGTTCGCCCTAAAGATCTGGCGTCACTATTTATATGGGGTTCGGTGTACCATATACACGGACCACAAGAGCTTGAAGTATTTGATGGATCAGCCCAATCTGAATATGCGCCAGAGGAGATGGTTGGACGTGGTAAAGGATTACGATTGTGAGATCCTGTACCACCCGGGCAAAGCTAATGTTGTAGTTGATGCCCTGAGTCGCAGGGCGGAGAGTGACCCGATACGAGATGTTTGTTTGAGATTGACAGTGATGACTCCGGTGTTGGACACCATTCGGGAGGCCCAGGCAGAGGCCGTGAGACCGGAGAACCGCAAGAGAGAGCGGGTGATTGGACAGGTACCTGAGTTCGTTACCGATAGCCGTGGGCTTATGACCTTTCAGGGTCGGATTTGGGTGCCGTATGCAGGCGGGACGCGCACCACTTTGATGGAGGAGGCGCACCGATCGAGGTTCTCGATCCATCCCGGGGCCACTAAGATGTATTTGGATATGAAGAAAGATTATTGGTGGCCCTGTATGAAAAGGGATGTAGCATGGTTTGTTGAGAGGTGCTTGACCTGTCGCAGGGTTAAGGCTGAGCACCAGCGTCCGCACGACAAGTTGCAGCCACTTGAGGTTCCCCAGTGGAAGTAGGAACAGATTTCCATGGATTTTATCACCAAATTGCCAAGGACCGCGAGGGGTGTCGACGCGATTTGGGTGATTGTCGACCGGCTGACGAAGAGCGCTCACTTCCTTGCTATCAGTGAGAGCTCTTCTGCAGAGAGATTGGCAGAGTTGTATGTGAGGGAGGTGGTATCGCGGCATGGAGTACCGATCTCGATTGTGTCAGACCGAGATGTACGTTTCACTTCTAGGTTCTGGAAGAAGTTCCATGAGGAATTGGGTACGAGGCTGCATTTCAGTACCGCTTACCACCCACAGACGGATGGGCAGAGTGAGCGGACGATTCAGACGCTCGAGGACATGCTCCGAGCATGTGTGTTGGACTTCGGGGGAAGTTGGGACACGTATCTACCGTTGGCTGAGTTTTCTTATAACAACAGCCACCATTCGAGTATTGGTATGCCTCCCTACGAGTTTTTATACGGGAGGAGATATCGGACTCCCATTTGCTGGGGAGAGGTAGGGCAGCACGTGATGGGCAGCACTGAGATAGTGCTTCAGACGACCGAGCAGATACAGCAGGTTAGGCAGAGGTTGTTGACGGCTCAGAGTCGCCAGAAGATTTATGCGGATAGGCGACGATCCGAGCTTGAGTTCCAGGTGGGAGACTTCGTACTCCTGAAAGTGTCCCCTTGGAAAGGAGTGATTCGATTCAGGAAGAGGGGCAAGCTGGGGCCCCGGTATATTGGCCCGTTCAGGGTGACCGCGAGGGTGGGAAAGGTAGCATATCGTCTAGAGCTACCTGAGGAGTTGAGCCAGATTCATGATACATTCCATGTGTCTCAGTTGAGGAAGTGTATAGCCGACGAGTTGGCGGTGGTGCCACTGGAGGATATTCAAGTGAATGCGAACTTGAATTATGTTGAAAGGCCAATCGCGATCCGGGATCGGAAGATCAAGGTTCTAAGGAACAAGGAGGTGCCCCTGTTGTAGGTCCAGTGGCAACATCGGAGAGGGTCCGAGCTGACTTGGGAGCTAGAGTTGGAGATGCGGGAGCAGCATCCATAGTTGTTTGCTGAGTGAGACTTCGAGGGCGAAGCCTGATTCTAGTGGGGGAGAATTATAACATCCGGATTCCCAGGTATCTTATTTTAAGTATTTACCTTGAGTTTTAGGGAGGGACTCGGCGAGTAGGCGCTCAGACTCGCCGAGTAGGATCGCGAATTCTTGTCTGGATTAATGAGGGACTCGACGAGTCGATGTGTGGACTCGGCGAGCCCGCGCAATAAAGTGAAACCCTAAATCTCTGGGCCTGAGCCCTATTTAAAGGCCTTTATGGCCTCCATTTGCGGCCACTTCACCCCTTAGAAACCCTAGAGAGCAGAGAGATCGTTTGTGGTGCAAGAGGAAGGCTAACTCACCATTTCTTGTGTGTTTTAGCAAGAAGGAAGGAGGTAGAACAAGCTAGGCTGATTGTGGAGCTTGGATTTGTGTTGTTCTCACTGAGATACACGTTTTGAGGTACAAGTTCCTTCCCATTTCGTGTATTTGATAGATTCCTTGAATCTAGGGTTTCCTTTGAACAATTTTGAGTTAGATTGTGAAGCATGTGAGGTCCCTTTGAGTATAGATGATAGATCTGGACCTTGAGAGGTCCAAAAGGTCCCAAGCTTCCAGCTTTATGAGCTTTCATGAGAGCTGATGTGTGTAAATTCAACTGGTTTTAATCCTACTTTTAATTATAAAATTGACACACAAAGGCAGTGGACCTGTCAATTGTGGTGCAGTTAAATAAATAGGGTATCGAACTCAGGGAACGGAAAATTAAAACTAAAAACTAGAATTAACTAAAAACAAGTAATAGAAAATAGGTGTTTCTCTACTTTTGCAAGACTAGAAACTTAACTAAAAATTTACTACTCAATTAAAAGCTGAAAACACGTAAAAACAAACTAAATTCAATGATCAAAAAGGGTTTCTGTTTAGGTTCAACTTATTTACTCCTATGGTTAATTTTTATGATAATATAATAGATTAATTGTTATTGGTTACCGACTCTAGTGATTAGATTCGTATTCGCTATTACTAATCCTTAGAAAACATACCAATTCAAATAATGGCTAGTTGATTAAACTAATAGATTTCCTAGGTTGATTATTTGGGTTAAATAAGACTTGTAGCTAGCTAATTAAGTTTGGTGATTCAATTAACCTCTTGTTGATGGTGTATCATACAAGCTCACACATTAATTTACCCATTCTCTAATTAATCCTAGTTTCATGTTCATTATTCCTAGGCATATAGTATTGTGTTCACATAAATTATATGAGATAAGCTATTAAGAGATGTTCATGCAGCTTAATCACTTAGCAATTAACAGAAAATAGTTGTAGTTAATGCATAAGGGTCTTTAACAAGCTTAATTTAACAATATCACCAACTAACAATTAATCAAAAGAGTAAATTAAACCATAGGAGCAAATTTGTCTTCCCCAAACAGAAACTAACGAAATTAGTTCATGATTTCAGTGTAGGCAAGCTTAAAAACGAATTCAAATAAACCTAACATAATTCTATTCAAAGGTAAGTGGAAAATTAAACCTAAAGTGCCTTAATCTCTTAAGAATGAAGGATTAGGGTTCTTCACACGTTCTTCTGATCTCCAGCAAGTTCCTTAGTCGCCAAGTAAGTTCTCCAAAAAGCTAGAGAGTCCTCAATTCGGGTTTGTGAAGTTTATTTATAATTTTCTCAAAATAGAGGCTACTCGTCGAGTAGATAACGGACTCGACGAGTCCCCTTGTTGAATCCGTATGCGGCAAGGACTTCTCGTATTTCTTCGCGAATCTTCGTGTCTACTCGTCGAGTAGACGACCCTACTCGCCGAGTAGCTTCAGATTTAAGCTTTTTTCTTCTTTCTTCCATTCCCGAGCTTTCGTTCATGACTCCTGCTTCCTTTAGCTTCCGAGCTTCTTTTTTGAACTGAAAATATAATTTGAGCAATATTAAGTACCTTTTGTCCATAATATGCAAATAATTAGCTAATAATTGATAAAAATCTATACTAAATATATGGCTAAATATGCAAATATCAAAATACCCCACACTTGACTTTTGCTTGCCCCCAAGCAAAAATATATTTTAACACACTAATATCACATAAGACAATCCCAATCAAACCCAGCCATTATGCCAAGACCGCAACGCATGCATTTGTGTCTAAATTTTTCCTAAACGACCCCCTCATCCTAAATACTCACAATCCTCATAAACACTCGCCCACTTCTTTTGAACAATGCTCATTTTATGCATCCCTCCGAATCCATCCGCAGAAAACCTCCTAGTCTCAAGGTGTTTTTGGTTGAGCAACCCAAGCATACATATTCTAAAAATTACAATTTTCGATACTACTATGGAGCTTTTTGTAATTCTTCACTTTCTTGATAATTTGAACTTTAATTTCTTTGAATTCTTCCTTTTTGATTTTCTTTGATTTTTGGGTATCTTCACTTTAACTGCTCCAAAATTTCTTCAAACTTTTCTTGTAATTCTCTCTCTCTTTTTTTTTACATGTATCTCACTTTTTCCACTCAATTCCTACATGCTTAAGCAGGGGCGCTCAACTTCAACCTTTATTGATTAAAGATAAAAATTTTCCTGGATACATTTCTGGTACACGATGCTAAACATATTGCATCCCTCAAACTAAGCGAGGTTGTGTTTTTGTCCCATGATTTCACTAGAATAAAGGGGGCCACAAATGCACTATAACGTATATAGGCTCAACTAAACATTTGGGTCTTCATAGAATCATCAAATATAATACTAGCATGATCCCTAATTGCTTTACCAAAATTTTGTAAATTAGCCCTAGCAATTTTAATGCAAAATTTCAAAATTTTCAAAATTTAACTAAAATTTTAACTAAAGTTAACCAACCCCCTACCCCACACTTAATTTATGCAATGTCCCCATTGCATATTATGCATGATAAAGAATAATAAAAACATAGAGAGAGAATTGGAACAAACTCCCCTGGGGTAGTAGTGGCGAGGTCGATCTTCTTCATGTGAAGCTCCATCTTCAGCTGACTTTAGACATGGGAACAGCTCATCCATGTCTTGGGTGTCATATCTTGTGTGGGAAGGCTCCAAAAATGCAGAAAAAATACTCGGAAATCTTCAGAAATTAAAACTCTAAGGAATATGAGCGCGACCCGTAGTGAATATGAGCAGAATATAAGCCTTGAGAATGAAAAAGTGGTAGACTCGTCGAGTCTATACGGAAACACGTCGAGCAGCAGCGTATCAAGCAGAGAAATCGTGAAATTGGACTCGGACTCGTCGAGTAGGTATTGTGCACTCGGCGAGTCCATCGCTGAGTGAGAAATATAAATTTTCTGCTTTTGGGTTCCGTTTCTGACATGGCTGGGTATGATAACTCAATGTATTTTCTTCATTTTTCTTCAAAAAATAACACTCTAAGACCCTTCTTGAAAATGGACTCGACCCTAACTTATGCAGATTCTCATCTAGACCCGATCCTCACTCTAAACTTGACCATTGAGACTCTTGCATGCATCCCATCCTTCAATCTGAAAAGAAAACAACCACAAGTAATAAAAGAAAACAAGTTCCTACTTAAACATCCTACAAGTTCAACACTCAACACAAATAAAAATAAATAGTCTTAAACATCAAAAACACAATAAAATAAAGCATCAATCTTCCTCCTCGTCTTCATCTCCTCCGGCTCCACTTCCGCCCGCTTGGTTTCTTCTCGCTTGCAACCTTTCATCCCAACTGGGCACATACGGGAATCTGGGCCCGGGCCTTGGCGCAAAATGCATTTTCTCAAATAAATAAGTAAATGACTCATTGACATAGTTCACGCCCCGCCCGAGATCATCTTGGTACCTTCGCTGCTCCACATTATACCAATCCATAGGTAGCTCCTCATCCACCGGAATAACCGGTCGGTCTCGTGGCACCCGCTCTCTCCTTCGCCTTATCCTCCTTCCCGGTTCTTCCGGCACCAACGGTTCATCATCATTTGGAATGCTAACATGGCCCCCTCCATAATCCACAATGATCCTAGCCCTCCTAAATAAAGTTGTGGTGAAGGGAGGACTAGGAATCATGGTCAATGCTCGTGCCTCTTGCCGGTCCAAAATACCATAGGTTCTTGCAAGCCTTGTCACAAACATGTCGACATTGATTTTTGAAGTCACCCGCTCTTTCACTGCCCCCTCGGCCAAGTATTTTGCCATGCAATATGGCAAATTGCAAAATACATTAGGAGTAATAATACTCCACATGTAGAAGATGTCTAGAGTGGGGACTTTATCGTCATCCTTTCGCATGTTTATAGAGCTTGCGATCAGACGATGTATTAGGCGATGAATCGGGGATCGGATCATCCCCTCTTGAGCGGATGAAGGAATATAGACTTGGTTGGCAATGGTGTTCCACCAAGTAGAGGCAACAACACCCTCGGGCAAGTCTTTGTGGCATTGCTCCAAAAATGACTCAAAAGTCTCAGACATGATCTCATTCTAATCATAAATTCCCAGCCTCCATGCCAGCTCTGCCATGCTACACTGGCGAAACTCTCCTCCAAGGCAGAATGAAATAATGTTTGGACTATATTAGTCATCACCACCACGGAAAGAGATGGTAGCAAAGAATTCCCAGCAAAGCTCTTGATATACCGGCTCTTGCAGCTTAAACAACCGACTCCACCCGTCACAGATTATTTGTACCCCATTAATTTCACAAGACTTGACCAAATAATGGCTTAGTGCTTCTTCCAGCCCAGCTTGCCCCATCCATGACCAGTCCAACTCATTAGGAACATAAATTTCCTTCCGCCTCAAAGCCTCCAACTTGTTTTTTGTTCGTGTGAGTGAAGACTTGTTGGTGATGCTTGGAAAAGTCAACCGTGGGATGTCCCCATAACCGCCTCCTCGTGAGCTTTGTCCTCTCATAGACATGGTTCCTGCACGGCAAAGAAACAAGAAGACCACAAACAAAATACCTAAAGTATTAAAAATGGCAAAATACTAGGCATCAGCAACATGGACTCGCCGAGTCCACGAACTACTCGGCGAGTAGGACGAACTGCTCGAGTCAAAATCCGTTCTGATGAAATTAACCGGTCAAATCCATAAATTGTTTCAGGGGTTTGCTTCGGAATGTCCCAGGAGTCTATGAATGTAAAAATTTACGTCTAAAACGTCCTAATTTGTCAAAAATCAAAACCCTAAAATCCAAGTCTTCCCAAAAACGGGATTTTCCAGAAATTAAAGGTGTTATTACCCCAAAGATCGAAACTTGTAAAGGATTAAGAGCTAAAGTTGTTACCTTGTTGGTTGAATTTGCAGAAGAAGAGAAAAATCAAGATGGATGCTTGAGAGTGTTCGCACGTCGAGTATGGGGAAGCGACTCGTTTGAATGGCTGATTGTTTTCAAATTAGGGTAAAAACCCCTCTTTTACAGAATGTAATAAAAATATTTTTTTTTCATGTAAATATATGTACTCGTCGAGTAGGCGGACCTACTCGGCGAGTAGATGCCTGATTCAGTGTTTTTTCGGGATTTCTGAAATGGGGTCGTCGAGTAGCCTTAGAGACTTGTCGAGTTTTTCATTCTGTGAAAAATTTGAGTTTGTAGAATGAAATGTATGCCACCCCATACTTGAGCATTGCTGGCCCCCAAGCAATCATTTTGAACATAGAAGAATATTGAAAAAAAAAACAAATCCTAAGCAAAATGAAAAAAAACGAAAAAGAGAAGAAAAGAAAGCAAACTCTAAACGCGGGTTGCCTCCCGGAAGCGCTTCTTTTTAAGGAGTCATTAGCTGGACTCCTTCCCGCTCTACGTTTCTGTAATCCCTTCCAGTAGCAGCCCCTCTTGAAGTTCTTCATTCCTTGGAATTCCTTCTTCATATTTTTTCACCCTATGACCATTGACCTTGAAAGGAGCTCCATCTCTTGATATTAGCTCAATAGCTCCATGTGGAAAAAATTTCTTCACTATAAATGGACCATCCCATTGTGTCTTAAGCTTTCCCGGAAATAGTTTGAGCCTTGAATTGAAGAGTAACACCTTTTGTCCCTCTCTAAAGTCTTTATTACCTTTCAATCTTCTATCATGCCAACTCTTGGTCTTTTCTTTGTAGATTAAGGAACTAGTGTAAGCTTCATTCCTAAGTTCTTCCAAGGCATTCATTTGCATCAACCGATTAGTTCTAAGTTCAGCTAGATCAAAATTGCACACCTTCAATGCCCAATAAGCCTTGTGCTCTATTTCAACCGGTAAATGACAATTTTTTCCATAGACTAGCCTATATGGTGTAGTACCAATAGGTGTCTTAAAAGCTGTCTGGAAAGCCTAAAGTGCATCATCAAGCTTATCCGACCACTCTTTCCGATTACTTCCAACCGATCTTTCTAGTATTCTCTTCAATGCCCTATTTGTAACTTCAGTTTGCCCACTTGTTTGAGGATGATATGATGTTGAAAATCTATGGTGAACACCGTATTTTTGCAACACCTTAGCTAATTGATCATTGGCAAAGTGAGTGCCCCGGTCACAAATGAGAGCTTTAGGAACTCCAAATCTTGAGAATAATTTCTTTAAAAATCGTACCACCACCCGAGCATCATTAGTGGGTAATGCTTGTGCTTCCGCCCATTTAGATACGTAATCAACCGCCACCAAGATGTATTTGTTTCCTTTAGACACGGGAAAGGGTCCCATGAAGTCAATCCCCCACACATCAAATACTTCACACACTTGGATGCTTTGTTGGGGCATTTCATTTCGGGATGATATATTTCCCGCTCTTTGGCATGAGTCACATTCCTTGACATATTGAGCAACATCCTTGAAAATTGTAGGCCAATAGAACCCAATATCAAAAATCTTCTTCGCGGTGTAATGTGCTCCATGATGTCCTCCGGCGGGTCCACTATGGCAATGTGCCAAAATTTCTTGACTTTCCTTCCCGAATACACATCTTCTTATCATTCCATCCGCGTAGCTTCGGAAAAGGTATGGCTCGTCCCAAAAGTAGTATTTAATTTCCGAAAAGAATTTCTTCTTTTGTTGGCGAGTCAAATCTTTTGGGATGTATTTGGTTGCTAAATAATTTGCTATATCCGCAAACCATGGCACTTCTCCCGCTACTACCAAGATATACTCATCGGGAAAATCATCCCCAATTTTATCTTCTTCTAACTTCTCCAAAAGTGGGTTCTCTAGTCTTGATAAATGATTGGCAGCTACGTTTTCCATCCCCTTTTTATCGCGTATTTCGATATCAAACTCTTGTAGAAGTAGGACCCAACGTATCAATCTGGGCTTCGCATCTTGCTTGGCAAATAGATACTTCAACGCGGAGTGATCGGTAAAAACGATTGTCTTGGATAATACTAAGTATGGCCGGAACTTGTCAAAAGTGTATACCACCGCTAACAGCTCCTTCTCGGTAGTAGTGTAGTTCTCTTGGGTAGGATTCAATGTCTTGCTTGCGTAGTAGATTGGTTGAAAATGTTTATCAACCCTTTGCCCCAAAACAGCACCCACAGCATAATCACTAGCATCACACATTAGCTCAAAAGGAAAATTCCAATTTGGTGCTATCATGATAGGAGTAGTGGTTAATTTTTCCTTTAGCAAATGAAATGCCTCATGACATTCCTTGGAAAAATCAAATGGGGCGTCCTTCAAGAGTAATTGAGTCAAGGGCCTAGCAATCTTTGAAAAATCTTTAATAAATCGGCGATAAAATCCCGCATGACCTAGAAAGCTTCTTACTCCCTTGACATTTGATGGAGGTGGTAAATTGGCTATCGTATCAACCTTTGCTCTATCCACCTCTATCCCCTTCTTAGAGATCTTGTGTCCCAACACAATGCCTTCCTTCACCATAAAATGACACTTCTCCCAATTGAGAACAAGGTTGATCTTCTCACATCTTGCTAGCATTAGATCCAAGTTGGACAAGCAATCTTCAAAAGAGGACCCAAAAACCGAGAAGTCATCCATAAACTTTTCGATCATATCATGAAATATAGCCATCATGCACCTCTAGAAAGTAGTTGGTGCATTGCATAACCCAAAAGGCATGCGTCTATATGCAAATGTTCCACTTGGGCATGTAAAAGTGGTCTTCTCTTGGTCTTGTGGGTCGATTGGAATTTGAAAATACCCCGAAAACCCATAGAGAAAACAATAATAAAGATGACCGGAAAGCCTCTCAAGCATTTGATCGATAAAAGGTAATGGAAAGTGATCCTTGCATGTGGCCTCATTTAGCTTCCTATAGTCGATGCAAACTCGCCACCCGATTACCGTCGTAGTTGGAATTAATTCGTTGTTTTCATTAGCCACTACCGTCATGCCTCCTTTCTTCGGAACCACTTGGACCGGACTCACCCATGGGCTATCGGAGATTGAATAAATGATTCCGGCATCTAGTAATTTCACCACCTCCTTTTTCACAACTTCTTGCATATTCGGGTTGAGTCTTCTTTGGCGTTGTACTACAGCTTTTGATCCATCTTCTAAGTTGATTTTGTGGGAACAATAGGCTAGACTAATTCCCTTTATGTCGGTTATATTCCATGCTATAGCACCTTGCCTCTTCTTTAGTACACCCACAAGGCTCTTCTTCTCATGTTCGGCCAAATCAGCAGCTATAATTATAGGTTTTTGCTGGCCATCTTCAAGAAATGCGTACTCCAAGTGATCTGGTAGTGCCTTGAGCTCATTTTTTGTGTTCTGAATGTTGAACACGTCGAGTCCAGTAAGGGGACTCATCGAGTCCATTGTAATTTTTGTGACTGTTCGGGTTTCTTCGAATGGACTCGTCGAGTCGTTCGAGGCTACTCGGCGAGTCGGTCTTTCTGCACTTCTGATCAGATCGTCATACTCAGCTTCCTCGAGCAGTCTTTCTAACTCCATCAGGTCCCTTTCAGCATCAAACTCTTCTTCAAATGAGACGGTGGACTTGCTTGGTTTTTCTTCTTTCCAATCTTCCAACAATTCTTCCAACATGTCAATTGAAAATGTCATGTCATCACTACTCCTTGAATGCTTCATGGCTTGATCAACTCCAAATGTGACTGATTCATCTCCTACCCGAAGGGTAAGTTTAGAATCTCGCATGTCGACGATAACGCTTGTTGTATTAAGGAAAGGTCTTCCTAATATGATCGGGACTTGGGGATCCGCTTCCATGTCTAGAACTATAAAGTCCGCGGGGAATACGAACTTGTCCACCTTCACCAAAAGATCTTCACAAATTCCTCTAGGAAATGTAACCGTTTTGTTTGCTAGGTGGATTGCCATACGAATGGGTCTTGGCTCGGGGAGATCTAACTTTTTGAAAAACGAGTAAGGCATGAGATTTACACTTGCCCCTGAATCAGCTAGTGCGTAAATGGTGGCCAAGTTTCCAAATTGGCAGGGCGATGTTAAACTTCCCGGATCTCCTTTCTTCTTAGGAAGTTTGTTCAACATAGCAGCTGAACAATTCTCGTTTAGGACCACCTTCTTCACTTCTTCCATCTTCCTTCTATTAGTTAGAAGATCCTTGAGAAATTTGGCGTATTTTGGCATTTGAGCAACCGCTTCTATGAATGGTAAGTTAATTTGAAGAGCCTTTATGTGTTCTAGAAACTTCTGGTAGTCTTCTTCATTCTTTTCTTGTCTAGCTCGGGCTGGATATGGCAGTGGAGGATGATATGGCTTAACAGGAGGTTTATTTTTCTAATCAGGTGTCGGACTCGTCGAGTCCATATCGTGGACTCGGCGAGTAAGGTCTGGGTTCAGCTGGGTTTGATCTTGATTCTTCCCTTCTGCCTCCTTCTCGTGCACCGGTTTCGGATCTTCGTTCCGAATAGGGGCCAGAGGAGTTATTATCTTTCCACTCCTAGTTGTGACAATGTTTATATGTGCGCCTTTTGGATTGTTTTCAGTGTTACTAGGTAGTTCTCCCGGTGCTCTTTGATTCATTTGTTGGGCAAGTTGCCCCAGCTGCTTCTCAATGTTGTGAATAGATGCTTGCTGATTTCTTAATATTGTTCTTGTATCTTGTATTGCAGCATCGTGGTCATTGTGTCTTTTCTCGGATGCAGCCACAAATTTAGTGAGCATTTCTTCTAGATTTGGTTTCTTTTCTTGTACCGGCTCCTCCTTTTGGTAAAAACCCCTTGCCTTTTGTCTAAATTTCTCCTCCCTCGCTTTCTTGTACTCATCATAAGGGAGCCATTCTTTCTTAGGTTTTCGCCAATCGTCATCAAATCTATCACCACTAGAATAGCATACTTGCACTTTCTTATTCCCGTTCTCGTCCAAATCACAATCTCTAGTTAGACGAGGCCCATTGCAATTCTCACATCCTACCCGAATAGCATGGATTGTTTGATCCATTTTATCCATCCTCCTATCCTGGTTTTCAACATTGCCATAACTGCCGACAAATCTTCAGAAGCTGCATAAGCCGATCCCTTGGTCATATCATTCCTTGGATTGTGGTATTCTCTAGAATGCTTAGATAATTCTTCAATTAGTTCTTTGATCACCGGGGGTGCCTTCTTTGTGAGGGTTCCTTGCGAGTCAAGGAGCTGCCTAGTTGTTACATTGACTCCATCATAGAAAATGGAGACTTCTTGCTGGCTATTAAGATCATGATGTGGGCAATTCCTTAGTAGACTTTTGTATCTCTCCCATGCCTCATAAAGGGACTCTCCAGGTTGTTGTTCAAAGTTGGCAATAGCTTTCTTCAACTTGGCTATTTTCGAGGGTGGGCAAAACTGGTCAATAAATTCTTCCTTCATCTTAGCCCATGTAGTGATGGATCCGGGAGGGAGTGACTTGAGCCAATCCTTTGCAGCACCTTTGAATGTAACTGGAAGCATACGAAGCAGCTGGGTTTCGCGAGGCACATTTGGGACATTAAAATAATCAGCTACATCATTAACTTCATCCAAGTGTTTATAGGCATCTTTGTGGTCTTTTCCATAGAAGGGGATCTCCTTGAGTTGAGCAAGAATGTGACCCTTAAGCTCAAAAGTGGCAGTCGCGGGAATTGCGGGCTGCACAAGTCCCGGACCGGTATCATCCCGTATCCTCTTCTTCCATTCGCCCATAGGAACTTCATCGATGTTCGCCATGGTGTTGTCAAAATCACCTTCTATATCGCTACCTTCTTCAAATTCGCTTTCTTCCCTTTCGGACTCGTTCATGATGTCTTCCTTGATTGAGTCTTCGTTTGCCAAGGAAGAGGTGTTGGATGCTCCTGATTTGCTGCTTTTCTTTTTGCTAAAAACGGATTTGAGATTCTTCAGAGGTGAGTTCTTTGAAGAAGCGGATTCTCCAACGGCTTTTCCTTTGTTCTTCCTTAGAGCGGACTCCGGGTCTTCAAGTGGAGGAACCAAAGACGTATTGGATCCTCGGGTCATGTAACAACTGCAACCAAAGTAAGAAAAACGCGTAAAACGAACAAAAAGAAAATCAAATTAAAAACTGTGAAACAGCGCTGGACTCGCCGAGTAGCGTCGATTGCACTCGGCGAGTTCAAGGCAGAAACAGAAAAAAAATCTAATTAAATTTCTAAAACAGAAAACTATGAAAACTAATCCTAATAACTAAATTACCTAGAAAAAAAATAACTTTGTGCAAGATAAATCTCACACAAAGGATCGATAAAACTAGAAATTAGTGCTAATTTTTGAACCGTTCCCCGGCAACGGCGCCAAAAACTTGATGTGTGTAAATTCAACTGGTTTTAATCCTACTTTTAATTATAAAATTGACACACAAAGGCAGTGGACCTGTCAATTGTGGTGTAGTTAAATAAATAGGGTATCGAACTCAGGGAACGGAAAATTAAAACTAAAAACTAGAATTAACTAAAAACAAGTAATAGAAAATAGGTGTTTCTCTACTTTTGCAAGACTAGAAACTTAACTAAAAATTTACTACTCAATTAAAAGCTGAAAACAAGTAAAAACAAACTAAATTCAATGATCAAAAAGGGTTTCTGTTTAGGTTCAACTTATTTACTCCTATGGTTAATTTTTATGATAATATAATAGATTAATTGTTATTGGTTACCGACTCTAGTGATTAGATTCGCATTCGCTATTACTAATCCTTAGAAAACATACCAATTCAAACAATGGCTAGTTGATTAAACTAATAGATTTCCTAGGTTGATTATTCGGGTTAAATAAGACTTGTAGCTAGCTAATTAAGTTTGGTGATTCAATTAACCTCTTGTTGATGGTGTATCATACAAGCTCACACATTAATTTACCCATTCTCTAATTAATCCTAGTTTCATGTTCATTATTCCTAGGCATATAGTATTGTGTTCACATAAATTATATGAGATAAGCTATTAAGAGATGTTCATGCAGCTTAATCACTTAGCAATTAACAGAAAATTGTTGTAGTTAATGCATAAGGGTCTTTAACAAGCTTAATTTAACAATATCACCAACTAACAATTAATCAAAAGAGTAAATTAAACCATAGGAGCAAATTTGTCTTCCCCAAACAGAAACTAACGAAATTAGTTCATGATTTCAGTGTAGGCAAGCTTAAAAACGAATTCAAATAAACCTAACATAATTCTATTCAAAGGTAAGTGGAAAATTAAACCTAAAGTGCCTTAATCTCTTAAGAATGAAGGATTAGGGTTCTTCACACGTTCTTCTGATCTCCAGCAAGTTCCTTAGTCGCCAAGTAAGTTCTCCAAAAAGCCAGAGAGTCCTCAATTCGGGTTTGTGAAGTTTATTTATAATTTTCTCAAAACAGAGGCTACTCGTCGAGTAGATAACGGACTCGACGAGTCCCCTTGTTGAATCCGTATGCGGCAAGGACTTCTCGTATTTCTTCGCGAATCTTCGTGTCTACTCGTCGAGTAGACGACCCTACTCGCCGAGTAGCTTCAGATTTAAGCCTTTTTCTTCTTTCTTCCATTCCCGAGCTTTCGTTCATGACTGCTGCTTCCTTTAGCTTCCGAGCTTCTTTTTTGAACTGAAAAATATAATTTGAGCAATATTAAGTACCTTTTGTCCATAATATGCAAATAATTAGCTAATAATTGATAAAAATCTATACTAAATATATGGCTAAATATGCAAATATCAAGAGCCTTGAGAGTAAAACCCCATTTAAATGGTTATTTCTTCATTTTTGGTCTTATAAGCATTGCATGAACGTAAAGTTTGAACCTTTACGTGACTTTCGAGTGTTAGAAGGTTGGATCTACTGGTTGGTGAAGCAGATCTGACCTCAAGAGATCTTTTAAGAGTTTTCATGGGAGGAACTCGCCGAGCCCATAAGGGACTCGACGAGTCGAGTCGGGTTGCCCCGCGACTCGCGACCTGTGACAACCCGTGGAGTATAGGGTTGAATCAGCGAGTCAAGTGAGGACCAGGGGCGAAGAGGACAGGCATGTACTCGCCGAGTCACTCTAGTGCACTCGGCGAGTCCGATCAATCTTGACCGTTGACTTTTGTTGACTTTTAGGGTTTAGTCAGTGTTTGGACTTATGAGCCATTAGAGGGGTAGAATGGTCTTTTACCCTTCTTAGAGAACTTATAGAGAGGGGTTGGCCTAGCCTTTAGAAGTTGTATTAATTAGAGTAATTATTTATGTGATTAGGAGAAGGCTAGTGCAGTATTTCAGAGTTCGAGGTTTACCGAGTTACCTGAGGTGAGTCTTCTCACTATACTTTACCTTGAGTGGTAAGTAGAGTTATGTGACAGAGTATCTTGTATGCTATGTATGTGATGTGTTGCACTGCATTATTTCTATGTGATTTATGCTGTGTGTATTCCAGAGTTTACAGAGTTAGGACCGGAAGGTCCACAGAGTTAGGAACAGAGGGTCCACAGAGTTAGGGCCAGTGGGCCCACAGAGTTATAGCCTCGAGTGGCTAATATGTGTTATATGTGGTATTTTGGGGAACTCACTAAGCATTTATGCTTATAGTGTTGTGTTATGTGTTTCAGGTACCAGTGAGGATCGTGGGAAGGCGCCGGCATGATCAGTATACACATGAGGAGTTTTTATACATTATGATCTTGGGATGTGTTTCTATTTTTATATTTATGTACTTTTGAGATTCGTACACTAATATTTTAGACGTACACTAATATTTTTATATTTATGTACTTTTGAGATTCGTCTGACTAGAATACTAACAACTTTTTGAGCAAATCGTTGAGGTCCATTATTTATAAAATAAACAATGATACTTGTACTCGTTGACTAGATCTATCGTTTTCGTTTATTGAAATTAATCCACTTTGAATTACATTTATCAAGAATGACCCAATATTAATTAAAGGTGTCATGAGTAATTCAAAACTAGGTGCATCTTTGAGAATGGCCAAATTCTTATAAAATGTTCATTATGGATTTATATTTATGAAACATTTAAAAAGGCCCTCGTTTATCCAAAAATTCCATTTTTGGTCCTTTAGAAATTTAGATGTTCAATGATTCTTCAAATCCATTTCATGTTCCAAAAATATGATATATATATATATATATATATATATATATATATATATATATATATATATATATGGACGAAGAATAGCCCAAGATATCAATATTTTCGTAACTTAATACCTTCAAAATATTAGTTCCAATCTTTTGTTTAAACAATTTCCTTGAACAATCCTTGTGACTTTTGGCGTAAGATTTTATGAATGATAATTCATATAAATACTACTTTTTACTTCAAATCAACAATATTTTGTGAAATATAGTTTAAGTTCTTGGGACTTAACCAAAATCTCAAATTTTGGGCTTCTAGAAGGAGTTTCATGAGTTTTAAACACATATATCACAACATGCAAAATATGGACAAGTAAATAGTTGATGATTTCACAAGACCTTTGACTTGTATCCTCCCCCAAAAACAATAGAAATCTCGAAAAAAGTAGGGGTATGAAGCTCACCTTGGTTTGATTTGGTGGGTGATTTGGCTAGATGATGAGGAGTTTCCAAGTTTTAACCCTTGAAGAGTTTGATAAACTCTTTGAACTTGAGGATGTCCTACGAATATTAACACATATTTTTATGTGTAAATATGATGATACTAACAGAATAACGTGAAGAATCACTAGCCAAATAAGAGATACTTACAACAATCTAGGGGATACTTTGAAGAAATCAGATTGAAGCTTGATTACACTTGGAGAGCACACTTTGGGGTTTACAGAATGTGAATATGAGTTTCTGGTGGAAATGGAGAATGGGTTTATGCTCAAAGAGGACGAGGGAGTGATAAGATGTGTTTGGTTACCTGGAGGATATTACATGTTTATCCGTGACCACCTTGGAAATGGTTGAAATGTTGCATCATAAAGTCAAAGGCATTTGTCTTATTCGCATCTCATGGTTTAAAATAATATCTTTTGAAATCTTTAAATATTATTTTAAATGATCAAATTTGGCTTAAAACGGGGGGTTTAAGGGGTCTAAGTTATGAAAAATACGAGTTTGAGAGAATTCCCGACGTCAAAATACCTCAAAACGATGAAATGGTCCGAAATGGGTCAAAATTCGGAGCCAAAGGGTGAATTCTGGAGTCATATAGTAAATTCCGGAGTCACTTGGTAAGTTCTGAAGTCAGTTCCCAATTTTCGGAGTGTCTCTTCCGAAGTGCGAAGGAGTCCGGTGCGAAACTTCTCGGTGGCTGGTCCTTCCGGCGCGAGACGAGTTCTTCCGGGTATGCGAGGTTCCGAAGCAAACCTGAAGGCTCCGAAATGAGGTAGTCCGGATGAGAGGCTTATTCCGGAGTCCATTAGAAGATCCAAAGCAGGGAGAGGTTCCGAGATGCGAATCTTCCCGGTTCTTTAGAAGGTATTCCGGACTAAGAGGGTTCCGGACCAAGAAGAGAGGTTCCGAAAATGAATAGTGTATTCCGGAATGGGCTTGTTCTTTCGAGTTTTCTCCTTCCGGTTTGAGCTGATTTTGACTAAGGAAAAACTACATTGGGAGATTTGAGACAGATTTAAGATACATAGAGAGATTTAGGAGAGATTTGAGATACATGGAGATATTTGGGAGAGATTTGAGATACATAGAGAGATTTGGGAGAGATTTGAGATACATAGAGAGATTTGGGAGAGATTTGAGATACATAGAGAGATTTGGGAGAGATTTGAGATACATAGAGAGATTTGGGAGAGATTTTAGATACATAGAGAGATTTGGGAGAGATTTGAGATACATAGAGAGATTTGTATTCTAACACTATATGGCTCATTAGGAATCATATTGTGCACTTTAATGTGTTAGCACAAGTCTCACAATAGTCATTGCTTACCTGAGGACGGAATTTCCTAGCCAAAAATGCTAGTTGTGACATAAGTGAATATTTTAATTTACATGCAGTAAAGGTTAAATAATTTTAGAATGATTTACTTGGCCCTATTGGGCAACTCTTGTCTTAATCCAACCGTTTTAGGGTTGGCTAATTTATTCGAAAGATTATTTAAGGTTTGTTGCATGTCATTGTTTTCATGAAGTACTTAGCTAATATTAGCAGGGGTTCCTCAGCAGCTAATGGTAGGGTGAGTTTGGAATCCTAGGAGAGCTTAGGAAGTGCCTTAGAGGGGCGATGTTTAGCGTTAGGTATTCGTTTGAGAATGGGTATATGTGGTTGGATCGGACGGTAGTGGACATGAGTAGTTACTTGCAGGATCCAAAACGATCCTTGAGGAAAGTACGGATGGGTGTGGAAGTTAGTATTGGGCACGTACTACTGAAAGCACAAGATCTGTACTCTAGTTGAGGAAAAAATTTGGGGATTCTAAGGAGCTGGTTGAGGGTATATCGTATGGTTTGGCACCATGATTCATTGCAATGTGTTTTTGTCTTATTCAGTTTATCGGGTACGGTTGTTTAGGCTGAGGATGGGTCTAGTGATTGTTTGGTCCTTAGTGGACATGTCATCTTGGGTTTGAATGGTGCAGACCTAGGTAAGTTAGTTGGTTTTGAGGTCTTGAGGGCCTTGCTCGATGTAGTGCCAGTTGAGTCGCAGAACTCAAGAAGGAAGCGATTGTAATGATCGGTTCGAGGATTGCAGTCGGAGGCTGAGTGATTGGCAGATGGATTGGGATGTCACTATCCACAATTGGGGTTATGTTCTTCAAGCTTTCCATGTTCGGAGGAAAGAGATAGCAGACATGTGATTTTAGGAGTTGGGATGTAGATCCAACATGAGGCTAGATAGTTGCGGTTTTTGGCAACAAGTATGGCAGCGTGGGAATGCACAAGAGGATCCTTATGGTATGGTTTCCTTGAGATGAGATCAAGGGTCTGCTTTCTTTGAATATAGTCAGGTCATGTGCTAGTTGATTGTTTCAAGTGGTCAGGGATGTGACTCGGGAACGACAACTTTTGTTGTCTCTGATCTATCCCAAATATGAGAATGATGCTTCTTGTATTTACAAATCATTATCACGATGAAATGAATATTAGGGATTTGCATACGAGGTGAGTGGTAGTCCATTTGTTTCTAGATAGAGAATTGGTGTTATGAATAGACATAATTATTGATTGTGCATCTGCATGGGATTCTTAATGTTAGAGGCAGTTATGATTGGGGAGTTTCTGAGGTCTCCATCTGAGATTCATAATATCTTTGAGTTTTCTTGGCATTTATCTAGAAGATCATCTTGTGTTGTGTCATACATTCCAAAGTTCTGGGATGTTATGTATCTCGTTGAGCCGGTTTGAGATTTGATTTGTTTGCGACGTCAGTTGGTGGTAGTCTGAACCCTAAGTGGGGGAGAACTAGATAAGGTTATGAGGAAAAAAGGAATGCAGTAGATCCAGGGTTGGTTATGGGGTCTCTTGATGGTGTGTATTGTGGTAAGTCCACTAGATATTTTCATGAGGGGTGTATGTGGACTGAACAAGATTTCAAAGGAACACTTGGTTCGAATTTTTGGCATGGTTCTTATTTAGGTTATAGCATTTGAAATGGAACAAGAGTACAACAACCTATCTCATTATGGTTGTGTGTGACCATGTTTTCGTCTGTTTTTGCGTTAGTAGTAGCATGTTCAATGAAAGGAATTGTGTGTTATAGAATGTTATAGCTCACGTTGTGTTTATATAGTGTTGATATGGATGTTGATTGGTTTCCTACAAGTAGTTAGGTTGATGATTAAGTATTTTTAGCCCCTATGGTGTTGGTTGTGAGTTTTTATGCCAACGATGGAATGATGGCAAGATCGGCGTAGTACCGTGAACTTATCATTTTAGTGGTTAGAATGTGTCACGATGTATCATGAACCAGTGGTTGTACGATTCATATGGGTGGGACCTAATAGTCATTTGATTGAGACTCTTAGGTCTCAGATCGTTAGTGTTATTGGCATGTTTGGGTGTTAGTGCATTGTTTGGAATCGGGGGACTCGGTGACCAGCTGGCTCGGATCATGTGGTCAGTAAAAGGTATGTTGGGAGTATTAATGGTGCATGGGAAGTCTCTTGCTGCATGTTTGCATATTGATCCCCATTGCTTGTGGGTTGTATATTAGGATTTGGTTACCAATGTTGGGTATCAGTTCTGAAATCTCGAGTCATGAAGTTCGTTGTAAATGTATCGAGTTTTTTTGTTAGGTGGATGTATACCTGAGCTGATGAGGGATTTGGATGCAACATGAGATTCTTGGATTGACCATCACTATGCTCATGGGAGTAGCGGGATAGTGATGACTTATCAGGAAGTCAAGTGTATATTGAAGGTTTTGAGCATAATTCCCGAAATTGGGATTGGGTGAAATTCGCGATCAGGATGTCTTGAGTATTCTTTTTGCATGGTTTGGTGGTGTTCCTAGTCAGAGAACTAGGGGTATGTATGAAGAATGGATGATCATCAGACTTAGGGTACGGTTTCTTAAGTTTACATTGATGGGTTCCCGGTTCTGGGAAGTATATTGGTGGTATTGGTTTGTGGTTATAGTTTTGAGAGTTTCCGGTTTGAGTGGTCCCCACTGGAAGTTGGGTCTTACAGTTAGGGAGAGCAAGATAGTTGTTGCGATTGAGTATTTTTCAAGTTTTTGGGTTGTTTGTTGGCAGTTGTGGGCGTCCAAATGGTCTCTCAAGTTTTATTTATAAGATGCATTTGATTTCAAAATGGTTAGATAAGGCTTATGGAATGTGTTGTCGTTGTTTTTAGAGATCATAACCAAGATTGATTTCGAGGACGAAATCCAGTTTAAGTGGGGGAGAGTTGTAACATCTGTTTTGAGAAGTTTCCTATTTTGGGATTATGGACAACAAATGGATCAAGTAAAGGCCTTAGGCTTTAGGGAATGAGGTTTAGACCTTATTGGATGATGATAATGTTGGATAAGTGATTAAAGTCTAGGTTTGTGTCTTGGAGTCAAAGGGTAAACTGGGAAAAGTGATGTTTCAAACCTATTTCATGAAATAAGGACTTTAGTTCGGTGTGTTTTAAGTCAAAAGTAATTAGATAGGGTTGTGGGGATCGTCAATACCTTTCTGTGCATATAAAGAACGCCGAAAACGGAGTTGAAATGAAGAAGTTATGTCTGTTTGAGTTTGGACTAAATTGGATGAAAACCCATTCTCCTGGGGTAAGAAGTAATTCCCACGATGTGAGAGAGATCACGATGTGAGAATATATTTTCAAGACATGAGAACCATGCAGCCCAAAGCCCATGAAATTTTTAGGGTTTTCAAGGTATTTAAAGGTAAGGATTAATGTTTTAGGGTATGTTCTTAGCCTCTAATTTATCTAGAACCTCTTGGGAGAAACCCTAGCCTCTATTTTCAAGATTTGAGACTCCTCTCTCCTCTCTTATCCATTTTTAGAGTTTTTGGTGGTTTTGGAACAATGTTTTCATGCAAGATTGATCCTTGAAGCTTGGCAGTTGAAGATCTCAACTTTCATCTACCTTCTAGACCCTTGTAAGTTATAAAGTTCCAAGATTTATTGAATTTCATATTTAGATCTAAGTGTATTTGGTGTTTTGGTCCATTTTAATGAGTTTTGAGTGAGAGTTGGGAATAAAGTTTGCAACCTTATTACTCTCGAAGGTCCCAAGAACATTGTGTGTTTAAGATCTGGATTCCAACACCTTTTGATCAGTTTAGAATGTTTTCTTGGACCTCATGGACTAGGAAAATTTTGATCTTTTGCCTTCCCTTCCAGCCATGCAAGTTATTTTAGTCATTTAGGCCATTTTGGTGTATTAAAGTTTAGATCTTGAAAGCTTGAGACATTATTATGGATAAAGTTTGAAACTTTATCCACCTAAACATCATGTTGATTCAGATCCGAAGGTTGGAGTCTTGGACTTAACGGATTTAACTGAGAAAGTTGCATTCTTGGTCCCTTTGAGACTTAAATACTAGATCTTATTTGTTTGGACCATCCTAATGGATAAAGCTGGAAACTTTATCCATTAAGAAGCTATTTAGGATCCAGATATGAGGCTATGAGCCTTGTTCTAAAGAGATTAAGCACTTAATGAAGATTTTGGCCTTCTGGCCAGAAGTCACGACGTGGCATATGATGTGGCACGACGTGACGGTGCCCAAAATCGCGGTTGTTTTGTCATTTCATTCTCACGACTTGACCAAGGAATCGTCATTATGTGATGTTGACTTTGACTAAGCTGACTGTTAACTTTTTGACCACTTTGACTTTTGGTCCAACTTAGGTAGAATTGAATATTTAACTAAGGATTAGTCTCGGTTTGGTTTTAGGGAGTTTGGGTTGGTTGTTCTAATGTCGAGGTAGCTATTGAGATTTCGTTGAGTAGTTCAAGTGAGTCTTCTCACTGTACTTGTGGGTCGAAGGCACCAATGTTGGCCTACTGTATTATGTTATGTAGAATGGTAGTTGTCTTTGTGACTCTTGCATGATTGATTGGGTTGAATACACCCTAGGGTTGGGCCCAATATTGTATGTTTGGGTTGAAATATACACCAGGGTAAGAGACCCCGAATATCTCTAAAATATACTCATGAAAAATGCTCGAAGCGGAAACCTTGTATTCGTCGGCGATAGAAACTTGCAACAAACACTCCAACTCCCCACGAGCCATATCAAAACTCCTGCTAAAGGACTGAGATAGAAATGACCGACTCACATCCGAGTCAAATAGCACTAGAGTATGAAATGAATTCACTAAAAAGGTACCCAACATAAACAAAATATAAGCACATAGAAAAAAACTTGACAATAATATAAATAAACACATATTGGTAACAACTTCGGGAGCCGCCTTGGCCTCTGCATTCAATTGAAAGGCTCATCCTCTGGCCTTCGGGGCCTCATCCCTTACATGGCGACCATCTATGATCCAAAGAGTCATAAGGGTCGGTGCATGCACTGGCCTAGCAGTAAGCAATGGAAAGTTGGCCTTCATATGGCCAACATGATCACTGTGGTAACAAACTCAAGTGCTCTGATATGGGGGATAATACTGACGACAATCTCTCGCATATTAGCCCTCCCTGCCACACTTGTGGCACCTGGTCCTTGATAGACACAAACCCTTATGCACCTTTCTGCACTTACTACAAGTGTAGGCCTTTTGGCCTCCAGATTGGGAATTAATGGGCTTGAACCACTTAGCTGTAGGTTGAGTCTGAACTGGGGTATATCTCTTCTCTCTCTCATCTGTGTCTCAATATCAATCTCTCTCCTCCGAGAAAATGACTGTAGCTCTCCTAGGGTCTGATATCGTTGAGTCGACACAAACTATCGAATCTTAGTCTTGAGCATGCTCACGTATTGTGAAATTTGTACCTACTCCAAAGTAGCATACTCAGGTCAGAAAAGGGATCTCTTTGTAAACATCTTTGTGATCTCCATCATTGATTTCATCATCTGCTTGAGAGACAGATACTCCTGAGTCAATCCCTCTCTCTCTCTCTCTCTCTCTCTCTCTCTCTCTCTCTCTCTCTCTCTATACCAGTGTAACATACTCAGTGTGGAACATCTCTGTGAACTAATCCCAAGTCACAACGGCTCGCTCCGTAGTAGAAAAGGTCTGAGTTGAAAACTTCTACAAGTTCTTCACCCCCAAGCGAAGAAGGTTCAATGCAAACTTCACCTTCAAGGACTCCGGGTACGAATAGGTGTAGAAACACCCCTCAACATCATATATCCACCTCATAGAAACAATCGGGTCCCTGAGCCCATTGAACTCCAAGGGCTTCATGTTACTGAACTCCCGGTACTGCATCGACCCTACTCCATGAAGTCTTTACAACAACGACAATTGCAATGGATGTGACAACAACATCAGTGACGACAACATATCCCTCGTCAAACATCTCAATCAACACGGTCTTAACAGACCCGAACACCTCTGGAATATCCTCTATGACTACCAAAGTCACCTAAGTAGTGATCAGATCTCAGATCTCGTCATCACTCAATCCTAGCCTCTCCGGACCATCAACACCTGAACTGGAACCTCACGTCACCACCATAATAAAAATAAACCAGGAACATGTCAAAAATCACATCATAGCATAACAAACTACAACCAAACTACTTACTCCCTGGAATCCAAGACTTCCATGACATGTATACGGGTCATATGCTTTCGGTAGTATGAGCCCATACTACCTTCCGTACCTACTTGTATTTATCTCAAGAGTCGCCACGAAATTCTTGGGCCATTAGGCCCAATATAAGTAGGGGTATGCACACACACTCCTAAGAGTGACCACTAACTCCCTGATTCTTCTACGACTCTATTAGCCACGGTCTCATCCCATGAAACCTTCACTAACACTACAACTGCCATGTGTATGTTGATCATACATAATGTCGGATCCGATTGACAGTCGAATAATTATATCAATTGGACCGCTCTCCTGAGCCTATAACATCTAGTTGGACCGCTCTCCTTGGGCCTACATTATCAACTGAACCGCTCGAGTATTTTGGCCTACAACACAGAGCATGACCATCTCAACCCAACCATAATATGTTGACATATGCAAATACAATAACAAGCAAACACAAGTAATCATAATAGATCTACCAATCTAACAGATCACTACAACATATCAACATCTTAACACATAAAGTATACATACTATAGTATAAAGTATAGTGAGAAAACTCACCTCACAGACGACAGATAATCACCACAAATCACACAGAGGTAAATAATGGCACTACGAACCACCTATACATCAATTAGAGACAAATCCTTAATCTATAGTCTAAAACCCCACAACTTGACCAAAAAGTCAACCTGGTCAAAATTTCAACGGTCAAGTCACCATGTCGTGGCCAACATCATGGCCACATCGTGGTGGCTACACGCCAAAATAGTCATGGTGAAACTGACCACCACGTCGTGGCAAGCAATATGTTGTGTCGTGGGAACTGGTTTTAACATCTTAATGGATTAAGCTCTTAACCCTTACTCTCCAGAGCTCAAAAGCTCACATCTGATCCTTCCAAATGTCTTGATGGAGAAAGTTTCTAACTTTATCCATTAAGTCATCCGAATAAGTTAAGATCTCTAAACCTAAGTTATTAATGGATGCACCAAAAGCATAAATACCAAACTAAATCATGCAGGTCATCTTTCTAACCACCACCATGGTCCATAAGCCATAAAATGCACTCAAGGGTTTTGGAATTCACTCAAAATCCAAGAACAATAAGATTTTGACTAAAAATCCATTCCTATAAGGTCCAAACTTCATCCTTTAAAGCTCGGGACCTTCTCTTCATTAAATTAAATCTCACCATCCCCAAAATAAGAAACATCTTGAAATCGGATGTCACATCAGATAACAAGAAGCATAGGTGGTGTTCAACGACTCTTAACTACACTGAGGGAGGTCCATATAGTATCTTCCACGCTGTTGACGCCTTGTACCTCATAGTCTGAGAGAGGGGATTTGATTTTGAGAATGATTTGCGAGATATGAAGCAAAATTGAAGTGCAAGTGGTGGTTTATGTATCATCAATCAAGGAAAGCATATAAGTAAGGGATTTGGGGACTATTCAAAAATATATGAATCCGATTGATAGATCGAAAAATCCAAAAAAAAAATATATGTAAAATTATAAAAAAAAAATTGTGATATCTTATTTTTCGGATTTTGATAGTCACTTCATAAAATTTTTAGATATTTCAGATATCCAAAATTCGAAAAATATGTTCTTTAATTATTTTTAAATGTTTTATTTAGCGTAAATTGTAAAACAAAAAAAAATATTAATAAAAGTTTGATTTTGACACTACATTTTCCCATTCGTTTCAATGTTGATCATTTAATCAGTTAACTCAGTTGTTAGCTGATGTGGCATGATGGTGTGTCATAACTTTATGATGTGGTGGTAGCATGACATGATGACGTGACATTTTTTGGGTGTCAGAATTGGGAAAAAAAAATAGTGGCTTAACTGAAAATATATAAACGATGTCAAAATTAAACTTTTCTTTTAAAAAAATGTAGTATCTTTTGTGCAATTTTCATTTAATATAACATAATAATTAGAATTTGTTGGAGGGTTGGAGACCCTTTATGGGCAACCTTTTAGAGCGAAACAACAAAACGAAATGAGTGTCTACACATGAAGTGTCATAATCTCAATGATATTAGTTTTCATTTCAATCTCCAATACCATTGATGCTAATGTGAGATGCTCTAAAGTTAGTAGACGAAAAGAATTCAGTGTATTATAGAACAAATTACATGTGTCAATCTATTCAACTTTAAAGAATTTAATAAATTGTAGACGCCCTAAACTTATTGGATGAAATAAAAGATTATATAGAAAGAAGTGTTGTATCAAGCAGTGGATTTCGTAACAAGTTGAATATTAAGACATGAAGTTCTTGTGACCAACATTTGAGGCTATAAAATCTAGGTGTTCTATTGTAAATTTGTAACGAACGAATAACCAAAACTTTTTATTTTGTAAGGAACGCGATTAAGAAACCATGATATCCGATGGACAATTAAAATCGTGAATTTGCCGAGGAAAATCCAAGAGATATATAGAGATTGGAGTCCAAACCAATGTATGTGTAGACGTCAATTTTTTTGTTTTGCTTCAAAAGCTTGCCCACAAAAGGATCCCCAACCATGCAACAAGTCCTTATTATATTATAATAAGAGCAAATTATACAAAAGACACTAAGTTTTCAAAAAAAAAATTGATTTTGACACTGTTTTCTTTTCAGTTAAGTCACCATTTTTTTCCAATTTTGACACCGAGAAAGTGATGTCACCGAAACGTGTCAGGTTAGTATGTCATGTCAATGTCACGTCATCAAAACTAACACATAACCATGTCATGTCTGTTGATAACTGGATTGACCGGTCAAATGGTCAATATGGAAACAAATTGAAAAAATTATGGTCAAAATCATATTTTTATAAAAACTTAGTGTCTTAATTGTAAGAAAAATAACACAGTTTCAAAATCATTTTTTTTTAACTTAGTGTCTTTTGTAACTTAATTGGATTAATTAAGGTTACTGTCGTTGTTCACATTTCATCATCCTCGTTCCTCATTAGTCCTTCCAAACTTCCAAACTCATAATACTTTTAATTAATACGATTTGAACTTAGATGAAATGGTGATGTTTTTATAACTGAGATGGTCATCAAAGTCAAAACTATTATCAATTTCTTAGTCCTTCCAAACTTCCAAACTCATAATACTTTTAATTAATACGATTTGAACTTAGATGAAATGGTGATGTTTTTATAACTGAGATGGTCATCAAAGTCAAAACTATTATCAATTTCTTAATTTAGCCATGATAATGTGATTGAAGACATACATATTTGTGATGTAATTTTGGATCGATTTCCTATATAAAATTTAAGCTTAAAATCTTTAGATTTCTAGATTTCTAGATTGAGGTTAAATTCTTGGTTCAACGACGCTAATTTACGCTCACGTATATAATGTGTTTGAATACACACATATATGTGATGTTATTCGTAATCGATTTCATCCATCGAACTTGAAAAAATTGAAACTTATTCATTTTTATTTGAAAATATTGTCAAATGCTTAATGCATGCATTCTAATTGAAGCTCAAGACGTCGTGTGATTGGAATTAACAATTATATATAGTATTAATTCTCAATGGTCTTAAGAATAATAACCTTTCGGCACTTCAGATTTTTGCCATAGTAGTTTGAATTGTTGATAACTTTAAACCCTGATCAATGGTTGGTCAATACTGGATATGTGTCCGTGTCCGTGTCCGTGTCCGTGTCCGTGTCCAGTACAATACAGTACATGTGTTATGTTACTCTACCATTTTTATTAACTTTACTTATAAAACACATAATTCTTGTGAATATGTGATTTCATGATTAGCATTTAATTGGGCCTTGTTCCTAACATCGATCCATTAGAAACAATCAAACAAGTAGCAATTTTCCTATCTATTTGTCAAAATCAAATATAAAGATTCCCACTTTCCAAGGTTGCTCTAAACTTGGATGCCATTCAAAATGGTCCCCAAATTATAATAATATTATACACTAATAAACATTATAATTAGCGTGTTGGTAGGGTCAAACAAGTTAACTAAGTCTTGCTTCGCTCATCTTCCGGTATGTTAGAAAAGTACATCTTTTTTGTTAGAAAAAGTCTCCTAATCACTCCATATATATATATACTAAAAACCTCCATTTGACCAACAGAATGCCATGGACAGACTGGTCAAACCAGATGTGGAGGAGTTGAACCTAGTGTTCATCAGAGGCCAGAAATGTTCTACTACCTTTACGTTAACCAATCTCATGCACACCATGCCAGTTGCTGTGTTTCTCGACACCACAAACCCCACTCGATTCTCCTTCCACCACGCTTTAGTCGTCCTTCCACCTCTATCCACCGTTTCTTTCACTCTTTTCCTATCTCAATCCTCTGATCAGCCGCCAATTACCGCCCCTAATCCAGACACCATTCTCGTCCGCTCATCAATCGTGCTCGCCGGAAATACCAATCAGGAAAACCTCCCTCTCTTATTCTCCAAATCCGGGCGGCATATCTTCAACGACGCCACAATTCCGATCAATTTTGTTGGCCATGACATTATTGATTTCCTCCTCTCGTCTCCCACTTCTAAAATTGTTAACCCTTCGTTTATTCTATCACGAGCCTTTTCATTTTGCAACAATCATGAGCTCAATTCTTTATTGAGATCAGCTGCTAAAACCGGGAACTTACTATTCTTTTCGTCTTTGATAACCGCCGGTGCTGACGTGAACCACCGAGATGTGGACCGGGAATCGGTGATGTCGTTAGCCATCCGGTCGGGAAACGTGGACATGGTTCGGGTCATGGTTGAATCCAATTTCGTGATTGACCATTCGGTTGACCGTTTTCTACATGATGCAGCGTGTGTAAATGGGGTGGAGACAATGGAAGTTTTATGTATGAATTATCTAGATATCGATATAAACTCAGTTAATTCCCGAGGCCAAACGGCTCTACATATAGCCGCAAATCATGGGTACATTGAAGTCCTTGAGTTTTTAGTTACATTAGGGAGTGATTCCGACATTGTGGATAACAAAGGGTGGACCCCGCTTCACTGTGCTTCGAGTGAAGGCCATGTGGCGGCGGTTGAGTTCTTACTAACCTCATCGATTTTTGTGAAGTACGCGGTGACTAAAGAGGGGAAGACCGCGATCGCTCTTGCGTACGAGAATGATCACGTGGATTTATACGATATGTTGTATTTGAGAGATGTTTTGCATAAAGCTGCCACTGTAAATGATGTTAGTGGATTAAAGAAATGTTTGGCAGAAGGTGCGGTGGTGAATGGGAAGGATCAGAATGGGTGGACCGCTTTACACAGAGCGGCTTTTAAGGGTCGGGTTGAAAGTGTGAAACTTTTACTGAGTCATGGTGCGCGGGTTGATGTGGAGGATAATGACGGGTGCACGCCTTTACATCGGGCGGTTGATGCGGGTCATGGTCAGGTGGCTATGCTACTAGTGGCTCAAGGTGCAAGAGCTAGTACCAAGTCTCTTACTGATCATATGTCTTTGAAGAATTATCATTCCCTTGTCGATCCTCTTTGTTAATTGGCTTAAGATTCTAGTAAATGGTGTGAGGTTTTCGTTAGTTATATGATCTAGAATCAACATTGTGTATAGCATGAATAATTGACAAACACGATTTTAATGTTGTAAATGAAATGGTGAACATGATTTGTACCGAATTCGATTAGTATTAAACCGTATTTATATTTTACAGATTAAGATGTGGAGGTGCATATGGGCCAAACCAGACTAGTGTAGGCCCAGTTTGATCAAAGTCTCATTTATAATGTAAAGACTAGTTTTAGTAGCGAGTAAATTATTGAAATGGTACATGTGATTTTGGCAAAATTACATGTTAAGTCCCTAAATTTTGTTTTACATTCGGATCGTCCCTATATTTTCTTTTTATTGTAAATTTGCAATGACTATTATATCCTTTTTATTTTTTTAATTTAATTCTAGCTTATTAATTATTAATAAATACAGTAAAATAACGTGGGCCCCCACCAAGCTACCCACTCCCCTTTGTCTTATATATCGTACCATGACTCCATCTCTTTGTTTGTGATAAACCGGAGAAATCTAAACCACCACCAACCACCGAACATCCACTTTCGGAAACAACCCTTTCTGATCTGCGTTCTAAAGCCACCATCAACCATCAGGAACCATTGGATTGTCACCACCATCAACCATCAGGAACCATTGTACAATTGTTTAATTTATGAACCTTCAATTATTGAAATCAAAGGCAGCCACCGACCATTACCGGATCGTCGCCACCTCCCATTACCGGAATATCTCCGCCTATAACATCTACTCTGCCTCACATCTTATATCCGCAAAATCAAGATGTTTTTGTGTGTACAACGCTAGCTACTTTGCCTTTTTTTTCTCTCGTCGGAAATGTCAGTTACAACCACCATCATCTACTTTGCTTTGCATCTGCTCCGCCTCACGGTCCCAACTCTGCAGATCGATGTACCTTTGTGTGTGTACATCCCTAGCTTTACAGATCGATCCTAGGTTTGATTTAGATTTCTGATATTTAATAAGATCACAATAGATTTTGATTTTCATTTATGGTTTGTGTTTTCTTTATTGTTTGTTTTTTTTTTTTTTTTGTGTGTTGTTTGTTTATGAAGTTTGAAATAAGAACACAAGGTTTCTCTTGATTTCAAATTCGATTTATGGAACAAGTTTGATGTTTGGTTTGGTTGGGATGATTTGAAGTTGTTGCTTGGTTTGATTTATGAAATTCGAATCTGCAAACAAGATTGATTTTGGTAATGATTTCAATTTATAGAACACGAGTTTGATGTTTGATTTTGGTGTTTAGTTTGGTTTTTATACGATTTGGTGTTTGGTTGTTTATGAAATTCGATATAAGCACAGTGAGTAACAGAGGTAAAAGGCGATGATTACCGGAGGGAAGAGAAGGTGGTGGGCAGCTTGGTGGGGGGCAATTTATTTTACCTTTTTATGAATAATAAATAAGTTATAAGTAAATTAAAAAATAAATTAATTAGGGTATAATAGTCATTTCATGTTTGTTAGGGACGGAATTCGCAATAAAAAGAAAACATAAGGACGATCCAAATGCAAAACAAAAATTAGGAACTCAACACACAATTTTAACCAAACACATGGACGATTTTAGTAATTTACTCTTTAGTATTTCTTTTCAAAAAATACATAAATAATTAAATATAAGGTATTTATTTACCTTTAAACATGATACACGTCCTCATCTTGTCCCCCAGAAACCCATATATGAGAACCAATGTGTTTTTTATATACAACCTTAAAGTGTTGCTCGTTTTTTAAAATATAATATGTTTGAAGTTTTCTTCACGTATGTAGAAAAATATGCAAATCGAATAGTTTGTAAAAAGAATATTATTTGTTTTTTAATTTACGGGACACATAAAAGATTAGTTTTTTTTTTAAAACTTAAAAATTATTCCATTGATTGTAGTTTTACATATTTGTTTAGAGATTTACTAATTATAAAGTCATATTATTTATAAAAGAATAACTTGTTTGAAAATATAAGATATTTTGATATATATATATATATATATATATATATATATATATATATATATATATATATATACTAACAGTGTACCCGCGCGATGCAGCGGTAAAGAATAGTTTTCTTTCGACAAATAGTTTCCACGTAATGGACAGTTAGTTTACTTTGGGCAAATAATTTCGTGTTTTCGATTTGTTTTGTTCCATAAAAATATAATATCCATTTTAAAGAAAGATGTTGGTGCCATGGTTGTAGGTATAATTTCCATTTTTAAGCAATTGATTCATAAAAAAAACTAATTTATGTTATTATTTTTGGTGAATAATATAGATGTATATGATGATTTTGGTTAAAATAAAAAGTATATCTGATGTTTTTGGTTAAAATAAATATAGGTTTGCTATTTTAGTTTCAAGATAGAAACATATTTATGTTATGTTTAGTTAAAAAATTTTAACATGATTTACCGCGGTTAAAAATAAAAATATATTTTTCTTGTGTTTGTCTTTAAATTTTTATTATTTTCTTTACTGTTTTTTATATGAAATATTATTAGGAATTTGTTATCTCGTGTTAAATCTTAATTTGTAATTTGATGATTTAATTATCAATAAAAATAGATTATAATTTATATAACTTTTACTACATAAATGGCATGCCTCAAATTATGTCATAAAATTTCGCAAAAAGTTTTTAAAATATCTAAATTGGGTAAATTTAAAAAAAAATCGTTTTTAAATGTATGTTTTTTCTCTTATAAAACAGTAACTTTGAGGAGTAATAATTATAAAAATAGTTATATTACTATTTTGATTACTTAAAATATAATAAAAAAAAATCAATCAACGCTTTAAAAGTAACTTTCGTTTTTTTACAATCAAAAATTTTGAAAATATTATAGATTTTGTTTATGGAATACTTCCAAACAATTATTAAAAGCACCTTTTGATTTTATATGTAGTTAATTAATTACTGTTAAATATTTTGTAAATGTCAAATCCTTATCGTTTTCAAAGGAAATAATAAATGTTATAAAACAAATATCATGTCTTAATTTTTTTTATTTTAATACACTTGTTGTATAAACATAATAAAGGAACAACAAATATGCTTAATAGGATATACCACAATATGTTGTTTTTCTTAAATGTAATATAAATAACTTTTTCACGTATAAAAATACATATTTTCGTTGAAATAATTCAATAAATAATCTACAATAGAAAGTAGAAACTAAAATTATTTATCTGTGAATTTATCTAACTAAGTTTTTTTTTCAGTAAAATATTTTTTTAGGAAAATAGTGTTAGATATAAGATATAAAATAAAAACAAAGTACCGAAAAGTCATAAAATGTTATAATTGTATTTTGTTAATAAATAGATTTTAAAACAATACGATATATGTTAAAATTTTTTTAAAACAAAGTAACGAAAAGTCATAAAATGTTATAATTTTATTTTGTCAATAAATAGATTTTAAAACAATACGATATATGTTAATTAAAGTCATAAATGTTGTAATAAGTTTTTTTTTCGGGAGTTGTTTGTCGTATTTTATACGTCATTGGTTATCATATAGAGTATAGATTATTGTTCTTTACATTTTACATCATTTCAACAACTTTATATAGTATTTGAAAAAAGAATTCATTTATGACTTTCAGAACACCTTGACGTGACTGTAGGGGTGTTTAAATTCAAATTTAGAAGAGATAATAGTGTTTAAACATTAAGTAAAAGGTTTGAGCAAATATTATTGATTAAAAAACATCTTAATATATAATGTAAAAATATAATGTAAAAATATATAATTTATTCATATAAAGTTTATCTTTATTTGAATCGTATACAATTAAAATATAATTTTTCTAACATCTTTCAAAAAAATTATATGTTATTTAATATTTTTATTTGAATCCAATAACGAAGAAAAAGTTGAATATTTAGTTTATAATAAAGAGAGCCAATTTTGATATTTTTTAAGCTTTTTATTGTTTCATAATTCGTTTTTAAAGCAAAACTAATCTATATTTATTTAAGTAATCAGTATTCAAATAATAAATAAAAATAATATAATATAATCACTCAACATATTTTTATTATACATTTACGTAACTTGGTTCAAACATCTAAATAATAAAATATGAATATTTTAGAAGACATCCAAATAAATAGATAAACTCTTTTTACACAGTATCATGCATATTTAAAACAATATATGGATACTTTAAAACACATAACAAAAGTTTATAGAAATTTACAAGACATCTTAAATAAATCAACAACGTGATTACATCAAGCAATAAATAATACAAAACAAAATAAAGAAGCATATTTATCGTTACAGATCTTTTTTTTCCACATTTCATCTTGGTTTTTCAATTCATTTTTTAGTTGTCATCATACAATGAGTGAGATGGCAAACGGGCAACAAGCTGTGCTGCTAAGCCTTTTTGAATGCTAAATCTAATTCTTTTAAAGACTACATCCGAAGATCTAGGAGATATAACATTACTATGCATGATTCGTTGTACTCTTTTAAGAAGCTCTACCGCATCCGGTGCGAGGAAACCAAACGTATCAAATGCAAATGGTATGAACACGTGTTGATTTTCCATGCACGATTTCTCATGTTTGGTGACTTTGCCTGTAGCTGCTTTTAAAGCAGCATGTCCCGCCGTGAAACCCCCAGCCCTCAGGCCCACGAGAGGGGATACCCCTGTAAGATTCACACATGCGTGTTTCCCTCCGACCTATCCAAAAATCAAAATGTCAGTCGGTCTGAGGGTTGACCTTCCTTCTGTCGGGTCAGTCAAGAAATTAACAGGTGTCTCTTTCTTAGTGGAAACCCCGGCACGCTTAAATATGTCAAACAAAACATCCCTAACCATATCGTGCCTGTATTTGAACCCCGGGAGTTCTTTACAGTGAACTGCATGCTCTCCAAAAGAGTCCAAACATGCCTTGCGACACACATGACATATCTCGTCAGCTGGGAATATGGGAATCATGAGTCGATATTTGAGAATAGTACGATACTCCACGGGAGACATGTGTTGGCCAAGCCCATCTATAGGGATAGCCAGAAGAAAATCTTGAGCATGTGGTGCACGTAAGCACTGGAAAACCGCTTTCTGCCGAGCCGTCATGTCGAGATGCACTTCCATATCTTGGACAATTTTACGAAAAAGGACACTCGCCAGTGTATCCTGGGATTTAGGGGGGGCGGTGTCTTTAGTAGTAAAATTGTTAAGGTCAAAATCTGGAAGCTTGTTGCGAAGGGATGCCAAGGCACAATCATAATCAGAATCCATACCATGTATACCGCTATCCCGTAAGATGTGGTCTTGCAATACCCAAGATTGGGCCCTTGAGGCAACAAAAGCATAGGAGGTAGCCTCTACTGCCGAGTATAAACCCAACCCCCCAAACCTAATGGGTAAGGAAGCAATTCGCCATTGTATATCACCAAAGAAAGGGCCCCCACAAACCACAATGTCCTCAATCGCCCCGCGCAATCCATTGTCAAAGAATATTGCCGCCTCCTCCATGTGAACGGGTTGGCACGTCCTCAACCCAATGAAAAGCTTAGCAATACCCATACAAGACCGAAGAAGAAGGAGCTCACTCTGGGGGTCAGACAATTGTGGAAGAAGGCGCATCAAATTCACAACGTTTTCGGCTCTCTTTATGGCTAAGCTGCGAATGAAACTAGCATCTCTACTAACAGCTCCCCCAAGAAGTTTCACCCCCAAAGGCGGCCCCCCGATGTCCGCCGGAAATAGCCCCTCCCGTAGCTTCCTACCATCACACGAGGGCCAAAAGAGCTCGGTTTTCTTGATATTCAGCTGAAGGCCCAATTTTGGGCCAAGCACCGTAATGATGTCCAATGCTTTGGCCACCTCCTCCGAATCTCCGATAAGTGTGCCATCATCCAAGTACCATGCATGGAGAAGAAGCTTGTAATTATCTCTAATCTTATGCAAGAGCGGGTGCAACACAATGGCAAAGAGAAGTGGTCCCAAGGGGTCTCCTTGCTGAACCCCAGTAGAAGACCGAATATGTGTGTTGCCTAGATATAACCTTGCTGCTTGACCATATAGGAATTCTACCCACAAGGAAATAGAGGGACACCTCAATCTGACCTCATGAAGTAATGCGGATTTGTCAACAAGGTTAAAGGCATTAGAGAAGTCCACGGTAAGCATGGAGAGAGATTTATCATCATGGCGCTCACTCAACAACCTATTGGCGCTATGTAAAATGGCCTCAGCGCCACCCGACACCCCGACTCCGAACTGAAAATCATTGAGATATTTGGCCATTTCTTTACCAACCCCTTTCATGGCCAACTTGGAAACCAAACGTCTCCATATAGTACCTACTGCAATAGGTCGTATTCCCTTGTCAGGTTTTAAGAGCGGCGTGAGAGGAGCAGAGGCAACAAATTCTGCCAAGCTCGAAGGGCATCTACCCCCTAGCCATAGATTAACCACCGAAGTAATAGCACGTAGGAGGTCTTTGGCTATAGCCGAACCTTCTCCACAAAGGGCATCTAAAATGTGTTGAGCTCTCAACCCGTCCCTCCCACACGAGGTACCTTTAGGGAAGGATTTAACTCCCCCAAGGACATTGTCAACATCCACTACAAGGGGAGGTTCTGAAAATATGGTGTTGGGCATGGAAGGCGGTGGCTTGTATGGATGCTTATCCTCCAATGCCTTCGTGGTATCACCCCCAAAAGGAGCAACCCCCGAAGAACATAAAACTTTCACTGTTGCTGTAAAATGTCCATCGGCAACCTTATGAAGACATTGTATGACATTGTTGCTGCCCGGTGTTCTTTTCTCCTGAATGTACTCTTCTTTTTTATCTTGTTGCTCCAGTCTTGCATTGTCAACTAAGTTTTTAACTAGCTTGGCGTTACCGTCTTCAGTCCTCCAAGTAGCTAAAGCGCTCAAGATATTACGATGTTGCAAAGACTTCCTGTTGCCAGACCTACTTTCTTGCCTATTCTTGGGCCTGAACACCTGAAGAGTACACCTAGGAAGAATTAACAAAGCAACCCACACTTCAACGGATCCGGGATGAGCAACCACCTTGGAAAGGGCTGCTTTCAAAGCCTGAGAGAAAGCCATACGACAGTTATGAGGGATGCTTTTGACAGTGGTGATAGGCAGCTTAAAAACACGATCAAGTAGTTGAGCATCCATCACCAACCCATCATTGAGGTCGGCTTCCGATTCATTGGGTAGCGGCTTTGGAATGCCAACAATATGCATGCTCATGTCATCAGCCCCGTCAATAAACTTAATCAAGCCACCCGGGTGGTGACATGAACGACTCAGGGCATGAAGCTTCATGCAATCCCCACATATCCATTGACCAAACTCCTTCAAAGTTGCTGACACAGACATAAACAACCCAATGTCAGAAGTAATAGCCTCCCGTAACATAGCTCTGCGTTCATCTGTATGGAGGTGTAAGCTCTTGAGATGAGATATCATGCGGGAAATCCCTTTACTTCCAACAATACCATTTGGGCAACAGTGAAACCCCCGAAAAGGACACGGCCAAGCCCCGCTCTCAAAGGAATGAGAGGACGCCATAAACCAACAAATAAAGTTTATTTAAGCCTCAAGGTGAGACCCGAAATTAGAAGCACTAACCCAAAAGAAAAAGTGACACTCCAACAAAAGGTTGGAGTGTGCACAATGGAACCCACACCGGATAGAATCTCTACATCAGCTTGAGTTGAAAATTGGCAACAACACTTGAAAGACTCATTTAGGCATTTTATCAAACACTTGGCGGGCAAAAAAAGAAACACCTTGTTTGCATCACCAAGCCTTAATTTTTTTTTTGCCCAAATGCAATCTTGAAGTGGGAATCATATAAATCATCATGAAATCATTATCTTTTCACATCAACCATAATTAGGGTGTTCGGGGTCATGCTGAGAAAGCAATGATATGCCCTCTACTACCCCCGCAATATGCAATCATTATCTTTTCACACATCTGAAAAAGAAAACCACGATCTAAATACTTTAAGGTCACATAGCGGACATTTATAATAATTGTAGCTGAGGGAAAGCGAAGGTAAATAACCGATTCAAACCAAACACAATAAATCAAGGGTGAAGAGGCTAGTAGTGTTAGCGATTATAGATCTACGGTTTGGTAGAAGGCGGAGGTGGTGGATTTTAAGATGCACTGACGTTGGTGGCGTTGGTGTGAAGATGGAGAAGACGTAGGGGAGCGAATAACGATTCAGTAGGTAGTGCATGTGAGGAGTTACGGATAGCATAGTGGGAAGCCATACGCATGTTTTCAAAAGAGGGTTCTACATGGGAAAAAAAGTCTTCTAAATTAGTGTAAGTGGCCTCTCCCTTTTATATTGTGTGAAAATTGGTATTTTTTTATAAAACTTGTTTTTGATTGGTCATTTCTAGTTGACATGGATCATGATTTTATACCATTAGATGTATTTGATGTAAAATTAATGGTTAAGATTTAAGCTCCTTAGTTTTAAGACATTAGTCTTAAAACTTTTAAACTTCCTATTATGTATGTATTATAAAGTAGTATATATATATATATATATATATATATATATATATATATATATATAGGGCTTAAGGAATATGTGGTTGTTATGTACCTAATATTAGGTATAGAACCATCAAAAACTTAATAGTTTTAACTAAATGCAATCAAATCTCTCTACCATCTTTCTTGTATCCTCTATTAGACTAGATGATAGAATTTTTACATATTTTTATGGAGTTTTAAATATTTAATTTTGCACTATAAACCATGTATAAGAATACATTATCAACTACCTATAAGCCTTCATATTCAAATTTAATATAGAAAACTACAGTGAAAGATTGAAATTGTTCATTAAAAACTCAATAAACTTCTTCTCATAACACATCAAAAAGAACCATGCAAGTGTACACATGGTAGGTGTCAAAGAAAGTTATGAAACCTACTGGAGGTATAATATAAACAACACGTTCCAAATACAAATATGTTGGGGATAAATTATTAGATCAGATATAATATAAGCTCAAAAGCAATAGGAAAAAGATAACAATGAAAAAAAGTTATATTTTTTAATCAAAATGAAGTCAATTTTGATGGTTCTATACCTAATATTACATACATGACAGCCACATATTCACTTTTCATATATATATATATATATATATATATATATATATATATATATATATATATATATATATATATATATATATAAGTTCAATTGAGAAAATAAAAAAGGTTGAGAATGGGGGAATCGTTCTCAGTCACTCATTTATTTTTGCCGCAAAAGCCTTTGTTGTACCAACGGAAATGGATAAGGAATACACATGTGTTTCCAACAAAACATGTTTCCTTAAACTATGCTAATCATTACCTTAATATATACAAAAACATAGTTTTTTTTGTTTTTTTAATTTTTAAGAAGCTATTTATATCGAAAAATGATTTTAAATATACCAAAATTCATGATTTTTTATTCTCTACAAATAGACATCCATATTGATATACTTTTAAGATAAAATAAAAAATTTTTTTTTTTTATATTTTCAGCTATCGTTATTCATAAGTGAATAAAAATGCATCAGACTTTTGCTATAGTACATTCGTTATTCACTTATGAATAAAAATATATAATTAATTTTTTTTACAGTTTAAGTATCATTTATACTACTTATTCATATATGAATAAGAAATTAACTGTAACAAAAATCTGATAAATGTTTTATTCATATATGAATATAAAATATGACGACAATTAATACACGTTTTATTCATATATAAATATAATATATATGATGAAAGATGATGTAAAAAATATATTTTAAGTGAAAAAACTTTATTGCGTGTCATATTCATATATGAACGATACTTAAACTATAAAAAAAGTTACGCATACGTTTTATTCATAAGTGAATAACGAATATACTGTAATAAAAATCTGATAGATTTTTTTATTCACTTATGAACAACGAGAGCTGAAACTCTAAAAAAAATAAATTTTTTATATTATCTTAAAAGTATATCAATATTGATGTCTATTTATAGAGAATAAAAAATTATGAATTTTGATATATTTAATATAATTTTTCGATAATAATGGCTTTCTAAAAATAAAAAAACGAAAAAAAATATGTTTTTGTGTATATTAAGGTAATGATTAGCATAGTTTAAGGAAACATGTTTGGTTAGAAAACACATGTTTATCCGTTATCCATTTCCGACGGTACGCCTAAGTGTTTTGCGTCAAAATAAATGTGTGACTGAGAATAATTCCCCCATTCTCAACCTTTTTTTTTTTCAATTGAACCCTCCTATATATATATATATATATATATATATATATATATATATATATATATATATATATATATATATATATATATATATAATGCTCTCTTTTTACCTAAACATCCCCAATGTGTTTTGGTATGGAGTGACTAATGAATGAGTTTTGCAACAAGCATTTCCTAGTATGGTGACAATGTTATTTTTCTGTTGCATTATCCAAACTTCTAAAATAGAATAAGTTTTAATATAGCACCTTAATAAAACTAAACATCCTCCGAAACTTCTTTAAATATAATTAGTTTTCACATCAATTATGGACTAAAACAAAGCATTCAAATTTCATTATGTTGTTATTCTAATAGGGAAAATGACGAAAAAAACGCTATATTTTTTTCGAAAGTTCGGTTTAACCGTCAGTTTTGAATAATTACCGAAAAAATCATTAATTTTTGGTAAAATGTTTCAGCACGACCACTGTTACCTATTACAACCGGTTTTAATTACGAAAAAAGCACTATATTTGTAGCACCTGTTCCAGGTAATTATTTTATTTAGTTAAATTCAGGGTTTTGGTGCATGGACTCGGCGAGTTGGGAGTGCAACTCGTCGAGTAGGGGCATTTAATCATGGACGCGGATCGGGACCAACTCGGCGAGTCGGAAGGCCCGACTCGGCGAGTTGGAGCTGTAAAGTGAAAACCCTAATTTCGGGGTTTGCCCCTATATAAGGATCATTATCTGCCCTTGTGGCCTCCCTTAGCACCTTATCCCCCTACAAAAAGCAGTTTGCGGCCGTGAACACTCTTGAGTGAGAGTAAGAGCGTTTGTGAGTGATTTTGGTGGGTTGTGAAGGATTTTTAGAACTTGAAGAAGAAAGAGCAAGGAGAGAAGCAGTAGATCTGACATCTACATTGTATTGGCCACCATTTTGAGGTATAAAGTCGTTACCTTGAGCTTTAGTTACTTAGATCCCTATTTTTGGAAGTAAATGGTCATTTTTGGTGCAACATGGAGTCATACTCGAATCTGGACTTATCACAAGGATATGGTTCCAGATCTGGACCTCTTTAGGTCCCTAATGACATAAAGTTGTCTCCTTTAGGCAGTTCAATCCCTTTCCATGCATTAAAACCTTGTATGAAGACTATTTGGGTGTTATGGCCATGTGAGGCCTTGCATGCACGTAAAGTTTGCAACTTTACGTGACATCTACACTAGGAAGGGCTAGATCTGAAGTTTGGGACTCTAGATCCCACTGAAAAAGGCCGAAAACGAGAAGGACTAAAGTGACTCGTCGAGTCCTTTAATCGACTCGACGAGTCGGCCAAAGAGTTTACGGCCAAGGGTTTGCGGTTGAGGGTTTGAAACCGCAAACATTATGGAACTCGACGGGTCACTCAAGTGACTCGGCGAGTTGACGAGTTATGCAAGGAACTCGACGAGTGGCTGGTTGTACTCGACGAGTTGAGATCAACATGGACTGTTGACCTTTACAGTTGACCTTGATCAGGGTTGACTCTGAGGGAATTTATGGGAGGATGTTAAGCTAATCACTTGATGATTATAGGCAGTTGAGAAGAGGCGGCGTGGGACAATTCTGAATTCAGCTTACCAGTTTAGCATTCCAGAGGTGAGTCTTCTCACCATACCAATGGGTCTAAGGCACCAAGGTCGGCCCATTTCATACTAGTTGGTATACTCGTTGTGTAGAGGTGTGTGGCATGATTTTGTTGTAATATGCGGTAAAGATAGCCTTCATGGCTATGGTAGGGATAACTCTATAACTAACGGTAGAGATAGCCTTTATGGCTAATGGTAGAGATAGCTTTTACAACTCATGGTAGAGATAGTCTTTATGGCTAATGGTAGAGATAACTTTATAGCTAAGATGTCATGTGGTATGTGGTAGAGGTAGTCTTTACAGTCGTTATGTTATGTGCTATGTGTTTGGGGTATGCTCTGGGGAACTCACTAAGCATTAGCTTACAGTTTTTGGATTTGTTTCAGGTACATAGGAGCCCAAGGGAAAGGGCAAAGCTTGATGACGCGGTGTGCATTCTCTCAGGCATTTGTGGGACACTCTGATGTTTGGAATAAAAGTTGTATTTGAATTATGTTTTGAAAACAAATATAACTGGATTTCTTGATATTGTACATGTGTTTAATTATTCAAAAATGAAAATTTTATTTGTAAAAATTGGGTCGTTACAAGTTGGTATCAGAGCCTTGGTTTGAGGGATTCGGGCACACTCTCAGGTCAGGACTCAAACTAAGGAAATGATAAAATTGTTTTCAAAATAAAAGCTAAAAACTTTTAAGGAATGGAAAAGATGAGAGTGCAACGCGCGTGATCAGCCGAGCCAAGTAAGTAGTTCCCCAATATGTTAGCCATGTTATACTGGTATTTGAGATATGATAATCGTATGGAACTTGCTATGTGTATGATTTTAAAATTATATACGGTTGGGAGCTTATAGCATTAGAATGTTTGATTTGGCATTATTTCCTGTTCCTTGTCTGGTTGTGGTCCTAGGGTAGAATTGTTGGATTAATGTCTAAGTCCATAACTATAATTGGTAAGACTTGACCCGACCCGGCATGGTCCATTTGGGTTGCATGGCATCATGCATTTGGATAGACTATAATGAGAGAAATAACACTTAAGGTTGGTTAATATATTATAAGTTCTAATATATTAATAAGGTTATTTAATTAGTATTGATCAAGAATTAACTTGGAATTAATTAAGTGATCAAAAGGAGACTAATTAAATATATGGGTTGATTTTGTAAATCATTCATTATTATATATGTGGGCTTGTGATCCAAGATTCCTTATGTTGGACTAAGTCCATGGGGTGACCCATGGATACTCCATGGAGGATAAAATCCATGGAGCATAAGGAATGGGCAAAGTTATGAGTTACATGGTGTAACCCTAATAGCCACCATATAAAAGAATCCCATGGCTCAAGAAATCGTGCACTAATGTGTGAATATGAGGGCTAGACGATTTCAAGGAGTGTTCCATTTTCTCTCAAGTCATTCCATGTGCATTTGGTGTTGTGTGAACCATTTGAGGTGTCACACTTGGGGCACTAGGCACTCAAGCTTCATGGAGACAAGCTACATCAAACAAAGGTATGTATTCTATCCATTTGATTACCCAAGTATCAAGTATTGTATGCTAGATAGGGTAATACCTTGGAAAGTTCATAATTGCATGTATAATAGAGAAAACATAGATCCAAGGTATTTAGGGTTTCATGTACACTTAGGAGTGTTAGAACGCTCAAAATACATCAAGAATCTCTTATTCGAAAGTCTATTTGATCCTTTTCTATGTATAATTTTCATGCATAAAGGCAACCTGTCATGATTGGTCTGTTTGATGTGGGTAGAGCAAATCTTAGGACAGCCTGGGATTTGGGTTATGCGGTGACTTGTGGTATATGATTTATTGTGGGACGAATTGGAGTTGCCAGGTAGAGCTTTGGGGAAAGGTAAAGGTAGGTGTGGAAGGTAGTATTGGGTCCGTACTACTGAAAGCACAGGACCTGTACCCGAGCTAGTGCTAGATCTGACAGCTTTAAGGAGGACCGATGTGGGAAGATCCCCTATATAGATGTCCTAATTATTATGTTTTATGACATTCCAGTTCAGTATAGTGGTGACACGATTTGGGATAGGGGGATCAGGATCAGGATCAGGATCCGGATCCGGATCGGGCAGCGGTGCAGAGCTCGTTGATGAGAGGCTGCACGAGATCATTGAAGTCGAGGTTACGAAGGGTATCATTGACGCTACCCCAATGATCTTTGGGACGGTCAAGGAGGGTATTATGGAGATTATGGAGGAGAGGCTCAGGTCATTCAGAACTGAGATTGTTGCAGGCTAGATCGGAGTCCGAACTCCCTCGTTCCGGGAGTTAAAGGCGCGCGGAGCGCCGGAGTTCCTCGGGGTCAGGGACCCCATCGTTAGCCGACGCTGGGTGGCGGATATTGAGAATGCCCAGTGCACGAGTTCTTGCCCAGATGCGGCTAAGGTGGGTTTTGCTTCGTGTATGCTGAGAGACAGAGCCCGAGATTGGTGGGGAGAGGTGACCAGCCAGGTGGGAGCGGCTGGTGTGGCTGAGATGACGTGGGCCGAGTTTGTTCAGTGATTCGATGAGGAGTTTGCACCACCTATTGAGGTGCAATGACTTGTGAGGGAGTTTCACGACCTTCAGCAGACTAACGAGACTGTGGCAGAGATCACCGCCAAGTTTCGGGAACGAGCTTTGTTAATTCCGCAGTACGCTACCGATGAGGATATGCGGAGGATGAGATATCATTCGATGCCGAGGGATGATATCCGGGAGTTTTGTGAGCTTTACAGGGTGCAAAACCCTGAATGAGATGGCAGAGAAGACCTGGGAAAGGGAAATGGAGTTACACTTCCGCACCAAGCGGAAGCCGAAGCAGGCACATGCAGCGGTGGGTCAGGCTAAGAAGCCTAAGACCTCATATACTTCCAGCAGGGGTCAGCAGGGTCGGGGTCGGTGTGCCAAGTGCAGTAGGGTGCACAGTAGAGCTTGTCGTGTCACAGGCTTGGGATGCTATGCATGTGGCCAGCAGGGCCACTTGAGCAGGGACTGCCCCACAAGGATCTTGATTTGTTTTCACTGCAACCAGACCGGCCATAAGCGGGTCAACTGTCCGAGGTTGCAGGGAGGGGGAGGAGCGGTGGCGTCTTCTGCGCCCGCCACTTTGAGGATTACCGATGGCCTCCCTGCCAAGGCGGATGTTCCGGCAGTGAAAAGCTGCGCATTTCAGTTGACCACCTAGGAGGCTCGAGCAGCACCAGACGTTGTGGCTGGTACATAACTATTATTCTCTGCTCATTATGATTTGTACGACTTATGTATATATTATGCTTTTATAGGGACCTTTTTGGTTAATGGTATGCCGGCTCATGTTTTGTTTGATTTGGGTGCTACCCGATCGTTTGTGTCTCTTGCGCTTAGCAAGAAGTTCTGGGACGCGCCGGGAAGTTTGGATTCCCCGCTCGAGGTAGAGATTGCAGATGACCGCACTGTGAGTGCTGCGAGGGTGTATCGGGACTGTGTCCTGAATGTGCTTGGTGAGAGGTTTCGTGTAGACCTAGTCCTGATACCGTTGCGAGGGCTGAATGTGATTGTCGGGATGGATTGGCTGGGGGCCAATGGGGCCATGATCGATTGTGAGTGCCAGTTGGTGAGGGTTAAAACCCCAAGTAGGAGAGAATTGGTGATACATGGTGATAGGGCCTCGCAGGGGCCGACTCTCTGTTCGGCTGCGAGGGCTAGGAGATTTCTACAGCAGGGATGTACGGGATTTCTGGCCTATGTCTCGGAAACGAGGGTAGAGACCATGACAGAGGTGGGAAGTGTGCCGGTTGTGCAGGACTTTCAAGATGTTTTCCCCGAGGAGTTACCGGGAGTGCCTCCGGAGAGGCAGGTGGAGTTTCGCATCGACTTGGTGCCTGGTGCCGCTCCAATAGCAAAGGCACCATATTGGTTGGCACCACCTGATATGCAGGAGTTATCTACGCAACTTCAGGAGTTGCTAGACCGAGGGTTCATACGTCCGAGCAGTTCCCCGTGGGGAGCACCGATCCTTGTCGTGAAAAAGAAGGATGGATTGCACAGGATGTGCATCGATTATAGGGAGTTGAACAAACTAACGGTGAAGAACCGTTATCCGTTGCCAAGGATCGATGATTTGTTCGATCAGCTGCAGGGTGCGTCTTGGTTTTCCAAGATTGATCTTCGGTCGGGATACCATCAGATGAGGATTTGGGATGACGATATATCGAAGACGGCTTTCAGGACTCGGTATGGGCATTATGAGTTTGTGGTGATGCTGTTTGGGCTCACCAATTCCCCAGCAGCGTTCATGGATCTTATGAACAGGGTGTGCAGACTGATGTTGGATCGGTCGGTGATCGTTTTTATTGATGATATCCTGGTCTATTCTAAGACCAGGGAGCAGCATGAACAGCATTTGAGGGAGGTACTGGAGACCCTAAGGGCAGAGAAGGTTTATGCAAAGTTCTCCAAATGTGATTTCTGGTTGCGGGAGGTACGGTTTTTGGGGCATATCATCAATCATGAGTGCATTTCGGTGGATCCAACCAAGGTTGAGGCTTTGATGCGATGGGAAGTACCGAAGAGCGCATCAGAGATTCGTAGCTTCTTGGGATTAGCGGGCTATTATCGGAGATTTATTCAGGATTTCTCCAAGATTGTTGTGCCATTGATCCGTTTGACCAAGAAGAATGTGACCTTTCGGTAGGGCATGGATCAGCAGACGGCTTTCGAGACCTTGAGACGGAGGTTGTGCGAGGCTCCGATCCTAGTACTACCCGAGGGGTTAGACGATTTGGTGGTGTACTGCGACGCATCGATTTCAGGGTTAGGTGTTGTACTGATGCAGAGAGGGCACGTGATAGCTTATGCCTCGAGGCAGTTGAAGCCTCATGAGGCGAATTACCCCACTCACGACCTGGAATTGGGGGCAGTAGTGTTTGCCCTCAAGATTTGGAGGCACTATTTGTACGGAGTGCGATGCACCATTTATACAAATCACAAGAGTTTAAAGTATTTGATGGATCAGCAGAACCTCAACATGCGACAGCAGAAGATGGTTGGATGTAATGAAGGACTATGATTGTGAGATCTTATACCATCTCGGGAAGTCCAACGTGGTGGCTGATGCCTTGAGCCGCAAGGCGGCATGTTCCCCGATTGGGAACGTTTGTTTGAGGGTGTTCGTGATCTCTCCATTGTTGGATTTGATAAAGAGGCCCAGATCGAGGGGGTGAAGAATGAGAATTGGAAGATAGAGCGGATTCGAGGCCAATATTCTTTGTTCGTTAAGGATAGTCGTGGTCTTTTGACATAGTGTGGTCGAGTATGGGTACCGATGACTGGAGGAGTGAGGCGGAGGATATTGGAGGAGGCACACAAGTCCAATTTCTCTATTCATCCAAGGGCTACAAAAATGTATAGAGACTTGAGACTGAGTTATTAGTGGCCCTGCATGAAGCGGGAGATTGCCTGGTTTGTGGAGCGGTGCTTGACCTGCAGGAAGGTCAAGGCCGAGCATCAGCGGCCTCACGGCAACGTTCACTCGCTACCCATTCCCATGTGGAAATGGGAAGAGATCACTATGGACTTCATCACGAAGTTACCTAGGACGACGTGGGGTGTGGACGCCATATGGGTGATCGTAGACAGACTGACGAAGAGTGCCCATTTCGTTCTGATTTCCGAGAGTATATCCGCGGAGAAGTTGGTGGATATTTATGTACGGGAGGTGGTGGCGAGGCACGGGGTGCCCGTGTCGGTAGTCTCCGATAGGGATGTGCGGTTTACATCTAGGTTCTGGAAGAATTTCCACGAGGAACCAGGCACCCAGCTGCATTTTAGTACAGCGTTGTTGGGTTTTGAGCATTCTAACACTCCTATGGTGTACATGCAACCCTATAAACCTTGGATCTATGTTTTCTCTATTATACATGCAACTATTAACTATTCCAAGGTTTCATCCTAACTAGCATATTATGAAGCACCTATACTACAAAGTTCTAGTTAGATGACATACCTTTTGATGTAGCTTGATGTCTTCAAGCTTTAAGAGCTTAGCCCCAATAGTGTGGAAGCCTCAAATGGAATCACAAAAATCACCAAAACACCTTGGAAGAACTTGAGAGAATATGTATGCACACTAAAATCGGCCCACTCTTATTTTCACACACTTGTGCCAATTTTGTGAGCCAAGGACCCCTTTATATATTATGGAGGATTAGGGTTACATCCATGTAAACCCTAATACCCATGACCTTTCATTTACATAAGATCCATGGGTTAAAAGCTCCATGGACCATCCATGAAAGCTTAGCCCAACCTAAATGAACTTGGCCCATTCCATATATATATAAGAGTCCATATTTAATTAGTTCTTTTTGATCACTTAATTAATTCTAAATTAATTCTTGATTAATACTAATTAAATAATATGATTCCATATTAATATATTAGAACTTATAGTATATTAATATAAATCATAAATATACTATTCTCAAAAGACTATCCATATAAATTGTGCCGGTGAAGTGCAACCCAAATGGACCATGCCGGGTCGGGTCAAGTACATACCAAATATAGTTATGGACTTAGACATTAATCCAACAGTCTCCCACTTGGATAAGTCTAAAACTAGTATTGAGTATGACTTCAAAACCTAACTGGCAATCGTAGCTCTTAAAGCCGCTGTCGAACTCTGACCTTGTCAATGACTTGTCCATTAGATAAGGGATCATATATTCCTCCATTCTAGATATCATATGGACTGAGACATGGATTATAATCATTCTCTCTGTCCATTTGTTGTTTCCCGATTTTCGATTTATGATGACTGACTGATTGAACAAATCAAATCAGTCCTGGCTTGGCCAAGCACTCACATGTGTCATCGTTAAATCATCGAGGGGCCCACAGATATCGCTTTTATCCTGAAGGTAAAAGGAATGGATAAACTTCGACTCATGTGGCTTGTTCTACTACTTGTTGAATCATACACAAAGGCACGTTTTATAACATCGAGTTACCAAATGTGTTTTCGTGCAATCAATGTATAACCAACTCATAGTAACAACTCATATCTCTAGGTTTGAAGAATATAAGATATTATCGTCTCATGATCACTCGTGATAAAATCCATGAAGTGATTCAAATGAGCGCGGGTTAAATCCAATACTCATAACTTATGAGCACTCATGAGTGTTGTAGCACCACTTTGTCCACCAACTTGGACCTCTACAAACCAACCCATGACAGTCTTGATTCATATCTACTTCCAACATATGACCGACTGTGGATGGTTTGAATAACTTAGTCATTCCGGAAGAGCGACTTAGTTATTCTGGAAGTCAAAACATGCAAAGTGAAACACAAGAATAAATGAATCAAATATGGTATCAAACCCTATGAATATAAATAAACACTTTTATTTATCACCATACTGATTACTCATTATTCATTGTTTCGGTTTTATCAACTTTATACTTGAATTAAAAACACTAGTTGTCCCATGCTCCAAGCATGTACACTATGTTTTTCTTAAACAATAGCTTTGCCATACACCAAGTATGCACTCTATGTTGTCTATGATCCTTACTTTGTGAAATAAACCAATTGAACATAATTTCAATGATTCTAATTTCACACTCCCAAATCCTTATCGAAAAATGTGAGAATTTCAAATTTCTATCATTTATCGAAATCTGTTTAGATTTTAAACTTATATGCACTGACCCTCCTGTAATGAATATGTACAAAGTCACAAAGACTTGTCAACAGTCATTATAAGGTATTCCAATGGAGATCAACTTCATGGAAACTAAGTCTCATATTCAAAGTACATTGCTTTGGACATGCTTCTTGCATTAAGATTTCTAATCTTACACAGATAACTTCCACCTATGGAGACAACTCCATATTCTCATTTTGACTATCACTTCTGAATAAGAGATGCCTCCTTACAGATTATGTCAATATGGTCCTTCCAGAATTAGCACTATACTTCCAACTGTCCCTGAGCAACCAATCTTTGGTAAACCTCAGATTGTCCTCGACAATTGCTTAATCATTTTAGTCATATCAAATTCTAGACCTTTTCCCTTCTTAATGCCTCTGGGCATTTGGAAAAATTTAGAAATGACAAATATTATAGCACATGCAATCGATCCTGTACCCAAAGCAAATGGTACACGATTCATGATGTCTCACATAAAGACATGATTCTAGACCAGTCTTTTGCTATAATATTTTTATTTGCCATGTTTTCAAAATTTGACTATGAAGAGGGATGCCGTAATCATAATCGAAATTTGAGAACGCAATATCTAGAATTTCCTTAAGTTGAACCAATCCCACATGAAATTCATATATATATATATTCTTGACTAAAGATGATTAAGGTCTCAATCTAAGCCTTTAGAACTGAAATGAGGTATATCCTCTCCCTTAATTATAGCAAAACAACTTTTTCAATCCCTGCAGCCTCACGAATTGAAACTTTTGTTTTCTATAATTAACATTGCTAACTTGCAACACTAACAATAATTATCATGCTCCCACTAACATGATGATTATTAGCATAACACTTATGCTCCCACTAGCTTTGACATGTACTCAGAAATCAGCTGGACTTCTAGAAATCAATACTTTATTGACTTTCTTACCAAAGTTCAGATTTCTGATACGAGATGCTTTGATAAAACTTTATCAAAATCATACACCTTTCTTTAGATAGCATGCATGTGTGTCTAAACAATTTCAGAACTATGAAAAAGGATGTCGTAATCATAGTCTCAATTGTTTAGACCTTTTGCCATCTGCTTCAAATCTACTTGGTGGAAGTGTTTCCTCACCATCATTTTCATGAATCGGAGAGAAACCTTATGAACCTTAGATTTTATGGTGTATGTGTTCTTATACATGTGAATCGTCAAAACCATAGTCACAAGACAAGGATAATGACAAATCCAAACTCAGATGGACTGAACTTATGTAATCTTAACTTCTTGCCACCTGGCAGTACAGGGCCTGCCATTGCTTCCAAGTTGTTATGCAACCAATTGAGAACTTTCAGAACTCCTATGCAAAGCCAACTTTAACTGGAATGGGCACAGAATATGTCAACACGATAGGTTATAAACCTCAAGTCGTGTGCTAGTGAAGAACCTCAGGTTTTATTCTTGATTAGTTCTTGAAATTCTTTTTAGGATCTTTAAGACTCCCACTATCCTCTTGACATATAAGACTATCTTGCCAAATATTCAAGAGATAGTGCGGATTCTTTATCAAGACAAACACTTCACACAATTGGCCTTAGTTGGTCTTTGTTTTATCCAAAACATCACAACTTACCAATTTCAAATGTACAAGAGTAGGACACTTTTACTCTTACATTTGACAAGTGTTTTAAACCTTTCTTTAAGATATGTCACTCAAGTTACAATCTTGGAGTATGACTCTAAGAATTGTTTTGGAACGAAGTATGACTCATCTTCCTGATCTAACCATTTCAATAATTCATGACTCCTCTTCTTAGTCATAAGAATGCACTAAGATGACCTTTAGAGGACTAATTGTGATATGATTTCTAAATCATTAAGATGATCACAAACATGATACTAAAGTACTCTCCCATCTTTTCAGATTTGAGAAACTTTTATCTTTCTGCCTAATTTGATTCTTCCCATTCGTTCTGCCATACATTGAGACTTTTCCAATGTTTCAGAATTATACTTAAACTTGTAAGTATAACCATATTTACTAAACTTTAGTAAATCAAATAGTCTTAACGAGCTTTGTGGTGGACATGACCAGTGCACAAGAATGTGTACTCGATCCCTTTAGTCCTTCACTTGACTCACACATCCATGTGAACAAGTAATTAGTCTTGATTTTCCAATGCTTGAAAGTTCTCATTCATCATACTATTCAACTTGCATGATTCCAAGTTTCGGTCCAATTGAAACTTGGGCGATGAGGAACTTTCCTGATTTGGTAAATTTAGACACTACCACAAATGAAAGAATCAAATCCATTTTCCAATATTGTTGTCAGTGGAATCATATAAGCAACAATTTTCCACAAATGCGATTGTAAGGATACTTCAAATAAATAAAATTAAACAATTTTCTTTTATTTTAAAACTTTGCGGAAAAACTTATCCTTACAATCCACATGGAAAATTGTTGTTATCTATTCCTTAGCAATATATCATAACTTCTTAAGTAACTGCTCAAAATTCTGATGCGATCGAAATCCACCTTCGCGATCAGAATCAGCATATAGTTCCTTTAAGATTTCTCTCTATTCTTTGATTCTTAAAACATCAACATGTAACCAAATCACATCATGTAATGAGGATCTCATAATAGAACTTAACAGAGTTAGATAATGGGCTCTACCTGATGTAGAGTCAAACTTATTGACTTTAACATCCTTAGGTAAATTTGGCAGCTTTGCAATCAACGCCCCTTCCTTTGGCAAAATAAACATATGGACCCTTTGGTAATGGGACTATCTCAGACTTAGCCTTTCTCTTTACCATTTGGTCAACCGGGTTGACTATGACCAATCCCTTTCCATTGGGAAGAGAATGCTTTTTCTGGATTTCCAGTGTCACCATTGTCACTGTCCATAAAGTTTTTGGGAAGTTGATCTTCTAATCAAATTTGCTTTACTATTGTTCCAAATCATTGCTGATTCAGCAGCACCAAGCAAATAGATATGATCATTAAGGTTCATGTCATAGTCTGTTTCATAGTAGTCCCAAAGGAACTCACTATGTGACTTAGAAAGTGATTCAACATCCAACTTTCTCAAGACTTTGACACCCAACTCTCCCGGCTTGTCAATATGTGACTTCATCTTTAAGATGTGATCACACATAGACCTTGCTTGCCACTAGGGCTTGAGTGACCTTGAACTTGTGGGTTAGGGAGAATAATTGGAGGAGGTGGAGGAAGAGAAGTATGACTTCCATGAGCCAAACTCGGGAAGTCATATTCATTAGGAAAGCTTGGTTTGGGAAGATCATTGTTGTCTAAACCAGACATCAACAATGGGAGAAATTCACGTAAAGTTGATTTAAGTCCTTAATATAACACCCAATATGATATATTAAGGCTAGGACCCAACAAACTATTTTATAACTTGGAAGAGGGATGCCGTAATCCAAGCTATAAAATATTTGAAGGTAGGTGAATGACGATTCACCAATTTCCACCAAGATAAACGAAATGTATTATTAGGTTTTAATTGGTTTCGAAACTCCTATATTCTTTTGAGATTCATTGAACTTTTCAATGGCATGTTTCAATCTCGAGTGTGCCCTTCAGGTTTTGTGACTGGGATGCCGAGGATCACAAAACAAGGTGTGAAGTAACCATGCAAATATACTTGGTACCCTTAATATTTACCCCTCAATCGATGTGTCGGTTAACCACACACGCTCCAACGATACTATGATAAACATTAAGTTACCCTTTGCCTACCTTGTTAAGTCCAGGTTAGTGTGTCGGTTAACCACACACGCTCCACTAACAGCTTAAGCAAAGTGCAAAGTGTAATTTCATGGATTAGCACCTTATTCACATTTTCCTAAGTAACTAAGATTGGGAATTTATAAGTGTTTAGTTACTTAGTATTTATCATTATACTTATAATGAAGGGAGAATTATAGTCCTTGTCCTACCTGTTCGGCTAACGAAAGGAAGCGGTGGGTGAGAGTGGACACCCATTAAACTGCCATTTTATAGGCAGTAACCTTATACACCCCTTATAGACCGGCTTCGTGAATGAGGCCTACTAATGGTAAGACGACTTGCTCTTATACATATAATATATTAAACTTTTAATATTATAATAGTATAAGGGTGTATTTTAGACATTTAAAATACTTGGTGGTTTAATCTATTAATTAAACTATACTCTTAATTTAATTAAATTTAAACCATGTCATTATGGAATTATTAATTCTCTTTTAATTAAACACTTTAATTATCTATTAATAAAGTCCATAAGAGTTAATTGAATTATTCAATAAAAACATCATAATTCCAATTATTAAATTCAAAATTAAAACCATTTAATTAATTGTTTAAGTTATGAACCCAACAGTTTTAGAATTCAATTCTTTTTTTTATCATAAAAAACTTTTTCAAAATTCCAAAACTTGAGGGCAAGTTTTGTAACTCTTGAAAACTTTTGGATTCCATAACTTATGGAGTTAAATACTTGTTTTATGATGAAACTTTTCATGTTCCATAACTTAAGAACAAGTTATGGAATTCTTTAAAACATTAAGACCAAGTTTTGTAACTCCATAAAAAACTTTGAATCAATTTTTTTAAAAACCTTTTCATATCCATAACTTATGGAGGTTTCAAAAAACTCTTTAGATCAAACTTTTAAAACTAATAAAATAATCATATCATTTTATCTTTTACTAAATTTGACCTAATTCAACTCATATAGGAAATGATTCAAATTTTACAAATAATTAGTTTTTCACAAAAACAAGTAATTATTTTAAAATTTGACAAACGTCATGTTTTTTTTCCTTTTTTTTCAACTTGAAAATAAAACATTTGCATCAATATAACAGAAAACAACCCATGGCTCTGATACCACTGTTGGGTTTTGAGCATTCTAACACTCCTATGGTGTACATGCAACCCTATAAACCTTGGATCTATGTTTTCTCTATTATACATGCAAATATTAACTATTCCAAGGTTTCATCCTAACTAGCATATTATGAAGCACCTATACTACAAAGTTCTAGTTAGATGACATACCTTTTGATGTAGCTTGATGTCTTCAAGCTTTAAGAGCTTAGCCCCAATAGTGTGGAAGCCTCAAATGGAATCACAAAAATCACCAAAACACCTTGGAAGAACTTGAGAGAATATGTATGCACACTAAAATCGGCTCACTCTTATTTTCACACACTTGTGCCAATTTTGTGAGCCAAGGACCCCTTTATATATTATGGAGGATTAGGGTTACATCCATGTAAACCCTAATACCCATGACCTTTCATTTACATAGGATCCATGGGTTAAAAGCTCCATGGACCATCCATGAAAGCTTAGCCCAACCTAAATGAACTTGGCCCATTCCATATATATAAGAGTCCATATTTAATTAGTTCTTTTTGATCACTTAATTAATTCTAAATTAATTTTTGATCAATACTAATTAAATAATATGATTCCATATTAATATATTAAAACTTATAATATATTAATATAAATCATAAATATACTATTCTCAAAAGACTATCCATATAAATTGTGCCGGTGAAGTGCAACCCAAATGGACCATGCCGGGTCGGGTCAAGTACATACCAAATATAGTTATGGACTTAGACATTAATCCAACAAGTGTACCATCCTCAGACAGACGGCCAGAGTGAGAGAACGATCCAGACACTTGAGGATATGCTACGAGCATGTGTGTTGGATTTTGGAGGGAGTTGAGATACGTATCTCCCACTAACAGAGTTTTCGTACAATAACAACTATCATGCCAGTATCGATCAAGCTCCATTCGAGATGTTATATGGTCGGAGGTGTAGAACCCCGGTTTGTTGGGACGAGATTGGACACCGGGTGATGGGGAGCACTAAAGTAGTGCTCAAGACTACCGGTCTGATTCAGCATGTGCGCGACCAGTTGCGGGTCGCGCAGAGCCGTCAGAAAAGTTATGCTGACCGACGACGATCAGATCTTGAGTTCCAGGTAGGGGATTTCGTGTTGTTGAAGGTGTCACCCTGGAAAGGGATTATCATGTTTCGGAAGAGGGGAAAGTTGGGGCCTCGGTATATAGGCTCGTTCAGGATCACGGCCCGGGTGGGCAAAGTGGCATATTGCTTGGATCTGCCAGAGGAGCTTAGCCAGATTCACAACACCTTCCACGTGTCTGCAGTCGTTTCGTTTGACGAGTTGACGAGTCCGCAGTCGTTTCGTTTGACGACATTCAGGTGGATGAGAGCATGAACTATATCGAGAAGCCGGTTGCGATTCTTGATAGGAAGACCAAGGGTCTTCGGAATAAGGAAATAAGACTGGTAAAGGTGCAATGGAAACATCGAAGGGGCTCCGAATGGACCTGGGAGCCGGAAGAGGAGATGCGAGAGCACTACCCGGATTTGTTTGGGTCAACAGACTTCGAGGTCGAAGTCTAGTTCAAGTGGGGGAGACTTGTAGCACCTGTTCCAGGTAATTATTTTATTTAGTTAAATTCAGGGTTTTGGTGCATGGACTCGACGAGTTGGGAGTGCAACTCGTCGAGTAGGGGCATTTAATCATGGACGTGGATCGGGACCAACTCGGCGAGTCGGAAGGCCCGACTCGGCGAGTTGGAGCTGTAAAGAGAAAACCCTAATTTCAGGGTTTGCCCCCTATATAAGGATCATTATCTGCCCTTGTGGCCTCCTTTAGCACCTTATCTCCCTACAAAAAGCAGTTTGCGGCCGTGAACACTCTTAAGTGAGAGTAAGAGCGTTTATGAGTGATTTTGGTTGGTTGTGAAGGATTTTTAGAACTTGAAGAAGAAGGAGCAAGGAGAGAAGCAGTAGATCCGACATCTACACTGTATTGGCCACCATCTTGAGGTATAAAGTCGTTACCTTGAGCTTTAGTTACTTATATCCCTCTTCTTGTAAGTAAATGGCCATTTTTGGTGCAAAATGGAGTCATACTCGAATATGGACTTATCACAAGGATATGGTTCCAGATCTGGACCTCTTTAGGTCCTCAATGACATAAAGTTGTCTACTTTAGGCAGTTCAATCCCTTTCCATGCATTAAAACCTTGTATGAAGACTATTTTGGTGTTATGCCCATGTGAGGCCTTGCATGCACGTAAAGTTTGCAACTTTACGTGACATCTACACTAGGAAGGGCTAAATCTGAAGTTTGGGACTCTATATCCCACTGGAAAAGGCCGGAAACGAGAAGGACTAAACGGACTCGCCGAGTCCTTTAATCGACTCGACGAGTCGGCCAAAGAGTTTACGGCCAGGGGTTTACGGTTGAGGGTTTGAAACCGCAAACATTATGTGTAACACCCGTAGATCCGGGCTAGTCAATTTAGAGACGATAAGCATCAAAAACGACTTTTTGATGGAAGATTATTTAGAAGGATTGATCTTAACCAAGTTGTAGTATATGTCTCATGGTTTCTGGATATATAAAGAATGTCGAAATCCGAGTTATAACGAAGAAGTTATGACATGTCGAAGTTTCGCGACAAAACCGACACGGTGCCGAATGCCGTAAAAAGTGAGTTTTTGATAAACTACTTTTTAGCCTTGGTGATCTAAACGAAAGTCTTAGTACTTGTTAAACCGAGAAGTTCGATAAAAAGAACGCCCAAGTATGACTTCGTATGAGGAAGTTATGATTTTTTGAAGTTTCAACTTAGCAGTAGACAGCTAAAAACTCGAATTTTAGATCGAGTGATTTTTAGCCGACACAACCTAAACAAGAATCGAAGGTCTCGTCATTAGCAGTACAACGGTAAAAAGTCTGACGAAAACGGACGTCGGATGAAGAAGTTATGAATTTTTAACGGATTTACCAGTCCCGGTGTGTTAAAAATAATAATATAAAAACTAAATTCAAAATTAGCCGACGAAGTCTAAACGAAAGTTGTAGAGCGTAATTTTGCCTACGCGTGCATATAAAGAAAGTAAAAAACGGAGCTCGTATGCGAAAGTTATGGATTTTAGAAGTTTTGGCGCGAAAAACGAGAAAATCCCCAAAACCGGGAAATTTCGTTGAGTCACCTCGGACACGTCATCCCTCGCATGCGAGGCCTCCACGTGGCACCTCCTGATAGGACCGAGCTTCGCGTGTCGTCTTCTGATTGGACCAATTCAGCAGTCCACTCGCATTCGGACAGCCTCGCAGGAGACACCCCGCGGATGCTCCTCGGACACCCCTTCGCATATGTGTAGCCTCCTGATTGGACCGAGGCTGCTGACCAATCCGAAGCTCGCAGCTGACCAATCCGAAGCTCGCAGCTGACCAATCCGAGCCTCGCCTTGCTGCCACCTGGTCCGAGCCTCGCAGACGCGTGCCTTTCCCTCCTCGGTTCGGATCCAAGCCTCGCTACTATATATAGTAGTGGCTGCGAGACTTCCCGGGTAGAATCCGAAATTTGCCACTTTTCACCCATTTTTCATCCTTTTTATCATTTTGACTTCCCCCGAAGCCCCGGTATCGATTATAACACCCGGAACACGCCCTGAAGTTCCCGAAGACCCGAAAAATTTATCTTTTCGGTTTCGAAGCCCGACCCTTCACAGAGCCCGGTTTCTCAATAAAACTCCCGGTTTTATTAGAAACGATCGTTTTAGGAAACGAATTGCTGCCCGATTTTCATTAAATCAGGTGAGTGTGTAGTCACTTTCATCTTACACATAGATATGAAGTATTTTATATAAAATACATGATATGTGTATATATGTTGTTTGTTTTTTTGAGATGGATGTTGAATGAATGTTTTATACATGTTTAAAATGATTTAAAATGTATATATATTTTATCTTCAAATATGTTGGGTAAAAGATGGGTACATAAAGTATGAGGGATAAAAGTACAGTATAGATGTACGTTGGTAGCTATGAATTTAGTACAATATAGATGTACGATGGTAGCTATGTATTTAGTACGTTGGCAGCTATGGACTTAGTGCCTATTAGATAAACCCTGGCGACGATGTGACTTCGTGCCTATTAGATAAACCCTGGTGACGATGTGACTTCGTGCCTATTAGATAAACCCTGACGACTATGAGACGTAGTGCCTATTAGATAAACCCTGGCGACGATGTGACTTCGTGCCTATTAGATAAACCCTGGCGACTATGAGACGTAGTGCCTATTGTATAAACCCTGGCGACTATGAGACGTAGTGCCTATTGTATAAACCCTGGCGACTATGTGACGTAGTGCCTGTTGTATAAACCTTGGCGACGATGTGACTTCGTGCCTATTTGACATAAATTGTTGAGGGAAAGCAATGTTGTCACCCCGGTGTTTGTTTTATTTGACATAAATTGCTGAAGGAAAGCAATGTTGTCACCCCGGTGATCGTTTTATTTGACATAAATTGCTGAGGGAAAGCAATGTTGTCACCCAGATGTTTGTTTTATTTGACATAAATTGCAGAGGAAAGCAATGTTGTCACCCTATTGGTTGTCTTATTTGACATAAATTGCTGAGGAAAGCAATGTTGTCACCTTATTGGTTGTTTTATATTAGGATGTCTGGTTTGACCTAAATTGTTGAGGAAAGCAATGTTGTCACCCCGTTGGTTGCCTTATTTGACATAAATTGTTGAGGAACCCCCGAAGCAATGTTGTCACCCCTAATGAAAATCCTTAGGCTAGGTCCCTTGTGATAGTTGTTTTAGGGACGTAAGGTGAGAATAACGGGAATGGGTAATTAGGGTTGTTTTTGGTTGATAAAATTAATAAATTATTTGTTGATTGATAAACGTAAATAGTTTATTATTTATTGTGGGTTGAAAACCCTATATGCTCACCAGTATTCCAAGCCTGACCCACTCAGCTTTTTATATTACAGGTAGTGGACCCCGAGCATAGTCGGATGATGACAATGAGTGATTTTTGGATTATAGGCCAGTAGTTGTAAATAACTGTGTAAGGCTTATAATGTCTTGTTTATGCTTTTGATCTGTATCGGAACATGACATCCCGAGGTTTTGTTATGAAATAAAAATATATATTTCTTAAAGAAAGGTTTTGATAAACTTTTATCATGTTTTGTTTTGGGGACCAATTCCGCAACATCTTTTAAAAAGATTTCTCTGATTTTATTTTAAAAAGCATAAATGAAATCGGTCTTTTCTGACCATGAAATTGGGGATGTCACATTATGGAACTCGACGAGTCACTCAAGTGACTCGACGAGTTGACGAGTTATGCAAGGAACTCGACAAGTGGCTGGTTGTACTCGACGAGTTGAGATCAACATGGACTGTTGAGCTTGACAGTTGACCTTGACCAGGGTTGACGCTGAGGGAATTTATGGGAAGGTGTTAAGCTAATCACTTGATGATTATAGGCAGCTGAGAAGAGGCAGCGTGGGACATATCTGACTTCAGCTTACCAGTTCAGCATTCCAGAGGTGAGTCTTCTCACCATACCAATGGGTCTAAGGCACCAAGGCCGGCCCATTTCATACTAGGTGGTATACTCGTTGTGTAGAGGTGTGTGGCATGATTTTGTTGTAATATGCGGTAGAGATAGCCTTCATGGCTATGATAGAGATAACTCTATAGCTAACGGTAGAGATATCCTTTATGGTTAATGGTAGAGATAGCTTTTACAGCTCACGGTAGAGATAGTCTTTATGGCTAATGGTAGAGATAACTTTATAGCTAAGATGTTATGTGGTATGTGGTAGAGATAGTCTTTATAGCCGTTATGATATGTGCTATGTGCTTGGGGTATGCTCTGGGGAACTCACTAAGCATTAACTTACAGTTTATGGATTTGTTTCAGGTACATCGGAGCCCAAGGGCAAGGGAAAAGCTTGATGACGCGGCGTGCACTCTCTCGGGCATTTGTGGGACACTCTGATGTTTGGAATAAAAGTTGTATTTGAATTATGTTTTTAAAACAATTATATCTGGATTTCTTGATATTGGAAATGTGTTTAATTATTCAAAAATGAAAATTTTCTTTGTAAAAATTGGGTCATTACAATATTCTTCCAAAAGTTTGGTTTAACTGCCAATTTATGGGTGGTTATTTTAACACATAATGAAATTTGTTGAGTTTTTTTTAACACAAATACAGGTAATAGTGGTCGCTATAAAACTTTTATAAAAAAACGAGCGATTTTTTTAACACAAATAAAAATTAGGTGGTTAAAGCATAATAAGTGACAAAATATAGTGGGTTTTTTGTCATTATCTCATTGTAATAAGATCCTTGTGTGTAAGATTCAAAATATATGAATTTCATTTCTTTGTTTCTTCCCTATAAGGACCATGATGTCCTAAAAAACAAGGTCCTACTTTTAACACAAATGTCTCCAACAATAGCATATTTAAAAGAATCATGGAAATTTCTAAAAAAACTAAAAAATGACAACTCAATAAAATAATATTAAACGCTAGACTTCGAACAATCATAACTTATTCATACAAAGTCATATTCAAGCATTTTATATATCTACAGAAATCATATTGACGTTTTCTACATGTTTATGATGATTAATTTGAATAAAAAGTAATATATTTCTACTTCAAATATTATAAACACATGTTTATATTAAATCCTACTAAAATAATGAAAACAAGGTGTTACATCGAAATCATGTTTTATGTTAAAAATCTCTTATAGACGTCAATTTCAACTATAAATTAAAAGTTGTGAAAATCTAGAATCTATATACATACTTGTCCTGTGCATGCCGAGCTATAAAACTGGGCATAACATCTTTAGATTTTGGGAGAAGAACTTCCCAAACCCATTCATGGTCGAGAGCTGTTTCAGTTGTTATCCGCTACACAGGTCCCCAAAATTATTTCAAAAAATTATACAAATTCATGATATAGAGCAATAAAACTTTATAATCATATGAAACTTTATAACTACAATTGAATATAACAGGGTCATAAGTTAGAAGTTTATTCAAAAAACCAAATTCAGCATACACAACTTACCAATAACTCATGGTGTGATACATAGTATTGTGGATATATTGCACTTTCCGTTCCAAATCTTCTTGCCAAGTATTTTTTTATAACTAATATATATATATATATATATATATATATATATATATATATATATATATATATTAAATCCAAAGGAGCTTATGAATAGTATTTTTTTTGGTTTTAGGTTTTTGAAATGTTTGGTTAATTTTACACTTTTCGTCCCTAAAGTCAAAATTTTTATATTTTTACCTTTTGATTAAGTTTTTGTGTGTTTAGGATTTTGCCACAAATCTTTACTGACTTTGACATTTTTAGTCCTTGCAGTGAAATTTTTTATATTTTGGTGTTTTTGCCACAAATCTTTAATGAATTTGACACTTTTCGTCCTTATCGTCAAAACTTTTACATTTTGACATAAAAAACACACAAAACCTCCTTTAGAATTTTGTCACCATATTTTCCCAATTGTGATAACTTTAACATTATTGTCACAACATTTTTGGATTTTCTCCACCGGTGTCCAATTTTTTGGTTGTACACTTTTGACATCTAATTTTAGGGGCTGTCGACTTACTCCCCTATTTGTGGTGATTTACAATTTCAACACATATTTTTTAAAATTTGCCGATTTTTCCCATATTACCCCAAAAGCGGCATAACCGCGGGCTCTTTACTAGTTTTACATGAAATCCATGTTGTAGCAAAGAAAAACTATGTCAGTAACTAATTTTAATAAAAAGATGCTTATTAGTTATTACATAATATTTAAGCAACGTCTAACCATTTTTTTCATAATTTTCACCAACTCATGAAGAACATTTCCTTTGGCTCCTTGAACAAAATCACCACAACCCTTCACATTTGTTTCCAGTAGCTTTGACATGATAAAAAATAAAATAATTGTGAACTTAGATAAGTAAATTGATATTGTGTGGCATATTTATTCATTGACTAGCAAGATACTTTTCCAATTGTTTCAGTTCATTAATATGTATTAAAATAACTTGGAAAACATAAGAGAATGTTATGAAATATATAAATTACATGTCATATTGTACAAAGGGAAGACGAGGCTTTGGAATCACATGGGGATCACCATCAAGGTCTGCATCACATCCAACTTTGTAGTCTCTCGTACATCATTCAATCACCTTAAGCAAATTGGAATTTAAACCCACTTTTTTCCAATTCATACGGTTTGATGTTTTTTTGTAATCAAAGAGCAAAAAGAATAAGCAAAGTAAAATTAGCACGATATATATATATATATATATATATATATATATATATATATATATATATATATATATATATATATATATATATATATATATGTGTGTGTGTGTGTGTTACATGGATATAAAAGAGAGATTCCTTGCAAACATGACATATCAAATAAAATTAGTATCGAACCATAACACATCCCCTAATCTAATAAATAAAACCGTTTTCGCCAGGTGGCAGTGGCTGAGCACCCCCTGGCGAATTTTCCCGCTCAAAACATCAATGTAAATTTCCGGCTTTGCCCTTACAATCGACGTTAATATTATACGATCCCCTTCCTAACATATAGGATTACACGGCTGGATTTTGAATTTCAAAAATGGTATCCCAATAAATCAGCAAATCAGGATATAATCCTTCATAATGGCTTCACCATTCCTGAACAAATTACATCCGATTTGTGCTTCTTATTCCCCCAAATTATTATCTTTATTCTCTCTTTTGATTATTTGTCGACTCTTTTGATGTACTACTTGTACATACCATCATATCTCAAGGCGATGATGAAGAACATAATAGTTGTAAGGTCTAATTTCTAGGGTTTTTTCTTATATTTTGTTTAGGTTTGTATTCTTATATTTCTACTTTGTAGATGTCGAGGAGAGAAGGCGATGATGAAGAACATAATCCCAGGTACGTGCCATTTGATTTTATTTTAGGAATTTATATTGAGATTATATTCAAAATGTTTCATAGTTCTCAACCTACTGTTATATGTGAGTTTTAGCTTCAAAAGGATGTATGTGTTTAATAAAATGTATTGATAAATGCAACAAATGGGGTTTTGTTAGGTTATTTATGTTTGAGATCGATTTTGCTGCTAAATTTGACTATTGCATAAGGTAATTCATTATTACCCTTTTTCTATATTGTTGCTAATATTTTTAAATTCCTGACGAGTTTTTATGTTGCTTGTTTTTAGTATAAGCTTAAAGGGAAGGCTGATTGTATTATGATCTTTTGATTACCCGGTGATATAGGAAAAATAACTTTTTAAACGGTCATATTTCAACCCTTAAAATTGTTATTTTTCTATATTCTGCTTCAGGTGATTGGGCGTACAGAAGATGAATTAGGTGCATGGGTATTATTTGACCATGGCTTTTTGCAACTCGTGTGATTTTTTTTTTGTAGATGTCACGATTTATGTATATTTTTATTAACTTTACTAAGAACATCAATGTTTTAATTTTTTTAACCATGTAGTAGTTGTAGCATCCGGGATTTTTCCAGGTATTATGAGTATTTGCCTTAATTAATTTATGGGTTGTTTGGTTAGGTTTTGACTTTGGGCCCTTAAGAGTGGGCTGAGGAACCTCGTACGCGGGACGTACATTGCTATGTACCCTCAGCGTACTCGGGAGAAGGAAACGCGGAAGTCAAGCACGTACGCCCAGCGTACGTGTGCAGATCCTTAAACCCTAAAATTAGAGTTTGCTCCCTATATAAAGAACATAACCCCTGTTGGTTCAGCCTCCCTTCACTCTTACCCAGCCACCACGAAAACCCTAGCTCCCTATGTGTGCCTTTGTGTTCTAGAAGCCATTTAAGAGTGTTTGTGTGTTGTTTTAGTGAGAAAAGAATAAAGGAGCTTGAAGAAGAAGCAAGGATCCACCAAGAGCTTGTAGATCCAGAAGATTGACACCATTTCTGACTCTTTTGAGGTATCACGTTCTATAATTGACCATTGTATGCTTAGATTTGTTTATTTGGGGTTTTTATGTCCTTTTTGACCCCATTGTTGGGAGTGCTTGAGTATTGTTGGTTCCACAACATAAGAGCTGTCCTTTTGGACTCTTAGAAGCACCTAGGGTCATAAAAACCGTATCTTGGTGGTTAACCCAAAACCATGCAAGGGTTAAATGGTCTTAAATCTTGTATAATAGACAAAAATCATGTTTTGACCCCAACCATGCATGCAAGCACCTAAAGTTCGTAACTTTATGGCTTGGGAGGTCTTAAATGACATGGATCTACATTTTGGACGTAAATACTTAATGGATTAAGTCATAAGTAAAGTCCCGAGGAAACTGGGTTGTACGCTAAGCGTAAACCCTGGTACGCTGCGCGTACTGGGGTGGTTCACGGTCTGTTACCGTTCACGGTCAGTTACCGTTTACGGTCAACCTCTGTTTACGGCCAAGAGTACGCTGGGCGTACTTGCCAGGTACGTTGCGCGTACGTGTGCAAAATGGTAACCATGGGCTTTTGGGCCTTAAGGATCTGGGCCTGGACTTGGGGCCCTGTGGCCCACTGATAAGTATACTTTGGACTTAGAAATCTGGAACTAGAGCATTGGGCCTATTGGGCCAAGATTGGACCCTTGGAATTATTACCCTTGGCCTTGGAGCTTTTGGGCCCAATTAGGGGGATGAGGCCCAATTCAGGATTTGGGCAATTAGTGGGCCTTAAGGAGTCTTTAATAGGCTATTGGAGGACTGGGCTTAACAGATTAGAATTGGGACTCTTGGATGTCCCAATTGGACCAAGGGGTAAAATAGTCATTTTACCCTAAGTTGTGTTATAGACTCTGATCGGGTGTTAATGTGTTTATGTTAGCCGGGAGTCATCAGAGCAGCTGTTAGAGACTACTTTCCGTGAGATTCGACACACAGTTTTCGAGGTGAGTTACCTTCCAGTAGAGGTGGGTCTACGGCCACAATGTGTAACACCCCGTTTTGAAAAGCACTTTGTGGCGGTCTCGGAGGCCCGGGATATAAGTAATTCGGTCTTTTAGGATCCCGAGAATTATTCAGAAGGTTTAAGGATTGGGCGTGTGGTCAGGAGCGTAGGGCTTCTCGCCACCTTTTCGTGGATATAAAGTTCGTCGGAAACAGACTTAGAATGAAGAAGTTATAGCACTTTAAAGAATTTGGCATAAATGGTCCCTAATGGAAATGTTTGGAAAGCAAGTCCCATGCATGAAAGGGAAGCATGCACGTGTCCGACTGGGTACGCCCAGCATAAGCTGGTGTACGCCCAGCGTAGTGGAGTAAATGATCGCGGGTATGGGGAAGAGTACGCCCAGCGTACTCTCAAAGACCCTAAAACCTAATTTATTGGGCTAACCACTATATAAAGAACATTATGGCTCAAACCCTAGCCTCTTTATCAGCCACCCCAAACCTCAGTGAAACCCTAAATGCGTCACTTCTTCATCTTTGGGTGATTTTGATTTCAAGAAACTCATTTGGGTGGTGTAAGCTTGAAATAGGAAAAGAAGAAGTTGGCAAGGAAGAACTTGGGAAGTTGGAGCTCATAGATCTGGAATAGCATCATCATTTGGAACTCTTTGGAGGTATAAAGTTCATAACTTTACCTAAGAATACTTAGATCTAGTGTAGTTTGGTTTTGGAGTCATTTTGGTCCCAAGAATAGACCTTTATGATGAAATCTCGTTTTTGAGCTTAGGGTTGCCACCCTCAGAACTAAAAGGGTCTTATAAGTAGTGAAGTCTCCATCTTGAATGTCTTAATGGGTTCGTGCATGAGATCTAGCCCTCTTCATGGAAGTAATGCATCATTTTTGGAGTTTGGGCTTGTTTGGGCCAAGTAAAGTCACCAAGTCAGTAACTTTATGGATTAAGACGTGCAAAAGGATCAGGACATGTGATTATAGCTTCTGAAGTGGAGTATTAATCCCTTAATGGTAAAAGGACTTAACAGGGGATCTACGCTGAGCGTACGTGCAGGTACGCCCATCGTATGCACCTTCTAGCCTGTACGCTTAGCGTACGTAGATGTACGCCACGCGTAATCTGTCAGTATGGACTTTGTGTTATTGGGCCATGATTTGGGCCATACTTGGGTATTTGGGCTTTTATGGGCCATCAGGAGTCAGTTATTATGGGCCAAGAATATGTTTGAGCTTAAGGAAAGGCCCATTAAGGGGATTGGGCCCAATGTTGCAAATTGGGCCATTAGTGGGCCACTAGTGGGCTTGGGAAGCTTACCTGGTGTTGGGTCTTTTTATATTGCAGTTTCGGGCCTTGGAAATGGACCAAGTTGGTCTAGGGTTAAAATGGTCATTTTACCCTAAGGAGGATTATTGTTTTGAACTAAGTGATATTTCGGTATTGATAGCTGTGGGAGTCGAGAGCTCAACTGTTCGGGATTTTGGTGAGGCATCGATTCGGGAGTTCGACTCTTCAGTTCATATCGACAGTGCGAGGTGAGTTATCCTCACTATATCAACGGGGTCTAAGGAACCAAGGCCGGCCCTTATGGATTTGTATTCAGATTATGGCATGTTATGTTATTGATTTACATCCTGGTAGTTAGGATGGGAATATGCTTATGCTTAGTGACCTGGTTAGGTCGGTATCCTGGTTATAGGATGTTGTTATGATATTATGACCTGTCAGATCGGTATCCTAATATATAGGATGATGTTTTGTTAGTGACTTGGTTAGGTCGGTATCCTAGTTATAGGATGTTGCTATGCTATATGATATGTTAGATCGATTTGTTTGTTTATAAACTGTTATGTGATTATCTGTTATATGTGCACATGGTTGTTTGATTGGGGGTTGGGTTGAGGCGGGTCCTGCTTTGTGTTGTAGGCCAACACATCCAGGGCGGACCGGATAGACTGCAGACCCGAGAGGGCACATAGTCAGGCTGAAGGCCTGACGAGCGGTCCGGATAGGCTGAAGGCCCCGAGAGGGCGGTCCAGACGTGTCGAGGCTCGGAGAGTGGGCCAGATAGACTGAAGGCCCGGTGCGGGCGGACCAGTCATATTGTAGACTCAGAGAATGGACCAGGTGGACTGAATGCCCGGTGCGGGTGGACCAGTCACACTGTAGACTCGAGATGCATGGTTGTTCTGTATTTGTTTATATGATATGATTATGGTTATATGAGGTTGGTATTTTGGGGGTAACTCACTAAGCCTTCGAGCTTACAGTTTCAGTTTATTGTTTCAGGTTCAGTGGATGACCGCGGGAAGGAGAAGGCGTGACCGTACACTTCCTCGATTGATGATTATGATTTCTGGGAACTTTGATGTTTAAACTATTTTGAAAACAAATTGTAATAACTAAATGGTTTTATATGATTTAAAAAGTTTTAAATTGGCTCGAATTTTATGGATGTTTCACAATGCCGGCCCACCAGCAGGGATTGTCTTTAGATGATTGTCTGTGTGATAATTATCTAGGTTGCTATTACCATATGTGCTTTATGTGCCAGTATGATATGATGTATGTGATAGCGGTAGTAGGAGGGGAATAGTCCCCCGCTTCGGTCGTTAGGACCGAAGGGTAGGTCAGTACCCCAGAAATGCTTGATAGTATGATTATGACAGTATGGTTACGACAACATGATTATGATAATATTATTATTATTTGCTAGTAGTAGGGGTGAAATAGTCCCCGTTGCCGGTTCAGATAGACCGGAGGGTAGGTCAGCACCCCATAACTTCTTGACATGGGTTGGTCAGCACCCCAGAACTGCTTGACATGGGTCGGTCAGCACCCCATAACTGCTTGACATGGGTAGGTCGGGCTCCCCATAATTGCCTGACAGTATGTATGTTGTTTGGTATGTGGTATGATGGGGGAACTCACTAAGCTTTGTGCTTACAGTTTCATTTTTGGTTTCAGGTACCTCTTCATCCAAGGGGAAGGAGCCGGCGGGGTAGCAGCGCATCACATACACACATGAATTCCGTATTGAGAACCCTGGGATTGTACTCTGACATTTTACTAATTGATATTATGTTTTCGAGACTTGTGATCTATGACATGATGTTTTGAAATGATATTAATGATGTTTTCTATGAACAATTTCTAAAGCAATATAATTTAACAAAAAAAAATTTGGGTCTCGGTTTTGGGATGTTACAAGTTGGTAACAGAGCCTTGGTTTGAGGGATTCAGGCACACCTTTTGGGGTGTCTGGACTCAAATCGAGGGTGTAATGCCCCGATTCTCAAGTATCGATTTTATATAAGAATTTTCTTGATTTCAAGGTCTACTCGACGAGTTGGTTGCCCTACTCGTCGAGTAGCAGCGGGTTGGTCCGCGTGTTTTAGTGACCTACTCGCCGAGTCCAAGAAGGGAATCGACGAGTAGGAGCTGGCAGATGAAACCCTAAATCCTTGGGTATTGCACCCTATTTAAAGGATCATTGGCCTTCCCCAGCCTCCCCTTTACAGCTCCTTGGCACCCTTAAACCCTAAATCGTGTGTGTGTGTGTGTTTCTTTGGTGTGGTAGAGCTTGGAAGAGAGATCTTGGTGAGGAACACTTGGAGGAAACAAGTAAAATCGAAGCTAGGAACTCGTGGGAAGCAAATATATACATCAATTGACACTCTCTGGAAGGTATTAAGCTGTCTCTTTGGCTCATCTCATCTTTAACCTCTTTTGGGTAGGTTTTAGGAAAGGCTTTTGTGTTTGAGCCAAGATCTGAAGTTGCAACTTCAGATCTGGACTCCCTTTGGTCTTTAGATCCATAAAGGTAGCAGCTTTGGCAAGTATGAGCCTCCCCTCAAGTGTTGGACTTCATTTCAAGCTTGGTTTCGGCATTTTGAGGGCCTTTAAGCTTTGCATGCACGTAAAGTTTGCAACTTTACGTGATAAGCAGGCCTAGGAAGGTTGGATATGCAATTTGGAGCCCTTGCATGGCTTAAAAAGCATCTGTATGGTTGAAGGATTGAAGGGACTCGACGAGTCGCAAGGTCGACTCGGCGAGTCATATAAAGATAGTCATGTACTCGACGAGTTGGATGAAGAACTCGGCGAGTCAGATGAAGATTGCCTTGGAGGCGGCGAGTCTGTCGAATGACTCGGCGAGTTGGCTAGGGTTTCTTTCGAACCTTTGGACACGCATGAACTCGGCGAGTTATAAGGGAACTCGACGAGTCGACCAAGGATTTCACGACTTCTCGAGTTTAGGAAGGACTCGACGAGTCGGTGAACTGCACTCGACGAGTCGAGTCAACATGGACTGTTGACTTTGACTGAGGACCTTGACTTTGACCAAGAGTTGGCCAGTTGACTTATGAGGGTATTTTGGTAATTTGGAATTTTATGAAAAAGGGTTTTATGGTAACTATAGGTGGTGGAGTTCGTGGTGGTGATCCGGGAGTTGAGCTTTCTAGTTTCAGACGACAGTTGCGAGGTGAGTTATCCTCACTATACTAAGGGGTCTAAGGCACCAAGGTCTGCCCATTGTATATGTTATCCTAGCAGTGTTAGTTGTTGAGTAAAAGTTAGTGATGCATGCTAGTGGTTATGCCAGTTGGGTAGATCTGTAGGACTACCTGTGATGTTATATGTTTATTGCATGCTCAGCGGTTATGTTATATGTTACATGTTATGTGGGATGGGTTGAGGTTGTACTGCCCCATGCGGTAGCCAACAAACCCTAGGAGCATTCCAGTTATGGGATAAGGGAGACTCGTACTGTGGGCTCGGGAGCATTCCCGTTACGGGCTAAGGGAGACTCGTAATGTGGGCTCGATGGCAAGCCAGATGTGAGTTGTGGGCCCAGAAGGCAATCCAGACTCACACTGTGGACCCAGGGGGTAATCCAGTCTGTAACGCTGTGGACCCAGTACATGCTGTTATTTATATATGTGTCATGTGCAGTGTATCAGTATTTTGGGGGAACTCACTAAGCTCTCGGTCTTACAGTTTCAGTTTATTGTTTCAGGTACATCAGGGGATCGCGACAAGGCGAAGACGTGATCGTACAGCTCCTCATGTTTCGTTTATGTTTATGGGAAAACTCTGATATTATACATTTGAAAACAAAGTTGTAATGATTTTTAATGGTTTGAAATGTTTTTAAAAGTTTTAAATCGGCTTAAATTTTTGGGTGTTACAAGTTGGTATCAGACCCTTGGTTTGAGTGAATTGGAGGAACATGCGTGTGAATCCAGTCTCAAATCAAGGAAAGGTTTTCAAATGATTTCTAAAATGGTTTTCAAAATAAGAAAATGAGGATGCAGGATGTACGATCAGTCGGAGCCAGTAAGTAGCCCCAAAATACCATACAGTTATTTGATTATGTGATATGTTAGAACAACATGCTAGTGTTAGGCTAGGGATCTTCAGGAATGGCATGATAGAATTGCCTGATTGTATGATGCCTGATAGCCTAGGGTTTTCCTTATATGAAATTGACATCATTATTGTAGTTGCTTAGCGTATGCATCACAGCCGTACACAATTAAGATCTTATAGCCTGAGAATGTTTGATTTAGCCTTATGTTATGTTCTTGTTTGATTGGGAGCTTAGGGTAGGATTGGATATTCGAAAGTCTATAGGGTCCAGCGTTATGTATGACTAGCATACACTAGTGCTGCAGGGTTGGTGGAAGTTTCATGGATGGGTGAGTTGTGTGGGACCGGTAGGTCGGTTGTGAGGCAGTTAACTTTCCTCTAGGGGTGAGGATTGAGTGCTCGCTATGTTTATGTATCTTGTTAGGGTGTTGTGGTGATACTTGAAACAAATATGGGTAGGTGTGGAAGGTAGTATGGGCCCGTACTACTGAAAGCACAGGACCCATACGCGTGTCAAGTGAGTCACAATCCCTAGGGTTAGTAGGGAGTTGGCTCCCAGTTATTTATATGGACTATCTGATATCTTGTGGTATGTTTCAGAATGGTGATGACGAGACGCTTTGTGGCTGGATCCGGTTCGGGATCAGGATCAGGGGACAGAGGCCAGGAGGGGCCAACAGCACCTGAGCCGGTGGTGCAGATGGGTACAGAGGAGTTGGATGCCAGGATTCGAGAGATCCTGCATGATGAGGTTGCTGCCGCGTTCCGGGCACAGTTGCCGGAAATGTTCGGGTCGATTAAGACCGCCATGGTGGAGTACTTTGATGAGCGCTAGGCAGCCCTTGCAGAGACAGCTGCTGCAGCAGCTGCATCAGCTGTATCCGCGGCAGGGGGAGGAGTTGGTAGGGGTTTTCAGTACAGGGACTTCGATAACACGAAGCCCCCTATTTTTGATGGGACGCAAGATCCCATCAAGGCTATGAGGTGGATTTCAGATGTGGAGGGGTGTTTCTTCACCTGCTCGTGTCTTACTGACCAGAAGGTCAGGTGTGCTCTGAACCTGCTAAGGTCCGCGGCCAAGGACTGGTGGAGACTTGCGACTGGGTCGTACACTGATGATCAGAGAGCTGCTGTTACTTGGGAGCAGTTCAGGGACATGTTTCGCACCCGTTACATTCTGCGGGTTGAGCGGGAACGTTTGGCACAGGAGTTTCTGAGTTTGAGACAGGATGGGGAGTCGGTGATGTAGATCACCCGTATGTTCACTGAGGCTGATGTTTTGCCCAGAGTTTGCTTCCGAGCAGGCTCAAATGACCCGTTATCTGAGCATGCTCAAGACGGATATCCGTCAGTTTGTGTCTACCCAGCGATGTGATACTCTTCTAGAGTTGCCGGAGGCCGCCAGACGACGTGAGTTGGATATTGAGCTGTAGTTGAGAGAGCAGCGGCAGGCCCCGACACAGTCTCAGCCGACGCCGAAGCGGTCTAAGACCGCAGATACTAGGACCGGGGGTCAGCAGAGCAGCACTTGTGGGAAGTGTGGCAAGGGTCATTCTGGTGTATGTCGAGCTGGTAGTGGGTGCCACAGGTGTGGCATTACGCGAAGGACTGTCGCCAGGCAGTCCCAATTCAGGGTATGAGGTTATTGTTGGATTACTGTCTAAGTCCATAACTATAATTGGTATGTACTTGACCCGACTCGGCATGGTCCATTTGGGTTGCATGACATCGGAACATTTGGATAAACTGTTTGTGAGAAGAGGACATTTGTGACATATTAATATATTATAAGTTCTAATATATTAATATGAAATCATGTTATTTAATTAGTATTGATCAAGAATTAATTTGGACTTAATTTAGTGATCAAAAGAGACTAATTAAATATATGGGGATTGATTGTGAAAATCGTTAATTCTTATATATGTGGGCTTATGATCCAAAATTCCTTATGTTGGGTTTAACCCATGTGGTGACCCATGGATAATCCATGGAGGTTAAAATCCATGGAGCATAAGGAATGGGTAAAGTCATGAGTTACATGGTGTAACCCTAATAGCCACACTATATAAAGACCCCTTTAGCTCAAGAAATTGGCACTAGTGATACTTATATGAGGGCTAGCCAATTTGAGCATGAAGTGTCTTCTTTTCATGGTTATTCCAAGTGTTGATGATGTTGTGTGAACCATTTGAGGTGTCACACTTGGGGCACTAGGCTCTCAAGCTTCATGGAGTTAAGCTACATCAACAAGGTATGTATTTCTATCTAGTTTATTATTCAAGTATCAAACGATTGTATGCTAGTTAGGGTAATACCTTGGAATATTCATATTTGCATGTATAATAGAGAAAACATAGATCCAAGGTATTTAGGGTTACATGTACACTTAGGAGTGTTAGAATGCTCAAAACCCAACAGTGGTATCAGAGCCATGGGTTGTTTTCTGTTATATTAATGCAAATGTTTTATTTTCAAAGTTGGAAAAAAAAGGAAAAAAAAACATGACGTTTGTCAAATTTTAAGATAATTACTTGTTTTTGTGAAAAACTAATTATTTGTAAAATTTGAATCATTCGCTATATGAGTTGAATTAGGTCAAATTTAGTAAAAGATAAAATTATATGATTATTTTATTAGTTTTAAAAGTTTGATCTAAAGAGTTTTTTGAAACCTCCATAAGTTATGGATATGAAAAGGTTTTAAAAAAAATTGATTCAAAGTTTTTTATGGAGTTACAAAACTTGGTCTTAACGTTTTAAAGAATTACATAACTTGTTCATAAGTTATGGAACATGAAAAGTTTCATCATAAAAGAAACATTAAACTCCATAAGTTATGGAATCCAAAAGTTTTTTTTTGTTACCTTGTTTTATGAGTTATTTTTTAGATTAATGAAAAATATGTGTTAATAGTTTTCAATCCAAATTAATCTAAAAGTTGTTCATAAAATGTGTTTTTGTAACTTGTCCTCAAGTTATATGAAAAGTCACATTTATGAATCTTAAAAACTCATAAAAATACCTTAGGTTACAAAAAAAAATGAAGAGTCTTTCCTTATAAATAGTTTTTATGGCTCCATAACTTGTCCTCAAGTTATGGATGTCCAAGAGTCTCTTCATTAAAAGTTTCAAAGCTTTAATTAAAACTCATAAGTTATGAAAATCCAAGAGTTTTGAATAGTTTCAAAACTTGCCCTCAAGTTTTGGAATTTGAAAAGTTTTCTTTTATGAATACTTTAATTCCAAGTTAAGCCCTTAGAATTTTAAAGAGTTAAAATTCAACCCTTATACTTTATAATATTATAAGTTAATAATATTTTTATATGTATAAGAGCAAGTCAGTCTTACCGTTAGTAGGCCTCATTCACGAAGCCGGTCTATAAGGGGGGTATAAGGTTACTGCCTATAAAATGGCAGTTTAATGGGTGTCCACTCTCACCCACCGCTTCCTTGACTGGTGGAGGGTCGTTAGCCTAACGGGTAGGACAAGGACTATAATTATCCCTTCATTAAAAGTATTAATGATAAATACTAAGTAACTAAACACTTATAAATTCCCAATCTTAGTTACTTAGGAAAATGTGAATAAGGTGCCAATCCATGAAATTACACTTTGCACTTTGTTTAAACCGTTAGTGGAGCGTGTGTGGTTAACCGGCACACTAACCTGGAGTTAACAAAGTAGGCAAAGGGTAACTTAATATTTATCATAGTATCGGTGGAGCGTGTGTGGTTAATCGGCACACTGGTTAAGGGGTAAATATTAAGGGTACCAAGTATATTTGCATGGTTATTCACACCTTGTTTTGTGATCCTCGGCATCCCAGTCACAAAACCTGAAGGGCACACTCGAGATTGAAACATGCCTTTAAACAGTTCAATGAATCTCAAAGATCTAGGACTTTCAAATCCAATTAAAACCTAATAAATTATTTCGTTTTTCATGGTGGAAATTGGTGAATCGTCATTCACCTACCTTCAAATATTTTATAGCTTGGATTACGGCATCCCTCTTCTAAGTTATAAAATAGTTTGTTGGGTCCTAGCCTTAATATTTCATATTGGGTGTCATATTAAGGACTTTAAATCAACTATCTTGAATATCTCCCAAAAAGATGTCTGGTCTAGACATTTATGATCTTCCCAAATCTCTTGAAACAAGCTTTCCAAAATGAAGATGATGTCTCATGGATATCATACTTCTTTCACCTCCTCCAATTATTCTCCCTAACCCACAAGTTCCTAAAAAGTTTAAGGTCACTCAAGCCCTATTGGCAAGGCAAGGTCTAGGTGTGATCACATCTTGGAGATGTAGTCACATATTGACAAGCCGGGAGAGTTGGGTGTCAAAGTCTTGAGAAAGTTGGTGGCTCAACTACTTTCTAAGTCACATAGTGAGTTCTTTTGGGAATCCTATGAAACAGACTAAGACAAGACCCTTAATGATCTTATCTATTTGCTAAGATCAACTTCCTAAAACACTATGGACATTGACAATGATGACATTGGATATCCAGTAAAGTTGTCTCTTCCCAATGGAAAGGGATCGGCCATAGTCAACTCGGTTGACCCAATGGTAAAGAGAGAGGCGAAGTCTGAGATAGTCCCATTATCAAGGGTCCATAGGTAACTATTGCCAAAGGAAGGGGCATTGGTTACGAAGCTGCCAAATTTACCTAAGGATGTTAAAGTCAATAAGTTTGGCTCTACTTCAGGTAGTCCATTGTCTAACTCTATTAAGTACATGCTGATTCTGATCGCGAAGATGGATTTCAATCGCATGGTTCGGTGATCAGAATTTTGGGCTATTACTTAAGAGTTATGATATTTATATTGCTTAGGAATAGATAACAACAAGGTTTTCATATGGATTGTAAGGATAAGTTTTTCCGCAAAGTTTTAAAATAAAAGAAAAAGGTTTTGATTTTATTTATTTTAAGTATCCTTACAATGGCATTTGTGAAAAGTTGTTGCTTATAAGATTCCATTGATAGCAATATTGGAAAAATGGATTTGATTCTTTCGGTTGTGGTAGTGTATAATATTACCAAATAAGGAAAGATTCTCATCACCCAATGTTCAATTGGACCGAAACTTGGAATCATGCAAGTTGTATAGTATGATGAATGAGAAGTTTCAGCTTGGAAAATTAAGACTAATTCCTTATGTGAATAAGGAAAGGACTCAGGGATCAAGTACACATTCTTGTGCACTGGTCAAGTCCACCACAAAAGATCAAGAAGACTATTCATCATGATTTACTTAAGTTCAGTAAATATGGTTATACTTATAAGTTTAAGTATAAGTCTGTAGCATTGGAGAAGTTTCAATGTGAGACAGAACGAATAAGAAGAATCAAAGTATGGCAGAAAGATAAAAGTTTCTCAAATCTGAGAAGATGGGAGAGTACTTTAGTATCATGTTTATGATCATCTTAATGATTAAGATACCATATCACAATTGGTCCTCTAAAGTCATCTTAGTGCATTCTTATGACTAAGAAGAGGAGTCATGAATTGTTGAAATGGTTAAATCAAAAAGATGATTCATACTTCGTTCCAAAACAATTCTTAGAGTCATACTCCAAGATTGTAACTTGAGTGACATATCTTAAAGAGGGTTTGTTAACACTAGTCAAATGTAAGAGTAAAAGGTTATCTACTCTTGTACATTTGAAATTGGTAAGTTGTGATGTTTTGGATAAAACAGAGACCAACTTAGGCCAATTGTGTAAAGTGTTAGTCTTGATAAAGAATCTGCACTATCTCTTAAATATTTGACAAGGGAGTCTTATATGTCAAGAGGACAGTGGGAGTCTTAAAGCTCTTGAAAGTTTCAAGACTTAATCAAGAATAAAACCTAAAGTCCTTCACTAGCACACGACTTGAGGTTTATAACCTATCGTGTTGAAATTTTTGTGCCTATTCAAGTTGGCTTTGCATAGGAGTTCTAAGAGTTCTCAATTGGTTGCACAACTACTTGGAAGCAATGGCAGACACCTGAGCTGCCAAATGGCAAGAATTTAAGATTGCACAAGTTTAATCAATATGAGTTTGGATTTGTCACTAACCTTGTCTTGTGATTATGGTTTTGACAAATTCACATGGATAAGAACACATACACTATTAAATCTAAGTGTCATAAGGTTTCTCTCCGATTCATGAAAATGATGGTAAGGAAACACTTTCACTAAGTAGATTTCAGCTAGATAGCAATTGTGATATTTGCATTCTCAAAGTCGTTAGTGGAGCGTGTGTGGTTTACCGACACACTAACATGGACTTGTGAGAAGTGGCAAAGGTCTAAACAATTGAGACTATGATTATGGCATCCCTTTTCATAGTTCTAAAATTGTTTAGACACACATGTGAGCTATCTAAGAGAGGTGTATGATTTTGATAAAGTTTTATCAAAACAATCTAGTATCAGAAATCTGAACTTTGGTAAGAAAGTCAGCTGATTTCTGAGTACATGTCAAAGCTAGTGGGAGCATAAGTGTTATGCTAATAATCATCATGTTAGTGGGAGCATGATAATTATGACAAAGGTTGCAAGTTAGCAATGTTAATTATAGAAAACAAAAGTTTCAATTCGTGAGGTTGCAAGGGTTGAAAAAGTTGTTTTGCTATAATTAAGGGAGAGGAAATTATACTTCATTTCAATTCTAAAAGCTTAGATTGAGATTTTAATCGTATTTAATCAAGGATATATATATGAATTTCATGTTGGAATGGCTCAACATAAGGAAATTCTATATATGGGTCCATTATTTGCGTTCTAAAATTCGATTATGATTACGGCATCCCTTTTCATAATCTGAATTTGGAGAACTTGGCAAATTAAAATGGAAATATTATAGCAAAAGACTGGTTTAGTCTTTATGTGAGACATCATGAATCGTGACCCATATGCTTCGGATATAGGATCGATTACATGTGCTATATTCATCCTTTCTAAAATTTTCCAAATGCCTGGGGCATTATGAAGGGAAAAGGTCTAGAATTGGATATGACTAAAATGATTAAGCAATTGTCGAGGACAATCTAAGGTTTACCAAAGATTGGTTGCTCAAGGACAATTGGAAGTATAATGTTAATTCTGGAAGGACCATATTGACATAATCTGTAAGGAGGCATCTCTTATTCAGAAGTGATAGTCAAAATGAGAATATGGAGTTGTCTCCATAGGTGGAAGTTATCTGTGTAAGATTAGAAAACTTAATGCAAGAAGCATGTCCAAAGCAATGTACTTTGAATATGAGACTTAGTTTCCATGGAGTTGATCTCCATTGGAATACCTTATAATGACTGTTGACAAGTCTTTGTGACTTTGTACATATTCATTACAGGAGGGTCAGTGCATATAAGTTTAAAATCTAAACAGATTTCGATAAATGATAGGAATTTGAAATTCTCACATTTTTTGATAAGGATTTGGGAGTGTGAAATTAGAATCATTGAAATTATGTTCAATTGGTTTATTTCACAAAGTAAGGATCATAGACAAACATAGAGTGCATACTTGGTGTATGGCAAATCTATTGTTTAAGAAAAACATAGTGTACATGCTTGGAGCATGGGACAACTAGTGTTTTTAATTCAAGTATAAAGTTGATAAAACCGAAACAATGAATAATGAGTAATCAGTATGGTGATAAATAAAAGTGTTTATTTATATTCATAGGGTTTGATACCATATTTGATTCATTTATTCTTGTGTTTCACTTTGCATGTTTTGACTTCCAGAATAACTAAGTCGCTCTTCCGGAATGACTAAGTTATTCAAACCATCCACAGTCGGTCATATGTTGGAAGTAGATATGAATCAATACTGTCATGGGTTGGTTTGTAGAGGTCCAAGTTGGTGGACAAAGTGGTGCTACAACACTCATGAGTGCTCATAAGTTATGAGTATTGGATTCAACCCACGCTCATTTGAATCACTTCATGGATTTTATCACGAGTGATCATGAGACGATAATATCTTATATTCTTCAAACCTAGAGATATGAGTTGTTACTATGAGTTGGTTATACATTGATTGCACGAAAACGCATTGGTAACTCGATGTTATAAAACGTGCCTTTGTGTATGATTCAACAAGTAGTAGAACAAGCCATATGAGTCGAAGTTTATCCATTCCTTTTACCTTCGGGATAAAAGCGATATCTGTGGGCCCCTCGATGATTTAATGACGATACATGTGAGTGCTTGGCCAAGCCAGGACTGATTTGATTTGTTCAATTAGTCAGTCGTCATAAATCGGAAATCAGGAAACAACAAATGGACAGAGAGAATGATTTTAATCAATGTCTCAGTCCATATGATATCTAGAATGGAGGAATATATGATCCATTATCTAATGGACAAGTCATTGACAAAGGTCAGAGTTCATCGACAAGGTCAGAGTTCGATAGCGGCTTTTGAGAGCTACGATTGCCAGTTAGGTTTTGAAGTCATACTCAATAATAGTTTTAGACTTATCCAAGTGGGAGACTGTTGGATTAGTGTCTAAGTCCATAACTATAATTGGTATGTACTTGACCCGACTCGGCATGGTCCATTTGGGTTGCATGGCATTGGAACATTTGGATAGACTGTTTGTGAGAAGAGGACATTTGTGACATATTAATATATTATAAGTTCTAATATATTAATATGAAATCATGTTATTTAATTAGTATTGATCAAGAATTAATTTGGACTTAATTTAGTGATCAAAAGAGACTAATTAAATATATGGGGATTGATTGTGAAAATCGTTAATTCTTATATATGTGGGCTTATGATCCAAAATTCCTTATGTTGGGTTTAACCCATGTGGTGACCCATGGTTAATCCATGGAGGTTAAAATCCATGGAGCATAAGGAATGGGTAAAGTCATGAGTTACATGGTGTAACCCTAATAGCCACACTATATAAAGACCCCTTTAGCTCAAGAAATTGGCACTAGTGATACTTATATGAGGGCTAGCCAATTTGAGCATGAAGTGTCTTCTTTTCATGGTTATTCCAAGTGTTGATGATGTTGTGTGAACCATTTGAGGTGTCACACTTGGGGCACTAGGCTCTCAAGCTTCATGGAGTTAAGCTACATCAACAAGGTATGTATTTCTATCTAGTTTATTATTCAAGTATCAAACGATTGTATGCTAGTTAGGGTAATACCTTGGAATATTCATATTTGCATGTATAATAGAGAAAACATAGATCCAAGGTATTTAGGGTTGCATGTACACTTAGGAGTGTTAGAATGCTCAAAACCCAACAGTTATGTTATCACTGCGATCAGGTTGGCCACGTTAAGGCCAAATGTCCGTTGCTAGCCGCCAAGCCGGCGCAGGCTTCAGCGCCGACTACGTTGAGGATCACGGATGGGAGACCAGTCAGGGCAGAGCCTCCAAAGGCTCAGGGTCGTGCTTTCCAGCTTACAGTGGAGGAGGCCAGGGCAGCACCAGATGTGGTTGCTGGTATGTTTCTATCCTTTGTCTCCTTTTATTATATCTGTTGTATACTTATCTGTTGTACCGGTGGTTAGGTACGTTTCTAGTGAACTCCTTACCTGCATTGGTTTTATTTGACTCGGGGGCGAGTCGGTCTTTCGTATCGCAGACGTTTAGTAGGGAGTTTAGTATGCCAGTAGGCGAGCTAGAGTGTCCGTTGCGAATCTCTATCGCCAACGAACACGGGGTTGCTGCTTCTTCGGTTTACCGAGGGTGTGAGTTAGAAATCTTCGGGGTGTCCTTCCCGGTAGACTTGATTCCGATTTCCATGAGGGATGTATGCGTGATTGTGGGGATGGACTGGCTTAGTCGATTCGGTGCCCTGATTGATTGCGAGGGTCAGTGGGTAGTAGTTCGAACCCCAAGTGGGGGAGAACTGATTGTTTATGGCGAGGGCACCAGAGTGGGAGCAGGGTTTTGTTCAACCGCCAGAGCTCGACAGTGTATTCAGCACGGGTGTGTAGGTTATCTAGCTTATGTGGTGGATACGCGAGTCAGGGATCAGACTCCAGTTTCGGAAGTTCCAATGGTTAGAGAGTTTGCTGATGTGTTCCCGGAGGAGTTGCCGGGGATACCTCCGGAGAGGCAAGTCGAGTTTTGGATCGACCTGGTGCCAGGTGCGGCCCCTATCGCCAAGGCGCCGTACCGATTGGCGCCACCGGAGATGCATGAGCTGTCATCTCAGTTGCAGGAGCTGCTAGGAAAGCAGTTCATTCGACCTAGCAGTTCTCGATGGGGAGCACCGATCCTCTTCGTCCGGAAGAAGGACGGTTCGCACCGGATGTGCATTGATTATAGGGAGCTGAACAAGTTAACGGTGAAGAACCGTTACCCACTCCCCAGGATAGATGATCTCTTTGATCAGTTGCAGGGCGCATCTTGGTTTTCCAAGATTGATTTGAGATCCAGGTATCATCAGGTCAGGGTCAGAGAGGAGGACGTTGAGAAGACCGCGTTTTGAACCCGTTATGGACATTATGAGTTCGTGGTGATGCCGTTTGGGCTCACCAACGCCCCATCAGTATTCATGGACCTGATGAATCGGGTCTGCAGACCGATGCTCGATCGCTCAGTCATACTGTTTGTCGACGATATCTTGGTGTATTTTAAGACCCCAGGGCAGCATGAGGAGCATCTGCGGGAGTTATTGGGAGTTCTGAGACGAGAACGATTGTACGCCAAGTTCTCGAAGTGTGAGTTTTGGCTACGAGAGGTCCAGTTCCTCGGACATCTCGTTAACCAGGAGGGGATTTTGGTCGATTTGGCCAAAATCGAGGCGGTTATGCAGTGGGAGGTTCCGAAATCCCCCTCAGACATCATGAGCTTTTTGGGATTGGCAGGGTACTACCGGAGATTCATACATGATTTCTCCAAGATTGCAGTACCCCTCACTCGTCTGACGAGGAAGGGGGTGGATTTCCGGTGGCGCCCTGAGCAGCAGGGGGCGTTTGAGATGTTAGGAACCGGACCGGGTACACACAGCGGAAACACACTATCACACACACACAAACTCACGAAAATAAAGCAAGAAGAACACAAGGATTTTACGTGGTTCGGATTCGGTGCAAATCCTACATCCACGGGCTGCAACTAGAGAATTTTATTAAAACTCACAAGATTACAATTGGCTTGACACTCTACACTTGATGTTCTCTCAAGTTTTGCACACAAAATATGCAAAACATACATGCATATATATAGGTATATTTGTGAGCCGCAATATGCACAGGATTGCCGCAAAGATTGACTTTGAAAATTTTGTCATTCACATTAGCCGTCCAACAAATATTAAATAATTGTCCACCGACCATTTGAATATTTAATTCAAACGTTTGCCGACAACAATTGAATAATTCAATTGTTAAATGTAATGTTACATTTATGGCCCTTGAACTCTTACGAACTTGTCAATTTGTTCAAGACTCCATAAATCTTAACAATCTCCCACTTGGAGGCTTGAACAACATGGTCCGTCTCTGTCATCCAACTCCAGTAATCTTAAAACAACCAAGTCTTCCAAGCCTCCAGTTCCTAAGAACAAGCTAAACTTAGTCCCATTTCTCTAATTGCATCCGCCCCTCATCTTCAAGTACTAGAAGGGCCAGTTGAAGCTCTTACTAGCTCCAACTCAGTCGTGGCTAATCCCACCACCGACTCATCCTCTGTCTCAACCGGTTTGGACACTCCACCAGATCCAGAGATACACCGAGGACCACTAACACTCTCCAAACTTTGCAAACTTCCAACAAGAGAGAATTTTCCAGTCTTAGTCTTCAAAACCCAACGGCTCTTTGTAACTATACCCGGAACACACCCCGTGCTCCCACTGTCACAGAATCCCCTGAATGGTTTAGAATTTCCGACTCGTTCAGCTAACATCCCCTTGGCTCCAGAATTCATGTTTGCAAAATGAACTCTCTTAGCAGTAGATTTAGCGAACCAGATTTTGTTTTGCTTAATCGGGATGGTCATACTTCCCTCAGCAGGTACCTCAACCATATACAATGACCCACGCTTCATACCTTGAGCAATCACCGAATTACCATTGACCACCATCCATTTACCACCACCAAACCTTACTTCCAGTCCTTGTTTATCCAGCTGACCAACAGAAATCAATTTTTTTTCAGCTCCGGAATAACCCTGACATTCTTCAGGCTCAATGTAGTTCCCAATGAAGTAACTAGATCAATATCTCCCATGCCCGTTACTTGAAGCATCTCGTCATTTGCTAACCGTACCTTTCCAAAATCTCCTTTTTTTAGATTCACCATCGTTTCCCCGTTGTCCATGGCGTGAAACGAAGCCCCTGAATCCATGACCCAAGAGTCTACAGAACTTTCCATACTGAGTATCAATGCATCATCCTCAGACACACTCTCAGCACCGGTAATGTTCAATTCTTTCTTTGGACATTGACTCTTAACATGTCCCACCTCCTGGCAGTTCCAGCACTTCACATTCTTCTTAGTTCTAGATGAACTTCTTCCCCGACTCCCACTGCTTCCACTATTCCTGCTATTCCCTCTACCTCTTCCGACATTTAATAAATCAGAAGAGGAAGATCCACCTTGATTCTCGCGTCTGATATCCTCGCCTAGAACCAAATCTCTAACCCCTTCAAAAGTCATACCACTGGTCCCCACGGAACTCGTAACAGCAGTAACTGTTCCGGACCAGCTATCAGGTAGAGAAGCTAGTAGCAGTGATGCTTGAGTCTCTTTATCAAATTTAATTCCCACAGATGATAATCTGGACAGAATTGAATTTAGATTGTTAATGTGAACCGTAACTGAGCCTTCCTCATTCATCCTTGTAGTGAACAACTCCTTCATCAAGAACACCTTGTTAGCCGCCGATGGTTTCTCATACATATTTGACAGAGCCTCCATCATACCACGCGCTGTGATTTCATTCATGATGTTGAAAGCAACGCTCTTCGTCAACGACAATGTAATAACCGCCTTGGCTTTCTTGTCCTTTGAGTTCCACGTATCTTCAAAAGCTTTTTCCATTTTCTCCGGTTTGTCTCCGAGTACCATGTCCAAGTCTTTCTGACATAGCAATGCTTCTAATTGCATTTTCCACCAGCTAAAATCAGAACCGTTGAACTTTTCGATTATAATCTTGTCTTCAGCCATTACGACAAACAAGATACAAATCAGGTACACTCGTGCGTGATAAAAAAAAACGATCGTACCCTCCAAACCTCGCTAATCTAGCTCTGATACCAGTTGTTAGGAACCAGACCGGGTACACGCAGCGGAAACACACTATCACACACACACAAACTCACGAAAATAAAGCAAGAAGAACACAAGGATTTTACGTGGTTCGGATTCGGTGCAAATCCTACATCCACGGGCTGCAACTAGAGAATTTTATTAAAACTCACAAGATTACAATTGGCTTGACACTCTACACTTGATGTTCTCTCAAGTTTTGCACACAAAATATGCAAAACATACATGCATATATATAGGTATATTTGTGAGCCGCAATATGCACAGGATTGCCGCAAAGATTGACTTTGAAAATTTTGCCATTCACATTAGCCGTCCAACAAATATTAAATAATTGTCCACCGACCATTTGAATATTTAATTCAAACGTTTGCCGACAACAATTGAATAATTCAATTGTTAAATGTAATGTTACATTTATGGCCCTTGAACTCTTAGGAACTTGTCAATTTGTTCAAGACTCCATAAATCTTAACATGAGACCCCTCCGACAGCGGTTGTGCGAGGCCCCAGTCTTGACACTCCCGGAGGGAGTTCAGGATTTTGTGGTGTTCTGTGATGCATCCATCACAGGTTTAGGGGCGGTCCTCATGTAGAGAGGACGAGTGATAGCCTACACATCGCGACAGCTGAAGCCGCATGATACGCGATGTCCTACACATGATTTGGAGCTGGGAGCGGTGGTGTTCGCCCTCAAGATATGGAGACATTACCTTTATGGGGTCCGTTGTACCATTTACACGGATTACAAGAGCTTGAGACATATCATGGATCAGCCGAACCTGAACATGAGGCAGCGCAGGTGGCTGGATGTAGTCAAGGACTACGACAACGAGATCCTTTACCATCCTGGTAAAGCGAATGTGGTTGCGGATGCTTTGAGCCGCAAGTCAGCTGGGTCTTCCACCCCCGCGGTATGTATGAGGATATCGGTGGCTTCTCCGCTTGTGAGTTTGATCAGGGATGCCCAGGTTGAGGGCATGCGACCGGAGAATTGGAAGCTGGAGAGGATCAAGGGTGAGAATACCCGGTTTGTGCAGGATAGTCGGGGATTATTGACCTGATGCGGTCGGGTCTGGGTTCCGATGTCTGGTAGGGTCAGGCAGACGGTCATGGAGGAGGCTCATAAGTCTCAATTTTCTATTCACCTGGGGGCCACCAAGATGTATCGAGACTTGAGTTTGAGTTACTGGTGGCCATGTATGAAGCGAGAAATCGCTTGGTATGTCGAGAGGCACTTGACCTGCAGGATGGTCAAGGCCGAACACCAGAGGCCGCATGGTAAGCTGCAACCTCTAGAGATTCCCATGTGGAAATGGGAACAGATCACGATGGATTTCATTACCAAGTTGCCGAGGATGGCAAAGGGATTTGATGCTATATGGGTCATCGTGGATCGATTGACCAAGAGTGCCCATTTCTTGGCTATTCGGGAGAGTTCGTCGGCCGAGAAGTTGGCCGACATGTACGTTCGGGAGATCGTGTCTCGCCATGGGGTTCCCGTTTCCATTGTCTCCGCTGTGGAAATGGGAATATATCACCATGGATTTTATCACGAAGCTTCCCAGGACCGCGCGGGGAGTGGACTCGATTTGGGTCATCGTGGATCGGTTGACCAAGAACGCCCATTTCATCCCGATTCAGGAGAGCATTTCGGCCGAAAAGTTGGCCGACATCTATATCAGAGAAGTAGTGGCTCGGCACGGGGTGCCAGTCTCGGTGATTTCCAACAGGGATGTGCGGTTCACTTCCAGGTTCTGGAAGAAGTTTCACGACGAGCTGGGTACTCGTCTGCACTTTAGCATCGCTTTTCACCCGCAGACGGATGGTCAGAATGAGTGGACCATCCAGACTTTGGAGGATATGATCATTTTAATAATTCAGCACAACAATTCAGAGGTTCCAACCAAACAACATGTTAAACATTCAGCTCTTAAAATTTCAGATCCTCTTAGAAATTCAGATATCTTAAAAATTCAGATCCTGCCAAACAGCCCGCAAAAAAACAATTGTCAACTCGCCTAGCTTAGTAATAATAATAATAATTGCCAATTGTTAGCTATTTTTTATAAAGTTATAAAGAAATAATGGCCATTTTTTTTTTATTTTCTAAAAAGAAATTATTCTCTTAAAAATCTCCCGAGGCTTGAGTCACATTGATTAGTTTTTTTGGAAACGGCAAATGATTAAATGGAAGCCTACTCGCATATTTCAATGAGCACCTTGAGCCACCTTGATTAGTTGACCATCGCGTACTTGGCCAAAACTTTTGTGGGTCTTCCACGTTGGCAATCCAAGTTAACACACAACAACCAATGAGCAAAAGATGTCACGCTGGCAATCCTTGAAACCCCAAGCAAACCAATGAGAGGCTTGTTTTTCCATTTCCCCTCCAGAAGCCCCACTATAAAAAACCACGTTCCATGTATCATTTCAAATATCCCTCCCATTCGCTAAAATACAAATTATCAAACCCTCTAAAATCTCCATTACCAACCAGAAATGGAATCAGCAAAAGCGAAAAAATCCGCCGGTGGAAGAGGCAAACCTAAATCCACGAAATCCGTCTCCAGATCTTCAAAAGCTGGTCTCCAGTTCCCCGTCGGCAGAGTTTCAAGGTACCTAAAAAACGGCAGGTATGCGAAACGCGTCGGCTCCGGTAGCCCTGTTTACCTATCCGCCGTCCTTGAATACTTAGCAGCCGAGGTACAAACCACTCCGTCTTGTAGATCCATTTCGATCTCTACAAAAACTTCATTCTATTAATCATCTGATATAAATGCTATTGTGATTTAGGTTTTGGAGCTAGCTGGTAATGCGGCGAGGGATAACAAGAAGACCCGGATCATACCCAGGCACATTCAATTAGCTGTGAGGAACGATGAGGAGTTGAGCAAGTTGTTAGGAAGAGTGACGATTGCCAATGGAGGAGTGTTGCCGAATATTCATTCAAATCTGCTGCCGAACAAAAAGGCAAAAGGCAAGGATGTGATTGGATCTGTTTCTCAGGAATTCTAGGGTTCTAATGTTTAGATTGAATAGGAATATGAATACCTTGAATTAGTATCTCATTTGCTTCTGTTTTCTGGTAAAAAATGAAACGACTTTTGCAGAATTCGTTTGTTCATTGTTTCACAAACATTTATGTGTTTGGTAATTCCTGCAATTGCGTTTGAATTCAGTAGATTTTTATGATATCTAAATGGACAGATCGTAAAACTTATCATTTATATAAGATAAAAGTCTTTTAGAATCGGTGTGTTCTCAGCTACGAGGATCTTACGCAAAGTTTTTTCAATTGTTAGTTTGAAATGGTAAGTTGATCAAAAATACTTTTAGTGCATTGATTTCTGTTTGTTTAGTACATACGTGAAAAATCCTAATTTCATATTTTGTTGTATACTGCACCGTAAAGCATTGTTAGTACTTTGAATATCTTGATGAACCGCTACTGAATGAACTCTACAAGAGATGTCAAGGAAGCTTAAGTCTGAGATTAACACCAAGTAAGAATTGAGGTTTGATATTTAGCTTCTAGAGAAACTAAATGAGACAGTCTAGGATTGAGGAGAATGTGAATCAGGAGTTGGAGGTTTTGAAGCTGAAATCATAAGACTGCGAGGACGGCGGGGGATTTTAAATAAACCCGAAAAAAAATTCAAACCCACATATTTAAAACCATTAACAGTAAATTCAATTAAAAAAAATATCAAAAATGTAATGGTAATATATTTAAAACCATTAACAGTACAGTTCAATTAAAAAAAATATTAAAAACGTAATGATAGTATATAGGAATGACAATTAACGGTGATGACTTTTCAAGAATGTTTTTGTTTAGAGTAAAATACAGAAATGGTCTTTGTGCTTTGGTTTGATTTTCAGTTTTGTTCCCTTGTTTAAAAATCAATAGATTGTATCCCTATGGTTTATGATTATTACACTTTTAGTCCATGTTTCATATAAAAACATTAACTTATTCTTCCTTTTTCTTTTTTATTTTCTTTTAACAATTTATTATTATTATTATTATATAACAATTTTATTTGTTCTTTATTTTAATAGAGTTTGTATAGATTTCATATAATTTTTTTTTTCAAATTAATTATAAACTTTTCGGTTTAAATTCGAGTTTGTTTACGTTTTGAACAATAAAAAATAACGATCACAAACAATTAAACGAACAACAAAAAATATAATATGATATTTTTTCACAACTATAACAAATAAAATTATCATTTTCAATTACCACCGTTTTGTCAAACACTGTTATATTTTAATTTTATTAATTATCAGGGACATCAAGTACATGAATATTGCAATTATTACGTGGTGCATTCGGTGGAATATATGCATTAAGTCGAGCATTGTACAATATTTCTCATCCAACGACACGTTCTGATCTGTGGTGACGCCAAAGTGACAAAACTGTAGATATTGGATGTGATTCTTGTAAATCAACTTTTACGTAATGACCATTATAAACGAAGACGATAACAATAGATCTATGATGTGAAATGTCTTGCGGGCCATGCCAAAGCGGAAAACATGTCGACGAACCTTGTTTGTCTAAAAAATAGACGATTACACCATACTTATTAGCAATGAGGAATCCAGTATTCGACATAATCAACCAATATTCACTTTGTGCATGTGACATCCGCATTTTCACGGTCAGAAAAGACCGGTTTGTTTATGCTTTGTTTTAAAATCAGAGTTATCTTTTAAAGAAAACAGTTGCGGAATTTGTCCCAAAAACAAAATATGATAACCATTTATCAAAGCATTTCTTTTAAGAAATGTATTTTCATTAAATAACCAAATCTCGGGATGCCATGTTCCGATACAGACCAAAAGCATAAACAGTACAATACAGACCTTACAACAGTTATTTATAACTACCGGTCTACAATCCAAAATCTCTCGTCAAGTCATCCGACTTATACTCTTGTGTCATTACCTGTAATACAAAGAAAACTGAGTGGGTCAGGCTTGAGAGCCTGGTGAGCATATAGGGTTTTCAACCCACAATAAAATATTATATTATATTTAATCATCAAACCATCAACTCAATTACCCATCCCCATTATCTTCTTTATTTCTTAAGGTTTTACCCTAAGAATCAACTATCCTTCATTCATTCATTCCTAAGGATTGACCTAAAGAATTGGCACAAAATCCATTGCTACATAAGGCGCATCTGCCAACATTATCCTTTAAGCGCATCTGCCAGGATTACGACATTTTCTATTTGGCGCATCTGCCGACCTTATCCTATAAGCGCATCTGCCAGGATTATCCTATAAGCGCATCTGCTAGTATTATGACATTTACTATTTAGCGCATCTGCTAGGATTATGACATTTACTATTAAGCGCATCTGCTAAGATTATCTATTACATCTTTCATACCACATCACTTATCTACCCATGTTCTACCCAACATATTAGTAGATATAAAATGCATATACAATTTAACTCATTTAAAAACCTGTATAAAACATTCATTCCAACAACCATCTCAAGTAAACAAACAACGTATAAACACATAGCACGTATTTCATAGCAAATACTTCATAACTATGCGGTAGAAGAAAGTAACTACACACTCACACATATAAACAACTTTATATTATACACATAGCACGTATTTCATAGCAAATACTTCATATCTATGCGGTAGAAGAAAGTAACTACACACTCACTTGATCAGAAGATGATCGGACAGCACTACGACTCTAAGAGTAGTATTCTTCGGTGAAACCGGGAGATCTTCACATACCGGGCTTCTTGCGGGCAGAGCTTCGGCTCGAAAACTCTTTTCTTCTCGGGATCTTCGGGCTTCGGGACTTGCTTCGGGTCTCGGGGTTGATACCGGGGCTTCGGGGGTACTTCTTTGCACGTAAATCGAGGTAATATGAGTGAGAGAGAAGAGATTTGGCAACCACAAACGGCTGCCCCTTCAAATCTATTTATAGGGCCGTTTTCTCATTTTCCACGTCGTGGGCACTTCTTCCACGTCGTGGGCTTGGTCGTCATTGCATGCGTCATCGTCCACTTGCTCTGTCAGGCTCCAGAAGGCGTCAGAAGCCATGCCACGTCGTGGGCACTGTTTCCACGTCGTGGTCTCTGACAGTGTTGGGGTTTTGCGCCCGAACTTCAGAAATTCATAACTTTCGCATACAAACTCCGTTTTCGACGTTCTTTATATCGACGCGTAGGTAAGAACAAGATCTACAACTTTCATTTAGACTCCGTCGGCTAAGTTTGACTTTATTTTTATTATATGTTTATTATATTATTTTTAGTAGGTCGGGACAGGAAAACTCCGTTATAAACTCATAACTCCTTCGTCTGACGTCCGTTTTCGTCTGTCTTTCCGTTGTTGCACTACTATCGATGAGATCTTCAATTCTCATTTAGATTGTTTCGGCTAAATATCGCTCGATCTCATATTCGAACTTCGGGCTGTACACTGCTAAGCCGAAACTTCGAAAAATCATAACTTCCTCATACGAAGTCAGATTTAGACGTTCTTTTTATGCACGCTCGCGGTTTAACGTATTCTACGACTTTCATTTAGATTGCTAAGGCCAAATATCGCTCTAACGTAAATTCACTATTTACGTCGCGCTGTGTCGTGCCGGTTCTGTCGCGAAACTTCGACATGTCATAACTTCTTCGTTATAACTCGGATTTCGGCGTTCTTTATATTTTCGGAAACCTTGAGACATATACTACAACTTGGTTAAGATTAATCCTTCTAAATAATCTTCCATCAAAAAGTCATTTTTGATGCTTATCGTTTCTAAATTGACTAGCCCGGATCTACGAGCGTTATAGTGCAGAACCTAATCGAGTGAAACTCAACGAGTGATGTACGTTGTTTATATCATACTGAAAAATCACTGCATATTGGCCCCAATTTTCTAATAACTTGTTGTGTAATTCTGAGCGGATTTGACGCCAATAATTTTGACTATACCCGAGGGAGACAACTATTGCCCGAAATCCACAATTTCCATCTCCCTCCACATCTTCAATGTTTGTAACGTATGGATGAAATTCATTTGGAATTTCACTCATAAGTGAATTTGAATAAAATGTTGAAGGTTGTTGAAACGAAAATGTATTGTGCCTCTCTGGTTTCTGGTTTAAATCAAACTGATTAGACTCATCATAATCTGACATAGACGTCGCAAAACTATGTCTACGAGGATATTGAGTCGTTGGATCTTGAGTAGGCGGAACAGTAGGTCTTGTTTGTGTACTCAACCGCGAACGTCCACTTGGTACTTTTTTTTGTGAGAAGTAGGTCCCCGAAGCGAAGTTGTTGATGGTGAAAATATATCTTTTAACTTCCGCACTAAAATATAGTTATATTATTTTGATTTGATCGTAGTGGTATTCATTTACAGCGCACTAAAATAAAGATAGGGTATTTATTGTAAATGCAGGATAAGTTAAAGGACCGTAAATATAAATATAGTTATATTATTTTGATTTGATCGTCGTGGTATTCATTTACACTGCTATAAAATAAAGATAGAGTATTTATTGTAAATGTAGGGTAAGTTAAAGGACCATAAATGTAAATATAGTTATTAGCTTTGCCTAATATGAAAAATATCATATTTCCTATGTTTATATTCAAAAAATGAGAAAAAACATTAAATAAAAGGGTGGGGTCAATTGCACAGTGATGAAGATAAATGGAAGGGATGGGGAGTGTTATTATCTTTTAATTTTATAAATAATTTATAAATAATAAATTAATTAAAATAGTTAATAAGGACATAACAGTCTTTTTAGGTCGTACTAACCGCACAACAAAAAGATGTAATAGGGACCATCCGAGTTACGAAAAAAAGTTAGGGACCAAACTCGTAAATTATCCCAAACCACAGGGACCATTCGTGTGTATATGTGTGTGAAAAAGTTTAAATATCAATATATTAATAATATATTAATAAGGATTGAATGTAATTTATTTAAAATAGAGAATGATATAAACTGAAAATATGTTTTAACTATAAAAAGGGTAAAAATGTTAAAATTATTTAATCTTAGATAATAGATAATAAAATAAAAAATATAAAGAATGGGTAAAATATGAGATTAAAAAGTAAAATAAAAAATATAAAAAACCGTATAAAAGTCATGTCAATTTGGGTTTATTGGGTTGAAGAAGTAAATATGGTTTTCACATTTTCCAAAATATGGTTTTCACTAAAAATCTGGTGTGAATAGCAACACCCGAGGACGGCCTTGCTAAAACCACTTGCTAGGCTCGCTATGGGTTGATGAACACTGCCCCTAACGCTTGCGAGGGGGGTTGCTAAGGGAGAATCGCTATGGATCTAGCGAGAGGAGAGAGTGTCATGAGCTTTGTTGTGATTAGGGTGACAATTGATGATACCATACTACAAAAAACGAAATTGGGATGAAACTGATTCAAATTCGTGTTCGTGTCAAGTGTAAAAAACACGACGTCCTGTTGTGTCGTGTTCGTGTTCAAATTTCGACACGAAATTGATTCGATTTAGCATTTGTCTGCCATGTTATATATGAATAAATATTATTTAAATAAACTAATTTTTATTTTATTTTATCTTTGTAATATCGTGTCGTGTTTGTCGTTTTTTAATCGGGTTTTTCATGTTAATTAACAGATTGCATTGACCAAGAAATCAATTCCAAACCTAAAATCCATTTAACTTTTAACCACTTCTTACACTTGAAGAAAAAAACAATTTTGTTAAAAATGTGTTGACTGAATTCATTGTCCAAAATTTAATTACCTCATTTATTTTCCACCAACTTATATACAATTTAATTAAAAAAAAAAATTATTAAAAAATTCAAAAATTTCAATTACAATTCCACTACTATTGATCTATAGTTGATAAGAGACAACCAGGTAGGATTATATCGGATGTAGGATTCATTTGGTATACAGAGTATACTGTTTGGAAATCTCACTTTAAACACCTCATTAAATCCAGACTAGATATCATCTATGTAAGTAAATCAATCAGTAATATGACGTTGGAACTACTGACAAATCTTATTTATAAATTCATAACAACAACTATGAATTTAAATATCAATTACATTAAAATAGAATGTTGTGTAATTTAACTTACAAGGATTCCCTAGAAAAAAATCTGGAAATTGCACTAGATCCAGCCCTCGAGTATACCAGAAACTACGGTAAAATGGCTATAAGTCGAAGAATATCGAGAGAAAAAGGCCGTAGGGGTGTGAGGACGAAAGCTTATACGGAGGCGGTCAAGGGTCATAGGGATTCGCCGATATACTAGAAACTACGGTAAAATGGCTACAAGTCGAAAAATATCGAGAGAGAAAGGCCGTAGGGGTCATAGGGATTAGCCGGTATACTAGAAACAACGGTAAAATGGCTATAAGTTGAAGAATATCGATAGATAAAGGCCGTAGGGCAGTCAAGGGTCATAGGGATTCGCTGGTATACTAGAAACTACGGTAAAATGGCTATAAGTCGAAGAATATCGAGAGAGAAAGGCCGTAGGGGTGTGAGGACGAAAGCTTATACAAAGGCGGATATTTATAGTCCGAAAAAGAAATGAGTGTCGCGCAACATGTCGAGGCGCGTTGTTCACTATTTCGGGGGTGGTGACGTGGCGTTCATCTAGTGGAGACACGTGTCGCAATCGCATGGGTTGTCGATGTGCGCCACATATCTTGTCTATGCGCGCGACTTCACGCAGATTTTTATAAAATCTTAGGAAACTCATAACTTCTTCACACGAGCTCAGTTTTCGACAAGTTTTATATCCACACATAGCTATCTACGAGATCTATAACTTTCATTTAGACTCCGTCGGTTAATTTTGACTTTATTTTAAAGTTATATTTTTAATAGGCTTAGACTGTTAAAGTTTGATAAAAATTATTTTTCTCGTCCGACGTCCGGTCTCGACTGTCTTTATATCGATGAAACCCTATTTACAAGATCTTCTATTATCATTTAGATTGTTTCGGCTAACAATCAATCGATCTAAAAATTCTATTTCTGAGTTGTATACTCTTATGCTGAATCTTAGAAAAATCATAACTTCCTATAATGAAGTCAGATTTTGACGTTCTTTATATGTACACCCTCGGTTTAATGACCACTACGAACCTCGTTTAGATTGATAAGGCTAAAAAGTAATCTAACAATAATTTACGTTGCCGTATCGGGTCAAATAGTGAAACTTTAACGGATCATAACTCCTTTGTTATAAGTCGGATTTAAGCGTTCCTTATATCTCCAGAATCCTTGTCATGACTTCTTTAACTTTCGTCAAGGATATTCGTCCTAATTACTATTCTATTTAGACATATATTTTCTTCCTATTATATTATATTGCTATAAGCACGTATACTACAAATATTTACACAAAGAACATGTAGTCTTCACAATATTTCCTTTTATTATATGGAATAGGTTACAATTGTTGACCCTAACTATTATATCATATTATTAATTGTCTATCAGGAAACGTAGGCATGATGATTCTCTCCCCCCTAGGATGATTCCGTCCTCGGAATCATGCATCAACCAACATATGTGGATAGCGATTCTTCATCTCGCTTTCTGTCTCTCAGGTGAGGTTCGACCCATTAAAATGTTTCCAACGTATTGGCACTAATTCGACCATCTTTCATCATAACTTCCCCTGTGAACTTCCTCAAATAACACACGTGGAAAGTGTTATGAATGTCATCCAACTCTTCTGGCAATTCCAGCTTGTAAGCTTGGTTCCCAACTCTCTGAAGAACCTTGAATGGTCCAATGAATCTAGGATTCAGTTTTCCTCTCTTTCCAAATCTAACAAGTCCCTTCCATGGTGAAACTTTAAGCAACACCAAATCTTCAACTTCGAAGGTCTTTGGTCGTTGCTTCTTGTTGGCATAACTCTTTTGACAATATTGAGCTGCTAACATCCTTTCTCTAATCGCCTTTAACTTTTTAGCAGTCTGATGGACTATCTTGGGTCCCATGAACTGCTTTTCTCCAGCCCCAAGCCAACAAGACGGCGTATGACACTTCTGTCCGTACAAGGCTTTATAAGGTGCCATCTTAATGCTTGAATGGTAACTATTGTTGTAGGAAACTCTAGTAGGGGTAGATGGTCATCCAAGTTACCTTGAAATTCTAGGGTACATGTTCTCAACATATCTTCTAGTGTTTGAATTGTCCTTTCACTCTTACAATCATTATGTGGATGATATGTTGTACTCAAGCACAACTTCGTACCTGTTTCTTCTTATAGGCTCCTCCAAAACCTTGAAGTGAAACGAATGTCATGATCCGACACAATTGTTAGGGGAACACCGTGAAGTCTTACTATCTCCTTCACATAGAAATATACGAGCTTATCTATAGACCATCTTGTTGGGTTTGTGTACTATAACACTCCTATGGTGCACATACAACCCTAATAGCTTTGGATCTAAGTTTTCACTAATTATACATGCAATAAAATTTCCCAAGCATGAAGCCTACAACTAGCATACAGTTTTGACATATAAATCATAAAAGTAAGTTAGAAGATTACCTCTTGTTGTAGCTTGTTAAATTTGGCCTTTCAAGAGCTTAGCACCCCAGGTGTTGGGCCTCAAACTCGTCGAGTTCATGAATGGACTCGTCGAGTCCCCCTCTCAGACAACATTTTTTCAGTTTTTCCAGCTTTGAACAATTAACCAAGCAACAATATAACAGAAAACTACCCATGACTCTGATACCACTGTTGGATTTTTGTGTACTATAACACTCCTAGGGTGCACATACAACCCTAATAGAGTTGGATCTAAGTTTTCTCTAATTATACATACAATAAAATTTCCAATGCATGAAGCCTACAACTAGCATACAATTTTGACATATAAATCATAAAAGTAAGTTAGAAGATTACCTCTTGTTGTAGCTTGTTGAATTTGGCATTTCAAGAGCTTAGCACCCCAAGTGTTGTGCCTCAAACATCATGAACAATTGGAAGACAAATGAGAGAGAGGTTAGGCACCAAAAATCGTCCATACTCTTGCAATGTCACTCTTAGGTACCATTTTGGCTAAAGGGGTTACACATATATAGTTTGGAATTCCTAAGGTTTAACTTGTAAACCCTAGTCCATTTATTTAAGCCTTTAAGCAATCCAATAATCCATATGATCGGCCTTATGGACTAACTCTTCATGGACTTCCACATAGAATTAGTCCACCCTAATCAATATGGATCATTGGTCCAAACTATAAATATTATTGATTGACTTAACCAGTCCCCGTTAATTTAATTAGTCTCTTTTGATCACTAAATTAATTCCAAATTAATTCTTGATCAATACTAATTAAATAATATGATTTCTCAATTAATATATTATACTTATAATATATTAATAAATCATAAATAACCTCTTAATCAAATATCCATCCTATCAAATTGTCCTGATGAAGGCAACCCGAAATGGACCATGCTACTCTTGGGTCAAGTACATACCAATTATAGTTATGGGCTTAGACACCTAATCCAACAGTCTCCTACTTGGATAAGTCTAATAAATATAATGGTAAGTACAACTTCAAAAATCGACTAGCAATCGTAGCTCTCAAAAGTCATTGTCAAACTTTGATCAATAACACGTCCATTAGATAAGGGATCATATATTCCTACATTCTAGATATCGTATGAACTAAGACATGGATTATAATCATTCTCTCTGTTCATGTGTTGTTTCCCGATTTCCGATTTATGACGACCGAGTAATTGAACAAATCAAATCAGTCCAGGCTTGGACAAGCGTTTAAGGTGTCATCACTAAATCATCGAGGGGCCCACATATATCGCTTTTATCCCACATTGGGTAAAAGGAATGGATAAACTTCGACTCATGTGCTTGCTCTATTTACTCATCAAATCACACACAACAATATGTTTTATAACACCAAGTTACTGGTGCGTTTACATATGTCGATGTGCAACTGACTTGTAAACTACAACTCACATGTCTTGGTTTCAAGAATATAAGATATTATTGTCCCATGATCAGTCATGATAAAATCCATGAAGTGATTCAAATAAGCGTGGGTTTAATCCAATACTCAAATCTTATTACATGAGTACTCATGAATACTGCAGCAAATTTGTGCTATGTCTAAACACCTTTAGACAATCTACAAACCCATTCATGACAGTCTAGCTTCAATACCTACTTTCAAAGTATGATCGACTGTGGATAGTTTGAATAATTTTATTATTCGGGAAGTCAAAACATGCAAAGTGAAACACAAGAATAATCGAATCAAATATGGTCTCAAAACTTTTGAATATAAATAAAACACCTTTTATTCAATCACCATATTGATTACACATTATCCATTGTATAATGTTTCGATTTATCAACTTTATACTTGAATTAAAACAATAGTTATCTGATATGTGTATATTTAGCTATATATTTAGTATAGATTTTTATTATTTATTGGCTATTTTATTGCAATTTATGGACAAAAGGTATTTAATTATGTTTAAATTGTATTTTCAGTCCAAAAGATATGCTCGGAAGCAAAAGGAAGCAGGACATGCGATCGGAAGCTCGGGAAATGAAGAAAGAAAAAAAAGAGCCAAATACTGAAGCTACTCGGCGAGTCTAGACGTCTACTCGACGAGTACCCACGAATGTTCGCGAAGCAAAACACAAAGTCCTTGCCGTATATGGATTCTACGAAGGGACTCGGCGAGTCGGTTACCTACTCGACGAGTAGAGCCTGTTTTCTGAAAACTATAAATAAAAGTCACATTCCCGAATTGAGACTCTCTGGAATTTTGGAGGAGAATTACTTGATGACCAAGAAGGCATCTGGAGCTTTGGAAATCGTGAGAGAACCCTAATCCTCAATTCCAAGAAGATTTAAGGCAACATAAGTTTAATTTTCCACTTTATTCTTGAATAGAACTATGTTTGGATTATTAGAATTCGTTTTTGGGTTGTTATCTGCTGCAATTATGAACTAATTCCTTTAGTTTCTGTTTAGGGTAGATAAGTTTGCTCCTATGGATTGATTTATATTTGGATTGATTGTTTATTGGTGAATCTTGTTAAATTAAGCTTGTTAAAGAACCTTATGCATTAACCATAACTATTTTCAGTTAATTGACAAGTAATTAAGCTGCATTAACATCTCTTAATTGCTTACCTCATGTAATTTATGTGAAAACATTGTTATGTGCCTAAGAATAGTGAATGTGAAACTAGGGTTAATTAGAGAATGGGTAAATTAATGTGTGAGCTTGTGTGATAAACCATCAACAAGAGGTTAATTGAATTATTAATTTGATTAACTAATTACAAGTCTTATTTAATCCGAATAATTAAACTAGGAAATTCATTAGTTTAAACACTTGATCAATGCTTAAGTTAATTTGTTTCCTAAGGATTAGTAATAGCGAATGTGAATCTAATCACCTTAGTCGGTAACCAATAACAATTAATCCATTGCATTTGTCTTAAATCAACCATAGGAGTAAACGAATCGAACCTAAACAGAAACCTCTTTATTACTGAATTTGGTTAATTCTTATTTGTTTTTAGCTGATTAGTTACTTAATTTGCGTGTTAGTTAATGTGTTAAAGTTTCTAGTCTTGTAAAACCAGAGAAAACCTTTTACTTTTATTACTTGTTTAGTTAATTCTAGTTATTAGTTTAATTTCCGTTCCTCGAGTTCGATACCCTACTTACCCAACTATACCACTAAAAGACAGGTTCATTGCCTTTGTGTGCTAAAATTACATCTTAAAAGTAGGACTAAAACCAGTGCATTTTTATACACATCAAGTTTTTGGCGCCGTTGCCGGGGAACAGTTCAAAAATTAATTCTAATTTCTAGTATTATCGATCCTTTGTGTGAGATCCATCTTGCACAAAGTTACTGCTTTAGTAAATTAGTTATTAGGATAAGTTTTAAGTTTTTCTGTTTTAGGATTTTTGGTTAATTTATTTCTGTTTTAGTTTTGTACTCGCCGAGTGCAGCATAGGGTGAAGACATATGAAGAAGGAATCCTAAAAGAAGAAGGACTTGAACAAGGGCTGCATTTGGAAGGAATTACAGAAACGTAAAGCGGGAAGGAGTCCAGCTAACGACTACTTAAAAAGAAGCGCTTCCGGGTGGCAACCCGAGTTTAGAGTTTGCTTTCTTTTACCTTTCTTTTTTTTTCTTTTTACTTTCATTTTTCTTTAGAAGTGCTATTTTCAATCTTCTTCTGTGATTAGAATGATTGCTTGAGGGCAAGCAATGTTCAAGTATGGGGTTGGTGGCATAAAATTTAAAAACTAAATTTTTTTATCAAACAGAACGAAAAACTCGTCGAGTCTATGTATTTACTCGGCGAGTCCATTTGGAAATTCCCGAGAACACGCGGATTCGCATATCTGCTCGGCGAGTAGGAACTTCTACTCGGCGAGTACACGTATTTACCCGAAAAAAAATATTTTATTTACATTCTGTAAATAAGGGGTTTTAACCCTAATTGGTAAAACATATTCTCATACGCAGCCACCAGCCGCTCGACAGGCATTCCCTCTCTCAAGCATTCATCTCCAAGTTCTTGCTATTTCTTGCATCCTTAACCAAAAAGGTAACATTTTTTTTACTTAATCTTGTCAAAGTTCATGTCTTGGGTATATTAGTGGCTGTAATTTTTGGAAATCCGAATTTTGGGGTTTACTCCAATTCTAGGGTTTTGATGTTACGAACAAATTAGGTTGTTTTAGACATGATTTCTTGCAATTTTATGCTTAATAGACATACCAAGACAAACCCTTGGACTAATTTGTGTGTTTGGATGGTTGATTTGGCCCGAATCATAATTAAACCCACGACCGACTCGCACAGTTCATCCTGCTCGTCGAGTAGGACTTCTACTCGGCGAGTCCAGGTTGCAGATGCCCATTATTTTGACATTTTTAATTTTTCGGTATTTTGTTTGTGGTGTTCTTGGTTTTATTTTGCAGAAAATATGTCTAGGCGTGGACAAAGTTCAAGGGGAGGCGGTTATGGGGACATCCCATGGCTGAATTTTCCACAAATAACTTCCAAACCTTCACTCGCCCATGAGAAAAACAAGCTGGAAACACTAAAATGAAAAGGAGATATATGTGACCAACCAAATAGACTGGCATTGGATAGGTCAATCCGGATTGGAGGAAGAATTGACTCCTTATTTGGTCAAGTCCTTTGACAATGATGGGGTGACCATAATCTGTGACGGCTGGAGTCGATTATTCAAGATTCAGGAACATGTTTACCAGGAGCTATGCTGGGAGTTCTTTGCTACCATCTCCTTCCGAGGTGGAAATGAGTATTACAATTCGGGCACTATCACTTTTTGTCTTGGAGGGGAGCCACGCCAATGCAGCATAGCGGAGCTCGCCTGGAGGTTGGGGATTTATGATCAAAATGTGATCATGTCTGAAAATTTTGAAGCATTCCTGGAGCACTACCACAAGGACTTGCCTGAAGAGGTGGTTGCATCTACTTGGTGGAACACAATTGCTAACCGGGTCTACATTCCTTCTTCTACATAAGAGGGGAGCATCTGTTCCCCCATCCATCGCTTGATACATCGTCTTATCGCAAGAACTATTAACATGCGAAAGGATGATGATAAGGTCCCCACTCTTGATATTTTCTACATGTGGAGCATTATTACTCCCGATGTTTTCTGCAATTTGCCATATTGTATGGGAAAATACTTGGCGGAGGGGGCGGTCAAGGAGTGGGTCACGTCCAAAATCAATGGTGGTATGTTTGTCACAAAGCTGGCTAGGTCATATGGGATCTTGGACCAAGGGGAAGCAAGAATGTTGACAATGATTACTTCTCCTCCTTTTAGCACCACTTTATTCAGGAGGGCAAGGATCATTGAGGATTATGGTGGGGGACATTTTGGGATCCCAAATGCGGATGAAGTGTTGATGCCCGAGGAACCGGGAAAGAGGGTAAGGCCAAGAAGGGAACACGTCCGTGAAGACCCACCGGTCATTCCGGTGGATGATGAGCTACCAATGGACTGGTACAACATGGAAATGAGAAGGTACCAGGACGACCTTGGACGAAGCATGAACTACCACAACGAATCATTTGTTTATTTATTTGAACAAATGAACATTACGCCTAGACCCGGGCCGGATATCCCTATGTTGCGAGTTGGGAAGATCGGGTAAATCAAAGAAGGCACCAAGCTAGTGGAAGTGGAGCTGGAGGGAACGAGGAAGATGAAGAAGATTGATGATTTTTGGTTTATTTGGTTGTTTTGAAAACTATTTTTATTTGTTTTGTGTGTTTTGAACTTTTTGTATTAGGTTTAAATAGGATTTGGATTATTGCTATCTATCACTTGTGTTGTTCTTATCTTTTCAGATTGAAGTTAGGATGTATGCAAGAGTCTCAAATGTCAAGGCTAAAATAAGAGTCGAGTCTAGATGAGGATGTGAAAGTTTTGCGTTTAAGGTCGAGTCCGTTAGTAAAGAGGGTTAAAGAGTGTCATTTATTGAAGAAAAATGAAGGAGGGATACTAAATTACTATTGCCAAACCCAGCAGAAACGGATTCAAAGCAGAAGATTTATTTTTCCAATCAGCGTTGTACTCGCCGAGTGCATATCTTGGACTCGACGAGTCCCTTTGCAATTCTGCGACTTTTCTGCTAGAAACACTTCTACTCGCTGAGTAGTCATATTTACTCGACGAGTCACTCAATATTCCATTCCCTTGCTGCTCACATTTTAACCACATCTGATGTGGGCCTTATTCATATTTTTTGAAGATTAATTCCTGAAGATTTTCAAGACTATTTTCCTGCATATTTGGAGTCGTACCACACGAGATTTGGCACCCAAGGCATGGATGAGCTGTTCCCATGTCTTAAGTCAATTGAAGTAGGAACTTTACAAGAAGAAAGATCAACCTCGCGACTACTATCCCAGGGGAGTTTGTTCCAATTCCCTCTTTACTTTGTTATTTTCTTTATCATGCATAACATGCAATGGGGACATTGCATAAATTAAGTGTGGGGTAGGGGGTTGATTATATTAGTTACATTAGAATCCTAATTTAGGTATAATTTTGAATTTTTGCATTAAAAAAATTACTAGGATTAATTTAGAAAATTTTGGTAAAAACAATTAGGAATCCATGCTAGTATTATGTTTGATGATTGCATGAAGACCCAAATGTTTAGTTGAGCCAATATACGTTCTAGTGCATTTGTGGCCTCCTTTATTCTAGTGAAATCATGGGACAAAAACACAACCTCGCTTAGTTTGAGGGATGCAATATGTTTAGCATCGTGTACCAGAAATGTATCCAGGAAATTTTTTATCTTTAATCAATAAAGGTTGAAGTTGAGCGACCCTACTTAAGCATGTAGGATTTGAGTGAAAAAAAAGTGAGTTACATGAAAAAAAAAGAGAATTACAAGTAAAAGTTGTAAGAATTTTGGAGCAATCAAAGTGAAGATCAAAAGATCAAAATTCCGAAAGTTCAAAAGTTGAAGATACCAAAAATCAAATCAAAGAAGGTGGTGAATTCAAGAAATTAAAAAGATCAAATATCAAAGAATTGAAGAATTAGTGGCATCAAAAAGTTATAATTTTCTAGATTATATATGCTTGGGTTGCTCAACCAAAAATACCTTGAGGCTAGGAGGTTTTCTGCGGATGGATTCGGAGGGATGCATAAAATGAACATTGTTCAAAAGAAGTGGGCGAGTGTTTATGAGGATTGTGAGTATTTAGAATTGAGGGGGGTCCTTAGGAAAAACTTTAGGCACAAATTCATGCGTTGCGGTCTTGGCATAATGGCTGGGTTCGATTGGGATTGTCTTATGTGGTATTAGTATGTTAGAATTCAGTTTTGCTTGGGGGCAAGCAAAAGTCAAGTGTGGGGTATTTTGATATGTGCATATTTAGCTATATATTTAGTATAGATTTTTATTATTTATTGGCTATTTTATTGCAATTTATGGACAAAATGTACTTAATTATGTTTAAATTGTATTTTCAGTCCAAAAGATATGCTCGGAAGCAAAAGGAAGCTGGAGATGCGATCGGAAGCTCGGGAAATGAAGAAAGAAGAAAAAGAGCCAAATACTGAAGCTACTTGGCGAGTCTGGACGTCTACTCGACAAGTACCCATGAATGTTCGTGAAGCAAAACACAAAGTCCTTGTCGTATATGGATTCTACAAAAGGGACTCGGCGAGTTGGTTACCTACTCGACGAGTAGACCCTGTTTTCTGAAAACTATAAATAGAAGTCACATTCCCGAATTGAGACTCTCTGGAATTTTGGAGGAGAATTACTTGACGACCAAGAAGGCATCTGGAGCTCTGGAAATCGTGAAAGAACCCTAATCTTCAATTCCAAGAAGATTTAAGGCAACATAAGTTTACTTTTCCACTTTATTCTTGATTAGAACTATGTTTGGATTATTAGAATTCGTTTTTGGGTTGTTATCTGCTGCAATTATGAACTAATTCCTTTAGTTTCTGTTTAGGGTAGATAAGTTTTCTCTTATGGATTGATTTATATTTGGATTGATTGTTTATTGGTGAATCTTGTTAAATTAAGCTTGTTAAAGAACCTTATGCATTAACCATAACTATTTTCAGTTAATTGACAAGTAATTAAGCTGCATTAACATCTCTTAATTGCTTACCTCATGTAATTTATGTGTAAACATTGTTATGTGCCTAAGAATAGTGAATGTGAAACTAGGGTTAATTAGAGAATGTGTAAATTAATGTGTGAGCTTGTGTGATAAACCATCAACAAGAGGTTAATTGAATTATTAATTTGATTAACTAATTACAAGTCTTATTTAATCCGAATAATTAAACTAGGAAATTCATTAGTTTAAAACTTGATCAATGCTTAAGTTAATTTGTTTCCTAAGGATTAGTAATAGCGAATGTGAATCTAATCACCTTAGTCGGTAACCAATAACAATTAATCCATTGAATTTGTCTTAAATCAACCATAGGAGTAAACGAATCGAACCTAAACAGAAACCTCTTTATTACTGAATTTGGTTAATTCTTATTTGTTTTTAGCTGATTAGTTACTTAATTTGCGTGTTAGTTAATGTGTTAAAGTTTCTAGTCTTGTAAAACCAGAGAAAACCTTTTACTTTTATTACTTGTTTAGTTAATTCTAGTTATTAGTTTAATTTCCGTTCCTCGAGTTCGATACCCTACTTACCCAACTATACCACTAAAAGACAGGTTCATTGCCTTTGTGTGCTAAAATTACATCTTAAAAGTAGGACTAAAACCAGTGCATTTTTATACATATCATTATCCCATGCTCCAAGCATGCACATTATGTTTATCTATGGTCCTTTCTTTGTGAAATAGATCATGTAACGCCCGTAGATCCGGACTAGTCAATTTAGAGATAATAGGGGTCGAAAACGAATTTTCGACAAAATATTATTTAGAATAAATAATCTTAACCGAGTTGTAGAATATGTCTCAAGGGTTCCGTACATATAAAGAACGCCGAAATCCGAGTTATAACGAAGAAGTTATGGCCCGTAGAAGTTTTTCGGCAAAACCGGCACGGCACCGGGAAATGTAAATGGTGAATTTACGATAGAGGACTTTTTAGCCTTAGTAATCTAAACAAAAGCTGTAGTATATGTTAAACCGAGAACATACAAAAAAAGAACGCCCAAATCTGACTTCGTATGAGGAAGTTATGATTTTTCTAAGATTTGGCATAGCAGTGCACGGCCCGAAACTCGAATTTTAGTTCGAGCAGTTTTTAGCTTACGCAACCTTAATGAGAGTTGAATATCTCATTAATAGGAACTCAACGGTAAAAAGACAGACGAAAACGGAGTCCGTAGGAAGGAGTTACGAATTCTTCGTGGTCATTTAACAGTCTAATTTCCTCCTACTGTTAAATTCAAGATCGGTCGCGAATTAGCCGACGGAGTCTAAATGAAATTTGTAGATCTTGTTTTTACCTACGCGTGGAAAAAAAGAACGTCAAAAACGGAGCTCGTATGCGAAAGTTACGGGGTTTAGAAGTCGGCAGGGTGCTGTGCGAAATCGGGTGACGTGACTGATTATGGGCCAAGGCTTTCTCCCCAAGGCAAGCCACCAGAAGGAGATATGTGGCATGGACTCGACGAGTAGGAGGACCTACTCGATGAGTAGAGCTGTTTTCCAGCCTATAAATAGAGGTGTCGGGTTCCCTCATTCTTCACACTTTTCCAAACCATTCTTTCTCTCTCTAGACTCTCTCTCTAGCCCCCAAACCCCCCCTAAAGTCTAGGTAAACCCCCTAGCACCCGAAGGAAGCCCCGAGGCTCCCAGAGTCCCGAGAAAAGAGCCTTTCGGCTCAGAAACGCTGCTCCAGCGAAGCCCAGTTTTGAGAAAAACCCGTTGTAAGTGCGCTACGCCTAACCTATCTTTAGTATAGCTTATGTTTTAATATAGTAATGTTATTAGGACCTTATAATAATTATTTGGCTATTATTATGAGTTATATAGTGTTGTTTAACGCTTATATAATAATAATAATAGCTAGACTATTAATTAGTCTCGGTGAATATTGAGCTAAACCCTAGTGGTAATGATACTATGTTTTGTCGAGGGAAATTGTTTTAAGAAGTAACGAAGCGCTGTCCGAATTCAGAATCACCACCTTATCAGGTGAGTGCATAGTTACTTTCATCTTACACATAGATATGAAGTATTTTAATATAAATTACGTGCTATGTGTGCATATTGTCTGAATACTTGCTGTCTATGCTGAGTGAAAGATTTTTATACATGTTTTAAATGATTTAAACTGTATTTGTATTTTATATCGACAAAATGTGTTGGGTAATACATGGGTAGATGAAATAGTTGCTGTGTGATAACACGATGAAAGACATCAATGTTGGCAGTGATCCAATCATCTAGTGGAGTATAGATGACGACCACTGACTATATTAGACAGTCCAGTGGAACGCTAGCAGGCTCGTAACCTGTAGGTGTTTTTGAACTAGATGCTCACTAGATATTTTTGAACTAAGTGTGTTCACTAGGTATTTTTGAACTAAGTGTGTTCACTAGGTATTTTGAACTGAGTGTGTTCACTAGGTATTTTTGAACTAAGGGTGTTCACGAGTTACTTTTGAACTAAGTGTTTACCAGATGTTTTGGACTACGTGTTCACCAGTTGTAATCTATAAACCTTGGTAATGATGGACTTCGTGCCAATTCCTTAGGATGATCCTTAGGAATAAATGAACGAGGAATAGCTGATTCTTAGGGTAGATCCTTAAGAGTAAAGAAGATAATGGGGATGGGTAATTGGGTTGATTGTTTGATGTTTAAACATTATAATTATATTATTGTGGGTTGAAAACCCTATGTACTCACCAGGTTTCCCAACCTGACCCACTCAGTTTATTTGAATCACATGTGTCGATATGAAGTTACATTACACTGAGAGATTAAGGAGATATAAATCACTAGTGATAATGAATGTAAGTTCTGTTTATGCTTATGTTTCTGTATTGACAATGACATCCCAATGTTTTAAAATGAATAAAAAATACATTTCTTCAGAATGCTTTGATAACGTATTTATCATGTTTTTCTGGGAACAAATTCTGCAACATTTTTATAAAAAGAGGTACTCTGATTTTTATAAAGCATAAACAAAATCGGTCTTTTCTGGCCGTGAAAATGGGGATGTCACAGATCAATTGAATACATCTTCAATGAAACTCATTTCACAAATCCAAATCCTTATTGCAAGTGTAAGAATACCAAATTCTTTTCACTGCTAGAATGTGTTAAATTCTAAACTATCATGCAATGTACCTTTTGTAATGTCGAGGTACCAAAGTCACAAAGACTTTGACAATGAAATTACAAAGTATTCCACTGGAGATTGATAACAAAACAACTCCATGGAAACGAAGTCTCAATTTCAAAGTACATTCCTTTTAACATCCTTCTTGCATAAAAGCTTCTAACTTCCACATAGATTCCTAATATCCAACTCCCAACATGGAAACATTTCCATATTTGCCATATGACAATCCATTCTTAATAGAGTCCTATCTATTCATAATAATGTCAATATGGCCCATCCATTACTATACTTCCAACTACAAGTGACCAATCATTGGCGAACCTTAGATTGTCCTTGACAGTTGTTTAATAACTTTAGTCATATTCGGTTCTATTCCCTTTTCTTTCTTAATGCCATAGGCATTTGGAAAATTAGAAGACGCGAAAATATTATAGCATATGCAATCGATCCTATACCCGAAGCATATGGGATACGATTTATAATAACTTACATAAAGACATGGTACTTGACCAGTTTTTGCTATAATATTTCTATATATAGAATTTCCAATGTTGAAGCATTCCAACATGGTAATTCCAATATGGTATTCATATATATATATATATATATATATATATATATATATATATATATATATATATATATATATATATATATATATATATATATCCTTGACAAAATTTGATTAAAATCTCAATCTAAGCTTTTAGATTTGAAATGAAATATGAGTTCATCTCCCTTAATTATAGCAAAACAACTTTTCAAACTTTGCAACTTTGCGAATTGAAACCTTTGTTTTCTATAATTAAAATTGCTAACTTGCAACACTTACCATAATGATTATGCTTCCACTAGCATAACTATCATTTCTTTAATAACATGACACTTATGCTCCCACTAGCTTTGACATATACCCAGAAATAAGCTGGACTTCTAGAAATCAATACTTGTTGGCTTTCTTACCAAAGTTCAAATTTCTGATACAAAATGCTTCGATAACACTTTATCTAGGCTTCTCAAACTCATACACCTTTCCTTAGATAACTCACATGTGTGTCTAACCAATTTCAGGACTTACAATAATAAGTCTCAAATGTTTAGACCTTTTGCTATTTCTCACAATTCGAACTATGAAGAGGGATGCCGTAATCATAATCGAATTTGAGAATGCAAATATCACAAATGCTATCTCCTTAAAATCTACTTAGTGAAAATGTTTCCTCACAATCATTTTCATGAAGCGGAGAGAAACCTTTGTCACTTAGATTAATGGTGTATGTGTTCCTATGCATGTGAATTTGTCATAACCATAATCACAAGACAAGGTTAGTGACAAATCCAAACTCATATGGACTGAACTTGTTCAATCTTAATTTCTTGCCACCTGACAGCATAAGGGCCTACCATTGCTTCCAGGTTGTTATGAAAACAATTGAGAACTCATAGAACTCACATGCGTAGTCAACTTAACTGGAATGGGCACATAAACAAGAAAATTTCAACATGATAGGTTACAAACCTTAAGTCGTGTGCTAGTGTTAAACAATAGGTATATTCTTGATTAGTTCTTGAAACTTTTCAAGATCTTTAAGACTCCCACTGACCTCTTGACATATAAGATTCTATTGTCAAGAAACATTCCTTGACAAACAAATATTCAAGAGTTAGTGCAGATTCTTATCAAGAATGACACTTCATGCAATTGGTCTTAGTTGGTATTTGTCTTATCCAAGACATCACAACTACCAATTACAAATGTGCAAGAGCAAGAACCATTTCTACTCCACATTTTATGAGGTGTTATAAACCTACTTAAGATATGTCACTCAAGGAACAATCTTTGAGTATGACTCTAAGACTTGAATTTGGAACGAAGTATGACTCATCCTTTTGATCTAACCATTTCAACAATTCCCGATCCCTCTTCTTAGCCATACAAATGTACTAAAGTGTCCTTAGAGGATCAATTGTGATATGGTTTTCATAATCATTAAGATGATCATAAAACACGATACTAAAGTACTCTCCTTTCCTTTCAGATTGGAGAAACTTTTTATCTTTCTGCCTAATTTGATTCTTCTTATTCGTTCTGCTATACATTGAAACTTTTTCAATGTTTCAGAATTACACTTAAACTTGTAAGCATAACCATACCTACTAAACTTTTAGTAAATCATGACGAGTAATCTTATCGATCTTTGTGGTGGACCTGATCAGTTCACAACAGTGTGTACTAGATCCCCTAGTCCTTCACTTGACTCACATCTATATGTGAACAAGGAATTAGTCTTAATTTCCTAAAGATGAAGGTTCTCATTCATCATACAATACAAGTTGCATGATTCCAAGTTTCTGTCCAATTGAAACTTGGTGATGAGAAACTTTACTTATTTGGTAAATTTAGACACTACCACAAACGAAAGAATCAAATCCATATTGCTAAAAATAGAAACATACAAACATCACTTTTCACAAATGCCATTGCAAGGAAATATAAAATAAGATAAAATCAAAATTTTCTTTATTTATAAAACGCGGAAAACTTGTCCTTACAATACAATTAAAATGAAAACTATGTTATTACATATTCCTAAGCAACCTATCATAACTCCTATTAGCAGCTCAAAAATCTGATCATCGAACCATGCGATCGAAATCCATCTCTTCGCGACCAGACTCAACTTACTCTTCCTTTAAGTTTCCTTTCTTTTATTCAATCCTACAAAACATCAAAATGAAATCTTAGCACATCATGTATTGAGAATCTATAAATAGGAACTGAGTAGAGTTAGATAGTGGATTTACCTGAAGTAGAGTCAAACATTTTGACTTTACCATCCTTGTGGTCCTTCAGGTAGCTACGACAGCTTCGCAACCAATGCCCCTTCTCTTGGCAATAGAAGCAAATGGACTCTTTCGGAATGGTACATGGGATAATCTCAGACTTAGTCTTTTCCTTTCCCTTGGAAAGAGAAATCTTTTCTGGACTTCCAATGTTTCCATTGTCATTGTCCATGGAAGTTTGGGAAGTAGATATTCCAATCAAGTTTGCTTTACCAGTGCGCCAAATCATTTCTGATTCAGCAACAATTAGCAAATATGTAAGATCAATAAGGTTCACGTCGCTGTCTGTAATATAGTAGTCTTTAACAAACTAACTATACGACTTAGGAAGTGATTGAAGAACCAAGTCAACAACCAACTTCCTCGAGGCAACGACACCTAACATTCCCAACCTGTGTGACTTCATCTCCAAGACATGTGCACACACAAACTTTCCATCTTTATGTTTGCTTGCCAAAAGGGCTTGAGTGACCTTGAACTTTTCAAGTCAATGAAATTTTGGGTCACGGAGAATAATAGAAGGATGTAGAGGAAGTGAAGTATGATATTGAGGAATATCATCTTCATGTGGAAATCTTTTTCCAAAAGATTCGAGAAGACCATAGTTGTCAGAACTAGACATCTATGAGGGAGAAATTCAAGTTAGTTGATTTAAGTCCTTAATATAACACCCAAAATGAAATATTAAGGCTAGGACCCAACACAATATTTTACAATTCGGAAGAGGGATGCCGTAATCCAATTGCAAAATATTTGAAGGTATGTAAATGACGATTTACCAATTTCCACCATGAAAAACGAAAATGAACTTTAGGTTTTAAATGAATTGAAATTCCTATATTCTTTGAGATTAATTGAACTTTTCAATGGCATGTTTAATCTTGATTATGCCCTTCAAGTTTAATACTGGGATACCGAGGATCACAAAACAAGGTGTGAATAACCATGCAAATTAGCTTGGTACTCCCGATGTTAAATATCACCTAATCAATGTGCCGGTTAACCACACACGCTCCATTGATACATGATTAACATCAAGCTACCCTTTTCCACACATTGTTACTCCTAAATTAGTGTGCCGGTTAACCACACACGCTCCACTAACGACTTAACAAGGTGCAAAGTGCAATTTCATGGGTTAGCATCAAATTCACATTTTTCCTAAGTAATTAAGATTAGGAATTTATTAAGCATTTAGTTACTTGATATTTCATTATATTTATAGTGGGAGGTTGTGTCCTATCCTACCTGTTCGGCTAACGACCCTCCACCAATCAAGGAAGCGGTGGGTGAGAGTGGTCACCCATTCAACTGCCATTTTATAGGCAGTTTCCTTATACCCCCTTATAGATTGGCTTCGTGAATGAGGCCTACTAACCGTAAGAGACCTTTTAATTATGCATATATAATATATTAGACTTTTAATTTTATATAATATAAGGGTGTATTTTAAACTTTTAAAATACTTGATGGTTTAATCTATTAATAAATTATACTCTTAATTTAATTAAACTTAAACCATATGATTATGGATTTAATAATACTCTTTTAATTAAACATTTAATTAACTATTAATAAAGTACATAAGAGTTAATTGAACTATTCAAAAAACATCAAATTAAAACTATTTAATTAATTTTAAGTTATGAACCCATGAGTTACATTTTTGAAAAAGTTTTCAAATTACTTAAGTTTTGAATTCAAAGTTTCATAATTTGTGACTTTTCAACTTTTAAAACTTAAGGGCAAGTTTTGTAATTCTTGAAAAACTTTTGAACTTCATAACTTAAGGAGTTAATTTGTTTTATGAATATGAGACTTTTCAAGTTCCATAACTTATGCAACTCTTCAAAAACATTAAGATCATTTAACTAATATCTATTTGTAACTCTTTAAAAACTTTTGAGTTCCAAATTTGATGACAAAATTTGTAACTCCTTAAAAACATTTAGATCAAATTATAAACTTATAAAATAACCATTTTTTATCTTTTACCAATTTGATCATAATACAATTCTTGTAGTAAGATAATTTCAAATCAAATTACATTAATAATTAGTTTATCATATAATCTAGAAATTATTTTATAATTTGACAATTTATCTTTTATTTGGATGGGATAATCATTACCATATCAGAAAAAATAGATTTTATGATACAAAACAGTTTAAGGTAATGATCCAAATCCAATTATGGCCAAAAAACCTGAAAAACTGCAAACAGGCTGTTGAACTCGTCGAGTCAGCTTATGGACTCGTCGAGTTCATCATGAACTCGTCGAGTTCATGAATGGACTCGTCGAGTCCCCCTCTCAGACAACATTTTTTCAGTTTTTCCAGCTTTGAACAATTAACCAAGCAACAATATAACAGAAAACTACCCATGACTCTGATACCACTGTTGGATTTTTGTGTACTATAACACTCCTAGGGTGCACATACAACCCTAATAGAGCTGGATCTAAGTTTTCTCTAATTATACATGCAATAAAATTTCCAATGCATGAAGCCTACAACTAGCATACAATTTTGACATATAAATCATAAAAGTAAGTTAGAAGATTACCTCTTGTTGTAGCTTGTTGAATTTGGCATTTCAAGAGCTTAGCACCCCAAGTGTTGTGCCTCAAACATCATGAACAATTGGAAGACAAATGAGAGAGAGGTTAGGCACCAAAAATCGTCCATACTCTTGTAATGTCACTCTTAGGTACCATTTTGGCTAAAGGGGTTACACATATATAGTTTGGAATTCCTAACGTTTAACTTGTAAACCCTAGTCCATTTACTTAAGCCTTTAAGCAATCCAATAATCCATATGATGGGCCTTATGGACTAACTCTTCATGGACTTCCACATAGAATTAGTCCACCCTACTCAATATGGATCATTGGTCCAAAATATAAATATTTTTGATTGACTTAACCAGTCCCCGTTAATTTAATTAGTCTCTTTTCTTTTGATCACTAAATTAATTCCAAATTAATTCTTGATCAATACTAATTAAATAATATGATTTCTCAATAAATATATTATATTTATAATATATTAATAAATCACAAATAACCTCTTACTCAAATATCCATCCTATCAAATTGTCTTGATGAAGGCACCCGAAATGGACCATGCTACTCTCGGGTCAAGTACATACCAATTATAGTTATGGGCTTAGACACCTAATCCAACACATCTCTTATTGGCCGCTATGATATGTGCACTCTTTGTGAATCGATCCATGATTACCCAAATCATGTCATGACCATTCTTCGTCCTGGGTAGTTTAGTCACAAAATCCATGGTGATGTCTTCCCATTTACCCATTGGTACCGATAAATGCTCCAAACTCCCATATGGTTTCTGATGTTGCACCGAACACTAATGTTTTACCCAAAATTTGATCTCAAAAGTATCTTCCTGAGCTTTCTTGATTCTTTCTATAATTTTCGAGATGATTTCAACTCTCAACACTCTTGGCCTTTTCCTTTCCAGGTTTACTTTTCTACTCAAAGCATTTGATACAAAATTTGCTTTACCGGGTGGTAAAGTATCTCACAATCATAATCCTTGAGTAACTCTAACCAGCATCGTTGTCTCATATTCAATTCCTTTTGAACAAAGAATACAGGAGACTCTTGTGACCAGTGAAAAGCTTACACTTCGTTCCATAAAGATAATGTATCCATATCTTTAGCGCAAAAAACACCGCTGCTAACTCCAAATCATGAGTGAGGTACTTCTGTTCGCGTGTTTTCAGTTATTTCGATGCATATTCTATTACTTTATATCTCTGGGTCAGAACACAACCTAACCCAACTCCAGATGCATCACTATAAACTGCGAAGTCTTCAATTCCATTAGGCAAAGAAAGAATCGGTGCTTCACAAAACTTCTTCTTTAATTCCTCGAAAGCTTCTTCGTGTTTCTCGTTCCATGTATATGTAGCTCCTTTATGGGTCAAATCTGTTAATGGAGTAGTATTCAAAGAAAAACCTTGGATAAACCTTCTGTAATATCCAACTAATCCTAGAAAGCTTCGAATCCCGGCGGGACTTTTTGGTCGTTCCCAATTCATCACAACTTCAATCTTTGTCGGGTCAACCATTATTCCTTCTTGGTTAACCACATGACCCAAGAATTGAACTTTTCGAATCAAAAAATCATACTTAGAGAACTTTTCGTATAGCTTCTCATTCTTCAGAACTTCGAACACCTTGCGTAAGTGTTTGCCATGCTCCTGCTGACTCTTCGAGTATACAAGAATATAATCTATGAACACTATTACAGATTTGTCGAGGAAAGGTTTACAAACCATGTTCATCAAATCCATAAATATTGTTGGAGCGTTGGTTAGTCCAAATGACATAACCAAAAACCCATAGTGTCTATATCTCGTTCTGAAAGCAGACTTCTCTATATCATGCTCTCTCACCTTTAGTTGATGATATCCTGACCTAAGATCGATCTTCGAAAAATAGCTCGCACCCTACAGTTAGTCGAACAAGTCGTTAATCCTTGGTAATGGGTACTTGTTCTTCATTGTTGCCTTGTTTAGCTCTCTATAATCTATGTGCATCCTCATGCTCCCATCCTTCTTCTTTACGAATAACATTGGAGCTCCCCAGGGTGACGAACTAGGTCTAATGAAACCCTTGTCCAACAACTCCTGAAGTTGTATCATTAACTCCTTCATCTATGTCGGTGCTAATCGGTAAGGTGCTTTTTCTATAGGTGTGGTTCCTGGTAACAATTCTATCCTAAACTCTACTTGTCTATCAGGGGGTAATCCAGGAAGATCTTCGGGAAAGACTTTCAGAAAGTCGCACACCACAGGTATCCTTTACATTTTCTTATTCTCCTTCTTTGCATCGATCATGAATGCCAGATATGATGTACATCCTTTGGCCAAACACTTTCTGGCTTTCATCAGGGAGATGGTTCTAGAATTTACTCTACGTTTGTCCCCGTACACCATAAATTGTTCTCTTTCAGGTGGTTTGATTACCACAATCTTCTTTCTACACTTGATGTCGGCGTCGTTTGCACTAACCCAATCCATCCTTAATACTATGGGGAAGCCATTTAACTCAAATGGCAACAATTACTCATGAAATTTATTCCCTTTTAAGTCGATGAAGATGTTCTTAATGTAATCAATAACAGGTATGAATTTGCCAATATCAACTTCTACTACTAGAGCACTATCTTGTTTATCTACAGGCAATGCCAGTCTTCTACCAAATTCATGCAATATATAGGAGTGGTTATCTCTAGAATCAAACAGTATACTGGAAGGCAAATCATTTACAAGAAAGGTACATGAAGCGACATCTGCTTCCTCCCTTGGTGCTTCAAGTGTCATCTGGAATGCTCTCGCCTTTTTCCTAGGCGGCACATTAGGCTTTGGTACCTCCTTTCTCTTCGGGCATTCCTTCGCAATATGCCCTTCTTCATGACATCCGTATCACACTCTCTTATTGGATGTACACTCGTTGGCATAATGACCAATCCTTCCGCACTTGAAATAGGTCAACTCCTCGCCACACTTCCCATAGTGCTTCTGCTTGCACTTTTCACACCGTTTTACTTCTCCTCCACCTCCAATCGTTTTGGAACAAGATTTTGAAAATCTGCTCTTCTTGTTGGACCTTGAAGATACATCAAACTTCATTTTCTCTCCTACCTCCATTCTCGCCAGATCTTTCTCCCGAAATTGGGTCTCCACATTCTTGGCTGTTCTGACAATTGCATTCACAGTAGTTGCCATATTTACCATTAGACCAAATTTCGCTGATAGTCCGTAAGAAAACCTCTCTATCTTAGAGATTTTAGTAAGCACCAAGTAGGGGAATAGCTTCATCTTCTCGGTGAATGCAGTGGCATTGTAACGACCCAATTTTACCAAGAAAATTTTCATTTTTTTGTTAACCAAAACCAATCTCATAAACCATAAAATCCTAAAACATTTGTTTTCAAATCAACATTCATTACATCATTGTTTTCCCTTTTTAAAACATCATAGGGTCCCAAACACATCAAAAGAGAGATAGAGTGCACGCCACGTCATCATGCCTTGCCCTTGCCCTTAGGCTCAGAAGTACCTGAAACAAATCAACAACCTGTAATCGAAATGCTTAGTGAGTTTCCCAGAGCATACCACACACATTCACATACACATATCCTGATAGCTAAATAAGCTATAAACATGCCACAGAAACTATGCAATATGATTCAGCAAGAATGCCATGGGCTACTCCACATGGTCTTTACCTAGGACCGCCATGGGCTACCCCACATGGGCTTACATCCAATGCCATGGGCTACCCCACATGGTCTTTACCTAGGACTGCCATGGGCTACCCCACATGGTCTTATATCCAATGTCACGGGCTCTCCCTGGGGTCTTCCATACCAACATAATATCACATAACATATCAATTCATAAATGAATAACACACACATAACATGATCATATAATGGGCCGGCCTTGGTATCGTAGACCCATAGGTATGGTGAGAAGACTCACCTCCGTCGGATGAATACAAATACTGCCCTCCCAATAATCCGCAACCTCCCAAGCTGAATAATAACAATAATATATAATTAATGATAAGACCTTAAATTACCCAAGGAAAGGCCCAACCTTCAAACTCTACCTCCAAGGCCCAATTACCCTTTTCTTGCAAATGGGCCCCAAAATTCGAGTCCAATATCCTTAATGGGCCCCTTGGCCCAATAAGGCCCAACCAATAAGTCCTCGGCCCAAACAGATGAAAAGGCCTCAATCTTACAGAATCCAATCAAGCTCAACAGCCAAATGAGGCCCAAAGGCCCAAAACAGCTTAGGGCCCAACTGAGTTGCGTACGCCCAACGTACCTCCGTGGTACGCGCAGCGTACTGAAGATTTAGCGACTACGCGCTGCATACAGACAGTTACGCCCAGCGTACAACCGTATTAAGCACTTTTCCCATTAAGTGCTTAATGCTCGAATCCCTCACGTCCAAAAGCTAGATCTAAGATTGAAAAGATGTCCTAAGGCATAAAGTTGGCAACTTTATGCCCTTGCATGTCTCATACACACCCAACCACTCCATCAAAACCTTTTCAAGGTCTTTTACCCAAGCATGAGGTCACAACTCTCATCAAGCTTCCATTTTTATACTTCTAAATGACTAGGGGACCTCAGATCTGACTTTCATATCAAAAGGGAAGGCTTAACTCAACAAAAGAGGTCCAAAGTTCATAAAAGGGACAAACCACCAAAACCCTAGCTAGATCTAAAGATTAGAAAGGAAAGATGCAAGCTTTTTACCTCTAGAAGCTTTGCAAGATGCTATTGGTGCAGGATCTTGAAGCACCCTCTTGATCCAAGCTTGCTTGACCACCCCTTCTTCTTGAAATACACACAAAAAGGCCACAAATGCACTCTTTAAGGCCTAAGAATGATCTCACAAGGTTTCCAGGAGTATATGGACGTTCTAAGGCTGTGGAGGCTCTCTAGGGTTTAGTCCAAGGGACTTAAAGTTGTTTAAATAGGCCTCAAGTCCGAAAAATTAGGGTTTTGCGTCCCTGGCGCGTACGCCCCGTGTAACTTAAGGTACGCTCGGCGTACCCTGAATTCTCTGCGACCACTTCCATGCAGTACGCTAAGCGTACACTTAAGTACGCCTAACGTACTTAAGAGACCAATTATGCAAAATTATTATTTCTTAGGGTTTCAAGATGTGACATTCCCCATTTTCACAGCCAGAAAAGACCGATTTTGTTTATGCTTGTTTGAAAATCAGAATAACATTTTAAATAAAGTGTTGCGGAATTTGTCCCAAAACAAAATATGATAAAGATTTATCAAAAGCATTTCCAAGGAAATGTATGTCATTAAAAGACTCGGGATGTCATGTTCGATACAGATCAAAAGCATAAACAGTACAATATAAGTCTTACTACATTATTTCATATCTACAGGCTTATATCCGTAACCCCTCATCCAAAACATCACATCTATGCTCGAGCGCCACTACCTGTAATACATGAAACTGAGTGGGTCAGGCTTGGGAGCCTGGTGAGCACATAGGGTTTTCAACCCACAATAAATAAGTTTATTAATTTCATCAATCAACAATACCCGATTACCCGTTCCCGTTATCCTCACTTTACGTCCCTACACCTATCGTAAGGGACCTAGCCTAAGGATCATCATCGGGATGGACACTACTGCTAAGGGGGTTCCTCAACAATAAATGTCCTAAAGGCAACCATGAGGGGGATGGAGTACACCGGTGAACACATCGTTCACAAACACCTACAGGTTGCGAGCCTGATAGCGTTCCACTGGACTGTCTAGAAGAGTCTGTGGTCGTCATCTATACTCCGCTAGATGACTGGATCACCAACAACATCGAGGCCTCTCATCATTTTATCACACATCGTCTTATTACATTTACCCATGTTTTACCCCAACATATTTGTAGATATAAAATACATATACAGTTTAAATCATGAAAAACGTGTATAAAATCATTCATCCAACATAGACAGCAAGTATTCAGATAATATGCACACATAGCACGTAATTTATATAAAATACTTCATATCTATGTGTAAAATGAGAGTAACTATGCACTCACCTGATTAGGTGGTGACTCGGTACTTGAACAGCGCTTCGTTATCTCAAAATAATTTTTCCTTAACCAAAACCTAGTATCAATACCACTAGGGTTTAGTTTTAACGTTAACTGTGACTAATTAATAGTCTAGCTATTATTATTATTATATAAGCGCTAAATAACACCCAATATAACTTATAATAATAGCCCAAATAATTATTTTAGAGACCTAATAACATTACTATAATTATTTAAAAGTTATATAAAAAATTACGTAGGCGTAGCTTACTTACAGCGGATTTTAAAGAAAACCGGGCTTTGCTCGGAGCAGCGTTTCCGAACCGAAAGACCATTTTTCTCGGGACTCCGGGAGCCTCGGGGCTTCCTTTGGGTGCTAGGGATTTTTCCTAGGGTTTATGGGAGTTGGAATGGGTTAGAGAGAGAAAGTATTTAGAGAGAGAAGTGGAAATGTGTGAAAAATCCGGGCAATCTCGCATGGTATTTATAGGGGCCGAAGTTCGGATCTACGCGGGGCGTTCAGCAAGTTACACGGGGCGTAACTTCGGAATAGGGTGCCAGCTTCGCACAGCTGGCTCGCACTCGCAAGAGGATCAGGTCCGAAGGTACGCTGGGCGAACCGACCTTGGACGCGGGGTGTAGGGCAAAGCGAGGCGACGTGGCGTTCATCGGATGCGAGACCGTGGGGAGCAAGGGAAGGCTGGGATTGAGCCACGTCATCGCGTCTTGCATCAGATTTCGCAAATTGCACTCTCGACTTTAAAAATTCGTAACTTTCACATACGAGCTCCGTTTTCGACGTTCTTTATATCCACGCGTAGGCGGGAACGTACTCTACAACTTTCGTTTAGCCTCCGTCGGCTAATTTTGACTTTATTTTAAAAGTTATATTTTTAACAGGCCGGGACAGGATTGGTCTGTTAAAAATTCATAACTTCTTCATCCGACGTCCGTTTTCGTCTGTCTTTTTATCGTTATGCTACTATTAACGAGATCTTCGATTCTCGATTAGGTTGTGTAGGCTAAAAACCGCTCGATCTAATATTCGAATTTCGGGTTGTACACTGCTAAGCCGAAACTTCGAAAAATCATAACTTCCTCATACGAAGTCAGATTTGAGCGTTCTTTTTATGGACGCTCTCGGTTTAACGTTTTCTACGACTTTTGTTTAGATCGCTAAGGCTAAAAATCGCTTTATCGTAAATTCACTATTTACGCTTCCCGGTGTCGTGCCGGTTCCGTCGCAAAACTTCGACGGGTCATAACTTCTTCGTTATAACTCGGATTTCGGCGTTCTTCATATCCCCGAAATCCTTGTTTCGACCACTACAACTTTATGTAAAGATATCGGGTTTATCTCACACTTTAATTTTGACGCTTATTTTTATTCCTTATTTATTACACATTTATAAATAAATAATAAGCATATAAATTCATATAATTCACATAATACTCAAATATTTCATCTTTATTACATCAAAAAGAGTTACAATAGTTGACCTATACTATTACATCGTCTAAAAATGCTTAGCCCCGAAACCCGGGCGTTACACAAGACATACCAGAATTTTGGATGTTACAGGCATACTCATCAACGCTCATCTTCCCCTTCTTCAGGTTCTAAAACTCATTGTTTAGGTCTATCAAATCCACCTTTGAGAAGTACTGCATCTTCAACTGTTTCAGGAATGCTTACCAATACATCCTCAAGGCTTCTCCATGCGTTATTGTATCTTCCAACAACTTCCACCAACTTAAAACTCTGGTCTTCAGCTGTCTAACTGCAAGAACGGTTTTCTGCTTGTTGCTGCAGTTGCAGCTCTCAAATATCATCTCCATATCGGAGATCCAGTCCATAATCTCTGCTGGCTTTGGACTTCCAGAAAGAATTGGTGGCTTGGCACCCATGAAGTCTTTATACTTACACTCATGTCCATCATTTCCTTCATTCCTTTTCTAACAGTACTGTTATAATTTCCTTCTTCAGGTTGTTTTATATTCAACTAAGGTTGCTCAACAGGCGTCCTAGGCTCTCTACCGTTGTCACGAATTAGCTGCCTCATTTCCTCACTTTTTTTTGGCTAATAGAGCCCTAAGTGTTGCCATAGTGACAGGTTCAACTACTGGCACTTTTTCGGGTGCACGCTCAATCACTCGTGGCTTAGGCTGCTGGTTTCCATTGGCGTTTCCTAAATTGCTATGTGTTCTCACCATGATGTTCTATAAACAAAAGCAGGCATTTAGTGTACAGTGATGAGGATTAAGGTAGGTAAAGCTCTATTTAAGATAGACGTATAAATCTCCTTATCACTCCGAAAAATTACATGTCAGTTCTAATATCATGATCAAACGTTTAGAAGCCTGAACACATAAACTTTCCAGATCCGGTCGTCAATAAACAATAGATCTGATCAAATAATAGCATCCTAAAGCATATAAGGAATCGTATAGCTATAGCATAAATCATTTAGCATATATATTCAATTTATGCTTCTTCCCTAAAATAAGCTTGTGCTCGTGTCTATTCAGGCATACTTCCTAAATATAACAGACACTCATCCCATAATCATCGCTTCACATTATAAGTTTAAGTCTAGAAATCCTACAAATTCCTAGTTCGCTTAAACTAATGCTCTAATATCAACTGTGAGATCCCTAATTTCACGGCCAGAAAAGACCGATTTATTTATGCTTATTTAAAATTAGAGTATCATTTTTTTAAAAAAAATATTGCAGAATTTGTTTCCCAAAACATAATAATGATATTATCAAAAAATTTCCGAATAAATGTATTTTATTTATATTAAAAACATTGGGTTGTCATTGTCAATACAGTACGTAATCATAAACGCAAATAATACATACCTTACAAACATTTGTTATTCTACTAACCTATAATCCATAAATATCTCATCAATCATCACAGATGTGCTCTCATGCCACTACCTGTGATATAAGAAACTGAGTGGGTTAGGCTTGATAGCCTGGTGAGCACATAGGGTTTTCAACCCACAGTAATTATATTCTTTTAATTATATATTTTCATCGAAACATTCAACCCGATTACCCATACCCGTTATCCTCACTTTTTGTCCCTAAAGCATCTAATTCAAGGGACCTATCCTAAAGATCATCTTCGGGATAGACAATAATGCTCAGGGGATTCCTTAGCAGTATATGTCAATAAGGAAACCATGGGGGAGGGGGGATGGAGTACACCTGATGAATACTCAATTCAAAAACACCTACAGGTTGCGAGCCTGCTAGCGTTCCATTGGACTGTCTAAAATAGTTTGTGGTCGTCACCTATACTCCGCTAGATGACTAGATAATCTTTAAAGTCAAGGCCTCTCATCATCTGTTTCATCTTTTATCTATTGTCATCTTTCATCTACCCATATTTTACCCAATGTATTTATAGGTATAAAAATACATATACATTTTAAATCAAGTAAAACATGTATAAATCGTTCATCTAGCATAGATATCAGGAACACATATAATAGGCACATATAGCATGTAATTATCTTAAATACTTCATATCTATTTGTAAGATGAAAGTAACTATGCACTCACACGTTAAAGTGGATGACTAGAAAGTTGGACAGCGCTTCGCTCTAACACTTGACCTTTCCTTTTATATGTCCTAGGTTCAATTATCGATTTATCTCTAAGTCTTAGTTTATTATCTCTTATGACTAATTAATAGTCTAGATTTCTCAACAATCTTAATGTCTAGTGATCTATAGCTGATAAGAGATAACCAGGTAGGATCATATCGGAGGTAGGTCTGTTTGGAAATCTCACTTTAAACACCTCACTAAATTCACCCTAGATATCATCCTCGTAAGTAGATTAATCAGTAATATGACGTTGGAACCACTGACAAATCATATTTATAAATTCATAACAACGACTATGATTTTAAATATAAATTACACTAAAATAGAATAAAGTGAAATATAACTTACAGAGATTCCCTATACAAAAGTCTGGAAATTGCACTGACATAGTCCCTACTCGATGGCTACTACTTTTCGGGCACTCAAGGGTCACATGGCTTTGCCGGTATACTAGAAACTATAGTAAAATGGCTATAAGTCGAAGAATACCGAGAAAGAAAGGTTGTATGCGTGCGAGGACGGAAGCTTATACAGAGGCGCGTATTTATAGCCCGAAAAAGCAATGTGCGCCGAGCAACATGTCGGGGCGCGCCGCATACTATGTCGGGGTTGGTGAAGTGGTGTTCATCTAGTGGTGACACGTGTTGCAATTTCATGTATTGTCGATGTGTGCCGCGCATCTTGTCTCTGCGTATCGATTTTTATAAAATCTTAGAAAACTCATAACTTCTTCATACGAGTTCCGTTTTCGATGGATTTTATATCCACACGTAGGTATCGAAGAGATCTACAACTTTCATTTAGACTCTGTTAGCTAATTTTGACTTTATTCGTAAAGTTATATTTTTAATAGGCTTAGACTGTTAAAGTCCGTTAAAACTCATAACTTTCACGTCCGACGTCCGTTCTCAACTATCTTTATATTAACTGACTCCTATTAAAGAGATCTTCGATTCTCGTTTTGATTGTTTTGGCTAAAAATCAACCGATCTAAAATTCGATTTATGAGTTGTATACTGTTATGCCGAATCTTAAAAAAATCATAACTTCATTAATGAAGTCAGATTTTGACGTTCTTTATATGTGTGTTTTCGGTTTAATGATTACTACGACTTTCATTTAGATCACTAAGGCTAAAAAGTAATCTAGCAAAAATATACTTTTTACGAGGCGCGTTGCCGTATCGGGTCGAATAGCAAAACTTCAACGGATCATAACTCCTTCGTTATAAGTCGGATTTAAGTGTTCCTTATATCTTCAGAATCCTTGTAACGACTACTTCAACTTTCGTCAAGCATATTTTGTCCTTATTATTATTCTATTTAGACGTGTATTTTATTCCTATTATATTATATTGCTATAAGCACGTATACTACAAATATCTACACATAGAACATGTAGTCTTCACAAAATTTTCTTTTATTATATCGCATAGGTTACAATTGTTAACCCTAACTACTATATCATCTTATTAGTTGTCTAGAGGGAAACACGGGCGTTACAACCTCCATTCCTCAAATATTTCCCTTTTTAAACCCTAATTCCATTTGGTGTGATTTTGTGCCTTGTGTGTGTGTGTGTTATGTTCATTTTGAAGAAGGAGGAAGGTGGTGAAGTTTCTTGGAAATATAGTTCTGCCTTGGATCCAAAAGTCCGTTTCTCTCATTCATCTCCAGAAGGTACAAGGTTTGTGCCTTATTGCGTCCTTTGTTAGATCTAGCTTGGATATTGAAGTTTATGTCCTTTTGTCCCATTAATTGGTCCATTTGAGTGTGAGTTGATCCAGATCTTGTAGAGTGCATTTCCAAATGTATTTGAGGGTATTAAGTCATAAAAATGAGATATTGGCCATTTCCATCCATCCATTCTTTAGTTTTTGGTCTTTAGAAGTTGTCATGAGATTAAGGTTTGTCCTTGAGCTGTGGTAAGCCATGCAAATACATAAGTTTGGAACTTTATCATTTAGAACATTTATTTAGACCAGATATGAGAGTTAGACGTGGTGTTTTTCTGTATTACGCACTTAATGGTAAGTTTTGGCACCAGCATAGCTACGCAAGGCGTAACTTAGGCTACACAACATGTAGCACCATAATTGCCTGTTTTTTCTGCCTTAGGATCTACATAGGGTGTATAGTTGTTATGCTTGGCGTAATATGGCTGAAGTTGACTTTGACTTTTGTTGACCATTGACAGTTGATCTTTTGACCAAGTTTGACTTTGGGTCAAACTTGAGGGGTTTGGGGTTGTTGATTAAGGTTTTACCCGCTTTTGCTGTTAGTGGGTTCGCGGGAGCAATCAATGCAGAAAGTAGGCGTTCCGCGATATTCTTGGATTTTCCGATTCAGGTGAGTTTCTCACTATAACCCTGGGTCGAAGGCACCAATGTCGGTCATACTATATTTGGTTATGTATCCTTGTGGATAGGATGTTGTTGTTGTGACCTACTATATATATATATATATATATATATATATATATATATATATATATATATATATATATATATATATATCCTAGTGTGCTAGGATGCAGGAGTAGCAGTATGTTGGTTAGAGTAACAGTAGACTGTTTATCGTCTAGTGGAGTGCCTTAGGGGTACTATGTAGCCATATAGGATAGCATGGGAACTCTTAATCTAGACTTTCTTGCCTATTCCTTTTCTGGTTGTGGCTCTAGAGTAAGATCATATGTTTGGGTGTCTATCTCACCTCTGGTAACATATGGTTATGCATTCCTTGGAGATTCGTCGGTCATGGAGCAGTGTGCTGCGAGGGGCCTAGTAGGTAGTAGTGAACTGTTTGACAGGTAGATTCATAGTTGAATGTGCTTATGTGCCTACTTGATTTCTTGTTTGTTTATATGTAGACATATTGTGGTAGGTTAGGTTGAGGCGGTCCTGCTTCGTGTTGTATGCCAAGATACCAGGTGCGAGTCGACTGTATGTAACATCCCAAAATCCGAATAAAATTTTCCATTTTCACAAAGGAAAATACATCCATAAATTGTTTCCAAAATCCATTACACCATAAACATGTTCAATTATCAGAGTAACAATAACAGTAAGTGCGGAAAACAGTGGAGAGTAAATGTTGCGCCATCAAGTCGGGCCCTTCCCGTTAGTACCGGAAGTACCTAAAATCACAATACAAACTGTAAACAAAAGCTTAGTGAGTTCCCCAAATACCACATAACATACAATCTTAAAGTGCCACACAACATACATATTGTTGCCATGGGCTACCCCCATGGTCTTCTATGCCATGGGATACCCCAAAGTTCTTCCATACAAGTGCCTCGGGCTACCCCCGGGGTCTTTTAGTCAAACAAGCACATTGACAACTATCAATCCGCATGTCAAGTAATGGGCCAACAATGGTACCTTCGACCCATTGATACAGTGGGAAGACTCACCTCAATCTGCTGGTAAATAATGACTGCTTGGCTACCGATTCGACAATCTCACACTGAATAAACATAGATTACCCTAATTAGAATTAGGTTATAGACTCACGACATGGGCCAAATCCTTAAGTCCAACTCCTAAACTATGACCCATTGCCTCTGGAGTTGCCCAAACTCACAAAGGAGATTCCATGAACACAAAAATGACCTTAAAGCAAACCCTAGCTCTAATAATCAAAAGAATCAACAATGTAGAAGCTTTTTACCTCCAAAAGCTTCCCAAGATGATGTAGACTCAGGATCTTGAAGCTCAACCACGTACAAGGCTTGCTCACCAACTTCTTCTTCTTGCAAACACACCAAAAAGGACCACTAATGTCACTTTTAAGCTCCAAGATCACACTCAATGGTAACTAAGGTTGTAGGGACGTTCAAAGGCAGTGGAGGCTGGTAATGAAGAGGGTCTTAGGTCATAAGTGAGCTTAAATAGGGCTCAAGCCTTAAGATAAGGGTTTTAGTGGAAGGTTATGTACGCCCCGCGTACGCTGCGTACGCCCAGCGTACGTGGTCCCCTTGCCCCGACTTCGCATGCGCATGTACGCTAAGCGTACATGGACATACGCCCATCGTACGAAAAGGACCCTTTTTGCAATAAAATTTCATTCCAAGTACCAAAAGGGAACATACCTGAATTTGAATGTTACACTGTAAGCCATAGGCACAGAGGCTCAGGGGAGCGGTTGGGTTCAGGTAGTAGGCCAACAAACCCGGGGTAATCCATTCCGATGACTGTGTACCCAGTATGCATGCTTATATATGTTTTGTTGTGTAGGGTATTTTGGGGGAACTCATTAAGTTTTGTGCTTATCTAACTGTTTATGTTTTCAGGTACCAATGTTGATCATGGGAAGGCAAAGGCGTAACTATACACATTCATCAGCAACAATAAAGATTCTGCATTTACTATGTCACTCTGATTTTAAAAATGTACTCTGGAACAAATGATTTTCTTAACTTGAATTCTAAATATGAGAAGTTTACCTTATTTAAAAAATGAAAATTTTTGTTGTGAAAATGGGACGTTACAGTTACTAGGATCATGATTTATAAGCTCGTGTTTGATAGTGGTGTTAAGGTTGATTTGATTGATTATCGTTATTCTTGTAATATGACTAGAAACATAATTTCATTTCACGCCTTATTTAGACAAGGATATCGTTACTCTTTTGATAATGACAATGGTTCTATTTATATTTATAAGAATATTGTTTTCATTTTCAAAGCTTATCACTGTAATGGTGTGTATGAAACTTTTGTGTGTTAAGAATGGTGGAAATGATGTGTATATCATTGATTCTTCTAATGGTTTAGACAAGTCATGCTTATGGCATTATCGTCTTGTCCATATAAACAAGAAGCACATCGCCCAACTCCAAAAGGATGGAGTGTTGGAATCATTTGACCTTAGGACGATTGATGAACGTGAATCTTGTTTGTTAGGCAAGATGACCAAGTCACCTTTCACAGGAACTTGTGAAAGTGGTGAAGGTTTGTTGGATCTCATTCATACTGATGTGTATGGGCCCTTCAGACATGCGACAAGGGATGCTAATCGCTACTACATGACATTTATGTGTGATTATAGTAGATATGGTTATATTTACTTAATCAAACATAAATCGAAAACATTTGAAAGGTTCAAAAAGTTTAAGCATGAGGTAGAGAATTCTTCGATCTGATAGGGTGAAGAGTATCTTAGTATCGATTTTAATGGCTATCTTAAGGAACGTCGAGTAGTTTCACAATTGACTCCTCCCAGGACACCACAACTTAATGGTGTGGCTAAAAAGAGAAATCAAACCTTGTTGGACATGGTTCGTTCCATGATGAGTCGAGCTTTTCTTCCTATATCATTATGGGGGTATTCCTTAGAGACAACCACCTATATCCTTAATCTTGTTCCTACCAAGAAATTTTCCAAAACACCTCATGAGATGCAGAGCGGGAAACCTCTCCCACTCGCACATATCAAGGTTTGGGGTTGTGAGGCTCTTGTTAGGCACGGGACCCATGATAAAATGGAACGTAGAGCTGAGAGGTGCGTATTCATTGGTTAGCCATAAAAGTCCTTTGGATACTTGTTCTAAAGACCAAGTGACAACATGGTCTTTGTAGCTTAAATGGGAGTCTCTCGTGAGAGAGATATATATATATATATAGAGAGATAGAGAGAGAGAAAGATCATATTCAAAGAGGACAGTGAGAGCGCAGTTGATCTTCAAGATCTTCAAGAGTCAAACAATGAGGAAACTTTAGATGACACTAGCACTCAACCAAAGGGTGATACACCTGTTATGCCCATTAACAATTCGTTACATCTTCTTCGATCCAATAAGTTAGCACGCCACCCAATTTTTATGGATTTTACATAACTTCAGACGATGACATGTTTATTAGTGATAGAACACTAGTAAATTTTAATGAATCAGCTAGCTACAAGGAAGTGATGGCAGACCCTGAGGTTGCAAAATGAAAAGAGGCAATCGACAGTGAGATTCAGTCCATGTATGATAACCAAGTGTGGAACTTGGTTGATCATGTATCCGGTTGAAATACGGTGGGTTGAAAATGGACCTTTAAGAAGAAGAATGACATGGATGGGAATATACACACGTTCAAAGCTAGGTTGGGTGCAAAGGGTTTTACTCAAACCAAGGGGGTTGACTATTATGAGACCTTCTCGCCAGTAGCTAAGATCAAATCGATCAGGAACAAGTCATGTTCAATATCTAACATTTTAGGACCAAAAAGCTTCATAAAGACATCCAAATCTAGATCTATATGCTAGAGGGATAAAGTTTCAAGCTTTATACCTTAGAAAGGTTACAAATGATGTAGAAACTCCAGATCCAAAATGCTTCACTCTTCCAAGATGAGATTGGATTCCTTCATTCTTCTTTTAAGCACAAAACACACACACTCTTAGGTTGAAATAGCTTCTCAAGGGTAACTAGGGTTGCAAAACATCTCAAGAGGGATGGAGGTTGATGAGGTGAGGGGAAATGAAGCCATAAGGGTGTTTAAATATGAGCTAAACCCTAAAAATTAGGGTTTCCAAATCTGGCAAGTACGCAATGCGTACTCCCCCAAGGCCAAATTACAAAAATGCCACTAGGGCTCCTTTGCACACTTTCATGAACTTAGGGACCAAAATGCAACATAATTAAACTATAGGGTCGAAATTAGAAGTACCTTATTATCGGGATGTTACAATTCTCCCCACTTGATCTAGACTTCCTCCTCGAAGTATGACGCTGCAAATAACTCAGAATAATGCTCTCGCATCTCCGTCTCCGTCTGTGACATCCCCAAATTCACGGTCATTTTATAATTTTTTTTATGCTTATTTGAAAATCAGAGTATCCTTTTTACATAATAATATTGCGGAATTTGTTCCCAGAAAAAAAACATGATAAATATATTATCAAAGCATTTCTGAAGAAATGTATTTTGTTTATATTAAAACTTTGGGATGTCATCGTCAATACAGAAACATAACCATAAACAGACCTTACATTCATTTACACTAATGATCTACATCTCCTTTAATCTCTCAGTGTAATGTAGCTTCGTATCGATATCTGTGATACAAATAAACTGAGTGAGTCATGTTGCGAAACCTGGTGAGTACATAGGGATTTCAATCCCACAATATTATATCATATATATATATATATATATATATATATATGTTTTAGAACTCACGATATATACAATTTCACATCATATAAGCAATTTTACCCCACCCCGCCGATCCTCACAACGACACGATCTATACTCTCATATATAAAATTAACCTCTTTACCTAATGCATACTCCCGGACTCGGTATGTCTAATCCATGCTCTCGGATCAATAACTATGCCCATTCCATACTCTCAACTAGGTACAATTGACTATGTCTAATCCATGCTCCCGAATTAATGACAAATAACTATGTCCTTTCCATACTCTCGGACTAAGGACAAATGACTATGTCTAATCCATGCTCCCGGATTAATGACAAATAACTCTGAACTCTCCATACTCTCAGACTAAGGATAAATGACTATGTCTAATCCATGCTCTCGGATCAATGACAAACATATATTTAATTCACACACAAACATATATTTAATACTTTAATCAATAATTGTATTAAAATCATGTTCAAGAAAGGGACTATGCACTCACTTGTTAAAGTGATGATTCCAAACTCGGACAATGCTTCGCTTCTAACAATCCTATTTTCCTTCGACGAAACCTAGTATCATTACCGCTAGATTTTAGTATAACATTTATTGCGACTATTTACGAGCGATATTGTTTTATAAGTGTTAAACAATATTTTCCAACCACTATGTACAGAGAGGGGCCAGACATGAAACAGCGGAGGACAAGACCATTTTGGCATTATAGCACTTCTGAAATCCAACAACCCTATGCGGCCCTTCAAACCAGATTCCCCATACCGCGAGTAGTTAAAAAATATTATAATAACACTTTGTATATTGTATTTTATAATATATATTGTTTATAATTTCATAATAACGATATTGAACTTAAACATAAGCTATACTTGAAGTAGGGTAAGCATAACTCACTTACCGGGAGGTTTGGCTAGGAACCAGGCTCTGCGGGGGCAGAACTTCCGAGCCGAAAAGCTCTTCTTTTCGGAGACTTCCGGCGCTCCAGGGATTTCCTATAGCAATTAGAAGTTACTAGGGCTTTGGGAGAGGTTTAGATAGAAGTTAGAGAGAAAGAGAGAGAGAGAGAGAGAGAGAAGGGTTATGGTGTGAGGAAAAAGGGTGAGCTTCGTATGGTATTTATAGGCTGAAAAATGACCCAACTCAGTGAGTTTGAGCCTCCAACTCGTCGAGTTGAGTGCCAAGTGTCACCATCTGGTGGCAAGGCGTGGGGAGGAAGTAATGGCTCAGATTGCGCCACGTCACCCACTTCGCATCAACCCATCCCGACTTCTAAATTTCGTAACTTTTGCATACAAGCTCCGTTTTCGACGTTATTTATATCCACGCGTAGGTATTGACAAGATCTACAAATCTCCTTTTGACTCTATTGGCTAATTCTCGACCGATTTTAAATTTAACGGTATGAGAAGATTACACTATTTACCGACCGTGTAAAATTCATAACTTCTACATACGGACTCCGTTTTCGACTGTCTTTTTATCGTTGAGCTCCTATTAATGAGATATTAAATTATCATTTAGGTTGTGTTGGCTTAAAATCGATCGATCTAAAATTTGAATTTCGGGCTGACTATGCCAAATCTTAGAAAAATCATAACTTCCTCATACGAAGTCAGATTTGGATGTTCTTTTTATGCACGCTCTCGGTTTAATGTATACTATGACTTTCGTTTATTTACCTAAGTCTAAAAAGTAATTTATCAAAAAGTCACTTTTTACGTTACGCGGTGCCGTGTCGGTTTAGCCGTAAAACTTCGACGGGTCATAACTTCTTCGTTATAACTAGGATTTCGGCGTTTTTTATATGCACAGAAACCTTGTAAAATATACTATAACTTGGTTAAGATTATTCATTCTAAGTAATCTTCCATCAAAAAGTCATTTTTTACGCTTATTGTCTCTAAATTGACTAGCCCAAATCGGCGGGCGTTACAATTATCTCCCCCTTAGGATGATTACGTCCCGGAATCATCAAAGAAACAGGGCGTGTATAATGACTCCATATGTTATCTCTTCATCATAGGTAATAACTATAACTTCTATGTTCCTTCGAATGAATATCTAACTCTTGGACTTCTTGACTGCAGGCGGTGTTTAATCTTGTATCTGTTATTCGTACTATGTTAGAATTTCAACTGTAACCTTCGAGTTACAAAATCAATCCTTATTGGAGACTCCTGCTCCTTCGTAAACATACTTAACTTAAGATAAGTTTTTTACTTCGATTATCATGACAGACCGATGGGTCATGTTCTAATGACCTCTCATCGTATGATGCAATGCTTAGACTCAAGTCACTTAAGGTGAAATTCCAAAATGGAATATACATTCCTTCATGTTCTAATGCAATATAATCGTGTTCTAGCATGTAGTACTTCTAGCTACAAGCTTCTTTGCTTTAACGGTGATCGCGATACTTCTATTGATCGCTTCGATTATCTTTCACTTCAAACTTTTGGCTTAAGTCAGATGTTACATCGATCTTGGTTCTCTGAACCACGTAACATACTCATCTTAGTCGGACTCGATTTGATATGACCACTAGGGTCGGAATAACAATCATCTTCTTAGTCATTACCGAAACGATGGTAACGACATGCTTGAACAAAACGAAATCAATTACTAGCTTCTTGGTAACCTTGTGAATTTCCCTGATCCAAGTGCGAGTCATGTGCTTCCGGTAGTATAGGCCTCTACTACCTTTCACACCTACTCATACTCGTCCCAAGTATTGTCTCGCAGTCCCCAAATTCTTATTCCCTAAAATCACAAAACAATTTAACATATACGAATGTGTCCAAATAATCATAAAAATTTCCCTAGATTATACTAGGACTTCTTCCATGCGTATCTTCAATCATCAATTCTACTTAAACTCGGTTGGTGGTGGAAATGCCAAATGATGGGATAACTTCATGGATTATACCAAAAGTTCTTTCTTTCAGCTAATCGAAAATTTACTTCTCCCGTACTGGAAATACCAGATGATGGGATAACTTCATGGCCTCTACTACCTTTTGGCTACTAATGGAAAAGAGATATCTTTGGGCCCCTCAGTGATTTGATGTTGACATTATAATGTTGGGCCCAACCTATACTAAATTGACGTGTTCAATTCGTAGTCTAATAAGTTCATCATGAATCGAAAAATCGAGAAACAAAATCTTGGTCTTTGGTATTGATTTATATCCATGTCTCGTGTTCATACGATATCTTATAGAATTAAGAACTAATTGATCACTTATCTCAGGGTCAACGTTTGATTTGAGTCAGATTTCGGTAGTGGCTTTAGAAAGCATATTTTGCTGATTATTCAGGGACTATACTTGTAATTGTAATTGATGACTAATCCAAGTGAGAGACTGTTGGATTAAGGTGTCTAAGGTCATAACTAAATTGATATAATTCTGTTAATAAAAGCAAAGTCATTTTTGGGTTGCCCGCATAACCATACATAGTTAGGAATAATATTGAAAGAGAGAGTAAATGATTTATTATTTTATTATGTGATTAATAAATTAATTAGAATCAATTTAAAATTAATGAAAGATAATTAGAAATTAATTTGGGGTTAATTAGAATTATTTATTAGTATAAGGGTTGGATTGCAATTGTTCAATAGTTGAGAAAATGAGAGATTCTAGAACCCTCCTCATAAGGATGGTTTTAAGGCTCCTCCATAAGGGTTCGGAAAGCATCCTTAGCTTATAGGGATATCTGATTAATTTTGAATATTTTTATATTCAAATTAGTTTTTATCTCAAATATCTAGCATATATAAATAGAGCCATATACCTACGATTTTCGGCTACCAATTCCTTGAGAAAGCAATAGACGAAACTCTCATTCCCTTCCTCTCTCCCCCTTTCAGCGAATGTGTCCAAAAACTTGCGATTTTTGGCTCTATAAAGTCAAAAAAAAAAAAGATATCTTAAAGTATTTTTTTTCTATGTATTTCTATTGATTTTTTAGGTTTTAGGGTTTCCAAACCTTTATGCATTTTCTATTGATTTGCCCTATATATATATATATATATATATATATATATATATATATATATATATATATATATATATATATATATATATATATATATATATCCTTAGTTTCTAGGGTTTAAGTGCGAGCCATTAGAGACAACCATAATTCTAGTGCTAGTTTTCTGAAGCAGATATAAGGATTCAAGAGTGCTACATATATTTGTAACACTAAAGGTATGTGATACTATCTATGAATTTCGATTATAGCTAGGGTTTATGATTGTTCGATAGTATGTTGTTATAATGAGAAAAAACATAAATCTCTAGGTTGCATGTGCCCATAACTAGATTTTATGATGTCTTCGTTATGCAATTAAGTTTTATGTAACCCAGAAAACTCATTACATACATCCTAAAACTCTAGTCTAGTGCATTGGGGGAGGGGGGGGGGGGTTGTCATATGCTAACATACGATATACAATTTTGCATTTTTTAATTGGATCAAAACCTAACGTACCTCTTGCATCCGGATGTAGCTAGATATAATTAGACACTCCACTCACACATTCGACAATACGCATAAACAAATCCTTATGCATTCAGAACCGTCAGCGTAAATATTCTTGAAAGAAAGCATGCCCGTCAAAATAATCAGACGTTGGTAGGTTTCTTCACGTTCTGTAGATATATTTTCTTCATTTATGTTGCACAATGCTCGCTTCATAACTGTTAATTGTTTGTTCTAGCATATTACGTGCTTTGATGAAATATTATATTACGCTCCAGAGAGCATCGCTTGAGGAAGATGATGATGATGACGACGATATTTTTTTATAAAATGATGGATGTTTTAAGAGATGTATTGAGATTTATGGGTGTTGAATGGTGAAGGTTTATGTGTTTATTTATATTGGTTAAAAAATATAATAAAAGCTATTTTTATAATAAAAAAAAGTATACATTTATTTAAAAGAAAAATTGTAAAACATTCAAATTCATCCCTTTTGACCCACATTCTCTTTCTTCTTTCCTCTCGCTACTCTTGGTGCAAGCACCTGAGAGCGATGTTTGGCGATGCGTACGTTGACGACCCTACACCCTTTAAGTCTAAATGACATCGTTTAAAAAAGTGTAACTAAGTTTGAAGTTTTAATGGTAAAAAAGAATGACAAAATTGCAAGTTTGGTCCTTGTGGTGTGGCAAAAATTGGATGTTTGGTCCAAGAAGTTTTGGGGTTGCACCGGTGGTCCAAAAGGTTTGATTTGTTGTGGAATTGGTCCAAAGGCTTAACAGCCATTTGTGCCCTCCGTTTGTGTGATGGTATTTATGTCCAAAAGGATTGATCTTGTAAAGTATTTGTTAAATAAGGGTAACTTTTGAATAAATTAAATTCAAGTTTGATTCCACTTTGACTTTTGACCGGTCAAAATAGAAACCCGATTAGAAAGGGGTCAAGGGATTTTTTTGTTCGTCATTTGATCGATCGTCAAGGGGAACGCAAAGGAAACGAATACAGAACACGAAGGGAAGAACGAAGGCATAATCGATTGGGAGGAAGAGGAGATTGGAACGGGAATGAACCGAAGGCAGTCAAGAAGAAGGCACACGAAGTCAGCGAAGGTTCCATCGTTCTTCTGGCTGAAGGAAGGGGGTCCGATGGCTTCTGATTTTTCTTCGATTGATTCGCGATCGGTGATGGCCTCCGGGATTCGACTTAGGCCGAAGAAGAGGAAAGGAAAGGAGGAGGCAGCGAGGGGTCTTAGGAGGTGGTAGTCGACGACTCATTCTTCTTCTACTCCAATCATGAGGTGCGATGGGGAAAAACGAAGGGCAAGGTAGTAGCGACTGGTGCCAGTGGAGGCTGTGTTTGGTGGTCAGGCAGCCACGAGGAGGAGAGGTGGAGGCGATCGGTCGTTGGCTGGGAGAAGCACCTCCGGTGCTTCACTATTTCGCAGAGGAGAAGACGAAAGCAGCAATGGCGGCTTAAGGGCGCCTCTTCTGTCTCGACTGGAAGGTACAATGGTGAGGGATCAAAAGGGGGCTTATCGCCTCCCGTGTTTGCTCCGGGGAACTGCACATGGGATTTAGCGGTAGGTATCAATTAATTAGGAGGATGGGGTTTAATATAATAAGATATTAAAAGAAGGGGTGTGAATTGACAAAAATACTCTCACACAAACGGAGGGCACAAACGGTTGTTAAGCATTTGGACCAATTCCACAACAAATCAAACCTTTTGGACCACCGGTGCAACCTCAAAACTTTTTGGACCAATCATCCAATTTTTGACATACCACAGGGACCAAACTTGCAATTTTGTCAAAAAAGAATTGATGATTATTACCACCATTAAAATTATGTAAACCGGTTTTATTACAATATTCGAACCGAGGGAAGTTGTAAAATTGCCGGTTCGTAAAAACCGTTCATCGGCCTTTCGAAAACCTATATATAAGCATTCTCTTCGTCCCATCTTTGACACTCCAAATCAAGCACAAGTACAACGCTTAACTGATCGGAGCTATTTTAGGGCTTTTCTTCATCGCTGATCGACAATGAGTACCGAAGGTTCGACTAAAGGCGGGAGAGGTAAATCTAAAATAACAAAATCAGTCTCCAGATCTCAGAAAGCTGGCATCCAATTCCCCGTCGGTAGAATCGCTCGATTCCTCAAAGCCGGTAAATACGCGGAACGTGTCGGTGCCGGAGCTCCAGTCTATCTCGCTTCCGTTCTTGAATACCTCGCTGCTGAGGTTGATCATTTACATTCGTTGTTTCATTTTATTTTTGGTTCGTGCTATTGTTCTTGTGATTTGATTTGGAGTTTGTTTGAGTAGGTCCTTGAATTGGCGGGAAATGCAGCGAGGGATAATAAGAAGAATCGGATTGTTCCGAGGCATATACATTTGGCTGTGAGAAACGATGAGGAATTAAGCAAGCTTTTGGGGACTGTTACTATTGCTAATGGCGGCGTTTTACCTAATATTCATCACAATCTGTTGCCTAAAAAGTTTGGGAAGGGGAAGGATGAGATTGGATCTGCTTCGCAAGAATTCTAAGGATTTAATTAGTATCTGCAACCGGATCTCATAGTTTTCAGGATTGTTAAACATCTTTGGGGTTTTTCCTATTGTTTTCCTGATCTAAAAGTCAATGTAAAACCCTGGCCTATATACGTAATACACATTGATCAGCTGATCCCTGATCCTGAATTTTGAAGATTAAATGAAATTTAGTTGTAAAAATTTGACATGAGGGTTTATATATGCTGTGTGTGATGCCAATGAACAAGAGTTTGCAAACGATTTTATATGAGTTAATTAATACTAACACGCTTGACCTTGATGAAGGTAAGGCCATTCCAATCATCTTGAAGTTCATGAGAGTTTATTTTACATGCAGTGGAACAGCATTTAGTTTCAATGATTTAAGTCCTCTACTTATGTTCTGAGAACTTTTTTCAGGCATCCAAGTGGCAAAAAGTCACAGACAAAGCCATGAATACTACTGTCGCTGGAAAAAAAAGATACACGGTTCATACTTTTGCTTGAAGTAGACTTTTTATATTTTGACAACAATGAAATGTTGCTTCTTTGATTCTGTTGCAGCTTTTGGGGAACCACATAACATGACGGGTTAGAATTTATTGTGTGATCATTGACTCAATAGGCAATACTTAATACGAACATTATTTTGAATGGATATGAACACGTTGAGCAAACCCCATTGCTATACAATTTAGGTTGTGCTTGATTGAGTGTGAATGAAGGAAAAGTAATTGATCTATAAGCGATTCAGTAATAAGCTTCTTCATGAGTTGACTTTTATCTATTGTTTTTTATTTTATTTTTTGTAAATTGTTATGAATAGTTGTGCATATGAGAGTTTGTTCTTCTTGTTACTTGTTAGGCTGGGGAATATCCAATGACTTGGGATGAAACAACGGGTAGAACATGCCTTTGACAGATTAACGAGAATATTTTTTATGGATTAATTAAATTCTTAAACTGTATTTTGATAAACAAATCTTCTTTATTAATAGATATCATGATGACGAAGACATTAAGTAAATATAAGTTTTAACTTTTTAGTAAAGATATTGTAGTTTTTGGTTGACAAAGAAGAAAGGAAATAAAATTTTCATGTGAGAAAGCTATTTAATACCATGAGAAGAATTCTGTATTTTTGTTTTTTTATTACTTTTTTAGTTGATCGCTTTCCAGATTGTTACTTCCGGGAGTATTCCACACCAGATACAGCCTTTCAAACACAGTTTGGTCTTTGCTGGCCCACTAACTCTCATTCTCCACATTTTTCCTTGTTAATCCCCATCTTTGATGCATTCATTTCACTTTCACCCAAATTTCAATTCAAAATCAGCAGAAGAAGATTCAAAAGTCTCAGCATCGATCGTCAAGTTTCATGTTCTATTATTTTTCAACTTTTTTGTACCAACAATTGAAGCAGTAATAGTGATTTAGATAGAGAGTCTCACTAAAACTCCGGGACCACGTCTCCCACCACCTCCATTCACCATCGTGGCACGGAGGTGGGATTTGCTCCAATCCTTTTTTCTCTTTCTGACGTTTCATTGAGATTCGTTTTTTATTCTTTCTACTTAGTAGAATTGATTTTGGGGATCGATAAGAATTGGGGTTTTGGCTTTGATGGGTTCAAAGCCTTGGCTACAACCCGCTCCATCCTATCACCCATTGGAGACGTATTGGGACACTGAAGACGACGCCCCTGGACCTAGATGTGCCCACACTCTGACCGCCGTCGCCCAAACCAAAGCTCACGGCCCTCGGCTGATCTTATTCGGCGGCGCCACTGCCATCGAAGGTGGCGCTTCCTCCCCCGTCCCCGGCATCAGTAATGTTTTAAACCTCTCTTAATCCTTACATAAATAATTTGAAATAGCTTCAAGTTATTGACTCTTTGTTGGATTCACAACTTTAGGGTTAGCTGGCGTGACAAATTCTGTTCATTCTTACGATGTTCTGACGAGGAAATGGACCAGGTAGTTCTAATTCGTTCTTGTATTTGACTTAACTTTTCTAGAAGTCAATGCTAATGCTTTTTTTTTTTTCAGAATTCGACCAGCTGGAGAACCACCTTCACCCAGGGCTGCTCATGCAGCTGCTGTTGTTGGAACAATGGTTGTATTTCAGGTAACCATAATTATGAACTAAAGTAAAAAAAAAAAAAAGGAGATCTTTTAGCCTTTTATCTGATTTCTGGTTTTTGATAAACTGATTGTGCATGTTTAGGGCGGAATTGGTCCTGCTGGGCATTCAACAGATGATCTTTATGTGCTTGACATGACTAATGATAAATACAAATGGCACAGGTAACCTTTTGGTGGAATTCTCAGTTAATGCTTACAATTCTCTTCAAGTGTTGACTTGATTTCTTGTTTGTGGTGTGCAGACTTGTTGTTCAAGGACAGGGTCCTGGCCCACGATATGGCCATGTCATGGACTTGGTTGCACAACGATACCTAGTTACTGTTAGTGGCAATGATGGTGAGTGGATTTATGGACAGATGGGTGCATTTACATTCTTGTAATTGTAATTTGTAACCACTAATAATATCATCTGTGATCTGTGTTTTTCTCTAGGAAAGAGAGTATTGTCAGATGCTTGGGCTCTGGATACTGCTCAAAAACCATATGCATGGCAGAAGTTGAATCCAGAAGGTGATAAACCTTCTGCTAGAATGTAAGTGGATATTTTTAGTTGTAAGTAGATAATTGGCCTTTATTTGAGGGTATTTGTATATTTTGTAGATTTTATGCAAGCTTGTTTATGTTGGTCTTTTCAGGTATGCAACAGCTAGTGCACGCTCAGATGGCATGTTTTTGCTTTGTGGTGGAAGAGACACCTCTGGCACGGTATGTGGATTATCAATATCAATTATCATGTAGGCTTGCCATAATACTCTATTACTATATTTAATTTAATAGGGTCCATTGTCCACTTTTAAAAATTCTATTAATAATTATTTTATTATATAAGATTATAACAGCTAGACTAGTATACATAAACTTGTACATTTACTTAATAAAGTGGTATAGGAGGTTTTAAGTATTTGGATACAGTATGGGTGGATTGTGACCTGTTTGACCCATCTGAGTTGCTTCATACAATCATACTAGCCAAGTTCTTTTAAATATATACCATTTGACCCGATGAAGATAATGTATAACCCAGATTGACCCATTTATAGGTAAACAAATAACAGATGAGTACAACTTGATGCTTTTTCTCTTTTTTTTTTATTAACAATATTACAGTTCAAAATTTCATATTATACAATGTACAGCAGCCAATATTGTTAAACCAATAACAAATGAGTACAACTGTTTTTGTAAGATTGAGTAGATTTTCTGATAGTTTTAGTTGTATGTGTGCATGTGCAGCCGTTGGCAGATGCTTATGGACTCCTGATGCATAGGAATGGCCAATGGGAATGGACTCTTGCACCTGGAGTCTCCCCATCATCAAGATACCAACATGCCTCGGTAAGTAATAGGACTCTCTCTCTCTCTCTCTCTCTCTCTCTCTCTTGTGTGTGTGTGTGTGTAAAGTTGTTAATGATGAATTTATCTGGTGGTAATCAGGTCTTTGTTGGGGCTCGGCTGCATGTTACAGGAGGTGTTCTGAGGGGGGGTCGGGCTGTAGATGGTGAAGCAGCCGTTGCAGGTTAATTCACATTATATATATATATATATATATATATAGAGAGAGAGAGAGAGAGAGAGAGAGAATTAATGAGCGTATATAAGCAGATATTAATTTTACTTTTACAGTTTTGGACACGGCTGCTGGTGTTTGGTTAGATAGACATGGGTTGGTGACCGCCACACGGAGTACGAAGCCCCAAACAGAAGATCCTTCTTTGGAAGTCATGCGCCGTTGTCGCCATGCTGCTTCTGCTGTCGGTGTCCGTTTATATATCTATGGTGGCCTCAGGGGAGGCAAGGCTTAAACCCAATAAATTCACTACTCATAAACAGAATATATATATATATATATATATATATATATATAATATTGTTTGTTATATGTGTGTGGTGCAGAGATTTTGTTAGATGATTTCCTAATCGCTGAGAATTCGCCTTACCAATCTGATGTGAATACTCCTGTACTAACATCAGAGAGAAGCACCAGTCCCAGGACAAATCCTTTGACCCCATTTGATCCCTTAACTCCTGATAATGGATCTCAAAGTCCCTCATCTGGAGGCTTAAGGTTAGTCTTGATATATTTTAAAGGGAAAAAGTTGAATTTAGGAAACCCATTTTGCTAGAATAACTTTGAAAATGGCAAAATTTAACTTTTTCCCTATTATATAACATAATGTTGTTGGCAGCATGGACAAAGAATCAATGAACAGGCTGGTGGAAGCTTCTGCTGCTGAAGCGGAGGCTGCTAATGCGGTGTGGCAAGCCGCGCAGGCACATGCTGCATCTCCTGAAGAGACATCTGTTGCAGCAGCAGATGATAACAACTCACAAGCTGCAGATAACCATTCAGAGGGTAGTGATGGGGAGGGAGATGTTCGGCTTCATCCAAGAGCTGTATGATATTTGTTGTTTTCTAACATTATGTTATTAATACTATTCAGATGCTAAAGTAACAATGAATGACATACTATACTGCAGGTTGTGGTTGCGAAAGAGGCTGTGGGTAACCTAGGTGGACTGGTGAGGCAGTTGTCCTTGGATCAGTTTGAAAACGAAAGCAGACGAATGATTCCTTTGCAAAATGACATGTCATATTCTGCCAAAAAGTTTACAAGGCAAAAGTCACCACAAGGGCTACATAAGAAGGTACCATTTTTTCTTTATTGTGTTATTAGTTATGGTTATTGATTTACTATATACGTATGCAGATCATATCTACTTTGCTTAGGCCTAGAAACTGGAAACCTCCTGCAAACAGGAGGTTTTTCCTGGATTCTTATGAGGTGGGAGAGCTTTGCTACACGGCTGAGCAGATATTTTTGCATGAGCCTACAGTACTTCAGCTGAAAGCTCCCATCAAAGTGTTTGGTGATTTACATGGTCAGTTTGGTGATCTGATGCGCTTGTTTGATGAATACGGATATCCTTCAACAGCTGGAGATATAACGTAAGATTATACTTTGATTTGTGTCAGTCTAAGAAGCTTGTTGTTTACTTGTTTTTGTGTGTGGGTCCACTCCAGGTATATCGACTATTTATTCCTTGGGGATTATGTTGACCGAGGACAACATAGTTTGGAAACCATCACTCTGCTCCTTGCTCTAAAGGTAAGCAAGCCTGCCAACATCATACTATGATTTGATTTGATTTAATAATAATAATTATGGTGGTTGGTTGTTTTCAGATTCAGTATCCGGAGAATGTTCACTTGATACGAGGGAATCATGAGGCTGCTGATATCAACGCACTCTTTGGTTTCCGTCTTGAATGCATTGAAAGAATGGTATGTATGATTCTGCTGAGGGAATCAGGGTTTTTATTTTTTATATGCATGGATGGATGTTGATGTATGGACTATGGATACAGGGAGAGAATGATGGGATATGGGCATGGACGCGGTTCAATCAGCTATTCAACCATCTTCCACTTGCGGCGCTTATTGAGAAAAAGATAATCTGTATGCATGGTGGCATAGGGAGGTCAATACATTTAGTTGAACAGATTGAGAAAATAGAAAGGCCCATAACCATGGATGCCGGATCCCTTGTCCTCATGGATCTGCTCTGGTAACCAACTAAATTCTGCTTTTTGTTTTGTTTTGTTTCAAAATTCAAAACAAGATAAGGATACATCTTTTTTTTTATATATTTGGCTGGCAGGTCTGATCCTACAGAAAATGATAGCGTGGAAGGTCTGAGGCCAAACGCTAGGGGCCCTGGTCTGGTCACTTTTGGGGTATGTATGTTTTACAGCTACAGCTACTGATTAGTTTATACATAATATTATATTTATAGCTAGTAACTAACTACTACTTGCATTTGCATTTTGCAGCCTGACAGGGTGTCGGACTTTTGTAAGAGGAACAAACTTCAGTTGATTATAAGAGCACATGAATGTGTAATGGACGGGTTTGAAAGATTCGCTCAGGGACAACTCATTACCCTTTTCTCTGCAACCAATTACTGCGGTAACAATAAGAAATTTTTGATTTTGGTATCTCATCTAATCAAAATATAAAATATAAAATATAAAATTGTGGTGGGTTTGGGTTTGTTTGTGGGTTTCAGGTACCGCTAACAATGCTGGTGCTATACTAGTAATCGGGAGAGGACTGATGATTGTTCCAAAACTCATTCATCCACTGCCACCTCCACTACAATCACCGGAAACTTCTCCAGAACGTCCCCCCCAAGATGACACCTGGATGCAGGTTCTCTCTTCTCTTCTCTTCTATTCTGTATACAATGTTTTATGATTCTGATTCTGATTCTGATTCTTTCTGTGTTGTTTGTAGGAGTTGAATATACAAAGACCACCTACCCCAACCAGGGGACGCCCACAACCTGACCACGATAGGAGTTCCCTTGCATATATTTGACAAGCATATCCATTTTTGAACTATTTTCCTTCTTCTTGTATGTGGAAGGCAACTGCATGCATGGCAATTGGCAAGGGTTTGTCTTGTATTTTATTTAAATTATATATTATAGACGCAAGTTAAGTTATCAAGACTGTTTGTAACATATCATACCATGCACATAGTTTTATTCCCATAAATATATATATATATATATATATATATATATATATATATATATATATATATATATATATATTGTAAATTTGGGCATGTTTTGTTACATCACAAGACAAATGATGGTGTGTACTGGTACTGTAGAGATAAAAAATCTAAATGTAGCTTACTTTTCCGACCATCTTGATCCAATATTTGATATGCAATAATACGCTTGCACTTGCTCGTGATGTCTAGCTGACCAGACTAGTTACAATTTCACCCAAATTAAGGAATTAAAAAAACCAGTAGCTTTGTTTGGAATAAAAGAATAAGGGTAAAAAAAACCTTGTCCTTTCTCCTAACTGGCGTATATTGCAACTCCCCCAAAATGATCACGTTGCAGAACATCTTAGGATAAGTGTGTTGTAGTTCAATTGAATTTTGATGATATATTGTGTGAAGATTTGATCAAATAACTAATTAAATGTTCAAACTACTACATAGTACATACATACACATACGGGTTTGTGCATAAACCAGATACGTTTTAAAGATATAAAATGTTACAAGGCTGACCTGAACAAGATAAGTATCTACTGCAGAAATGAGAACATACAAAACTAATTAACCCCTCCCCCTTCCCTTCCCTGTAAACACATGCTTTGTGCATAAAATTACACACACATGAGGATGATAAAACAACAATCTACATATTCTCTATCGTCTACACCTAATAAACGACATCTTTTTAATTAAACCCCTCCAACTTGATGCTTCCTCTCCCTAGTTAAAGGTAGGTCACTGCAAAAAAAATACAGCAACAATGACACAAATTAACAACAGAAGCAGGAAATTTTTATTAAAAAATCATTTGTGTTACCTTTTACGTCACGTCACGTCTTTGATGCAGAAGCGGGCAGATCGTGTCCTTTGTTTGCAAGTCTGAGTGCCCTTAGTTTAGCAGATGCTCTAATGGAATGTATCATAGGCACCTCGTCATCTTCATCCATTTGATTTTCTTCCTCATCTATGGAATCCTCGTCTTCACTTGAGCTGTTGTCAGCAAACAGTTTCTTCCCCTCCATCAATGGTGGTTTCTTACGTGGCCTACCCCGCCCACGTTTAACAGTACTCACCTCTTTTTCATCTGACAAACCAAACCAAACCAAACCAATCATCACTTAATTAATAAACACACAACACATTACACATGTAGCATAACATAATATAACCAACCAACCTTCATTTCTCAAACATTTCTCATGTAGGCTGGCCATAAATGCCTTGAATGGGGCCCACCCACTTGGATCTTGATCCATGTTTTCACCTCTTGTTCGATCCTCAAGATCCTTTATACTGTATCAATTGTAGTACGATTAGTATAGTATTTATTTTCTTATAACTGACTGCATTACAAAAAGGTAAGCTTACATGGCAAGATTATCAGACTTAGCAAGCCTGGATGCGAAATTTATAATAGCAGCCATTAAAAAAGGCAAACGCCATGGACGATCCATGAAGGCAAGATTGATTCCATTGTGCATGATTTTTAATATGACCCCTCTGTATTTCATGCGTGCAGCTGCTCCAACAAAGAAACCAGAAAGCCGAGCAGACAGATCTTTACATTCTTTGAACCTCTGGGCAGACAATGACTCATTGTCGGCCGTACTCAGATACCTCCCATATGCCTATATCCCAAATAAAATCAAATAATAACTAGTATTTACTAGGATCATCAAAAATATATTTTTTTTTTTAAAAAAAACAATAAATATTTACCTGTTTGAGTGCCCCTAGAAATATATCAGACACATCTTCGTTCTTTTTTCTAAGAGAAATAATCAGACTTTTTACTACTTCAGCCACACCTGGCCCATGCATTACATAATGAGAAATGATATCCGGGGCAAGATGCTCCTGCAAATACTCCTGCATTTTAAATATATAAATCACACTACTTTTTTGCCATAAACAAACAAACAAGAAACTTGAATGATAAAAAAAAACCTTGGGAACAGCTTCAGTTGCAACTAGCTTGGAAGCTGCAATCATAATAGAATCTCGATTCGTCTCTTCCACATACTCTTTGTTAGCTTCTTCATCTTCCGTCTCATCTGCATACAAGAAAAACAAGTGTTCAATCACTTATTAACAAATTTATTTATTTATTTATTTTTTTTGAGAAAGTTATGTTACCTGAAACATCAAACTGCTGCTCACAAAGCTTCCAGAATCTTCTAATGGTAGAGATGTCAGGACAGTATCCTAAACTTTCCAGATGTGTTGCTTCAAAGAGCGGCTTTCTGAACAAACACCACGATTCTGCAAGTATTGTACAGACCTTGGAAAAAATGGGAGAGTTTAGAAAATATCATATCAAATTTGGTTCAAAATTCAAAAAATGCTAGCTATATATGCTCACCCTACTAGCAATGAGGTTTCTAGAAGTTCCCTTTCCTTGAGCTTCAGGTGGGTTTTGCAAAAAGTAATCAAGCTCATTAAATAGAACGTTCCGTTTGCATACCAGAGAAGACAATGATTCCTCAGAGACAACTTTGCTGTTCATAATCGAGCATAAACACCAGGCAACATGTATATACATGTTGAGAAGCAGGAAACTGACAACCTACATAATACATTTATTCAAATATGTAAAAGCATTGAAAATATGTCCAAAAAGTTAAAAAAAGATTTGGATTCGAACCTCGTCATCTATGTGGCGGAAATTTTTTAGAACCATAGCGATATCATCATACAGACTTTCAATTGGTACAGGCCTTAACAATTGCAGCTCGTATAATCTCTTCATGTTTACAAGAAGTGAGTACTCGTCATCACCATCCTACAAACAAAAAACATATCTTAGTTTGAACTAAATAAAATCACTCACATTTAGGAATTAGGATTACATTATACCAAAAAACAAGGATTGTCGGATGAACAAGTAGGGGGACTATTTACTCATTACCAATCAAGGAATGCAAGGGGAATCCTAGTGATATTAAACTGTAATACAATCATACCGCTACTTCTTTTATTGCAGCTTTAAGTTTAACAATAAGCTCCTCCTCAAGCTTCTTCAGTTTATTTTGAGCAAAATCTTGTAGCTCACCCCGGCTTCCAGTTGTGCAGAAGTTGATAGCTTTAACACAAGATCGCAGAGCATCTTTGTCACCATGTTTGAAGAATGTCTCTATTATCAGGTCAAGAACCGTTTTAAAACCCTGGAATAAAAAAAACAACTCTTTTAAGTACGACTTTACAAAGATATATAATGAACAAAAAGGGAAATTTTGACCTGCCTACCTGTTCCTGTCTCTTCAGTGAGTAAAGCTCAAGATTCATGTGAACAATAATTTCAACAAGTGAAGGGACTTTCGTTTTGTCAGTCATATATTTGCGCATAAGTGGTGCGTAGTTCTTCATCATAGCAACGGTTATATCCTTCCTATTGCTGTCAATCATTTCCTATATTTGAAGCAAAAAAATATATATATTATTATGGCAAGACTCATACTTGATTATCAAACAATGAAATAAGGCGACTTGCTTACCCTTTGAGCTTTAGTGTAGGACTGTTTCCTATGGTCGATAACAGGAACAATCCTCTCTCCAACAGCCTTCTTGACAGATGCACAGAACAATCGTGTCAAGTTTGTTGCATCATCATCTGTAAGCTCAATTGAGGGATTCTCATCCAACAGCATAGAGATTATACGCTTCCAGTCCTTCATGGCATCCATGAACTCCCAAATGTCATCAATCACATAGGTACTTAGCATTTGATCTGCTGAAAACTCTCTTAGTATTTGCAGCATCCTGAGAAGATGAATATGTGATGAATCGCCTTCATCTCCTGATGAACGAGACTGTGAGTTGTTGAACTTCTGAGCAACAACATGATCATACACAAGCGCCCCAATGGCATGCCTGATTTCGGGAGGATCATCAATTAATAAATCATATAATGAGCCTAAATCGTCATCCGGAACCAACTGATGCCTGAAATGAGCCACAAATAATATAAATTATTCACATTAAACCGATTATAAATAATCAAAAAGGGTATTCCAGTAGATACCTCAAAAGTTGTTTTACAAGACTGATGGCACACACTGCAACAGACAGATCAAGATCATCAGCAAGATCCAACATTCTTTTATAAAATCGCTCAGTAAACAATCCGAGAGATGGCACGTTGTCATCCACATCATACAGATTTTGCAATGCAAGGACTGAAGCTTTCCTAACACCAGCATTCTTCAGATATATAGATAAAGAAAATTAATAATCGATCCTTTGGTAGGGTTAGCAGGAACATAATTTATAAAAAGATAAGAACCACAAAAGCAACTTACTTTGTCGTTCAGTGTCCATCCAAGATACTTCAAGTACAAATCCTGCAAGAACAGTGATGGGTATGAGATGATCCATGTTCCAAGTGATTGTATGCACGACATGCGGATTTCAGGATCAATGTCTCGATAACGATGCACAAACAACCTTCAAAACAATCAGGAAGCTGTTATTGAATTGAAGAAACTATGGTAAACATGAAGCAACTAGAAAGAAAGCAGATAGTGAGTACCCTGTAAATATTTTGCGCATCATCTCCTCTATCATTGTGATCTTTTCATGCATCTCTGAAAGCCTCTTATTAAGTGAGTCGATATGAGGCCCCTCAGAGTTTTTCTTCTTCTCAGCAGTTAACTGCCTTTGGGTAGTCTGGCGATGGGCAGCAAGTATCTTGGCAGCCCCTATGAAGGAGGTGACCATCTGGAGCCCCACCATGGAAGCAACATGGCGATAAACTCTCGGAGGAGTACTGAAAAAGTGTGTATACTGAGAAAGAGATGTATTTTGAAAGCTATAGAACAAAGAGTAGGAATACCAACCATGACAAAGCAATAACATAGTCCATGCACTTGTCAAACAAGACTTGATCAAACAACGGTCCATTTTGGCACTCTGATACCAAATTATCCCAGAATGAGACAAGGTTCTCCTTAAAACTTCTGAATTCCTTCTTTTTTGAATTTTGATAGTCTTCAACTCTGCCCTAAATTTCATCACACTAAGGAGAAAACATATGAATGGATGTGAAATGTTGGTAAAGCTTAAAAGAATATGGAAATTAACAATAACAAAAGGATACTTGTGCAGCCAGATTTACAAGAGCAACTACAACATCATCAACATTAGTTTCGTCCAAGAATTCTCCTTGGATGTGATATGTAGCTCCACAAGCCTGTACATTTTCAAGTCTAATCAGGTAAACATTCGAGTCACTAAAATGAAGTGTGACATTTCTTTGGGCTACTGGGATATGGGGGCAACATAGGAAAGTAACTATGTTTGAGATTGGAGAAAACCAAATGCATATTTACGGATTTACCTCAAACAGCATTGTTAAGAGTTCAACCATTGCAGGCTTCGGATCCTTCTCATATCGCTCGACCCATGATTTAACCACTTGTGGAATGAATTTCCCATTGCTTTTAACGACCTCTAATGAAGAGAAAGGGTAAACAAAATGAAAGCATGTTAAAATGATAGTTTATGCAGTGTAAAAAAAAAAAAATCTTGACATTAAACTTTCAAATGGAACAACAGACAAAGATAGTTTAGGCAGTATAGGCTATGATACAGCATTGAACTAGCCAATAACAATCCATGTCTTGATGAAGCGTAACTACCTTATTAACTCAAATCAATTTAGTTTGACCACTATAACTTTAAGGCTTGAAGTAGGAAACTCCCAACCCATCCCTCTTCTTCTTTCCTACATCGTCTACTGGTATTATCCACATAGTTTACCTCATATGTTCTTTTTTATTGTAAATTGAATGATGAATTGAGCATTACAATAAATGATTTTATAACACCCAACTCCAATTTAAGAACGATATTAACTTCACTAAACTCACCGATTAAATTCTGATCAAAAGCTTTCGATGCCGTAGTAGAAGGAGCTGCTTCCACAGTTCGAGTTCGGGTAGGTTTCCGACGAGGTTCGACGAATTCATCTGCAGACTCCTCCTCAGACTCGACAATGTCTCTAATATCACTTACTAACCCATCGAAAGTCCTCGTCTGAACCCTATTCCTTTTCTGTTAACACATAAGCACATCAATTAATTTCATACCCACACAATTACACAAACAGGCGAATAAGAAATTTTAAAACCCTAGTTATCAAATCATTTCACAATAAAAAATAACTTGCGAGCATATTTCAAGACTAACCGAGCGGCGAACGAGTGGTTCAGGAACATCGGGTTCGTCTTCCATGGCGTTGTGATCTTGAGTGTGTGTGTAGTGTGTGAGATTTGGGAATTTCCCGCCAGGAAATGAAGCAAATTATTTGGGGCTCCGGAGATGGTGGTGTTTATATACCTACACGGTTACTTGCACCGTACAACGAGTGCATCCTGTCTTTTGGAAGACGGCTTTCACCGGATCATTTCCCACTCTTTTCCAGTAATTTCGTAAATAATTTTTTACTACTATCCGTCTATCGTATACGAATAAAATAATGTGATTCGTATTTCTCAACCCGCATCCAGATTCATAACCAGATTTGCAATCTTGGTTCGGGTTCGGATCCTTCTAATGATCCGGTTTATGGGAAAAAGGCCCAATCCAGATTTCCAAAACCTAATCATCGATGATACAATCTCTAAATATCTCTAAATATTATTAAAAGAAAACATTAATTCATCAATGAAGCAATTAAGGTTCTTGATTGTATTTCAGTCTTATGTTTTCTATCTTTAGATCAAATTGCTGACATCATCTTCCCTAACTAGAATTCAAATAGTATATAATTATAAAATCTTTATTCACGTTTTGGAATATTTAATTGTTTACCATATTAATTCTTCCAATTGATTCTAATTGATATTATACATAGTAAACGACTTTTCATAAGTCAAATGATATCTTTGTAAAAAGGAACTTATAAGGTATGTTATTTTCTATTTCAAATTTAAATTTAAAATACATTTCAGTTTATTTACTTCCTATTTTTCATCATTATATATCTTTTATACATAATACAAAATTCTAACAGTTTTATTCTTCGATTTACGCAGGAACAGTTGACATACTTCCTCTGTAGAAAAATAGAGCAAAACTTCTCCAAACTTGTCATCGACGATCAACTGTATGTACTTTTATGCCTTATCATTTTCTGTTTCGCACTTTCAATTCCTGTTATCAAATCACTGCATATTTTCGTTACCTCAAACCTCAATCTTCACATTAATCTAATTAGTTATTTAAATATATATGTTTCCAATAAAACCATTTATTTTGATTTTATTCGTTTTCCTCCAACTATTTAATGGCTTTGTCAATGTTGTTATTGTTTTTATTTAAATTAAACATTCTGAATTAAAAAGAGTTTCAATTTCATACACTTTTGCCTTTATGGAAAATTCGATAATGCAGCATTCGGTACTATTCATACAAAGGGCAAATCTGGAAAACAATTTTTTATCCCTTAATAGTAGGATACTTTCATTTTCTACAAATGAGCATAATACCAATGTACTTTTGAACCATAAATACATTGCTATTATGTTCTTATATTTGTATTGTTGTTCTAAATTATTGACTGCTATCAATTTAACATATTTGCCCCTTTCAACTATAAAGTTTACCATTTTCATGAAAGAAAATTGTTCAGCTGACCATTTTGTCACTACCAAAGAATAACAGTGTATTTCTGAATCATAAATACAATGTTATTATGTTTTTTTTATTTGTATTGCTCTTTTAAACTACTGACTCCTGTCAATTTGTCATATTTGCTATTTACTTACTTCAACTTATTTTTTCTGCTTTTTTATTTTTTATTTTTTTGGTTTTGTTAAATATGTGCATATGTTCGTTTCCATTTAGTGATTACTACTTTTTTTTTTCTAATCAGCACCTCACATTTGACCATTTACTGTGGCAAGTAATATTGTTTTCTCATATTTTTATAATTGATTGGATTTCATGGAATAAAATGATGTAATAAGATGAAATATAATTTTTTGTATTTTAATAGTACCTGATGAGTAAAAGAAAAAAAAATAGGAGGCTAATGGAATTTTCATCTAAAAGTGTAGTTGATGAATACATTATATAAAACATGGATTTTTTTTTTGTATTGCAATGAGTAAAGGGGCAAGATGGTCATTTAGATTTAAGTAAGATTTCATTTTTTGTTTGTATTTTATTTAAAGCGACTATTTGATGGTAGTAATTTTAATTTTAAATTTGTGTACTATTGTATTTTTTTGAAACTATTAGTTTATCCCTTTAAACATCCATATTATTTGGTTGAGTCACATGTGTTTAACAAGAGTCAATGACAATCATTATCAACTGTTGGATTGTATTTGCATAGACTCGTCTTCACTAATGGTCAGTTATATGTAGTTGTTTCTCGCGTGACAAGTAAAAAGGGCTTGAAGGTACTCATATGTGACGAGGAAGATCGTTCAACCAATAAAACAAAAAATATTGTCTACAAAGAGGTCATCCAACGATTATAGATAATCAGACATTTGGTTTTATTTATTTTAGACATTTCAATATATTCAATAACACAAAGTCTTTTTATGTTACTTTATCTTTTTTTTGTCGGCTTTTGATAACTTTATATGTATTTTTATATGTTCCCCGCGTTTTACGCGGGTCATAATCTAGTTTTTAAAATCTTATAATAAAAGAAATTGTAGAAACTAAGGAGTTTTTTTTTTTTTGCATCAAACCCCTACAAACTTCAACTTTTGGTTTTAAAAGGTCGTTAAAGTTAATTTTGGTCCTCATATACAAAGCAAAGCAAAGTCAAAATATACATGTTAATAAAGTCAATATATGCATTATCAAGCCAGTTTACCGATTGTATAGATTATGTGGCCCCTGAGTTCCTGTTGTCAACTATACATAATCATAGTCAGATAATCTACATGTGTTTTGGGTCAACTAAAAGATAATAACGGTTGATATCCTCATAAAATAACTCAAATGATGAAGTGAAAGTCTAAGGGAAGAATATCGGCAATACACAGGGCTTTTTGGTAGAGGATCGTCTCCAATTTGAGTAAGATTTCTACGTTGTGATTTATTTTCTTCTTCTTGCACAAAATCTGAACTGTATGTGTAATATCATGTTTTTAGGGCTAGAAGTTTTGAGCATTTTGGTAAAAAGTAAAAACAAAAAGTTAATTTAATTTAAAATAAAATAAACTGGAGTGAAATAAATAAATAAAGGTAAATGATTTCGATTAATAACTATAATAAACATTATTGATAAATCATAAATAAATTTCAATAGTGGTTGGGCGTCGAATGAAAACTTTTAAAGTTTAGGGACCAAAAGTGTCAAGTTGGGGAAACTTGTATTTAACCCGAGGATTTAACCAAATGAACATATAGGATCAATTTTGTACAAGTTAAGATATGGAAGGGCCATTTTGAGCTAAAGTGAGCTTAAGGTGAGCTTGGGGACTATTTCTGAAAGGATTTTTGAAAGAATGACCAAAACGATGACACAAAGGTCTAAGGGAAGAATATCGGAGTCAGTTGATATCTTCATAAATAACTCAAACCGACGAAGTGAAGGTCTAAGGGAAAAAGATCGACAATACCCAAGGCTTTTTGGTAAAGGGTCGTCTATAATTTGGTTAGTGAGGAAATGATTCTTAAGGGTAGAGGTTGTTGGATTAAGTGTCTAAGCCCATAACTATATTTGGTATGTACTTGACCCGATTATGAGCATGGTCCTTTTGGGTTGCCTTCACCAGAGCAACTTGACTGGATGATTAGTGGAGAGAGAGGATAATATGATTTATTAATATATTATAAGAATAATATATTAAAAGAGAAATAATATTAGTTAATTAATATTGGTCAATAATTAATTAAGAATTAATTTTGTGATCAAAATATATTAATTGAACTTAGGGGACTGGAATTGCAATTATAAGATAATTGGATTTTGGGCTGTGGATCATATGGATCAAGGGGTGGACGAAATTAGGGTGGAAGCCCACATTGAATTCGTCCAAGGCCTTATTCCAGAAGGTTCCATTGGACTGCTTAAGACCTAAGCTATCCAATTATTGTTTTGACTGAAACCCTAGCAGCACACCTATAAAAGGAACCCTAGGGCATCCAAAATCGGCTACCCTTGATCCCTAGAGTCCTTAGAGCCGATTTTGTGCCTCCGTCTCCTCTCTCCAATATCATTCTTCTTGCTTTGGTGTTTGTGAGCCATAAGGGGTATTACATTTATGATATTAAGCTCTTGAAGATTGAAGATTCTTGCTACTCTTGAAAGGTAATCATCTAAACTTGTTTAGATAGTATTTTCGATTTCCATATGCTAGAATTAGGGTTTATAGGCTTTGGATAATTTGCATGTACAATTAGATAAACCTAGATCCAAAGTTTTAGGGTTTTGCATGTGCACCATAGGATTGATGTTTTGCTCAAAACCCATCAGTGGTATCAGAGCCTAGGATGGGTATTCTAATGTATTTGATGCAAAAATTTATTGTTCATAGCTGTTAAACTCGTTTTCTGTTTGCTGCCCAACTCACGACGTGACTCACTAAAGTTCACGACGTGAGTTCAGTGAATCTGCTGAACTCGTCGAGTTCAGATGGCTACTCGGCGAGTCGGAGAGTCAGATGTCAGAAAACTCGGGATTTTGACCTATTTTGACTTGGGATAATTACCAAAATGTTTTTTGATTGATAAAATCCGATTTTTATTAATATGTTGTGATTATCCTTGTCAAAATAAAAGATAATTCTCAATTAATTGGATAATCATTGCCTTATATGATAAACCTTAATTATTTGATTGAATTATATTGCCATGACATTGGATTAGGTCAAATTTAGATAATCACTAATTAATTGTTTAATTAAATTATTTGTAATTTGATCTAGATAGTTTGAAAAGTTTCAAAACTTGCCCTCAAGTTTTCGAATTAATTTTTTTTTATTAAGAGATTAATTTTGAAATATTTAAATTCTAAACCCTATAATTTTACAAGTTTAAAATTCAACCCTTATGCTATTATAATATTATAAGATTAATTATTATTATTATTATTATTATTATTATTATTATATATATATATATATATATATATATATAAGATTAAGCTAGTCTTACCGTTAGTAGGTCTCATTCACGAAGCCGATCTATAAGGGGGGTATAAGGTTGTTGCCTATAAAATGACAGTTTAATGGGTGTCCACTCTCACCCACCGTTTCCTTGATTGGTGGAGGGTCGTTAGCCGAACGGGTAGGATAGGGCAACTAATTCCTCATTATAAGTATAATGATCAATAAAGTAACTAAATGTTTTTACAAAATTCCCAATCTTAGTTGCTTTAGGTTAAATGTGAAATTGTATGTTATTCCATTAAATTGCACTTTGCACATTGCCAAGTCGTTAGTGGAGCGTGCGTGACTAACCGGCATACTAATTTGGGGCTAGCTTGGGTAGAAAAGGGTGGCTCGATGTTTATCATAGACTAATGGAGCGTATGTGGTTAACCGGCACATTGGTTAGGTGGTAAATGACATCAAGAGCACCAAGCACATTTGCATGGTTATTCACACCTTGTTTGTGATCCTCGGTATCCTAGTCACAAACTTGAAGGGCATAATCTAGATTTAAACATGTCATTGAAAAGTTCAATGAATCTCAAAAGAATCTAGGAATTTCAATTCACTTAAAACTTAAAGTCTTTACCTACCTTCAAATTATTTGCAATTAGATTACGGCATCCCTCTTCTGAATTGTAAATAATGTTGTTGAGTTGTGGCCCTAATTTCTCATTTGGGTGTTTAATTGTGGATTCATATCTAATCAAAACTTTGTCTCTTTTCTTTTTCAGATGTCTAATCAGAACAACAAAGCTTCAGGCTCTAACGCTTCTGGCTCCTTCTCTCTTATGAACCTTTGTGGGAGAGTGATATTTAATGGCACCAACTTTAACGACTGGATTCGTAACATACGAATGGTGACCAGATACGAGGACAAAGAATATGTATAACATACACGTTTAGTTATTGTGTTTTGTAAAAAAATGAATATTATTAAATAATATATGATTTTGAGTGTTGAGTTCTAACAAGATATTTTTATAAGATTTGAAGTAAAACTATGTTTAGAATCATTTGGGAAGTATTTGAAGTCTTATGAGATTCCAATCAAAAGTCAAATATTGAAATTAACGAAAATGTAAAAATTTAAGTTGGAAAATAAGTAAAAATAATGTTATTGAAAGTTGTAAACTATCTCATTAGAAACGCTTAGGCAAAAACCTCACTGAAATCCGAATTATAACGAATAAATTATGACTTATTGAAGTTTCGCGACAGAACCGACACGACGCCATGTGACGTAAAAAGTGAGTTTACGATAAACTACTTTTTAGCCCTAGTGATCTAAATGAAAGTCTTAGTATTCGTTAAACCGAGAATTTTCATAAAAAGAACGTCCAAATCTGACTTCGTATGAGGAAGTTATGATTTTTCTAAGATTCGGCATAGCAGTACACAGCCCGAAACTCGAAATAAAGATCGAGTGATTTTTAGCCGACACAACTTAAACGAGAATCGAAGATCTCGTCAATAGTAGTTCAATGGTAAAAAGACAGACGAAAACGGACGTCGGATGAAGAAGTTATGAATTTTTAACGGACTTTTTCTGTCCAGGCCTGTTAAAAATATAACTTTAAAAATGAAGTCAAAATTAGCCGACGGAGTCTAAACAAAAGTTGTAGAGCATAATTTCACCTACGCATGCATATAGAGAACGTCAAAAACGAAACCCGTATGCGAAAGATACGAATTTTTGAAGTTTTGGGCACAAACTTCGAGGCTGGTCCGAAGGAGTACGCCCAGCGTACTCGTGTAAGTGCTCCGGAGTCCATCACCCTCCCTACTCCTTCGCATGAGTGCCATGTGTCATAGGCTTGTCGCGTCCGAGCTGATCCACTTCGTACGCCCAACGAAGAGATTTGTGAGGCAGTACGCCCCGCGTACCGAAGAATTACGTCCAACGTAATTAGGTGCTTCGGTCCCCTATAAATAGGATGCAAGGTTGCCCAAATTTTGTTTAGAATTTTCACACTTTTACACCCCTATTCTCTCTCAAGAAACCCTAACACCCCCCGAAGCCTAGGAATCATCCCCGACACTCGAAGCAAGTCCTGACGCACCAAAGACCCGAGAAAATAATATTTTCAAGTTGAAACTCTGCCCGCGCAAGGCCCGGTTTTCAACAAAAATCCCCGGTTTCGTCAAAGAAAGTCGTTTTTAGAGGCGAAGTGCTGCCCAAATTATCATTTTATTATTCGGTTATTTCACGGTGAGTTCAATATAGGGACAATTGTATGTTATGTGTTATGTGTTATATGTGCAATGTGCTTTCCCGTGTTATTATGATAATGAGCTATACCTTTGACCACGAAGTGAATGACTAAGCATCACTTAGATATTGATATGTAGCCTTTGACCATGAAGTGAATGATTAAGCATCACTTTGGCATTGGCAGAAGGCTAGATAGGGCTGAAAGCCTGTAAATTACTAGCCAAATGATAAATCAGAAATCGTTTATCTTCTATGCCACTCGGGCTGAAGTCTTATTGATGTATATCATGTTGAAATTGTTGTATCTCATTGATTGTAAATCTTTGAATCAGATTATTCGTTGATATGGAAAGCTTGTCATATGATACACATTTGCCTTTGTTGTTCTTTGTCCCTCTTTGCTTCTGTCATATTAATATGTATATGGCATAACGTTATATTGTAACTGTTATTGAACTCACTAAGCGTCACCCGCTTATCCCTCTCAGTGTTTAATTATTGCAGGTGATAAGCATCCAGTATAGTTATGTACTGTAAGAAGATGTAGAATAGTTAATATGATCACTTTTGTACTTAGTGTATAAATTCCTAGGAAGTTATGTAATATATATAACTCTGTAAAAATTTCTTAATAGTCGGTTTGTATCCAGTCTTTTGTAATAAGACCACTAATGTAAATTATAAATATGCATGTAGCGTGTTTTTGGCGTTATGATATTGTTAAGTAAGAAGCGAGTCTTACAATCATAATATCAGAGCAGTAGTTTAAGTGAACTAAATACCACAGATTGGTATTTAGATTTAAACCGTCGGAAGTTTAATATATGAACGGATTCATTGTGAGTATATGGATACAAACCATAGGAAAGCCTTAAGTAAAGTATTAGGTAATAATAAATCCTAATATTCTAAAATACTATGTTACTTCAAATTTTCAGAACAATGGCTGAGCAGGAGGATAGTCATACACCAGAAGTGGGTGGAGATCCTCATCCTAATGAAGGAGATATTCCAGTATCCCCTCATGAGGAACGACTCTTGGGTAAACTTACTGGTGTTATTCGGAAGACTCTCGAAGAACACAAAAAGAATAGTGATAAAGGTAAAGAGAAAGCCATCGGAGAATCTTCAAAAGGGGAGGCGAAACGTCCCTCATTTAAAACTTTCAAGAGTAGTGGTGATACGGAGTTTTCAGGTGCCCTTAATCCCATTGTTGTTCTTACCTGGATCCAGAACACAGAAAAAGTATTTTGTATCTCTCATGTGATTAATGAAGACAAGGTTAATTATGCTTCCGTAATGCTCATCGGAGAAGCCTTGGTCTGGTGGGAAGCAACATTTGAAGCTCTCAAAGAGTATGACCAGGAGAATTTATCTCGGGGGATGTTCAAAACTCGCTTGCTAGAAAAGTATTGTCCTCTAGACATGAGGAGAAGATTGGAGAAAGAGTCCTCCAACTTAAGCAAAGAGGAAAGAGAGGTATGAGATCATCGTCTCGATGATCACTACCAAAATGAAGGATGGAGAGTCCATCACGGCCCACATGCACATTATGCAAAGATACGTGGACCGCTTGCTGAAGTTAAATGTCAACTTCGATGAGGAGCTGGCCATTGATATCATTCTCCACTCCTTACCTCCTTGTTACGACCAGTTTCGTATGACCTATCACATGAACAAAGAGGAGGTCACACTAAGCAAGCTTCAAGGTCTCTTGCGAACTGCTGAGATGTCACACCCCCAAACCAGACGGCGGAAACGTCTGGGGGTGGATTATAGGCTTATGACCCTGAATCATCATCTTCGGAAAAGTTTTCTGCAAAGTCGTCATCTAAGGGGATCTCAGGATTCTCTTTTGGCTCTACATCGAGCCATCCTCCATTTCCCTGATTGAGAAAGTACGGGTCTCCAGGTAGATGGAATCCAGTCATTGTTATCTAAGCGAGAATAGGGATATAAGAAATATCGAATATAATTAGCAAAGATAAATTGCAAATACAAGTTTCTACGAGAGAAACTTACAATTAACAGGTAATGTAATATGTATGGTATAACTCATACTGGGTCCATCTATAACTACAAAGTATATACCAATTATATATAATTTGGGTCAAAATAGACCTTCGAACAAATGATCCTACTTTAGCCCCACATCCAAACAAGGAAAAGGGAAGTTAAGCTAAATCACACATTCTAAGTCTATATATAACCTTAATTATATATAAACGTAATATATACACTTAGTATTTATTGATTTACCTGTAGGAGTCCTTTGTTCTCATGTAGTTTGTTTTTAGTATACAGTGCCTAAAATACTCCTATAGTATTTTAACTTCATGTTCTGTTCTATAGTTCTTCTGGATATGTAGTTGGTAAGTTTTAGACTTGCTGCAACACTACCATCACTCCCAAACACATGTTGGTCGTATCTCAAACCAATATAGTTGATCAGGCTATATTAATCCCATATATGATTACATAACTGCCCAGGTTTGACTGCGGTGTCCAACATCCAAATACTTTTATGTTGTTACGATTGTAATATTGTTCTTGTATGTATGAGTGTTAGTATACTTCTTGTAAAAATATTTAAATTTTAAAAGTATACTTGTAGTCAGAGCTCTTAGCCCCAATGTATTTATAGTTTGTATATATTTTATGGATTGATATACTGAGTTCACTATAAACAAAGTTCTGATACCAGTGTATTTATAGTTTGTATATATTTTATGAATGAAGCACACAAAACCCGATACTCCATTCATCCAGGTTCAGACAAAATGTATCTGTACCTTAAGAAACTTTATTGGTGGCCTAACATGAAGGCCGAGATTGCTACCTTTGTGGGCAAGTGACTTACTTGTGCCAAAGTCAAGGTAGAGTACCAGAAGCCTTCAGGTCTATTGCAATAACCTGAAATCCCTAAATGGAAGTGGGAGCGGAGTACGATGGATTTCATAACTAAGTTAATGTGACATCCCCTAATTTCTCGGCCAGAAAAGACCGATTTAATTTATGCTTTTTAAAATAAAATCAGAGAAATCTTTTCAAAAGATGTTGCGGAATTGGTCCCCAAACAACATATGATAAAAGTTTATCAAAACCCTTCATTAAGAAGGTATGTATTTTCCATATATATCAAAACCTCGGGATGTCATGTTCCGATACAGATCAAAAGCATAAACAAGACATTATAAGCCTTACTACAGTTATTTACAACTACTGGCCTATAATCCAAAAATCTCACGTCATCCTCCGACTATGCTCGGGGTCCACTACCTGTAATCATAAAAAAACTGAGTGGGTCAGGCTTGGGAGTCTGGTGAGCATATAGGGTTTTCAACCCACAGTAATAATAAACTTATTAAGTTCACCAATCAACAATAACCCTGATTACCCGTTCCCGTTATCCTCACTTTACGTCCCTAAACACTTTTCACAAGGGACCTAGCCTAAAGAATATGATCGGGATGGACACTATTGCTAAGGGGTTTCCTCAGCCATACATGTCCTAAAGGCAACCATGAGGGGGATGGAGTACAGCGAATGAACACTCTAGTTCATTAACACCTACAGGTTGCGGACCTGCTAATGTTTCCCACTTGACTGTCTAGAAAGTCCGTGGTCGTCATCCAAACTCCGCTAGATGACTGAATCACAAATCACATCGAGGCCTCTCATTACTTTTATTTTATCACACATCACTATCTACCCATGTTCTACCCAACATATTTGTAGATAAAAATACTTATACAGTTTAAAACTTGTATAAAACATCAACTCAACAGTCACCTCAAATAAACAATTAATATATTTGCACATAGCACGTATTATAAGGTAAATACTTCATATCTATGTGTAAAATGAAAGTGACTATACACTCACTTGATTTGATGAAAATCGGGCAGCAATTCGTTTCCTAAAACGTTCGTTTCTAATAAAACCGAGAGTTTTATTCAGAAACCGGGCTCTGCGAGGGTCGGGCTTCGAAACCGAAAAGATAAATTTTCCGGGCTTTACGGGCACTTCGTGGCGTATTCCGGGGCTTATAATCGATACCGGGGCTTTGGGGGATGTTAAGACGAAGAAAATATGAATAAAGGGGTGAAAGATGGTGAAATTCCAAAAGTACCCGAGAAGGCTCGCAGGACCCTTCTATTTATAGGGGTCCGAAGTCCTGATCCGACGGCTGAGAAGGAGCCACGCGTCACAGATCCAAAGCTCGCAGGGGGATGGATCGCACGAGGTCTGCGTGTGCGAAGGCTTGTTGTCCTCTCCTGATTGGACCGAGGTCTAGTGGTCCGAAGTAGGGTTCCGTGGCTTCTTGCGAGGGCTTCGGACATGTGAAGGAGGACACGCGTCGGACATGCATTGGACCGCTCAGCAGCTCGGATGACTCAGCCTCGTTTCGTACATGTGGCACATGCGAGGCGAGGACACGTGGCTCGCATGACTCACCAATTTCGGACACGTGGCACGATCTAAGCGAGGGTGACGTGGCAAAAACGTGACTATGCGAATTTTCTCGATTTTTGTGCAAAAACTTCTGAAATCCATAACTTTCGCATACGAGCTCCGTTTTTGACGTTCTTTATATGCACGCGTAGGTAAAATTACGCTCTACAAATTTCGTTTAGACTTCGTCGGCTAATTTTGACTTTAATTTTTATATTATTATTTTTAACAGACCGGGACAGGAAATCCGTTAAAAATTCATAACTTCTTCATCCGACGTCCGTTTTCGTCAGACTATTTATCGTTGTGCTACTAATGACGAGACCTTCGATTCTCGTTTAGGTCGTGTCGGCTAAAAATCACTCGATCTAAAATTCGAGTTTTTAGCTGTCTACTGCTAAGATGAAACTTCGAAAAATCATAACTTCCTCATACGAAGTCAGATTTGGGCGTTCTTTTTATGCCTACTCTCGGTTTAACGAACACTACGAGTTTCGTTTAGATCACTAAGGCCAAAAAGTAGTTTATCGAAAACTCACTTTTTACGACATTCGGCCCCGTGCCGGTTTGTCGCGAAACTTCGACAAGTCATAACTTCTTCGTTATAACTCAGATTTCGGCATTCTTTATATATCCGTAATCCTTGTCACGCCCACTACAAGTTTCTTAATAGATATCGGCTTTATCTAAAATTTAATTTTTGACGCTCATTTTTATTCTTAATTAATTAAACCCTAATAATTAAGCATAAAACACATAATTCACATAATATTCACATAATTCCTTTTTCATTTCTTCAAAATGAGTTACAAAGGTTAACCTAGACTATAATGTCAATATTAATGCCTAGTCTAGAAACACGGGCATTACAGTTGCCCAAGACAACGGGTGGTTATGATACTATTTAGGTAATCGTCGATAGATTGACCAAATCCACACACTTCTTAGCAATAAAGGAAACCGATAAGATGGAGAAGCTAACAAGAACTTACATCAGAGAAATAGTTAGACTGCATGGTGTGCCAATATCTATTATTTCTGACCGAGATAGTAGATTCACCTCTCGTTTTTGGCAGTCTTTACAAAACAGTATGGGAACTAGGCTGGATATGAGTACAGCCTACCATCCACAAACAGACGGACAAAGTGAGAGGACGATTCAAACTCTATAAGATATGTTGCGAGCTTGCGTGATAGACTTTGGAAAGGCATGGGATACTCATTTACCCCTTGTCGAGTTCTCTTACAACAACAACTATCACACTAGCATAAAGGCTGCTCCATTCGAAGCCCTCTATGGCCGTAAGTGCAGATCACCTCTGTGTTGGGCTGAAGTGGGTGATACGCAACTGGCTAGAGGTCAAGTACCAGACGGTACTCTCACTGGTCTGGAAATCATTCGTGAAACTACAGAGAAAATCGTACAAATTTGAGAGCGACTTAAAGCTTCCAGAGATAGACAGAAAAGCTACGCTGACAAAAGGAGAAAACCTTTGGAATTCCAGGTTGGTGACCGCATCTTGTTGAAGGTCTCACCCTGGAAGGGCATGATACGCTTTGGAAAATGTGGCAAACTGAACCCAAGGTACATCAGACCGTTCGATATTCTTGCTAGAATCGGTCCGGTAGCTTACCAACGCCGACTACCTCAAGAACTAAGTAACATACATCCTATCTTCCACGTCTCTAACTTGAAAAAGTGTCTATCCGACGAGACTCTTGTGATCCCACTCGACGAGATCGAGGTAAATGATAGCCTCAACTTTGTGGAAGAACCCGTAGAGATCCTAGACAGGGAAGTCAAGAGAACCAAACAAAGTCGTATCCCAATATTGAAGGTTTGATGGAATGCAAAACGGGGACCTGAATTCACTTGGGAACGGGAGGATCAAATGCAACAGAAGTATCCACATATTTTTCCCTAGTCTTTCTGTATCGCTTTAGTCCTGATTTCGGGATGAAATTCTCTCTAAGAGGGGGATAATGTAACAACCCATAATTTCAAATCAATGTAAGTTGAACTTATTCGAACAAAAGCCTAAGCTACAATCGTATGCTAAGTAAAACCATATCATGGCATTTATACAATAGGAACTTGAACACCTTAAGGACTTGTTTATACAAGTTATTTTATATACATACCCTGTAAATCATACTTATGTATAAGTGATGAACACTTATATTGAAATTATACATTTTATAACTCAATATAAGTCAAGACAAGTCAAGGGGGTTAAAGATTTAATCACAAAATGACACACACATGGAGTTTACGGTCCAAGTTAAGAAGCAAAGGTGTTCACGGTTGAAAGCCAAACTGTGAACACCTTAAAAGGTGCAAACCGTGAACACTCTTTGGAGTAAAGAAGCAAACTGTAAACACATATAAAAGGGAATCAAAACCGTAAACACCTACATTCTAGAAGCTCTTGACCGTGAACACCTTAGAGAATGCACACCGTGAACTCCTTTTGTGAAACAAAAAGCAACCGTGAACCCTCTTAAGGAGAAAAGTCATACCGTGAACACATCAAATATCTCATATCTTATCTTAATCCAACATACCAATGTGATAGAATACACTTACCAACGAACATATCACATCAAGTTCTTTCATATATAATGTGCAAATGAATTCATTTGGACATTTAACAACCGTAAACACTTCATTCTCTTTTAAAAGTTCAAGCTTTAGTTCTTCATTTTCTCTCAAGTATCAAGTTTATATCCAGAGAACCTTCAAACTTCGTATTTGCTTCCATAATTCCTTCACTGTTTGTAAGTAATCCCTTTGAACAAATATTAGTTTCCTTGTTATATTACTAGTTAACTAATTTAGGGATTCAATTATGTGAAAAATATAATCAGGATACGGTTAATCACACATATTCTATACCAGGAATCATCGCAACCACATCGAAACCAACCAGGAACTTGTAAGAATAATATCACGGAAATGTACGAAAACAAATAAGAAATAGGAAAAAGTTGAGGCATGTGTTTAACACATTGTCCTTAAAACAAATTCGCCCGCTATCGGGTGTTTGTTTCCAATGATACAACAACTAGAAGTGGTTCTTCTAGACCACCGAACCCTCATTAGGCTTGTATTTTACCTTTAATTCAGCAAGAAAACTAAGAACATGAAATGGAGAAGAAGAGAGTTTTTGTATTCTTATTGGTGTCCTCAAATGGTTGTATAGTAGTAGTATTTATACTACACATTCTATAACCTCTCATTTAAACACCTCTATTAATCACAAAATTAATGTGTGTTAATATGTAATTAAATTGTAATATTAATTACAATTTCAGTTACAAAGGAAATAAATATTTGCAAGAAAGGTCCCTGGACTTTTCTTTTATTTCTCCCAACCATTAAACTCTTCTATTTACTTCTTCCAACACCCTTACTTTAAGGATTAATTTCTCATTCATATAAATCCATTTTGGACGTGTTAAAAAAAATAGGGAAACCCCATTTTTATAAATTGGTTAACACCAATTTTCCAACAATCCCCCACATGAATGAAAATTGATCAATCATTTTCAAGCTACCTAGATAAAATCCAACAGTTGAATCATGCATAGGATAGGTAGATGTTACCTTTTGAACCTTCCCTTAAGATACATATTTATTTTACTAGCGGACCAGTAGACTCAATGTCCTTGAACTGTTCTACCGTTTGTGTAAATAATCAATATGTGTCTCACATGATTTTCCCTGACCCAGTTAGGTTCTCAATGATGTGTTCGTTATGGTCATGGACACTTGCCTGGTTCTGTAAGAGCTCTTAGGAATGTTCCCATACAATTCCTTTTGAAGCGACCCCACTTCTCTCTCACATAGGTGATTCTATAATAATCATTAAAAGCTAATTCGTGATGATTTCCAATTTATCATCCATGACTATAAGCTTAACCTGCATCACTGTTTGTTTTAGGAATAGGTTAGGGTTAACCCCCACAGTGATTCACAAATGTTATATACAAGTAGGTTGTCCATTGAACCTAGATCTTGAGATCTCCAGTCAACTAGGTTGGGTTTTCCTTCGCAATAACTTATTAATCTATGGTTTTTGTATCATTCCTCATAACGACCTCTCATTCCAAGCATTTCGTAGCGGATCTGCAATCTGATTTCGACTTTATGTAGTCATTCATCTTGAGAGTCATTGTTGAATGGTGTTATGTCTTTGACAAATATGTCTAGACTCACCATTATTTACATTATCGTGTACATATATAGAAGTTATTGGCTCGTCATGAGACGTCTCCCAAGAACTAACAAAGCCCTTTAGTTCATTTTCCAACCTTGGATAAACTTGCAAATTTGTTCTCCTATATTTTCCAAAAAATGTTGACCATTATCAATATGGTTATTACTACACCATAGTTACCACTATTGAATATGCATAATTGTGTCAACATAATACGATAAGCATATGCACTACATGTATTTGTGAATTCACAATAACATTGGCCAGATGTAATTATAAATATACAATACATGAGCCTCCTTGAAAATATCATATTTTTCAATGCAATTTCTTGTTTTAACCATCTACATGTAAAACTCTTAAGGCATCCTATCCCAAGGATCCTAAATATGTCACAAAATGGAACAACGTTTTGAAGTGTCATTTAAATGGATTGATTTCAACACTTTCATTCATGTTGAAATCACATAGTCAAAATTTTGATACTATTGTTCCAAAACTTGCTTTAAGTCATATAATGACTTTACTACTCACACATTTTGTTGCTTTCCCTCGGGTACGATAACTGCTTGACAGTTGCATGTAGATTTATACTTCTAAAACTATGTTTAGAAGTTTTAGTTTCATATCAGAATGATATACTTCCAAATTTCGAGAAGTTACAACCACATATAATTATTAGAGCATACAAATGAAATTAATCAAGACATTCTTATGTTTGTAATCCAAACATATATGTCATGAGCTCTTATTTCCCATTTGGGAATCCACTAAACCGCAGTGATTTCTCAAATTCAATAGTTCAAACGGTAGAACCATTATTAGTTTTTACAACTTAATCCAATATGATCTTCTAAGAAACGATCATATGATTCCAGATTTAGAATACTCATATTTCCATTCATAGTCCTTTCAACTTCATGTTAAATATCTTAATATCCATCAAAACATTTATCTTGTTTTGATAAATTCCAACCAATATTAGTCGATTTAATGGAAATATCTTCTTGGAGTATAGAAGTAACATTTGATTCTAAATTTCCAAACAAGAAATCAATACATATTTCTATTGAAATCATAGACCATTATGTTCTAACCGATTCTCATATTCTTTGGATCTATCTGCTTACATTTTTCTCTTGAAAATACATATATAACCTAGTGGCTTACATCATAGAGGTATATCCACTAGATTTTGTGTGTGATTTTGCAAGATAGAATCTATTTCACTTTTAATTGCCTCTCTCCATTGAGGTATTTCATAGGAATCTTTTTCACCATTAATTCCTTTTTGAAAGTTTGAGGCTCCTTTCAACCATATAATTGTAAGAATCATCTCCAAATGATTTCTCAAATCGTGCCCTTTTACTCCATTGAGGCTAAATTTCTTCCTCCAATTCTTCTTCATGAGAAAATTTGTTATGCCCAATTATTTTGGAGCACTTATCAAAACATAAAAAGCACATTTGCATTTGTCGATTCTATTAGCATGCCTTTATAAATCTCCAACATTTTAGAGTCATATAGAGGAATACGATAAGAGCTACTATTGTTTTGTGCATAACCAATAAAGATGCAACCAACAATCTAGTGTCCAATCCTTACAACCTTGGGGTTAGGTATAAAACCTTTGTGAGACACCCCCACATTCGAATGTATTTGTAAGATGATTTTATACCCGACCATAACTTAGATGGTATTTTTTCCATTTTCTTTTGGGTACCTTATTTAAAAGGTAATTAGTTGACAACACAACTTCCCCCCACATTGAGTGTGGCAACCCAAAAGATAAGCAACAACGTGGCATTCATCATTTCATTTAAGATATGATGTTTCCTTTCGACGATGCCATTTGTTATGGTGAATAAGGTGACTTAAGCTCATGTTTAATACCATGACTTGCAAAAAATTCCTCAAATGGTGATGCATATTCACTTCCACATTCACTCTTTTTGTTGAGATGATTCTCAACCTCACTTTTGTACAATTTAAACTTGTACATCTTTACTTTTAAGTAAATTAACATATCAAAGTTGAATGCAATCGTCAATAAAAGTGATAAAGTACTTATATCACCATTATATGGATTTGACTTCATATCACACACATTTGTGTGAATTAATACAAGGGGTTTAGTTGTCCTTTCAACGAACTTGAATGATTGGTGTGTTAACTTTGACTCAACACAAGTGTTGCATATATATTTTGACTTATATGAAAGTGAGGTATGTGTTCAAGTTTGATTCACCTTCTTAACGTGTCAATATTAACATGTCCAAATCTAGCATGTCACACATTAGAAAGTTAAGCAAGTAAGCAGAAGAGTTATCCAACTCATTTATATAGGCTCATTAGCCAATATATGGAATTTAAACATTCCAACATCCTCATGGACCTTGCCTACAAACATATTTTTTTTTGTTAGTACAAACTTATTGGACTCAAACACCAAAAAAATAAAAAAATTCATGTTTGTTCAAAAACCATCCAAACACTAAGTTCTTCTATGGAACATACAACACATCATTAAGTGTTAACTCTTTTCTATGTTATACCATTTCTGGAATGTTTTAAACATCAAATTTAAGTGTTTAGAATCACAATTTCAAGGCAACTTGGACAACCTTATAATTCTTGAGTCACTCCCTCTTTAAGCACACATGGTGTGTAGCACCCATATCAATCCATCACTCAATGAAGTTAGCATCCATAGAGTTTACTTCGGAAGTCGTTCCACTTTGGATGGTGACATTTCTAAAATCATTTATACTCTAAATATAAATGTTTAGAATTCTAATTTCTGGAAAATATGTTTGCCTTTTTCTTGGACAAAACTCAACATAATTAAAATCTATATTTGAACAATTATGAAACTTGATTTCTGATGCAGAAATTCTAAAATTTGATTTCTCATTCAGAAAACTGATGTATAAATTATGATATCAGAAAATCTGATGTTTTCTTTCAACAAAACTATTTAAAATGTGATGTTTTTAAGTAAAACCAAACTGTTTTCTAATTTCCAAAGTTGTTTTACATAAAATTGAAGTCGTTTTTGACTAAACAAAGCCTTTTAGTTTTTCACAAAACAATGTAGTATGTTCAAGACTGCTTTAGCCCCACTTAAATGTGTCAACTGTCAAAAATGAAATCTAAGGCGGCGTTTGGTTCACATAATGTTTTTGAAGGAATTGGAATCTGTTGAGGAATTGAAATCTGTCTTGAATTGGAATTACATTCAATATTCTGTTTGGTTAGCAGTAAATGGAATTTGAATCCAATTTTATATTTTGTTTGGTTGGCGGAAAATGAAATTTGAATAGCGTAAAATGACAGAACTACCCTTATTGGTTTTTTCTTACTTTTACTTTATGTTATAATTATATGTAAAGATATATTATATAAATTATAAAAATAGTAAACGATGGTGGCGGCGGCCGTGATGGTGGCAGAAGCGACAGTGGTGGTGATGGTGGCAGTGTGTGGTGGTGACGAAGGTGGAAGTGGTGGTAGTAGTGGCATCACTAATGTTGATGGTAGATTCAGTAATGGTTGTGGCGGTGGGTGTTAGTGGCGGCGGTGGTGGAGGTGGATGTCGGTGGTGGCGGCGACGCTGGTGGTGGTGGTGGCAATAGAGGTGGTGGTGGTGATGATAGAGTTTGTAGTAACAACGGTAGTGGTAGGGTGGTGGTGTAGGTGGTAACGGAGGTTATAGGTGGTGGTGGTAGTGGTGGTGGTGGTGACGGTGGTGGCGGTAGTGGTGTCGGCGATGGTGATGGTGGCGGTGGTGGTGGTAATGGAAGCGGTGGTAGTGGTGGGTGGTGGTGGAAGTGGCGACAACATCAGTGGTGATGGTTAGTGGTGGTGGTGGTGGGTGGCAGAGGTGGTGGTGGTGGGTGGTAGTGGAGGTGGTGGGTAGTGGTGGCGAAGGTTGTGGTGGAGGTGGTCGCGAGTAGTGACGGAGGTTTTTCATATTTAATGTTAAAAATGAAAAGGGTAATATGGTAATCTTCAACATTCGCACTTGAAGGAATTTGAATTTCCTCGTATTTTAGATGGAATTTATTTTCCTTCAATGGAAGGAAAGTTGGACACATTTAGGAAGCCAATTCATTCTCAAAACTTGAACCAAACATAGGAAAGTGATGGAATTAAATTCCAATTCCTTCCGATTCCAACAGATTCCAGCGAACCAAACGACCCCTAAGTTTATAATCCAGTAGCACTGTCTCTTAGCTTTCCAGGGACTACTTTCACAAGTTCATACGATTTTTCTATAATTTATTATGAATTTTACAAAACTATGTATCATAGCTGCTAAAAAACTAACCAGTCAGTGAAAATCGTATTTTCACCATTGTTAGAGTTGTTTCCAGCTTTCGGCCAAAAGTAATGAAATGAAGTAGACTCATATACAAACCGTTTTTAATTGGTTTCAACAAAAAATGAGCATCCATGACAAAGTTATGATTTTTCAAAGATTGGGACATATTAGAGCATTTCACAGCAACACGTAAATTGTGTTTTTGAGTTAAGCTAGCTTCTTAACTCATTAGGTACTTAATATAATCAATACCAAAGCTGGAAAATTAGATACTTAATTACAAATACATGTCTTAATGACTTTAATGACCAAATGTGCTTCAAAATCACAAACAATCCTTTTTTTCTTATGAAAATCGTACAATATCAAAAAAAAAATGCAAGTAAAATTGTTTCCAATTTGTAGTTCGTTTCGTACAAACGAATTTGTTTTAAGATTGTAAGAATAATATTACGAAAATGTACGAAAACAAATAAGAAATAGGAAAAAGTTGAGGCATGTGTTTAACACATTGTCCTTAAAACAAATTCGTCCGCTATTGGGTGTTGGTTTCCCAGGATACAACAACTAGAAGTGGTTCTTCTAGACCGCCTGAATCCTCATTAGGCCTGGATTTTGTTAGAAAATCGGGATATAGATATACTTGGATCAGTGAGAGTTGTGAAACACTTTCAGATTAAAGCATTTTGAGGGTACACTCAAAATCTCTAATCGGATGAAACTCAATGTTTTTCTAGAAAGGAGAATGAAAATATGTTATGAAATCTGTACCCAAAATGAATCTGAAAATGATCATATAACAGAAACTAACTTCCTGTCTTAAAACTATCATATGGTAGTTACGGGAAAACAACTTCGTATAAAAAAAACGGTCATATTACCTATCATAAACCAACATAAAATCGGGTCTATAAATGGATCACAAAACTGGGTGTTTTTACCAAAATTACGGATTTCTGAGACATTTTTTATATAGTAACATAGCTCCTATAAAAAATTTCAGGGGCTCTGCCCCTTGGACCCCAGTCCCAGGGGCGCTGTCCCCGGACCCCCGTCGGTTTAGGGGCTTCGCCCCTAAATAGCAGTATACTTTCAACAATGACAAAATCAAACAAATGTGCACTCCGCACCATACTAATTTGTTCGATAGTTATCAAAGTGACATTGATCAACAAATTAATCCCATTACACTTAAATAAAAGCAGTGATAGAAAATCACCAACAAATTTTGCCTTTTAATTCAGCAAGAAAACTAAGAACATGAAATGGAGAAAAAGAGAGTTTTTGTATTTTTTATTGGTGTCCTCAAATGGTTGTATAGTAGTAGTATTTATACTACACATTATATAACCTCTCATTTAAACACCTCTATTAATCACAAAATTAATGTGTGTTAATATGTAATTAAATTATAATATTAATTACAATTTCAGTTACAAAGGAAATAAATATTTGCAAGAAAGGTCCCTGGACTTTTCTTTTCTTTCTCCCAACCATTAAACTGTTCTATTTACTTCTTCCAACACCCTTACTTTAAGGATTAATTTCTCATTCATATAAATCCATTTTGGACGTGTTAAAAAAATGGGGAAAACCCATTTTTATAAATTGGTTAACACCAATTTTCCAACAGAACTCATATACAAGGTGAGTTTATACCCCCGTATTTTCATAGTTTTTACAGTTTTAAGGGGGGGGGGGGGAATACAAGTCTAACACAAGGATTTTGTGTTACAAGCAAATGGTTTCAAAATATCTTACCAAAATGGATTTCAATTGTCATCAAATCAAATGGTTTTAAATTGTGTTTAAATGACATCAAGTCACCAAAAGTATTTCAAAATGTTAAATTCTTTAAATGATTTTATAAACTTATATTTTTCCCCAAAAATCATATATATATATATATATATATATATATATATATATATATATATATATATATATATATATATATATATATATAAGATTTAAAGGGCTTAGGACTGATAACTCGCTTTGGTTCCTTTTCCTTGTTTGGATGTGGGCTTATAGTATCGGTTATTTGTCCGAATGTCGTTTAAATTTTAGTTATATATATTTGTATATGTATATAAATATAAAACGTTATTTCATTCAGTTTCAATACCCTTTGTAACATGTCGAGCAAGGGGTTACATTCATGAACAGTTAGTATCAATTCAGAAAGTACATATAAATTATAATAGGTATAATTTATGATTCTTAGAACATTAATTCACGATTCAAGTATACTGGAGTACACCATTTTACAAGAACAAGGGTTTGATTCAAAACTAATCAAGGGTATACATCTTTCATATATATCTTAAGAATACTAATTCAGGAGCATACTATCAATCATTTATTTCAAAATGATTGGGTTTCCACATCTATTATACACGTAATGTCTATATGATATTTATGAGTCAATAGATTCAGGTTGTTTATTCATTTAAAAAACATAGTTAAAGTCCTGACATTATAAACAGAATCTTCAGTCGGGGATCGAAACAAGTGTGTATAGATCTATATTGGGATTGACAACCCCGCACTCAGACTGCTAGCTACAGCCGGGCATACACGCCTACGAGTGACAGTTGTTATCAACAGTTTTTGACGCCTTCAAAGCGTTGTTTCAGGCCATCTAGTCTCAGTATGGTTATAATAACTCATTAAAATGATATTAACAATAAGGTTAGTGTATAATTAACTAAACATGAGTACATTTTCAAAGTACCGGTTTACTAAAATACAATTTACAGTATTACATCTCAGTTTACATTAACAGCTGGTGAAGCCAGGCACACTCACTTTTACAGGTTATACAAAAGAATACAAATACAGAACATTGGTTTACAAACAGAACGGTTTTATGTGATTAAAACTACTTTCCATATACATCAGAAAATATAGGATTTTCTGGAACATTTTACATATTCAATGAACAGAAAACATACTTTCAAACATAAATACTTATGCACTCACTCAACCGTATGTTGATACTATCTTTTCAAATTACTTGTATTCTCAAGGAATCAGTAGATAGGTACTCCCCGAGCTTTTGAGAAGATGGAGTTGTTTTGAGTCATGTATTCTATCTTTTGTTATAACTATTTTTGGTGTCAATATACAATGATTGAACACATGTAAAAACTTATACTTATTAATGCAATGGTTGTTTGTACTTTGATTACTATAATGCATGTGTTGTGATACTACAAATGAAGTCATCCACCCCCAGACGTTTCCGCCGTCTGGTTTGGCGGTGTGACATGAGAGCAGTTTAAAAGGCAAGTCTGTTGCATCAACTCCTACTAGTGTTGCTGCCCCTGTCCTGGATATTGGGAAATGTAAAGGGAAGAAGAGGAAGACTCCTTGTAAGAGCTTCAAGGTCAAGCCCCATGATGGATCCTCTTCTGGGACCAAAGTTGGTTCTGCTACCCCCTCCACCAACCCTATAGAAGCAGAGTGCTTCTACTGCCACGAGAAAGGGCATTGGAAGAGAAGTTGCCCTAAGTACTTGCAGGATATCAAGGATGGGAAGATAAAGCCCACCTTCGCAAGTATTTATACTATACAATCTAATAACTCATCACATGTTATTTCTTGGGTCCTTGATACAGGATGTGGTTTTCACATTTGTTCTGATTTACAGGGTCTAAGAAGAAGTAAGGATGTGGAGCATGGGAAGATGAACCTGATCATGGGGAATAGGAAAGCATCGTCTGTCACCAGGATTGGAGTTTACTCTTTAGTGCTTAGTAGTGGGTTAGGTTTAGATTTAAATGATTGTTGCTATTCGTCAGAAATGGCGAGAAACATTATTTCTTTTCATGGTTTGTACAGACAAGGTTTTAGATTTTCGTTTAATAATGAAATTGGTTTAATTAATGCTTTCTTGAATGGTACTTTATATTTTGAAGCATTACCTTTTAATGGAGTATATGAAACTGTGAATATTGTTGATAACTTAGGAAATAATGTGTTGCATATAGATTCGTCCAATAGTTTGGACAAAGCATGCTTGTGGCATTGTCGTCTTAGACATGTCAACAAGAAACGCATAGCCCAACTCCAAAAGGATGGAGTGTTGGAGTCATTTGACCTAAAATCAGATGATATTTGTGAGTATTGTTTACTTGGAAAGATGACAAAGTCACCCTTCACTGGTACTTGTGAAAGGGGTGAGGGTTTGTTGGGTCTCATACATACTGATGTATGTGGGCCCTTCAGATCCACCACAAGGGATGCTTGTCGCTTCTATGTGACTTTTACTGATGATTATAGCAGATATGGGTATATCTACTTAATCAGGCATAAGTCAGAAACTTTTGAAAAGTTCAAAGAGTTCAAACAAGAAATGGAGAATCAGCTGGGCAGGAAAATCAAGATGCTTCGATCCGATCGAGGCGGTGAGTACCTTAGTCTTGAATTCCACGATTACATCAAGGAATGCGGAATAGTTTCGCAACTGACGCCACCTAGGACACCGAAGTTGAATGGTGTGGCTGAGAGGCGCAATCGAACCTTGTTGGACATGGTTCATTCCATGATGAGTCGTGCTTCACTACCTATCTCATTATGGGGTATGCCTTAGAGACTGCCGCCCATATCCTTAACCTAGTCCCCACCAAGAAGGTTGCCAAAACACCTCACAAGATGTGGACATGGAAAGATCCCTCGTTGGCACACATCAAGGTTTGGGGTTGTTTGGATTTCGTAAGACGAGAGACTCACAACAAGCTCGAACCTCGTAGTGAGCGGTGTATTTTCATCGGCTACCCACAGAAGTCCTTTGTGATGGGTTTTGAGCATTCTAACACTTCCTAAGTGTACATGCAACCCTAATAACCTTGAATCTATGTTTTCTCTATATACATGCAAATTTCTTTTTCAAGGTTATTTCCTAACTAGCATGGCATGGGGATTACATAAAACATAAAAACTAGTAGAAATACATACCTTGTTGTTGCTTGGATTCCTTCAAGACTTTGTGAGCCTAGCACCCCAAATGTTGTGCCTCAAATGCTTCACACAACACAACAAGACTTGGAATAACTTGAGAGAATACTTCTAGCACTCAAAATCGGTTATGCCCTCTCTAGTAACACTAGGTCCACTAGGTCCACTTTTTACTAGCCATAGGGTTCCTTTTATAGTGTTGTCACAATTAGGGTTTACACATGAATGCCCTTAATTGTCATGACTCTTGATTTCCCATGACCCATGGATTTGTAACTCCCATGGACTATCCATGGAGCTCCATTTGGTTACATCCATAACCCATAAACCATGGATCATTAATCCACCATAAAAGAATTGATGATTGTCATAATCAACCCTATATATTTAATTAGTCTCACTTTGATCACCAAATTAATCCTAGATTAATACTTGATCAATACTAATTAAATAATACTATTATTAATATATTAGAACTTATAATATATTAATAATCATAAGTGCCTTATTCTCTCATTTAGTCTATCCAAGTATTGCAATGCCATGCAACCCAAATGGACCATGCCGGGTCGGGTCAAGTACATACCAAATAAAGTTATGGACTTAGACACTATATCCAACAGTCTCCCACTTGGATAAGTCTAATAACTATATTTGCAAATATGACTTCAAAATCCGACTAGCAATCGTAGCTCTTTCAAAGTCTCTCGGAACTGAGATGATGATGATACGCCATTTAAGATAAGTGATCATATAATCCTCTGTTCTCATGATATCAGCCGGACAAACACATGGAACATGGTCTTACTTATTGTCCAGCATTTGTTTCTCGATCTCTGATTTGTTTCGACATAGAACTAAATTGAACACATCAATTAGGTTCTGACCGGGCCTGGTACATAGGTCAAAACCAAATCATCGAGGGGCCCAGATATCGCTTCTATTTCTAGAAGGAACAGATAAACTTCGACTGATATGCTTGTACTAACTACTTGTTGAATTATTCACAAAGGCACGTTTTATGACATCGAGTTACCAATGCGTTTTCGTACAATCAATGAATAACCAACTCATAGTCAACAACTCATATCTCTAGGTTTGAAGATTTATATGATATTACCGTCTCACGATCACTCGAGATAAATTCCATGAAGTGATGCAAGTGAGCGTGGGTTGGATCCAATACTCAGCCCTTATGAGTACTCATGAATGTTGTAGCAACCATTGCATTGTCCAAAGCACTTTTAGACAAATCATACAAGCCAAATTCATGACAGTCTTAAATCAATACTTACTTCCAAAGTTTGACTGACTGTGGATGGTTTGAATAATAACATAATTATTCTGGAAGTAAAAACATGCAAAATTGAAACATAGTAAACAATAAACACAAGATAGTAACACCTTACTCATAAATAAATAACAACTTTTATTTATCATCAAATGTCAATTACATTTTACAAGTTTCAGGAATCTAATTATTGAAACTAATATCATCCTTCAGCCCAATGCGCCTTGCATGCTGTACATGCTTAACCCTGCTCAGTCCCTTCGTGAGGGGATCTGCCGGGTTCTCATCTGATGATACCCTCTTAGCCACGAGGAGTCCTTCTTCTATTCGATGTCTGATGAAATGGTATTTTCTGTCAATGTGTCTAGATCTCCCGTGATCTCTCGGTTCCTTAGCCAAAGCAACCGCACTTTCATTGTCACAAAAAATTTCCATTGGCTCCTTTATAGCTGGTACAACTCCAAGGTCTCCGATGAAGTTCTTTAGCCATATCGCCTCCTTAGCTGCTTCACTTGCTGCTATGTACTCTGATTCACAAGTAGAATCAGCTACTGTCTCCTGCTTGGAACTTTTCCAAGTAATTGCCCCTCCATTTAGGATAAAGACCCAGCCTGACTGAGAGCGGAAATTATCCCTATCAGTCTGGAAGCTAGCATCGCTATATCCTTCCACTCTCAAGTCATCACTGCCTCCGAGGGTAAGGACCCAATCCTTAGTCCTCTGCAGATACTTGAGAATGTTCTTTACCGCTGTCCAGTGTACCTTGCCAGGGTTCCCTTGATATCTACTGACCATGCTCAAAGCAAAGGCCACATCAGGGCGAGTACAAGTCATAGTATACATGATCGAGCCCACAGCGGAAGCATATGGTAGATGACTCATTTCAGCCATCTCAGCCTCTGTACTCGGACTCTGAGTCTTACTCAGCTTGGCATTATTCTGGATTGGTAATTCTCCTTTCTTGGAATCTTGCATACTGAACCTCTTCAGTACCTTATCCACATAAGTACTTTGACTAAGTCCAATTAGTCTCTTACTCCTATCTCTCAATATCCTTATCCCTAGGATATAGGCAGCTTCCCCAAGGTCCTTCATAGCGAAACACTTCCCAAGCCAGGACTTAACCTCCTGCAAGGTTGGGACGTCGTTTCCTATGAGAAGTATGTCATCCACATACAACACCAAGAAGCTAACTATGCTCCCACTAGCCCTGACATACACACAAGACTCATCCTCACTCCTAGAAAAGTCAAACTCTTTGACTTTCTCATCAAAGCAAAGATTCCATCTGCGAGATGCTTGTTTCAATCCATAAATGGATTTATCAAGCTTACACACTCTATTAGGGTATCTTGTATCGACAAAACCCTCTGGTTGAGCCATGTAAACATCCTCAGCCAACTTTCCATTAAGGAAAGCGGTTTTGACATCCATTTGCCATATTTCATAATCATGAAATGTAGCTATGGCTAACAATACTCTAATAGACTTAATCTTAGCTACTGGTGAGAAGGTCTCATCATAGTCAACTCCCAGAGTTTGAGTAAAGCCCTTCGCAACCAGTCGCGCTTTATAAGTGTGTACCTTCCCATCCATGTCGGTCTTCTTCTTGAAGATCCATTTGCACCCAACTGTCTTACGACCTGGTACATTGTCAACCAAGTTCCAAACTTGATTGTCATACATGGACTGAATCTCGCTGTCCATAGCCTCCTTCCATTTAGCAGACTCAGGGCCTGCCATGGCTTCCCTGTAATTATTAGGTTCATCCAAATCTATTAGTGTACTATCACTAATAAATGTATCACCTTCAGTGGTGATGTGATAACCATAATAAAAATCAGGTGTGTTCCTCACCCTAGTGGAACGTCTTGGAGGTACAGACTCATCTATAGGATCAACAGGAGTTTCCTCCTCAGGTTGGTCGATAGCATTTGAGGTTCCTTCACCACTTGACTCTTGAAGCTCTTCAAGGTCAATTTGCCTCCCACTGTCCCCTTGGCTTATGAATTCTCTCTCACGAAAGACTCCTCTTCTTGCCACAAAAACCACATTATCACTGGGTCTGTAGAAGAGGTAACCAAAGGATCTATGTGGGTAGCCGATGAAAATACACCTCTCACTTCGAGGTTCAAGCTTATCATGAGTCTCACGCCTCACGAAAGCTTCACAACCCCAAATCTTGATGTGGTCCAAATTGGGAACTTTCCCAGTACACATCTCGTGAGGTGTTTTGGCAACCTTTTTAGTAGGGACTAGATTAAGGATATGAGCGGCAGTCTCTAAGGCATACCCACAGAAAGAGATTGGTAACGAAGCTCGACTCATCATGGAACGAACCATATCCAACAAGGTTCGATTGCGCCTCTCAGCTACACCATTCAACTGTGGTGTTCTGGGAGGTGTTAATTGTGAGACAATCCCACATTCCTTAAGATAGTCAAGGAACTCAATGCTAATATACTCTCCTCCCCGATCGGATCGGAGCATCTTGATGTTCCTGTCCAATTGATTCTCCACTTCCTGTTTAAACTCTTTGAACTTTTCAAAGGTTTCTGACTTATGCTTGATTAAGTAAATATATCCATATCTACTGTAATCATCAGTAAAAGTCACATAATAGCGATTAGCATCCCTTGTAGCAACTCTGAAGGGCCCACACACATCCGTGTGTACAAGGTCCAACAAACCTTCACCCCTATCACAAGTACCTGTGAAGGGTGACTTTGTCATTTTTCCAAGTAAACAAGACTCGCAACTATCATCTGACTTGAGGTCAAATGATTCCAAGACTCCAGCCTTTTGGAGTTGGCCTATGCGCTTCTTGTTAACATGTCCAAGACGACAATGCCACAAGGATGCTTTATCCAAGCTATCTGAAGAATCAATATACAACACATTATTTCCTAGATTGTCTACAACATTCACGGCTTCATATACACCATCACAAGGTAATGCTTTAAAGTAAAATACATCATTATAATAAACATTAATAGCACCATTTTTATTATCAAATGAAAATGTAAAACCTTGTTTGTACAAGCCATGAAAGGAAATAATATTTCTCGCCATTTCGGGCGAGTAACAACACTTGTTCAAATCTAACATTAACCCATTATTAAGCAATAAAGAATAAACTCCTATTTTGGTAACAGGTGATGCTTTCCTGTTGCCCATGACTAAGTTTATCTTCCCGTGCTCCACTTGCTCACTTCTTCTTAGTGCCTGCAAATCAGTACAGATGTGAATACCACAACCTGTATCAAGCACCCAAGAATTAGCATTGGATGGGTTATTAGACAATATTGTGTAAATACCTGCATGGGTGGGTTTAACCTTCCCATCCTTTAGATCTTGCAGATATTTGGGGCAGCTTCGCTTGAAGTGTCCCTTATCCTGGCAATAGAAGCACTGTGCTTCCTTTGGGTTTGAAGAAGGAGTAATGGGACTTTTCTTTGTCCCACTTGAAGAGGAACCATCAAGAGTCTTACCCTTGGTACCCTTCGAAGGGCTTTTCCTCTTCTTACCCTTTCTCTGCCCAATAGCCAGAACAGGGGCTGTTGAAGGAGTAGAAGTAGCAACCGCTTTACCCTTAAGGCCATTTTCAGCTGTCCTTAAGAGTCCTTGAAGTTTGCTAAGTGTGACTTCCTCCTTGTTCATATGATAAGTCATACGAAACTGATCATAACTTGGAGGTAAGGAATGGAGAATGATGTCAATCGCCATTTCCTTAGGAAAGTCAACATTTAGCTTCAGCAACCGGTCAACGAACCTTTGCATCTTCTGCAAGTGACCGGTGATGGGTTCACCATCCTTCATCCTTGCGGTTATCATGGAGGAGATGATTTCATACCTCTCCTGACGCGCGCTCTGATGGTACCTTTCCATCAGATCCAGGTGCATCTCATAGGGGTAGAAATCTTCATAGGATTTTTGAAGTTCATGAGTCATGGTGGCCATCATGATGCATGCTACTTTAGTAGCATCCTTTTCATGTGCAACAAACTCCGCAAACTCTTCAGGAGTAGCAGTGGCTTCACTCACAACCTTAAGCTCCCTATCGAGGACATATTCTTTGTCCTCATAGCGGGTAATCATTCTGATGTTTCTGATCCACTCATTGAAATTGGATCCATCAAAGATGACCTTACCACACAAGTTCATAAGGGAAAAGGAGCCTGTTGGGTTTGAGCCAGAAGCATTGTTGGAAGACATCTGAAAGGAAATAAAGACAAGTTTCATTAGATTAGGAATCCTTAATAATTCACCCAAATGAAATATCAAGGCTAGGATCCAACAAACTATTTATAGTTGGAAGAGGGATGCCGTAATCCATACTATAAAATATTTGAAGGTAGGTAAATGACGATTTACCAATTTCCACCATAAGAACGAAATATTTTATTATTAGGTTTTATTGGTTTTGAAACTCCTAGATCTTTTGAGATACATTGAACTTTTCAATGGCATGTTTGAATCTCGATTGTGCCCTCTCAAGTTTGTGACTGGGATGCCGAGGATCACAAACAAGGTGTGAATAACCATACAAATTGACTTGGTACCCTCAACAATATTACCTAATCGATGTGCCGGTTAACCACACACGCTCCACCGATCTATAATAAGGTCAAGTTACCCTTTGCCACTCTTACTAGTCCATGTTAGTGTGCCGGTTAACCACACACGCTCCACTAACGACTTGGTAAGGTACAAAGTGTAATTTTATGGGCTAGCACCAATTTCACATTTTCCTAAAGTAACTAAGATTGGGAATTTATAATGTATAGTTACTTTATAATTCATTATACTTTTAACGAGTATTTAAAGTCGTATCCTACCCGTTCGGCTAACGACCCTCCACCGATCAAGGAAGCTGTGGGTGAGAGTGGACACCCATTAAGTCACCATTTTATAGGCAACAACCTTATACCCCCCTTATAGACCGGCTTCGTGAATGAGGCCTACTAACGGTAAGAATGACATATTCCTATACATATCTATATAATAAAATTATAATAATAGTATAAGTGTTGATTTTTAAACTTTTTAAAAATCTAAGGTTTAATTTGGAATAAAAGTACTAAAGTGTAAGACTTTTCAAATTCCAAAACTTGAGGGCAAGATTTGAAACTATTCCAAGTCTTTTCAATTTGTAACTTATGAGTTTTAATGGTTCATAAAAATGAAGACTCTTCATTTTATGAAACCTCTTTAGTTCTTTAATCATAATTAAAAGAAGTGACTCTTGGTTATCCATAACTTGAGGACAAGTTATGGACACCATCATAGCCATTAAGATCATGAATTAAACACACATGGTGGTTACACATAATTCCTATGATCTTCTAAAAACTCATAAGAACACAAATTCATGTCAAGCAATTTCAAGAAATCATATAAACATATACAATACTTGAAAATTGATAAAAGTCATGTAAAATGGGTTAACATAATCATTATCATTTTGAAAAACAGATTTTACAAGTCCAAAACAGATTGGGATAATGATCTTAATCCATTTCCAGCAACAAAACTCGAAAAAACTGCCCAGCACGCTCCTACTCGCCGAGTGCACTATTCTACTCGGCGAGTAGAATGAATTTGTTCATGGACTCGGCGAGTCCTCCCCATGGACTCGGCGAGTCCAGTCGTCAGAATGCAGAATTTTCGATTTTTAAGCAGTTTTGCATCAAGTATACAGAAAACAATCCTAGGCTCTGATACCACTGATGGGTTTTGAGCATTCTAACACTTCCTAAGTGTACATGCAACTCTAATAACCTTGAATCTATGTTTTCTCTATATACATGCAAATTTCTTTTTCAAGGTTATTTCCTAACTAGCATGGCATGGGGATTACATAAAACATAAAAACTAGTAGAAATACATACCTTGTTGTTGCTTGGATTCCTTCAAGACTTTGTGAGCCTAGCACCCCAAATGTTGTGCCTCAAATGCTTCACACAACACAACAAGACTTGGAATAACTTGAGAGAATACTTCTAGCACTCAAAATCGGTTATGCCCTCTCTAGTAACACTAGGTCCACTAGGTCCACTTTTTACTAGCCATAGGGTTCCTTTTATAGTGTTATCACAATTAGGGTTTACACATGAATGCCCTTAATTGTCATGACTCTTGATTTCCCATGACCCATGGATTTGTAACTCCCATGGACTATCCATGGAGCTCCATTTGGTTACATCCATAACCCATAAACCATGGATCATTAATCCACCATAAAAGAATTGATGATTGTCATAATCAACCCTATATATTTAATTAGTCTCACTTTGATCACCAAATTAATCCTAGATTAATACTTGATCAATACTAATTAAATAATACTATTATTAATATATTAGAACTTATAATATATTAATAATCATAAGTGCCTTATTCTCTCATTTAGTCTATCCAAGTATTGCAATGCCATGCAACCCAAATGGACCATGCCGGGTCGGGTCAAGTACATACCAAATAAAGTTATGGACTTAGACACTATATCCAACACTTTGGATATCTCATTATAGACCGAGTGTCAATGTTGTCTTCATTGCGAGGAGAGGAGTCTTTCGCGAGAGAGAGCTCATATGCCAAGAGGACAGTGGGAGGCAAGTTGATCTTGAAGAGCTTCAAGAGTCAAGCGATGAAGGAACCTCCAACACTAGCGATCAACCTGAGGAGGAAACTCCTGTTGAGCCTGTTGACGAGTCCTTACCTCCTAGACATTTCAGTAGAGTTAGTCATCCACCTGAGTTTTATGGATTCCATATTACTACTGAGGGTGATACATTTATTAGTGATAGTACACTAGTAAATTTGGATGAACCTAACAGCTGCAAGGAAGCCATGGCAGGCCCGGAGTCTGCGAAGTGGAAAAAGGCGATGGACAGCGAGATTCAGTCCATGTATGACAACCAAGTTTGGAACTTGGTTGACAATGTACCAGGTCGTAAGACGGTCGGGTGCAAGTGGATCTTCAAGAAGAAGACTGACATGGATGGGAAAGTGCATACGTATAAGGCGCGATTGGTTACGAAGGGCTTTACTAAAACTCCTGGAGTTGACTATGATGAGACCTTCTCACCAGTTGCGAAGATAAAGTCTATTAGGGTGCTGCTAGCCATAGCTGCGTTTCATGACTATGAAATATGGCAGATGGATGTAAAAACCGCTTTCCTTAATGGAAAGTTGGCTGAGGATGTTTACATGAGTCAGCCAGATGGTTTTGTCAATGCGAAACATCCTAATAGAGTGTGCAAGCTTGAGAAATCCATTTATGGATTGAAACAAGCATCTCGCAGATGGAATCTTTATTTCGATGAGAAAGTCAAAGAGTTTGGCTTTGCGAGGAGCGAGGATGAGTCATGCGTATATGTCAAAGCTAGTGGGAGCATAGTTAGTTTTCTCGTGTTGTATGTGGACGACATACTACTCATAGGAAACGACATCCCAACCTTGCAGGAGGTTAAGTCCTGGCTTGGGAAGTGGTTCGCTATGAAGGACCTCAGAGAAGCTGCCTATATTCTGGGGATAAGGATAATGAGAAACTGGAGTAAGAGACTAATAGGACTTACTCAAAATACTCACTTGGATAAAGTGTTGAAACGTTTATGCATGGAGAACTCCAAGAAGGGGGAGTTACCGATCCAAAGCAATACCAAACTGAGTAAGACTCAGAGCCCGAGTACAGAGACTGAGATAGCAGAGATGAGTCGAGTACCTTACGCTTCCGATGTTGGCTCAATCATGTATGCTATGACTTGTACTCGCCCTGATGTGACCTTCGCTTTGAGCATGGTCAGCAGATATCAAGGGAACCCTGGTAGAGCCCATTGGACCGTAGTCAGTAATATTCTTAAGTACCTACGAAGGACCAAGGAATGGTTTCTTATCCTCGGTGGGAGTGATGACTTAAGAGTACGAGGGTACAGTGACGCCAGTTTTCAGACAGACCGAGATAATTACCGATCTCAGTCAGGCTGGGTCTTTACTCTTAATGGAGGGACAGTGACTTGGAAAAGTTCCAAACATGAAACTGTGGCTGATTCAATGTGCGAATCAGAGTACATTGCAGCAAGTGAAGCGTCAGAGGAGACAATATGGCTAAAGAACTTCATCGGAGACCTTGGAGTTGTACCTGCCATAAAGGAGCCTATGGAGATTTTCTGCGATAACGAAGGTGCGGTTGCCTTGACCAAGGAACCGAGGGATCATGGCAGATCCAGACATATCGACAGGAAATATCACTTTATTAGATATCGCGTAGAAGAGGGACTCCTCGTAGTGAATAGGGTATCGTCAGAGGATAACCCAGCAAATTCCCTTACGAAGGGACTGAGTAGGGTCAAGCACTTGCAGCATGCTAGGAGCATTGGGCTGAAGGACGATATTAGTTTTTGTGATTAGATAGCTTTTAGAAACTTGTAATAGATAAATTTTAATTAACTTTTGATGATTAAATAAAAGGTGTTTTATTTATAAGTAAAGTTACTGTCTTGTGTTAATTATTTACTATTGTTTCACTTTGTATGGTTTGACTTCCCGAATAATAAGATTATTCGAACCATCCACAGTCGATCATACATTGGAAGTAGGTATGAAAGAAGACTGTCATGAATTGGCTTGTAGACTGTCTAAAGTGTTTGGACATAGAAAAAGATTGCTTCAACGTTCATGAGTGCATATGAAATAAGATTTGAGTTTTGGATTAAACACGTGCTTACCTGAATCACTTCATGGAATTTAATCACGAGTGATTGTAAGACGATAATATCATATAGTCTTTAAACCTAGATATATGAGTTGTTGTTTGCGAGTTGGTTGTGCATTGATAATGCGTAAACGCATCAGTAACTTGATGTTATAAAACATATTGTTGTGTACGATTTGATAAGCAAATAATACAAGCATATGAGTCGAAGTTTATCTGTTCCTTTTATCCCACAAGGATATAAGCGATATCTTGGGCCCCTCGATGATTTGGTTTGACTTATGTGTCGGGCCCGGTCAGGACTAAGTTGATGTGTTCAATTAAGTTCTATGTCGAACAAATCAGAGACCGAGAAACAAACTATTGGACAATAAATATGACTATGTTCCATGTGACTATCTGCATGATATCTTGAGAACGGAGAACTATACGATCCCTTATCTATAGGACGTGTCATTTAACTGGGTCAGAGTTGACAGAGGCTTTTGAGAGCTACGATTGCTGATCGGATTCTGAAGTCATACTTGCAATTATAGTTATTAGACTCATCCAAGTGGGAGACTGTTGGATTAGGTGTCTAAGCCCATAACTATATTTGGTATGTACTTGACCCAATTATGAGCATGGTCCTTTTGGGTTGCCTTCACCAGAGCAACTTGACTGGATGATTAGTGGAGAGAGAGGATAATTGTAACACTCCGTTTGAAGTTAAATAAAATGAGTAATTAAATAATAAATTTGAAAACCCCGAGATGTATAACTTATTTTATTGTATCTCTAAATCCATAATATTTTAGCAAGGTGTTGGTTTCGAGGAGTTAAAAGTCATAACTTTTGAATATTTGGGGTTAAAACGTAAATTCTGGATTAGTTGTAAGGAATTATGAAGGTTCAGGGCTATTTAGTAAATTATGGGTTTAATATGAAAGAATTTATGAAGACAATGGTTGCATGGTAATTATTAGGACTTTAACTGAATAGATTTTGGAGGACAAGGGGTTGAATGGTAACTTATGGACTTATTTCGAAAAGATTATGAGTGGGAAGGACTGGAAGTGTCAATTTTGTAAGGAGTTGTATGGGACACGGGATTAACTGATGCATTCTTATCCCTCTCGTTACATAACCAAACCCTAACCCTATTTCACTATTCCCAACCGCCACCTTACCATTCCATATCCTCCAGCCGCCACCCACCCTTATGCCTCCCTCACCGGCACAACACCTCCGACAGCCGCCGCAACATCTTAGCCCACCGATGTTGTGACATCCCCTAATTTCTCGGCCAGAAAAGACCGATTTAATTTATGCTTTTAAAATAAAGTCTGGGAAATCCTTTTAAAAGATGTTGCGGAATTGGTCCCCAAAACAAAACATGATAAAAATTTATCAAAACCTTTCTTTAAGAAAGTATCTATTTTCCTTTTATATCAAAACCTCGGGATGTCATGTTCCGATACATATCAAAAGCATAAACAAGACATTATAAGCCTTACAACAGTTATTTACAACTACTGGCCTATAATCCAAAAATGTCTCATCATCATCCGACTATGCTCGGGGTCCAGTACCTGTAAGATAAAAAGCTGAGTGGGTCAGGCTTGGGAGCCTGGTGAGCATATAGGGTTTTCAACCCACAATAAATAAATTTATTAATTTCATCAGACAACAATAACCCGATTACACATTCCCGTTATCCTCACCTTACGTCCCTAAAACATCTATCACAAGGGACCTAGTCTAAGGATTTTCATCGGGGCAACACTGCTTTGGGGGTTTCCCAGCAATTTATGTCAAATAAGGTGTAACACTCGTGTTTCTAGCCTAGGCATTAATATTAAGGTGATAGTCTAGGTTAACCGTTGTAACTCGTTTTGAAGAAATGAAAAAGGAATTATGTGAATTCTATGTGTTTTATGTGTTTTATGCTTAATTACTAGGATTTAATTAATTAAGAATAAAAATGGGCGTCAAAAATAAATTTTAGATAAATTCGATATCTATTAAGAAAGTTGTAGTGGTCGTGACAAGGATTACGGATATATAAAGAATGCCGAAATCCGAGTTATAACGAAGAAGTTATGACCTGTCGAAGTTTCATGACAAAACCGGCTCGGTGCTGAATGTCGTAAAAAGTGAGTTTCTGATAAACTACTTTTTAGTCTTAGTGATCTAAACGAAACTCGTAGTGTTCGTTAAACCGAGAGTAGGTATAAAAAGAACACCCAAATTTGACTTCGTATGAGGAAGTTATGATTTTTCGAAGTTTCGGCTTAGCAGTAGACATCTAAAAACTCGAATTTTAGATCGAGTGATTTTTAGCCGACACAACCTAAACGAGAATCGAAGGTCTCGTAAATAGTAGCACAACGGTAAAAAGTCTGACGAAAACGGACGTCGGATGAAGAAGTTACAAATTTTTAACGGATTTCCTATCCCGGTCTGTTAAAAATAATAATATAAAAATTAAAGTCAACATTAGCCGACGAAGTCTAAACAAAAGTTGTAGAGCGTAATTTTACCTACGCGTGCATATAAAGAACGTCAAAAACGGAGCTCGTATGCGAAAGTTATGGATTTTAGAAGTTTTTGCACAAAAATCGAGAAAAATCGCATAGTCACGTTTTTGCCACGTCACCCTCGCTTAGAACGTGCCACGTGTCCGAAATTGGTGAGTCATGCGAGCCACGTGTCCGAGCTGCTGAGTCATCCGAGCTCCTGACCTGATCCGAAGTGGTCCAGTAGAGATGCGACACGTACCCTCTTAGCACATGGCCGAACCCTCGCAAGGCTGCCACGGATGCCCTACTTCGGACCTAGCCTTCGGTCCAATCACAAGAAGCCAGCAGCCCCTTCGCACATACAGCCCTCGTGCGAGCCATCCCTTGCGAGCTTCGGATATGCGACACCTGGAGGCTTCTCAGCCGTTGGATCAGGAGGCTCGCCCCTATAAATAGGAGGGTGTGAGACCTCCCGGGTATACTTTGAAAATTTGTCATTTTTAGCCCTTTTTTCAATATTTCTTTCATTTCAAGTTCCCTCGAAGCCCCGGTATCAATTATAACCCCCGGAATACGCCACGAAGTGTCCGAGAAGCCCGGAAAATTTATCTTTTCGGTTTCGAAGTCCGACCCTTTGCAGAGCCCGGTTTCTCAATAAAACTCCCGGTTTTATTAGAACGATCGTTTTAGGAAACAAATTGCTGCCCGATTTTCATTAAATCAGGTGAGTGTGTAGTTACTTTCACCTTACACATAGATATGAAGTATTTTATATAAAATATGTGCTGTGTGAATATTTATTGTTTGTTTATTTGAGTTGGATGTTTTTATCTACAAAAATGTTGGGTAAAACATGGGTAGATGAAATAATGGGTGTGTGATGAAAGGTGAGTTGGATAAAGGAGATGATCAGTAATATTGATCATAAGTTGAGGGTGAGTGGTGAAAGGAGATCATAAGTTGAGGGTGAGTGGTGAAATATGAGAAAAGCCCTTACCCAAACGGTGACCCCCGTCATTCAACAGAGTATGGATGACAACCATGGACTATTCTAGATGGTCTGTGGAACACTAGCAGGCTTGCAACCTGTAGGTGGGTGAACTATATGTTCATAAGGTGTACTCTAAAAACCCATTGACATGTATGACAGGGGTGAATACTGTCAATAATACTGTCAATAAATAAGAGCTATGAATTTAGCCCCTATTGTATAAACCATGGTGATGGTGTGACCTTGTGCCTATTCCTTAGGATGAATCCTTAGGAAGGAGTGATAGTTGAATCTTAGGGTAAACCCTTAAGAAATTAATAAGATAATGGGGTTGGGGTAATTTGTTTGATTGATTGATGTTTAAGTGCAATAAATTTATTTATTGTGGGTTGAAAACCCTATATGCTCACCAGGCTTCCAAGCCTGACCCACTCAGCTTTTTATGATTACAGGTAGTGGACCCCGAGCATAGTCGGATGATGATGATGAGTGATTTATGGATTATAGGTCAGTAGTTATAAATAACTGTTGTAAGGCTTATAATGTCTTGTTTATGCTTTTGATCTGTATCGGAACATGACATCCCGAGGTTTTAATATAAAAGGAAATTATATATTTCTTAAAGAAAGGTTTTGACAAACTTTTATCATGTTTTGTTTTTGGGGACCAATTCCGCAACATCTTTTAAAAAGATTCTCTGATTTTATTTTAAAAAGCATAAATTAAATCGGTCTTTTCTGGCCGAGAAATTAGGGGATGTCACAGTTGGTATCAGAGCATTAGTTTAAGCGAACTAAGAAATTGTAGGATTTCTAGACTTAAACTTAGAATGCTAAGTGATGATTGTGAGATGAGTGTCTACCATAATTTAGACACGAGCACTAGTTTATTTTAGGAAAGATGCCTAAAATGCTTTTATGTGCTAAATGCTATATGTTTTCCATATATGTCATTATTTGTTCGGATCTATGGTCTGTTGCCGACCGGATCTAGAAACCTTATGTGTGTAGGATTCTAAACGTATGACTACGATATTAGAACTAACATATAAACGTTTAGGAGTAATAACGAAGAATTAACGACTATCGAAAATAAAGATCTAAATTCACCTACGATTGGTGTATAGATCGAAATGGCGAGTACTCAAAGTGGATTCGGAAACGATAATCCACAGCCTGAGCCAATCACGATGGCTGGGGTGCAGGCAATAGTGCGTACGATGTTGGATCAACAGATGGAAGAAACAAAACGTTTACTTCAACAAAGTAAGGATGAACTTACTGCGCCAGTACGTCAGGCACTTACTTTGGAGGCAGCCATCTGGGCTGCCAAGTCTGTTGAAGATATGATTAAGGGGAGAGCCGCCAGCAAGGTTGAAGTTGGCGAGAAAAGAAAGTTTGAAAGGACTTCAGGGTCCAACGAGAAAAGAAAATTCTCGAAGTATGGAGGAGGAGAAGGCGAAGCAAAATGGTGCGAGAAGTGCAAAAAGAAGCACTTCGGGAAATGTAGCGAAGAGGTGACCTGCTACAAGTGTGGAAAGACTGAGCATTATGCCAATGAGTGTCCGTCCAACAAGAGGATGTGATATCGATGTAACGAGGAAGGGCACATTTCGAAAGACTGCCCAAAGAAGAAAGAGGCAGCAATGCCCAATGTTCAACCAAAACCAAAACCAAAGGTATACCAAATGATCCTTAATGAAGCAGATGGAGATATAAGGGATCAGGAGTAAGGACCTTATATTCCCAAAACTAAGACATAAAGTAACAATGCAGTTAGTAAATTGTAGTGCAACCTATTAGAGGCGTAGTATAGGGTAAACTTGAACCTCTGAGTAATCGTTTCAAGGAAATAATATAAACCCTGGTTTTGTCATCCGATGAATGGAATGGTTGGTGTAATTCTTGAAGTTGTCCCATCGTCTGGAATTTCCATCACCAACCAAGTTGAAGTAGAATTGATGACTGAAGATACGCATGGAAGAAGTCCTAGTAGAGTCTAGGAAAATTTTATGATTAATTGGACACATTCGTATGTGTTAAATTGTTTTGTGATTTTAGGACTTGGGGACTGCGAGACCGTACTTGGGACGAGTATGAGCAGGTGTGAATAGTAGTAGAGATCTATACTACTGGAAGCACAGGACTCACACTTGGATCAGGGAAAGTCACAAGGTTACCAAGGAACTCGTAATTGATTCCGTCTTATTCTAGTCTGTCGTTACCATCGTTCCGGTAATGACTAAGAAGATGATTGTTATTCTGACCCTAGTGGTCATATCAAATTGAGTCTGACTAAGGTGAGTTTATTATGTGGTTAAGAGAACCAAGTTCGATGTAGCATTTGACTTAAGCCAGAAGATTGAAGTGAAAGATGATCAAAGCGATCAATAGAAGTATCACACTCATTGTTAAAGAAGTTGGTAGTTAGAAATGATACATGTTTAACTGTGATTGTATCATATTAGAACATGAAGGAAGGTATAGTTTGCTCCGAAATTTGTCCCTAGGAGATCTGAGTCTAAGTAGTGCAATATACAATGAGAGATCATTAGAACATGACCCATCGGTCTGTTACAATAAACGAAGGAAAATACTTATTCTAAGAAGAAGAAGGAGTCCTCAATAAGGATTTATTTTGTAACTCGAAGGTTACGATTGAAAGTCCTATGGAGATCTGAAGCTTTTTAGGATTAGCTGGATATTATCGCTGATTTATCCAAGGCTTTTCTTCGATCGCGACTCCATTGACAGCTTTGACCCACAAAGGAGCTGTCTATACTTGGAATAAGAAGCATAGGAAGCTTTGAGAAGTTAAAGAAGAAGTTGTGTGAAGCACCGATTCTTTCGTTACCTGAAGGAGTTGATGACTTCACATTTTATAGTAATGCCTCTGGAGTTGGGTTAGGTTGTGTTCTGACCCAAAGGAATAAAGTGATAGCGTATGCATCGAGGCAATTGAAAGAACATGAAAAGAACTACCCCACTCATGGTCTGGAGTTGGCAGCGGTAGTATTCGCCTTAAAGGTATGGAGAAGGAATTGAACATGAGGCAACGACGCTGGCTAGAGTTACTCAAGGACTACGACTGTGAGATACTTTACCACCCTGGTAAAGCAAATGTTGTTGCTAATGCTCTCAGTCGGAAGGTAAATCTTGAAAAGAAAAGGCCAAGAGCGTTGAGAATTGAATTTGTCTCGACAATTGTGAAAGCTCAAGAGGAAGCTTTAGAGAGAAATGACTGAAAGGATGAACGTTTGGGAAAAACGTTGGTGTTTGATACAAACGGTAAAGGACTGAAGGTATTCAAAGATAGGATTTGGGACCGAAAGGGGGAACGTCCGTTTTCGTCTGTCTTTTTACCGTTCTACTACTATTGACGAGACCTTAGATTCTCGTTTAGGTTGTGTCGGCTAAAAATCACTCGATCTAAAATTCGAGTTTTTAGCTATCTACTGCTAAGCTGAAACTTAGAAAAATCATAACTTCCTCATACGAAGTCAAATTTGGGCGTTCTTTTTATGTATACTCTCGGTTTAACGAACACTACGACTTTCGTTTAGATCACTAAGGCTAAAAAGTAGTTTATCAAAAACTCACTTTTTACGTCGTTCGGCACCGTGTCGGTTTTGTCGCGAAACTTCGACAGGTCATAACTTCTTCGTTATAACTCGGATTTCGGTATTCTTTATATATCCGGAACCCTTGTCACGACCACTACAACTTTCTTAATAGATATCGGCTTTATCTAATATTTATTTTCGACGCTCATTTTTATTCTTAATTAATTAAATCCTAATAATTAAGCATAAAACACATAATTCACATAATATTCACATAATTCCTTTTCATTTCTTCAAAATGAGTTACAAAGGTTAACCTAGACTATTATGTCAATATTAATGCCTAGCCTAGAAACACGGGCGTTACAATTCTCTCCCCCTTAGGATGATTCCGTACACGGAATTACACATCAGCAAACAAATGCGGGTAGCGACTCATCATGTTACTCTCCGTTTCCCAGGTGAGATTTGGCCCATTCGTATGTTTCCATCGCACAAGCACTAAATCGACCATCTTGAGTCGGAACTTCTTAGTCTTACGGTCAACGATTGCCTCTGGTTTTTCAATTAACATCTTGTTTTCATCCAACCTTAATTCAGAAATCGAAATTATGTCGGGCACATCTCCCGTGAACTTTCTCAAATAACACACATGAAAGGTATTATGAATACCCTCTAGTTCTTCCGGTAATTCTAGCTTGTAAGCTTGATTCCCGATCCTCTGAAGAACTTTAAACGGTCCAATAAATCTTGGACTCAACTTTCCCCTCTTACCAAATCTTATAAGTCCCTTCCACGGCAAGACCTTAAGTAAAACCGAATCTCCAACTTCGAATGATATCGGTTGTCTTTTCTTGTCAGCATAGCTCTTTTGTCGATCTTGAGCTGCTAACATCCTTTCCCTAATCACTTTCAACTTTTCAGCAGTCTGATGGACTATTTCGGGTCTCATAAACTGCTTTTCCCCAGCTTCCAGCCAACATGACGGCGTTCGACACTTTTCTCCATACAAAGCGTGATAAGGTGCCATCTTGATGCTCGAATGGAAACTATTATTATAGGAAAATTCTACTAGAGGTAAATGTTCATCCCAGTTACCTTGGAATTCCAGGGTACATGCTCTCAGCATATCCTCCAACGTTTGAATTGGTCGTTCGCTTTGAACATCGGTTTGCGGATGGTAAGCTGTACTCAAACATAACCTGGTACCCAATTCCTCTTGTAGACTCCTCCAAAACCTTGAGGTAAACGGATGTCACGATCTGATACAATCATTAACGGAACACCGTGAAGCCTCACAATTTCCTTCACGTAAGAATTCGCAAGTTTATCCATAGACCATTTCTCGTTGGCTGCTATGAAATGCGCACTCTTAGTGAAGCGATCAACGACCACCCAAATCATGTCGTGACCATTCCTTGTTCTGCGCAGTTTAGTCACAAAATCCATGGTGATGTCTTCCCATTTGCCCATGGGTACATACAAAGGTTCTAAACTCCCATACGGTTTCTGATGTTGTGCCTTAACCCTAGCACATGTTACACACTCGACCACATACTTAGCAACATCGAGCTTCATCGTCAGCCACCAGTAATAGGGTTTTAGATCCCTATACATTTTTGTACTGCAGGGATGAATCGACTACATGGTCTTGTGAGCTTCTTCCATCAGAAGATCTCTTACGCCTCCCGTCTTAGGTACCCAAATCCTATCTTTGAATGCCTTCAGCCATTGACCGTTTGTATCAAACACTAATGTTTTGCCCAAACGTTCTTCCTTTCGGTCATTTTTCTCTAAAGCTTCCTCTTGAGCTTTCTTTATACTTTCCATAATTGTCGAGACAACTTCAATTCTCAACGCTCTTGGCCTTTTCTTTTCAAGATTTACCTTCCGACTGAGAGCATCAGCAACAACATTTTCTTTACCAGGGTGGTAAAGTATCTCACAGTCGTAGTCCTTGAGTAATTCTAGCCAGAGTCGTTGCCTCATGTTCAATTCCTTCTGATTAAAGAGATATTGAAGACTCTTATGATCAGTGAAAAGTTTGCATTTAGTACCATAAAGATAGTGCCTCCATATCTTTAAGGCGAATACTATCGCTGCCAACTCCAGATCATGAGTGGGGTAGTTCTTTTCATGCTCTTTCAATTGTCTCGATGCATACACTATCACTTTATCCCTTTGGGTCAGAACACAACCTAACCCAACTCCAGAGGCATCACTATAAACTGCGAAGTCATCAACTCCTTCAGGTAACGAAAGAATCGGTGCTTCACACAATTTCTTCTTTAACTTCTCAAAAGCTTCCTTATGCTTCTCATTCCAAGTATAAGTAGCTCCTTTGTGGGTCAAAGTTGTTAATGGAGTCACAATCGAAGAAAAGCCTTGGGTAAATCTTCGATAATATCCGGCTAATCCTAAAAAGCTTCGGATCTCCGTAGGACTTTTTGGTTGTTCCCACTTCATCACAGCTTCAATCTTTGCTGGGTCAACCATTATTCCTTCTTGGTTAACCACATGACCTAAAAATTGGACTTCTTGAAACCAAAATTCACATTTGGAGAACTTTGCATACAGTTTCTCCTTTTTCAGAACTTCTAGCACTTCACGCAGATGCTTGTCATGCTCCTGCTTGCTTTTTGAATAAATCAAAATATAATCTATGAACACTATCACAGATTTATCAAGGTATGGTTTACAAACCCTGTTCATCAAATCCATGAAAGCTGTTGGAGCATTGATTAGTCCGAACGACATAACCAAAAACTCATAGTGTCCATATCTTGTTCTGAACGCAGTCTTCTCAATATCCTGCTCTCTTACCTTTAGTTGATGATATCCTGACCTAAGATCGATCTTCGAAAAATAGCTCGAACCTTGCAACTGATCGAACAGGTCATCAATCCTCGGCAACGGGTACTTGTTCTTTATTGTCGCTTTATTCAGCTCTCTGTAATCGATGCACATTCTCATGCTCCCGTCCTTTTTCTTTACAAATAACACCGGGGCTCCCCAGGGTGATGAGCTAGGTCGAATAAAACCTTTGTCCAATAACTCCTGAAGTTGTGTCATGAGTTCTTTCATCTCTGTTGGTGCTAATCGATACGGTGCTTTTGCTATTGGCGTCGTTCCTGGTAACAAGTCGATACGGAATTCTACTTGTCGATCAGGGGGCAATCCGGGAAGATCTTCGGGAAAGACTTCCGGATAGTCACACACCACCGGAATATTCTGCACCTCCTTCTTTTCCTTCTTAGCATTGATCACGAACGCTAGATATGATGTACATCCCTTAACCAAACACTTTATGGCTTTCATTAGGGAAATGATTCCAGAGTTTACTCTGCGTTTGTCTCCATACACCATAAACGACTCTTTCCCTGGCGGATTCACTTTTACTATCTTCTTCCTACACAATATTTTGGCATCATTAGCGCTAAGCCAATCCATTCCTAAAACTATGTCGAAACCATTTAACTCGATAGGTAATAATTCCTCGTGGAACTTATTCCCATTCAAGTCAATGAAGATGTTTTTCATACGATGGCTAACAGGTACAAACTTGCCACTAGCAATCTCGACTAATAAAGCATTAACTAGTCTATCAACAGGCAAAGCTAGTTTTCTACCAAATTCATGCGAAATAAAGGAGTAATTGGCTCCAGAATCAAACAAAATTTGGGCAGGCAATTCGTTTACGAGAAAGGTACCTGAAGCGACATCGGCTTCTTCTTACGCAGCTTCAAGTGTCATCTGAAAGGCTCTCGCCTTCGGCTTTGGTGGAAGACTGGGCTTTGCTGCATCCTTCTTCTTCGGACATTATTTCAAAACGTGCCCTTCTTCGTTACATCCAAAGCAGACCCTCTTGTTGGACGGACACTCGTTGGCATAATGCTCAATCTTTCCACATTTGTAGCAAGTCACCTCCTCACTACATTTCCCAGAGTGCTTTTTCTTGCACTTTTCACACCATTTCACTTCGCCTCCTCCTCTTCCTCCAAACTTCTTAGACTTTGAAATTTTGTTTTTCTTGTTGGAACCTGAAGTTCCTTCAAACTTTCTCTTTTACCCAACTTCTGCCCTCTCCAGACCCTTCTCTCTGATATGAGTCTCAACATTCTTAGCAGCCCAGATGGCGGCTTTCAAAGTGGTTGCTTGCTTGACCATCAGACCAAAGTCCGCTGGTAATCCGAGGGCAAACTTGTTGACCGTGGAGAGTTCAGTCGGAACTAGATAAGGAACAAGCTTCATCTTTTCCGTAAAACTAGTAGCGTATTCAGTAACGCTCATCTTTCCCTTCTTCAAATTCTGGAACTCATTATTGATTTCCAGAAGATCCTGCTCAGAGCAGTATTGCAATTTCAATTGCACCACAAAGTCTTCCCAAGACATCTTGCTAGCTTCTCCCTTGGGCATCAAATCAGCTAGTAACTTCCACCAGCTCAATACACCAGATTTTAACAGAGGAATTGCAAGTGCGGTCTTCTGTTTGTTGCTGCACTCACAACTTTCAAACATTGTCTCCATTTCGGAGATCCAATTCATGACTTCCACCGGTGTCGGGCTTCCAGATAGACACGGTCGTTTGGATGCCATGAAATCTTTGTATTTGCATCCACGTCCATCAACTCCTCCATCCTGGTTGTTTTGTCTAACTATCGGTGGGTTGGCTTGACCAAGAGTCCCACTGTAGTTCCCTCCTTCTGATCGCCCTTCATTTAATTCGGGCTGTTCAACAGGTATCGTAGTTTCTTCCCTATCCTGTTGTAGTAATCGCCTTGTCTCCTCCATTTGGCGATCCAACATCATCTGCATCATTGCTTGTACCCCAACCATCGTCATTGGCTCAGGTGCAGCTCCTGCAACAGGTACTTGCTCAAGTACTTGGGGTTGAGGTTGTTGATTCCTGTTTCCGTTTGCATTTCCAACTCCACTGCGAGTTCTTGCCATTATAATCTATATATCGAATAAGGCGAATTTAGATCTTTATCCTCGATAGGTATTTTAAATTCTCCTTATCACTCCAAAACGTTTACATGCTGGTTCTGATATCGTAGTCGTACACTTAGAATCCTAAACACATAAGGTTTCCAGATCCGGTCGGCAACAGACCATAGATCCGAACAAATAATGGCATATATGGCAAACATATAACATTTAGCACATAAAAGCATTTTAGGCATCTTTCCTAAAATAAACTAGTGCCCGTGTCTAAAATATGGTAGACACTCATCTCACAATCATCACTTAGCATTCTAAGTTTAAGTCTAGAAATCCTACAAATTCCTACTTCGCTTAAACTAATGCTCTGATACCAACTGTGACGTCCCCTAATTTCTCGGCCAAAAAAGACCGATTTAATTTATGCTTTTAAAATAAAGTCAGGGAAATCCTTTTAAAAGATGTTGCTGAATTGGTCCCCAAAACAAAACATGATAAAATTTTATCAAAACCTTTCTTTAAGAAAGTATATATTTTCCTTTTATATCAAAACCTCGGGATGTCATGTTCCGATACAGATCAAAAGCATAAACAATACATTATAAGCCTTACAACAGTTATTTACAACTACTGGCCTATAATCCAAAAATCTCTCATCATCATCCGACTATGCTCGGGGTCCACTACCTGTAAGATAAAAATCTGAGTGGGTCAGGCTTGGGAGCCTGGTGAGCATATAGGGTTTTCAACCCACAATAAATAAATTTATTAATTTCATCAGACAACAATAACCCGATTACCCATTCCCGTTATCCTCACCTTACGTCCCTAAAACATCTATCACAAGGGACCTAGTATAAGGATTTTCATCGGGGCGACAACACTGCTTTGGGGGTTTCCCAGCAATTTATGTCAAATAAGGCAACCATGTGGGGGATGGAGTACAGCAAATGAACACCCAAGCTCATTAACACCTACAGGTTGCGATCCTGCCAGCGTTCCACTGGACTGTCTAGAAAAGTCTGTGGTCGTCATCCATACTCCGCTAGATGACTGGATCACAATAACATCAAGGCCTCTCATCATTTTAACACACATCGACTATTTCGTCTACCCATGTTTTACCCAACATATTTGTAGATAAAATACATATACAGTTTAAAACTTGTATAAAACATCTATTCAACAGTCACCTCAATTAAACAATTAATATAATTACACATAGCACATATTTTATAGAAAATACTATATATCTAGGTGTAAGATAAAGGTGACTACACACTCACCTGATTTAATGATAATCGGGCAGCACTTTGTTTCCTAAAACGATCGTTTCTAATAAAACCGGGAGTTTTATTGAGAAACTGGGCTCTGCGAGGGTTGGGCTTCAAAACCGAAAATATAAGTTTCTCGGGCTTCTCGGACACTTCGGGACGTGTTTCGGGTGTTTGGTATAATACCGGGGCTTTGGGGGAAGTTGGAATGAAAGAAATATGGGTTTAGAGGTGTAAAATGTCAAATTTCCAAATTATCCCCGGGAGGTCTCGCACCCTTCTATTTATAGAGGCGAGGCTTCTGATCGGACGGCTGAGGGACTCCACGCGGCAGCAGATGTGAAGGTCAGGCACATGGCTCGCACGTGCGAGGGTCCAACTGCTGGCCTCTGATTGGACCGAGGTCTATGGTCCGAGAGGGGAGTCGTGGCGCACCATGCGAAGCTCGGACACGTCAAGAAAGGGCACGCGTCAGACTCCTACTGGACCGCACTTCGGATGCGAGGGAATGGGCCACGCCTCGCCAGCTGGCTTCAGTGACTCAACAATTTTGGACACGTGGCGTGTTATGAGCGAGGGTGACGTGGCCGAAGTCCCACCATGCGAAATTTCTCGGATTTGGCATTTTTTTCTCAAATTTTGTGCCAAAACTTCTAAAATCCATAATTTTCGCATACGGGCTCCGTTTTCGACGTTCTTTATATGCACGCGTAGGTAAAATTACGCTCTACAACTTTCATTTAGACTTCATTGGCTAATTTTGAATTTAATTTTAATATTATTATTTTTAACAAACCGGGACAGGAAATCTGTTAAAAATTCATAACTTCTTCATCCGACGTCCGTTTTCGTCTGTCTTTTTACTGTTGTACTACAATTGACGAGACCTTCGATTCTCGTTTAGGTCGTGTCGGCTAAAAATCACTCGATCTAAAATTCGAGTTTTTAGCTATCTACTGCTAAGCTGAAACTTAGAAAAATCATAACTTCCTCATACGAAGTCAAATTTGGGCGTTCTTTTTATGCATGCTCTCGGTTTAACGAACACTACAACTTTCGTTTAGATCACTAAGGCTAAAAAGTAGTTTATCAAAAACTCACTTTTTACGTCATTCGGCACTGTGCCGGTTTTGTCGCGAAACTTCGACAAGTCATAACTTCTTCGTTATAACTCGGATTTCGGTATTTTATATATCCGGAACCCTTGTCACGACCACTACAACTTTCTTAATAGATATCGGATTTATCTAATATTTATTTTCGACGTTCATTTTTATTCTTAATTAATTAAATCCTAATAATTAAGCATAAAACACATAATTCACATAATATTCACATAATTCCTTTTCATTTCTTCAAAATGAGTTACAAAGGTTAACCTAGACTATTATGTCAATATTAATGCCTAGCTTAGAAACACGGGCGTTACAGATGTCGCCGACCCAAGCTAATCGTCGGCGTTTCAGCCGACAGCGCCTCACGTTGAGGTTGAACCCGTGGGCCGCCGAGATCGTCTAGCATGGCCGCTGCCTCGCCACTGGACGCCGCCGCCACTGTGCTGCTACCGGAGATGCGATGTGCAGCTCGCATGACCACCGGAGGCCAACGAACGGATCAAGTTCGCTGTTATATGGTCGTGAGCGACCGAAAATCTCCGTGTAAAGCTTTTTGCCACCATTTCTCTCCTCTATTTCGCTTTTCATGGTGGATAGAAGTCAGGAGCATCGATTGTGACCACCGGTGGCCTTATGGCTTCCGTTTCTGTTTGTTCTAGCCTCCTCAGCCACCTGGTCGGTGGTTGGGAGTTGTTGTCTCTTTCTGCCGCCACCATGCGGTGGTGAATGTGTGCGTGATTTGTGGTGGGTATGACCGTATTTGGAAAGATAACGTTGTGTAAATCCTTGTTTAGCCAGGAAACGGAAGGGACTCATCACCGCCACCTGCTGTCGCCGCCACGCCATTGTTAACCACCATCTCGGGTGGCTGTAGGCTTTCGGGTGCGTTTGGATTGATACTTGGAGTACCTTTGGTGTTGTATTGGCCGGAAAATCAAGAAAAAGGCCACCACCACCACCGTGAGGTGGTGGCTGGCACCATGTGCCACCACCGGCCACCACTATGGTGGTTGTGTGTGTGTTTGTATTAGTGTGTGTTATTCGGGTTTTGCTTTGTAATATTGTAACCGATACGAAATAATGAAAAGAAAACCCGTAACCACCACCGTGAGCGGCCGTGTGCCGTCGTTGACCACTACTACCCGAGGTGGTAGTGGGTGGTGCCCAACTAGCGAAACCCTAATGGGCCTAAGGACTTAGCTTTTGGGCCTAATTGGATTGTAATGGGTTAGAAACCCTAATTAGGGTTTACAAAACCCTAATTTTGGTATTATTGGTTTGGACTTATCGGGACCCGCATTTTGGACCATTGGAGTGAAGATATGACTCAAGCCCGATTTCATTGTATGTTTGGACTTAATGGATTAAGTCCTTAATGGGTTAATAAGGAACACTTAACCCTAATCGTCATTTCATGTGAAAAACCCTAATTGGGTTTTGGGTTCTTATTGGGCCACTTATTGGACTAAGCTGCTGTGGGCCTTTGTGGGCCAATTGGGAACATATGTATGGACTAAGGAAATTATTGGGCTTTAGGATAAGACCCATTAGAGAGGCTTGGGCCCAATTTGGAAAATTGGGCCATAAGTGGGCCATAATTGGGCCTTGAGGATTATTAGCTATTGGGCCATCAGAATGCCAATTGTTTGGACTAGAATAATTGGTTGGGCCTTAAAGTAAGTCCATGTAGAGGTTTGGTCCCAATTTGGAAAATTGGGCCATATGTTGGGCTTTGGCCCATTACTTGTCTATTGGGCCTTTGGAGTGTGAGTTGGACCTTGGGCTTGGAACCCAATTATTAATTGGGTATTATTTGATGTTGACAGTTTAGGAATCTGTCATCCAGCAACTAGAGTTTTATCCGCGGGACTTCAACAGTGTCAGGTGAATCTCCTCACCATACCAATGGGTCTAAGGCACCAGGGCCGGCCCATTTTATGATATGTGGTACACTAGCTGAAATTGTATTATGTGGCATGTTAGCTGGTTATGTGCTAGGAAGTATGTTAGTGTTATATGTGTTATGCTTGTATGGAAGACCATGGGAGAGCCCATGACACCTGGATGTAAGACCATGTGGAGAGCTCATGGCTTTCCTACTATGTTGTAGTGTTTATTGTAGATTCACTACTGATATGTCTGTTATGCATGTATATGTGGTATGCTAGTGATTACGTGGTATGCTAGTTGTCTTTGTGATAATTGCATGGAAGACCATGGGAGAGCCGCCCATGGCTTTCCTACTAAAAGACCATGGGAGAGCCCATGACACTCGGATGTAAGACCATGTAGAGAGCCCATGGATTTCCTATTAAAGACCATGGGAGAGCCCATGACACTTAGGTGTAAGACCATGTGGGGAGCCCATGGCATCCTGGAGTAAGACCTTGGGGGGAGCCCACGACATCCGTTTATGTTTATATGCATGGTTATGTGATTGATATGGTTATGTGATTGATATGGTTATGTGATTGATATGGTTTAGGTAGCTGTTATAGCTAACGTGGATTATGTGGTTATGTGGTGTGGGGTATGCTCTGGGGAACTCACTAAGCTTCGTGCTTACAATTTTGTTTATTGGTTTCAGGTATCATCGATTTGGAAAAGAAGGGCTCGGATTGATCGTAGTGCACACACCCATGTTTTCCGCATTGAATGATTTTGGGATGGACTCTGATAAATGTTTTAATTAATAATGTTTTGGATGTTTGGAATAAATGATATCTATGTTTTGACTATATTAAAAATGAAATTTTTACCCTTGATTTTTGGGTCGTTACAAGTTGGTATCAGAGCCTTGGTTTGAGGGATTCGGACATACTTTAGGGTGAGTCTGAACTCAAACAGAGGATCTGAGAAGTTTTCAAAAGAAAAATGTTTTTAAGTCGATAAATTTTTTTAGACAAGAAAGGGTGTGGTGCATGCAATCGGCCGAGCTCAAGTAAGTTTCCCCAGAATACCCACATCTATTATCTGTTATGATTTGATTATGAATCTGTGAATCCCATGCTAGTTAGGGCTAGGAGAGATGCCTTTACATGTTGTATGAGCTGGTTGACTTGCGTGTTAGTGCTGCGCAGTCAGTGACAGATTGGCTTGATGTGTGATGCTTGTAGCCTTGGAGATTCTGGATGTCATGCTAGAATGAGAATGATTATTGGTATTAGTAACTGTTACGTGTATGCTTTTAAAATTGTATACGGTCAGGATCTTATAGCCTTATAATAATTGACTTGGCCTTATTTCCTGTTCCTTGTCTGCTTGTGGTCCTAGGGTAGAGTCTATTATTCGACAGTCTATTAGATCTTGTTCTGTGTATAATTTGCATGCATAAGACAGCTGACAGTGAGAATCGATGGATGTGGATAGCACGAGTTGGGATAAGTGGGCTGAATGTTCTATGGCAGTTCTTTGGATCGGAGTGCTACTGCACGAATACTGCTTGCTTTGTACTTTGTGGAACTCTTGAGTGATGGGAGTCAGCTACTAAGTGGATATGACGAAATCCAGGAGGTGGATGGCTGGCATCATGGGGAGTTCTTCAGCAGCCGATGGTAGGGCGAGGTTGGAAATCCAGAAAAGCCTAGGATATGCTCCAGTAAGTTAGTGGGGCGATTCGTTGAGGTTGGGAACCTAGGGGAGCCTAGGAGTTGCTTCAGTGAGTATCGTGTTGCTGTTCAGCGGATATTTGGTGCATCAGTGGGGTAGGTGACTTAGAGGATTCGAGAGGATTGCTGAGGAAAGTATGGATAGGTGTGGAAGGTAGTATGGGCCCGTACTATTGAAAGCACAGGATCCATACTCGAATCGGTGAGAGTCTTGGAGAATCTAAGAATCTTATGGGAAGGAGAATTCTTGGTTATGCTCTGATATTGGGGATAACTGCTTTGCCAGATAAGGATGAGCACACATGGGGAAGGACCAGGGTTTGGTCCCGGCTCCGGTGGTGAGCCAGTTAGTGGAAGGACTGTCAGGGTTTTGAGTTCGCCGTGGATCTCTTGTATCGGACGGCACAGATTGATTGTGCGTTCTATTGCACTTTCGGGATTGGAGACTATGTCTCGGGGATAGTTAGTAGCTCGGTTTAGAGTAGAGGTTGCTCCAACTATTGCAGTTCAGTCATTGACGATTGAGCTGGTGAGTGGGTCAGGGTGCGAGACCCTAGATGTTATGGTTTCTAGAGCCAAGAACGAGGGATTGATTTGGAACACATTGTGAAGAGGGGATCAGATCAGGTACATACATTGGAGGGTCCCGGGAAGGGACCCAAGAGTTCGAGTCAGCTTGTGAGAGGCCAGCGGGGCCGGATTCAGTGCAGTTCTTGTGGGAAATTGTACGAGGGAGTTTTTCGTTTCAAGGTTTAGTAAGTGTATCTCTGGGTTTGTTTCCCTGCTTGTGATTGGATTGTACCTTCAAACATGATCATATGCCATGTGCATACCGTGAGTTATGGGGTGGTTAGTGAAGGTCGGTTCCCCTCTTTGCTGGTTGGGAGTGTTCAATTTTATCGGGGTCTATGGTCGGGATCGGTTCAGAGACGTGATGCGGAAGGTCTACGGTCAGGATTGGTGACTCAATCATTATGCTTGGGTTGGCTTTTGGAAGTGCCAGGGGAAGTGGTCTACTGTTCAGACTTTGGTCTGGACATCGGTTAATTGGACTTCAAGATATAAGTGTGACATCATCTCAAGGTGTCTGAGATTACTAGTTTCGCTAGGATTCAAGAAGTCTTCGTCTGATTTTTTTTTGGGGGTTGTGTGGTCTTTTGGGGTTTGGGCCAGCAATAGAGCACTCGCACGGGTAAGAAACAGGTTGTCAGCAGTTGGTTATTTAAGAGTAAGAAGGATTAGGAATCCTTTAAATCACATGTATTGTGAAGACTTAGTCCAGTCTAAGTGGGGGAGAATCGCGCAGGTATTCAGGATAGGGACATGTATGAGACCGAGATGGGTTTCTCATCCTCATCGAGGAAAATGGCGACCCAAGTGGCTATTTGACTTGAGGGTTGTGTGAGTTTGGAGTTCGGTAAAACTCCCCAGCATGTGAATCGCGTCTTCGTGGGGGCTTGATAGCAGAATTTGGGGAAACAGGTTGGGGCTCCAATCATGGATTGAGTCCATTTCGGGTGTTCGGTCGAGTGAGTGCTCGACTTTGTATGTGTTTCAAATCGATAAGATTAAGGGTAAGGCATTGGGTTGCGTTTGCATTAGGATGAAAGTGTTGTAAGAATATGGGGGATCCGTATCATTCACTAATGTTCAGTTAGGATGAAAGTGTTGTAAGACTACGGGGGATCCGTAGCATTCACTAATGGTCAGTTGGAGTGAAAGTGTTGTAAGACTACGGGGGAGCCGTAGCATTCACTAATGTTCAGTTAGGATGACGGTGTTGTAAGACTACGGGGGAGCTGTAGCATTCACCAATAGTCAGATAGTGTGGAAAGTGTTGTAAGACTACAGGGGAGCCGTAGCATTCACAAGCGGTTAGATAGTGCGGGAAGTGCAGAAAGACTGCAGGGTAGTTGTGGCATTCACGAACTCATTCAGATGACTTAGGCCAGAGTGGGCCAGTTCGCAAGGTTGTGAGTAGGTCACAACATTATTGGAATCAGGAAACGGTAGGTCGAAGGAGATCGGGTATGATGTAAGACTACAATTATTCTGGTAGCATTCACCTTTTGCGTCAGATTCAGTGGTGACAGGTTGCCAGCCTATCATGATCTGATGGATCAAATGGATTGAAGGAGCCATGAGTGGCTGTATAGATAGGGTAGTTATGGTTAGACAATGTATCCTTCGGAGGTCGCATGGGACTGCTACGTGTGATTTTGGTCTAGCAATCGGTTATGTGTCTGATGATTCGAGTAGTTGACAGATAAGGTGAGATCAGAGAGGTCTCGGCTGCTTTCGAAAAGCAGCAAGTGACAGCAAGATGAGTTGGAGTGATTTCAGTGAATTGGGATCCGTGTGTGGAGCTGCTTTTCATTCGGGGCATATACTAAGTTGGTTATGTTTGGACTAAATAATGTCAGAAGTTGAATAACCAGTTGGGAGATAAGTGTCGTGAACTCAACAACGATTCGATATGGGCGGTCTGTCAGGGAGACAGACCATCTCGAGACTACAGATTTCAGACGGAGTAGAAGTGATCCTGTTACAAGGAATTCGTACATCTTCGGGGTATAGAACCATGTGAGGGATGGTTTTGGTCGCCTTGGAAAGGCTAGGGAATGCTTGTGGTTACGACCGTGTTGCTCAAGTTGTTTGGCGTGTCAGGAGTGGTAAGGAATGATTTCGAGGATGAAATCTAATTTAACTCCGGGAGAGTTGTAAAAAGTCATAACTTTTGAATATTTGGGGTTAAAACGTAAATTATAGAGTAGTTGTAAGGAATTATGAAGGTTGAGGGCTATTTAGTAAATTATGGGTTTAATATGAAAGAATTTATGAAGACAAGGGCTGCATGGTAATTATTAGGACTTTAAGTGAATAGATTTTGGAGGATAAGGGGTTGAATGGTACACGGGATTAACATTCCATATTATGAGGGGGAAGGACTGGAAGTGTAAAATTTGTAAGGAGTTGTATGGGACACGGGATTAACTGATGCATTCTTATCCCTCTCGTTACATGACCAAACCCTAACCCTATTTCACTATTCCCAACCGCCACCTTACCATTCCATATCCTCCAGCCGCCACCCACCCTTATGCCTCCCTCACCGGCGCAACACCTCCGGCAGCCGCCGCAGCATCTTATCCCACCGATGTCGCGGACCCAAGCCAATCGTCGGTGTTTCAGCAGACAGTGCCTCACGTTGAGGTTGAACCCGTGGGCCGCCGAGATCGTCTAGCATGGCCGCTGCCTCGCCATTGGACGCCGCCGCCACTGTGCTGCTACCGGAGACGTGGTGTGCAGCTCGCATGACCGCCGGAGGCCGACAAACGGATCATGTTCGCTGTTGTATGGTCGTGAGCGACCGGAAATCTTCGGGTAAGGCTTTCTGCCACCATTTCTCTCATCTCTTTCGCTTTTCACAGTGGATAGAAGTCAGGAGCATCAATTGTGACCACTGGTGGCCTTATGGCCGCCATTTCTGTTTATTCTAGTCTCCTCAGCCACCTGGTCGGTGGTTGGGAGTTGTTATATCTTTCTGCCGCCACTAGCCACCATGCGGTGGTGGCTGTGTGTGTGATTTGTGGTGGGTATAACCGTATTCGGAAAGATAACGTTGTGTAAATCCTTGTTTAGCCAAGAAACGGAAGGGACTCATCACCGCCACCTGTTGTCGTCGTTCCACCACCTGCTGTCGCCGCTCCGCCATTGTTAAACACCATCTCGGGTGGCTGTGGGCTTTCGGGTGCGTTTGGATTGATACTTGGAGTACCTTTTTGTTGTATTGGCCGGAAAATCGAGAAAAAAGGCCACCACCACCTACTATGTTGTACTGTTTATTGTAGATTCACTACTAATATGTCTGGTATGCATGTATATGTGGTATGCTAGTGATTATGTGGTATGCTAGTTGTCTTTGTGATAATTGCATGAAAGACCATGGGAGAGCCCATGGCACCTGGATGTAAGACCATGTGGAGAGCCACTGGCTTTCCTACTAAAAGACCATGGGAGAGCCCATGGCACTCGGATGTAAGACAATGTGGAGAGCCCATGGATTTCCTATTAAAAACCATGGGAGAGCCCATGACACTTAGGTGTAAGACCATGTGGGGAGCCCATGGCATCCTGGAGTAAGACCTTGGGGGGAGCCCACGACATCCGTTTATGTTTATATACATGGTTATGTGATTGATATGGTTATCTGATTGATATGGTTTATGTAGCTGTTATAGCTAATGTGGATTATGTGGTTATGTGGATTGTGTAGGGTATGCTCAGGGGAACTCACTAAGCTTCGTGCTTACAGTTTTGTTTATTGGTTTCAGGTATCATCGATTTGGAAAAGAAGGGCTCGGATTGATCGTAGTGCACACACCCATGTTTTCCGCATTGAATGATTTTGGGATGAACTCTGATAAATGTTTTAATTAATAATGTTTTGCATGTTTGGAATAAATGATATCTATGTTTTGACTATATTAAAAATGAAATTTTTACCCTTGATTTTTGGGTCGTTACAATAATATGGTTTATTAATGTATTATAAGAATAATATATTAAAAGAGAAATCATATTGGTTAATTAATATTGGTCAAGAATTAATTAAGAATTAATTTTTTGATCAAAATATATTAATTGAACTTAGGGGACTGGAATTGCAATTATAAGATAATTAGATTTTGGTCTGTGGATCATATGGATCAAGGGGTGGACGAAATTAGGGTGGAAGCCCACCTTGAATTCGTCCAAGGCCTTATTCCAGAAGGTTCCATTGAACTGCTTAAGGCCTAAGCTATCCAATTAGGGTTTGGACTGAAACCCTAGCAGCACACCTGTAAAAGGAACCCTAGGGCATCCAAAATCGGCTACCCTTGATCCCTAGAGTCCTTAGAGCCGATTTTGTGCCTCCATCTCCTCTCTCCAAGATCATTCTTCTTGCTTTGGTGTTTGTGAGCCATAAGAGGTATTACATTTGTGATACTAAGCTCTTGAAGATTGAAGATTCATGCTACTCTTGAAAGATAATCATCTAAACTTGTTTAGATAGTATTTTCGATTTCCATATGCTAGAATTAGGGTTTATAGGCTTTGGATAATTTGCATATACAATTAGATAAACCTAGATCCAAAGTTTTAGGGTTTTGCATGTGCACCATAGGATTGATGTTTTGCTCAAAACCCATCAGAGGTAAGTATGTCGAGTTGTCTTATCGGTACTGTGTTATATTGGATAAGGTTGTGGTATTGGAGAATCAGAGGTCGCTTCTAGAGGCCTACTATGAAGTGTGTCTTCTAGAAAATGAAGTTCTCCGTGCTCAGCTTGCTGCCAAATCATTTTGCTTTTTGTTGGCTATAATGATTACCTTGTGTAGCATCCATGATTTTGGTTATTTTTGCTATCGTGAGTGCTTGTAGGTGTATACGTAATTTGAGTTTTACTGGTTTTGCAATGGTGTGACATGGATAGGAACCATGCTACACTCATATCAAGGAAAAATAATGCATTTTCATTGATCATGTTATGGTATGACTTGCGTCGAGACCATGCTATGTATGTATCGTGATGTCGTTTGTCACGTATTAGTAGTAATACATTTTCATTGATCATGTGATGGTATGACTTGCGCCGAGACCATGTTATGTATGTATCAGGATGTTGTTTGTCTCGTATTAGTAGTAGTATATTTTCATTGATCATGCGATGGTATGACTTGCGTCGAGACCATGCTATGTATGTATCAGGATGTCGTTTGTCCTGTATGAGTAGTAGTACATTTTTATTGATCATGTGATGGTATGACTTGAGTCTAGACCATGCTCTGTATGTACCGGGATGTCATTTGTCTCGTATGACTAGTAGTACGTTTTCATTGATCATGTGATGGCATGACCTGCTTCGAGACCATGTTATGTATGTACCGGGATGTCGTTTGTCCTGTACGAGTAGTAGTACATTTTCATTGATCATGCGATGATATGACTTGTGAGACCATGATATGTATGTATCAGGATATTCATTGATCACGCGATGGTATGACTTGCGTCGAAACCATACTATGTATGTACCGAGATGTCGTTTGTCCCGTATGAGTAGTAGTACATTTTCATTGATCATGTGATGGTATGACTTGCATCGAGACCATGTTATGTATGTACCAGGATGTCGTTTGTCCCGTATGAATTCTTGGTTTTTATTAAGGTAAAACTTCACAATTATAAATCCATTTTAAGAAAACCATTTATTCCAAATTACATTTGTCGAAAATCAGAGTAATATAATAAATGCAGAATCCTCAATGATGCTAATGAGTGTGTATAGTCACGTCTTCACCTTCCCATGATCACCGATAGAACCTGAAAACATAAACAACTGGGTAAGCTCAAAGCTTAGTGAGCTTCCCCAAAATATCGCACACAACAGAACATATACAAGCATGCATAATGGGTCCACAGTCATTGGACTGGATTACCCCGGGTATGTTGGCCTACCGCCTCAACCCAATAGTTGTTCCCAAGCCTCTGTGTCTACGGCTTACAGCCGGCCCACACCTGGTCTCTTGGCCTACAACACACAACAGGACCGCCTCAACCTTAACCACCAAAATATGTTGCTGTATAAAGAACAAAGAGATCAAGTAGGCACATAAACATAGACAACTACCAATCATACAACTCACTACCGCCTACTAGACCCTTTACAACACACTGCTCTGCTACCGACAACTCTCCATGGAATGCATAACCATAAGGAACCAGAGGTGAGATAGCCACCCAAACAGATGATCCTACTCTAGAGCCACAACCAAACAAGTAACATGCAAGAAAGACTAGATCAATAGTTCTTAGGTTGTCCTACATTGCTACATACAGCCCCTAAGGCATTCCACTAGACGATAACCAACCTACTAGTACTCTAACCAGCATACCACTACTGTTACATCCTAACACATAAGGATATATATATATATATATATATATATATATATATATATATATATATATATAACAAATCACTACATCACAACAACATCCTATACATAAGGACACATAACCAAATTTCCAAGTAATGCATAGCCATATGTAACTAGAGGTGAGATAGACACCCAAACAGATGATCATACTCTAGAGCCACAACCAAACAAGGAACATGCAAGAAAGCCTAGATCAATAGTCCTCATTCTATCCTACGTGGCTACATACAACCCCTAGGCCATCCCTATACTAAATGATAAGCAGAACTAGTGGGACGACATTGGCGCCTTCGACCCACATGTACAGTGAGGAAAACTCACCTGAAATGTAGAACCCATAAACACTACGGCGCGCTTCCCTTTTTGCACCGCTTGCTCCCACAAGCCTTCTAGCACCAAAACATGGAAGAATCTTAATCAACGACCCAAATCCTTCAAGCTTGACCTAAAGTCAAACTGGTTAAAAAGTCAACGGTCAACTGCCCCTCACGACATGACAATCTATTGGTCATGCCATGAGCCACTAAAATACAAAATAGTCGCGATCCTTCAATCCTCACGATATGACATGCATAGTCTCACATCGTGAGAACTGTCTGAATACTCGATGTCTGTGTGACACTTGTATGTGTATGTGCTTGTATGCTTACTAGGCGGGGCCCGATGGTTATTCTGTATGCTAGTGTCTGGTTATGCGTATATGATTTGTATGTGGGCGGGGCCCGTTATGCGAGTTTGGGCGGGTCCAATTATATTCATTGGGTGGGGCCCGTTATGCGAGTTTTAGTAGGGTCCGTTATACTTATTGGACGGGGCTCGTTATGCGAGTTTGGGCGGGGCCCGTTATATGAGTGTGGGCGATGCCCATTACACTCATTGGGCAGGGCCCGTTATGTGTTATGTATGTATGGTATGTGACAGTTTATGTTTCAGGTACTTTTGCTTTCAGAGGTACTTTTGCTTTCAGATGGAAGAGCTCGGGATGATTGCAGAGCACACACCACTCGATTCCGCATTCTATGATTTACTCTCATAATGATGATGTATTGATAAAACTTTGATTACCATGGTTTTATGAAAATGATATGGTTTACTGTTTTATTAATTTTAAAATGAAAATTTTCGGGTCTTATTTTTGGGATGTTACACTATAAATCCCGGATATTCTAGTATTCAGGGTATTTCGGTTAGCTCAAAGGTCTCAGAGAGCCCGATAAGTAGAAGCTCTCGAGTTGGAGTTCTGCCAGTGCAATTTCTGACTTCTTATTTAAATAATTTATAAGTTAAGTTTCACTTATTATGCTTTAAGTGTAACTTATAACTATATTCATAGTGATTATTATGAACCTATAATTAAGATTTGTCAGTAATTCCAAATCATCATACTGATTGATCTACTTAGGGGAGTGATATTTAGGTTGGATTTAATGAGGTTTTTTAAGTGGGATTTCCAAACAGTATACTCTGTATACCAAACGGACCCTACTTTTGAAATGATCCTACTTGGTTGTTCCTTACTTGATAGATCTTGATGTAGACATTGAGATTAGTGAGAAATCTAGACTATTATTAGTTGCCAAGAATATAAGACTAAGATTTAGTGATATGAACCTAGGTTGAATCAAAGGAAAAGCTAAGTGTTGAAGTGAAACGATACCCAACTTTCCAGTCATCCGCTTTTAACAAGTGAGTGCATAATTACTTTCATCTTACACATAGATATGAAGTATCTAGATATCTGAATGCTGTATGTGCTTATGTGCAAAGATGTTTTGTGATAGATGAAATATTATAAAGAGTAAGTTTTATATGATTTATATTGTATATGTATTTTCATGAATATAATACATTAGGCAACGAAGGGTGATGTGCACAAAAATACCTACTAGCTTTAAATTTACAACCTAACTAACTTAACTAATTTATGCACCTATAGACAGTGTACCTAGTTGGATTATAAAATAGCTTGGGTAAGTCGGGTGTCAAACACAAGGAATAGAATTTAATTAATTAATATAACTACTTATAATTAAACTAGAAAACAAACTTAAATTGGGGTTTTTTTACTGAATTTACAAGATCATAAGAACTTGATTCAAATCACTACCAAATTAACAACTAAACAAGAAAATAAAAACGAATTTACTTCAAGATTAAAGAATACTTCTGTTCAATTCCGATTTCACCTTCTCCTATGGTTGATTTCTAGTGGATGGAATATATTAGTTACCAATTTGTTAACTAGCTATTATGATAAAATATCCATACATACCAATTTATGAATTACCATGCAATGATAAAGCACAAGTTAGACACCAAATCGATAATGAACACAAATTGGACTATGAATGATAGTAGTTACTTTCATATGATCAAGTTAAGCAACCAAACACAAATTAAAACTAATTATGCTCTCTAACACAGTTAAAGTAACTAACTTTAATTACTTTATATAATATGTGATTAATCCTAGCTCTAATTATTTAATGATCATAAGCAATTAGGTTATAAGTTCATGCAATTAGAATGATCAACTATCACACAAAACTTAATTATTAAGCAATAAAAACTAGAACTAAAACATACTAGGGTTTTGATTATCAAACACAAGTAATAATCAACATATATCATCCATAAATCAAAATCAACACATAAGGATTAGGTTTATCTTCGCCAAACAGAAGTATAAGGTTTTTAGCCTCTTATGGTAGAAGAAAAACACACAAAATCCATACAAATAAGACTAGACACGAGTACGTTTAGCAAACCGAATAGATCTATGTATAATTCTTCTATATCTCTTCAACTTTTAAGCTCCAAACGATTTCTGGTCTTCTCCGAGGTTTCCAGAGGGTTTTAGTCGTAATTCTTCTCAGAAAATCGGCCAAAAGTCTCTCAATTCGACCTAATGTTTGGATATATATATATATATATATATATATATATATATATATATATATATATATATATATATATATATATATAGTTGCCTAAAATCTGATCACCGGTTAAAAGGCACCATGTCGTGGTCTTCATGCATATCCCGTATTCTCCAAGTTAGCTTATTGGTCGAGAATCTTCCAGTCGCCACATCGTGGTGGACCATCACCACGTTGTGGTCTTCTGTCTTCAAGCCCAGGGGCGTAGCTTGAACGATTCATTTGGGGGGCCCGAAAGTAGTAGAAAACTAAATTTAACGTTTTTACACATAAAATAACCATTTTTTCCAGCAATTAAACACCAAAAATACCTATAATTACGGTTCTTACACATAAAAAAACCAAATTATTTTTCAGCAACTAAACACCAAAAATACCTAAAAGAAGAATTACAACTCAGCCCGACGACCTTTAAGGTCTTTAAATTCATCAATTACTGATTTCGTATCAATGTTTTCAGCAATTTCTCTTTCTATGTAAACCACCAACTTGTTTGCGAGAAAGTCATCTGACATCTTATTGCGAAGGCAGTTCTTGAATATTTTCATTGCTGAAAAGCCCCTCTCTGTTGTTGCGGTAGAAACTGGAAGTGTCAAGATTAACTGAACCACTCTATCAAGCAAATAATATGTCTCACGTTTCTGAGTTTCTACAAGACCCTTGCATAGGTCAGCAATAGTTGATACATCACTTAGCTTGGGATTCTTTGTCATACCGATATTAAAAATCTCCAATTTATATCATAAGTGAATTCTCTCTTGCTCCGTAAAATCTTTAGGATAATACTTTTCAACGAGAAGACAAATATGTTTAATGTTAATCACTTTAGGGTGTTCTTTTGAAACTAAAGTAGAACTAAGACTTAACAACTCCATCGCTTGATCATTGAATCTATTATTCAACTCATGTAACTGTTTGTCCAATGTGGATGTAAACAAATCTACTCCATAAAAATGTTCAAAAGTAACATGATTATCGTTTTTTCGAGGCCGGTATCGAGTAGAAGTATATGGAGCTTTCATATCCGGCATATCTACTTGATGTTTCTCACAAAATAACTTTACCTGTGCAAATAAAGAATCCCATCCGTTGTTCCTGAAATCATTTAGACTCTCCTTTGTTGCTGAAACTAACTCCATGGCAGTAAGAATATCTTGGGATTTCTTTTGTAGAGCTTGAGAAAGTATATTAGTTTTTCCCATTACTTCTTTCATCAAGTGAAGAATAAAAACAAACTCAAATGATTTCAGGAAACAGTAAGCTGCATCAGCATCTCCGCGTTGAGAATAAGTAGTAGATACATCATCAATTATTCCCTGGAGAACAACACGAGTACAATCAAACATGTTAAGCAAACTGCAAATCGAACGAAAATGAGAACCCCAACGTGTATCACCAGCTCTTCTTAATGTCCCAACTTGATTCAATCCTTTACCTGATTCGATTTCACCAAGTTCCAATAAATGTTCAATCTCAGTTGCCTTTGCCTTTTGTAACTCATCATGTCGTTTACTAGAAGCACAAACTACATTAATTATAAAAATTAAGTTTGTAAAAAATTGGTGTATAGGAATAATTTCCCTTGAAGCAGCCACCAATGCTAGTTGTAATCTGTGAGCGAAGCAGTGAAGATAATACGCATAAGGACAATCCTTAAGAACAAGTGCCTGCAATCCATTCCATTCCCCTCTCATATTACTAGCACCATCATAACCTTGGCCACAGATTTTACTAACATCGAACTGATAGTGCAAAAGTTGGGTCCACATATTTGTTTTCAAGGTTAATGATAAGGTGTCCCTAACATGAACCAAATCCAAGAACCTTTCCCGTATGATCCCTTCTGCATCAACAAATCTCAAAACTATGGCCATTTGCTCTTTTTTAGACTCATCTCGTGACTCATCAACCATGACACAAAAGTATGAATCCCCGACTTCACTACGAATATGCTTCCGAACTTTATTTGCAATAATACTAAGAATTTCCTTTTGAATATCTCCATAAGTATACTTTGAATTATAAGGCGCATTCTCTAATATAACATTTGCAACTTCATCATTATAAGATGCTATAAGTTTTAGTAGTTGAAGAAAATTACCTCGATTTTTGGAATTAGGCGTTTCATCATGGCCTCGTAAAGAACAAGCTTTGAATGTCAACCAACGAACTGTGTCAATTGAAGCTTTTAATCGTAAACGATTCTTCAGTATTTGTGCTTCATTTTGCTTCACTATGATATTTTCAATGTGTGTTGCTTGATTCATCAAGTTTTCAGCAAATGTAACAGCATTTCTATGTTGTGAACAACCTAAGTGCTTCAAGAATGCACACTTTTTCCCATCATTAACTTTTTTCCAATTGTCAAATCCTTTAACAGTAAATGCATCGTAACCATTGCACACACTTGGCTTATCATTAAATATATAACAAATAAAACAATAAGAAGCATGTGTTGTTGGAGAATACTCTAACCAATTAGGGAAAATGTTGAACCAAGAATATTGGAATCTACGAGGATGTTTCTTTGAACCTTTAGCATGATATTCTTGAAGACGTATTTGGAAAGGTCATAAAGTCATATAAGTTCGTCTTACTTGTTCCCTTAAATTAACTAGATATTCCCACATTTGTTTTCGTTTAGCGGGATCTCTTTCTAGATTTTTAAGATCCACTTCATTAGGATTTGATTGTGTAGCTTCAAAAATATCATTCTCTTGTTGATTTTCATGTTCTTGCGGTTGCGACTCACTTGTTGAAGCTTTGTGACGTTTACTTTGTTGATTTTCATTATGAGTTTCTTCATCATCATTATTTCTTTTGAAAAAAGAATCAATGGTTTTCATCTTTCCCATAAAATTGTAAGCTTTGTATGATTGTATCTACAAAAATCAAAATTGAAATCATAATCTCATATTGCAAAATTATGAATTCAATTAACCAACAATGTTCCTAAATCCTACAAATTTTATTTATGAGAAATCATTTAACTAACAATGCTCCTAAATCCTAACAATCAAAAATCTAATCAATTAACTAACAATTACATGATATAACATAATTGAAAACAATCAAACATTGTTGATTTTGATTTAGAAAAAAATAATCAAACAGTTAAACATATATGAAATCAATCCTAAATCCTAACAATAAAAAATCTAATCAATTAACTAACAATTACATGATATAACATAATTGAAAACAATCAAACATTGTTGATTTTGATTTAGAAAAAAATAATTAAACAGTTAAAGATATATGAAATCAATCATTGATTCCAGCAAGGAAAGGGACGCATGACACTTAAACATAATTGAGATGAGAGATTATGATTTTTTTTCATTGTGAAGACAAAAAAAAACTGATTAAGTAACAGGGGCGCTGGGCAGTAGGGGCGCAGCGACAGCAGATGGAGACTTCACTCTTCAACGTGCATCACAGCAGGTCAGCAGCAGGCAAAGACAATCACTGAATCACGATTGACGATCCATTCTTTTGTTTCATTCGGACTATTGGAAAGCATTGGGGGGGGGGGGGGCAGCCCAATTTTTTAATGTATATGGCTTAATATGGATAAAAAAACATGGGCTATGAGGACTTCTAATATAAAAATCAGGGGGGGCCAGAACCCCTCCTGGCCCTATATAACCTTCGCCCATGTTCAAGCCTTCTTTATGTTCTTTTCCTTAGCCCACATTTTCCTGCTTCTAGCTCCTCGTTTGCTTCCTTTTTATCCCGAGCATGTCTTTGCTACTACAAAACATATTTCAAACCTAACAAGTACCTTTTGTCCCAAAATAAACATAATTGTAGCTAAAAGTATTAAGATAGTGTATGAAATATATAGTTAAATATGCACATATCAAAGGGTAATAAGAGTTAAAAATGATAAGAGGTCATAGTATGATGAGAGATAAGATGCCATAATATGATTATATATAAGATTACATAGCATGATGAGAGATAAGATGCCATTGTATGATGAGAGATAAGAGTACATAACATGATGAAAGACAAGAGGCCATAATATGACGAGGGATGATGATAGAATGTCACGACTTTACTAGTACTATTGTAATAATGATGTAGGAATTAATACTATTGTACTAGCGATGTTGGAACTGATACTACTGTACTAACGATGTAGGAACTAGTACTATTGTACTAACGATGTAGAAACTAGTACTATTGTACTAGCGATGTAGGAACTGATACTATTGTACTAACATTGTAAGAACTGGTACTATTGTACTAACGATGTAGTCATCTAATTATATAGATGGAAACCACAATATCTATCACAATGATCCTTATGATAGATCCTTAGAAATGAATATAGAAGAAAACCTATTGACATGTATTGCATAGAAATCCCTGAAACAGTACTGTCAACAACGATGATTATGATGATCCTTATGGTAGGTCCTTAAGAATAAAAATAGCAGAAAATGGGGATGGGTAATTGGGTTAACTTTTTGATAATTAAACATATTAACTATATTATTGTGGATTGAAAACCCTATGTACTCACCAAGTTTCCCAACCTGACCCACTCAATTTCTTTGTATCACAGGTATCGATACGAAGATATTTGATGTTTAGATCTAAGGAGAGATCAAAGAAAATGTAGGCCATTAGATATTGTAAGTCCAGTAATGATTATGTTTATGCTTATATTTCTTTTATCAGTTATGACATCCAAAAGCTTTTAATAATCAATGAAAAACATTTATTCAAAAATACTTTTTATGGGAAAAATTATGCAATATAAAGGCTACTTTGTTTTAAAATAAGCATAAATATAAAGGCCTTTTCTGACCGTGAAAATGGGGATGTCACAGATACCTAATTCCCATCTAATATAACATCAAGTGTTGAATTCAATGTGAAAAGCTTGATATCTAAAGATTGGAACACATTATTAACATCATCCCAATTTATGTGTTCATTACTACAAGTAAAAGAGGTTGAAATTGTATTTCTTACTAGTTGTTTTGAAAAATTACATATGTAGGTGCAAGAATAAAAATACTACCTATATAAGCATAAAGTTTAGCCGCTTTAAGAAGTCTGAGACTTAGCTTTGATATGCTTATTGAAGGATATGACACATGCTAGTAAAATATAGTGTCAAGTTAGAACATATGAGTATGTAAATTGTTGTATGTATTCACTAGGAATTGGAAGTGATACCCTGATATTCAAATATTTGAAATGAGTAATATATTAATATGAAATTCAATCGTCACAACATTTCATTTATACATTAGTTTGTTGTTTGTTATGACTTTTCTTTAAGTTAATCAAGATTATACTTAAACGGGTGAGGATTGTTGGTGATTTGACCAATGTGATCTTGATAAATATTGAACAAGTAAGAGTGGTGCAGAGTGCACACTTGTTTGAGTTTATTAAGATTTAAATTACAATGTCATTTAAGGGCGAAACTCCTAAACCATGGGGGTCCAGGAGTAGCGCCCCTGGTAGTAGGGTCCAAGTGTTAAAGCATACAATCTATAACTGTCTAATGTTAAACCCGATTTAGTGACAATTTTTGTAGCAATTTGTAATTGTCTATATGACAGTTTTCATACAAGGAGTTAAGATCCCTTTTTTGGTCATTTTGAACCTAGTATACAACAAGATTATAACTTTTCTCATTCTTTGTTATTGAATATTTTTGAGTTTTACACGATTGAAATTTTTTATTTATCATCGAAATACTTTAATTTGAAAGTGCAATCATCACTCTAGTATTTCAATCAATAGAAACCTTGTTTTTCTAACAACGTTTGATGAAAATATTTGATATGCTACCTACTTTTTTGTTTCCCAACTACATCGATCTAAAAAAGCTAAAAAAAGCTAGTAGTGGCGTGCCAAACATAATTTAAAACCCATAAAACATTTCAATAAATCAAACTGTGGTTACGAATAATAAAATTGATTTTAGCCAACCATACTGCTAATGTATAATTATTTGCGAGGTAATGATCTATTGGAAATGTGTTGCTCATTCAATCCATCAAACAATACTAACAAATCACTGTATGAGGTTGGACATGACTTTCATTTAATGGAGGATCAGTCCAAAAACGAGAGGCGTAGTGGTCAATCCAGGACTACAGTCTATGGTCCGAGGCATTGGTAAAAATTGAATTTTGACAACACTTGTATTTTTCTCTTGCTCGTTTGAACTTTGAAGTTCACTTATTAGTTTATCTACTATGCCAAAGTATAATTAGATATAAGAACATACGATATATTTGTATAGACTATAGAATAACCATGGTATCATATACAAAACATATATAACTATAAAGAACATGTCTATATCATTCCTATTATAGACGTAACCATAAAAATATGAAATAATACACCTCAAAACCCGTCCTATCTCTGTCTCTAATACTACCTCATTCACCATGTTGGAAATTTTAAATGTTCCATGATCAAAATAATTATATTTGGTGGATTATGGATCATGATCAGATATTGTTACTTTATTAACGAGTATTATGAACTAATTCACCTAAAATATTTGGTTGTTGGGTATTCTTCAACGAATATATATATATATATATATATATATATATATATATATATATATATATATATATATATATATATATATATATATATATATATATAGACAAAACTGCATAAATGGTCCCTATAGTTAGCTGAAAATTGCCACTTTGGTCCAAAAATATTTGGACTAGCACCAGAGGTCCAAACTTTTCATTTTGTTGCGAGTTTGGTCCAGTTTTCTATAAACTTTTTCATAATGACTATTTTGCCCTTATTTGTTTTTTCTTTTTCAGTTTTTTTATTATTTAAATATTTTTTTGATTAAAAGAAAAAATAAAAAAGAAAATTTGCATTTTCTATTTTATTTTTATATTTTTTTATAATAAAATAAAAAAAATAAAAATGAAATCTCTCTCTCTCCCTCTCTCTCTCTCTCTCTCTCTCTTATTTCCAACACCACACAACCCTCCAACCTGCTGCCTTACCTCTTCCCTCTTCGCCTCCGATGACCACTACCGACATAAGCAAAAAAGAAGCAGCCACTAGGTTGTCGGGCAGCCTCCTGCCACCGTAGAGCTGCTCTTGGTCACCACCATCGACCACCTCTGTTATGCTGTTGCTGCTACTACGTAAGTCTCCATTGCCATTTTTTGTGTGAATCGCAAAGGGCCAAACCGAGGAATCAAATGATCCGTCATTTTTTTTTCTTTCACCATCTTCACCGGAGAGGATGTTCAGTGGTTATGATTGCGAAGAAGGGCATGTTGCAGGTACGCTATCATTGTTGCTCCAATTGAGGGTTTTCGAGCCCTAATCACACCTAAATCAAAGTTTTCGGGGCAAGCTTCAATATATGGTAAAATCACACCGCAAAGAGGGGGTAATTTGAACCCTAGAATGTAGAATGCTTTAATGGTGAAAGATGGAGGGCGCATTGCTTCTATCTGTTTGTTGAACATAGTCATAAAACCTGCAGATTCTTGCAGTAGGAGTGGAATTGGAGAAAATCAAAAGAACAAAAGCTGGAGATGGTGGCTGTGACTGGTGATGGCGGAGTGGGTGACGAAGACAGGAGCTGCGACGACAACTTGCTGTCAGGTTTTTTCTTGTGTCCGACCGTTTACGACGAGGGGGAAGACATCAGATCAATACAAGCTTCATTTGATAGAAGAAGAGGGAGAATGGGGGTGGTGACGGAGTTGTGGTGGTTGCACGGTGGACACACAGTCGGTGGTTTTTAGTGGAGGGTGATGGCAGGTGAATGCTGGAACGGAGGCAACAGGTGGAAGGCAGCAGCGACGTTGGGGTGTTTGATGGCAATGGGTCACGAGAGAGAGAGAGAGAGATTCTTTTTTATTTTTCTTTTAATCATAAAAAACATTTAAATAAATAAATAAATAGAAAAAGAAAGTACCAAGGGTAAATCCGTCATTTTAAATATTTCTAAATCAAATTGAACCAAAGTCGCAACAAAATGAAAACTTTGGACCTATGGTGCTAGTCAAAACTTTTTTGGACCAAAGTGACAATTTTAAGCAAACCACAGAGACCATTTGTGCAGTTTAGTCATATATATATATATATATATATATATATATATATAATCCCAGCCCGAATATTCTTTTCCGCTTCATATTCTGTATACTGGATTAGCAAAATCTGTGATTGCTAAACAATATATGACAATCGATTTAAAATACCTATGATTATTCTTCTCTAAACAATTTTGTTATTCATTTAGTTCTTCATTTACAAATAAGATAATGAATAAAACAATTTCATTATGAGTTTGAATATTTTGAAAGTATTCATGAAGTAAATAAGATTCATAAAGATAAAGTTACAAGTTATTTAATTTTTTAATAATAGAAAATCAATTTAAAAATAATGTTTTTGATTTTTAAATAGATTAATTAATATAAATTTATAGGTTTTATCAAGATATACAAAGATATAAACATAATTAAAGTTTTACAAAGATATAAACATAATTATAAAAGTTACAAGAATATAAACAGAATTTCTCAGTTTTATTCAATATGTCAATAAACTTTATTGTGTTTTCATATTACTCCATTACATTTCAATCAGATAATCCTATCATATCGGATACCATTATACACACTATCACAATAATGTAACGCTACTTAAAATAAAATTTCAAAATACAATTAAAAGACAAATAAGCTACATATCAATTCTATTAAATTGTCATTTAATAACATGGACATAAGCATAATGAATTGAAATATGTCCATGCGATATACATGCTAACATCTAAAAGGATCATCCGCAAAACATATGCTTATAATTTATTAACTCATGTAAGATTTAAGATATAAATATTTTTGTCTTTTACTTATTAAATTATAGTATATTACTTTTTAATCATTTTTCATATTTAAGTCACTTGAATTTGGCTATGAATATTGCTTTAGACCATATAAAAAGGAAAGATTCCAGGTTTAAGGAAAATAGTCAAACAGTGGATGAATCAAGAAATTTGAAAAAGGGTGGCCGGCTATTTTGGAGAGAGGGTAGTTGGAATTTCAAACCAACTTCATTTCTGTCTCGATTATGATAATCACAAGTTCACAACACTCGCTTTCAAAATCTCCCCCGTTTTAACTCGATTGATACATTGCTACAGACATATCTGAAAGAAAGAAACGGGGTTGTTTGATGACAGAAATGGTGGTTGTACCAAGAGGAGCTGGGTGCGCCGCCGTATGTGGCGGCGGTTGTGCCGGAAATGACACAACAAAAGGGGGTTCTTCAAAAGAACACCAAAACCACCTCTCCTTAGTGGCTCTCATCATAGCAGCTCTAAGAAAATCAATGGCAGCTTGCCGAGTTGATGATCAGAGGGAAGAATCAAAATTAACAAAACCAGCAACTCTTCATCATATGGAAATCGGTTGGCCAACTGATGTTCAGCATTTGACTCATGTTACCTTCGATCGATTCCATGGATTTTTAGGTCTTCCTGTTGAATTTGAAGTTGAAATCCCCTGTCGAGCCCCCAGTGCCAGGTGCTATAATTTTTTGCCATTCTTCATTAATTAATCACTTTTAAGAACAATTTGCTCTAGATTTCAAAAACGTATGTGTACCTTACGATATAAATCGATTCCGAATGGAACCCACTTCTACTTTAGTGTTGAAATTTCTGTAAATAGTCGGAAATCTAGGGTTTATGAGTTCATTGACAAACAGAAAATGGTGCAAATTTGTCAAAGGAAATTGCAGCAAATGACAAATTGGGACCCTCATATTACTAGCAAAATAATGAAAATTTGAAATCCAAAGTTGAATAATTGGGGTCCATTGACTGAAAATTTGAGCAAGGGCAGGTTGGATTAATGTTTTAAAAGCGATTATTCAGTTGTATATATCCATTGTTATACACTCTGTTGATGCAAACTAAGAAGAGCTAGGGTTTTAACTTGTTATGTGAAACTAGTGATAAAATGTTTTTGCAGTAAATTGAAATTGTGGGTTGGAGACATTTTTGCATTTGGTCACTTTGAATGTGTTTTTGACATATGTTTTGTTGTTGTGTAGTGTAAGCGTTTTTGGGGTTTCAGCAGAATCGATGCAGTGTTCTTATGATTCAAGAGGCAACAGTGTCCCTACAATTCTGTTGCTCATGCAGGAACGTTTATATGCTCAAGGAGGTCTAAAGGTATGCTCCTTGCTACTTGCTACATATATCAATATATCATACGAAAAAGAGATAAGTATTTGGTAGAATCTCACACAATGAAAAGTGCTTGTGGATTGTCCCTCTGTAGGACACCATTTGTTATATAGGTCTGGACAAAATTTCTATGGCTATTTTTGATGATGATGATGATGATTATGAAGAGGGCATTCACGTCTTTTCCATTAATAAGAGATCGAAAGCGAGTCTCTCTCCACTTATTTCAACTTTTTGGTTGGGACAAAAATTTGCAGTTTTTGTCCCTCCACACCCAATGCAAGCCAAACATAGTACAATATCTTAGTGTTATGTTTTGTCCCACACACACAATCCCCAATCAATACCACGAATTTGGGTAGTGCTTGGTTTGACAAATCGAGAAGGGAATGGAGTGCAACAAACATGGGGTGTTTTTTTTCTTCATTTGATCTTGGAATGGAATGAAAATTTGCAATATAATCCGTTTTTATTTAACTAGATTATTATAACACAAATCCCTTTCAGGATATTTTTGATTTATAACAATGGTACTTCCTAAAAGTAACTAGAACATATATTTTTTATTCATATATTACTTGGATTTTAAGCGGCTTTTCTTTTGTTAAATTTTGTAAATAAAAATTTATTAATTACGATAAAATAATGTATATGATAGACTTAAAACTACACATTGTGTTGTTATGTGATAGACTTTTTACTTTTGTCACATCAATTTTCCATTACCTTTTAGTTGACAAAAATCTTTTATCAAATAGGTGAACCTTTTCAAAAGTTATTTTTTCCTTCTAAAATTAACTAATTATTCCTTTATCTATCTTAAAGTTTTTATTAAGCCCACTGATTTAATTTATCATTTTACTAACATTTGTCGTGTATTTTTTTTCCCGAGCTATAAAAGATGATAAAATTTTCACATATGTAGTTTAAAAAATAAATAAATAATGATAAAAGATTACCTAACTGGGTAACCGCAATATTTTATAATACATAATATTTTTTAATCCTCGCCCAAATGAATTAGTTGGCCCTAGAAATGTTAGAAAAAGTGAAGAAGAAGTATTTTGAAAGTTTTGACAAGTATTTTTAAATTATATAATTTTTTTCATAAAATATATTAATTTTTATTTTGTTTATTAAATCAATTAGTTAATTAACTAAAATTAAAACCTAAAAGAAATCTAATATCTAAATATAACTAGGGTATAAATTAAAATAGAATGTTACTAAATGTAGGGATCAAATGTGACAAAGCCTAAAAGAAAATTAAAATAGAATGTCATATAAAAGTTTGATAAAAAAGATTCATTCCATTCCTACAAACTAACAAACCAAACAAATTAACAAACACAAGAATTGATGGAGCTGGAAATCTTTTTTCTCAGTTTCTGCATTAAGTGAGTGAGTGATTGTGTATTTTGTAGGCGGAAGGAATTTTCCGTATAAACCCGGAGAACAGTCAAGAGGAGCGGGTGCGGGAGCAGCTAAACAGAGGCACGGTGCCCGAAAACATCGAGGTCCATTGTCTTGCGGGTTTAATCAAAGCCTGGTTCCGGGAGCTTCCAAGTGGCGTCCTTGATGGCCTCTCACCCGATGAGGTTCTACAGTGTAACACAGAGGAAGAGCGCGTTGAGCTTGTGAAACAGCTCAACCCTACACAATCTGCATTGCTTAATTGGGCTGTTCATCTCATGTCTGATGTCGCCCAACAACAAGAATCCAATAAAATGAACGCCAGAAATATCGCCATGGTCTTTGCCCCCAACATGACTCAGGTAGTAATACTAAATCTAATGAAAATTCCTTTTCATCTTCTGTCTTGGTCATTTCACTGATTATAAATGGTTTGGATTTTAGATGTCGGATCCATTGACAGCTCTAATGCACGCTGTACAAGTGATGAACCTGCTCAAGACATTGATCGCCAAAACCCTAAGAGAACGTGAAGAGACAACTGCCGGCGTCTCAACCGTTTCGCGTCCTTCCGACCATCATCAAGAGATGAAAACCGGATGTGAACCGCGTAGACAACCATCATCATCATCATCATCATCATCATCATCGTCCAAAGAACAAGAACAAGATGATGATGAAGCGGAATCATCGCTAAGTGAGATTGAAGAAAATTTTCTGAAACGAATTGAGGAGAACAAAAACGCAAAGGATCGGTTCAAAAGAGAACTGGATCATCTGGTGACACAATGTTCAAGTCCAACGAGCGGGTTTGACTTTCAAGAGGAATCATCGGGTGCTAGTCTTAATAGTCTGGTTTCTAAAAAAACTGAAACCGCCATACAGATCGTAGGTCGACATGGTAGACGGAATCGGAATGGGAATGTATGAACTGATAATTTTCCAATTCTTGAAAACTTTAAGCAGTTGCTGCATATCAAAACCTGCTTGCCAATGTCATGTTTTAATAACTTTGTAATATGTAAACCAGCATGCCATGCCTTGCTTTATGCGAATCTTCTAACATATCTTCCTCATCTTGGTCTAGGGACTAGGGGCCAGGGTTGTTTTGTTTGACTTATTAATAAACAGTCGTCCTTATTAGATTATTTTTCTAGCGTCCACCATCACTTTCTTAAACATCCACGACACCTTTAAAGCAAAAAGTAAAAAAAGGAGACTGTCTAAGTTCATTGAAATTTCATTATGATAATTAAAAGGTCATTGCTTCAAATATAGATTCATTCCTACCAATCAAATACGTGACAATTTCTAATTCTTTCATATTTTCTTTATATATTCGCTTTGTCTAACGGATTTTAATTCTTGCCCAAACATTTTTTTTAATTACCAAACATGATTGTAGATCATATATAACCCAAACATTCATTCCTACCAATCAAATACGTGACAAATAAAAGCTCAATCTGCTCAAACACCAAAGTTTGAGTTAGAACCGAACCATCTTTGTGTGGATTCGTTATTTCCTTTTTTTTTTTTTTTGATGAATAAAATCATGAATCCAGACAAGTTTCCCAGAATTGTCTGTCATCCATACTTGAAGAATCAACACACAACTCATGACATCTCTTTTCTTGGCCTATCATCTTGCTCTCACCCCAATTTCCGTCGTCATCATCATCATCATCATCAATCTCTTCTCTATCACCATCATAAACATGACCATGATCATACTCATGAACTTGATGATGGTTATCATGGGTGGTTTTGACATTAACATGGAATGAGTGATCATAACTGCAGGATTCAACGTCATCATCAATGGATTCTTCTTCTTTTTCTTCATGTTTTTCTCGATGATGATTATGATAATAATGATGCCGAAGAACATCATCTGTGATGGCATCCTCAGAATCAGCAGATGACTCAAATAACAAGAATGGTGTCACATCAATCATACTATTCTTCATCTTCCAATTACATTCCATAGTTTCAAAGGAATCAATGGAAATGAATTCAAGTAGTACTGTTAATCACTTGGATTCTATAATGATGTAAGTGGCAAACTTTAGAAAAGTTATCAACTTTAATGAGCATGCGTTTTTTCATACACACCCCCTATATATATATATATATATATATATATATATATATATATATATATATATATATATATATATATATATATATATATATATATATTCTAATGGTGAGGTGGGCGACGGCGGCAGATGGCTGAAATAGAAAATTAGGATGGAATTTATTGGAGAACTTTGAGTGGTAGAGAAAATTAAAGTTCAAATGCAGTGGCTATAGATTTACAGTTAAAGTGTTAAACCAAGAACATATCTCTTTTTCCCTCTCAAATAAAGTAAGTTTATGGTGATGTTGGTGATTATCCATAACTTTTATATTAGGTAAGCAAAAGTATTTGTTCTAGAAAAACTGAAAAAGTATACACGGATCTTTAACTAGCACGTGTGCATCACGTGTTTGTAACTTACCTAAAAAAAAAAAAAACTTAGGTTGGTGCATACCATCCATACCATTTTGTTGGCCACATCATATCACCTCCATACCATTTTATATTCAATAGGAAATACCTACTACACAACCATACCATATTTGAGAGGAAAAAATAAATAAAAAACAAGCAGATTTTTATTTTTGAAAGCTGATTGGTGAAGCCTTTCTCCCCACGCTTGAGCTATATTGAGCCTTCAAGATCTCTCCACATAACATGAAGGTGAGATGATGTTTGCTTGGTCTTAACAATGTTAAAGGGGTGCCACATAGAATCCTCCACACAGTATATGACCCATACCTAGTAGTCTTAACACGGTAACACCCATATTGTCATTTTTCAATTGTGAATAACTGAATATAAGATGAGAAAACCATAAAAACTAATTTAAATGTATATAATATGAATAAAAAGTTTAAGAACATGTTTTTTAGTTGATAGTATTTTTTTGTTTTACGAGCTGGTTATTATTTTGTAATTGGCATATTGCCATGAATATTCTTTTAAGATTTTTGAGTTTTTATGATGTTTTTTTTTCTTCTTCTATGTCATCTCATAATTTATTTAATTTTGGTTTCAATGTTTACTCAATGGCAGAATCAGAAATTTGGATTTTGGATATAAACATAGTAAATAATTTCGAATAATATCTACCATATAAAATTATATAAATCAATATTCAATAATCGATGATGACTGATAACAAAGTAACAAATTTATCACAAAAATCAAATCTATCTTAACGTTATAATTATAATTCCTTAAAAAGACTAAACAGTAAACCATTATAGCAGAAAACAAATTAAATTCAACCAATAACAAAAAAGAGTTGAAACTGAATGATGAAAAATTGGAATTTGGAAAGCAATTTATAGAGAGAACCTAAAATCAAATTAAAACAATTTACAACATTCAATCTAGTAAAACTACACAATACAAACCAAATTATTTCTTGATACATTGATAGAATTTCATGAATGAGAGTATGATCCAATGAATAAACTCGGCTTAGCTCCAGACTTCATAGAGATAACCCTAAAAATATCGTCTAAAATACTACAAATTTATTCTCAACCAGGTTTCTACTTTCTAGTGATCATGAGCATTCAGCTTGAAAAATGTAAACAAATATGCAGGAAAAAGCAAGATGTTACCATAGACTTAGAGACTAAATTGCTTTTAATCCAGCAATTTCTCGCAGCTTCTCACACAATATAAATGTGATTGTTGTTTGTGGACCTAATCGTGCAAAAATTGCAAAGCCCCTGCAATATTTTTGAAGTCAAATCCTCATGCATCAATTACATAAGAATGAGGGCATTCATGTCTTTTGCACAGACGAGAGATTGAGTGCGAGTCCATGTCCCACCTTCTTGCAATTTGTCCTATGACATCAGTCTCAGTCTCAGTCTCATTCCAATAACACACACACACCAGACACAATACAACCTGTTCTGTGACTTCTGTCATGTCAGGTGTAACAAACACAAACACAAACACAAACACAGGAGCTAAGGGAACAAGTATTGTTGGGGGTCTCACCCTTTGTAGAGTCCTCGAGGTCCCTCTGTGATCAGAACCTAGAATTCATTCCAACAACATTTGTGAATTGTGATTATAAGTTATTTAAAAAAAGGAGCATAAGCAAAGAAGTTACCTTATATGTACAATGGAACCCGTTTTTGTAAGCTCCATCACTCATAGATTCTCGTTGTAACATGAGACGCGTTTTAACCATGTCCATAGGTGCAGTTATCAGTGTGCTCACCAAACCCGCTACTGTACTCGACCTTCACATCATGTAAGTCACAGTTTGAAATTAAATATAAAAAAAATACATATATCATATATGTAATGTATTTACAATGTGACAAGTTATTAATATAGTATTTAAGTATTTCGTGTAAATTGAAAGATTGTAGGTAGGTATGTGTACATGAGATGAAGATAGAATCCTTCTTCAAGAGGTGTCCGTTTTATTAAGACCTACATCATAGCGCCATATAAACAAAATTTATAACAGGAATTAAATATAAAGGTGAAAAAAAAACACACTTTTAGAAGTTCACCCGCTTGAATTCATCATATGTTGCTAGCTGTGATGCTGTTAAAGCTCCTGCCCGGGCCATAGCGGGTCCCACCCCCTTCCAAAGAGCTGTTACGCCCTCTTTTCTGACAATTTTCTGCAGTTCACTAATTGCTCCTCTACGACTACGTGCATTAGGGTTCATTTGCAAACGCACCTATTCAATATGTTATGGATAAAAAGTCAATAATATGGATTAAAAAAGTGTTTTTTGACCCATCACCCAACCGGATGACCCGTTTGTTTTGCCTAAAAGGTTCAGAAAGTGTTTTTTTTTTTTTTTTTTACCTTACCTTTAGAACTTCAACAGGGTTGGTAAGCAAAGTGGCAAAAGCACCAGAAACAGCTCCAGATGCAATCTTCATGAAGATGTTAGTGGACTCAAAGGCCAGTTCACAGAAATTTTTACAAGGTTCATACAAACCTAAACGTAGACCTCCATAAAGAACTGACCTTGTCAATGCTGGTGTCAAACCAAGATACAAGGAACGAGTTCCTTCTTTCTTAACAACTTCAACAAAAGTTTGTCCCTGTAAACACCCAAGCATCATGACTGATTCAATTCTTGTTGTTAAAGCAGATATTTGTGATGAATAATACCCGACATGACCACTTCATACCATTCCAATTAGCGGACCTCTTTGTCCCACAAGTTGCATTTGCAGTCTAACTTTGAGTACATCTACATACAAATTGGAAAAAAGAAACAAATCAAATCAAATTTCAGTATATAGGGATTGATATAAAACAAGTGAAACATGAAATTATTGAAAACTGAAGGAAGAAACCTAATGGATGTGTGATGCCGGTGGCTGCAGCAACAGCAACACCACTTGTTCCAAAGTGAGATGCAACTTTAGAGGGGGAAGCACACCAATTTTGATTGAATTTCATTCTAATTTCGCCTGAATATTCAAAATCACAAATCAGATCCCTACTTTCTCATCCAAATACCATGTTTACATCAATTTTCAAATACCATTGTCCTTTTCATACATGATTTTTACTCAGATGAAATCAAGCACAAGCACAAATTCGTCTGTAATGCAGAAACTTAGCTAAACGAACAAAACGGAAAACCACGAGCCATACCTTATGCTCGTGAAGAAGGGGTCAAAGGCATAAAACAACCAAAATAATCACAAATTTCAGCAAAACTGAGAATGTTTAACAAGATTTAATCTTTAATGAAGTATATGTTACGATCTAGCATTGAAATTAAAGGGTTATAAGAGAGAACCTGAATCATTTGAGGGGTTCTGGAGAGAGGAACCATTGTTGATTCCTTCAGGCATCTGGTTAATTTTACTTTTCCTATTTGGATTATCGCTCCCCGCCTTGACCCAATTACGTCAAATGCAACTTTTGTAATCAGTACAATAATGATCCTTTGGTTTATTGATAACTTCATTATATACGCCTTTACCGTTCATAATTTGTTTGACAAAATTATGGTATCTGTGTCACAACTTTAGTCCTTATTATTATTATTATTATTATTATTATTATTTTTTTTTTTTGACAAATATGATCTTGTGGTTTTTAAAACTTACGTGGTTAGTCCATATGGCTTCTAAATCTTACCTTATTAGTCATTGATCCACCTGAAATGACCTTTTTATCCTTTTTTATTTCTTTTATCTTTTCTTTTAACAAAATCTATTTATAAATATAAAAGAAAATAAAAGAAAATAAACAATTACCTTAACCCCGTTTAGGGATGTCAACGGGGGCAAACGGGACGGAGAGTGCATCCCCCGCCCCCGCCCCCGAAATTTCCCCGTTCCCCCGTCCCCGCCCCGCCCCCAAATCATCTTTATTACCCCCGCCCCCGATTAATTTTTGGCTGCCTTTTTTTGGGCTAAAAGAAGTTGTTATTTAGGCTAAAAGAAACTATTTTTTAGATAACAAATAACTATTTATAGCAGAATTTGACATGTTAAAAATAAAAAAGTTATGACATCTTAAAAACATTATACTAACAACTTAAAAACATGTTTTTTTTTTTATGAATTTTGGAAGCTCAAAATCATGTTATTGTTTTTTATATTTATATAATTAATATATGTGTAATTTATTAACAGGGTCCCCATGGGGATTTCGGGACGAGATTGCCTATCCCCTCCCCCGCCCCCGAAATTAAAACGGGGGTTAATTTTGCCCCCGCCCCCGTCCCCGCCCCCGGTTTTTTAAAAAAAATATTCCCCCAAACGGGACGGGGCCCCCGCGGGAACGGGGTCCCACAGGACTTTTTGACATCCTTAACCCCGTTCATCATCTCTTCCCTCACGTTTCTTTCTTTCATTCTTACCCACCCACCACCCTTCTTTCCTTCTTATTGTCGGTAACCCCATCTGAATCTTACATGTCTAAACCGTCAATAGTTGCTATTCTTTAGCCTTCGTCGGCAATCCATCCTTACCTTCATATCTGTAACGTTCGTAGATCTGGGCTAGTCAATTTAGAGATAATAGGGTCGAAAACGACTTTTCGACAAAAAGATTATTTAGAATAAATAATCTTAACCAAGTTGTACAATATGTCTCAAGGTTTCCGTACATATAAAGAACGCCGAAATCCGAGTTATAACGAAGAAGTTATGACCCGTCGAAGTTTTACGGCAAAACCGGCACGGCACCGGGAGACGTAAATAGTGAATTTACGATAAAGCGACTTCTAGCCTTAGCAATCTAAACAAAAGCCGTAGAAAACGTTAAACCGAGAGCGTCCATAAAAAGAACGCCCAAATCTGACTTCATATGAGGAAGTTATGATTTTTCGAAGTTTCGGCTTGGCAGTGTATAGCCCGAAACTCGAATTTTAGTTCGAGCGGTTTTTGGCTTACGGGACCTAAATGAGAGTTGAAGATCTCATTAATAGGAACTCAACGATAAAAAGACAGACGAAAACGGAGTCCGTATGAAGGAGTTACAAATTCTTCGCGGTCATTTAACAGTCTAATCTCCTCCTACTGTTAAATTTAAGATCAGTCGAGAGTTAGCCGACGGAGTCTAAATGAAAGTTGTAGATCTTGTTTTTACCTACGCGTGGAAAAAAAGAACGTCGAAAACGGAGCTCGTATGCGAAAGTTACGGGGTTTAGAAGTCGGCAGGGTGCTGCTGCAAAAGAGGTGACGTGGCACCACCAGAAAGAGGACACGTGGCACCACCAGAAGGGTGACACATGCATGAACTCGGCGAGTTTATCCTCCAACTCGGCGAGTCCAGCTGCCAGCCCCCCTATAAATAGAGGTGTCGGGTTCCTCCATTTCTCACACCTTTCCACACTATTCTTTCTCTCTCTAGATTCTCTCTCTAGCCCCCAAAACCCCCCCAAGCCTAGGTTAACCCCCTAGCACCCGAAGGAAGCCCCGAGGCTCCCGGAGCGCCTGACGGCTCCGAAGAGAAGAGCCTTCGGCTCAGAAACTCTGCTCCAGCGGAGCCCGGTTTCCAAGGAAACCCGCTGTAAGTGAGTTACGCCTAACCTATCTTTAGTATAACTTATGTTTTAATATAGTAATGTTATTAGGACCTTAAAATAATTATTTGGGCTATTATTATGAGTTGTATAAGAGTGTTGCTTAACGCTTATATAATAATAATAATAGCTAGACTATTAATTAGTCTCGGTGAATATTGAGCCAAACCCTAATGGTAATGATACTAGGTTTTGTCGAGGGAAATTGTTTTAAGAAGTAACGAAGCGCTGTCCGAATTCAGAATCACCACCTAATCACGTGAGTGCATAGTTACTTTCATCTTACACATAGATATGAAGTATTTTATATAAATTACGTGCTATGTGTGTATACTGTCTGAATACTTGCTGTCTATGCTGGATGAAACGTTTTATACATGTTTTAAATGATATAAATTGTATATGTATTTTATATCTACAAAATGTGTTGGGTAAAACATGGGTAGATTAGAGGTGAGATAAATGATGAGCGATGAAAGATGAGATAAATAATGAGCGATGAAAGATGAGATGAATGATGAGCGATGATATATGAGTGATAAAATATGGTGCGAAGCGATGACCTAAGCGATGAGCCAAAGCGATGAGCCAAACAATGACCCAAGCGATGGCCCCGTCATCTAGCAGAGTATGGATGACAACCACGGACTATTCTAGACAGTCTAGTGGAACACTAGCAGGCTCGCAACCTGTAGGTGTTGTGAACGATGTGTTCACCCGGTGTACTCTAAAAACCCATTGACAGGTATTACGAGTGGACTCTTAAAAACGATGTTGTCAATAAACGAGATAAACCCTGGTGACTATGCAGACTTAGTGTCGATTCCTTAGGATACTCCTTAGGAATGAATGAACGAGGAATAACTGAATCTTAGGGTAGATCCTTAAGAGTAAAGAAGATAATGGGGGATGGGTAATTGGGTTGATTGTTTGATGTTTAACATAATAATATATTATTGTGGGTTGAAAACCCTATGTACTCACCAGGTTTCCCAACCCGACCCACTCAAGCTTATTTGTATCACATGTGTCGATATGAAGCTACTTTACACTGAGGGATTTAAAAGAGATGTAGATCACTAGTGTAAATGAATGTAAGTTCTGTTTATGCTTATGTTTCTGTATTGACGATGACACCCCAATGTTTTAAAATGAATAAAAATACATTTCTTCAGAAATGCTTTGATAACGTACTTATCATGTTTTACTGGGAACAAATTCCGCAACATTTTTATCAAAAGAAGTACTCTGATTTTTATAAAGCATAAACAAAATCGGTCTTTTCTGGCCGTGAAAATGGGGATGTCACAATATCTCTCTATTTCCTGTCGCACCACATCAACCTACATCATCTCTACTTTACAATTCTATCCGATGAAACTTCCAAAGATCCTACAAAAACTATAAGTCCTCCGACCATTCCCCCATCATACAATTTGAAACAAGATTATTGTTCATCACCGGATTAGAAAGACCCACGATTCCATTCATGATCTGCTTGTTGGGTGGAATCACTGCCATGGGAGCTCCATAAAAAAACTTGATTTGCTCCAGTAAATTTTTTTGTCGCAGGCTTGATATAAATCCATTGACATTTAATGGTAAATTAACAAGTTGGAATGCAATCGTGTTACTATTCTGACCAGAAGCTTGTTCTTCTACAAAAAACTTACCGTCTCTTCATATCATCTGGTTGTGCCCACCGAAAAGAAACAAACATGAAAACATGTTGATGGAAAATAATCAAAATATTGTTAGCCTACATTTTTGTTTTTATTTTTTTTTATTATTTTTTTTTTTTGCAGACTCTCTACAAGCCAAGTCAACTTAACTTGAACCACTCCCAAACAAGGCAAAGTAGGTAGTATAACCTAGATTTGTTTTGCAAACTTGGAATTCTAGTTTTGTTTGGCAAGGTAATTTTTTTCTTAAAAATATTAAAAAATGTATGCTTTCTAGACCAAAATCAAATTTACAAACACAAATTTATGCTTTCAAACACAAATCTAGACCAAAAAATGTATGCTTTCAAACACAATTTTTTTCAAAGTGCTTGTTAATTAACAAGTTCTTCCCATAAGATTTTTCAATCCTTTAGTGGGTCACATAGGTTTTCTACCTATTAGAATTAGAGAACTTATACAAGATCACATAAATAAGCAACTTGAAAAAGCTATACTGTCATAGAGACTAAATTACGTTTTTTTTTACTCTAAGTTTATTCATGAAAAAGCTCTAACGAAAAATAAATTCTCCTGTTGTGCATGCTCTTAAAAAAAAACATAGTATGTTAATACCAAAAAAAATTAAGGCAACTAAGCGGGTGTTTGGGATAACTTTTTAAAATAACTTATTAGTTTTTTAAAAAGCTAATAAGTTAAAAAAGTGTTTGTGTATTTAAAAAACGCTTTTTAAAATAGCTTTTTGGATAGGAAAAAGTAAAACTTTCAAAAGGCTAGAAAATTTTAGTTTTTTAAGTCATTTTACTTTTAAAAAGAAGCTTTTCTTATCCAAACACTTTTTAAAATCAGGTTTTCCTAAAAGCCATAAGCTAATAAGCACTTTTCTTAAAAATCACTTTTATGAAGAAAAAAAAAAAAAAAAAGCTAACCCAAACATACCCTCACTACTAAGTAAAGGGAAAAGAACGAGCTTACTAGAACTCATGGCATCTCATCTAAATTTCATATTTACTGTATGTAGGAAAAAGGTATGCCAAAAATCCTCATTCGACTACAACAAGAATCAAAATGACATTTAGGAATTGGGATTTGTAGCAAAAAGTGATGAAAACCATATTTCAAAACAGCCATTTTGACATGCCGCTATAATATGAGAACAAATGTACAAAACATCAGAATGTTGATGTTGATGTTGATGTTTCTTCTAACCACCATGAGCTACACTACATCAAGATCCCCACTTCCATTTTTCTTCCGTTTCCTTGCATAGCGCTTCATTATAATATGCCCCTTGAACAGTTGATGCCTGAAAATGTAAAATTGGCTAAATAAATAATACTACTATGCCTATTTCAACCAATTTGTGTAAATATGGGTCACTTTGTGTTATATTTTAATGCTGATGGATCAAAATGATAAAATTAGAGACAGAATCATATGCCAAAAGGGTCCAACAGATTAAAAGTCGTCTTGGCATAATAATCAAGCATTTGTAACTTTGTAAATTGCTTTATTTAAAATAAAAATTAGATCATTATTCTAATAATAGTTTTTTTCTACTTACTTGGCATATTCTAGTTTCTGAATAATGATCCCGTTTAGTAAGAGTTCTGAACTATAAACTGCTGCACCTGCAAGTACATATACTTAATGTTTTTCATCTAACTTTCAAACTAACATTTAATGGAGCCATAAAAAACACAGCTAAATACAAGAAATAGCAACATACTTGATACATAATATATGGATCTATACCTTTGTCTAAGAATGGAACACATAATACATAATCTTGTTCACAAGACAGTATTAACATATCATCTGAGGTCTTGCACTCCATGCTAGCTTGCTCAATGTCTTCCATGACCTATGGAGCATCTCATTATAACATTAGTTTCATGATTTCTAATAAGGGTATACCATATATGCATGACAATAGCAATTCTTTTATATTTTATATATTTTTTTAATTTTAGAATCATCAAAATAAAATAAGAGCATGATCACACCTGACCATGAACAGCCTTGATCAAGTTTTTAATCATTTCTCTGTCAGGTTCTACATTTGGGGTAATGAAGACTCTTCGATCCTGGTATTTTAAGGGCATATAATTAATGAGCATATTCATATAAACTTTTTATTATGTAATATTGAATCATTATCAGTTACCTTTAGAAGTGGATGTGTTGTTGCACGAGACAATGAAACAGGCATGCTAAAGCCGATCTGTTTTTCCTTTTTAGCATCTCTAAGGATGTAATTTTTCTCATCAATAATACACCCTACCTGATCACAGCTCTCTAGCCACAAGGGTGTCACAATTTGTTTTCCCAAACCCATTGCTTCCAACATCTTCTTTGTTCTTGCAAATCTATCAGCCACAAAATGTGTAGCATCTGAGCAATCCGTTGCCATACAAGTTCCCAACTTTTTCAGAATCTTCACGAAAGAAATACAAAATTCATGATCAAGAAAAGCTATTTAAAGCAAATTAGATCTAGAAAAGCTTTTTGAAACAAACTGGAGAACCTTTCTCTGCTGCTTAACCACATCATCATCAAGGCTTTGGCTGAACAAGACACGGATTTCTACCTTACTCCTACGTCTTCTCAAATCCTTTGACATAAAATCAGGGGCAGATTCGGAAAATCCCAATCTAGGAAGCTCATTCCTGAGAGAGGAACTTGTAGAGCTTTTCTTGTGCAGTTGCTTCCGGGGTGGACCTACTGAATAGACACTTTTTAAAATTTGATGATGTAAAAAGGATAACAAAAAGTAATAAATTCCAGTGCAATTTGTGAAAAGTTTGTTATGATAATGCATATTGCATACCCTGATCAGAAGTCCTAGAGGCGCTACTCATAATGGATGGTGTCTTGTTCTTTCCATTTGATAATAAATCTTTTATCTTCTCCTCACCACCTAAAGCTGGTATAGATTCGAATGAGTGTTCAAATTCATTTAAAGTTTTTGGAATCATCTTTATCCTCATTGAAACACATTTAGTGTTGCTAAGTTTCTTTCCAGATGTTGACCTGTATATGGAAGCAGAGCGTGCTTTCCTCTTTACACTTGACATGAAAGAAGCTTCCCTGAAGTTCCCTTCCATCTCACCATTGCCACCCTTGACTACAGAAGATTGAACATTTAAGGTGTTTGTTAATTTTGCATTTTGTCTCATATTTCTACATGTCCTTCTCTTTTTGGGCCACTTCCATGTATCAAACTTCCAATCACCCAATTTTGTTTTATGAAGTACATCAATCTGCTTACCATTATATGTTGCATCTGCAGTCCTTTGTGAACGTTTTACAGAGGACCCACGTCTGGTTCGAGAAGCCACAGGTGAAAAGGTTTTAACTTCATTATCTGGTTTTAAGTTTTCCTTGTCTGCATCTTGTTTTTGCTTCCTTCGTTTATAAACTTTCAAAGATTTCTCATAAACCTTCTTCTTTGGTTCAGTAAGATTATCCCCATTTGTGCAGTTTTCAGCCTTTCCTAGATTCGGTAACTCAAGATTCAACTCTCTTTGGTTTTTATTGTGGAAGGAAGTAGACATTTTATGTCTTTTGTTAGCAACCCTCTTTTGCTTAAAACTTATTCCATTGGTTTGTGAATCACAGTTAGCACTCAAAGGAAATGAGAACTTTTTGGATGGATTCTCAATGGGTGGATTCTTGACCCTTTTATGTTCATTAACATCAATATGTGGAGGTGTGGCATATAGCAAGGCTTCCATAGCTTCAGCTGCCATTTGAGTGTTAAAACCAACATCAAACATATCTGGTGGTTCATCCCTCTCATTGCTATCATTTCCAGGCACCTGTTTGGATTTGCATCTTTCACTCACATGTTTATCTCTTTGCATGTCGGGTTCTGTTTTCTTTTCCAAAAAGAACCCCCCTCCATGATCAGGTTGATCGTTATCCCAATCGAAGGTTGAAACACCAATTTTGGTCATAAAACTGGTCTTCATTGCCAATTTTTGGGACCCTTTTGCACATGAACTAAAAGGTGATCTTGGCCCATCATATTTCAGAATCTTGACTTCTGGAGACGAGTTTACAGCACTAACTGACAGAAAATGATCCACAAAGTCCAATGCATCAGCTTCTGATGATTCTCCAGGTTCTTGAGATTCATCAACTACTGCATTCTCACCCTCAAAATTATTGGAAGAGGCATTCAAATTAACAAGCTTATCTCCTTTTGAACATCTTGTGTCTGTATCCCTGCTCCCAGTTTCATTTTCATTATGTGACACTAAGTTTCTCTCTTCTTTTCTTTCACTGGGAATATTATCAGTTACTTTGTCTGTCAAATTGCTTCCCGCTGAAGAACGAACATCAACTACTGATTGTGCATGTCGCCATAAACGTCCTGATAAGAAATATAACTACAAATGAGTCAAAAGCATAATTTCTCAAAGCCACAACATGATATTTTTATGAGGAATAAACATAAAAGATATGCAAAAAAACACAATTTCAAATGGGATTTCTAATTCTTGACATTAATGACTGTTTTGCAAAGCAGCAAGATGCCTGTTTCAATATGTTAATTGGCTTACCTCTTATTTTTCCCTGTTTTTGCTCAGAGATAGGTTCATCATCACTATCCAGCACAATTTCATCCTCACTATCATCTACCATTAGGGCTCTCAGGTCGCCAACAAAATGTGAAATATCCAACTCCTCAGTATCTGCATCCAAATTCTGAAATGGGCTTTCCAATTCTTCGGTGAAATCAAAATCCCCAGCAATAAGATGACCATCCTCAACACTTACATTAAGGTTGTTGCCTGTTGAATCAAGAATGGATGCACATAAGACTTAGTTCATGCTACGAGCCTTCATATACAATTTCTGAAAGTGCTCCATAGTATATGAGATTAATCATGGATCGTTCTTAACCCTGTAATTCTAAACAAGAATCCATAGCATTTCTCTTGATTACAATGAAACTAAGAACTTTGCATTGCTTTGAGCTTGGAAATCCCAACCTGATACAGAGTATACTAGAATCCATAGCATTCTCTGTTCCATTACTAGGAAACTGAAAAGCATTGATTTGATTTAAAATTCAATCCACCATGAAATTTCAACTAAATACAGAGTACTCCCTCTGATATAGAAAATAAACTCACCTCAAACCATCAAACCATGTAATTAACAAATGTCACTTATTCACCACCAAAATCATTCTATTTGGAAGTATTTGATATACAAATTCAAGTCCTTAGCTATGCTATCAAAAATTCAAAATGCATAACCAAAAACTATAAATGCCAACCTTTTGACCTCCTCAAATCACAAAGCGTAGTTCCTTTTTTTTCTGGAACAACTAGAAATGAACAGATGATATACAAGTAAAACACACACATACATATTTAGATCATATATTCGAGTGTGTCAATGCTTATTATTGGGAAATGTAACAATAGAAGGGAAAACAATATGTACCCGCTTCACGATCGTCTAATGCGGCCATAAATTAAACACTTTGTGCAAAACCAAAACCCTAATCAGTTTTTCAATTCACACCAAACGCCTACAACAAAAACCGATTAGAAACAAGAAAACCGGCATTATTCTACAGAAGATGGAAGGATCGACGTAGAAGCTTATTTTGAGAAGCTAGTGATCACTAAAAAGTTTAAAAGAAAAACTGAAAACTTAATCGTAGAAAAACTGAAAGTATAACGTTGATTAGGTAAGATTACAAAGGAAATGACAGAAAATGATAGTGAAATTGGGGTGAGAGACAGTAATATGAATTTGAGTTGTGGATTTTGGGGATGCGAAGCGATAAACGGGGAAAAAGAGTGGGAATTTGGAGGGAAATAAGAAAATTAGTTGAATAGGAAAAAAAGGGGCATTCCGAGAATCGAACTCGGGACCTCTCGCACCCAAAGCGAGAATCATACCACTAGACCAAATGCCCAACTTGATAAGTTGGTACAGATAGTATATTATAATAATATAAAACCCAATGATTGTTTCACCATTAATAACGTGGCAAAGTAACATCCAAACTTGAAAATAACAAATCAAACCAGAGGCCCTGTATTGTATGAGATTTATTTATACAAAATATCCGAATACACAAAAATAAACTTTACGTCGCAGTACTCAAAACATATAAATATAAAGTTTGGTGGTAAGAACTAATGATAGAGGTTGTGTTCCTAAATACAAGGAGGGAGATGGTTACGCGTAATGGCGGAAATAAGGGATGCCAAAGGAGAGTAGTAGTATATGTTGGGTTTTGGTATACTACAACATCCTATGGTGCACATACAACCCTAAATACTTTGGATCTATGTTTTCACTAATTATACATGCAAATGGTTTCCAAGGTATTAATCTTACAACTAGCATGCATTTAACATAAAATTATAATATACTAGTTAGCATGACATACCTTTTGATGGAGCTTGAATTCTTGGTGGATTTGGCCTTAAAGAGCTTAGCCCCAATAGTGTGGAAGCCTCAAATGGAATCACAACACACCATGGACAAAGGATGAACTTGAGAGAGAATTCCATGCACACAAAAGACACCATGAACTCTAAAAAGATACAAGTGACGATTTTGGGCAATGAAATATCTATTTATATGTGGGATTTCTAGGGTCATGGATATAACCCAAATCCATACCTATGGGTTTTATGATCCATGGTTCATGTGGCTCAACTCTTTATGTATCCATACATAAACTTGGTCCAACATGGATAATAAGCCCAACACATATAAATATAACTAATTATCATAATTAGTCCCCATAGATTTAATTAGTCTCTTTCGACCACTAAATTAATTCCAAATTAATTCTTGATCACTACTAATTAAAACATATGATTTCATATTAATATATTATTACTTATAATATATTAATAAACCATAAATAACCTTCTCTCAAAAGTCCATCCTAACAAATTGTCCTGATGATATGCAACCCAAATGGACCATGCTACTCTCGGGTCGAATACATACCAATAATAGTTATGGGCTTAGACACCTAATCCAACAGTCTCCCACTTGGATAAGTCTAAAACTATTATTCAAGTATGATTCTAAGATCCCGACTAGCAATCGTAGCTCTTAAAGCCGCTATCAAACTCTAAACAAATCAAATGACATGTCCATTAGATAAGGGATCATATATTCCTCCATTCTAGATATCATATGGACTGAGACATGGATTATAATCATTCTCTCTGTCCATTTGTTGTTTCCCGATTTCCGATTTATGACGACTGACTAATTGAACAAATCAAATCAGTCCAGGCCCGACCGAGCACTTACGTTTGTCATCACCAAATCATCGAGGGACCCACAGATATCGCTTTTATCCCGAAGGTAAAAGGAATTGATAAACTTCGACTCATATGGCTTGTTCTACTACTTGTTGAATTATACACAAAGGCACGTTTTATAACATCGAGTTACCAATGCGTTTTCGTGCAATCAATGTATAACCAACTCATAGTAACAACTCATATCTCTAGGTTTGAAGAATATAAGATATTATCGTCTCATGATCACTCGTGATAAAATCCATGAAGTGATTCCAATGAGCGCGGGTTGAATCCAATACTCAGAACTTATGAGCACTCATGAGTGTTGTAGCCCTTTGTCCAACATCTTAGACCTCTACAAGCCAACCCATGACAGTCTTAATTCATATCTACTTCCAACATATGACCGATTGTGGATGGTTTGAATAACTTAGTCATCCAGAACAATGACCTAGTTTATTCTGGAAGTCAAAACATGCAAAATGAAACACAAGAATAATTGAATCGAATATGATATCAAAACCTATGAACATAAATAAAACACCTTTTATTTATCACCATATGATTACACATTATTCATTGTATACTGTTTCAGCTATCAACTTTATTCTTGAATTTAAAACAATAGTTGTCCCATGCTCCAAGCATGTACACTATGTTTTCTAAACACTAGTCATGCCATACACCAAGTATGCATACTATGTTTGTCTATGATCTTTACTTTGTGAAATAGATCAATTGAACATAACTCCAATGATCCTCTTTTCATAGTCCCAAATCCTTACTGCAAATGCAAGAATTCCAAATTCATGCCATTTACTGAAATTTGTTAGATTCTAAACTTATATGCATTGATCATCTTGTAATGATTATGCACAAAGTCAGATAGACTTGACAACAAACATTACAGAACATTCCAAAGGAGATCAACTCCTTGGAAACATCCTTCTTGCATTAAGTTTCCTAATCTTACACACATTGAATAATTTCTAACTTTGAAACATTTCCATATTCCATTTTGACTATCATTTCTGAACAAGAGTTTCCTCCTTACAGATTATGTCAATATGGTCCTTCCAGAATTATCATTATACTTTCAACTGTCCTTGAGCAACCAATCTTTGGTAAACCTTAGATTGTCCTCGACAATTGTTTAATCCTTTTAGTCATATCCAATTCTAGACCTTTTCCCTTCTTAATGCCCCAGGCATTTGGAAAATTTTAGAAAGGATGAATATAGCACATGCAATCGATCCTATATCTGAAGCATATGGGACACGATTCATGATGTATCACATAAAGACTAAACTAGTCTTTTGCTATCATATTTCCATTTCAATTTGCCAAGTTCTCATAATTCAGATTATGAAAAGGGATGTCGTAATCATAATCGAATTTTAGAACGCAAATAATGGACCCTATATTAGAATTTTCTTATGTTGAGCCATTCCAACATAACATTCATATATATACTTGACTAAATACGATTAAAACCTCAATCTAAGCTTTTAGATTTGAGATGAAGTATAATTTCCTCTCCCTTAATTATAGCAAAACAACTTTTTCCCAATTGAAACCTTTTGTTTTCTATAATTAACATTGCTAACTTGCAACCTTTATCATAATTATCATGCTCCCACTAACATGATGATTATTAGCATAACACTTATGCTCCCACTAGCTTTGACATGTACTCAGAAATCAGTTGAACTTCTAGAAAAAACAATACTTTATTGACTTTCTTACCAAAGTTCAGATTTCTGATACTAGATTGCTTTGATAAAACTTTATCAATATCATACACCTTATCTTAGATAGCTCACAGGTGTGTCTAAACAATTTCAGAACTATGAAAAGGGATGCCGTAATCATAGTCTCAATTGTTTAGACCTTTGCCACTTCTCACAAGTCCATGTTAGTGTGCCGGTTAACCACACAGCTCCACTAACGACTTTGAGAATGCAAATATCACAATTGCTATCTACTTCAAATCTACTTGGTGGAAGTGTTTCCTCACCATCATTTTCATGAATCGGAGAGAAACCTTATGACCCTTAGATTTAATGATGTATGTGTTCTTATCCATGTGAATTGTCAAAACCATAGTCACAAGACAAGGATAATGACAAATCCAAACTCATATGGACTGAACTCAATCTTAATTTCTTGCCACCTGGCAGCTCAAGGGCCTGCCATTGCTTCCAAGTTGTTGTGCAACCAATTGAGAACTCTAAGAACTCATATGCAAAGCCAACTTTAACTGGAATGGGCACAGAATATGTCAACACGATAGGTTATAAACCTCAAGTCGTGTGCTAGTGAAGAACTTCAGGTTTTATTCTTGATTAGTTCTTGAGACTTTCAAGACCTTTAAGACTCCCACTGTCCTCTTGACATATAAGACTTTCTTGTCAGGTATTCAAGAGATAGTGTGGATTCTAATCAAGACAAACACTTCACACAATTGGCATTAGTTGGTCTTTGTTTTATCCAAAACATCACAACTTACCAATTTCAAATGTACAAGAGTAGAAAACTTTTACTCTTACATTTGATAAGTGTTTTAAACCTTCTTTAAGACATGTCACTCAAGTTACAATCTTAGAGTATAACTCTAAGAATTGTTTTTGGAATGAAGTATGAATCATCTTCTTGATTTAACCACTTCAATAATTCATAACTCCTCTTCTTAACTATCAGAATGCACTTAGAGGATGAAGTGTGATAAGGTCTCAAAATCATTAAGATGGTCTTAAAACATGATACTAAAGTACTCTCCCATCTTTTCAGATTTGAGAAACTTTTATCTTTCTGCCTAAATTGATTCTTCTTATTCGCTCTGCCATACATTAGAACATTTTCCAATGTCTCAGAATTACACTTAAGCTTGTAAGTATAACCATATTTACTGAGCTATAGTAAATTATGACGAATAGTCTTATCGATCTTTTGTGGTGGACTCTGACCAGTGCACAAGAATGTGTACCCGATCCCTTAGTCCTTCACTTGACTCACACACCCATGTGAACAAGTAGTTAGTCTTAATTTTTCCAATGCTCGAAAGTTCTCATTCATCATGTTATACAACTTGCATGATTCCAAGTTTCTATCCAACTGAAACTTGGGTGATGAGAATATTTCCTTATTTGGTAAATCTAGACACTACCACAAATGAAAGAATCAAATTCATATTTCCACTCTTGCTCTTAATGGAATCTTATAAGCAACACAGATTTTCACAAATGCCATTGTAAGGATATTTTAAAATAAATAAAATCAAAAGATTTACCTTTTATTTTAAAACTTTGCGGAAAAGCTTATCCTTACAATCCATATGAAGACTTGTTGTTATCTATTCCTAAGCAAAATATCATAACTCCTAAGAAGTAACTCAAGAATCCGATCTTCAAACTATGCGATAGAAATCCATCTACGCGATCAGATTCAGTATATTCTTTCTTTAAGTTTCTTCACTTTTTCTTTGATTCTTAAAACATCAACATGTGACCCAGTCACATAATGTATCAAGAATCTCAGAATAGAAACTTAGCAGAGTTAGATAGTGGACTTTACCTGAAGTAGAGTCAAACTTATTGACTTTAACATCCTTAGGTAAATTTGGCAGCTTCGCAACCAATGCCCATTTCTTTGGCAATATAAACATATGGACCCTTTGGTAATGGGACTATCTCAGACTTAGCTTTTCTCTTTACCATTTGGTCAACCGAGTTGACTATGGCCGATCCATTTCCATTGGGAAGAGAATGCTTTTTTGGATTCCCAGTGTCATCATTGTCAATGTCCATAAAGTTTTTAGGAAGTTGATCTTAGCAAATAGATAAGATCATTAAGGGTCTTGTCATAGTCTGTTTCATAGGTGTTCCAAAATAACTCACTATGTGACTTAGAAAGTAGTTGAGCCACCAACTTTCTCAAGACTTTGACACCCAACTCTCCCGGCTTGTCAATATGTGACTACATCTCCAAGATGTGATCACACATTGACCTTTGCTTGCCAATAGGGCTTGAGTGACCTTAAACTTTTCAGGAACTTGTGGGTTAGGGAGAATAATTGGAGGAGGTGAAAGAAGTATGATTTCCATGGGACATCATCTTCATTTAGGAAAGCTTGTTTCAAGAGATTTGGGAAGATCATAAATGTCTAAACCAGACATCTTTTGGGAGATACTCAAGATAGCTGATTTAAAGTCCTTAATATAACACCCAATATGAAATATTAAGGCTAGGACCCAACACAATACTTTTATAACTTGGAAGAGGGATGCCGTAATCCAAGCTATAAAATATTTGAAGGTAGGCGAATGACGATTCACTAATTTCCACCATGAAAACGAAATATATATTATTAGGTTTTAATTGGTTTTTGAAACTCCTAGATCTTTGAGATTCATTGAACTGTTCAATGACATGTTTTAATCTCGAGCGTGCCCTTCAGGTTTTGTGACTGGGATGCCGAGGATCACAAAACAAGGTGTGAAGTAACCATGCAAATTACTTGGTACCCTTAAGTGTTTACCCCTCAATCGATGTGCCGGTTAACCACACACGCTCCATCGATACTATGATAAACATTAGGTTACCCTTTGCCTACCTTGTTAAATACGAGTTAGTGTGCCGGTTAACCACACACGCTCCACTAACCGACTTAAACAAAGTGCAAAGTGTAATTTCATGGATTACCACCTTATTCACTTTTTCCTAAGTAACTAAGATTGGGTATTTATAAAAGGTTTAGTTACTTAGTATTTATCATTAATACTTTTAATGAAGGGAGAATTATAGTCCTTGTCCTACCCGTTCGGCTAACGACCCTCCACCGGTCAAGGAAGCGGTGGGTGAGAGTGGACACCCATTAAACTGCCATTTTATAGGCAGTAACCTTATACCCCCCTTATAGATCGGCTTCGTGAATGAGGCCTACTAACGGTAAGACTGACTTTGTTCTTATACATATATATATATATATATATATATATATATATATATATATATATATATAAGTATTACTATTAATATTATAATAGTATAAGGGTGTATTTTTAAACATTTAAAATACTTGGTGATTTAATCTATTAATTAAACTATACTCTTAATTTAATTAAACTTAAACCATGTCTTTATGGAATTATTAACTCTTTCAATTAGACACTTTAATTAATTTAATGAAGTCCATAAAGTTTGAACTTTAACTTTTAAAATTCTTGGGTTTGGAATTAAAGTGTATATGGGGTTTGACTTTACAAATTCCAAAACTTGAGGACAAGTTTTGAACAATTCAAAAAACTTATGGTTTCCATAACTTATGAATTTTAAAGTGGTTTAATGGAAAAAACCCTTCAAGTTTCATAACTTGTAGACAAGTTATGGAAGACTTTAAAAACATTAAAAATGTGACTCTTCATTTTTTCATAACTTATGGAATTTTTATGGGTTTTAAAATTCATAAATGTGACTTTTCATGTAACTTGAGGACAAGTTACAAAAACACATATTATGAACAACTTCAAGATTAATTTGGATTGAAAACAACTATCTCATAATTTTTCCTATTAATCTAAACAAACTCATAAACATGAACATTCATAATCAACATTTTTCAAGCATCATATAAATATGTATAAAACTTGAAACTTTGATTATTATCCTTTATTTGGATGAGAATAAACATTACCATAGTATCAAAAAACAAATTTTATGAACAAAAACACTTTGCGGTAATGATTCTAATCCAAAACAGGCCAAAAAAACTCGAAGATAAGCTGTCAGGGGGTCCAACTCGTCGAGTGCATGAACCAACTCGACGAGTTGGATGAATTTGTTCATGGACTCGTCGAGTCTGCTGTCCCGACAGCAAAAAAATCGATTTTTTTCAGTTTTTTTTTCCAGCAACTTGCATCAAGTATAATTGAAAACAACCCATGGCTCTGATACCACTGTTGGGTTTTGGTATACTACAACATCCTATGGTGCACATACAACCCTAAATACCTTGGATCTATGTTTTCACTAATTATACATGCAAATGGTTTCCAAGGTAATAATCTTACAACTAGCATGCATTTAACATAAAATTATAATATACTAGTAAGCATGACATACCTTTTGATGGAGCTTGAATTCTTGGTGGATTTGGCCTTAAAGAGCTTAACCCCAATAGTGTGGAAGCCTCAAATGGAATCACAACACACCATGGACAAAGGATGAACTTGAGAGAGAATTTCATGCACACAAAAGACACCATGAACTCTAAAAAGATACAAGTGGCGATTTTGGGCAATGAAGTATCTATTTATATGTGGGATTTCTAGGGTCATGGATATAACCCAAATCCATACCCATGGGTTTTATGATCCATGGTTCATGTGGCCCAACTCTTTATGTATCCATACATAAACTTCGTCCAACATGGATCATAAGCCCAACACATATAAATATAACTAATTATCATAATTAGTCCCCATAGATTTAATTAGTCTCTTTCGACCACTAAATTAATTCCAAATTAATTCTTGATCACTACTAATTAAAACATATGATTTCATATTAATATATTATTACTTATAATATATTAATAAACCATAAATAACCTTCTCTCAAAAGTCCATCCTAACAAATTGTCCTGATGATATGCAACCCAAATGGACCATGCTACTCTCGGGTCGAATACATACCAATAATAGTTATGGGCTTATACACCTAATCCAACAGTATATAGGTAATTACAAGCCAATAGTGAAATATGGTTTGTCACGGAATGTCAATATGTGAATGATGTCATGCATCATCCAAAGTTTTAGAACTTCGGTACTGATTGTTTGTATTGAGAAGTCTAAATATATGATTTGATATTTTATATGGTAACTTATATATTTTTCTCCAAAATCGTGAACAATAAGAATAATAATAATTCTTTTTGAAAAAATGGCATTAAAGAAACTAATTTTTCTTTCTTTATAAAATTGTATACCATGTTTTTTTTTCTCAAATTTGACATTTAATTTTTTGTTCAAAATCGAACATTATTTTGCCAAATTCGTTCGATATATATATATATATATATATATATATATATATATATATATATATATATATATATATATATATATATACCTCTGCGATGTCTGTTGTCATATATATATATATATATATATATATATATATATATATATATATATATATATATATATATATATATATATACCTCTGCGATGTCTGTTGTCATTTGTGTGATATTGACTATTAAGATTAACATGAGTTTGTGATCAGGGGCGGATTCATAATAGATCCTAGGGTATCCTGGGATGTATTTCAAAAAAAATTCAGTACTGTAATTTTTTTAGAAAAATTTTGTTTTATGTAGTGTGTATATATATATATATATATATATATATATATATATATATATATATATATATATATATATATATATATATATATGTTTAGGGAGCTAATAACATAAGTTGTAGTTGGTTTAGATGGTTAATGTGTTAGAGGGTGTTTCTGGAGATTGCAAGTTTAAATCTTCTTTCAAACATTTACTTTTTTTTGCAGCTCCTTTTATATAGCTTTATATGGATTATACCTATTGTATTATGATGTTGTGAAAATTAAATACAAGTACTAAGTTGTCTAACTGGTAAAACGCTAATCTTTTAACTTTGATGTCCCTATTTCAAATCTTGGCCTTTACATAAGAGTTTTTCAACTTGTTTTTTAAAATTCTAAATTGTCCCACATCGTTCATAACATAAAACATAGCTCGTATACATCTGTTATATAAGCAACATAAGCTTCTCAATTCTCAACAAGTTAAAATTTCGAATGAGTTTGGGTTTAAACCTGAAACCGAGTTTTGGAAACCGAAAAACTGACCATCAGATTGAGATACCCCTTTACTTTGACCCTGACTCCGCCACTGTTTGTGATAGTTGCATGCATTGCATTCTTTATATGAATTGTGTTTCCTTAACCACCCATTTCTTAAAGTATAAAATTGTCATATGTTGTTTGACGAGGTTAATGAACCCAAGCCTTTATGGTGTTTATAATATTTTTCGGAGGTTTGGTTCAAGTAAGTCGGATTGCTATCTCTTACTCCAAATAAATCGACCTCGGGTAGCTTACTAGGAAATTTCATTGCATAACTTATTTTGATGTGTGCTCATATTAAAAAAAATGAAAGATTTAGAGGTGTGAGACATTTAGAAGGCCTCGTTGTATGCGAAACTTAATCCTTGTTTTGATACCTATTCACACCTCGTACTTTGAATTAAACTGTGACATCCCCATTTTCACGGCCAGAAAAGACCGATTTTGTTTATGCTTTATAAAAATCAGAGTACTTCTTTTGATAAAAATGTTGCGGAATTTGTTCCCAGTAAAACATGATAAGTACGTTATCAAAGCATTTCCGAATAAAAGTATTTTTATTCCTTTTAAAACATTTGGGATGTCATCGTCAATACAGAAACATAAGCATAAACAGAACTTACATTCATTATCACTAGTGATTTATATCTCCTTAATCTCTCAGTGTGACTTCATATCAACACCTGTGATATAAATAAACTAAGTGGGTCAGGTTGGGAAACCTGGTGAGTACATAGGGTTTTCAACCCACAATAATATAATTATTATGTTTAATCATCAAACAATCAATCAACCCAATTACCCATCCCCATTATCTTATTTACTATTAAAGATCTACCCTAAGAATCAACTATTTCTCGTTCATTCATTCCTAAGGATTATCCTAAGGAATAGGCACGAAATCCATCGTTGCTAATGACACATATGTCAAGCACAGCTACTAATATTATCACTTAGGCGCATCTGTCAGAATTGTGACATTCCTTATGAGGCGCATCTGTCGGTATTGTCCCTTAGGCGCATCTATCGGGGTTATGAGGTTCTCTATTAGGCGCTTCTGCCGGTAGAGTCCTTTAGGCGCATCTGCCAGGGTTATCTCGTTTATTGACAGTATCGTTTCCGAGAATCCACTCGCAATACATGTCAATGGGTTTTTTATCTCGTTTATCGACAGTATCGTTTCCGAGAATCCACTCGCAATACATGTCAATGGGTTTTTTATCTCGTTTATCGACAGTATCGTTTCCGAGAATCCACTCGCAATACATGTCAATGGATTTTTTTTAGAGTACAGCTGGTGAATACACAATTCAAATAACACCTACAGGTTGCGATGCTGCTAGTGTTCCACTGGACTGTCTAGAATAGTCCGTGGTTGTCATCCATACTCTGCTAGATGAGGGGGCCAACACTTGGGTAAAAGGCTTCTCTCATGGTTCACCTCTCACCCTTATCTCATGGTCTATATCACCTCTCCTCGTTTTGTTTTTGTCACACACCAACTATTTCATCTACCCATGTTTTACCCAACACATTTTGTAGATATAAAATACATATACAATTTAAATAATTTAAAACATGTATAAAAATCTTTCACCCAGCATAGACGGCAAGTATACAGACAATATGCACACATAACATGTATTTTATATTAAATACTTCATATCTATGTGTAAGATGAAAGTAACTATGCACTCACTTGATAAGGTGGTGACTCGGTACTCGGACAACGCTTCGTTTACTTTAAAATTATTTCTTTCGACGAAACCTAGTATTATTACCACTAGATTTTAGTCTAATATTTACTGTGACTAATTATTAGTCTTATTATTATTATTATTATTATATAAGCGTTTAAACAATACTTTCCAACCACTATGTACAGACAGGGGTCAGACATAAAACACCGGAGGGCAGGACCATTTTGGCATATAGCACTTCTGAAATCCAACAACCCTATGCGGCCCTTTAAACCAGATTCTCCGTACCGCGAGTAGTTAAAAAGATATTATAACGACACTTATATAAGTCATAATAATAGCTCAAATATTTATTATAAGTTCATAATAACAATACTAATTTTAAATATAAGCTATATTAAAATAGGTAAGCATAAATTACTTATAAGGGGGTTTTAGCTAGGAGTCGGGCTCTGCAGGGGCAGAACTTCGTCGCTGAATCTTTCTAAGAAAGATTCGTGCGGCGCTTCAGCGCTCACCTTACTATACTAAAACTACAGAAAGAGAAGTCGAATCACGAGGGACCGAAATACTCGGGGGATAAAAAGAGAAAGACTCTTGACTCAAGAGAATTGTGCAAGAAATATGAGAGCCCAAGCCTCTTATTTATAGTAATTGAATTTACAAAAACTACCCTCCATAATTATTTAATGACCTTATAGTTATATAAACGACTAAACACCCCTTCATAATACTATTTTAAATAGATTTAACGATATTTGTACTAAACTAATGTCGAAAGTACTCAACACTAGTCTTATAATAACCGCATCGTCGATACCTTTCTAATGATATATACATTTGTATATATATGTGTACGTATATATGATTTATACTTTATTTTAATACGTAAATATGCTATTATAATTTGTAACTCGTTCATACGAACTCCATTTTTGACGTTATTTATATCCACGCGTTGGTATTTACGAGTACTACAACTTTCATTTAGACGCCGTCAGCTAATTCTCATTCTATCTCAGATTTACAAAACTGTATCGAATTTATCGCCCTCGAAGAGTAGGGACCAAGTTTCGTCCATATCTTTAACATACGAGCTCTACTCTCGACATTCTTTATATCCACGTGTAGGTAAAAACAATATCTAAAACTTTCATTTAGAATCCGTCGGCTAATTCTCGACCGATCTTAAATTTAACAGTAGGAGGAGATTATACTGTTAAATGTCCGCGTAAAATTCATAACTTCTACATACGGACTCCGTTTTCGTCTGTCTTTCTACCGTTGAGTTCCTATTAATGAGATATTCAACTCTCATTTAGGTCGAGTAGGCCAAAAACCGCTCGAACTAAAATTCGAGTTTCGGGGCGTGCACTGCTATGCCAAATCTTAGAAAATTCATAACTTCCTCATACGAAGTCAGATTTGGCCGTTCTTTTTTTTGTATGTTCTCGGTTTAACGTATACTACAAATTTTGTTTAGATCACTATAGCTAAAAAGTCTTCTACCGTAAATTCACTATTTACGTCTCCCGGTGCCGTGCCGGTTTTGCCGTAAAACTTCGACGAGCCATAACTTCTTCGTTATAACTCGGATTTCGGCGTTCTTTATATGTACGGAACCCTTGTAACATATATTACAACTTGGCTAAGATTAATTCTTCTAAATAATCTTCCATCAAAAACTCATTTTTGATGCTCATCGTCTCTAAATTGACTAGCCCAGATCTGCGGGCGTTACATAAACTATTAACTTGAGCACTTTTGGGACCGTTTATTTATGGAAAACTTTACGAAATTGTGAAGTTTTATTTTTTTTTTAATATTTAAACATGTTTTAATTCACTGTTTTAAATTCACCTGGCAAAGGATGTAACAATCCCGCAAATCGGACATAATAAGTCGTAGACATAAATCAATTTGTTTACCAGACTTTTTCTAACAGGAAACTGTTCATAAGCAATCTCCAAACAAAATTATTTATCTTTTCTAGGCACATAAGGATTCCACTTAGTGACACCATTCTTACCTGGTAAGAAAAAAAATCATCAAGTGTTTTTTCTTACAACATTTATTGATAAAGCATCTAACTTCCAATACTACGAGTCAACTATCATATGAACTAAATTTTTGAAGAGTATGCAATAGGTCCTCGAATTGGGTGTGTTCAGCTCCACACCTAATTTGTCTCCTGTAGGGATGAGCAAAGGAACCGATCCGGTTGGAACCAGCCCGGGAACCGAACTTGGTGGAAAATAGGAACCGAACCGGACCGCCGGTTCTACCGGTTCTGGTTCTACCGGTTCTTGTCGTGTCTTCAAATGTTGGAACCGGTCCTCGAAAAATAGCAACATACGGTTTCGGTTTTTGCCGGTTCTACCGGTTCCCGGTTCCAAAAATCCACAAAAATATTGTCCCGGTCCCGGCCCGACCGGTTCCATCGGGTACCGTTTCCGGCCGGTTCCCCGATCCATATGCTCATCCCTAGTCTCATGTGTTTCCATGTCCTATGCAACTCATTCTAATTATCCTTAATATAGCAATCCCTATATTAACTCAAGAAAAAACAATATGTGGAACTTAGATTATAAATCCACACATCAAGCTTAATATCTATCCAAAAACCTGATAGAATTACCATCTCCCACATGTTTCACCAAAACATAATGAGGAATTAAGTCTCGACTAAGAGAATTGATTATACAGGCTCAAACTCTATTCTTTCGCACCTAAGACTCACCAAACCAAAACTCCCCATTACCCCACGCATGGTTGAAACTCTCCAAACTCCCTATATCAATTCCATTTTTATGTTTGAAGGTCATAACCAAATCCTCATAGAGGGTACTAATTCTAACAAAATGTTATGATTCTTGAATTTCTTCAAAATTTGAGTGTTTTTTGTATCATTTATCACTAACATGGAGGCTAAAGATCATTTGTGAATGACATATAATATGGGAACATGAGAACAATTTTAGTTCGTTAGACTTGCAAGATCAAGTGCTAAGGGTCATAATTGTCGATTGGTACATAATTAAAAATATTTTTGTAATATAATAAATTACATTCAAGGTTAGATTAGTCGATTTAATTCAACACATTTTACTTTGTATTTAGGTAATTTTGAATTTTCTTAACTCACCATGTAGCATTTAGAACTTTGGAAGCCATCAATCGATTATATAGAATAATGGGTATTAAATGTGAAAGTTAATATAGGAAATACATATTTTTTTTAGTGAGAAGTGATTTGTCCGCAACAATTTTTTTTCTATATACAATAATTTATGTTTTATAAAGTTATACAATACAATATTTTAAAACATAAATGTTATGTATGAAAAAAAAATTGTATATGAATCAACTCTCTTTTTTAATTGATTCTTATATGAAAAACATTCATCATCATCGGTTTTTTTTTAAAGTCAATTAAATGAAATGAAGAATGGATGTTTTCAAACTGGAAGTTACATATTGAAATCGTCTTGTACATTTGAAAGGAGTGGATCATATGGAATAATGATTTTTAAATGTGGAAATTCAACATTGAAACACATTCTCAATTAGTACATAATTTTGTTTAATGGAAAACTCTATTGTATAGTTCGATCATTTTTTTACTTTTTTGAAAACTCAATTAATTACATTCAAGAATGTGGGTGTTCAAATACTACCTATGGCTATTTACTCAAAGAATCTGAAAATAGTTTTGGTCTGTTAATTAAATGAGAACTACCTTATATATATATATATATATATATATATATATATATATATATATATATATATATATATATATATACTAAAGTACAATTATATCCTTCTGATTTAATTTAATAATGAATTGTCGATACAACACAACCATAATATTCAAAAGAAAATTACCATTGTTATGTTGTAAGTAATCAATGGTACTACTGATCAGTACTTATCAAACATGTTTGACTATCAAATATCAACATATAGGTTTCGGTTAGTAAATTTGATTACCTTACTATATATGTAAATCCAAGACATATGGCATCCCATGTGAATATATATATATATATATATATATATGGCATCCCATGTGAATATATATATATATATATATATATATATATATATATATATATATATATATATATCACCATTTTATGCTTTGCAGTGTCTTTGGTTCTCTACTAAAGGTGTGTTGTAGGTGTAATCAAGACCAAAGATGCTTAGATCAATCAGATCCACTTGGTGAGTATTTTCTTCTACTTGATCTATCTAATCTCTCTCGCTCTCTCTCTCTCTCACACACACACACACACACAAAGAGACAGACACATAGACACTTTCATACTTGAGATTTTTCTTGTTTTGGGTTTGTCATGAAGCATCTCCATTTCAAGAGGTCTGGGTGCACCAAGTTTCCAATTTAGGAGTTTCTCTGCTCAGTTTCCAAGGTTTGTTTCTTATTCTACGATCAACAATAACTCTAACCGATGTTTGTATGCATAACCGGGCCGGTTTGTCTCGTAGCTTTTTGTCTGTTTTTAAAACTATATAATAATTAATATAATATATGTAATTATAGAATCATATTATTAAAATAATAATGCAGGTCTTTAAAATAAAATAATTTAAGAAATTATAAAAATTTGATTCATTTGACAACCCTTACCTGATGGCCCATTTTAATTTTAATTAAGATTGTAGATCTTACTCATGACTTGTTATAGTTGATCATAGAAACTTGAATATATATATATATATATATATATATATATATATATATATATATATATATATATATATATATCGTACTTAGGTAAAAAATGTAAAATAAAACAAAATAATTGGATGAGACTGCAAGTGGATGGAGTGCATGACAGGTTCAAGTCCAACACATGTTTGTAGACCACTTGGGAGCAGGTCTACAATAGTTTCAATCAAAGATTCTCCATATAAAAACAATACACTTATCAAATCGGAAAAAGGAATAATCTTTTTTGATGTTTCAAATGTTTGTTATACTTTTTTAATTTCAACTCGCCTAAAATAATGCATATAGTTAACTTTTGATATTTTATATGATAATACCAACTATATCTATTAAAGACTTAAAGTTGTGTTTTGCGTACAAAAGATTGGTTTACTATTTGAATTTTATTGTAATTTAATATTTAGTGAAAATTTCATCTTTGTCAACCTGAGGTCTCTTTGCTTTCATCCTTTGCAACCACAATATAAGTAAATCCAACCCTTTCAACCTAAAACCTTTAAGAACAATATCTAATGCATATTATACAAATGAATAAGAAGAAAATAGAGTAGAAGATATAGATTACGTGCTCAACCAACACATTTTTGCAGTAACACCCACCACGTGTTCCAAGATCGGTTTAGGAAATCGATTTAGGTATTTTTAACTTAGACTTATAAATAAGGGTATAATAAGCAACTGATAAAGATATAAAATTATTGTAAAAAGTTTTAAAATGTCAAAAATAAGAATTCAAGACAGATATGATTCAGAGGTATAAGTATTGATAGATACGAGTAGTACAGCCAAATGTTGAGAGTTGAAGTATCTGTAAGTCTTTCTAAAAAATTAAAAATATATATAATATTTAAAATTTAAACGGAACAAATATAATATTTTGATATTTAAAAATACGATATCTAAAATTATAATGTTAAATAAGATAATTTCAAACATAACTTAAATCATCAAACTTTTATGCTGGGTCAAAATTATTTTTATTGTTATTGTTAAGAACGTTTCAAAAATCTTTAAGACTCATAAACATTTTTGCTCAAATTTTATAAAGCATTACCAATCTTTTCTAAAGTGAAAAATCTAACATGAGTGTTATAACTGCTCATGTGTGACCATTACAGACTAGAAGGCAAAGTAGCCTTGATTACCGGAGCAGCAAGTGGCATCGGCAAAGAAACCGCCACCAAATTCATCAGCCATGGCGCCAAGGTGGTAATCGCCGACATCCACCACCATCTCGGCCACTTCACCGCCACACAGCTCGGCCCAAACGCCTCATTCATCTCTTGCAACGTCACCAACGAATCCGACATCGCCAACGCAGTCGATTTCACCGTATCCAAACACGGAAAACTCGACATCATGTACAACAATGCCGGAATCCCATGCCGGACCCCACGCTCCATAGTCGACCTCGACCTCGAGATGTTTGACCGGGTGATGTCGGTCAACGTACGGGGCGTCCTTGCCGGAATCAAGCACGCGTCACGGGTAATGATTCCCCGTGAAAGCGGGTCCATATTGTGTACTGCAAGTGTGACGGGGATTTTAGGAGGAATCGCTCAGCATTCGTATTCGATTTCAAAGTTTACGGTTGTTGGGATTGTGAAATCCTTGGCATCTGAGCTGTCACAACATGGCGTACGGATTAACTGTATATCGCCTTTTGCGATTCCGACGGCATTTGCGATTGATGAGATGAAAGGGTATTTTCCGGAGCTTGACGAAGAAGAACTTGTGAGTATGGTGCGGAATGGAGGGGAGTTCAAGGGGGCTTACTGTGAGCCTGGTGATGTGGCGAATGCTGCTGTTTATCTTGCTTCTGATGAAGCTAAATATGTCAATGGCCATAACTTGGTGGTTGATGGTGGTTTTACATCTACCAAAAGCGCCAAATTTGATGTGCCACTTCCACATAAAGAGCACTGAATAATAAATATTATTATTAGACCAAATGATCGATCATAATAATAATATTTTGTAACTGTATTGCAATATATGGATAGACTAGAGATGGAAGTTAAATTTTATGTGCATATGTCACGAGCCATCCACTAATTCCTTTGACCTATGTTCCTTCAAACTCGTATTATCCCTTGAAAATTGTATGTTGTTGATAAGAATAAATGCTCGATTGAATTTTTGGATATTGGATACTTATTATGGATGCATAAATGGTCCGATTATCCATATATATGTTCGCTCATACAGAGAAACAAATATATATATATATATATATATATATATATATATATATATATATATATATATATATCAAGTATTTTGTTCGATGTGTTAAAGTCGAGATTTATGCACCAAAGTAGGGCTGTTAATCGGGTCAACCCGATCGGGTTTCGGGTTAAACGGGTCGGGTTGTCGATTTTTTTTTTAAAATGAAGTTTTACCCGAAACCCGACCCTATTAAGGTACGGGTTAGCCGGGTTCGGGTTAAGGAAGTAATCTTTGTGCCATTTAATATAAATATACATATATAAGGAAGTAAAATGTAAATTGGTAAAAAAGTTAATTACATGGATTTGTTTGTGAACATACGTACTGTACACAATAGCAATGGAAAATATTGGTCAATTTTCTTTTATAATATTTTGCATTCTTTGATTTTGACGATGTCCCTGTACACCAATTCAAAAGGTTTTACAATGACCGCTTGTATAATTTGGAATGCTTAAAGTATATATGTACATGAATTGTCAAGGTAATCTTAAAATCATAAAAGGGTTGTATCATATGCATTAACTGATGTACATTATGTTTGCATATAGACACCATTAATCGTGTTATTCAGGTTTACCCGAACCTGAAAAAAATAAAAAAACTCAATCCAAAACCCGACCTTATATAATTTTCGGGTTTGTCAAGTTAACCTGAATAACCCGAATATTCTTTTACCCTATTAAACCTGGCCCTATTTATCTAATTCGGGTTCGGCTCGGATCGGGTTCGGGCTTTTTGACACCCTCCACCAAAGCGTGGAATTTCAGTTTTCTAGTAACGGTCTAGTCTAAACCAGTAAGTCCTAACGGGGAGTGGACTTTCTGACATTTTTCATCTTTATTAAAGCCCAATGTAAGACTAAATAAAAGCTGGGCCAAGCAAAGGTGTTTACTGTTAAATGCCTTAAGCCCATGCATAAAAAGGCTTAGAGAGCCTGTAGCTCTTATCATTTCATAGTCATACCATGAAAGTCAAAGAGAGAGAGACAGAGGCTAAACCGGGGCTTGCATCAAATACGTAATGTGAAGCGTGATATTAGTGATAAAAATCAGGGAAATTGAGTAATCTAACTACATTTTAGTTTATATTAACAAAAATAATCAATTTTTTTTTAAAGTAACCATTGTGTCTGGAATAGCCATTTCGGAGCAAACCAAAACGGACCAAACGCACTACTGTAGCTCAATGTTATATATATATATATATATATATATATATATATATATATATATATATATATATATATATATATATATATATATATATATATATATGAGCCCCACACCTTAATCACCTAGAATAAGAATTCTTAATTTTGAAATTTTGAAGCTCGTGATACCCGAATTTAGGATAGAGGTTTTACCATGGATTCATCAAATCAGGTTAGTTTTACTATTTATGTTACTTGCATTTAAGTTTACAAACAATTATTTGTCTTCCAGAATACGTAGATCATGTCCGGAATATCTATTTTTCTTTTAGACATATAAGACCCATATAAATATCTTAAAATGTGTAAAGCATCATCTTTTAGTTAGGAAATAAGTCTAAATGAAACATTACAAAGGATTCTGAAACGGTAATATCACTCCGAAATACAAAGATCAATTTTGGAATGATATTCTGGAATGACAGTCCACAATAAAAATTCAATATTTGTTTTTTTTTTGTTTATCATATTGTTAAATACCATGTATTAGCCCGAAGACGAATTTCCGTGGATGTTATTAAAAAAATGGGTTTTACGGATGAAAATTTTGTATTTCATTTCAGTATCTTTCAGAATTGCATCCGATAAAGGTAAAACCAAATTTTAAAAAAATCAATAAATATTTTATTTATTTTTAATGGTAATATATTAAAATGTTATTTGAATTTTGTTTTGCTGATAAAAAACCAAGATGACGAGTTAGGGAAAAAAAACAAAAAATAAACCACCAAAGGCACCAATAAAATTAAGAAAAAAATCAGAAAGGGTGTTAAAGCTTAAATTGAAAGCAGAAAAAAATCTGAAAGATAGGACCGGGGCAAGTTTAAACGAACCTATTATTATAGACTAGTTGTGAATTTATAATTTTTGTTATGGATACGTTTCTGCAACTTGATTTTAATTTTGGATACATTTATGCAAGGGGGATTTGGTACCCACCCGTGTGCAAAAAGGGTGGAGAGTTTGTATAGATTATAGGAAGTTGAATGTTTCCACCCGTAAATGCCATTTCCCCTTACCATTCATCGATCAAATGCTTGAAAGATTGGTCGGAAAGTCCTACTATTGCTGCCTTGATGGTTTTTCTGGCTTTCATCAAATTTCGGTCGCCCCGGAAGACCAAGAGAAAACCACATTTACATGTCTATTTGGCACCTTTGCGTATAGATGCATGCCCTTTGGTTTGTGCAATGTGCCCCCAACTTTTAAAAGATGCATGGTGAGCATATTTTCAGAGTATGTTGAATATATCATAGAGGTTTTCATGTGTGATTTCACTGTTTATGGAAATTCTTTTGACGAATGTTTGCAAAATCTCACCAAAATCTTACAACGTGCATTGACACACATTTAGTCCTTAATTATGAAAAATGTCATTTTATGGTTGACAAGGGCTTGATACTTGGACATGTGGTGTCTCAAAAGGGCTTAGAAGTAGACAAGGCCAAGATTGATGTGATTAAAAGTTTACCGTACCCGACAAATGTTCAGGAAGTACGTTCTTTTCTTGGCCATGCAGGTTTCTATTGGCGTTTTATCAAGGAATTCTCAAAGATCACGGTTCCGATGTGCCAACTCCTCCAAAAAGATATCGAGTTTAAGTTCACTCAACCATGCAAGGAGGCTTTTGATCATTTGAAAGACCAACTCGCCTCCACCCCCATCATCCAACCACCTAATTGGGATCTCCCGTTTGAGATCATGTGCGATGCGAGCAACACGGCTGTCGGGCATGTACTGGGTCACAAAGTGGATCGAGCACATCATGTGATCTACTATGCATCTAATACTTTAGACGGGGCACAAAGCAATTACACCACAACAGAAAAAGAGTTGTTGGCTATTGTCTTTGCACTAGAGAAGTTCCGAAAATACCTTCTCGAGACCAAAGTGATTATCTATTCGGACCTTGCAGCTATAAAGCACTTACTAATCAATAAATATTTGAAGCCGAGGTTAATACATTGGATGTTGCTTTTGCAAGAGTTTGATATAGAGATCAAGGATAAAAATGGGAAAGAGAATTTGGTTGCAGGTCATCTAAGTCGTATCGTACCACCCGAAGACACCACACTAATCCATGACACATTCCCGAATGAGCATTTGTTCATCACCAAGGAAGATACATGGTATGCGGACATAGTCAACTACTTGGTCACGAATCAATTCCCCCCGGAATCCACACGTTCACAAATGGAAAAAATCAAGAAGGAGGCAAAGAGGTATGTATGGGATGAGCCATGCCTTTGGAAGTATTGCGCGGACCAAATGATCTGAAGGTGTGTTGAGAAAAATAAGGTACAATCCATACTTAACTTTTGTCATTCCTATGCTTGTGGAGGTCATTTCGGACCCCAAAGGAAAGCTAGAAAAGTTTTAGATAGCGGATTTTATTGGCCTACCATTTTTCATGATTCTTATGTGCTATGTGCACATTATGATAAGTGTCAAAAATTCGGGTCCATAAGTTCTATGAGTTAAATGCCCCTTACCCATATCTTAGTTTGTGAAATATTTTACGTGTGGGGCATAGACTTCATAGGACCATTTTCGCCCTCTTTTGTTTGTTCATATATTTTGTTGGCGGTGGACTATGTGTCCAAATGGGTGGAGGCCAAGGCCATCCGTTCTAATGATTCCAAAGTTGTTGTGGATTTCCTTAAATCATAGATTTTCTCCCGGTTTGGCACCCCAAAAGCTCTCATCAGTGATCGCGGAACTCATTTTTGCAACCGAATGCTTGAAGTCGTCTTGAAAAAGTATGGGGGTGACTCATAAAGTATCAACATCCTATCACCCTCAAACCAATGGGCAAGCAGAGGTCTCCAATAGGCAAATCAAAGAATCTTGAAGAAAACAGTCAATCCAAACCGCAAGGACTGGAGTATAAAGTTGGATGATGCCTTATGGGCATGTCGCACTGCTTTCAAGACCCCCATTGGTATGTCCCCATACCGGCTAGTATTTGGGAAACCATGTCGCCTTCCGGTCGAGCTTGAACACAAAGCATTTTGTATTGTGAAGAAATTCAACTTGAATGAAGATGAAGCGGCCAACAAGAGGAAGTTGGACATTCAAGAATTGGAAGAGATCAGAAATGATGCGTATAAGAACGAAATGATTTACAAAGAGAAGACCAAGGCGTATCATGACAAGATGGTCTATCGGAAAACCTTCACAAAGGGTCAAAAGGTGTTGTTATACCATTCAAGATTCAATTTGATATCGGGGAAACTAAGATCGATATGGGTTGGTCCCTTTGTGGTTACAAGTGTCTTTGACCATGGTGCAGTGGAAATCACAAGCCAATAAACCGGGAAGACTTTTAAAGTCAATGAGCATAGATTAAAACCGTATTATGAGGGATTACAAGTAAAGAACGAAGAGATGGAGGTGGTTGAGAGCCACACATACCAAGAATGAAGAATATTCAGGGGCCAAGTCGAGCCAACGACATAAAAAATATGCGGCTAACCGGGAGGCAACCCGAGGGTATTTCCATCTTTTTCCTTAATTTTCCATTTTGTTAACAATATTTTTTAGTTTTATGGTTTCAAGTTGCTTTTCATGTCCAAAAGAGGTTTAAAAATCATTTTTCAGACAGTCAGGGACTTGCGGTTTTGAAATTTGAAAAATAAAAATCGAAAATTTTTGTTGAGCTTACAGAAGATTACACGACCGTGTAAATTCTTGCCTAGTATTTACACGGCCCGTGGAATCGACCAACTCGGGATTTTTCATTGCACCGTTTACACGGGCCGTGGATATTATACCTTACATTTACACGGACCGTGTAAACGCAAAAACAGAGTTGTGCTTTTAAAGAAAAAATCGATTTTTGTTGCCATTCCACTCTAAAAAAAACTGCGACTTCTCTTTTTCCTATTGTCCCCTTCGAAAAACCTCTCAAAAAGGCTCCATCTTCCTCAATTTTGCTCCACTTTTCAAGCTCCAAGGTATGAAAGTCTTCTCGTTTCTTCATCTTCCTTGTCAAGCAACTCAAATACACCCTTGCCATGGCTGGTTTTGGGATTTTGGGCAAACCCTAGAATTTTTGAGTTTCAATTTTCGAACTAATACTTGCAATTTCTTGTAGGATAAGCTTGGGGAAGACTTGGGGAAGCATTGGACATCACTCAAACTCCATTTGCAAGCACAAATTTGGTATAATTTTTCCAACCCTTTTCCTTGTGCATATTGTTAAATTCATGCCTTTGGAGTGAAATTGGGTGAGATTGTTGGGTGTTGTGTGTGCTCTAGTGTTTGCAATTGTCCCTCTATTATACATTGTGTGAAAAATGTTTGTTTCTTTCATTGGAAAATGACATCCCGTGGAAAAAGAGCTCGAGTTGGAACCTCCAATATGGGTGGTCAAGAGGCTCATGATGAGCACGACCAAAATCCTATAGAAAACCCATACCAATTTGGCCTTATTTTTTAGTCTAATCCGCAAGAAATCGTGTATTCAAGTCTCATCCGTAGAGAAAAAGGGGCCTAAAAGTTTATGTATATCCAAGCTCTAAAAGACCTCCACATCTACAAAAGAGTTCACAGACTCTTGAGTAACATAGGTTGGGAAGGTCTCTTGAATCTCCATGTACTAAGTTATCAAACACCCATGTTAGAGCTCTTATCTTCTATCACAATGGATTACCAAACTCATTTCCTTTCCTTTCGCCTACTAAACCAGTCCCATCGGATTCATGTAGACACTCTCTATGACATCATTGGTGCACCAAAAGCAAGGAAATATATTTATTGGGAAAGGGTAAAATGAATGTCACGTTTGACCGAAACTGCAAAGAATTATGGAGCAAGATCTCTTGTGAAAGAGAATATCATTATGGTAATGCCAAATCTTCTAGTATCATCCACCCGATTCTTAAAGTCACACATCGAATCATCGCTTCTCTCTTATTTCCTCAAGAGGAGATTAGCAAAGCCAACAAGAAAGAGCTAGAATTTTTATGGTACATAGTTCAAAAACCCGAAGAAGATCCTCACTTTGGGTGTTGGGTGGTTCACAAGATGCTCAAGAACTCCATGAGCAACGGTGATCAACTTCATTGCGGCGAAATAGTTTCGATAATAGCCGAACACCTTGGTCTCTGCCTTCTTAATAATCCCATTGATATAATCCTGGACCGCACCCGCCTATCCGTTGATGTTATGGAGAATATGCATCGTTTTCACCGCAGGCCGAACGGGAACTTCCATTGGACCGTTGATGGTCAATAGTACTTGCGTATTGACAGTCGAAACAAAAAGATACTCGCCATAGCCAGCCGCATCCCATCTACTAATTGGACTCTCACTTCCAATTTGGGTATTGCTGCGCCCCGTAGACCCCCTACCACCACTTGCCACCCCTCTGTTCCATCCTTAGGTGCCTCCAGTTCGGCTCGCCCCATTCCTTTTCCTGATCATAACATTTATATGGGTGAGTTTGAACGACTGAACAACCACTACACGAGCCTTCAAGAAGAGGTAGGCGAGATATACACTGGTATCGTCGAGCATACCTCCGAATTTCAGGACTACCGAAACACATAGGGGGAGCGTTGGACCCAACAGGAGTTGCGACGGGCCGAGTTAGATCGGCGATGGGCCGCACAAGAGCAACACAACCGCAACGTATACTATTTGATGAGTGATCTCCACCGCGCCCTTGTTTTACCACCGCAGCCGCAACCACCACCAACCTATCCCTAGTGCCCCCTACTATCCTGCTGATCATCAACCATACTACCCACCAGAGTACCCGCCTCATCCACCTCCACCCTACCCTTAATAGGCCAGCTATGCCTCTCTCCAAGCAGCAAGGACGATGTTATATTTTAAGCTTGAGGAGGGGCATCCATCCATGTAAATGGATCTCGTTGCATGTAGGTTGTTGTTTTGTACATATTGAATTCAATTTCATTTCAAAAAAAAATAACTTTCTCATTTTCATTTTCTCTCGTATTCTGCATTTTAAAATTTTCAAAACCAAAAAGATTTTCTTTCTATCCTAATTTTAATATTTTTTGTATCTCATTTTTTTTGCATTGCATAAAAAAAAGAGATTTTCTCATTTGCATCAAAATTAAAATTCCAAAAATATTTTATTCTATGTTTGTTTTTGATCCAATCCAAATCAACCTAATCTTTTGAAAACAGTTGAGTTGGTAAGTGAGTCGTATGCCTTGAGATTAGACTTACTCCTTTTTATTGAAAATCTCAAAGCAAGCTAATCACACACGAACACACCTCCCGAAGCTACTCGTGCAAAACAAAAAATGAAAATGTTTTCAACACCGAAACATAGTGATAGGTATATGTCATCCTTTGGGACACATGACCGGTCTTATGAGTAGTAAGTGCTCAATTGGACCCAAAATGCCAAATTCAAAAGAATCATAAAAAGAAAATAAAATCTCAATGCCTCGAGCCTTCCAGCACTCTAAAAAGTCATTTCTGTCTATTCCCTTCTAAGTACCCTGCTTGGGGACATTGTTTCTAACTGTACCTACGGGTCCCTGCGTGTTAACATTAGTCCCCTGAAAAATACCTTAGAAGTCTCTCACGGTAATAGGCTGTGAGATGTCCCAATGATAGGAAAAGTCAAGGACAAAAATATAAAGAAATAAGCCTAGAAAATAAATTAAAAATAGTATTAAGTATTGTATTAGCTTTTAAATGTTAAAAAAAGAGTGAAAAAGTAAAAGTAAAGTTAATCTATGACCTTTGGGATTCGAATAAGTAAACCCGAGGGGTGTTCTACACCTAATCACCTAAGGCAACTTGTTTGGGACTGATTGGGTTGAAAGTTCACTACATGGGTTCCATCGAAAGTCGTGAAATTAATAATAATAATAATAAGTGATTCAAATAAAGCTACTCTGTGGCCTTTGAAGTTCGGACAAGTAAACCCGAGGGATTTCTTTAAATCCATGAGCTTTATTTATAAGAAATATATATTTAGATGTACGTGTATATATTTATATTTATATTAGTCATAGTTTAATTTAATAATGTGCATCACTGTATGTACTCAAGTTAGGAAAAATGTTTGGCAGCCAAAAGATCCCATTGGACTTGGACTTGAACTTATGACATTGGGACTGACTGTTAACTACTTTGACTGGTGTAAATGGTTTGAAATATATAACCAATCTGGGTAAATTTTAGGGAATTTTTAGAAAATATTTTTTAGAAAAAGATTGTTGTTAGTCAACAAATAGCTGGATTCGGTCATTGTCATGTTTTGTAAAATAAAGATGATTGAGCATATTTTTCATCACATATGTTTTCACGAGAGTAAGACCATAATTTGCTCCATGTGCTGACCCAAAATCAGTAAGAGTGAACAAGTGTTGTGACTTTTGATTTTGTTGAGTTGCGTTAGGGAGTGGCCAAAAGTCTTGTTTTTACTGTTGTATAATTTTATGGGACTAATGCCAAGTTGACTCAATGCACGACATGTACATTCTCAACTACGCTGCAAAAATAAGTTTAACTGGGCCCGCCAAACACATATAGTGGGCCCCACCCAAACATACATACAGATACATGTAAGAGTCACAAAGACAACTAACATACTATAAACAAAATCCAATGGGTCGACATTGGTGCCTTCAACCTGCAAATATAGTGAGGAGACTCACCTCAATCAGAAGATAACCAAATCACACACACGTTGTTGCTACAAAGGCTCCTCACAATAAACATATCAAAACCAACCCTAATTAATAATTAGGGTAATAGCCCATAATCAAAGGACCGTTTCATATTATCTCTCACAAGGGTAAAAGACCATTTTACCCTTCCAAGGCTAGACCCACCCAGCTTGGCCCAAAGCCCAAAAATGGATCATTTCTACTTCTCGGAGTATGTTATATGTGCTCCTTCACTACACCATGCGTATTGAGCTCCCACAGAAAACGGGGCAAAGCCTCATTTCGCGTTGCATACTCATGGGTTACACCCAAAGTAATCGAGCAACTTGCCAACCTATTTATTAAGCTCTTAATAGCTTGAGACCATACGCACAACACTCAAATATGACTCTTTTGGACGTCTAAAGTCATAAAGTTACTGACTTTATGACTTTGCATGGCTTAATGGAGTCCAAAACCAAACCCTAGATCCTTAACATCTTCTAATGAATCCAAACCCTTGCATGGGTGAAAAGAAACCATCAAGATCCCATTTTTATGACTTAAAATCCTCATAAATGACAATATAAGACAATCACAAGCTTTGGAGTAACTTTTAATCAAAAGAACTAAAACCATGGGACTAAAAGCAGAAAAACTCTAAGCTAACCTAGATCTAAACCAAGGAATCATAAAGGTTCAAGCTTTATACCTTTTGAGGCTTGAAAATAGGATGGAAGTTCTGGATCTTCAAGCTCCAAGCTCAATAATGCTTCTTTAATGGGTTCCTTCTTCACAACACACAAAAACTCACTCAAAATGCTCAATATCTTCACAAAATAGCTAGGCTTTCGAAATGAATACTTTGGGGAGAGTGGAGGTTGAGCCTGAAGAGACCTCAAGGGACTTAAGGTGTTTAAATAGGGTCTCAACCCCAATAATTAGGGTTTTAGAATCAGCGTGAGTACGCCCAAACGTACTGCATGGAGTCCCCGCGTCTGAGAACCGGGTGTTACAGCTCTCCCCCACTTGATTTGAATTTCGTCCTCGAAATCATCCCTTACTACTTGCTCTGCCACTCTAGCCGACCCTGCCCGACATCCTGAGCTCCTCTTTGAACTGAAAATCCATCCCATACAGACAATTGCCCTCTAACACTGCCATTAGACCTAATCTTAGCATAATCCACTTAACCTGAAAATGGAATGGACCTTGCCACTCTATCCTCAGCCCACGAATAAATACTCAACTGCTTTGTTTGAAAACTAAAAACCTTAAATAGTGTCTGACTTCCCAACAAACAAAATCACCTCACTCCACATCCATAAAGACTCTATTACACAACTTGAGCTGAACAAAACCCTCCCGTCCCTAGATTATCTTACTGATAATTGGCAAAATAGAATCCATGACCATTCATTGATGCGGAACCCTTCACTTGAAAACAAATGTGACTCCCAACATGAGTCTCAATCATTGGTACCATACAAACATCTCATCCTGCCGACCAACATCGCATTTCGATCCAACCAAAATTCCCCTTGGTCTTGTACTTACCTACCAATTAACCGAAGTACCGGATTTCCAAATGGTTGATGAGGCTGATAGCCTTCCACATGACCGAACCACGAGAATCTGACCAAGAGTCTATATGGCAAAAGCTATTCTAGCTTGTTTTCCAATATGGCTCCAACAACCCTCTGGTTACAACCAGGGACAACATAACCAACCATCACATGGATGTAAGATAATCCACTTCGCTCTAGGTGAATGCTACCATCCCTGATGTAGTCTTACATCACGACCGACCCCAAATCGGCCTACAACCTTCCTCAATCTCATGGATATTGTGGTCCTCCCACAGTCTCACAACCCTTCCATCCATGGCCTACTCATACTTAGAGAAGGCTACAAGCCAAATAGTAGATTCACAACACCCTTGCAATTGTTCATTGACCAGGTGAATGCTACGGGTCACCCCACAGTCTTACAACACTTCTACTACTACCTGCCAACCTAGTGAATGCTACGGCCACCCCACAGTCTTACGACATTTCTACCACTGCCTACCAACCTATTGAATACTACGGCTACCCCACAGTCTTACAACACTTCTACCGCTACCTACCAACCTAGTGAGTGTTGGATTAGGTGTCTAAGTGAAACATCCCAAAAATATGACCCAAAAATTTCGTTTTCAAATCATTATTAAAATCATAAACCATCTAAAGTCATAATTAAAATCATAAATCATGTATTATAAAACATCATAGTATCTGTCTCAAATCAAAATATCATAACAAAACATCATAGTAAACTCGCAGGCTGTGACTGTGGTGTGTGCCATGCGATCATCCCGAGCCCTTCCCTTTGCAAGTGGAAGTACCTGAAACCAAAACTGAAAACTGTAAGCACGAAGCTTAGTGAGCTCCCCCGAACTACCACATACCATATACATAACATATAACAAATAGCATAACTCCGGGACTACTCCCAACTGCATCGGGACGAACCCGACATCGGCTTACCCGGCATCGGACTACTGCCCGACATCGGGCTCACCCTGGCATCAGACTACGTCTGGCATCGGGCTCACCCCGACATCGGGCTTGCCCCGACATCATACACAGCTAAACATATATCATAACATTTAACATATCATATAAACTGCATCGGGCTTACCCCGACATCGGGCCGAAACCCGGAACACATAACATAACAGATAAACTAACATACATCGGGCTGCCCCGGAACACATAACACATAACATGCATGAATCACAAAGACATCAAGCATACATATACTCTTCTCGGGATCGCCCCGACATCATAACAAAGTCCGGAACTACTAACATCTAAACGAGCCGGCATTGTGGTCTTAGACCCGTTCCTACTAGAGAGAAACTCACCTCTCAATCTGGCTGCTGAAAACCCGTGCAAGGTAACTCTGTCTGCTGCTCCAACTACTCTCCGGCTATTATGAACAAATAAACATTTAGTCAAAAACTGAGAATCCCACTAAGGGTAAAATGACCATTTTACCCCTGATCTAACTTTGGGCCATATCCAAGACCCAATTCCAACTAGTCCTTATAAATCCACTCATGGCCCACTAAGACCCACTAATGGCCTAATTTTCTAAATTGGGCCCAACTTCTCAAATGGGATTTTCCTCACAAGCCCAACAAGTCCTTGGTCCCTTGACTGACTACTGAAGGCCCATCTCGGCCTAATTACTGCTATATCCAAGGCCTGGCCCAAACCGAGGCCCAATTACATAAAGCCCACTGTCTGAGTGTACGCTGAGCGTACCCTTCTGTACGTTGTGCGTACTGCTTGAATGGATTGTACGTTGCGCATACTGACGTGTACGCCCAACGTACTCTATTGTTAAGCCATCTTTTCCAAAACTGCTTAATCCCTAAAGACACTACATCCAAACTACAGATCTGAGTCCAATACTTCATCCTAACCCATAAAGTCGGTCACTTGATGGCTTGCAACCTACCAAATGAACCCAACTCTAAAAATAGCAATAAGCTTCCATGGAAATGGCTAGATCTCATGCATGGCTACATAAAAGCTCCAAAGCTTGCAACTTTACTACTTAAAGGACACTTTGAGCTTCAAGGGTGGCAACCCTAAGCTCAAAAACGAAGTTGCATGGCCAAGATCCAAACTTTGGACCTAAAAAGGTCCAAATCTTCAAAACCCTGGATCTATGATTCTAAAAGGAAAGATAGGAGCTTTATACCTCTTATTGGTGCCAAATGGTGAGCTTGTTCCAGATCCTTGAGTTCAAGGTCCTCAAGGGCTTCTTCTCCAACCTTTCCTTTCTTCTTCCAAGCATTATTTGACAAAATAAGCTCAAAATGTCAAACACACACACAAGGAAGAGTATGAACGAGTTAGGGTTTCTCTGAGGGTGATGGACAGGTGAGGAGGCCAAAAGGGGAGGCTATAATGATGTCATCAAGCTGAATATCCTCTAAGGGTACCACTGCTGAATCATCCACCAAACACTTCCGCAGCTGGGAGACGTGGAAAGTGCTGTGGATTTGGTTGAGCTCTGCTGGAAGATCTAACTAGTAAGCAACCCGACCCACCCGGTCCAAAACACTAAACGGACCAATGAACATGGGGCCCAGCTTGCCCCGCTTCCGAAACCTGATAACACCCTTCCAGGGTGACACTTTCAGGAGGACCACATCGCCCACCTGAAACTCCAAGTCTGAACGCCGCTTGTCGGCGTAACTCTTCTGCCGACTCTGAGCAGTCTGGAGCCTGCTCTGGACCTGCTGAATCCGCTCTGTGGTCTTGAGCACTACCTCCGTACTCCCCATGACTCTCTGACCGACCTCACCCCAACAAATTGGGGTCTTACACTTCCTCCCATAGAGCATCTCAAAGGGCGGTCGGTCTATGCTGGCATGGTAACTGTTGTTATACGAAAATTCCGCTAACGGAAGATACGTATCCCAACTGCCACCGAAATCTAACACGCATGCGCGTAGCATGTCCTCGAGAGTCTGAATCGTCCTGTCGCTCTAACCGTCCATCTAAGGGTGGAAAACGATGCTGAAATGGAGACGAGTACCCATCTCATCGTGAAACCGCATCCAAAACCTGGAAGTAAAACGGACATCTCGGTCTGACACCACCGAGACAGGCACTCCATGACATGCCACTATCTCTCGCACATAAATCTCGGCCAACTTCTCGGCTGAGATGCTCTCCTGAATCGGTATGAAATGAGCGCTCTTGGTCAACCGATCCACGATGACCCATATCGAATCGACCCCACGTGCGGTCCTGGGAAGCTTAGTAATGAAATCCATAGTGATATCCTCCCATTTCCACACAGGAATGTCTAACGGCTGCATCTTGCCATGAGGCCTCTGGTGTTCCGCCTTGACTTTCCTACAGGTCAGGCATCTTTCCACGTACCAAGCTACGTCCCGCTTCATGCAGGGCCACCAGTAATCGGGTTGAAGAGCTCTGTACATCTTCGTCGCCCCTGGATGGATGGAGAACCGGGACTTGTGGGCCTCATCCATCAATACATGTCGTACTCCACCCCAGTACGGTACCCAGACCCTCACATACAGGGTCAACAATCATCGGCTAGCTATCGTAATCAAATGAAGCTACTCGGCCCACAATCCTCTCGCACTTTTGGCGCTCCTCCTTCAGGCCCTCAACCTGCGCCTCCCTAATCTGTTCCAACAGTGGAGTAATCACTGTCATTCTCAGACAGATGTCTCGAATCGGGGCCACTACCGCCTTGCGGCTCAGGGTGTCGGCCACCACGTTGGCCTTGCCCGGGTGGTAAAGGATCTCACAATCGTAGTCTTTCACCACATCTAACCACTGACGCTGCCTCATGTTCAGATTCGGCTGATCCATGAGGTACCTCAAACTCTTGTGGTCCATGTAAATGGTACATCGGACCCCATAGAGGTAATGTCGCCAAATCTTGAGGGAGAACACCACTGCCCCAACTCTAAATCGTGCGTCGGATAATTAGCCTTGTGAGGCTTCAACTGTCTCGAGGCATACGCTATCACATGACCTCGCTGCATCAGCACTGCTCCCATGCCTGTGATCGAAGCGTCACAGTAGACTACGAAGTCATCTACACTTTCTGGCAGAGTGAGAATCGGTGCCTCGCACAATCGCTATCTGAGCGTCTCAAAGGCTGCCTGCTGCTCAGGTCCCCAGCGAAAAACCACCGACTTCTTGGTCAGTCGGGTCAACGGAACTGCAATCTTGGAGAAATCATGGATAAACCTCCTATAATACCCTGCCAGACCCTACAAAATCTGAATCTCAGATGGAGACCTCAGAATCTCCCACCGCATCACGACCTCTATCTTGGTCGGATCTACCAAAATACCCTTCTGGTTGACGAGGTGCCCAAGAAACTGCACCTCGCGCAACCATAACTCACACTTGGAGAACTTCGCGAAAAGTCACTCCCTCCTCAGTGTCTCTAGCACCTCCCTCAGGTGCTCCTCATGATGCTCCTGAGTCTTGGAGTAAACCAAGATGTCGTCAATGAATACTATTACAGACCGATCCAACATCGGTCTGCACATGCGGTTAATGAGGTCCATGAACGCGGCTGGAGCATTGGTGAGCCCAAACGACATCACCACAAACTCATAATGACCATAACGGGTCCTAACAGCGGTCTTTTGCACGTCGTCATCTCTGACCCGCATCTGGTGATATCCGGACCGTAGATCAATCTTGGAGAACCAAGATGCTCCCTGAAGCTGGTCGAACAAATCATCTATCCTCGGGAGTGGGTAACGGTTCTTCACCGTTACCTTGTTCAGCTCCCGGTAATCTATGCACATACGGTGCGACCCGTCCTTCTTCTTTACAAACAGGATCGGGGCTCCCCATGGCGAACTACTCGGCCTGATAAAACCCTTGTCTAGCAGCTCCTGCAGCTGCGTAGACAACACCTGCATCTCGGGAGGAGCCAACCGATATGGTACCTTAGCTATCGGAGCCGCACCAGGGACCAGGTCAATCCTGATCTCCACCTGTCTCTCCGGAGGTATCCCAGGCAAATCTTCCGGGAATACGTCTGGGTACTCTCTCACCACTGGTACATCATCGACTGTCGCCTTACCCTTATCCCGGGTATCCATGACATAGGCGACGTATCCTGTGCAACCCTGCTGAAGGTAGCGCCTTGCTCTCGCCGCTGAACAAAGAATCGGTCCGTGCTGTGGTCTTTCGCCCTGTATCACTAACTCTCCCCCACTAGGAGTACGAACCCTTACTAGCTGCTGCTCGCAGTCGATCACCGCCCCATTGGGGCTCAACTAATCCATACCCACGATAACCTTATTCCCTCGCCGGGGAATAGGAACCAAATCCACTGAGAACTGCTCATCAAATAACCGAAGTGTACATCCTCTATAAACTCTAGCGACCCTGACGGTCCTATCATCCGCTATCTCTACGTCGAGTGGGAAATCCAGCTCCCCCGGAGCTCTGCTAAGTCGCTTGCTGAGCGTGAGAGACACAAAAGATCGGGTGGCACCTGAATCGAACAGTACTAAAGTTGATATACCGTTCACGAGGAACGATCCTATAACGAAACATGCAAACATAAGCAACAAACAATATCAATAAAGAGATGAGAGAAAGATACATACCCGTCACCACATTAGGAGCCGCTCGTGCCTCGTTAGCAGTAAGTTGAAAAGCCCTGCTCCGCGCCGTAGGCGCCTCAGCCCGGCCCTGACGGCCATCTGTAATCCTCAACGTGGCAAGAGAAGGCGCTGCCACCTTCCCTGCTGCTGCTAAACTCGGGCACTGGGACCACTTGTGTCCCCTCTGATTGCACTAAAAGCAAATCAGATCTGATGTTGTCGTGGTGGTGGTAGTGGTTGTGCAATCCCAGCTTATATGACCAGTTCGGCCGCATTTGTAGCAACCCGAACTCCCCGCGTTGCATGTCCCCTCGTGCATCCTGCCGCATTTTCCATAATGGTCGTGGCTCTGCTGGCTCCGAGATCTGTGATCTAATACCTTGGGCTTCTTGCCTGAACCCCCTGACTGAAGCCCCTCTGGTTTCCTCTTCCTCTCCATCTCTAAATCCAACTCCCTCTCTCGAGCCCTATCAATCATGTCCTCCAGCGTCTTGTAGCTGGAGCGGCTCACAAACCGTCTAATGTCACTCCTCATCATCTCATGGTATCTGGCTTTCTTCATCTCCTCGTCTGCCACATACTGCGGAACAAGTAGGGCTCTCTCTCTAAACTTGGCGGTAATCTCCACCACTGTCTCCGTCGTCTGCTGGAGATCCTGGAACTCCCTAGCAAGCTGCTGCACCTCAATAATAGGTGCTAACTCGGCCCTGAATCTAGTCGTGAAGTCACCCCAGGTCATCGCATCCAACACGGTGTCATCACCAATAGCTCTCCCAACCTCCTCCTACCAATCACGTGCCCTGTCCTTCAGAAGACAGGACGCAAGCCTAACCTTGTCCCCCTCAGGACATCTGCTGGTGCGGATTGCGTTGGCGACATCTGCCAACCATCTGGTACTCGCAATGGGGTCCCGAGCCCCATGGTAGTCGAGAGCTCCACAAGCTCTGAACTCCCTGAAAGTAAATGTGCGTGATCCCATCATGGTCACTATCTCAGTACGGAAAGCGCTCAGATTCTCATCCAGAAGCTCTAAGATACCCTCCTTGACCGATCCAAAAATCACCGGAGTCTGGTCTAGTATGCTATGCGTAATCTCCGAGGAGATGAACTCCCTGGTCTGCTCATCTAACTGCCCGACTCCAGAGCCTGAGCCTGATCCCTCTCCGGCGCCTGAACTGCCAACCGCTGGTCTAGGCTGCAAAACCACCATTCTGAAAACACATTATAACAAACGTCATAATACTAACATAACTCGAGGGATCACATACACTACAAGTTCCCTGGTCTTATCTCGGCCTTCCTTGATTCGATTACGGATCCTATGCTTTCAGTAGTACGAGCCCATACTACCTTCCACATCTATCCGTACTTTCCTCAAGAACTGCCTCGACTCCACCAAGTCCCTTATACTACTACTACTGCTGATCTCATACTAAAATCTTCCTAGGCTTGTCCTAGGGTAATCACCAACCCACTCTCTGCTATCAGCTATATAAGAAGTCCCTGCTACCTCCACCTAACTAGCTCGTGAATACTATTACATATCACTAAGACTAGATAATCCTTCGAATGAGAGATCCTACCCTACAACGGTTGGACTCAAACAAGAGCTGCGCAATAGAGCTAGACCTAACCTTCTGAAATTATTTAATCCTCGCAATATGTAACGTAACATATTCGTTTACTAGTTAGTAAAAGATAACTAAGACTCCTAAAAGCACAAAGCAAGCAACATTCGAGCATCGAGTACACATAGTCAAGCATCTACTACTCTGGCTATCATACTGACTAATCTGTACTAGCATGCAGTTCTCATAAAGATGAATATATATAACAGGCACATAAGGCATCCTTCCTAGATCCTTAGTCCTAATCTAGCATGTTGTTCTAATAAAGCTGATAATCATAACATAGCATAAACTTATATGGGTAATTTGGGAGTACTTACTTGAGCTCGGTTGATTGCATGCACCACACCCTTTTCTCTTTTCAAAGTTCTTTTCTATTTTCAAAATCCTTTTTGTAAAAATGATTTTCTTTTGAAAATTTCATACCACTTCCTTAGTTTGAGTTCAGACACACCCGAAAGCGTGCCCGAATCCCTCAAACCAAGGCTCTGATACCAACTTGAAACATCCCAAAAATATGACCCAAAAATTTCGTTTTCAAATCATTATTAAAATCATAAACCATCTAAACTCATAAGTAAAATCATAAATCATGTATCATAAAACATCATAGTATCTGTCTCAAATCAAAATCTCATAACAAAACATCAAAGTAAACTCCCAGGCTGTGACTGTGGTGTGTGCCATGCAATCATCCCGATCCCTTCCCTTTGCTAGTGGAAGTACCTGAAACCAAAACTGAAAACTGTAAGCACGAAGATTAGTGAGCTCCCCCGAACTACCACATACCATATACATAACATATAACAAATAGCATAACTCTGGGACTACTCCCAACTGCATCGGGACGAACCAGGCATCGGACTCCTGCCCGGCATCAGGCTCACCCAGGCATCAGACTACGTCTGGCATTGGGCTCACCCCGGCATCGGGCTTGCCCCGACATCATACACAGCATAACATATATCATAACATTTAACATATCATATAAACTGCATCGGGCTTACCCCGGCATCGGGCCGAAACCTGGAACACATAACATAACAGATAAACTAACATACATCGGGCTGCCCCGGAACACATAACACATAACATGCATGAATCACAAAGACATCAAGCATACATATACTCTTCTCGGGATCGCCCCGACATCATAACAAAGTCCGGAACTACTAACATCTAAACGAGCCGGCATTGTGGTCTTAGACCCGTTCCTACTGGAGAGAAACTCACCTCTCAATCTGGTTGCTGAAAACTCGTGCAAGGTAACTCTGTCTGCTGCTCCAACTACTCTCCGACTATTATGACCAAATAAACATTTAGTCAAAAACTGAGAATCCCACTAAGGGTAAAATGACCATTTTACCCCTGATCTAACTTTGGGCCATATCCAAGACCCAATTCCAACTAGTCCTTATAAATCCACTAATGGCCCACTAAGACCCACTAATGGCCCAATTTTCTAAATTGGGCCCAACTTCTCAAATGGGATTTTCCTCACAAGCCCAACAAGTCCTTGGTCCCTTGACTGACTACTGAAGGCCCATCTCGGCCTATTTACTGCTATATCCAAGGCCTGGCCCAAACCGAGGCCCAATTACATAAAGCCCACTGTCTGAGTGTACACTGAGCGTACCCTTCTGTACGCTGCATGTACTGCTTGAATGGCTTGTACGCTGTGCGTACTGACATGTACGCCCAGCATACTCTCCTGTTAAGCCATCTTTTCCAAAACTGCTTAATCCCTTAAGACACTACATCCAAACTACAGATCTGAGTCAAATACTTCATCCTAACCCATAAAGTCGATCACTTGATGGCTTGCAACCCACCAAATGAACCCAACTCTAAAAATAGCAATTAGCTTCCATGGAAATGGCTAGATCTCATGCATGGCTACATAAAAGCTCCAAAGCTTGCAACTTTACTGCTTAAGGGACACTTTGAGCTTCAAGGGTGGCAACCCTAAGCTCAAAAACGAAGTTGCATGGCCAAGATCCAAACTTTGGACCTAAAAAGGTCCAAATCTTCAAAACCCTAGATCTATGATTCGAAAAGGAAAGATAGGAGCTTTATACCTCCTATTGGTGCTAAATCGTGAGCTTGTTCCAGATCCTTGAGTTCAAGGTCCTTAAGGGCTTCTTCTCCAACCTTTCCTTTCTTCTTCCAAGCCTTCTTTGCCAAAATAAGCTCAAAATGTCAAACACACACACAAGGAAGAGTATGAACGAGTTAGGGTTTCTCTGTAGGTGATGGACAGGTGAGGAGGCTAAAAGGGGAGGCTATAATGATATATTTATAGGTCCTAAACCCTAAAAATTAGGGTTTGTTATCTGCCCGCGTACGCTGGGCGTACCTCTTGGTATGCTGCGCGTACGCACCCGCGTCCCTCGAATCCAATGGCCACTACGCCCCGCGTACGCCAGGCATACGGCTTATGGGCAGCCCATCAACTCGGCCCATTTTCTAAATCCACTCAAATGGGTCCAATATCTAAGTGCTAGTCCAAAACAATTATTAACTTATATAATTTAAATAATACCTCGAGGAACGGGTGTTACACTAAGTCCATAACTATAATTGGTATGTACTCGACCCGATAGTAGCATGGTCCATTTCGGGTTGCCTTTACCAGAACAATTTGATAGATTGATATTTGAGAAAGAGGTTATTTGTGATTTATTAATATATTATAAGAATAATATATTAATTGAGATATAATATTATTTAATTAGTATTGATCAAGAATTAATTTGGAATTAATTTAGTGATCAAAAAGAGACTAATTAAGTTAACGGGGACTGATTATGTAAATAAGTTATACATATGGTTTGGGCTAATGATCCATGATTGATTTGTGACGGGCTAAGCTTATGGGTTAGTCTATGAAGTGTTAGTCCAAATCAATTGTTGGATCAGAAGCTTAAGTGTAAGAATTAGGGTTAAACATATGACTCTTGGAATTCTACACTATAAATGTATACCCTAAGCCCTAAAATCGGACACCCTTGTATTCCAAGAAGAGCTAGACGATTGTAGAGTCTCATAAACCTCTCTCATATTCATCTAATTGTTTATTGGTGTTTATGACTTGTTTGAGGCATCACACTTGGGGTGCTAAGCTTTCTTAAGGCCAAGATTCTACAAGCTACTACACAAGGTAATCTTCTAACTAGTTTTTATGATTCAAATATCACCTTTGCATCCTAGTTAGGCTTCATGCTTTGGAACAAGAATATTGCATGTATAATTAGAGAAAACTTAGATCCAAAGCATTAGGGTTGTATGTGCACCATAGGAATGTTAGAGTACATAAAACCCAACACTGGTATCAGAGCCATGGGTGTTTTCTATCAGAGCCATGTGTGATTTTCAAAGTTGAAAAATTATGATTTTTGCTTTCTGACTGCTGGACTCGTCGAGTCCCATCATGGAACTCGATGAGTTAGATGATATGACCATGAACTCGACGAGTCCATAGCCTGGCTCGATGAGTTGGATCGTTAGTTGGCAGATTTTTCGAGTTTTTGGCCTGTTTTGGATTAGAATCATTACTACAAACTGTTTTAGTTCATAAAATTCGTTTTTAATGATATGGTAATGGTTATCCTCATCCAATAACATGATGATTGTCAAATTTTAAGATAATTACTTGATTTTGTGAAAAACTAATTATTTGTAAATTTTGGAATTATTTTGCTATATGACTAGTATTAGGTCAAACTGGTAAATGATAAATTATATGATAATTGTATTAGTTAAAATTTGATCTAAATGTTTCTTGAAGAGTTTCATAACTTGTCCTCAAGTTATGAAATATGAAAAGTCTCATTCATGAAACATTAAATCTTTAAGTTATAAAATTCCAAAAGTCTTGAAGAGTTTCATAACTTGTCCTCAAGTTATGGAACTTGGAATGTCTCATTTATGTAACATAAATTCTAAAGCTCAAGAGTTTTTGAAGAGTTTCAAAACTTTCCCTCAAGTTTTGGGATTTGAAAAGTATCATTTATGAAACTTTAATTCCAAACCCTAGAATTTTAAAAGTTTAAAATCCAACCCTATACTATTATAATATTAAAGTTTAATACTTATATATATGTATAAGGCAAATCAGTCTTACCGTTAGTAGGCCTCATTCACGAAGCTAGTCAATAAGGGGTGTTTATGGAAGCGACGTATAATATGACCGCCATTGGGTATCCACTCTTACCCACCGCACTCTTGACTAGTGGAGGGTCGTTAGCCGAACGGGTAGGATAGGACGTTAATCCTCATTAATAAGTATAATGATATTATAAAGTAACTAAACTTTTATAAATTCCTAATCTTAGTTACTTTTGGAAAAATGTGAAAATGGTGCTATTCCATGGAAATTGCACTTTGCACCTTGCTAAGTCGTTAGTGGAGCGTGTGTAGTTAACCAACACACTAATTTGGGACAAGCAAGGGTGGCAAAAGGTAGCTTGATATTAATCATGGATCAATGGAGCGTGTGTGGTTAACCGGGACATTGATCAAGTGATATGTAACATCAAGAGTACCAAGCACATTTGCATGGTTATTCACACCTTGTTTGTGATCCTCGGTATCCCAGTCACAAACTTGAAGGGCATAATCGAGATTTAAACATGCCATTGAAAAGTTCAATGAATCTCAAAAGAATATAGGAATTTCAATTCATTTAAAACCTAAATCTTCATTTTTGTTTTTCATGCTGGAAATTGGTAAATCATCATTTACCTACCTTCAAATATTTTACAATTGGATTACGCCATCCCTCTTCCGAATTGTAGAATATTGTGTTGGGTCCTAGCCTTATTATTTCATTTGGGTGTTATATTAAGGATCCTTATCTAATCTAAGCATTGTCTTTCTTTTCAGATGTCTACTTCAAACAATGCTTCAAACCCAATCCCTTCCGGCTCTTTCTCCCTCGTGAACCTATGTGGGAGGATCATTTTTGATGGGTCGAATTTCAATGATTGGATCCAAAACATCCGCATGGCCATTCGCTACGAGGACAAAGAATATGTACTCGATAAAGAGCTAAAGGAGATTGATGAAAACACTGCTATTCCTGAAAAGATTGTTGAGTATAAGACTCATGGGAGGGACGCGACAAAAGTGTCGTGTATCATGATTGCTACCATGACTGCTGAGCTTCAAAAGTCCTATGAAATGCACCAATATTTTATGGAAATGTACCATCAAAGTGCTCGGCAGGAAAGGTATGAAATCATTGCCTCCATGATTACTACCAAAATGAAGGATGGAGAGTCTATCACGGTCCACTTGAAAAAGATGCAAATGTTTGTGGACCGCTTGTTGAAGTTGAATGTCAATTTTGATGAAGAGTTGGCCATTGACATTATCCTACACTCTTTTCCTCCTTGTTATGATCGGTTTCGTATGACTTATCATATGAACAAGGAGGAGGTCACTCTAAGCAAGCTTCAAGGTCTTTTGAGAACTGCTGAAAGCAGTTTGAAAGGCAAATCTGTTGTACCTACTCCTACTGTTGTTGCTCATGTCTTGGCAATTGGACATGGGAAGGGAAAGAAGAGGAATGCTCCTTCTAAGAGCCACGAGGGAAAGTCCCATGATGGATCCTCTTCTAGTGGGACCAAAGTTGGTTCTGCTAAACCCTCTCCCAATCCAAAGGAAGCAGAGTGCTTCCATTGTCATGAAAAAGGGCACTGGAAACAAATCTGCCCGAAATACTTGCAGGACATAAAGGATGGGAAGATCCAGCCCACCTTCACAGGTATTTACACTATTCTGTCTAATAACTCATCACATGCTAATTCTTGGGTCCTTGATACAGGATGTGGTTTTCACATTTGTTCTGATTTGCAGGGTCTAAAAGGAAGTAGGGATGTTGAGCAATGGAAGATGAACTTGATAATGGGGAATAGGAAAAAGTCGCATGTCACCAAGATTGGAGTTTATTCTTTATTGCTTAGTAGTGGGTTAAATTTAGAATTGAATAATTGTTGCTACTCGTCTGATATGGCGAGAAATATTATTTCCTTTCATGGTTTGTATGAACAAGGTTTTACTTTTTCATTTAATAATGAGATTGGTAGTATTAATGCTTATTATAATGGTACATTTTATTTTGAAGCATTGCCTTGTAATGGTGTATATGAAACTGTGATGGTTGTAGATAACTTAGGAAATAATGTGTTGCATATCGATTCGTCTAATGGTTTGGATAAAGCATGCTTATGGCATTGTCGTCTTGGACATGTCAACAAGAAGCGTATAGACCAACTACAAAAGGATGGTGTGTTGGAGTCATTTGACTTAAATTCAGATGACACATGTGAATCTTGTTTGCTTGGAAAGATGACCAAGTCACCCTTCACTGGTTCTTGTGCAAGGGGTGAGGGTTTGTTGGGTCTCATACACACATATGTGTGTGGACCTTTCAGATTCGCCACAAGGGATGCTAACCGCTTCTATGTGACTTTTACTGATGATTATAGCAGATATGGGTATATCTACTTAATCAAGCATAAGTCATAAACCTTTGAAAAGTTCAAAGAGTTTAAACAAGAAGTGGAGAATCAATTGGGCAGGAAGATAAAGATGCTCCGATCTGATCGAGGTGGTGAGTATCTTAGTATCAAGTTCCACGACTATCTTAAGGAATGTGGAATTGTTTCACAATTGACGCCACCTAGGACACCACAACTTAATGGTGTGGATGAGAGGCGCAATCGAACCTTGTTGGACATGGTTCGTTCCATGATGAGTCGAGCTTCGTTACCTATCTCATTCTGGGGGTATGCCTTAGAGATTGCTGCCTATATCCTTAATCTAGTCCCAACTAAAAAGGTTTCCAAAACACCTCACGAAATGTGGACAGGGAAGGCTCCCTTGTTAGCACATATCAAGGTTTGGGGTTGCGAGGCTTTCGTAAGACGAGAGACTCACGACAAACTCGAACCTCGTAGTGAGCGATGTATTTTCATCGGCTACCCACAGAAATCCTTTAGATATCTCTTCTATAGACCGAGTGACAGTGTTGTTTTCGTTGCGAGGAGAGGGGTTTTCCGCGAAAGAGAACTCATATGCCAAGAGGACTGAGGGAGAAAAATTGACCTTAAAGAGCTTCAAGATTTAAGTGATGAATGGACCTCAAACACTAGCGCTCAACCCGAGGAGGAAACTCCAGTTGAACCAGTTGACAAGTCCTTACCTCTGAGACGTTCCAGTAGAGTTAGAATGGCACTTGAGTTTTATGGTTTCCATATTACTACTGAAGGTGATACATTTATCAGTGATAGTACACTAGTAAATTTGGATGAACCTAAAAACTACAAGGAAGCCATGGCAGGCCCCGAGTCTGCAAAATGGAAAGAGGCGATGGACAGCGAGATTCAGTCCATGTATGACAATCAAGTTTGGAACTTGGTTGACAATGTACCAGGCCGTAAGACGGTCGGGTGCAAATGGATCTTCAAGAAGAAGACCGAAATGGATGGGAAAGTACACACTTATAAGGCGTGATTGGTTGTGAAGGGCTTTACTCAAACTCCTGGAGTTGACTATGATGAGTGTTGGGTTTTGTATACTACAACATCCTATGGTGCACATACAACCCTAAAAGCTTTGGATCTATGTTTTCTATAATTATACATGCAATAATGTTTCCAAAGCTTTAAGCCTACAACTATCATACAATATGACAATTTGAACAATTCAACTAGTTAGATGACTTACCTCTTATTAGGACTTGTGGTTCTTGGCCTTTGAAAACTTTAGCACCTAAAGTGTGATGCCTCTAATGTGTTACAAACACCATATGCAAGAGGAGGCTTGAGAGAATAAGTTATCTTGCACAAAATTGTTTCTCACTCACTAAGAATGCATTAGGCAATGATTTTGGCTCTAGAGGGGTCTTTATATAGTGTTGCAAAGGTTAGGGTTTCATCCACGAAACCCTAAAGCTCCATGACCTTCCATATCCCTTAGGCTCCATGGTTTAAAGCTCCATAGACTATCCATGAACCATTTAGCCCACCCTAATGGATCATTGGCCCACACTACAAGAATGATTGGTTTACATAATCAACCCCTTATATTTAATTAGTCTCTTTTGATCACTAAATTAATTCCAAATTAATTCTTGACCAATACTAATTAAATAATATGATTTCTCAATTAATATATTATACTTATAATATATTAATAAATCACAAATAACCTTATTCTCAAAAGTCCATCCTATCAAATTGCACTGGTGAAGGAAACCCAAAAGGACCATGCTACTATCGGGTCAAGTACATACCAGTTGTAGTTATGGGCTTAGACACCAAATCCAACTGTCTCCCACTTGGATAAGTCTAATAACTATAACCGAAAGTACGACTTCAAGAACCGATTAGCAATCGTAAGCTTTCAAAATCCGTTGTCGAACTCTGACCTAGTCAGTGACTGTCCTTAGATAAGTGATCATATAGTCCTCTGTTCTTCAAGATATAAGCAGACAAATACATGGAACATAGTCATACTTATTGTCTTGTAGTTTGTTTCTCGATTTCTGATATGTTTGACATAGAACATAATTGAACACATCAATTTGTTGGATTAGTGTCTAAGTCCATAACTATTTTGGTATGTACTTGACCCGATGGTGCATGGTCCTTTTGGGTTGCCTTCACCAAAGCAACTTGATAGGATGAATTATGGAGAGAAAGGATTAATTATGATTTATTAATATATTATGAGAATAATATATTAAAGGAGAAATCATATTGTTTAATTAATATTAGTCAAGAATTAATTGATAATTAATTTTGTGGCTAAAAGAGATTAATTAAACTTAAGGGACTGGAACTGTAATTATAAGATAATTGCACTTGGGCTATGGATCACCTTGGAATAATAGGTTGGACGAATTCTATGGGGAAACCCATTAGAAATCGTCCAAGGGATATTCTAAAAGGGTCCATGGGCTGCTTAGGGCTTAAGCAGTCAGATTAGGGTTTCCTAGTTGAAAACCCTAATAGCCTACATGTATATATAGTACCCTTAAGCCCCAAAAACGTGGCTAAGAGTTCCACTAGGGTTTCTGGACGTTTTGGGCAGCCTCCTCTCTCTTCATTCTTCATCCTCTTGCTCTTGGTGTTTGTGAGCCATTAGAGGAGTGACACTTGTGACTCTAAGCTTTCTAAAGCCATTACAAGGAGGATTTGAGATTGTTATTGCTACATAACAATTAAGGTATGATCTAAACCCTAATTCATATGTTAATATTGATTATCACATGCTAGATCTAGGGTTTATAGTCTTGGATGAATGCATGTACAATAGAGAAACCTAGATCCAAGCATTAGGGTTTGCATGAGCACATAGGATGTTCTTATGGCCTAAACTCATTACAATTTAGTTCTGACGGGCCCGATACATAGGTCAAAACAAATCATCGAGGGGCCCAAGATATCGCTTTAATCCTTTAGGGATAAAAGGAACAGATAAACTGTGACATTATATGCTTGTACTAACTACTCGTTAAATAATGCACAACGATACGTTTTATAACATCAAGTTACTGATGCGTTTTCGTATCATCAATACACAACCAATTCGTAGTCAACAACTCATATATCTTGGTTTGAAGGCTATATGATATTATCATCTCACAATCACTCGTGATAAATTCCATGAAGTGATTCAGGTAAGTGCGGGTTGATCCAATGCTCAAATCTTATTTCACAAGTACTCATGAATGGTATAGCAGACTCTTGCTATGTCTAACACCTTAGACATCTACAAGCCAACCCATGACAGTCTAGCCTCATACCTACTTCCAAAGTATGATTGACTGTGGATGGTTTGAATAATCTTATCATTCTGGAAGTCAAAACATGCAAAGTGAAACACAAGAAAAATACTTAATCCAACCCATGACAGTCTAGCCTCATACCTACTTCCAAAGTATGATTGACTGTGGATGGTTTGAATAATCTTATCATTCTGGAAGTCAAAACATGCAAAGTGAAACACAAGAATCATACTTAATCCTATGTGGCCTCAAAACTTTTGAGTGTAAATAAAACACCTTTTATTTAATCGCCATATTGATTACTCATTTTTCATTGTACAATGTTTCGAATTATCAACTTTATACTTGAATTAAAACAATAGTTATCCCATGCTCCAAGCATGCACATTATGTTTATCTATGGTCCTTTCTTTGTGAAATAGATCAATTGAAAACATTTCAATAATGCTCATTTCACAATTCCAAATCCCCGTATTAAGTGTAAGAATACCAAATTCTCGTCTTTTACTATAATCTGTTAGATTCTAAACTTAAAAGCAATAATCCTTTCGTAATGTCTATGAACAAAGTCACAAAACTATGCCAGTAACATTATAGAGTATTCCCTTTGGACATTGGTTACTGAACCAATTCCATGGAAGCAAAGTCTCATATTCAAAGTACATTCCTTTGAACATCCTTCTTGCATTAAGGTTTCTAATCTTACACAGATTTTACGATTAACTTCCACTTATGGAACATTTCCATAATTCCATATGACTAGCACTTCTGAACAAGAGTTACCTCTTCTCATAACTTGTCAATATGGAACTTCTAAAACTTATACTTCCAACTGTCCATAAGCAACCAGTCTTTGGTAAGCCTCATATTGTCCTCGACAATTACTTAAGCATTTTAGTCATATCCAGTTCTGCTCCTTTTCCCCTCTTAATGCCCTAGGCATTTGGAAAATTCAAAACACATAAATATTATAGCATATGCAATCGATCCTATACCCGAAGCATATGGGATACGATTCATAATGTCTCACATAAAGACATGATACCTGACCAGTCTTTTTCTATAATGTTTCTATTTACCATGTTCTCACAATTCGAACTATGAAGAGGGATGTCGTAATCATAATCGAATTTGAGAACGCAATTAACATTTCCATATATAGAATTTCCTTATTTTGAACCATTCCAACATAACATTCATATATATACTTGACTAAATTTGAATAAAATCTCAATCTAAGCTTTTAGAATTGGAATGAAGTATAATTTCCTCTCCCTTAATTATAGCAAAACAACTTTTCAAACCATGCATCTTTGCAAATTAAGACTTTTGTTTTCTATAATTAACATTTCTAACTTGCAACACTTACCATAATAATCATGCTCCCACTAACATGATAATTATATCTTTACCAGCATAACACTTATGCTCCCACTAGCTCTGACATGTACCCAGAAATCAGCTGGACTTCTAGAAATCAATACTTATTGATTTCCTTTCTAAAGTTCAGATTTTTGATACTTGGTGCTTTGATAAGTCTATACCATACTTCTCAAGCCCATACACCTTTTAGATTAAATAGCACATGTATGTGTTTGAACCTTTCAGAGCTTAAATTAATAAGTCCCAAATGTTCAAACTATTTGCCATTTCTCACAATTCGAACTATGAAAAGGGATTCTGTAATCATAAACGAATTTGAGAATGCAACTATCACAATTGCTAACTCTAATCCTTTAAAATCTATTTAGTGAAAGCGTTTCCTCACCATCATTTTCATGAATCGGAGAGAAGCCTTATGACACTTAGATTTTAATGGTGTATGTGTTCCTATCCATATAAATTTGTCATTCCCAACCACTATCACAAGATAAGGTTTATGACAAAGCCAAAATCATATGGACTGAACTTGCTCAATCTTAGTTTCTTGCCATCTGGTAGCACAAGGGCCTACCATGTCTTCCAAGTTGTTTTAGCATCTCACCCTTGCATATTAATGTACTTTCCATTGATTAAGGTGCTTTGCCTTATGCAAACAAATGATAACTCATAGAACTCTCCTGTATATTCAACTTTGATTGGAATGGGCATAGGAACAAGAATATGTCAACACGATAGGTTGTAAACCTCAAGTCATGTGCTAGTGATAACTAACAATTTTATTCTTGATTAGTACTTGAAACTATTCAAGAATCTTAAGACTCCCACTGACCTCTTGACATATAAGATTCACTTTGTCAAGGAACTTGACAAACAAATATTCAAGAGTCGGTGTGGTTTCTTATCAAGACAAACACTTCACACAATTGGTATCAGTTGGTCTTTGTCTTATCCAAAACATCACAACTTACCAATTTCAAAATTACAAGAGCAAGAAACATTTTACTCTACATTTGATAAGTGTTATAAACCTTTCTTAAGATTATGTCACTCAAGTTACAATCTTGGAGTACAACTCTAAGATTTGATTTGGAACGAAGTATGATTCATCTATTTGATTTAACCATTCCAACAATTCATGATTCCTCTTCTTAGCCATACAGATGCACTAAGATGTCCTTAGAGAATCAATTGTGATATGGTTTCATAATCACTAAGATAATCATAAAACACAATACTAAAGTACTCTCCCATCTTTTCAGATTGGAGAAACTTTTATCTTTCTGCCTAATTTGATTCTTTTTATTCGTTCTGCTATACATTGAAACTTTTTTCAATGATTCAGAATTATACTTAAACTTGTAAGCATAACCATCTTTACTAAACTTTAGAAAATCATGACAATTAGTCTTATCGTTCTTTGTGGTGGACCTGACCAGCACACAACCAAGTGTACCTGCACACAACCAAGTGTACCTGATCCCCTAGTCCTTCACTTGACTCACATATACATGTGAACAAGGAATTAGTCTTAATTTCCCAAAGATGAAAATTCTTATTCATCATACAATATAATTTTCATGATTCCATGTTTCTATCCAATTGAAACTTGGGTAATGAGAATCTTTCCTTATTTGGTAAATTATGACACTACCACAAACGAAAGAATCAAATCTATTTTCCAATATTGCTATCAATGGAAACACATAAGCAACAATTTTTCACAAATGCCATTGTAAGGATACTTTTTAAAATAAGATAAAAAAAGTTTTTTTTTCTTTATTTATAAAACTGTGGAAAAATTATACTTACAATGCAAATACAAGTGAAAACAATGTTGTTATCTATTCCTAGCAATCTATCATAACTCTTTAAGCAGCAGTTCACACATCTGATCATCAAACCATGTAATCGAAATTCATCTCTTCGCGATCAGACTCAACATACTCTTCCTTTAAGCTTTGATTCTACAAAACACCAAAATGCAATCTTATCACATCATGTATTAAGAATCAACCATTAGGAACTTAATAGAGTTAGATAGTGAACTTACCTGGAGTAGAGTCAAACATTTTGACTTTACCATCTCTTATATCGTTCAGGTAGTTAGAGCAGCTTCGCTTACAATGTTCCTTTAAATGGCAGTAGGAACAAAAGGCTTCTCTCACATTGGCACATGACACAATTCCAGAACTGGCTTTTCTCTTAAGTTCAAACCTTTTTTGACTTTAGCCAATTTCTTCTCTCCTAGGAGAAGAAATCATTTTTGGATTGTCACTGGTGTCCATGGAAACTTAAGAAGTAGATCTTCCAATCAAATTTGCTTTACCAGTGCGCCAAATCATTTCTGATTCAGCAGCAACAAGCAAATATGTTAGATCAATAAGGGTCATGTCGTGGTCTGTCATATAGTAGTCCTTAATGAACCTACTATATGATTCAAGAAGTGACTGAAAAACCCAGTCAACAGCCAACTTCCTCGAGACTTCGACACCCAACTCTCCCGGCTTGTCAATATGTAAGCACATACATAATTTCCATCCTTGTGATTGCTTGCCAATAGGGCTTGAGTGACCTTGAACCTTTAAAGTCTTCGAACTTGTGGGTTAGGGAGAATAATTGGAGGAGGTGGAGGAAGTGAAGTATGATATTGTGAAATATCATCTTCATGTGGAAAGCCTTTTCCAACAGATTTGAGAAGACCATAGTTGTCTAACCTAGACATCTATAAAGGGAGAAATTCAAGCTAGTTGATTTAAGTCCTTAATATGACACCCAAAATGAAATATTAAGGCTAGGACCCAACACAATATTTTACAATTGTGAAGAGGGATGCCGTAATCCAATTGTAAAATATTTGAAGGTAGGTAAATGATGATTTACCAATTTCCACCATGAAAAGAAAATAGATTATTAAGGTTTAATTGGATTTGAAATTCCTAGATCCTTTGAGATTCATTGATCTTTTCAATGGCATGTTTAAATCTTGATGTGCCCTTCAATTTTGTGTCTGGGATGCCGAGGATCACAAACAAGGTGTGAATAACCATGCAAATTAGCTTGGTACACCCAATGTTACAAATCAGCTAATCAATGTGACGGTTAACCACACACGCTCCATTGATCTATGATTAACATCAAGCTATCCTTAGCCACTCACTGTCAGTCCCAGATTAGTGTGCCGGTTAACCACACACGCTCCACTAACGACTTAACAAGGTGCTAAGTGCAATTTCATGGGATAGCACCATTTTCCACATTTTTCCTAAAGTAACTAAGATTGGGAATTTAATAAAAGTTTAGTTACTTTATAATTATCACTATACTTATAATGAGGATTAGTGACCTGTCCTACTCGTTCGGCTAACGACCCTCCACCAGTCAAGGAAGCGGTGGGTGAGAGTGGACACCCATTAAACTGCCATTTTATAGGCAGTAACCTTATACCCCCCTTATAGACCGACTTCGTGAATGAGGCCTACTAACGGTAAGACTGACTTATTCTTATACATATATATATATATATATATATATATATATATATATATATATAAGTATTAACTTTTAATATTATAATAGTATAAGGGTTGAATTTTAACTTTTAAAACTCTAGGGTTTTGGAATTAAATGTCTTATTAATGTGACTTTACAAATTCCAAAACTTGAGGGCAAGTTTTGAAACTTTTAAAGACCTTTCACATTCATAACTTATGAACAATTATGAGTTTTAATATTCATGAATGTGACTTTTCATATAACTTGCGGAAAAGTTACAATAACACATAACATGAATAATTAGATCAAATTTTTGGATTAAACACAATTATCATATAATTTCTTCCTATTGATCTAAACTAACTCATAACAAGACAATTCATATCAAATACTACAAATAATCACTTTATTATCTAAACATTTGGCAATTGCCTTTTAAATGGATGAAAACTATAATTACCAATTCAGAAAATACAATTTTTATGACTACAAAACAGTTTGTGGTAATGATCCTATCCATTTTTGGCCAAAAACTTGAAGTTCTACGCTCTGATCAACCAACTCGGCGAGTCAATGAAATGGACTCGTCGAGTAGCTTCATTTCTACATGGACTCGTCGAGTTCCCCAGTGGACTCGGCGAGTTTATCAGGCAGAATGCAGAAAACTCGATTTTTTCAACTTTGAAACTTAGCCATGCATCAAATATAACAGAAAACAACCCATTGCTCTGATACCACTGTTGGGTTTTGGATACTACAACATCCTATGGTGCACATACAACCCTAAAAGCTTTGGATCTATGTTTTCTCTAATTATACATGCAATAATGTTTCCAAAGCTTTAAGCCTACAACTAGCATGCAATATGACAATTTGAACAATTCAACTAGTTAGATGACTTACCTCTTATTAGGACTTGTAGTTCCCGGCCTTTGAAAACTTTAGCACCTCAAGTGTGATGCCTCTAATGTGTTACAAACACCATATGCAAGAGGAGGCTTGAGAGAATAAGTTATCTTTCACAAAATCGATTCTCACTCACTAAGAATGCATTAGGCAACGATTTTGGCTCTGGAGGGGTCTTTATATAGTGTTGCAAAGGTTAGGGTTTCATCCACGAAACCCTAAAGCTCCATGACCTTCCATATCCCTTAGGCTCCATGGGTTAAAGCTCCATAGACTATCCATGAACCATTTAGCCCACCATAATGGATCATTGGCCCACACTACAAGAATGATTGGTTTACATAATCAACCCCTTATATTTAATTAGTCTCTTTTGATCACTAAATTAATTCCAAATTAATTCTTGACCAATACTAATTAAATAATATGATTTCTCAATTAATATATTATACTTATAATATATTAATAAATCACAAATAACCTTATTCTCAAAAGTCCATCCTATCAAATTGCACTGGTGAAGGCAACCCAAAAGGACCATGCTACTATCGGGTCAAGTACATACCAGTTATAGTTATGGGCTTAGACACCAAATCCAACAATGAGACCTTCTCACCAGTGGCTAAGATTAAATCTATAAGGGTTATGCTAGCCATAGTTGCATTTCATGATTATGAAATATGGTAAATAGATGTCAAAACCGTTTTCCTTAATAGGAAGTTGGCTGAAGATGTTTACATGTGTCAGCCAGAGGGTTTTGTCAATGTAAAGTACCCTAATAGATCGTGTAAGCTTGAGAAATCCATTTATGGATTGAAACAAGCATCTCGCAGATGGAATCTTTGTTTTGATGAGAAAGTCAAATAGTTTGGTTTTTCGAGAAGCGAGGACGAGTCTTGTGTATATGTCAAAGCTAGTGGGAGTATAGTTAGATTTCTTGTATTGTATGTAGATGACATACTACTCGTAGGAAATGACATCCCAACCTCGCAGGAGGTTAAGTCCTGGCTTGGGAAGTGTTTCGCTATAAGGACCTCGGGGAAGCTGCTTATATTATGGGGATAAGGATATTGAGAAATAGGAGTAAAAGACTAATATGACTTAGTCAAAGTACCTACTTGGACAAGGTGTTGAAATGTTTCATCATGGAGGATTCAAAGAAAGGAGAATTACCTATCCAGAGCAATACCGAAGTGAGTAAGACTCAGAGTCCGAGTACCGACGCTGAGATAGTAGAAATGAGTCGAATACCATATAATTCTGCAATTGGCTCGATCATGTATGTTATGACATGTACTCGCCCTGATGTAGCCTTTGCTTTGAGCATGGTTAGTAGATATCAAGGGAACCCTGGTAAAGCTCACTGGACTGCAGTAAAGAACATTCTTAAGTACCTGCGAAGGACTAAGGACTAGGTCCTAACCCTCGGTGGGAGTGATGACTTGAGAGTGACAGGGTATAGTGAAGCCAGCTTTCAGACTGACAAAGATAATTTCTGCTCTCGGTCGGGCTGGATATTTACCTTAAATGGAGGAGCAGTAACTTGGAAAAGTTCCAAACAGGAGACTATAGTTGATTCAACGTGCGAATCAGAGTATATAGCAGCAAGTGAAGCGTCGAAGGAGGCGATATGGCTAAAGAACTTCATCGGAGACCTTGGAGTTGTACCAGCTGTAAAGGAGCCTATGGAGATTTTCTGTGACAATGAGGGCGCGGTCGCCTTAGCCAAGGAACCAAGGGATCATGGTAGATCCAGGCACATTGACAGAAAATATCACTTCATAAGACATCGAGTAGTAGAAGGAATCCTTGTAATGAAGGGGGTATCATTAGAGGAGAACCCAACAGATCCCCTTACGAATGGACCGAGTAGGGTTAAGCACTTGCAACACGCTAGGAGTATCGGGATGAAGGACGATATTAGTTTTAGTGATTAGATAGATATTTAGAAACTTGTAATAATTTAAATGTAATTGACATTTGATGATTGAATAAAAGGAGTTTTTTATTTATAAGTAAAGTTACTATCTTGTGTCATTTGTTTTGCTATTGTTTCATTTTGCATGTTTTTACTTCTAGAATAATAATATTATTTAAACCATCCACAATCGATCATACTTTGGAAGTAGGTTATGAAAGTAGACTGTCATGAATGGGTTTTTGTAAGATTGTATGAGGTGTTAGACATATCAAAGTTTGCTACAAACATTCATGAGTGCTCTTGAAATAAGATTTGAGTATTGGACTAAACCCACACTCACATGAATCACTTCATGGAATTTATCACGAGTGATTGTGAGATGATAATATCGTATAATCTTCAAACCAAGATATATGAGTTGTTGATTACGAGTTGGTTGTGCATTGATAATACGAAACCGCATCAGTAACTTGATGTTATAAAACGTGCTATTGTGTATGATTTAACGAGTAATTAGTACAAGCATATAAGTCGAAGTTTATATGTTCCTTTTATCCTAAGAGGATTAAAAGCGATATCTTGGGCCCTTCGATGATTTTGTTTTGACTTATGTGTCGGCCCCGGTCAGGACTCAATTGATGTGTTCATTTAATTTCTATGTCAAACAAATCAGAAATCGGGAAACAAACTATTGGACAATGAGTATGACTTTATTCCATGTCTTTTTCCACACGATATCTTGAAGAACAGAGGATTATATGATCCCTTATCTAATGGACGCGTCAGAGTTCAACAACGGCTTTTTGAGAGCTACGATTGCTAATCGGATTTTGAAGTTACATTGGAAGTTATAGTTATTAGACTTATCCAAGTGGGAGACTGTTGGACTAGGTGTCTCAGTCCATAACTATAATTGTTATGTACTTGACCCGATAGTAGCATGGTCCATTTCGGGTTGCCTTCACCAGAACAATTTGATAGATGGATATTTGAGAAAGAGGTTATTTGTGATTTATTAATATATTATAAGAATAATATATTAATTGAGAAATCATATTATTTAATTAGTATCGATCAAGAATTAATTTGGAATTAATTTAGTGATAAAAAAAGACTAACTAAATTAACGGGGACTGATTATGTAAATCAGTGATACATATGGTTTGGGCTAATGATCCATGATTGATTTGTGATGGGCTAAGCTTATGGGTTAGTCTATGAAGTGCTAGTCCAAATCAGTTATTGGATCATAAGCTTAAGTGTAAAAATTAGGGTTAAACATATGACTCTTGGAATTCTACACTATAAATGTATACCCTAAGCCCTAAAATCGGACACCCTTGTATTCCAAGAAGAGCTAGCCAATTTTAGAGTCTCATAAACCTCTCTCATATTCATCTAATTGTTTATTGGTGTTTGTGACTTGTTTGAGGCATCACACTTGGGGTGCTAAGCTTTCTTAAGGCCAAGATTCTACATGCTACTACACAAGGTAATCTTCTAACTGTAATCTTCTAACTAATTTATAATATTCAAATATCACCTTTGCATGCTAGTTAGGCTTCATGCTTTGGAAAAAGAATATTGCATGTATAATTAGAGAAAACTTAGATCTAAATCATTAGGTTTGTATGTGCACCATAGGAATGTTAGAGTACATAAAACCCAACAGTGAGTGCTACGACCACCCCGCAGTCTTACAACACTTCTACCACTACCTACCAACCTAGTGAATGCTACGTCCACCCCGCAGTCTTACAACACTTCTACCATTACCTGACAACCTAGTGAATGCTACGGCCACCCCACAGTCTTAAAACACTTCTACCACCATCATGGTCCTGACCCATGGTCTTGCAAACTATACATGAGGAAACTTAGCTGAGAAACAATACAAACCGGAACTCCAAACTGTCGAACCCCAACAGGCATTCGGATCGTGCTTCGAACCTCAAAGCCTTCACCACACAAGAATAAGGGGAAATGTCCTAACACAACCCTCAACCTGAGGCTAGTCACGAACCCAAAATGCGCTGCCACTGATACTCTATGTTCTCGTACAAGATAACCTGAATTTCCTTCATATGATTTCTTGATAACAACTTACCACTTCACATAATCACTTGAATAAACCTCAGCTCAAACCACCCCCAAAACTGGTTGTTCATGGCCTTAGATCGGAAACTTCATGCTGGTTTACATTTCGAGGTACTCCCATTAATCCCAAGCGATTCTCCCCCACTTGAAGTCATTTGTACCCCGTCAATCTTGTACCCATTCGAATTTTTCAAGCCAACCACAAACTCACCACTCAAAGTTGTCGCCAATCAGAGCTTACAAGAACCAGCATTCCATGACCAGTTGACCTGGTGTACACATATCCCAAGAACCCGAATGAGTACACCCTAATAACTCAACGAAAACTCGATATCTCTGAACACCTTCCACTGGTACAATTTCATAATCCTCCAACGACTTTAACGGATAATGAAGAACGAATAACTCAATTATTGATACGGGTGGATAGCTAATCCAACGACCTACTTACTATGGAGCAATTCCCATGTGAACATGCAACCGACCACACTTTGAAGGTATGAACTTGTCACATCTGCTCCTCTACCCGTGATTAGACCAATCCTTCACTGCATCGCAACCACAAAACAATTTCTATGATCCCTACATTCAAAATTCAGCATGCTCACGCTGCAGCTTCCTCAGACTCCTTGCTGAAACCACCACCAATCAAATCAGATGCTAGTCTATCAAGCGGAACACTCAATCTTTCTCCACTTATGACTTACCATGTTGTTGGTTGATGTCTCCCACATCAAAATCCTAGAACCGACTTACCCGATTATCCTCTAAGCACGGCTCTTGGTATGCAAAATGACATATGAAGATTCTTAAAATATAATATCTAGACCATCATGAGGAAATTCTGATTCCTAGGTGGAGACTTAGATAAACCAAACATAGTATCTCGGACACAAGAATGCATCTTTCTCAGCTAAATCCATTAAGTCTAAGTCTCCAACCTTTGGATCTGAATCAATATCATGTTTAGATGGATAAAATTTCCAACTTTATCCATAATAATGTCTCAAGCTTTCAAGATCTAAACTTTAATACACCAAGATGGCCTAAATGAACAAAATAACTTGCATGGCTAAAGGGAAGGCAAAAGATCAAATATTTCCTAGTCCATGAGGTCCAAGAAAACATTCTAAACTGATCAAAAAGGTGTTGGAGTCCATATCTGAATGGGCCAAAACACCAAATACACTTAGATCCAAAGATGAAATGTAATAAAGCTTGGAACTTTATAACTTACAAATGTCTAGAAGGTAGATGAAAGTTGAGATCTTCAATTGCCAAGCTTCAAGGATCAATATTGTATGAAAACATTGCTGCAAAACCACCAAAAACTCCAAAAATGGATGAGAGAGGAGAGAGGAGGCTTAAATCTTGAAAATGGAAGCTAGGGTTTCTCCCAAGAGGTTCTAGATATGTTGGAGGCTAATAAAATACCCTAAAGCATGAATCCTTACCTTTAAATACCTTGAAAACCCTAAAAATTTTGTTGGCTTTGGGCTGCATAGTTCTCATATCGTGAGAATATATTCTCACCTCGTGAGCACTCTCACGTCGTGAGAATTACTTCTTGCCTCGTGAGAACGGATTTTCACTCAAACTTCAAACAATCATAACTTCTTTGTTTCAACTCCGTTTTCGGTGTTCTTTATATGCACGGAAAGCTATTAACGAGCTCCAAAACCCTATGTAACTACCTTTGACTTAATACATGTTGAACTAAAACCATAATCCATGGAAGAAGCCCGAAATATTACTTTTCCCATTTTACCCTTTTTCTTCCAAGCACAAATCGAAGGCTTTAATCACTTATCTAACATTATCATCGTCTAATAAGGTCTAAACCCAATTCCCTTGAATCCCAAGGCTTTTGCTTGATCCATTTATTGTCCATAATCCCGAAATAATAAAATTCTCGAAACAGGATGTTACACCATACTTGTAGCAACCCATACCCCTAGATCGACATACCCCATCAGGTTATTTCCCGCATGTGTTGCACTGAACTCGGACCTCCTGGCCCCTCACTCGCTGATAAGAAGTCTTGGGTCTCTTTGCAGGACTCCCAACTGTCTATACCTAATCTGTCTTCCTCTTTTTGAGGTGCTCCAAGTCAATATCCCACTCTCGGGCTCTAGCTATCATGTCCCCCAATGTTCGACAAGCTGAAAAGCTAACAAAATCCTTAATATCCGCCCTCAACATGTCGTGGTACCTCGTCTTCTTCATCTCTTTGTCTACAAAATAATGTGGAACCAATAGAGCTCTCTCCATAAGCTTGACGGTTGTGACATCCCCATTTTCACGGCCAGAAAAGACCGATTTTGTTTATGCTTTATAAAAATCAGAGTACCTCTTTTAATAAAAATGTTGCGGAATTTGTTCCCAAAAAAACATGATAAATACGTTATCAAAGCATTTCTGAAGAAATGTATTTTTATCCATTTTTTTGAAACATTTGAGATGTCATCATCAATACAGAAACATAAGCATAAACAGACCTTACATTCATTTACACTAGTGATCTACATCTCTTTTAAATCCCTTAGTGTAAAGTAACTTCATATCGACACCTGTGATACAAATAAGCTTGAGTGGGTCAGGTTGGGAAACCTGGTGAGTACATAGGGTTTAAAACCCACAATAATATACTTATTATGTTAAACATCAAACAATCAACCCAATTACCCATCCCCATTATCTTCTTTACTCTTAAGGATCTACCCTAAGATTCAACTATTCCTCATTCATTCGTTCCTAAGGAGTATCCTAAGGAATCGACACTAAGTCTGCATAGTCGCCAAGGTTTATCTCGTTTATTGACAGTATCGTTTTCGAGAGTCCACTCGTAATACCTGTCAATGGGTTTTTAGAGTACACCGGGTGAACACATCGTTCACAACACCTACAGGTTGTGAGCCTGCTAGTGTTCCACTAGACTGCCTAGAATAGTCCGTGGTTGTCATCCATACTCTGCTAGATGACGGGGCCATCGCTTGGGTCATTGTTTGGCTCATCGTTTTGGCTCATCGCTTCGCACCATATTTTATCACTCATATATCATCGCTCATAATTCGTCTCATCTTTCATCGCTCATCATTTATCTCATCTTTCATCGCTCATCATTTATCTCACCTCTAATCTACCCATGTTTTACCCAACACATTTTGTAGATATAAAATACATATACAATTTAGACCATTTAAAACATGTATAAAACGTTTCATCCAGCATAGACAGCAAGTATTCAGACAATATACACACATAGCACGTAATTTATGTAAAATACTTCATATCTATTTGTAAGATGAAAGTAACTATGCACTCACTTGTTAAAGTGATGATTCCAAACTCGGGCAGCGCTTCACTTTTAACGATTCTATTTTCCTTCGATGAAACCTAGCATTATTATCGCTAAATTTTAGTGTAATATTTACCGTGACTAATTATTAGTCTTAGCATTATTATTATTATATAAGCGTTTAAACAATATTTTCCAACCACTATGTACAGACAGGGGCCAGACATAAAACACCGGAGGGCAGGACCATTTTGGCATAGCACTTCTGAAATCCAACAACCCTATGCGGCCCTTTAAACCAGATTCTTCGTACCGCGAGTAGTTAAAAAGATATTATAATGACACTTATATAAGTCATAATAATAGCTCAAATATTTTTTATAAGTTCATAATAACAATACTAATTTTAAATATAAGCTATATTAAAACTAGGAGGGGAAGAACTTCGTCGCTGAATCTTTCTAGGAAAGATTTGTGCAGCGCTTCAGCGCTCACCTTACTATACTAAAACTACAGAAAGAGAAGTCGAATCACGAGGGACCGAAATGCTCGGGGGATAAGAAGAGAAAGACTCTTGAATCAAGAGAATGGTGCAAGAAATATGAGAGCCCAAGGCTCTTATTTATAGTAATTGAATTTACAAAAACTACCCTCCATAATTACTTAATGACCTTATAGTTATATAAACGACTAAACACCCCTTCATAATACTATTTTAAATAGATTTAACGATATTTGTACTAAACTAATGTCGAAAATAGTCAACACTAGTCTTATAATGACCGCATCGTCGATACCTTTCTAATGATATATACATTTGTATATATATATATATATATATATATATATATATATATATATATATATATACGTATATATGATTTATACTTTATTTTAATACGTAAATATGTTATTATAATTTATAATTTGTTCAGACGAACTCTATTTTTGACGCTCTTTATATCCACACGTAGGTGGAGACGTACTCTACAACTTTCATTTAGACTCCGTCGGCTATTTTTGACTTTATTTTTAAAGTTATATTTTTAACAAGTCGGGACAGGAAAAGTCCGTTAAAAATTCATAACTTCTTCATCCGACGTCCGTTTTCGTCTGTCTTTTTACCGTTGCGCTACTATTAATGAGATATTCAATTCTCATTTAGGTTGCATTGGCCAAAAATCGATCGATCTAAAATTCGAATTTCGGGCTGTGCACTGTTATGCCAAATCTTAGAAAAATCATAACTTCCTCATACGAAGTCAGATTTTGACGTTCTTTTTTTGTATGTTCTCGGTTTAACGTATAATACAACTTTTGTTTAGACCAATAAGGCTAAAAAGTCTTATATCGTAAATTCACTATTTATGTCTCCCGGTGCCGTGCCGGTTTTGTCATAAAACTTCGACGAGCCATAACTTCTTCGTTATAACTCGAATTTCGGCGTTCTTTATATGTACGGAACCCTTGTAACATATACTATGACTTGGTTAAGATTATTCATTGTAAATAATCTTCTATTAAAAAGTCATTTTTGACGCTTATCGTCTCTAAATTGACTAACCCGAATCTACGGGCGTTACAACGGTGATCTCAGCCACAATCTCAGTCGTCTGATCTTAAGTACACATGGCTTACATGGCCAGAGTCCAAAACCTAATTTCGGGGTTTTGAGGCCTATTTAAGGACCTTAACCTTCATTAAACCCTTCCATTCTCAGCATCCATTTCCCCCAACGTTCCCCTTGAAACCCTAACCCCTATTTTGGTGCATTGTGAGCTTAAAGAGTGTTCTTTGGGTGCTTTTGAAGGAAGAAGAATGTGGTGGAGTTGCTTGGAAGCTTGAATCAACCTTGGATCTGGAAGCTCTTCTCCCCCATTCATCTCCATAAGGTATAAAGTTTGTGCTTTTATGCTTCCATTGTTAGATCTAGTTTAGATGTTGAAGTTATGCCATTTTATCCCATTATTTTGGTCCATTTGCGTATGAACGACCCTATACATTTTGGAGTGCGTTTCTAGAAGTATTTAAGGGTATTAAGTCATAAAAATGGTGTCTTAGCCATATCCAACCATCCATGCATGAGTTTGAGATCATTAGGAGTTGTTATGAGATTAGGGCTTGTTTTTTAGCCTTGATAAGCCATGAAAGTGCATAAAGTTTGGAACTTTATCACTTAGGACACTTATTTAGACCAGATCTGAGAGTTGGACGTGATGCCTTTCTGTATTAAGCACTTAATGAGATGATTGGCTTGAGCGTGAGTACGCATGGAGTACATATAGGTATGCAACGCGTAGCTCCAGGCCCGACCCTAAGGGGTGCAGGGAGTGCGACCGCACATGGCCCCGAGAAAAATAGGGCTTGAAATTTAACATATATTAGATTTAAGTAAAAAAAATTCATAAATGCCTATTAGTTTTCTGGCTTAGAGGCCCGACTTTTAAATCTTCTTCTAAGCAGTCAGGGTTTGAATCATGGTTACCATCGCTCTTTGATTTAATTTTTTTACCAATAAGATTTCTAGACTTTCTGTTGCTGAATCCTTTTACTTTTTTTTTCTTTTAATTACTCACTTTCTGTTGTGACATGCTCTCCAGGGGGTTTGGATGTTGAATGATGGATCTGTCTTGGGAGCTTTCCTGAGAACACAATCACAGAAGAATCGTTAAAGGACGTCCGGTTGCTCTCCCGGGACGTCACTCTGACAATCAAGTTAGTTTTCTAAGAGAGGGAAATAGGGTAAATTCAGTGAGAGAGAAGATGGATCCCTTGCTTGAGGCGGAAGAGATCCTTTTATACCCGCTTCTAACGGATCGTGGGGACCTCGTCCGATGAGCGTGAGACGTGGCCTCCTCTGATTGGGAGGTTCACGTCCACGATAATTAACTACCTGGTGACATCAGTTTTGGGCGTCACCTAAGCTTCTTGTCACGTCCTGATTGGTCGTGATTGAATGAGAAGATCGCGGGGGATATTCGTCCCATGTGGAGGGAAATGAACGGCCACCCCAGTGCTAGACTGCCTTAGCCAAGACCGGGCCTTGGCCAAGCTCCTGAAGAGATAACGTCTCGTTTATGATTTTCGTTACATTTAACGTGACCGTTCATGGTAACGTTGACAAGTACCTTAGGCCAGTAGACTTCTGCGTTCATGACGTAACAGAGTTCTGATCTACTCACATACACGTGGTGGACTACTACTGGCAGCTTGTGCAGTTGGTAGGGCGAAATCGTCGTTGTTCGGCGATTTCATCATGAAAACGGTTCGCTGCCCCTTTTGTGGCATTTAAGGCTCTATTCTTCCTGGCGTTTCCTCCTTACCTTCTACTTTTCTCTCTTCGACTCCTTGTTCTTAGGAAAAACCCTTTCTTCATATTTTTTCATGGCTACCGCTCGCGCTTTGGGGAGAGATCTTACCGCTAAGGAATGTAGAGCTGGCAAAAATCGACCCAACCCGCCAACCCAACCCGAAACGAACCCAAAACTAGCGGGTTGGGTTGAGATTTTCAACCCATTTAACTTAAATGGGTCAACCCGTCTAACCCATTTAATTAAATAGGTTGGGATGGGTAAAAATTATCAACCCGTTTTCAACCCGTCAACCCATTTAACTTTAATATATATATATATATATATATATATATATATATATATATATATATATAATTCAATATTATTTGAATATTATCATGTATTAATCAAAGTATTAATTTGTAAATTATAATGTTGCATTATTATTATCTATGTTTAATAAAATTCAATCCTAATTTCCATCCTTTTTTTAGCGCCGATAATACTGGTCACTCTTCAAAATCACAGTGAAACTAAACATTTTTAATGTTATTTGAACAATTTATTTGTATTTATGAATTAGGATTGTTCTTTTGTAATAATTATGAAGTTTTATATACGTTTTATAATTTAAGTGGTATAATATTTAATTATATAATTTATTTAATTTATTTTAAATGGGTTAACAAAAATAATCCACGACAACTAACAAAAATTCCACACCCCCTGGCGCTGGTGGGAATGGTCCCACTATGTCAATCACCCATTGATGGAAGAGCCAGGGGTTGGTGATGCTAGTCAATGGCATGGTCGGTTGATTTTGGAAATGAGCGAATGTCTGGCATTCTTTGTATTTTTTGGTTAGGGTTGCGGCGTCGTTGTACACGTCTGGCCAATATACTCCTAGGCGGAGTATTTTACCTGTGAGCGCTCGAGCGCCTTCATGTGCCGCCTCCCCGGAATGACTTTCTTCCAGGAACGTCTGCCCCTCTGTTTTAGAGATGCACTTTAGTCATGGGCTTAAATACCCTCTTCGATACAGTTGGTTGTCTCTGATTGCAAAATACGACGCCCTGATTTTGACTTTTCTCGCCTCCTTTGGGTCATCCGGGAGCACGCCATGGCGCAAGTAATCGACGTAGGGTTTGGTCCATTCTGGAGTAGTCGATACTGTATTAACCCTTTGGTTATCAATACTTCTCTCCGGGATTACTTCAACTAGCACTTTCTTTGTTAAGTGATCATAAGAAGTAGAGGCTAGTTTGCTGAGAGCATCCGCCCTTGCATTCTTTCCCCAAGAGATTTGTTTTATTGAAAAACTTTTGAATGTGCTGGTTAGGCTACGGACTGCATCTAGGTATTTCTGTATCCTAGGATCTTTTGCCTCATATGTTCCATTTATCTGGTTTGTGATAAGTAATGAATCACCGAGAGCCGCTAATTGCTTTGCACCAATCTCCTTGGCTAGCCTCACACCCACCACGAGTGCTTCGTACTCTACCTTGTTGTTAGATACTTGGAAGTCAAATCGTAACGCGTAAGTGATCTCTTCGCCTTTGGGGCTTTGTAGGATCAGGCCTACGCCTGAGCCTTCCTTACTTGCTGCACCATCGGTGTATAACTTCCAAAGTTCCTTGCCGGCTTCAGGCTCTAAGGGATCGACAAAGATTTTCGTCGGCACTCCCTTAATAATATCTGGGATTTCGACCAGGAAGTGTGCGAGGGACTGGGCCTTGATGCTAGTCCGGGGGTGGTAACGGATATCATGTTCGCCTAATTCTATGGCCCACTTGGACAGGCGCCCGTACATTTTTCCGGCCTTAGCAGCACTTGCTTTATCGGGTAACTAGTCAGAACATCCACCTTGTGGGCTTGAAAATACCTCCGTAGCCGTCTAACAGCGTATACGAGGGTGAGGACCAGCTTCTCTAAGGTCGGGTAATCGACCTTTGGTCCTTGTGGGGCCCTACTAACAAAATAGGTGGGAAACTGCTTGCCTTCCCTCTCCACCGCTAACACAGAGGAGATGGCTTCTTCAGAAGCTACTAAATACATCTGTAATGTCTCCCCTGGTAGCAGGCAGGCGAGAGCCGATAGTTGGTGTAAGGCATCTTTCAGTTGTTGCAATGTCACACCAGCTTTTTCTGTCTATTTGAACTGCTTTTTGTCTAGGCACCCTTTGAGTGTTTGGTACAGAGGAAGCGTCTTTTCTGTAGATTTGGCAATGAATCTTCTCAGCCGTCAACCTACCATTGATCTCCTGTATACCCTTGAGGTTGTGGGGAGTTTTCGACTCAAGGAACTCTTGGATTTTGGTGGGATTTGGCAGAATCCTTCCTTAGATATCTGATACCCAAGGAATTGCCCTTCCTCTACCCCAAATGTAACACCCCGAAATGCAGGTATATCTCTTTAATCCTTCTTCTTTCCCAAGATGTCAAAATTGGCCCAAAATAGAAAATGGTGATAAGTGGGTACGCTGGGCGTACTTAAGAGTACGCTGCGCGTACCCATGGGCGTGCCTTTGACGCGGACTCAACCCAGTACGCGGGGCGTACCTTAGTTTACGCTGAGCGTACTGGGCCCAAACTCAAAACCCTAAATGAGACATGAGCACTAAAAAAGGGATGCTATGGCCTCCATCCCAGCCACCATTTCCAGAGAGTGAAACCCTAAGAGAGCCAAACCTTCGTTCTAAGCTTGTGTGTGTGTGTTTTGGGTTTAAAAGTATCATTGTGTGCTTGTGAAGAAGAAGAGAGGGGCATTGTGGAAGCTAGAGTTGGAGTGCAAGCTTTGGATTTGAGCTCTACAGAGGTTGGAGCACCACTTGGAGGTAAAAAGCTCAAAGCTTTCCTAGTCTTTTTGGATTTGTGCTTTATGGACCATTTCTAGGGTTTTTGTCCCAAAGGTGGAGACTTTATGAGTAAAGGAGCTCCATAGGACCTTGATCTGTCCATGTCAGTGTATATTGTGTTATAGATCCATAAAAATCCAATCTTGGATGTTAAGATTAAGTCATGCATGAGATAAGGGCTTAATGAGGAAAGAGGAAAGGTGTTTGGAGTGATTGGTGACCTTTACAGCCATGCAAAGGCTTAAAGGTTTCGACTTTATGGGTTAAGAGGTATTAGAATGGCCAGATCTGAAATATGAGCTTATGTCTTAACCATTTAAGACCAAAATCATGAGGAGTGTGAAACTGGGGCTTACGTTGGGCGTAATCCCAGTACGCGCAGCGTAGGGGGTCGAGCTCCCCGATTCTGTGAAGCCTTCGAGTACGCCCAACGTACAGAGCTGGTACGCGCCGCGTACTCCGGAGGGTTGACTTTCGTTGACTTTTAGGGTTTAGCCAACATTTGGACCTTTGGGCCATTTGAGGGGTAAAATGGTCTTTTACCCTTCTAAGAGAATATAGGGAGGGACTAGTCTATCCTTTGAGAGTCGTGTTAATTAGAGATAATTATTTTGTGTGATTAGGCGGAGGCTAGATCAGTATTTCGAGTTCGAGTTTATCCGAGTTACCCGAGGTGGGTCTTCTCACTATACATTACCTAGAGTGGTATCTATGTGCAGACCGGAGGGTCTTATGAGTTATGTGTATGTTTGAGTTTATGTGCATTGTGATATATGTATGCTATGTGTTATATAGACCGGACCAGAGGGTCCAACGATTTAGACCGGACCGGAGGGTCCAACGATTTAGACCGGACCGGAGGGTCCAACGAGCTAGACCGAACTGGAGGGTCCAACGAGCTACGGGACTGGAGGGTCCCGCTGAGACACATTGACCGGAAGGTCATACCAAGTTATAGCCTCGAGTGGCTTATGTGCTATATGTGGTATTTTGGGGAACTCACTAAGCATTTATGCTTACCGTGTTATGTGATATGTGTTTCAGGTACCAGCGAGGATCGCGGGAAGGTGCCGGCATGATTTGTACACACTCGCAGAGGATTATGTTTTGAGATTCTGGGATATGTTTTATTGTGATGACATTTGATACATGAGATTTTTGAGAATATTATATGAGTTTTGTTATGTTTGAAAAATAAAAAATTGTTTTAAAATTTACGTTGTTACAAGTTGGTATCAGAGCCTTGGTTTGAGGGATTCGGATGCACCTTCGGGCGTATCTGAACTCAAACTGAGGGTTTGAGAATTTTTTTTTCATAAAAGAAACAATTTTTCTAAAAAGAGAAAAAGATTTTTGAGAAACGCAGAACGGAGCAGTGTGTACGATCAGCCAACGCCCGAACGGTGATTTCCCAAAATACCCTTACATTATGTGTTATGAGATATTATGTGATATGTTATGCATGCTAGAGTAGGCTAGGTATTCATAGTTAGGACTAGAGTGAGCCTGATTTGTGATGCCTTAGCCTAGGAGTTACTGCTACTATGAGATACTTCGAGAGTGAGTAGGTAGCAGCGAGGAGCTTATGAGTGGTCTACTGGAGGGTAGCCTGAGTTTAGTGAGATATAGGGTACTTGTGATCTGGGATCCTAGGAGGAGGACTTGGGGTGAATATTGATGCGTTGTGGAAGGTAGTATAGGGCCTGTACTACTGGAAACACCGGATCGGTGAGCAGTCCAAGTAAGAATCCTTGGGGTACTAAAGAACAAGTAGGGTTGAGTATCGAGTGCGAGTATACCCGAGCGAGTCTCTGACTTCTTTTGTGTTGTATTTCAGAGACATCATGGTTGGGACGCGCCACCACCCAGGAGGCAGTGGTACCAGTGGTACCAGTGATGAGGAGAACCGTAGGTTGATTCACAAGGAGGTGGCCGCAGCCATACGAGCGAAGATTCCTGAGATGTTTGGGTCTATCAAGACCACTTTGATTGAGACGTTTGACGAGCGGTATGCTTCTCTTACCGAGGCTGTTGTTGCTGCAGCCACCGCAGCCGTCGCCGCTGCCAAGCCACAGGGGGTGACTCGTTGTTGTACCGAGATTTCAGCAACACGAAGCCACCAGAGTTTGATAGGACTCAGGATCCGATAGCCGCCATGAGGTAGATCTCTGACATTGAGGGATGCTTCTACACTTGTTCTTGTCCGGAGCATCTGAGAGTACAGTTCGCGCTGAACCAGCTTCGCTTGGGAGCGAAGGACTGGTGGAAGTTTGTTACAGCAGACTTTACTCCTGCAGAGATTACAGCGGTGACCTGGGAGAGGTTCACCACCATGTTCCGAGATGAGTATGTTCCCCCGGTGGAGAGGGAACGATTGGCGCAGGATTTCTTGTCCCTCAAGCAGGGGACGGAGTCCGTGATTGTGATTACACAGATGTTTCATGAGAGGGCGTTGTTTTGCCCTGAGCATGTGTCTACCCAGCAGGTACGTATGAGCCGATATCTGAGCATACTGAGGAGGGACATTCGTGAATTCGTGGCGAACTCGACATACCGGACATTTGCTGAGCTCCAGGCGAATGCCCGGAAGAGGGAGTGAGCTAGAGACTCATGCCAGGGAGGAGGTCGAGTCTCAGAGGAGGGATAGGCGGTCGGTACAGTCTCAGCCGGCAGCCAAGCGGGCAAAGCTCGCTGATTCGAGATCTGGAGGTCCGAAGGGCCGCACTTGCGGGAAGTGCGGCAAGAGCCATGATGGGACATGCAGGGCGGGGGTGTGCTACAAGTGTGGGAAGGAGGGGCATATCGCGAGTGATTTCCCCAAGGGATTTTCGGTTTGCTTTCACTGCAACCAGACAGGCCATCGGAAGGACGAGTGCCCACAGCTACTTCAGGGATCAGTACAGGGATCTGCACCTGCTGCTAGAGCTACCAAAGTCCGGCCAGCGAAGGCCGAGGCACCGAAGGCTCGCGGGAGAGCCTTTCAGTTGACAGCGAAGTAGGTCCGCGCAACGCCCGATGTCGTGGCTGATATGTATTCTTTTATTTACTTATACCGAGTTTGAGATATTGTGCTTATTCTGTGGTATGCATAGGTACTTTTCTTGTGAGTTTTGTACCTGCTTTGGTGTTATTTGACTCGGGTGCGAGTCGATCCTTCGTGTCATTAGCGTTTAGCCAGCACATCAGTACCCGACGAGAGGCGTTGAGTCGACCTCTACGAGTTTCCATAGCTGACAAGCAAGCGGTGTATGCTACTGACATGATTCGAGGATGTGTACTCGAGATTTTCGGTGTTGAGTTCCCGATAGATCTAGTACCGATCGCGATGGGGGATGTCTGTGTCATCGTGGGCATGAACTGGTTGAGCCGATTCGGAGCTGTGATAGACTGCGATCGACAGTTGGTGACCATACGAGACCCTAGTAGGGGAGTGCTGACGGTGTATGGCGAGGGTACCCGATCTGGGTCAGCATTTTGTTCGGCTGCCAGAGAGAGACAGAGTCTACAGCAGAGCTGTAGAGGGTTTGTAGCCTATGTGAGGGATACACGAGTTGCCGCAGAGAGGCCGAGTTCTGTCGGTGAGGTACCGATAGTACGAGAGTTTCCGGATGTTTTCCCCGAGGAGTTTCCGGGTGTGCCTCCCGAGAGGCAGGTGGAGTTTCGCATCGATTTGATTCCGGAGGCAGCACCTATTGCCAAGGCACCCTATCGCCTTGCGCCACCGGAGATGCAGGAGTTATCCTCGCAGCTTCAGGAGCTGCTGGGGAAGGGATTCATCCGACCGAGTAGCTCGCCGTGGGGAGCGCCGATCCTTTTTGTCAAGAAAAAGGATGGTTCACACCGGATGTGCATTGATTACCGGGAGTTGAACAAATTAACGGTCAAGAACCGTTATCCATTACCGAGGATCGACAATCTGTTCAAACAGTTGCAGGGTGCGTCTTGGTTTTCCAAGATAGACTTGAGGTCTGGATATCACCAGATGAGGGTGCATGATGAGGATATCCAGAAGACAGCGTTCATGACTCGTTATGGGCATTACGAGTTCGTGGTGATGCCTTTTGGGCTCACCAATGCACCAACGGCGTTCATGGACCTGATGAACCGAGTATGCAGGCCGATGTTGGATCGATCGGTGATTGTGTTCATCGACGACATTCTAGTGTATTCGAGGACCAGAGAGCAGCATGAGGAGCACCTGAGGGAGATCCTCGGAGTATTGAGATCGGAGAGGCTTTATGCCAAATTCTCCAAGTGTGATTTCTGGTTACGAGAGGTCCAGTTCTTGGGACATCTCGTTAATCAGAATGGGATATTGGTCGATCCGGCCAAGATTGAGGTTGTGATGAGTTGGGAGGTGCCGAGATCCCCCACCGAGATCAGGAGTTTTCTGGGTTTGGCCGGCTACTATCGGAGATTTATCTGGGATTTCTCCAAGATTGTCGTTCCCCTCACCAGATTGACCCGGAAGGGCGTTGCTTTTTCTTGGGGTCCAGAGCAGCAGACCTCGTTTGATACCCTTTGCCAGAGACTATGTGAAGCCCCAGTGTTAGCCCTTCCGGAGGGAATGGAGGATTTTGTGGTTTACTGTGATGCGTCTATATCAGGGTTGGGTGCGGTGCTTATGTAGAAAGGGCATGTGATAGCATATGCATCGAGGCAGCTGAAGCCTCATGAGACGAGGTATCCCACCCACGATTTGGAGTTGGGGGCAGTGGTGTTCGCCCTCAAGATATGGCGCCATTATTTATATGGGGTTCGGTGTACCATATACATGGACCACAAGAGTTTAAAGTATCTGATGGATCAGCCCAACCTGAATATGCGCCAGGGGAGATGGTTGGATGTGGTAAATGATTATGACTGTGAGATCCTGTACCACCCGGTCAAGGCTAACATGGTAGCCGATGCTCTGAGCCGCAGGGCGGAGAGTGCCCCGATTTGAGATATATGCATGAGGATGACGGTGATGACTCCGGTGTTGGATACTATTCGAGAGGCCCAGGCAGAGGCTGTGAGACCGGAGAACCGCAAGAGGGAGCGGGTGATTGGACAGGTGTCCGAGTTTGTGACGGATAGCCGAGGGCTTATGACCTTTCGTGGTCGGATTTGGGTGCCGTATACGGGGGGGGGGGGGGGGGGCACGTAGCACTCTGTTAGAGGAGGCGCATAGATCGAGGTTTTCGATCCATACTGGGGCCACTAAGATGTATTTGGACCTGAAGAGAGACTACTGGTGGCCCTGTATGAAGAGGGATGTTGCATGGGTAGTAGAGAGGTGCTTGACCTGTCGCCAGGTTAAGGCCGAGCACCAGCGTCCACATGGCAAGTTGCAGCCATTAGAGATTCCCCAGTGGAAGTGGGAACAGATTTCTATGGATTTTATCACCAAATTGCTGAGGACCGTGAGGGGTGCTGATGCAATTTGGGTGATTGTGGATCGGCTGACGAAGAGCGCTCACTTCCTTGCTATCAGTGAGAGCACTTCTGCAGAGATGTATGTGAGAGAAGTGGTGTCGCGGCATGGAGTGCCGATCTCAATTGTGTCAGGCCGAGATGTACGTTTTACTTCCAGGTTCTGGAAGAAGTTTCATGAGGAGTTGGGTACGAGATTGCACTTCAGTACTGCTTATCACCCACAGACGGACGGACAGAGTGAGCGGACGATACAGACGCTCGAGGACATGCTTCGAGCATGTGTTATGGACTTCGGTGGAAGTTGGGACACATATATACCTTTGGCTGAGTTTTCTTACAACAATAACCACCATTCGAGTATTGGAATGCCTCCCTTTGAGCTTCTTTATGGGAGGAGGTGTCGGACCCCCATCTGTTGGGGAGAGGTGGGGCAGCGAGTGATGGGTAGCACTGAGATAGTGCTTAAGACGACTGAGCAGATACAGCAGGTCAGACAGAGGTTACTGACAGCCCAGAGCCGTCAAAAGAGTTATGCGGATAGGCAGCGATCCGAGCTCGAGTTCCAGGTTGGAGATTTCGTACTCCTGAAGGTATCTCCTTGGAAAGGAGTGATCCGATTCAGGAAGAGGGGCAAGCTGGGGCCCCGATACATTGGTCCATTCAGGGTGACCGCGAGGGTGGGTAAGGTAGCATATCGTCTGGAGCTACCCGAGGAGTTGAGTCAGATCCATGATAACTTCCACGTATCCCAGTTGAGGAAGTGTATAGCCGATGAGACGACGGTTGTGCCGCTAGAGTATATTCAGGTGGATGCGAGTCTGAATTACATTGAGAGGCCGATCGCGATCTTGGATCGGAAGATCAAGGTTCTGAGGAACAAGGAGGTGCCTCTGGTTCAGGTCCAGTGGCAACATTGGAGAGGGTCCGAGCTGACTTGGGAGCTGGAGTCGGAGATGCGGGAGCAGCATCCGGAGTTGTTCGCGGCATGAGACTTCGAGGGTGAAGTCTGGTTCTAGTGGGGGAGAATTGTAACACCCCGAAATGCAGGTATATCTCTTTAATCCTTCTTCTTTCCCAAGATGTCAAAATTGGCCCAAAATAGAAAATGGTGATAAGTGGGTACGCTGGGCGTACTTAAGAGTACGCTGCGCGTACCCATGGGCGTGCCTTTGACGTGGACTCAACCCGGTACGCGGGGCGTACCTTAGTTTACGTTGAGCGTACTGGGCCCAAACTCAAAACCCTAAATGAGACATGAGCACTAAAAAAGGGATGTTATGGCCTCCATCCCAGCCACCATTTCCAGAGAGTGAAACCCTAAGAGAGCCAAACCTTCGTTCTAAGCTTGTGTGTGTGTGTGTTTTGGGTTTAAAAGTATCATTGTGTGCTTGTGAAGAAGAAGAGAGGGCCATTGTGGAAGCTAGAGTTGGAGTGCAAGCTTTGGATTTGAGCTCTACAGAGGTTGGAGCACCACTTGGAGGTAAAAAGCTCAAAGCTTTCCTAGTCTTTTTGGATTTGTGCTTTATGGACCATTTCTAGGGTTTTTGTCCCAAAGGTGGAGACTTTATGAGTAAAGGAGCTCCATAGGACCTTGATCTGTCCATGTCAGTGTATATTGTGTTATAGATCCATAAAAATCCAATCTTGGACGTTAAGATTAAGTCATGCTTGAGATAAGGGCTTAATGAGGAAAGAGGAAAGGTGTTTGGAGTGATTGGTGACCTTTACAGCCATGCAAAGGCTTAAAGGTTTTGACTTTATGGGTTAAGAGGTATTAGAATGGCCAGATCTGAAATATGAGCTTATGTCTTAACCATTTAAGACCAAAATCATGAGGAGTGTGAAACTGGGGCTTACGCTGGGCGTAATCCCAGTACGCGCAACGTAGGGGGTCGAGCTCCCCGATTCTGTGAAGCCTTCGAGTACGCCCAGCGTACAGAGCTGGTACGCGCCGCGTACTCCGGAGGGTTGACTTTCGTTGACTTTTAGGGTTTAGCCAACATTTGGACCTTTGGGACATTTGAGGGGTAAAATGGTCTTTTACCCTTCTGAGAGAATATAGGGAGGGACTAGTCTAGCCTTTGAGAGCCGTGTTAATTAGAGATAATTATTTTGTGTGATTAGGCGGAGGCTAGATCAGTATTTCGAGTTCGAGTATATCCGAGTTACCCGAGGTGAGTCTTCTCACTATACATTACCTAGAGTGGTATCTATGTGCAGACCGGAGGGTCTTATGAGTTATGTGTATGTTTGAGTTTATGTGCATTGTGATATATGTATGCTATGTGTTATATAGACCGGACCAGAGGGTCCAACGATTTAGACCGGACCGGAGGGTCCAACGATTTAGACCGGACCGGAGGGTCCAACGAGCTAGACCGGACTGGAGGGTCCAACGAGCTACGAGACTGGAGGGTCCCGCTGAGACACATTGCCCGGAAGGTCATACCAAGTTATAGCCTCGAGTGGCTTATGTGCTGTATGTGGTATTTTGGGGAACTCACTAAGCATTTATGCTTACCGTGTTATGTGATATGTGTTTCAGGTACCAGCGAGGATCGCGGGAAGGCGCCGGCATGATTTGTACACACTGGCAGAGGATTATGTTTTGAGATTCTGGGATATGTTTTATTGTGATGACATTTGATACATGAGATTTTTGAGAATATTATATGAGTTTTGTTATGTTTGAAAAATGAAAAATTGTTTTAAAATTTACGTTGTTACACCAAAAGTACACTTAGTTGGGTTTAACTTCATCTATACTTAAGATAGCGTTTTGAAAGTTTCTTCGACATCGTGGAGCAATGTTTCTTCATTGTGACTCTTAACTACCATGTCATCGACATAGACTTCTGATGAACCAAAGAATCGAGTAATGAATTAATCAGAGTATGAATTCAAGTAAGAGTGCGAGATTTGAACAAGGATTGTAAATATGATCTGTTATGCTCTATTACGCTTTCGAATTCTTTACAGAGTACAAAAGACAAGTCTGTAAAAGTTCTTATCTAACTCTAGTAAATAACCCTATTTATAGGGAACTGAAAGCGTACAAAAAATATACTAAGGCATAGACACTAAAGCTTCGAATAAAAGTGCCTTAGTAAAATACATTACAGAATATTCGAAGAGTACAAAACATACTTCGACTAATTACAACCATTCGACCTTTTCATTCTCCCCCTTTGTAATCATAGTCGAAGTCTTCAATTTGTAAGAAGCGTGATGGAATATAGTAATACTCTTCGAATCTCCGTGTACCAGGAGATAATCTTCTTCAACTCTTTCTTGTCACCTTCATTGTTCTTCTTGCAATGATTCATACGAACAATTAAGTTCGTATACTGTGACGTTGAATACCTCTCCACTTCACTTGCCTGGAATAAAAACCTTTTAGCTTTTCCAGCTTTGTCTTTTCCTGCGAAGACCATTCCAAAAGGCTTCAGGCAAATTTCACCATCAGCATACTTTTTCAATTCAACCTGAGTCTTCGTAGGACCCATAGGTGCTTTTATTTCCATTCCCTTGGCAGTAGCTAACTCCACATCTGTTAGTGCCAAGCACTCATAATAATTTTCGATAAAAATTTTGATGTGAGCAACTCCAAGCTTGAATTCATCCGGTTCAGTGTTTTGAAGGAATGAAAATGATTTGTCTTTTAAGAGCAATGCAACTTGTATGAGATCATACAAGTTCATCAAAGGAAAATCAGCAATCGTAAATTCGCAAATCTTTCCATTTGCCCTGGCAACCACATACTTAACATTCTGGACTGTGTTTTCGAAAATCACATCCTTCTTCATACTGACCACTTTCTTGATTTTAATCAATGACCATACTTCCTCAGGGGCTTTTCCAAGAACAGCATGAAAAAGAATTTTCATGTGTGTACCTTCATCTTTATTTTTAAAATTCCCTTCTGCTTTGAACTGAGGCATGATAAACATCATTTCGTTTATGGGGAAATCCAGCTGGCTTGCATCAGTGTTTGTGACCAAATAGATCTGCTTTGGTTTCTTTTCGAATGTATACATGTGATTGAATGCAACCTTGACCTCGATTGTTTCGTAATTATAATGTTTGGCTGGATCACCTTTATCCATTCCCTTCGGATCACTAGCTCGTTGAGTCATAATGCTTTGGATAATCCTCAATTTTTCAATTTCAGCTTCTGCTTCAGCCTTCTTTTCTTCTTTTGATTTTTCTACAAGAATTGATTTCCCTTTATCTTTCAAGGCTGGATTATCAATTGTTTCTTTTGGATTCGAACCACTCCCACCAGTCTCCGAAGATTTACCAATCACGATTCCTTTCGAAATTGGTATTGCAATTGGTATTGTTGTTACGACTGTTGAAGTAACCATTTCAGCAGAAACAATTATTAGTTTTGTTGTTGGGATTTTTGAAGAAAAAACTTTTCCCACAACTTTCGCATCCTCACCACTAGCCTTCGACTCAGTAGTTTTTCTTTCTCCCCCTTGCACCCCTGTGAAAACAGGCGGGGCATTTGTTGTTGGAAGAAGGCTTGATATGCGAAAGAGAGGAGCGAGTTGTTTGTTGAGAATGACTTCGAATTGTATAAACTTCTGAGATAAAAATTCAGGAGTAATCAATGAAGAAGACATTGGCCTATCAGAAATCTCCTTTAACTCCTTGAGCAACTTAAGCACCTCCTCAAAGCTTGCACTTTCGGATGTTGAAAGTTGAGTAATTTGAGGACTCAAATTTTCATACAACTTTACAAATCGAGTGACTGCGTCACAAATGATATCAACCTTTTGATGCAATGATGCATAGTCATGTTGAACAGTTGCTATTTCTCTTTTCATATCTTCACGAAGTTCGTGAATTTGCAAGTTGAAATCCTCTCGTACTTTCTTCACATCTTGAATAAAAAGAACGTGTCTTTCCTTTGCAACATTCTTCAACTCTCTCAGATCACCAGTAAATTTCGAATTTTGAGAATTGATCCGAAGTTCATTGTTTTGATCATTATGATCAATCTTCTCCAAGACTCGAGATTCAGAATCTTTAATCATCCCCGATACTTTACTTATGATTCTGGATTCAAACACCTTCAGCAACGAATCAACTTCAATACTTGAAACAGACGAACCAACCCCGAGATATGCTTGAGATTGAATGATAGAATTCAACTTTTGATTTAAAATCTTAAACTGCTTCATGGTCATCAGCATGTGATCTGGAAACTGCTCTTCGTCGTCATGAAACTCCAAATCTTCAAACATTCCGCCAAACCCCTCATTATCAGTCTCTGTCTCCATACAAACAGTTTCTTCAACAGGTGAATTTGGTTTGGGTGGCTCAGTAGATTGAGAAGAAAAAATAGAAGTAAAGGGTTGATCAAGAATGTGTTCGAATGTTGGGGAATCTGTTGTTGAAGTAAGAGGAGTAGAAGACAATGGTAAGGAAACAATACTTGCAAAAGGAGCAGAAGTAGATGGACCTTTAGCTTCATTTTTCGAACCTCCTTCACCCATATTGACATTTGCATCCGTATCAGATACGTGTGCAGGGATGCCTGAAGTTCGAACCTCCTCAGGAACTGATTTGGCAATCGAAACTTCGGGTGGTATGACGACTGTCTTCTCAGGAGTAGAACTTTCTGTGATAAGAGTAAACTCTGGAGTTTCTGGAATTCTTTCACTTTCATCTTCGGTTGACTCAATAGAAATCATAAGTTTGCGAGTCTTCTTCTTCTTCTTCTTCTTCGACAAACGTTTTGCCATATCTTCAGCCCTTCGTTTCTTTGACACAGGAGAAACAGGTGCGGGCACTTCCCTAATTAAAACGCCTTGATGAGTGATTTGAGGCTTTCGAATCATTTGTTGTGTGGGAGACTTGCGTTTATGGGAAGATTTCATTTTAATTCTTCGAAACATTCCAGTCTTCGAAGGAATGATAACATTTTCTTGTGTTTCCTCAAGAATGGACTCAACCACCTGAGTCTGAGCAACAGATACTTCAACAGTTTCAGGCTTCTTCTTGGGAGATTTCGAAGATTTTGACTCAGTTTCCTTCTTCTTCGTCTTCTTGGATTTCGTATCTTCTCTATCCAATAGTACGCCAGTTTCGATTGTAGAATCAATAGTCTGCAAATATGCCACTAAAACTGAATTCGAAGGATCGACCCTTTTAAGCATTGCATCGGGAATACGAGCAACTGATGGAAAAATTTCAGCACTGTCTGTGACATCCTTCGGATAGTGGTATGGTTGAAAAACTGCTCTTTCTTCATCATTGGGTACTAAAATACCTTCCTTATTGTAGAAATGTTGCAAGATCAAGCTCCAGTATCTTGCACACGAAATGTCATGAATGGCATTCGTATGTTCTACACCCTTTTGAAATTCCTTCCATAATTGAGTAGAATAGTCCACTTGAATATCATAATATATGCCAGCAACCATGGCATAAACTTCCATCCTTACTTTATCAAGACCAGATTCTTGGAAGTCCAGATTTCTTAAAATCAGTAATCTTGGACAATGGTGGCTGATATCCCATCTCATTGAACATGTGAACGATTTGTGGAAAAGTAAATGAAACATATGGAGGCGAATTCGGAATATCAAGAATTTGACAAAATAGTTTCTTGGTTAGCCTGACCTTTTTATCGTTCACCAGATGAAATGTAATCGTATCAGATGCTTTGTTGTATGTTGCAGTCGATCCTGCTTGAGAAAGCCAGGACAATGGAACAGAGAAAGAGTTGAACATCGCTTTAGCCAAAACCGAGTTCTTCAAAGCAACTATGAGCATCTTTAATTCTTCCGGATACTGAGAAACTTCACCCTCCAAGTAGTAGTTTGTTGCTTGAATCTTCATTATTGGTAATGAAGAGGCATCTTCAGTTGTATGAGAATCAACATGAGCAGAAGTCGCCATTGTTAGGGTTTGAAGAAGATGATGAACATAGAATTTTGGGAAATTTGCTTTTTGATCGCGTAAACGGACAATGAACCCTTGAATCCCCTTTTATATGTAACCCTGAAGTTTGAATTTGAAGCGGGATGTGTATTTAATGAAATCCGACGTGGCACCTTGAAAGTCGGACCATTACTGCTGAAAAGTAGCCATGTGTCAAAAAGTAGTTGTCACATCACCTTGAAAACCGGACAGAATATCATACATCATTTAAAAACAGCCTGTCTTGTGATCACCAAGAGTATTGTAATCGTCAGAACCCTTCGAATTCTGAGTTTGTGAATGAACATTCTTTGCTTTTATTACTGGTTTCCAAGCTTTGACTGAAATGTTCGAATCCTTAGAAGATGAACTGCCATTTGATGAAGTATTCACATATTTTTCATATGCATCGTGAATTTGCTCCTTTGAATATTTATTTGATTGATACATCTTTCCTTTGCCTTCAAGCCAATGATCAATGTTTTTCCTTGAAGTCATTCCTTTTTCCCGTGAAGTTTGCATTGTTTCTTTCTTCGTATGATTAGAAAAATTTGGCTTTTGAGGAACAAAATCAACTTTTGGATTTGATAAAAATGATTGAGCGTATGATGAATCAACAGTTGATTTAAAATGTTGACGTTGAAAGAATTGTTGATTTGATTTAGATTTATTTGAAAATGCTCTTGATTTATTAGTTGCTGTAACTTTCAAAAACCTTGTGTGTTTATTCACTTCAGAGCTTGAATGATTTGTATGAGATGATTGTTGAGGTTTTGTTGAAAAATAGGAATTTTTAGCTTTGAAAACACTTTTGGTTGATTGTGATTCAGACATCTTTTGAGACTCAACATTTTGCCAAAATATTTTCTTTCTTGCTTGTCTTTTGGAAATGTTGTGTTCCTTCGAAAATTTTTCAATTTGATCTTTAAATTCCTTAGAATTGAGTTTGACAACCTTTTCATTTTCCTTTTCAACTTGATTTGAAAACACTTTTTCTATTTTTGATTTTTCAACCCATTGTCTTTTTGGTTTTTGACGTTGGAATTCATACGAATTCTTAGTTAAGTTGTTTTCAACTGTGCTTTGATTTGAGAAAAAACCTTCTTCAGTTGTTTTTGAATTATCCTCCTCAACTAACTTCTTTAATTCTGGTTTTATATTCTCAACATTTCCAGTAGTTACGAAAACTTGATTTGGAAAAATGACATCATCTGTACATTTGAAATTTGGATAAACCACTATATTCGTTTCAAGATAGTGTTCTCCTTTTTCATTCACTTTTTCGAACTTTTGTGTATCACCATACACTTGATCAACTACCATTCGAGGAATTTCTTCTTCTTTAGTAAATTTCTTTTCCTTCGAAATTTTCTCTTCATCGTCATCATCACTATCATCAGTTTGGCTGTCTTTGAGATCCACGAAGTTCATATCACAAACTTTCGAAGTTGAGGGTATATCAGTTTCATTTTCAACCATCAAATCCTTAACTTTTTCTTTCCCTTTAGATGTTAAAGCAACATTAACAACAGACAACTGAGAACAATCAACATCTTCTAGTTCACTAATTTCACTAATATTGTCAGAATTATCTTCAATATCAGCAAAATTAGATTGAGAATCAGATGTTGAATTCTCAGTCTTTTTCAAAATTTGAATTTGTTCAGATTTAGTCAAAGTATCATTCACTATGTTAACTAATTCTTTCGTATCAAGACATTCATCAATTTTGACAATTCCATATTTATATCTATCATCAGGAACTTTGTCAAAATCAGCTATTATCTGCTCACAATCATACGAAATATTATCTACCTTAGCTCTTTCGAATGCTAGAAAAGGTAGTAATTTTCTATGTTGCTCTTTACTTATGTCACTTGAATGATGTAAATCAGTTAATTTGCCATATAGTCTTTTCGCAGAATTACAGTAAATGTTTCTTTGTGCTAGTAAAAGTTTAACTTCACTCGTTAAAGAATCTCTATCACACATAATGTTTGTTATTTGTAATTCCATACATTCAATTTTGCTTATTTTCGAGTCCAATCTCTTTTTGGTCTCTAACAACTCCATGGACAATTTGTTGGCCTCATTACTAGCAGACACAACAATTGAATCAAAATAAGTAACCGTCTCATCAAAAGATATTAGTTCAGAATCATAAGAATGAGTAGGAATATTAAAAGATTCGAGAATTTTACGTACCTTTGTAGTCATTGGAGATTTGTCAGCAGCTTTGGATACGAAGCATCGTCCCCTCACTTCGAATTCCTCATCCTCTGAGTTTTCCTCCATTTTTGCATACAATGCACCATGTGTCGGATTTCGCATTTCTTCATCATCTGATCCAGATGACCAGATTTGATATGTTCCTTCTTCATCCTCATGCTCACCCTTTGCAACCAATGATAAATTCTTGGCTTTAGCACGAACCACCTCAAGCTTCTCTGCATAGTATGCCTCATCCTTGACTTTATTCTTCCTCTCATCCTTCTTTCGAAGCATACAGTCATTTGCAAGATGAGTCGCACCGTTGCAATAATGACAATATATTCCAGCATCACCTTTCAACTTCTTCTCACCCTTTCCTTCAGCTATCTTCGAATCTTGCTTCTCAACTTTCTTTTTCTCCTCAACAACATTTTTACTCACAGAAATTCCTTTCACCTCAGCAAGTTTAGTCTTCGAATTGAACGACTTTTTGAAAAAATTTTTGACACGATTATTCGAGTAAAATGCTATTGCTTCATCATCCGAATTCATGATGAATCCTTCTTCTTCCTCAGAATCACCATTCTCAGCTTCTTTCTCCGGAATCTTTGACACAAGAGCTAATGGACCTCCTAAATTCAACTTCGATTCCTCAGCAATTTCATTTACTTCAACTTCGTGTGTTTTCAACTGATTGTACAAATCATTGAGAGTTGATGTATCAAAACTTTGCTGATTCTTCACCATCATACTCACACTTCTCCATTCTTTTCGAAGCCCCATTACAAAGATGAGATTGAATTCCATTGAAGTCCTGGTAATTCCATAGCGATTGCATCGATAGATTAGCTCATTCAGACGATCATAGTAAACTTCAATTGTTTCTCCTTCTTTTTGTTTGAAGTCTTTCAGCTCAACCAAACACTGTATAACTGAATTGATTTTTGTCTTCTCACTTCCTTGAAATTTATCTTTCAGATTGTTCCAGATTTCCTTTGCAGTTGTACAACTCCTAACGTAATTGTACACAACTGGAGGTAAAACACCTCGTAATTCCCTTATACACCTTTTCTCCAATTTCTTCAGATGATCACCTTGATTATCAACACCAAAATTTGTGGAAGAAGATCCAATTGGTTGAACATTCACTGGAACATTGATACTTCCAGTGATACATGTCCATAATTCTTCATCAAGACCATTCAGATAATCCTGCATCCGATCAGCCCACTGATCATAGTATTCAGGGATTAGCATTGGAATTTTGGTTGATGAACGAGGTCATCGAATTGAGATTGAAACTCGCCATTGTTGTACGGAAGAAGATTTTGAGAAGTTTGAAAAGATTTGAGAATTTGAAAACAAACTAGATGAATCAAATCGAATTGATGAGAATAACACTCGATTCAACAATTCAAATGCAGAATCGAATCACATACTAAGATCTTGACAATTTTTCACTTTCAAAAAAGTGCGGAAACTTTTGAATCAAAGAGTTGATTCAAAAAACTTTTTGAACAGCGTGAAAATCATATCAGAGATTTGATTCCCGCTCTGATACCAATTGATGAACCAAAGAATCGAGTAATGAATTAATCAGAGTATGAATTCAAGTAAGAGTGCGAGATTTGAACACGGAATGTAAATATGATCTGTTATGCTCTACTACGCTTTCGAATTCTTTACAGAGTACAAAAGACAAGTCTGTAAAAGTTCTTATCTAACTCTAGTAAATAACCCTATTTATAGGGAACTGAAAGCGTACAAAAAATATACTAAGGCATAGACACTAAAGCTTCGAATAAAAGTGCCTTAGTAAAATACATTACAAAATATTCGAAGAGTACAAAACATACTTCGACTAATTACAACCATTCGACCTTTACAACTTCGATATTCCTACCAATTTGATCGGCAAATATCTTGTCTATTAGCCTCTGATATGTAGCACCCGCATTTTTGAACCCAAACGACATTTTCGGGTAGCAGAAAGTGCCCTTCTCAGTGTGGAAGGCAGTTTTCACCTCGTCCTCTCGTTTCATCTGTACCTTATGGTATCCCTTGTACGCATCAAGGAAACATTTAAGCTGAAAACCTTCAAGCGATTGGACTTTCTGATCAATCTTCGGGAGAGGATAACAATCCTTTGGACATGCGTTATTAAGATCTGAGTAATCAATGCCCATTTGCCATGACCCATTGGCTTTCTTTACCACGACAAGATTTGCTATCCATGTCGGGAACATTACTTCCTTGAGTATGCCAGCATTCAGCAGATCGGCCACTAATGTGTTTATAGCCTTGTTCCGGTCTTCTGCCTGTCCTCTCTTCTTTTGTTTTAACAGGATTCCTTCCACGCGTGATATTAAGGCAGTGTTCTATAACCTGTCGATCAATGCCTGTCAGATCTGTTGGTTTCCAGGCGAAAACGGTGGAGTATTGCTTCAGGAGTGCTACCAGTCGTGCCCTGGTCTCGTCTGATAGGTGAGCGCCAATTCGCACGAGTTGTTTTGGATATTCCATGTTTATTTGGTGTTGCTCGATGGAACATCCCTCCTTCGATTTCTTTGGTGCTCGCACCAACTCGGGAGCGGCTATGATCTGGTGGCAATGTTGTGCCCTGGTGTTTGTGGCGAGGATCGACACTGATCCCTGGCGCATGCTAAATTTAACTATGCCATGGATCGTCGATGGTACGAAGTGTAGTAAGGAGATTGTCGACCGTCCGATACCAGATCATAGAGAATTCGATTGTTCTTGTGATTCAGTTCCTCTCGTCGTGACTGACCAACGTTAAGGGCAGCCGAATAGTGCCCAATGGCCACAAACTATGTCAGGTGAACCCTACCAATGGCGCACCGGTTGGGGGCTGTAGCCCCTCCTTCCACGCATCTGGTAGTTGCCTGAAATAATGCTCATAGAGTATATCGGAGCAACTACCATTGTCGATGTAGATTCGATGGATTTTCGTGTTACGAATGAATCCAGATATGAGGAGTGGGTCTTGCGGATCCCAGTTCAATGGCCTGGGATCGCTGCTCGAAAAACTAATATTGAGTAGATTTCTTGAGAGTACCTCTATCTCGTCCTCCGCTTGGTGAGTTGTGCTTCTCTTACGAGACTTAGAGATAGTAAGTACCTCTGTGCCATCATGCGGAGGCACCTGCAACAGATCGGGATATGATATCGCCGTTTGAGGCAGCGAACCATTCGATGACGGTTGCCAGAAACTGCTTTGGAGTATTGGCTCCGTAATCGGTGAGATTTGGTCCGTGAGCACCTGGATTGGGGTCTGTGCTCTATACTCGCCGTGATGTTCGTTGGTTACCGCCACCGGTATTCGAAACGGATATTATACTGCAGTCGCAGATGCTGTTGGTTTTAGATCGCCCTTTTGCAGAGAACCAGTGTCGTTTATTGGCTGTATCACTCTGAGGATACGTCCGGATGGCGCCAAATGTTGTGACATGCTCTACAGGGATTGGGAAGCTGGTTGATGGATCTGTCCTTGAAGTTTTCTTGAGAACACAACACAGAAGAATCGTTAAAGGACGACCGGGTGTTCCCCCGGGACGTCGCTCCGACGATCAAGTTAGTTTTCTAAAAGAGAGATAGTTTTAGGGTAAATTCTGTGAGGAAGAAGATGGATCCCTTCCTTGAGCCGGAAGAGACCCTTTTATCCCTGTTACTAACGGATCGTAGGGACCTTGTCCAGTGGGTGTGAGACGTGGCCTCCTCTTACTGGGAGGAATATGTACACACTTACTAACTTGCCAGGTGACGTCAGTTCTGGGCGTCACCAAGCTCTTTGTCACGACCTGATTGGTTGTGAGTGAATGAGAATATTACAAGGAATATTCTTTCCTTGTGAGGGAAAACAAACCGCCATCCCGGTGTTGGATCACTTAGGCCAAGACCGGGCCTCGGCCAAGGTCCGGGCTTGACAATTTGTTTTTATGGTTTCAGGTACTTCAGAGGACAGGGAAAGGCGAAGGAATGATTATGCACATCATTGTGGATATTTATTTGACTTATGATTTTGTGATACTCTGATTTATACTTATGGTTTTGGAAACTGTGTTTTGTGTGATTTATGGATTTTGAGATGGTTTTAAAAATGAAAATTTTGTCATGATTTTCGGGATGTTATACCGATGTTTATCTCTACCTTACTGTTAGAGAGAGAGAGAGAGAGAGAAAGCAAAGGAAAGAGGGGAAAATATCCGGATCTGAACTCTAGACATTCCAAATATGAACTAATGCAATACTGAAGAAGACAAACCTAGAACGGCGGTGTTTATAAGCTTTCGACGATGTTTCTAGCCAAATCTAAAAATCCTAAATCTCTGGATCGGCGTTTCTAGGATTCTGACCTTGTTTATGGCGACGCTGAAAAATCTTGGTGTTTCTAGAATGACGAAGGGCGACAATGTCGAGTTAGGGTTTCTAGATCATAATGAGAAGGAATGTCGAATCTGGCAAGACGAAAGACGGCACCGGTGAAGGAGGAGATATGATTACTGACACTGGGGTTACCGATGATTGTGACGCGAGGATTTTGATGCGTCCGACGAAGAACAGATGGTGGTGGCACGTCGAAGGGTAACGACTCCACTCGTTTGGGTAGTGGTTGGGCGGATGGTGTGGAGGAGCCGATACTGACGGTAGTGGTTTGGGATTAGAAGGACTAACATGGTGGAGAGAGAGAGAGAGAGAGAGAGAGAGAGAGAGAGAAGGGAGCGTACTAGTAGGGTGGTGGTTGAGTCCAATTCTTTGTGTTTGATTTTTAATTAATAAAATATTACAGATAATATGAAAAATAGTAAAATACAAAAAAAGAAAAAAAAAATAGTAATTTCAAGTCTCTCATGGACTAAATCCATAAAAATGTAATGATTTTGGACATTTCATACAAATTGAAAATGTTTGGACTCTATCCATATATTTTTTTTTCAAACTAGGGACCAATTTTACAGTTTAGTCTAAAAAAATATAAACTCTAAAATATAATTTAAAACTTTTCGATCACTTCGTATTTTATTTATTTATATTTATTGCAAAATGATACTATAATGACCTATAAGATCTTTATGGTTGCAATTGCAATGATTAAGGATTTAGTAGTTAAAATAATATTAAATAATTGTATTCATAGAAACCATTTAGACTGTGTAGTGTAAGATAAATATTTATCTTTGAATCATAATACTTGAATTTAATTTTCTAAATTGCATTAAATAATTATAACTACTATAAAATTTCAACTTCGAACATTCTGAATTTCTAATGAATGGGTAATTTGTAATATCATTTAAACTAATAACAACATTATACTGTAAAAGGATTATTATTTCATATTTAATGACAATTAGTTTATTTCTAACAATATATATTTTGAATTCAATTTTCAACCTCAATAATTAAATTTAATTGTCTTTTAAATCATACAACAACCTACGAACCAAACACTCATGCGTTATTTTGAATATCGTATACTCTTTTGATATTTTAACTAGTAATTTTATTATTGTGCAAGGCGCATGCATTCACCTAATATTACTATAATTTCGTAATTTTTTCAAAGACATTGACTTGATAAAAACACTAAAATATAACATCATAATAAAATTAAGTTAAAGTATATTTTTCTATTATAAACAAAGAAAATGAAAGGTACATTGGTATATTTTGTTAGCTTACTATTTGATTGAATTGCATTTAGTTACACTTTATTTACACAAAATTTATTGATTAAATTTCTGCAGCAACACGTAACTTCAAACCCTTGTTATCAAACAAATATCACAATGTTATTTCTAGTATAAAAGATATATAGAAAGAAAAAGACATGATAGATATGTGACATTGTCAAATCAAAAAACAAAATCATTTTTGAGTTTTATATAGACAAATGCAGCATGCATAATCGTATTTTAATTAAGATAAAACAAACACAAACACAAGTCTTACTAAACAATAATAAAACAAAACCGGCTATCAAAATATGTATTTAATTTTCAATCAAAGATAGTGATTTTATTTTGAGATTAGATTAAAAATGTGATCAGCTATATTTTGGGCATCCATGGCAGCTCCATATAGGCCTCGTCTTGCAAGCCCAACACAATAAAGGCCATTCTCTCCTTTCCAATGGTTTGGAAATATTAGTTTTGGTAGTCCATCTTTCTTTAAAAGACAATCATATCCCTGCATTTTTCAAAATCAAAAGATCTTATTATTAATTTGTTATAGTATCTTATTTTTACGTTTCCGATTAGAAGTTTATAGTTTGAAAACTTTTATTCATTTATAGAAATATTACCAAAACATATAGCAATTTTCACTACTATATTAAGGCTATGTTTGACGTACTAGCTGAAAAGCTAGCTGTTAAATAAAAAGTTAGCTGATAAAAAATAACGTTTGGTAAAACTAGCTGAAAAGCTAGCTGAAATAGATAAAATTACATAAAAGGACATGTAAGAGTATGTGTTTCTATAATTAATTAAGGGGTGTATTTGGAAAATTTTAAAAAAACTCCTAAAAAGCTAGTCTAAGTAGTTTTTCAAAAAGCAGCTTATAAGCCACTTTTTGGCTTACCAAACACAACAACATAAAAAAGCTCGAAAAATAAGCTAGCTTATCAGCTAGCTGTGGCGCGCCAAACACAACCTAAACAACTTAAAATACAAAGTCATAATTGTGTAGAGTTTTCTAAACCAAAAAAGTATAATTTTGTAATAAAAAATAAATGAAAATATGATGCCTACAAAAAGAAAATGAATTACATGATGTTTCTTACATTTAACCACTAAATATATGACTTTTAACTAAAGTCGTTATAACTTTATAACTGTACTAAATATATGACTTTTAATTAAAGTTTAGTCAAACTTGTTGATAAAAATATCAGCAGCAATAAAGACATGATTAAGATGATTCACATTTTTTTTATAACAGATTGTTATGGCCTTAGTATTTTTGTCACCATTTGATTATTTATGTTAATTTATTGAATTAAAGATGAATAAACCTAACAAAATTGTAATGTTGTGAACTTATAATAAAGCTATAAATATGAAAGTGACAAGTGACTAGTAACTAGTGAGTGGTCTTTTGTTGGGATATGCAATTGGAAAACCATTTACCTGAAGCCATAAATGGGTTGATCTTTTAAACCCAGTAGCAAACAAAATTACATCAAATTGATGGCATTTCCCGTTCTCAAAAACAACCTCATTTCCTCCACCTTTTATGCTTTTTAAAGCCGGCAATACCTGTTTTTTTACATCATCTAATTAGAATTGAATCGCTCTCAATCATGTTGTAACAACCACATACATAAGTATATAATATAACTTGTTAATTATGAAAATTAAGAAACCATACATATACATACATACATACCTGTATCTCACGAGACTTTATCTTTTTGAAGGTGCCAACATTGATGACAGGGTATTTACCATCTCTTACCTTGAGAAAAAAAGGGCCTTCTTTCGGCCTTTGGATCCCGTATTTTGTTAGATCTCCATACGTTAACTTACTCAGCAATACCAACAATGAATCCACCAAATATAGCGGTATGAACTTCAATAACATCAATCCAAGATTTACCGACCATCTTGACACGATATGAATCTACACCACCAACATATACGTACAATATAAAAACCATTATTGTATATAATAATATAAATTGATGCAACAAATACAAATATAAATATGTATGTATATTATAGTAAAAATTGTGACAACAAAAGTACATGTAACGGGTATTAACTTGAACCATGACGTGTTAAAATTATGTCATAGTATCAAATAACAATATTTATAGGAGGATAGAACATTAATACCGATAAAAGGTGATAAATTTGGACCATTGACCTAAAACGAGTTGATTTTAGTTATTTCAACATGTTAAATTCATAAAATAATAAAGTTAACTAAAAATTAAACGGTCAGGTTCGATGTAAGTTGCTAGAGGAATATTGTACTTTTATGCTTATAATCTCGTAAATCCTTTTAATAAAAGTTGGATAATAACCGTAATAATATAATTATTGTGATATCGTATACAAATTCAATTGGACAACAAACTCTGAAAAAGTCAACTTGAGCTAAATATATTATTATTACCATTATTATCTAATTGTTATTTAATCGAATGTGACTATTGCTAAAAAAAAAAAGTCAACGTTCTGTATTTGCAACGAAAAATTAAAACTGCAAAATTATGTTCAAACTAAAACACGCTTTTTCCCTCACAAAATCAGTAAATATAAATAAAAGCTTATAATTACCGGACTTCGGACAACAATGGAGGTTTTTGCACCATGGTTAGCTAGATCAAGTGCAATTTCCATGCCGGAATTTCCAGCTCCGACGACCAAAACCTTCTTTTTTTCGTATACATCGCCGGATTTATATTCCGTTGAATGAATGACTTCACCTTTAAACTCACTCAACCCTTCCACCTTCGGTATAAAAACATCGCTGGTTTCTCCGGTAGCCACAACCAAAAATCTCCCCTCATAACATCGTACCTCCTCCTCCGCATTCTGACCACCAATTCTCTTCGCCTCCACATTCCATTTCTTTCTATCTTCGTCGTACTTCGCAAACTGTACGAGGTTCCCGAAGATAGGCTTAATATTGAAATGAGATGCGTAATCGTCCAAGTATTTCAAGAAATCGGCTCTAGAGACATAAGTCGGAAAAGTTTCAGGAAAAGGCAAGTGAGGAAGCTGACAGAACTTTTTGGCTAAATGGAGGTGAAGCCGATGGTATGATTTCTTGTTGAATAATGAAGCAATACAGTCTTCCCTTTCAAGGATTCTGTATGGAATTGAGAGTTGGTACAGGCAAGCGGCAGTGGCGAGGCCGGATGGGCCAGCGCCGACGATGATCACCACCGTTTCTTCAACCCGGCTATTCATTTTCCTGCGTCGATCGATGGGGATCTTGACTTTCTAACAAAGTCTCTCTCTCTCACACTCTCTCTCTGTCTATATATATAAGTTTTTTCGATTGTGGATTCAAAAACTAAGTGGGGACTGCGGGACAAATCTTACGGAATGATATGAGGTATTTTGGTATTCTCTGATAAAGGTTAATTGTTTAGAAGTTAAATAGATAAAAAAAGGAAAAAAAATCGCCATCTCAACCCCCAACCCCCAATATATATATATATATATATATATATATATATATATATATATATATATATATATATATATATATATGTTTTATCGATTGAGGACTCAAAACTAAGTGAGGACTGCAGGGACAAATCCCGTGAAATGATATGACGTTTTTGATATATATATATATATATATATATATATATATATATATATATATATATATATATATATATATATATATATATATATATATAAGTTTTATCATGGAGGCTCGTCGCATGTGATTAAATTTTCGAGTACATATTAATTACCACGGGCGTGAGTCGTATGCAAACGCACCACAACCAAGTATTGAGTTTGACGTTTGTGTCATTGATGAAATGGTTGGTGGAAAATTGTCTTCGCAGTCCTCACTATTTTGTGAGTCTTCATCGGAACCGATATATATATATATATATATATATATATATATATATATATATATATATATATATATATATATACCCTCAAATAATAATCTTAAGAGTAAATCAAATAAATGCTCATTAAAACATAATTAACTTTTGTTTTTAAGAAAAAAGTAAAAATGATATTAATATGTGTAATATAGTTTTTTAATGGGCTGATTGTGTGACCAGGATTTCAAAAGTTATAATGCATATTCTTTAAAACATAATTAAGTAAAAGAAAAAAGGAAAATGATATTAATAAGGGTAATACAGTCTTTTAGTGGACCAGTGGAACAAAACTGTGATCTATTGAAACTATAGGGAATGACATATCAACTTTTAAAACGTTGGGACGAAACCTACGTTTCTAACAAAACCACAGGGACCATTTATGTAACTTACTTTACACTTAAATTATATAGACGTGAAGACTGAAGATGGCTTTTTAATCCAAGTTATTGACAGTCAGACTACGAGGCTACGATTACACGTTAAGCAACACAATTTTCTTACGCATCTAAATAAATAAATAAAAATCTAATATACAAATTATACTTGAAATAAAACAAAATTAAATAAATCAGTATTTTATTATTATATCTCAATCATATATTAATTTAGAGTATATATCATTTATTTTATATGTACCCTTAATATACAAATTATACTTGAAATAAAACAAAATTAAATAAATCAGTATTTTATTAATTATATTTCAATTATATATTAAATTAGAGTATATATCATTTATTTTATATGTACCCTTAATTCTCAATTGTTTGGTGTACTCCTATGACTAGATGAATTTAAATGACTTTTATAAATTATTATTTATGTAAGTGATATATATATATATATATATATATATATATATATATATATATATATATATATATATATATATATATATATATATATATATATATATATAGATCCGATGAAGACTCAAAAAATGGTTATGATTGCGAGGAAAAATTTTCATCACCTAAACGTCAAACTAAATACTTGGATGTGACGTGTTTGCATTCGACGTATGTCCGTGGTAATTAATACAAACTAGAGAATTTAATCACGTGCGACGAACGTCAAGATCAAATAAGAAGGAAATTTTTGGTAGGAAGGTAAGAAGTTTTTTTTCTACATATTTTTTTCGCGAACAAACAAAATGAATCATTAGATGATTCACTTGTAAAATGATTCACAAGAAAAAATTCTCAAAAAAACATCTCGATGATTCATTTATACAATGATTTTGTTGTTATTCACTAAAATTGTCATAAAAGTGAATTTTTTTCTTAATTTACTTAAAAATGAATCATAAAGATGTTTTTTTGGGAATTTTTTCTTGTGAATCATCTTACAAATGAATCATCTAGTGATTCATTTATTTGTTCATCAAAAAAATATATAGCAAAAAAAACTTCTTACCTTCCTACCAAAAATTTCCTTCTTACCGGATATATATATATATATATATATATATATATATATATATATATATATTAGGTTTTAAGGTTTTTACCTTTATTTTTTGTTTTTTTTCTATTTTTTATTTTTTAAAAAACTGTGTGTTCTTTTTTTTTGTAAAATATTTTAATGACTTTACTACATATTTTAAGATACTAGTGTTTTTTACTTTTTTATTTTTCTTGATATATATTTTTAATTTTTATGTTTTTAAACTAAATATCGGTTCAAATTTTTAATGTTTAACGATTATAAAAATTTTAAATAATAAAAATATTAGGCATCATAATATTTTTCATTTATACTATTTTTGAATCAATTTAGTTTTGGATCATAAAATTTTGAATCATAATATTTTGTATCATAGTATTTTGGATCATATCATTTTTTGAATCATATGATATTGGTAGTAGGTGAGTCATGAGGTACGACGCCGCTGGATCTGGTCGGGAATTGGAAGAAGAGGGTGCGGTCTAAGTTTCTCTAAAACTAAGACAAGCCCCTCATCATTAAATGTAGCATATCATATAATGAAAAGTTAAGGAATGAAGCAGGAGTCGATAATTGATTAAGGATGTGTAACCAAGGGAGAAAAGGAAGGTAGGAAGGATGTGTCGGAGGAAGCATGAACACAACCAACTGTTAATCGTCCCGAATTACATATGAGTAGGAGGAAGAATGTGGGTGGAAGGTTATGATTAAGTTAGGTTATTTATATAATAAATATTAATATAAACCTAAAATAAACAATAAATAAAATAAAATAAGGGTATAATACTAATTTTAAATCAAAATTGTAATTAAATAAACCAAATGATCTATTTACGCAAGAAACTAAAACAATAGGGATTATCCTCGTCAAAAAAGAGTTTCAGACGAAACATGTAACTTTTTATAAAGTATAGGGATAGTTTATATAATTTTGTAAAATTATAAATATATAAACAACAGACATTGTTCGTTAAGATAAATAAAAAAGAAAATGATGATATTATAATCATCGTTTCGTATGTGAACCATGTGATTCACGAGTATTTGACATTTTAATGAAAAGGAATATTTAGGGTTCGATTATATAATAGTTTTTATGTTATATTGAACTTAATAAATACGCTCAACTAAAAAAAAAAAAAAAAAAAAAAAAAAAAAAAAAAAAAAAAAAACTTGGTTGGATAAATACGTTATAATGAAAATATTCCTTTTAAAATACTTAAAAAGAGTTTGTGTAATGAAAAACTCAAAGGATACTAGTGGATACAAGAATCACCCTATAAGTAAAAGATAGGGAATCTAATTATATTTGTGTTGGGTTATTGTCATTGTAACCTAACAAACTTACGTATAATGATTTAAATGGTCTCTCGCGACTATTTTTTGCATTTTGAGGGCATGTGCTTCTGTTTTACCGATTGGAAAAGTCCTTTTTACCCATTTTAGCAGGTTTTCCTGCCCAGTCACTTGTCAAGTAAGCAGGTGAGTGAACCCGTTGAGTCAATACCGAGTTGACTTATAACATCCTGATGTCGAGGTACTTCTAATATTAACCCTATAATTTATTTATGTTGCATTTTGGTCCCTCAGTTCGAGATTGTATGCAAAAAGGGCCCTAGTGGCATTTTCGAAAATTTGGCATTGGGGGAGTACGCCATGCGTACGTGTGTACACTAAGCTTACATCAGTGTACGCGGGGCGTACTTTCTAGATATGGAAATCCTAAATTTTAGGGTTTGGCTCATATTTAAACACTCTTATGGCCTCATTTCCTTCACCTCATCTGCCTCCATCCCTCTTATACGTTTTTGCAACCCTAGTTTCACCTTGAAGGAGTGAAGCACTTGGAACCTTAGAAGTGTGTATTTTGGTGCCTTAGAAGAAGAAGAAAGGAAGCCAAGCTCATCTTGAAGGAGTGAAGCACTTGGATTTGGGATTTCTACATCATTTGCAACCTTAGTAAGGTATAAAGCTCGAAACTTTATCCCTCTATCATTTAGATCTAGATTTGGGTGTCTTAAGGATGCTTTTTGGTCCCAAAATGTTAGATCTTGAGCATGGCATGTTCTTGATTCATCAAGTCTCACTTCCAGACGATAATAGTGTTTTTGAGCCATAAAAATGGAGTTCCAATGGTTGATTCTATACCATGCATGTTGTAGAGTGTCTTAAGGCATTAAGATGATGGGTTTGAAGGATTAAGCACTTATTGAGCATGCTAAGTCATAAAAGTTGGAAACTTTATGACTCTTAGCGACATTTTAACCTTGGATATGCTTTTGGAGGTGTTAAGACATTGTATTAAGCACTTAATAGAGAAAAATGGAATCTAGGGGGTTACGCCGTGCGTACCTGGGGTACGCCCAACGTACGCGGTCAACAACCCCATCTTTTGGTCAAGCGGAGGAGTACGCCCAACATACCTCCAGAGTACGCCCTGCGTACGGTTGCTGAGTTGACTCGGTTGGGTTGACTCAGTTGGTTTATGGATTTTGACCAGTTTGACCTTGACTTTGACCAAGTTTGACCAAACTTGACCTTAAGGGTATTTTGGAATTTTGATTGTGATTGGTCACTTGGATGATTAGGTGTCAGTTGGAGTTGAGATTCAGAGTCGAGACCTCATCAAATTTTGTCCAGTTTGTGAGGTGAGTCTTCCTCACTGTACTTGCGGGTCGAAGGGACCAAGATCGACCCATTGGTTTGATATGTTGATATTCACTGATATGTTGAGTATGGAATAGATATGCATGAATATGCTAATTGTTGATATGCTAGTCTGGTAGATCTATAGGACTACATGTGATTCTGTCTGCATGATTATCTGTATATGTTTATTATCTGTTATATGTCGACATATTGTGTTGGGTTGAGGTTGTACTGCTCCGTGTTGTAGCCAACAAACCCTATAGCATTCCAGATATGAGATGAGGGTCGAGTAGGGCATGCCATACTCATACTGAGGGCTCATGAGCATTCCAGATACGAGCTGAGGATCGGGTGGTATGTCAGACTCGTACTGAGGCCTTGATGGTATTTCAGTCCAATGACTGATCTGGTCAGTGAGCAAGCCATACATAAGATGTAGGCCCCGAGGGCAAGCCAGACTTATGATGTGGGCTCAGGGGTAATCAAGTCTTTTAGCTGTGGACTCATTACATGCTGTTATTATATATATTATTTGGTTATCTGTTGATACTTTGGGGGGTCTCACTAAGCGTTCGCTTACAGTTTTGGGTTATATTTTAGGTACTTCGGATGACCACGGGAAGGCGAAGGCGTGACCGTACACATCCTCTTGTTTATGACTTGGGAGACTCTGATGTTGGAAAATGTTTTGAAAACTATTTTGTAAACACTTTATGGATTTGGGTTGTTTTTAAAAGTTAAAATTTATCATGATTTTTATGGATGTTACAAGTTGGTATCAGAGCCTTGGTTTGAGTGAATTGGAGGAACACCCGTGTAAATCCAGTCTCAAACTAAGGAGAAAGATTTTTCTAAAAATAATTTTCAAGTTGTTTTCAAAATAATCAAAGAGGATGCGATGTGTACGATCAGTTTACCACACTGTTATTTGATATTGTGATATGTTAGAACAACATGCTAGTGATAGGGTAGGGATCTTCAATAATTGCATGATAGAATTTTCTGATTATATGATGCCTGATAGCCTAGGGTTTTTTTTTCTTTATATGGAACTGACATCATTACTGTAGTTGCTTAGTGTATGCATCATAGTTGTATATAACTAAGATTTTATAACTTGTGAATGTTTGGTTTGACCTTATTTCCTGTTCTTGTTTGATGAAGGGCTTAAGGTAGAATCAAGTATTTGACTGTCTATAGGATCCGGTGTTATGTATGATTAGCATACACGAGTACTACAGGGTTGTGGAAGTTTCATGGGTAAATTGTGTGGGGTCAGCCGACCAGTCGCGTAATGTTTAGCCTTCCTATAGGAATTGAGAATTGAGTGTATGTGCGTATGCTAGTGAGTATTGTTAGGGTTGTTGTGATGATCCTCTGAGACAAATACGGGTAGTTATGGAAGGTAGTATGGGCCCGTACTACTGAAAGCACAAGACCCGTACGCGTAACAGGGAAGTCACAACCCCTAGGGCTTTGTTGGGAGTTGGACTCCCTGGTATGATATGTGTGCTATTTAATATCTCCCTGGTTTATTTTCAGTATGGTGATGACGAGACAATTCAACGCAGGATCCGGATCAGGATCAGGGACAGGTGGCCAGAATGGGCCAGCTGTGTCCGAGGATATGATTAGGGAGATCCTTCAAGAGGAGGTTGTTGCTCACTTTCGGGCACAGTTACCAGAGATGTTTGGGTCAATTAATACCACCATATGACTAGAGCTTTGCATAGTGCCCCACTAGTGTTCCTTCAATCAGTTCAATTGCATACTTCTTTGCTCTTCTACACTGTCCCATACTCACATCTATACCAAATTTCTCTTTAACCTCATCCTTAAGTAGCTTGACACTAACCTTTTGTTTCTGTAAGAACTGTGTTGTGTAACGAGTACCTATCCAGTAATAGTTCACAATTGAACCTAAGTTGAAGTTTCTTGCACAATAATGCTCATTTATGAGACTCTTAATCTGGAAAGACTTTTCCTCACTCATCCAAGAAGCCCACATTCTAAACTTGCACTGCCCATAACAACATTTCACTAATAGTATCATACTATCATTTTTTTGTAACATAAATGATAACCATTTGCAACAACATAGTTACACGTCATATGTTTCAGTTGTTTATGACTCACACATTTCATACCTAAAACATGCTTCTGCTTTTTCCAATAAACATTCTCATTGTAAATAGCTTGGTCATTAGATATTACCTCATCCAGAGTTAAATGATCATATGGTTCCTTACGAGGTGGACTATGTGGGGTGACTTGCTCCTTTGGGCACACCTTACTCAGAAACTCATCATCTTTTGTCTTGTTCATAGGAATGCACTCATCAGGTTCAATGTCCACTTCCATGTCAATGCCATCATCTTGCTTACCTTGCAAATCCTCCCTTGCACCTTGGAAATCATCCCTACCACCATGTAAATCCTGCATGTCGATTCCATCATCCATATCCATACGACTTTGCACTTCTTCATGAACTTCATTTGCACTAGACAATTCGTCTAAAGAATCGCAAACTTCTGCTTGCTCTTCAAGAATACATTGGTGTACATTAACACCAAGATGGTCCATGTATACAACAATTACACAATCAGAAGCATACCCTACTTCGATTAGTTCCATGCAATCCATGTCGGTGGCGATTATCCTCAATCCATCAGGAAAGTCAATATCGGGCATGCAAAAGTACACATTCAAACATATCTCAAAAGCGAAAGGAACTCCACAATTTCGTTCTTGTCCATTCCAACAAAATCAACATCATCAAACCTTTGCTCGGCTCCATCTGAGTAAGTAATAGCGGGGTACCTGGTAAAACTTTTGGTAAAATATAGATCAATCTTAATGTAAACGACCATAGCAACGACACAGTTCACAGATTTGAGCGACGAACAGTTGAAGAAAATGGTAGGACCGAAGAACAGTTGAACAAATGATTTGGATGAGGATGTTACAAAAGAAAGAGTTCGGAAGAGACAGTTGAGGGGTTTAAAACGTACAATATGTCTCTTTAACTCATATACACGTGGCAATGACGTCGACTTAGTTAATGTAATTTGATATTACGCAGAATTGGAAAAATGCTACGTGGGATGGGTGTCACCGGGTGACCCCTTCAAATTTCCAAAAGTTCCATTTTAAAACCAAAAAACAAAAGTACATGCCCTTAAAATGCAAAAGTACATATTTTCATATATTATTAAATTATTCTTAATTTTAGAAAATCTAATTATATACATGAGGGTATTTAGATTACAGTGTTAAATCATATTTTGTCACTTAACTTTTGAATTTATGTTTATTCGGTCACTTAACGTATTTTAACTTTTAAAAATGTCACTTAACCTTTGAATTTATGTTTATTTGGTCACTAAACTCATTTTAAGTTTTAAAATGTCATCTAATTTGTAAATTTATGCCAAAACGGTCGTAAAACATATTTTTGTCACTTAACTTTTAGTTTTATGTTCATTTTGTCACTTTTTTTTTGTCTTTAACGTTTTTTATAACGGCCACTTAATTCATTTTAAGTTTTAAAAGGTCACCAAATTTATAAATTTATGCCAAAAATGGTCATGAAATATTTTTTGGTCACTTAATTTTTAGATTTGTGCTCGTTTGGTTATTTTTTTATTTTTAAAAGTTTTTTATAATTCGTTTGTATAATTTTATTTTAAAAGTTTAGTAACTAAATAAACACAATTTCAAAATTTTGTTATGTTTGATATAAATCTATATTTATGTGGTAATATAATTATACAAGTATTGAGTGTTTTGCTATGCCTTTTTTATTTTCGTTTGAGACACGTTTTTTGCTCCTTGTTATGCTTTTTTTGACCGGACGTACAACTATTGAATATTTTGTTAACTTTTAGTTATTAGTTGTTAATGTAACACTTCTAAAAATTAGTTATATTTGATATAAATCTATATGTATGTGGTAATATAGTTATAAATGAATATAAAATTGTCGTCTTACATCACACCTTGAAAAACATCATGGCTTGACATGACTCTTAAAGCTTGAGGTTTGGTCTTGCCGCCACGACACGCCTTATGTCTTTTAGAACCTTGACAATTATACCATCTTTTAACTATTGTATGTTATAACCATAAATCTTACCCACACAAATCCGTAGATACCCAATGTCCAACGAGCCTTCTTTCACCTCCTTTTCACTGACCTACGTAGATCATGTCCTTGGATCATCATCTCTGGCGACCACCTCTTCTAAATTTTCACCTTCCTCCTTCTCCTACCACTTCTCAAACTCCGCCCCTCCTATTCGAAAGTAGGAACCCACCACCGCCAAGTATCGTCCTCTCTCTTTCCCGGTCACCATCTTTGGCAACCACTCTCTCTCTCTCTCTCTTGTCGGTTGCGGCGACAACTTTCTCCGTTGAACGTGAAACTCATTGGAACTCCGCCGAAAGAAACTGCAACTCATTGAAACATCCAAAAACTCTTAATTTCTACAACCCCCCTGTTATAATATGATGGATGATAATATATTTCAATGGTTTCCGGAGAAGGTGATCGGGAAAGAGAGGGGAAGAGTGAAGACAGTGGCCGACAGTTGGTTCCAACTTTTGAGTGAGAGGGTCGAAGGATGGAGGTGATCACAAAGATGGTGACCGGAGGACTTGCTCTACGGTGGTAAGTAAAAAGGAGGTGGAAGAAAAAAGAATCGTTGGGCGCTCGGAATAAGTATATTTGTATGTGCAACGTATAGTGATTAAATAAGGGTATAATTGTCCATCCATTATTTTTTCAATGAATGGATAAAAAACATGTATGGAAAAATCAACCCCTTTTATAATATTCTTCTAAATATATGTTAATTAATTAACAAAACATATTTCTCAAACTCATCCAACATCACAAATACTATTATTTAATATGTCGTACCTAATCAATAATTGTTCAAATAATGTTTAAATGAAGGAGAGATTAAGTGATAGGAACCTATATTTTGTATTCTAAACCACGAAATCAAATCTCTATTCTAATAAATGAATAGTTTTAATATCATTTTACCAAGTGTCACTCTAATATAACTCATCATTAATATTATGACATGTGTCATGTAGATATATTAGACAACTCATTTCAAAATTCAAATTTATATTTTTTAATTATATGTTAAATTTAAAGTTATAATAACTTTTTAAAATTTGATATATCTCTTAATTAATAATTTATTTAAAATAATTGATTAATATTTATAAACTTTTATTATAAATGTTTAATTAATTTTATAATTGTGGTTCCCACGGGGTTATAAACTAGTGTATAAAAATATAGAACTATAAATATTGTATAATTATTATTGACGTTATACGAACACGCGAAAACTTATGCCCCATATATTTGCACGTTTATAATCAAAACAAATATCTCAATAATGATTGAAGTTTTATATTTGAAATATTATCATGTGTTGTATATAAAAGGAACCATAATTTTATTAAAGTTTAATAATAATTGTTTATATTATTATACGAACATAAAGAATGAATATTAAATTTTGTAATGAAATATATTATGTATTGTTTATATAATACAAAATCAATTTTAAAATATATTTTATAAATTTTCAGCTTTTATTAAATTTTATTTTTATTAATTAGTTTTTCGGTTATTAATTATCTTTTCTTTAAAACTTTTTTTTTTCATATTTGAATTTTCTCAGGATTATAATTTTAAGAAATATGTTTGATGACTATTTGTGTTTTTCAAAACAAAAGTTTACCTAGTGATCATTATTTGGATATTATATATATATATATATATATATATATATATATATATATATATATATATATATATATATATATATATATATATATAGAGGGTGAGATCCGTTGAAAATTCATAGTTTCACAAGAACTCGAGAACTAAAGGTTGAACGTTAGATCAAAATTAACTTATTAAGGGCATGATCGTCATCTTACCAATCTCATTTAATGTTTATTTTGTTTTTATGTTATTGAAATATTAATAAAAATGTCTAAAAATTAACATAATAAATCAATTTTTCAGATTTTTTTTAAATATTAATTTTCGATTTTTTTTCTTAAAAATGCAAACTTTTTTTAAATTTTTTAGAAAACATGATTTTAAAAAAAAGAAGAAAAAAAAAAATACTATTTTTAAAAAAATCTGCAAATTTTTTAAAAACAGTAAATTTTTAAAAATCTGTAGACTTTTAAAATAGAATATTTTTTTAAAAAAAAACTATAATTTTTTTAACATAAAAAAAATCGACGTTTTAGGTGCATATATGCATAATTTTTTCAAGTGCATATATATTCATATTTTTATACTATAATATTCGTAAGTAAATAAAAAAAAAAACTCATTTTTATCTACTAATCTATAAACACAATAGTACAAGTATTTTGTTTGATACAAAATAAAATATAAAAAAATTAAAATGCTACAAAATTTCAAAGGGTTTTCATGTCTTCGTGTCAAAATTTCCATATTTTCTTCAATTGATCATTTTTCACATCTTCAATATTTTTCACAAATTCTTCCAAATCTATAAGAAAATTTAAAAAAGTTTGATTAATGCAAGAACACTCGTAAAAATGCATATGTGTATATCATGCAAGATTCACATGTGATTATATACTGTGATGTTCACATGTGATTGTATCTTTTAAGATTTCAAATGTGAAATTCACAATAAAATTAAAAAAATAATAATAATAATTAACGAATAACACTTATACAAAATGCATGTTTCCATATAGACTTTATTCATATGTGATTCACTTGTGATTTACATATGAATCACATGTAATTCATATGTGATTCACTTGTGATTTACATGTGAATCAAATGTCATTCATTTGTAATTTACATGTGAATCACATGTAATTCATATGTGATTCACTTGTGATTTTACATGTGAATCGCATGTAATTCATTTGTAATTTACATGTGAATCACATGTAATTCATATGTAATTCACTTGTGATTTACATGTGAATCACATGTAATTCATTTGTGATTTACATGTGAATCACATGTAATTCATATGTGATTCACTTTTGATTTACATGTGAATCAAATGTAACTCACATGTAATTCATTTGTAATTTATATGTGAATCACATGTAATTCATATGTGATTCACTTGTGATTTACATGTAAATCACATGTAATCCATTTGTGATTTACATGTGAATCACATGTAATTCATATGTGATTCACTTGTGATTTACATGTAATTCATATGTGATTCACTTGTGATTTACATGTGAATCACATGTAATTCATTTGCAATTTACATGTGAATCACATGTAATTCATATGTGATTCACTTGTGATTTATATGTGAATCACATGTAATTCATTTGTAATTTACATGTGAATCACATGTAATTCATATGTGATTCACTTGTGATTTACATGTGAATCACATGTAATTCATTTGTGATTTACATGTGAATCATATGTAATTCATATGTGATTCACTTGTGATTTACATGTGAATCACATGTAATTCATTTGTGATTTACATGTAAATCACATGTAATTCATATGTGATTCGCTTGTGATTTACATGTGATTCATATGTGAATTACATGTGAGTCGCATGTAATTCATATGTGATTTACATTTGAATCACATGTAATTCATATGTGATTCACTTGTGATTTACATGTGATTCATATGTGAAGTACATGTGATTTAAATGTGAATCACATGTAATTTATATGTGATTCACTTGTGATTTACATTTAAATCACATGTAATTCAAATGTGTCACACCCCCAAACCAAGAATGGCGGAAACGTCCGGGGGTGGTGGACTCCATGTATAGTATCACAACAACGAGTATAATAGTGATCAAAGTAAATACAACCATCATAAATATAATTGAAAAAGTTACACCATAGTATGAGTTTACATGTTTCAAAATCAATTACACTATGATGACAAAACTAAATGTTTGACGATGTAACGTCCCATCCTCAAAAGCTGTTGATTTCCTGTTTCACTGAGTTCCTGAGAATACAAGTAAATTTCGAAAAAGTGTCAACAATTAAGTTGGTGAGTTCATAAGCTTTTGGATGTAGAATTTGAAAACCCTGGTTACTACCAGTATGTATAGTAGTTTTATTATTTGAAATAAAACCGAGTATTGTATCCCGAGTTTGGAAAACCCTTGGTTGTAAATGTAATGTATACTTCAAGAAAATCCAGTGTTTCCTTATAAAATGCTATGTAGTCTTAAATCCCAAGACTGAATGTATGTGTGTGTTTTGTACTGGTAACGTGTTTGTAATTGTAATGTATACCCAAGAAAAATCCAATATTTTTCCTTATAAAATGTTATGTAGTCTTAAATCCCAATACCGAATGTATGTGTGTTTGTAAGCAGTTACGAAATAGATAAAACCTCTTTTCAAAATAGAAATTCCCATAAACTATATGTGTCGTTATCTCTATGTGAGTCGCTATAACCATACTATAACAGAGATGCCTGTTGCGACGTTCTTCAGGCGTCAGAATTGAAATGACACTTGTCACCCCCGATCGGCCGATCGGACTGTCTTAGCAGCGTGGGTGTGGTATACAAGTAAAACCTTTTCTATGGTGGAATTGAAATCCCCTTTTGTGTAGTATGTTTGAAATGTGAAATCCATAATCTATACCTATGATAATTTATCATGTGGTAATTGAAAAATCCATTTGCATGGAGAGTAAAACCTTTTCTGTGTGAGAATTGAATCCCTTTTCTACATGGTATGTTGTATTGTAAAAATCCATAAACTATGCTTATTATAGTTTATTGTACTCATTCGAAATGTATGCAAACTCTTATCATGAATGAATAATTTCTGTTTATGATGTTAAACTAACAGGAAATGCATTCAAAATTTAGAAACTTATTGTTATACAGTTTGCTCAACATGTTACAAAGTGTTGTCAATATTGTAAGCTATGTAAATTGTTTTTAAGTTTTCTGCATTGTTTTAGAAAATTCACAGGAAAATCATACGAAGTCAAAAACTGAATCCGTAAACTCTGGGAGTTTAGAAAATGTGTCTAGTTTGTTCATAATTTTTATTATGATTTTTAAAAGTCTCTATCTTGTGTGAAAATGTTCATATTCACAGCCTGGTCCGAATTCGTTTATGAAATGATAGACAGTTTTGTAAAAATCACCATAAATTGTAGAAAAACCTTATGGAGATGTGGAAGTAGTCATTTGAAAGGTATAAACCTGAACTACTTGCATATTAAACAGTTTTGAAGGATTTTAAGTTTAAGATGGCCAAAACAGTCCGTGAATAGGACTCAACTTTTCTGTTGAAAGCTGATGTTCGAGTTTAGTTAAGTCTTTGGTGTTTTAACCTGTATCCCCCCCCCCTAAAACTTAAAGAAAACCTAAAAATGTGGGGGTATGAACTCACCTTGACTGATTTCTTGGGATGGATGATGAAGAGAATGGGTTTCCAAGTCAAGAACACTTGGAAATGCTTGAAGATTTGAAGGTCTTAAGAACAAATATGTCGATATTTGTGTGAGAAATCTATGATTTGAGTGAAAGAGTGTAGGACATTCAAGTGTAGGATGAAGTTACTTACCAAGAGTGGATGAGAAGTTCAAAACTTCCTGGAGATTTTCGAGTTCGTGGAGAGAGAAGGAGAGAGAAAAGTGTGTTAGCTTATGGTGGAAGTGAAAGAGATCTAGGAGATGTGAGATGGATTGACTCTTTGTGTGGGTGAGGGTTAAGGAAGTTTGTTGAAGAAGAATAAGGTTGCAATGAGTAGACAAGGCTGATGTAAATAGTGACATAAAGATGTCATGAAGTAGGTATGGGAGGTAGCTTGTGTCATACTCCATGAAAAGTCAACACTCCAACACAATATCTTACACAAAAGATATTATTCTTAGTTTAAGATTTCCCCCAAAATGTGATTAAAATATGAAAATATAGGGTCTTATATGTCAAAATATGAGTTTGGGTGAAAATCTCATGTTAAAATCATGAAAAACGAGCTTAAAACGCGAAACTACTCGAAAACCGGGATCAAGAGGCGAACCTGCGAAGTTTTGGGGGTCAGAACCGAGGGTTCGGTCCTTGGAGCTTAGAATCGAAGGTAGGTCCGGTCTATGGGCTGGGAACCGAAAGTGGTTTCGGTCCAAGAAGACTTGCGTGCGAAACTTCTCGAGTGGGAACCGAAGGCACATGGGAAGCGAAATGGACCGAAAGTAGGAGGGGCTTCGGTCCGAAGGGACTTGACCCGAACCGAAGGTGAGTTCGGTCCTATAAGGGGAGTTCGGTTCTAAGAGGTTTCGGGTCTAGGAGGCTTCGGTTCCTTAAGGGAGGTTCGGTTCCTAAGAGGTTTCGGTCCTTTAGGGCTGTTTTTCCGTTTATCTTCCCGTTTCGAGTGGTTTTTGACTAAATTAAGGGTCGGGATGCCCCGAGTGATTATAAAAAGTTGAAAGAGATTTTGAGAGTGATTTGGGAGAGATTTAGATAGAGTGAGATAGATTTAGAGAGACTTTGTTTGTGACCTTTTGTGAGTGTTTAACTTCGATATGCAAGGTTTGTAAACCCCATTAAGCCTCGTTATGTGTGTTATACGCTCCCATAAGGTATGTATTAATGTTTTATCGAGTAGTTCCATCTCTTACCCTGATTAGGGTTTAGATTTTCTGAACACGTGAAAACTCTAAGTGATACTTTGCATTAGGATGGTGTGTTGTACAATAGTAAACATAATGTAAACCCTAATATACAAGGGTTAATTGAGTTGACTGTTTTGACTTGTTGACTTTGTTTGACTTTGACTTGACCAGAAAGTGACGGTTGTCACATCATCCCCCCCGTTAGAAGGAATTCCGTCCCAAAATTAGCACTTTGACCGGGACTTCAAGAGTTGGGGAAAAGATGTGGGTATTTTTGCTTCATTTGGTTTTCGCGTTTCCGGGTGGACTCGGGTCATTGTTTAACGATCTAACGGACCTTCACACTAGGGATGTGACTTTGTTTTGTTCTTTTGATCTCTCGATCTACGATTTCTACCGGTTCTTCCACGAAGTGGAGATTCTCGTTGATTTCAATCTCGACAAGAGGAATAACAAGAGTCTCGTTGGACAAGCACTTCTTTAAGTAAAACACGTGGAAGGTCGGAAGCACATTCATAAGCTCTCGTGGTAGTCGAAGTTTGGATGTCACTGGGCCAATCCTGGCAAGGATTTCGAATGGCCCGGTGTACTTTGGATTTAGTTTCCCACGTTTACCGAAACGTATCATTCCTTTCAATGGTGGGACCTTTAGTAGAACTCGGTGTCACACCCCAAAACCAGAACGACGGAATCGTTTGGGGGTGGAGGGCGTCATGTATAGTATCACAACAATGAATAGTAGTAAACAAGCAACAACATCATCCATTGCATTAATAATATAATTTAATACAAGTGTGTTTTGTGAAGTGTATAAGACACTAAAAATGTAAATCAAAATAAAAGATGAGTCTTGAACGAGCTCCATCTTCTCAAAACCTGGCACCGGTACCTGTCTACTGGTGACCTGAAAATACAAGTTATTTTGAAAGAGTTTATCAGCTTTAAAGCTGGTGAGATCATAAGTATTTTAGTGTCATTGTTTGTATGAAAGTGTTTGTAAGTACTTGATGTATAAGTTTGTAAATGTTTGTAAATGTTTGAATCTCCTAGAAAACCCTATGTTTTCTACTAAAAGTAGCCTTCTACCAAGGCATCAAATGTTTGTATGTGTATCTCTTGTAAGAGTATGTATTTTCCCAATTCTGACTATCATTAACCAAAAATATAGTTTTTACATTACGGTTCATTGTGAGAATATCACAAAGTGAATGCAATGGGGAAATAAAATAGTACTGTAGTGTTGTATAAAGTAACTACTGCTGTACTAACTACCTTAAACCAATTGTTATTTAAAGTACCATGTGATATGCCTGTACCATACTACCGACTAAAAACACGACGATGAAAGACGTCGGAAGATATGACATTTGGCACCCGTAGACTTGCAAGTCCCACTGTAGCTAGCAGCAAGGTGTAGGATAGTCAATCCAATATAGATCTATACACAAATTCAACGCTCTCCTTCTAGGAGACTCTGGATACAAAACGAGCCATGGCAGGTGATGCCATGCCCCGTTACGTGGCTCACATAACTGTTGTGGTGTTCTTGTATATGTATTGTATGTACTAGCTGTATTGTATGTTCTCTCTCTGTCTAGTATGTATGTATGTTCTCTCTGTTTCTCATAATAGTATGTTCTCTTGTATAATGTATAGTATGTACTAGTTGTATTGTATGTTCTCTCTCTCTGTCTAGTATGTATGTATGTTCTCTCTGTATGTTATGTTTGTTTCTCATCACTACATGTTATGACTCATGAATGAACTGACTTATTGTATGTTTCATTGTTCTAGTAATAGTATTTGTAACTTTCTAAACTATACCTATTATAGTTTACTAACAATGTTGTTTGTATAAATGAACATGTGTGTATACCTTTGCTACCCAAAGGTATTGGACTGAAAGAAGGAACTTTTGTATCTATATACATATACATAATATATAAGTAAGATTCAAACGACCTTCGGACAAACAATCGATACCCTAAGACCACAACCAAACGAGGAACAGGAGGTAGGGTGGGTTATCAGTCCCAAGTCCTTTGAATCCTACGTATATAACTATATCTACATAGATACACATTTAACAAAATATATTAGTTTAAAAGACAAAGAAGTTTTGTAAAACCTTTTGAAGAGTTTTAATAAATATTGATGACTTGATGTCATTTCATAAAACGATTTGAAAGCAGTTTGGCATAAAGAAACAAATTTGATAAAGAGTTAACATGTAAAAAGTGTTTGATAAACATTTTGAAGTAGTTTGTTTGATAAACCAGTTTGAAAAGTAAGAAAATCCATATGTTTGATAGTCATTAATCACATGTGATTGATATAATAACTATAATGTATCTACTTGTATTCCCCCCCCCCCCCATAAAAGCATTTAAAATCATTTAAAAGGTTGATTAAGGGGTATGAACTCACCTGAAGTGAGTGGTTTGGATGAACGGATGGTATAGGATGCTAAGTGTCAAGTGAAGACTTGAACACACACACGGATCCTATTTAACATATAATGACACATATATGAATACAATTAGTGTTTATTCAACTAATCAGGTAAAGAATAACACCTTAAGGACTAAGAAATCCTTAAATGGTAGTGTTATAATCACTCAAGATTGCATAAGAGGGTTGTAAAGCCACTTAAGGGAGTTTTCGGTCCAAGTGGTATGTTTCTTGGAGTTTTCGGTTCTTGTGGTTTTCGGTCCATATGGTTTTCGGTCCAAATGGTTTTGACTGAAAACCCATGGTCTTTGATGCATAAGGTGATTTCCAAGGGCTTTCAACAATCAATGAAGTGTTCTAGACTCAATACTAAGTATTAGGAATGGCTTAAAGTCATATTGCACCCTTCATAAGGGTTTTCGGTCTAAGGAGATGCACTAGACCGAAAACACCTTTTGTTCTTGGATAAATGATGATTTCAAGGCCCTAAATCAAGAGTTTCAACTAGATAACAATTATAGGGAAGTAATACTTACGATTTAGAGGCTAATAGAGTTGATTTTGGACCAAAACACTAGTATGCGTTCTTGGTGTTCTTGGTGTTCTTGAAGATCAAACCCAAAAGATGAAGTTAATGGATGAAATCGAAGGGTGTTACTAGTTAGGAAGATCTAAGAACAAATCAAGGGGAAAGAAACACTTACATTTTCGAGAATTTGCAAGAAGATCTTATGATACTTGAGAGAGAATGGAAGTTTTCTTGACTTGGAATTTAGAATAATGAATAAAATGAGGAATACTCATGCTTATGGGATGAGTTTTCGGTCCACATGAGTTTTGACCGAAAACTCATATGTGGTGGCCGAAAACTCCACATGAAGGGTTTATAGCTTGATTTTTATACTTATAACTCAAGCAAACACTTCCTAACACTCGATCCTTGAATGTACAATGCTTAGAACACCCAAATAGACTCCAAACAATGCCAAAAGATAGCAAAATGGGTCTAACGTTGATTGAATTGATTGCTATATAAGATTTAAAAATTTTGAGTTGTCACATCATCCCCCCGTTAGAGAGAATTTCGTCCCGAAATTTAGAGTTTAAGCAAATAAGTAGTTACTAATAACTAAGTAAAAAGATGAGGATATTTCAGTTTCATTTGATCATCGCGCTCCCAAGTGAATTCAGGTCCCCGCTTGGCATTCCAGCGAACCTTCACTATCGGGATACGGCTTTGTTTTGTTTGCTTGACCTCTCGGTCCATGATCTCTACTGGTTCTTCCACGAAGTTGAGGCTCTCGTTGATTTCGACCTCGTCGAGTGGGATCACAAGAGTTTCGTCGGACAGACACTTTTTCAAGTTCGATATGTGGAAAGTAGGATGTACATTACTGAGTTCACTAGGTAGATTGAGTTTGTAAGCTACAGGGCCGATTCTGGCAAGAATCTCGAAAGGCCCTATATATCTTGAATTTAGCTTTCCACGCTTTCCGAAGCGTATCAAGCCTTTCCAGGGTGAGACTTTCAATAGAACACGGTCTCCCACCTGGAATTCCAACGGTTTCCTTCCTTTGTCAGCGTAGCTTTTCTGTCGGTCTCTAGAGGCTTTTAATCGCTCACGAATATGAACGATCTTCTCTGTCGTTTCCCGAATGATTTCCGGACCTGTGAGAGCGCTGTCAGGAACTCGTCCTTTAGCTAACTGTGTGTCACCCACTTCAGCCCAACACAGAGGGGATCTGCACTTTCGGCCATAGAGGGCTTCAAATGGAGCCGCCTTTATGCTTGTGTGATAACTATTATTGTATGAGAATTCGACAAGGGGTAAATGAGTATCCCATGCCTTTCCAAAGTCAATCACGCAGGCTCGCAACATATCTTCCAATGTTTGAATAGTCCTCTCACTTTGTCCGTCGGTTTGTGGATGATAGGCTGTACTCATGTCCAGCCTAGTTCCTAGTGCTTTCTGTAATGACTGCCAGAACCTCGAAGTAAATCTACGGTCTCTATCGGAGATAATAGATATGGGTACTCCATGAAGTCGCACTATTTCTTTAAGGTAAGTTCTGGTTAGTTTCTCCATCTTGTCTGTCTCTTTGATCGGTAGGAAATGTGCGGATTTGGTCAATCTATCGACGATGACCCAAATGGTGTCAAGCCCACCCGTTGTCTTGGGCAACTTGGTTATAAAATCCATAGTAATCCGCTCCCATTTCCACTCAAGTATCTCCGGCTGTTGTAGAAGACCTGAGGGTTTCTGGTATTCGACCTTGACCTTGGCGCAAGTAAGGCATTTACTTACGAAGGTAGTAATCTCTGCTTTCATGTTAGGCCACCAGTATAGCTTTTTAAGATCCAGATACATCTTATCTGAACCTGGGTGGACGGAATAACGAGTGTTATGCGCCTCGGTCATGACCAAGTCTCTGAAACCACCGTGTTTCGGTGTCCAGATCCGATCCATGAAATATAAGGCTCCGCCACCTTTTCCTTCCAAGTTCTTATCCATCCCTCTAAGGTTTTCACCCGCCACATTTTCAGGTTTCAAGGCTTCAAGTTGAGCCTCCTTAATTTGTGTGGACAAGTGTGAATGGATAGTCATAGTCAAAGATTTGACTCTACGACCAGAATATTCTTTCCGACTTAGGGCGTCAGCTACCACATTGGCTTTACCGAGGTGATAACGAATTTCGCATTCGTAATCACTGAGTAGCTCGACCCACCGTTGTTGTCTCATGTTGAGCTCCTTCTGGTCGAATATATGTTGTAGGCTTTTGTGGTCTATAAAGATAGTGCTTTTTGTACCATACAGGTAGTGTCTCCAGATGTTCAGAGCAAACACAACTACTCCTAGATCAAGATCGTGAGTGGTGTAGTTGACCTCGTGTGTCTTCAGCTGTCTCGAGGCATAGGCGATGACCTTACCTCGTTGCATCAGAACACATCCTAGCCCTTGATTTGACGCATCGCAATAGACAACGAAGTCTTCTATCCCTTCGGGGAGGGATAGTATTGGTGCGGTGCACAAGGCTTGCTTGAGCGTTTGGAACGCTCTCTCCTGCTTCTCTTCCCAGTCAAAGGCCACGCCCTTCTGGGTCAGTGTTGTAAGAGGTTTCGCAATTCGGGAGAAGTTCTGAATGAACCTGCGATAGTAGCCAGTGAGGCCTAGAAATTGACGAATTTCGGTAGGCGTCTTCGGTGCTGACCAGCTCTCAATGGCTTTGATTTTGGAAGGGTCCACGTGTATTCCCTCTTTGCTAACCACGTGCCCTAAGAATTCGACTCTTCGGATCCAAAATTCGCATTTCGAGAACTTCGCATAAAGCTTCTCCGAACGCAGCGTTTCTAAGACTAGTCGCAGATGTTGACTATGCTCCTCCTTACTACGAGAGTAGATAAGTATGTCATCGATGAAGACGATGACGAACTGATCCAAGTAAGGACGACACACCCTATTCATTAAATCCATGAATACCGCGGGCGCGTTGGTTAATCCGAACGGCATCACTACGAATTCGTAGTGCCCATAACGAGTTCGGAAGGCTGTCTTCGTGACGTCCTCCCCTAGCACTCGTAGTTGGTGATATCCGGATCTTAGATCGATTTTTGAAAAGAAGTTCGCCCCTTGCAGTTGATCAAATAAATCGTCAATACGAGGCAGAGGATAACGATTTTTGACGGTCAGTTTGTTGAGCTCCCTGTAGTCGATGCACATACAAAACGATCCGTCTTTCTTCTTGACCAACAAGACTGGAGCTCCCCAGGGTGAGAAGCTTGGTCTTATAAAGCCCTTGCTGAGCAGTTCGTTAAGTTGACAGGACAGTTCTTGCATCTCTAGAGGTGCTAAACGATAGGGCGATTTGGCTACTGGGGTAGCCCCTGGAACTAAGTCGATTCTGAACTCGACTTGAGGTTGCGGAGGTAATCCTGGGAGTTCTTCTGGAAATATGTCGGGAAAATCACGTACTACTGGAATGTTCTTAATGTCTTTCGCTTCTTGGCTCACATCGACAACATGAGCGAGGAATGCTCGATATTCCTTTCGAAGGTATTTCTGGGCTTGAATACTCGAGATGAGGCGAAGGTTAGTGCCGGGTTTGTCGTCGTAGATTTATAGAGTTTCGCTAGACGACCGATTAAGGCGAACAGCCTTTTCATAACACATGATGTCGGCACGATGCAGACTCAACCAATCCATGCCGATAATGACGTCGAAACTTTTAATTGAGACCGGCATGAGGTCGATCGAAAATGAATGACTATCTAGAGTTAGGGTACAACCTATGTATATGCAGCTAGTACTCTTTATCTTTCCATTAGCCATTTCTACAGTGAACGGTTCTTTAAGTGCTCGTGATTTTTGCTTAAGTAAATGAGCAAATTTTTGGTTCACGAAACTCCTCTCCGCTCCACTTGTTGGATAAGGTGTCTAAGTCCATAACAATATTTGAGATGTACTTGACCCGACCCGACATGGTCCATTTGGGTTGCATTTCACCCGAACAATTTGTTTGGATAATCTTTTGAGAATAGTATGTTCATGCTTTATTAATATATTATAAGTTATAATATATTAATATTAAATCATATTATTTAATTAGTATTGGTCATAAATTAATTTAGAATTAATTTGGTGATCAAAAAGGTGACTAATTAAATATGGGCTCTTGTATTTTATGTAGTGTGGGCTAATAGTCATTTGGAATGGGCTTGGCATGCATGGGAATCCATGGATAGTCCATGGAGCTTTTAACCCATGGATCATTGGAAAGGAAGACTCATGGGTATTAGGGTTTACATGGATGTAACTCTAATCCTCCACACTATATAAAAGAGCTTATGATGCTTGAAATGACACTAGTTGTGTGTGAACAAGAGTGGTGGCCTAATTTCTAGAGCACATATATTATTCTCTCAAGAGTTTTCCAAAGTTTGTGGTGATTTGTGATTCCACTTGAGGCATTCACACTATTGGTGCTAGGCTCTCAAACTCCAAGCAATCAATCACTATCAAAAGGTATGTCATTCTTCTAGTGTATTATGATTCTAGTTTTCCATGCTATGCTAGTTAGGATGTAAACCTTGGAAATTCTTATTTGCATGTATTTTAGAGAAAACATAGATCCAAGGTTATTAGGGTTGCATGTACACCTTAGGAGTGTTAGAATGCTCAAAAGCCAACAGTGGTATCAGAGACTAGGCTTGTTTTCTTGAATACTTGATGCAAATAGCTGAAAAATGTCGAAAAACTGCATTCTGCACAGCTGACTCGCCGAGTCCCTCATGGAACTCGCCGAGTTCATGCATATATTCAACCAACTCGCCGAGTCAGTTCATGCACTCGACGAGTTGGCAGGCCTGAGTGCAGATTTTCGAGATTTTGTGTTGGAATTGGTCTGGAATCATTACCTTAAACTGTTTTGGACTTGTAAAACCTGTTTTTGATGTGGTAATGATTGTGGTGAACCAATTTCAAAGTTATAATCAAAGTTTCAAGTTTATATATGTTTATATGATTCTTGAAAGTTGTTGATTATGAATGTTCATGAACTTATGAGTTTTGGTAGATCATAGGAATTATGTGCAAATTGTTTGATAGTATAATTCTTGATCTTTATGACATTGAATGGACTCCATAACTTGTCCTCAAGTTATGGAATTCCAAAAGTTTTTTTTAAAAGAAGTTGTAAGTTACACTTTTCAAGAGTTTTTCACATAAATGGTTTTATGGACTCCATAACTTGTCCTCAAGTTATGGATGTCCAAGAGTCTCTTCATTAAAAGTTTCTTTAAGCCTTAATTAAAACTCATAAGTTATGAATATCCAAAAGTTTTTTGAATTGTTCAAAACTTGCCCTCAAGTTTTGGAATTTGTAAAGTCGCACACAAACTTTAATTCCATACCCTAGAGTTTTAAAAGTTAAAATTCAACCCTTATACTATTTATAACATTAATGTTAATTATATATATATGTATAAGATTAAGTCGTTTTACCGTTAGTAGGCCTCATTCACGAAGCCGGTCTATAAGGGGGGTATAAGGTTGTTGCCTATAAAATGGAAACTTAATGGGTGTCCACTCTCACCCACCGCTTCCTTGATCGGTGGAGGGTCGTTAGCCGAACGGGTAGGACAATGACTTTAATTCTCATTAAAAGTATAAGGATTATTATAAAGTAACTAAATATTTTTATAATTCCCAATCTTAGTTACTTTAGGAAAATGTGAATTTGGTGCTAACCCATGAAATTCACACTTTTGTACCTTACCAAGTCGTTGGTGGAGCGTGTGTGGTTAACCGACACACTAACTTGGACTAGTAAGGATCACTAAGGGTGACTTAATGTTTATCATAGATCGGTGGAGCGTGTGTGGTTAACCGGCACATTGATTAGGTGATAATATTAAGGGTACCAAGTGAATTTGCATGGTTATTCACACCTTGCTTTGTGATCCTCGGCATCCCAGTCACAAAACCTGAAGGGCACAATCGAGATTGAAACATGCCATTGAAAGTTCAATGAATCTCAAAAGATCTAGGAGTTTCAAATCCAATTAAAACCTAATAATTTATTTCGTTTTTCATGGTGGAAATTGGTGAATCGTCATTCACCTACCTTCAAATATTTTATAGCTTGGATTACGGCATCCCTCTTCCAAGTTATAAAATATTGTGTTGGGTCCTAGCCTTAATATTTCATATTGGGTGTTATATTAAGGACTTAAAATCAACTAACTTGAATATCTCCCATTATAGATGTCCTGTTTAGACAATTGTGATCTTCCCAAATCTCATGGAAATCATACTTCTCTACCTCCACCTCCTCCATTTATTCTCCCTGACCCACAAGCTCGAAGACTTGAAAAATTCAAGGTCACTCAAGCCCTACTAGCAATGAAACATAAAGATGGAAGACTTGTGTGCACTCATGTCTTAGGAATGAAGTCACACTTTGACAGGTTGAGAATGTTGGGTGTCATTGTTCCAAGGAAGTTGGCTATTGACTGGGTTCTTCAGTCACTTCCAGAGTCATATAGTGAGTTCATTAAGAACTACTATGTGACAGATCACGACGTGAACCTAATAGATCTATCTTATTTGCTTGTTGCAGTTGAGTCAGAAATGATGTGGCGCAATGGTCAAGCAAATATGGGTGGAAGGTCTATTTCTCAAACTTCCATGGACATTGACAATGGCAACATTGGAAGTCCAGAAAAGCTCTCTCTTCCCAATGGAAATGGATCGGCCTTAGTCAACCCGGTTGACCAAAAGGTAAAGGGAAAAGCTAAGTATGTGATAGTCCCGTGTACCATTCCCAAAGAGCCTATATGTTTTCATTGTCAAGAGAAGGGGCATTGGTTACGAAACTGCCCAAACTACCTGAAAGATCTAAGAGAAAAAGAAAAATCAAAAAGGTTTGACTCTGCTTCAGGTAAAGCCCACTATCTAACTCTGTTAAGTTCCTTATTAGTGATTCTTAATACAAAATGTGACTCGGTTACATTTTGGTGTTTGGCAGGATCAAGCAAAGGGAAGGACACTTAATAAAAGGAGTATGCTGAATCTGATAGCGAAGATGGATTTCAATCGCATGGTTCGAAGATCGGATTCTTGAGCTGCTACTTAGAAGTTATGATAGATTGCTAGGAAATATGTAATAGCATAGTTTCCATTTAAAGTTGCATTGTAAGGAAAAGTTTTTCCGCATTTTATAAATAAATAAAATTTTGTTTTACTTTATTTTATATCTCCTTGCAATGGCATTCATGGAAAGTTAATGTTTGTATGTTTCTAGCAATAATGAATTTGATTCTTTCATCTGTGGTAGTGTCTAAATTTATCAAATAAGGAAAGATTCTCATCACCCAATGTTTCAATTGGACAGAAACTTGGAATCATGCAGGTTGTATTGCGTGATGAATGAGAATTTTTCATTTTTGGAAAGTTTAGACTAATTCCCTAACCACATGTATATGTGAGACAGGTGAAAGACTAAAGGATCGGGTACACTGGGTGTGTGCAGGTCAAAGTCCACCACAAAGATCGATAAGACTATTCGTCATGATTTACTAAAGTTTAGTGAATATGGTTGTACCTACAAGTTTAAGTACATTTCTGAAACATTGGAAAAGTTTCAATGTATGGCAGGGCGAATGGGAAGAATCAAATTAGGTAGAAAGATGAAAGTTTCTCAAATCTGAAAAGATGGGAGAGTATTTTAGTATCATGTTTTATGATCATCTTAATTATTATGGAACCATATCACAATTTGATTCTCTAAGGACATCTTAGTGCATTTGTATGGCTAAGAAGAGGATTCATGAATTGTTGGAATGGTTAAAATCGAGAAGATGAGTCATACTTCGTTCCAAAAACAAGTCTTAGAGTCATACTCCAAGATTGTAACTTGAGTGACACATCTTAAAGAAGGTTTATAACACTTGTCAAATGTAAGAGTAAAATGTTTTCTACTCTTGCACATTTGAGATTGGTAAGTTGTGATGTCTTGGATAAAGCAAAGACCAACTGACACCAATTATGTGAAGTGTTTATCTTGATAAGAATTAGCACTGACTCTTGAATATTTGTTTGTTTGTCAAGGAATGGTTCTTGACAAAGAGAAACTTATATGTCAAGGGGACAGTGGGAGTCTTAAACGTATTCAAAGTTTCAAGAGCTAATCAAGGATAAAACCTATAGTTTATCGCTAGCACACGACTTGAGGTTTGTAACCTATCGTGTTGACATAATTCTTGTTTCTGTGCCTATTCCAGTAAAGTTGACTATGTATGTGAGTTCTGTGAGTTCTCAATTGTGTACATAACAACTTGGAAGCAATGGTGGGCCCTTGGGCTACCAAGAGGCAAGAAATCAAGATTGAACAAGTTCAATCCATATGATTTTGATTTTGTCACTAACCTTGTCTTGTGATTAAGGTTTTGACAAATTCATATGGATAGGAACACATACATCATAAAATCTAAGTGTCATAAGGTTTCTTTCCGATTCATGAAAATGATGGTGAGGAAACGCTTTCACTAAGTAGATTTTAAGTAGATAGCAATTGTGTTGTTTGCATTCTCAAAGTTGTTAGTGGAGCTTGTGTGGTTAACCGGCACACTAACATGGACTTGTGAGAAATGGCAAACAGGTCTAAACATTATGATTACAACATCCCTCTTCATAATTGTTTAGACACACATGTGAGCTATCTAAGGAAAGATGTATGAGTCTGAGAAGCTTAGATAAAGTTTTGTCGAAGCATCTCGTATCAGAAGTCTGAACTTTGGTGATGAAAGTCAATTAAGTATTGATTTCTAGAAGTAGATTTCTGAGTACATGTCAAAGCTAGTGGGAGCATAATTGTTGTGCTAAATGATTATCATGCTAGTGGGAGCATAATCAATTATGATGAGTATTGTTAATTATAGAAAACAAGATTTTCACTTGGAAAAGGTTGTTTTGCTGTAATTAAGGGAGAGGAGATTATACTTCATTTCAATCCTAAAAAGTTTAGATTAAGATTTCAATCATCTTTAGTCAAGGATATATATATGAATTTTATGTTGGAATGGTTCAACATAAAGGAAATTCTATATATATATTGCGTTCTCAAATTCGATTATGATTACGGCATCCCTCTTCATAGTCGATTTTTGAAAACATGGAAAATAAAAATATTGTAGCAAAAGACTGATCTAGTATCAGGTCTTTATGTGAGACATCATGAATCGTGTCCCATATGCTTCGGGTATAGGATCGGTCACATGTGCTATAATATTTATCCGTTCTAAATTTTTCAAAATACTTAGAGCATTAAGAGGGAAAAAGGAATAGAACCGGATATGACTAAAATAAAGAAATTATCGAGGACAATCTAAGGTTCACCAAAGATTGGTTGCTAAGGGACAGTTGGAAGTATAATGTTAAAATTTGGAAGGACCATATAGATATATTCTGAAAAGAGGTAGCTCTTGTTCAGATATGATAATCAAAATGGGAGGAAATTTTCCATACTGGGAGTTGGATATTAAGAATCTATGAGAAAGTTAGAAACTTTTATGCAAGAAGGATGTTCAGAGCAATGTACTTTGAATATGAGACTTTGTTTCCATGGAATTGATCTCCTTTGGAATACTCTGTAATGACTGTTGACAAGTTTTGTGACTTTTGTGCATAGTCATTGCAAGAGGATCAATGCATATAAGTTTGGAATCTAACAGATTACAGTAAATGACAAGAATTTGGTATTCTTATATTTACGGTAAGGATTTGGGACTGTGAAATGAGCATCATTGGAATCATGTTCAATTGATCTACTTCACAAAGTAAAAAGATCATAGACAAACATAGTGTGCATACTTGGTGTATGTCATGACTATTGTTTAGAAAACATAGTGTACATGCTTGGAGCATGGGACAACTATTGTTTTAATTTAAGTGTTAAGTTGATAAATCGAAACAGAATAATATGGAATCAATATGGTGATGAATAAAAGGTGTTTTATTTATATTCATAAGTGCTGAGACCATATTGGATTCAATTATTCTTGTGTTTCACTTTGCATGTTTTGACTTCCATAATAACTAGGTTATTCTTTCCGAATGATTAAGTTATTCAAACCATCCACAGTCGGTCATATGTTGGAAGTAGATATGAATCAAGACTGTCATGAGTTGGTTGTAGAGGTCTAAGATGTTGGACATGGCTACAACACTCATGAGTGCTCATAAGTTATGAGTATTGGATTCAACCCACGCTCACTTGCATCACTTCATGGAATTTATCTCGAGTGATCGTGAGACGGTAATATCATATAAGTCTTCAAACCTAGAGATACGAGTTGTTACCTATGAGTTGGTTGTACATTGATTGCACGAAAACGCATCAGTAACTTGATGTTATAAAACGTGCCTTTGTGTATAATTCAACAAGTAGTAGAAACAAGTATATGAGTCGAAGTTTATCTGTTCCTTCTAGTCCTTGGAGGATTAGAAGCGATATCTGGGCCCCTCGATGATTTTGTTTTGACCTATGTACCGGGCCCGGTCAGAACTAAATTGATGTGTTCGATTAAGTTCTTTGTCAAACAAATCGGAAATCGGGAAACAAACTGCTGGACAATAAGTAAGACATTGTTCCATGTATTTGTCCGGCTGATATCATGAGAGCAGAGGATTATATGATCACTTATCTAAAATGGCGCTTCATAGTTCAACAGGGTTTTGAGAGCTACGATTGCCGGTTGGTTCCTGAAGTCATATCTGCAAATATGTTATTAGACTCATCCAAGTGGGAGACTGTTGGATAAGGTGTCTAAGTCCATAACAATATTTGAGATGTACTTGACCCGACCCGGCATGGTCCATTTGGGTTGCACTTCACCCGAACAATTTGTTTGGATAATCTTTTGAGAATAGTATGTTCATGCTTTATTAATATATTATAAGTTATAATATATTAATATTAAATCATATTATTTAATTAGTATTGGTCATAAATTAATTTAGAATTAATTTGGTGATCAAAAAGGTGACTAATTAAATATGGGCTCTTGTATTTTATATAGTGTGGGCTAATAGTCATTTGGAATGGGCTTGGCATGCATGGGAATCCATGGATAGTCCATGGAGCTTTTAACCCATGGATCCTTGGAAAGGAAGAGTCATGGGTATTAGGGTTTACATGGATGTAACCCTAATCCTCCACACTATATAAAGGAGCTTATGATGCTTGAAATGACACTAGTTGTGTGTGAACAAGAGTGGTGGCCTAGTTTCTAGAGCACATATATTATTCTCTCAAGAGTTTTCCAAAGTTTGTGGTGATTTTTGATTCCACTTGAGGCATTCACACTATTGGTGCTAGGCTCTCAAACTCCAAGCAATCAATCACTATCAAAAGGTATGTCATTCTTCTAGTGTATTATGATTCTAGTTTTCCATGCTATGCTAGTTAGGATGTAAACCTTGGAAATTCTTATTTGCATGTATTTTAGAGAAAACATAGATCCAAGGTTATTAGGGTTGCATGTACACCTTAGGAGTGTTAGAATGCTCAAAACCCAACACCACTATCAAACAGTATGCATGCATAAGAGTTATCGAGGAGAAATGTACCAGTGACCACTGTGGGGTCGGCAACCGCTTCCTCATGGCCTATAGCCAGAACTCTTCCCACTCCGCCGGCGATCCCTGCCTTAGGGCAGTTCCTCTTGTAGTGGCCCGCCTCGCCACAACCGTAGCAAGCTTGGCCCACACCAGCGTCGGGGACTTGGGTGATTCGCTTCGCCGGAGCCTTGCAGAAACGGGCAGTGTGCCCCTTCCTGTTGCAGTTAGAGCACTGCATTTCTCGGCAGGCGCCGATGTGGTGGAAGTTGCATTTGTTGCACTTGGGCAAACTTCCAGCGTACTGCTTTACCGGAGCAGCAGCGGCAGGTGCTATCGCAGCATGAACTGCCACGCCCTGCTGCTTTTTGGCAACCTTCTTCTTCTTCTTCTTGTCATCCCAGAACTTCCGCTTGGAATCAGCGGTTTTAGAGGGTTCTGAGATGGCTAGGGTCGTTGTTGCGGCCGGGGTACGAACCCCATGGTCAATGAGCCGCTGTGCCAACCGCTTGGCACTATCGAATGTAGTGGGGTTTAAAGCTAAAACATTCCCCTGAAATGGAGGCACCAACCCCCAGATGTACCTATCTATTTTCTTTCCCTCTGTGTGAACCATGTTCGGACAGAGGGCCACCAGCTCGCTGAACTTGGCGGTATAGGAAACTATGTCGGAGCCCTTCATGGTTAGGCTCCATCGTTCCTGTTCCAATTTCTGGATCTCGCCCCTCGGGCAGTATTCCTCAATCATCGGCTCTCTAAGAGCTTCCCAGCCTATAGCATTAGCCACCACTAGAGATAGTGACTTGACATGGCTATTCCACCATGTCAGGGCTTTTTCCTCGAAGGTGCAAGCAGCGAACTTGACCTTGCTCCCTTCTGGACAGGAGCAGATTTCGAAAACCGATTCGGTCTTCTCGAACCATTGCGAGAGGGCAATGACTCCGCCAGTCCCTCTAAAGGACTTGGGCTTGCAGTTGGTGAAGTCCTTGTAGGAGCACTCTCTCAAGCGCACGTGGATTTCACCGTGAGTAGAATGAACAGGTGTTCCTCCTCCAGTGGAACCAGAAGAATGATACTGAGCCATGGCTGTTGCCACAGCCGCAGCTACTGCAACATTTAGAGCTGCCGTATCGATTTGAGGAGTAGGTGGTGTTGCAGTTATTGGAGGATTGCGTCTTGTTGATCGGCGTGGAGGCATCTTTCAACTATAAGTTTACAAGGATGACAATATGGGTAAGAATAGAGAAATTGATGAGAGTGACTCATGGACTAACTCTCCGTAGCCCAACAACACAATTGAATGGTATGATTGAATGTAGATCTAGTACTAACAGATGATAGCATTTGGATAATAATTTCCATGAGATTAGATATCTGTCAATAATACTGGAATTACAGATGTAACAAGTTCGGGAAAAATGACCTAGAAGTAGGCCTTACATCAACCAAGATGGGAAAATTTTGACAGAACTACGACCTAATCAAGACCTAACAGGTCCCAGTTTTAACAAAGATAGGAAATTAGACTAGAGTTTTACATAACTAAGTTATATCCAAAAGAGAAGGTTGAGTAGGCTCTATCTACGATGAGAACCACTCGAATGAGTCCTTGATTCAGACAGACGGCGCTCTATGTCTCGCATGCGCCTTTCATACATTGACTGCCTAGCCCGAAGTTCCCTAACTTCAGCTTGGGATGCAGCTAGCTGTTGCTGCAGAGTCCCATTGGTTATCCTAGCCCTTTCCATAGCTACCTCTAGTTGGCGAATGCGGACCGTGTTAACACCAGAGTTGGCGTCAATCTCCATGACTCGGTCAATAGATGCTCGACCTTGCACGGTGTTCTGAGCAATCCTACGGACCATGATGGGCAGGACTCGATCAGCTGAACCTCCCTCGTTTAGGTTGTAAAAGCTTCTGTCCCCATTGTAGGGAATGGGTTGAACCTGTTCCTGACTCCATCTGTTCAAGTTTGTGGCCCACAGAGGTGTGAGTCCTTGAAATGTTGGACGAGGGTTTGGGTTTGGAGCTACTGGGGGTAGGTTGTTGAGTTTCGGCTATGAGTCAGAACCATCAGAAAAGCCTTCAGCTTGGTGATCATCCAAAGGGATTGGGTGATCATCTTCTGGTTCTTCTCCCAGCCATCCTGCATTGCCGTTGTTGGGATAGTACGGGTCTCCGGGGATATGGAATCCAGCCATGATATCTACGTGAGAAAAGGGGTATACGAAATAAGCACATAAGTAATTTATAGTAACACAAAATACTCCTATAGTATTTTAGGTTTATGTTTTGTTCTAAGGTTTTCGTTGTGGTATTGTTGGTAAGTTTTTAGACTTGTTGCAACCTCACAACCATTCTTAGGCACATGCTAGTCACTCCCCGGATAATATAGTTGATCAGGCTATATCTTCCCAGATTTGACTATATGTCTCTAAGTCTACTTGTGCTGCCCAACAATCGTAATACTTTTGTTATGTCCTAGTGACACTGATTTTAGCATGAATGCAGTTAGGTATACTTGGTTAAATATTTTATTATTTAAAAGTATAAACTCTTTGTCAGAGTATTTTTAAATCCCACAGTGTTTATAGTTTGTATATCTTTTATGGGTTGATGTACTCGATTCACTATAAACAATGCTCTGATACCAATCTGTCACACCCCAAAACCAGAACGGCGGAATCGTTCGGGGGTGGAGGACGTCATGTATAGTATCACAATAATGAATAGTATTAAACAAGCAACAACATCATCCATTTCATTAATAATATAATTTAATACAAGTGTGTTCTGTGAAGTGTATAAGACATTAAAAATGTAAATCAAAATAAAAGATGAGTCTTGAACGAGCTCCATCTTCTCAAAACCTGGCACCGGTACCTGTCTACTAGTGACCTGAGAATACAAGTTATTTTAAAAGAGTTTATCAGCTTTAAAGCTGGTGAGATCATAAGTATTTTAGTGTCATTGTTTGTATGAAAGTGTTTGTAAGTACTTGATGTATAAGTTTGTAAATGTTTGTAAATGTTTGAATCTCCTAGAAAACCCTATGTTTTCTACTAAAAGTAGCCTTCTACCAAGGCATCAAATGTTTGTATGAAAATGTTTGTATGTGTATCTCTTGTAAGAGTATGTATTTTCCCAATTCTGACTATCATTAACCAAAAATATAGTTTTTACATTACGGTTCATTGTGAGAAGATCACAAAGTGAATGCAATGGGGAAATAAAATAGTACTGTAGTGTTGTATTAAGTAACTACTGTTGTACTAACTACCTTAAACCAATTGTTATTTAAAGTACCATGTGATATGCATGTACCATACTACCGACTAAAAACACGACGATGAAAGACGTCGGAACAAATGCCATTTGACACCCGTAGACTTGCAAGTCCCATTGTAGCTAGCAGCAAGGTGTAGGATAGTCAATCCAGTATAGATCTATACACAAATTCAACGCTCTCCTTCTAGGAGACTCTGGATACAAAACGAGCCATGGCAGGTGATGTCATGCCCCGTTACGTGGCTCACATAACTGTTGTGGTGTTCTTGTATATGTATTGTATGTACTAGCTGTATTGTATGTTCTCTCTCTGTCTAGTATGTATGTATGTTCTCTTTGTTTCTCATAATAGTATGTTCTCTTGTATAATGTATAGTATGTACTAGCTGTATTGTATGTTCTCTCTCTGTCTAGTATGTATGTATGTTCTCTCTGTATGTTATGTTTGTTTCTCATCACTACATGTTATGACTCATGAATGAACTGACTCATTGTATGTTTCATTGTTCTAGTAATAGTATTTGTAACTTCCTAAACTATACCTATTATAGTTTACTAACAATGTTGTTTGTATAAATGAACATGTGTGTATACCTTTGCTACCCAAAGGTATTGGACTGAAAGAAGGAACTTTTGTATCTATATACATATACATAATATATAACTAAGATTCAAACGACCTTCGGACAAACAACCGATACCCTAAGACCACAACCAAACGAGGAACAGGGGGTAGGGTGGGTTATCAGTCCTAAGTCCTTTGAATACTACTTATATAACTATATCTACATAGATACACATTTAACAAAATATATTAGTTTAAAAGACAAAGAAGTTTTGTAAAACCTTTTGAAGAGTTTTAATAAATATTGATGACTTGATGTCATTTCATAAAACGATTTGAAAGCAGTTTGGCATAAAGAAACAAGTTTGATAAAGAGTTAACATGTAAAAAGTGTTTGATAAACATTTTGAAGTAGTTTGTTTGATAAACCAGTTTGAAAAGTAAGAAAATCCATATGTTTGATAGCCATTAATCACATGTGATTGATATAATAACTATAATGTATCTACTTGTATTCCCCCCATAAAAGTATTTAAAATCATTTAAAAGGTTGATTAAGGGGTATGGACTCACCTGAAGTGAGTGGTTTGGATGAACGGATGGTATAGGATGCTAAGTGTCAAGTGAAGACTTGAACACACACACGGATCCTATTTAACATATAATGACACATATATGAATACAATTAGTGTTTATTCAACTAATCAGGTAAAGAATAACACCTTAAGGACTAAGAAATCCTTAAATGGTAGTGTTATAATCACTCAGAATTGCATAAGAGGGTTGTAAAGCCACTTAAGGGAGTTTTCGGTCCAAGTGGTATGTTTCTTGGAGTTTTCGGTTCTTGTGGTTTTCGGTCCATATGGTTTTCGGTCCAAATGGTTTTGACCAAAAACCCATGGTCTTTGATGCATAAGGTGATTTCCAAGGGCTTTCAACAATCAATGAAGTGTTCTAGACTCAATACTAAGTATTAGGAAAGGCTTAAAGTCATATTGCACCCTTCATAAGGGTTTTCGGTCTAAGGAGATGCACTAGACCAAAAACACCTTTTGTTCTTGGATAAATGATGATTTCAAGGCCCTAAATCAAGAGTTTCAACTAGATAACAAGTATAGAGAAGTAATACTTACGATTTAGAGGCTAATAGAGTTGATTTTGGACCAAAACACTAGTGTGCGTTCTTGGTGTTCTTGAAGATCAAACCCAAAAGATGAAGTTAATGGATGAAATCGAAGGGTGTTACTAGTTAGGAAGATCTAATAACAAATCAATGGGAAAGAAACACTTACATTTTCGAGAATTTGCAAGAAGATCTTATGATACTTGAGAGAGAATGGAAGTTTTCTTGACTTGGAATTTAGAATAATGAATAAAATGAGGAATACTCATGCTTATGGGATGAGTTTTCGGTCCACATGAGTTTTGACCGAAAACTCATATGTGGTGGCCGAAAACTCCACATGAAGGGTTTATAGCTTGATTTTTATACTTATAACTCAAGCAAACACTTCCTAACACTCGATCCTTGAATGTACAATGCTTAGAACACCCAAATAGACTCCAAACAATGCCAAAAGATAGCAAAAATGGGTCTAACGTTGATTGAATTGATTACTATATAAGATTTAAAATTTTCGAGTTGTCACACTCGGTCACCAGCCCGTAATCCCGAGGGTTTGCATCACTTATCTGTGCAGCTCTTTTGTCGCTCTCGAGATGTTTTCAGTCTTTCTCGGATTTGTACGATCTTTTCTGTAGTCTTTCTTATGATTTCAGGGCCAATGAGGGTGCTGTTAGGGACTCGCCCCTTTGCTAGTTGTGTACCTCCCCTTTCAGCCCAGTGCAGCGGTGATCTGCACTTACGGCTATAGAAAGCTTCGAATGGAGCGACCTTGATGCTAGTGTGATAACTGTTATTGTACGAGAATTCGACAAGTGGTAAATGGGCATCCCAAGCTTTACCCAAGTCTATCACACAAGCTCTTAGCATTTCTTCTCAGGTTTGAACCGTTCCTTTTGCTCTGCCTGTCGGTTTGTAGGTGGTAGGCCGTACTCATATCCGGCCTAGTTTCCAGAGACTTTTGGAGTGGTTGCCAAATTTGCAAAATGAATCTACTGTCTCTATCGGAGGTAATGGACATTGACACATCATGCGGTCGTACAATCTCTTTGATGTATGATCTAGTCAATTTCTCCATCTTGTCGGTTTCTTTGATTGGTAGGAAGTGCGTGGTAACTAGGTTATGAAATCCATGGTTATCTGCTTCCACTTCCTTTCGGGTATCACTGGTTGTTGTAGGAAACTCGAAGGCTTCTGTGATTCTACCCTGACCTTGGCACAGGTCAGATACTCATCCACATATGTAGCGATGTCAGCTTTCCTATTTGGCCACCGATATCACTTTTTGAGGTCCAAATACATCTTGTCTGAGCCTGGATGAATGGGGTAGCGAGTTTTTGTGTGCTTCGTTCGTGACGACGTCTCTGAATCCATAAACTTCGGCGTCCAGATCCGGTTCATGGGATAACGTGCCCTACCGCTCTTGCCTTCTAGGTTCTTATGATCTTTGAAGGTTGTACATTTCATGTTGTAGAGATAGTACCTCCAGATCTCTAGGGCGAGTACTACTGCTCCTAGTTCGAGGTCATGCGAGACCTAGCCGACCCTGTACGTCTTTAGCCGTCTTGAGGCATAAGTAATAACTTCTCCTCGGAGCGCTGCATAGGGCCTGCTTTAGTGTTTCTCGTTTGTCGATTAGATCGGTAGGGAGCATATGGGTTCAGTTTACGCGACTAGACTTATTCGGCTGGTAGAACGTCCACTTGCACTCCTAGGTAGCCTTGTCCAGAAGTTCATGGTAGGACTCGTACCTGGTTCATCTACCATTAACTCGCGCATATAGGTCGTATGTAATTAGGATTGGTAAGGCAGTCGGGTGGGTGACCTTGCCCCAAGTCCACAACCAGACAAGGAACAGGAAATAGGTCTGGAACATTCATCCAACGTCCATCGAATCTTAAATATATATCGCTCTCGCGTATACACTTAGTAGCGATAGGTTAGCCGCATTCGTCCCAAGCCTCTGTGCTTGAACTTTATCTGCTGCATGCGTGACATTCCCGAAGAGTCTTCTGAGAATACTGTGGAAAGGTTTTGGAAGGTATGATACTCCTCCAGTGAGTGCTTCGGTGTTTCACAACGAGAGATGACCCGGAGTTCCGTGTCAGATTGGTGTCTATGAGAGACGAGGGTTTCGATATTCAGCGGTTTAGGTGAAGGGTCTTTTCGTAGCACATTCAATTGGGAAGGTGAGGACTAAACCAATCCAAATCGAATGACGATAACAGATCCTTTTAGTAAAACATGTGTTAAGTTGTATTCGCACAAAATATTTGTTAGGGAGATAGAGCATCCTGTGCTTCTGGTTAGTACGTTTTGTGTTGGTCGGTGTTATTATTACTGCTGATGATCATACCACAGCAGCTAGTACTTGTAGTAAGTGTGTTCTGATAACTAGTAATGATACTTTATATTATGATCCCCTACAGATCTCTCTATGATCGCTCGGTATATACAAGTCGTATGAAATTTTGGCATTGATGAAACCGTCGAGTGAGTGGCTCTACCCTAACCCCACTACTAGACATGGAACAGGAATTAGGACGGAATTATTCGCTTTAAGTCTGTAGTATTTTAATTATAATTAACCCTGATGTATACACCAAGTCATCACAGCTCACCTGTAATGATCCTAAGTTCATTTATAAGTGTTTTGATTTGATTTAACGAGAGAGTATTTTAACTGCTTTTTGAAAGACGAAAATCTTAGCAAACATACCACGTACATTACAAACATATGGTACTTAAACGTTCTTGTTCTTGAAACATTCTAAAAGTCCTAATAAGGTTCCTTGTTGCTCCTACTGGTTCGGTTGTCACACTCCTCCTGCTCCTCCGTCATTCCTCTCAGTTGGACAGTCCCTCTTGAAGTGTCTCGTTTCACCGCATAAGTGGCATACTGGACTTACACCGGTATTGGTGATTGATGCGACGTGCTGGGTCTGGGTCCTGCAGGAGCGGGAAGTATGTTCGTTCTTGTTGTAGTTTTTATAATGCAACACTCAACAAACCCCATTGTGGTGGTAGCTACACTTGTTACACTTTGGAAGTGTTCCCATATATCGTCTAGCCGGTGCTTGAGTGGCAGACGTTGTAGCTAATGTCGAGGCATGTGTCGTGACTGCTGTTGCAATTGCAGAGGCAGCCACATATTGTTATCTTTTAGCGTGTTTTTGAGATAGGTTGCGCTTTTTTTTGTCCCAAAACTCTCGTTTCTTGATCTTAGGCTTGTGGTCTAAGGCGTCTTCGTTGTTAGACACCCGATGGTGTTCTTGATTGTTACTGCGGTTAGTATTGCCGACACCGCCTTCACCTCTGTTGGCGTTGTTAGCATTGAGTTGCGCCATGACGGCTGTCACGGATGCCATGACCGCAACTTGAAAAGTAGCAGAGTCTATCTGCAGGATTGGTTCCTTGCTTGTTGGCTGGTTACCTTCTTGTGAAGACATAACCCTGTTGCATGGGGAGAAACAATTTCGTGAGTGGGGATGATTATCTCTAGTTATATCCTTACCATTTATATACAGATGTATAAATTTCGCACCTTACTGAACTATTCTCGATGTTTCTGCTAACGTTCCTGAGACGGAGTTATGGTAGTGGGTAGAAGTAGGTTTTATACGGGCATTAAGTTTTACCCATCCTAGGATTATGTTTGCCCAAACACACTTAGCTGAGGAGTTCTGATGGGATCCGGTGCATTAGTGCTGGTATGATCGCACCCGACAGGCCTACGAAAAAGGCACCTTTCAACCATGAGGTTTAAAAAGGTGAGATGATAATGAGTCTTGAATAAGGGTTTATACGTCGTGAGCTATCTAACTAAGTTTATCTTAGTTCTGAGTGTATCGTGTTCCAATTTTTATGGTGTTCTGAAAACAATTCATAATGAGAGACTATATATAATAAACTTATGAATTTTTGGTAGTATTGCTCCCAATGAAATAATACGCATGCCCATTTCATTTCTATGATGCTAGTATATTTAGTTTTAGAGAAAATTTTGTGCCTGATGCTAGTCTACACCACATCATTGCAAGGAAAAGTTCGGACCGCAAATAAATCCTTCGACTAGTGTAATCACTAGATCGTAGGGTCAAGCCTACACATGGAGGAGAGTACCATCAACTCATGCTCATAACCCAATCTACAAGGTCTTGTGAGTAGTATGAACTCTACACATGACGATTCGTCCCTTCTGGCGCTTGAAACGAAGTCGATGTGTCCTGTAGTTCTGCCAACCTACGCTCGGCTGCGACCACTCTCTCTTCGAGTGTCGAGTTTCTATCCTGATACTCCTTTGCCTTCGCCCGAGCGGCGATAAGGTCCTTAATGAGTTGGTCTCTGAAATAGCAGTCGCTTTCTAAGTCTCGAGTTTGTGAGATGGTAGTGTCTGTAGCAGCGCGCAGCTCTCCAACTCGATGTTCGTGATCTGCTGGGTCATCACCGGGAGGGCTCTGTCAACCGGTCCCCTATGGTTGATGTCATTGCAACCTCGTTGGTCTCCATATGGCGATCGTTGTCGCTGATGGCGACTCCACCCCTCGATAAATGTGTCCAACGGGGCATAGGTATGATGTAGTCGAAATGGTTTGCGAGGACCCTGGCTATGTACGGAGAGTTGATGACCTCTGGCTCCACTTCCGACTCTTTTCCTAATCATACACAATCTCTCCGGGTTCGGAAAGTAGGGGTCTCCTGGTAAGTAGAATCTTGCTATGATGTACGTGCGAGAATAGGGGTGAGGTAAGAGGCATATAATAATCATATTCCTAGAAATACTTATAGGGGTTTGATCATCCTTAGTTACTTCTATAACGACATGGTGCATACCAGTTACATATAACAAAAGATATGATAGACCTTCGAATAAGTGATCATACTCTAAAACCACAACCAAACAAGGAACAGGAAGTAAAGCAATGATCACAGATTCTAAGTCTATGATATCTAAGTTATATATAACTTTAGCGTATCCACCTAGTGATTGTAGACCTACTGGCAAGAATCTGTTTAGTTTTCACATAAGTTATTGTACCACAAAATACTCCTATAGTATTTTAAATCTTATGTTTGGTTCTTAATGATTTTCTGGTATGGGGAGTTTTTAGGCTTGTTGCTCACTACGACCAATCCCCGACATACATTAGTCATACCTCGGATAAATATAGTTGATCAGACTATATTCATCCCAAGTCTGATTACATATGCCAAGGTCTACTCGTAGTGTCCAACTCCTCATTTTACTTTTGTATCGTCCTAGACATGACACTATATTAGTATGTATGAATGTACTCATACTTTTAACAAGAAACTATTTATTTCTAAAAGTATAGTTATTTGAAAATGTTTAATCAGAGTCTGTAGTCCCAATGCATTTATAGTTTGTATATCTTATGTGGTTCGATATACTTAGTTCACTATAAACAATGCTCTGATACCAATCTGTCACACCCCCAAACCAAGGATGACGGAAACGTCCGGGGGTGGTGGACTTCATGTATAGTAATAGTGCTCAAACTAAATACAACCATCATAAATATAATTGAAAAAGTTACACCATAGTATGAGTTTACATGTTTCAAAATCAATTACACTATGATGACAAAACGAAATGTTTGACGATTTAATGTCCCATCCTCAAAAGCTGTTGATTTCCTGTTTCACTGAGTTCCTGAGAATACAAGTAAATTTCGAAAAAGTGTCAACAATTAAGTTGGTGAGTTCATAAGCTTTTGGATGTAGAATTTGAAAACCCTGGTTACTACCAGTATGTATAGTAGTTTTATTATTTGAAATAAAACCGAGTATTGTATCCCGTGTTTGGAAAACCCTTGGTTGTAAATGTAATGTATACTTCAAGAAAATCCAATGTTTCCTTATAAAATGCTATGTAGTCTTAAATCCCAAGACTGAATGTATGTGTGTGTTTTGTACTGGTAACGTGTTTGTAATTGTAATGTATGCCCAAGAAAAATCCAATATTTTTCCTTATAAAATGTTATGTAGTCTTAAATCCCAAGACCGAATGTATGTGTTTGTAAGCAGTTACAAAATAGATAAAACCTCTTTTCAAAATAGAAATTCCCATAAACTATATGTGTCGTTATCTCCCTATGTGAGTCGCTATAACCATACTATAACAGAGATGCCTGTTGCGACGTTCTTCAGGCGTCGGAATTGAAATGACACTTGTCACCCCCGATCGGCCGATCGGACTGTCTTAGCAGCGTGGGTGTGGGTTGTCAACCCCAATATAGATCTATACACAATTATCACGCTCTCCCTACAAGAGACTTTGATTATAACCATTTCATAAATTTTAACCCGTACTCTAAGAGTACAATGAAGACGTGTGTCACAATTTACGATAACGAGTTTACGTGTAGTATATACGAGTAAAACCTTTTCTATGGTGGAATTGAAATCCCCTTTTGTGTAGTATGTTTGAAATGTGAAATCCATAATCTATACCTATGATAATTTATCATGTGATAATTGAAAAACCCATTTGCATGGAGAGTAAAACCTTTTCTGTGTGAGAATTGAATCCCTTTTCTACATGGTATGTTGTATTGTAAAAATCCATAAACTATGCTTATTATAGTTTATTGTACTCATTCGAAATGTATGCAAACTCTTATCATGAATGAATAATTTCTGTTTATGATGTTAAACTAACAGGAAATGCATTCAAAATTTATAAACTTATTGTTATACACTTTGGTCAACATGTTACAAAGTGTTGTCAATATTGTAAGCTATGTAAATTGTTTTTAAGTTTTCTGCATTGTTTTAGAAAATTCACAAGAAAATCATACGAAGTCGAAAACTGAATCCGTAAACTCTGGAAGTTTAGAAAATGTGTCTAGTTTGTTCATAATTTTTATTATGATTTTTAAAAGTCTCTATCTTGTGTGAAAATGTTCATATTCATAGACTGGTCCGAATTCGTTTCTGAAATGATAGGCAGTTTTTTAAAAATCACCATAAATTGTAGAAAAACCTTATGGAGATGTGGAAGTAGTCATTTGAAAGGTATAAACCTGAACTACTTGCATATTAAACAGTTTTGAAGGATGTTAAGTTTAAGATGGCCAAAACAGTCCGTGAATAGGACTCAACTTTTCTGTTGAAAGCTGATGTTTGAGTTTAGTTAAGTCTTTGGTGTTTTAACTTGAACCCCCCCCCCCCCCTAAAAATTAAAGAAAACCTGAAAATGTGGGGGTATGAACTTACCTTTACTGATTTCTTGGGATGGATGATGAAGAGAAGGGGTTTCCAAGTCAAGAACACTTGGAAATGCTTGAAGATTTGAAGGTCCTAAAAACAAATATGTCGATATTTGTGTGAGAAATCTATGATTTGAGTGAAAGAGTGTAGGACATTCAAGTGTAGGATGAAGTTACTTACCAAGAGTGGATGAGAATTTCAAAACTTCCTGGAGATTTTCGAGTTCTTGGAGAGAGAAGGAGAGAGAAAAGTGTGTTAGCTTATGGTGGAAGTGAAAGAGATCTAGGAGATGTGAGATGTATTGACTCTTTGTGTGAGTGAGGGTTAAGGAAGCTTGTTGAAGAAGAATAAGGGTACAATGAGTAGACAAGGCTGATGTGAATAGTGACATAAAGATGTCATGGAGTAGGTATGGGAGGTAGCTTGTGTCATACTCCATGAAAAGTCAACACTCCAACACAATATCTTACACAAAAGATATTATTATTATTTTAAGATTTCCCCCAAAATGTGATTAAAATATGAAAATATAGGGTCTTATATGTCAAAATATGAGTTTGGGTGAAAATCTCATGTTAAAATCATGAAAAACGAGCTTAAAACGCGAAACTACTCGAAAATCGGGATCAAGAGGCGAACCTGCGAAGTTTTAGGGGTCAGAACCGAGGGTTCGGTCCTTGGAGCTTAGAACCGAAGGTAGTTTCGGTCTATGGGCTGGGAACCGAAAGTGGTTTCGGTCCAAGAAGACTTGCGTGCGAAACTGCTCGAGTGGGAACCGAAGGCACATGGGAAGCGAAATGGACCGAAAGTAGGAGGGGCTTCGGTCCGAAGGGACTTGACCTGAACCGAAGGTGAGTTCGGTCCTATAAGGGGAGTTTGGTTCTAAGAGGTTTTGGGTCTAGGAGGCTTCGGTTCCTTAAGGGAGGTTCGATTCCTAAGAGGTTTCAGTCCTTTAGGGCTGTTTTTCCGTTTATCTTCACATTTCGAGTTGTTTTTGACTAAATTAAGGGTCGGGATGCCCCGAGTGATTATAAAAAGTTGAAAGATATTTTGAGAGAGATTTAGATAGAGTGAGAGAGATTTAGAGGGATTTTGTTTGTGACCTTTTGTGAGTGTTTAACTTCGATATGCAAGGTTTGTAAACCCCGTTAAGCCTCGTTATGTGTGTTATACGCTCCCATAAAGTATGTATTAATGTTTTATCGAGTAGTTCCATCACTTACCCTGATTAGGGTTTAGATTTTCTGAACACGTGAAAACTCTAAGTGATACTTTGCATTAGGATGGTGTGTTGTACAATAGTAAACATAATGTAAACCCTAATATACAAGGGTTAATTGAGTTGACTGTTTTGATTTGTTAACTTTGTTTGACTTTGACTTGACCAGAAAGTGACGGTTGTCACAAAATGCTTAAAAGTTTTTATGCTATGAACAAAAATAATTCAAGTTAACCATTACACATAATGAAGAAGTGGTAAATCATCCAATATGAAAAAGTTTATCACGATGATAATATTGATACATATGTCTCCTCTATTTAAGTTTAACACAACACAAACTAAATTAATTCGTGGATGAATGCATAACATAATGAGAGAGAGAGAGAGAGCAATGCTTACATCAATTTCAGGAACTTGTTGTATGCCAAGTTTAGAAGCAATCAGTTTAGTGAACACATTAAGTTTTTGTTCAAGAACCTTTTCAGCTAGCTTCTTGTTATATGCTATAAGATCATTGCAAACAATTTAACTATTTAGAGATTTAGAAAAGCATCGGGTAGCAGGAATATGCTCTTCCATGAGAAAGTCAAAGAGTGTTGTTTTTATATAAGTTCAGATGAGTCTTGAGTACATGTCAAGGCTAGTGGGAGTGTCATTGTCATCTTGGCATTGCATGTAGATGACAATTCCCCTCATAGGAAACATTGTCCTAAGTTGTAAGGTGTAAAAGCTTGGGAATTATTTCAATATGATGGAAAAGGAGAAATGACATTGATACTTGGTATCTGGATCTAAAAGAATAGATTGAGATGTTTGATAGAATTTAGTCAAAGCACAGTATGTTGAAAGGTTTCAATAATGGAAATTCCAAAAGGGATTGTTCATATGCTTCATAGTAAGGAGTTGAGTGAATCTCAAATGGTCCTTTGTACTCGTCATGAAAATGACAGGATGGGTCGAGTCCCATAAGTTTTAGATATAGGATCGATCATGAATGTTATGACTTATGCTTAGTCTGATGTCTCGGATGATTTAAGCATTGTGAGATTGTATCAGAAGTTTTTTTTTGACCAAATCACTAGATAAATGTCAAGAACATTTTTAAGTATAGAAAGTTACCAAGCAATGGTTGCTTGTAGCCAGTAGAGAGCATGATTGATAAGAATTAGAGTAACATGAATTTTAGATATGACTTTGAGTCTTAGTCTAAATGGATATTCGTTTTAAGTTGTAGCATGAAAGGTTTCATGTAGGAGATGATGGTAGATTCGACAATGTGGGTAAAACCACATTATGTAACATCCATAAAATTCAAGCCAATTTAAAACTTTTTCAACCATTCAAAAACCATTAATTATTACAAAGTGTTTTCAAAATAGTTTCATGTCAGAGTATCCCAGAAATCAAAATCATAAAATATGAGGAGGTGCATGATCACGCCTTCGCCTTCCCGCGATCATCTGAAGTACCTAAAACAAAATCAACAACTGTAAGCCCAAAGCTTAGTGAGTTCCCCCAAAATACCAACGCCATACAAACCATAATAATATCATACAAACAACATGCATATATAGAGTCTACAGTACGACTGGTCCGCCCTCACCGGGCCTTAAGTATACCTGGTCCACTCTCAGAGTCTTCAGTATGACTGGACCGCCCTCATCGGGCCTTCAGTCTATCTGTCCCACTCTCAGAACCTTCAGCATGTTTGGTCCGCCCTTCCAGGCCTTCAGCTTGTCTGGACCGTTCTCCAGGCCTTCGACCTAACTAGTAAGCCCTACCGGGTCTGCAGTCTATCCGGGCCGCCCTGGGTATGTTGGCCTAGAGCACAAAGTAGGACCGCCTCATCCCACCCCCAATCACACAATCAACACATAAATATCATACGCTAGCTAGCATGTACAGGTAACCATACAGATCTAACAGATCACTAATCATAGCATCATCCTATATATACCAGGATATCTATCTAACAGATCACTAAACATAGCATCATCCTATAACCAGGATACAGATCTAACAAATCACTAACATAGCATCATCATATAACCAGGATACAAATCTAACAGATCAACAACATAACATCATCCTATAACCATGATACAATCATAAAGGGACGGCCTTGGTGCCTTATACCCTGTTGATATAGTGAGAAGAACTCACCTCACAAGTAGTGTTGAAGTGGACTGAAAGCCTCTGACCACTGTCTCACTGAAAATCCCGAACTATCCAAAATAACGAATACTAAGTCAACAATTGGGATATCAATCTTGACCAAGGGTCTCACATAGGGTAATAGTCCATTTTGCCTTTTCTCTAATTTGGGCCAAGCCCAATACCAAATCCATGATCCAAAAGTCCACATATACAAGGCCCATCATTGGCCAAATTTTCCCAATTGGGCCTAACTCTATAATTGGGCCTCACCCAAAGGTCCACTTCCATAATAGGCCCAAAATACATTTATTCAGAAAGTCCAGCAAAGGCCCAAACCATAATGACCCAAAGGTGGCCCAATCCAAAACCCAAATCGCAAAAGCCCAACTGCGGGCGTATGTTGGGCGTACTCCGCCTTGCGTTGACCACCATCGGGGTGGTTGACTCAGTACATTGGGCGTACAAAACTTATGTGGGGCGTACGCGACTTTTATAAAAACTCTAATAAGTGCTTAATAGCTTAAGCACATAAGCCCAAACTCCAGATCCGTTGACTAAATGAACCCCAGAACCATAAAGTCTCGAACTTTAAGACTTTGGACGTCCAAAAAGCCCTTAATACATGGTCTTAACCCATTAAGACCTTCCTACTACTTGCATGGGACACTTTTAGCTATTGGGACTTCATTTTTATCCTTTAGAACCCTTCCTAGGGTCTGAAAGGACAACTTATTACGTCCAAAACGCATCATACACAAACTTGGGACTTTTTAGGACAATGAATGTGTCATAAAGCTAATATGGCAAGATCTACATCATACAAGCATAAAGGTTGGAGCTTTTTACCTCCTGGAGCTTCTAGAGCACAAAGTAACCTCAGATCTACAATCTTGCCTCACTTCTCCAACTTCTTGGTGCAATACCTTCTTCTTCAACTACTCAAAACACACACTTTTAGCTCACACACTCAAGAGAGGGGGTTAGGGTTTGGGGGAAAACAGCTCAAAGCTATGGAGGCTGAAATAATAGAGGGTTGTGAGCTCATAAGGACGTTTATATAGCACCCCAAACCCTAAATATTAGGGTTTCCATCTGTCGTGAGTACGCCCAGCATACACAAGTGTACGCCCAGCGTACTAGGGCGTGCCTAGTACGCTCAGCGTACCTTATGTATGCTTAGCGTACTCTTCTTGATCCCAAAGTTGCAACTTTAGCCCCTAGGCTACTCATGGCTTCACTCTTTCATCCTCAGGGACCACAAATGACAAAACAATAATAAAAGAGAGGATTCGGAAATACCTGCAAATCTCGGGATGTTACACATTAGTGCAAGTGAAATATCCAAGGAGTGTACATGGACTAGAAAACTTCATTATTGACATTGGATTTGTTTTGAATAACAAATTGTCATTAGAAACATTATGTGAAAGTGCAGTCATGTTGACTAAGGATTCTTGAAATCATAGAAGGTCAATTCATAGAAGGAGGAGATTCCACTACATCAAAGATAAAGTTGAGGATGGATTCCTAGTTGTGAAGTGAATATATTTTCGATAATTCATTCACAGTACTGATGACCAAAGGAAAACATGATAAGCGTGCTAAGTGCATTGGCATGGGAAATGTTAACAAGTCGATTACCTCGAAACATTTATACAATAGATTAATCTGTAATTGTTATGGTGATTAGATGATAGGGAATTCTTTATATTCAAATAGTGTGAAGCCATAGAACAATTAGTTTATTATTGTGTTTCATTGCGTGTTACTTCCTGAATATTAATTCAAATTGCCACGGTTAGTCATAATATTGGGCGTAAGTATTGATTTAAGATTGTCATGAATTGATTGTAGATTATCCATAAGGATTGGACATTGCATAGGGATTGCTTCAATATTCATGAGTACTTTGAAAATAGGGATTTTAATTATTGGTTAAACTCACGCTTAGAGATTACTTCATGGATTCAATCACAAGTAATTCTAAGATGATAACATCTTCTATTCTTCAAACAGAGATGTATATGTCATATTTTGCAAATATATTGTGTATTGGTTTACACCAACGCATCTTGTAACTGGGTGTTTTAAAGTGTAATTTCATGCATGATTTGGTGAGTGAAATTGATGATTATATAGACGAAGTTTATTCGTTGCTTTTTCCTTAACAGGAAAAGCGATATTTTTGGGCCCCTCGTTGATTTGTTGTCGACATCAGAAGTGCTTGGCCGAGCCCATACTAAATTGATGTGTTCAATTAGTAGTCTGAATTCAGTCATCATAAATCGGGAAATCGAGAAACAGAATCTTGGACAATGAGATTGATTCTAATACATCTCTCGTGTCCATACGATATCTTGTATAATGGAGGGATAGCCGATCGCTTATCTTAGGACCAACTTCTAATCGGAGTTTGGCAGTGTCTTTGGAAAACACTCTTTACTGGTTATTCGAAGTTGTACCTGCAATTGTAGTTAGCGACTTATCCAAGTCGGATATTGTTGGATTAAGTGTCTAATGTCCTAACTAAATTGGTATAATGTTGATGAATAAAAGTAAAGTCCTTATGGGGTTGCCCTCATAACCAGGAAATGGCTTGGATTGATCCAATGAGAGAGAGATAATATATTTTGTTAATATATTATGTGATTAATATATTAATTAGAAATTGTTAATTAATGATTTGTTAATTTAGTATATGAATAATAAATTAATTAGAAATGGGTAATAACTGATTAATTGTTAATCAGAATTAATCTCGATTAATTCAGGATTAATTAGAATTAATTAAATATGCAATGTGTGAATTGTAATTGTTCAATAGTTGAACAATTGAGGTATTTCTAGAACCTACCAAGGCTTGGACGGTTTTGGAGCTCTTTTTGGGGTTTCTAGAAGCCTCCTAATGTTAAATAAGGAAAGGATTTAGATGGGGATTAAATCTATTATCTAATCCTTTAGATCTTCCTTTGTCCCTAAGCTACCTTGGACTATAAATAGGACCCTTGGGCTACTAATTTTCGTGGGTCTCTCATTACCTAAGGGGGAGAACAAAATTCTCCTCCTCTCCCCCTCTCTCTTTCAATCCTAGGGTTTCTTGTATTTTGGGTGTGAACCATTAGAGGCTCGCATACTATTGGACTACGTTTTCTAAGGAGACTACAAGAAGAGTATAATTAGCTTGATTGGGATCTGCAAAAGTTATGTAACCCTCTATTTAATGTGAATTTAGATTTCATCAAGGTTTTATAAGTTTTGTTGTTCAATAATATGTTTCTTCAATAGTGTTATGACTTGGATCAAAGTAGGTTGCATGTACCCTTAAGAGTATAAGAATTTTTCCGCATTATTACATGTAAAACCCACCAATATTGACCTTGAAGAAATTCAAGATATGACAAAAAATGAACCTATAGTTGGCACTAGATGTCAACTTGAGGTTGAAATACCAATTGAGTCAAATGACATTGTCTTACCTTTTCACACATCTAGTAGAGTTAGTGCACCTCCCGAGTTTTATGAATTTCAACTAACTACGAAAGGTGACATGTTGGTTAGTGATAAAACAATGATCAATTTGGATAAGCTAATATCTACTAGGAAGCAATGGCGGGCCTTGAGGCTTCTAATGAGAAGGGTCTAAGGATAGAAAAATCCAGTCCATGAGGGATAACCAAGTTTAAAGTTGGTTGATCTGAAACCTAGTCTTATGAGATCTTCAATATGAAGACTAACATGGATATGAACGTACACAATTCCAAGGCTAGTATGGCGGAAAAGGGTTTCTCTAAGACTCAAGAAATTGATAATGATGAAACATTCTCACCGGTAGCTGAGAAAAGGTCTATTTGGGTATTTGTTGTCATTGTTTCCTTCTTTGATTATAAGATATAGTAAAGTGGATGTATTACACGTACTAAAAGGATTTAAACATACAAGATATCTGAACAAAGTGTGTAAGCTTGAGATGTCTATTTAAGGAATTAAACAAGCATCATGTAGCAAGAATTTTTGATTTCATGAGAAGAGTCAAAAGAGTATTGTCTTGCTAGAGGTCCATATGAGTCTTGAGTACATGTTAAAGCTAGTGGGAGTGTATTTGTCTGCTTGGTGTTGCATATTAATGAAAATATTGTTCATAAGAAACAATGTCCATAAGTTACAAAGTGTAAAAGTTCTGGAATTATTTTGCTATGATGAAATTAGGGGAAGCGACATTGATACTTGGACTTCGGATATGAAAGTCTTTTGTTCTAGTCATGAAAATGATAGTTTGAGTCGATTTCCATATGTTTCAGATATAGGATCGATCATGTATGTTATGACTAGTGCTTATTCTGATGTCTCAGATGTTTTGAGCATCGTGAGATTGTATCAAAAATTTTCTTGACTGAATCGCTAGACAATTGTCAAGGACATTATGAGGTATTTGAGAGATACCATGTAACATCCATAAAATTCGAGCCAATTTAAAACTTTTTAAATCATTTAAAAACATTCAATTATTACAATTTGTTTTCAAAATAGTTTAAACATCAGAGTTCCCAGAAATCATAATCATCAATCGAGGAAGTGTACGGTCACGCCTTCGCCTTCCCGCGGTCATCCGCTGAACCTGAAACAATAAATTGAAACTGTAAGCTCGAAGGCTTAGTGAGTTACCCCCAAAATACCCATACACACAACAATAGACATATAATAACGAACATCATACTATGGGTCTAATCAACCATCGAGTTTGAATACCCCAGGCCCTCAACCATCGGGTTGGAATGACAATATATTATGAGTCCAATCATCCATCGGGATGGAATACTCTCGGCCCACAACCATCGGGTTGGAATGCCCACACACAATACATATATAACAGATACTATGGGTCCAATCATCCATCGGGATGGAATACCCCAGGCCCCTCATCCATCGGGTTGGAATGCCAACATACTACGAGTCCAATCATCCATCGGGATGGAATACTCTCGGCCCACAACCATCGGGTTGGAATGCCCACAACCAATCAAACATGTGCACCTATATCAGATAATCATATAACAGTCTATGGAGACAACATACTAGGGTACACTCATCCTCGGGATGGAATACCCTCAACTACCATAACAAGCATGTGCACATATAACAGGTAATCACCTAACAATATACAGACAGACAGACCAACTACATGTCTCTAAGTATAACCACATCCTATCTATCAAGATACCGATCTAACATATCATACTAGTATATAACCATCGTATCTACCAGGATACTGAGCTAACATATCACAACAGTAACAATTCCAAATAACAAATCAAAGGGCCGGCCTTGGTGCCTTAGACCCTTGAGTATAGTGAGGATAACTCACCTCGTAAGTAGTGATGAAGTATCGAAAACCTCTGATCGTTGTCTCACCGGGAATCCCGAACTATCACATAATAAATACCAAGTCAATACACAACATAACAGTCTTGACTAAGTGTCCACACAATATATCATGTCCATTCTTTTTATTGGGCCAAGGCCTAATGCCAAGTCCATAACCTTGAAAGCCCTTAAGCAAAACCCATTATTGGCCCAATTTACCAAATTGGGCCCTACTCCATAATTGGGCCTCACTCCAAGATCCATTATCAAAACTTGGCCCAAAACATTATATTCATAAAGTCCAGCAAAGGCCCAAATCCAACTAGTCCATAAACAACCCAAAACCCAAAGCCCAATTGTCAAAGGCCCAACATAGGACGTACGCGGGGCGTACTCGTCCCTATGTTGACCACCATCGGGGTGGTTGACCCAGTACGCTGGGTGTACTGGAATTACGGTGGGCATACGCTGGGTTTCACCAAAACCCTAATAAGTGCTTAATGACTTAAGAACTTTAGCCCAAACTCCAGATCCATCGACCAAATGTGCCATAGGACTATAAAGTCTCGAACTTTATCACTTTGGATGTCCAGAAAGTTGTTAACACATGGTCTTAATCCATTAAGACCTTCCTACTTCATGCATGAGACAAATCTAGCTATTAGGACACCATTTTTATCACTTAGGACCTCCTCCAAGGTCTGAAATGACAACTTATTTCGTCCAAATCATAACATGCACCATTTTGGGACCTTTGGGACAAGAATGCTTCCATAAAGTTAAAATGGCTATATCTATCTCATACAAGTATAAAGTTCCAAGCTTCTTACCTTCTGGAGCTTCTAGAGCACAAACCAACTTCAGATCTACAAGGTTGATCTTCTTCTCCAACTCCTTGATGCAACACCTTCTTCTTAAAACACTGAAGATCACACAAAAGCTCAAACACTCAAGGAAATGGATAGGGTTTGGGGAAAACGACTCTAAGCAGTGGAGGCTGGGGTAAAGGAGGGTCTTGTGCTCATAAGGTTGCTTATATAGTCCCCAAACCCTAAATATTAGGGTTTCCTTCTGCCATGACTATGCCCAACGTACACAAGTGTACGTCCAATGTACTAGGGCGCTCCTAGTACGCTCAGCGTACCCTTATGTACGCGCAACGTACTCCTCCTGATCCCAAATTGCAATTTAGCCCTTAGACTTTCATGGCTTCACCCTTCTATCCCCATGGACTATAAATGACAAATATTGGGATGTTACATACCAAGGATTGGTTGCTTGTAGAAAGTAGAGAACATAATTAAGAAGACTTGTAGTAACGCAAATGATTAGGGACGACTCTAAGTCATAGTCTAAATGGATATTCATTTTGAATTGTAGTGCGGTTGTAACACCCCAATTTTCACCACAAAATTTTCATTTTTGATTATGGAAAAACCTCAAGTGTTATAAATGATGGGTATTATGCAAAACATATAATTCTATGTGTGTATGCAACCCTAAATATTTGATATACGTTTTCTCTAATTGAACATACATTTGATTGTTATTGTAACATCCGGGATTTATAAGGTACTAATCTTTTATTTGTATAAGGTTATTAGTTTTATAAGGTTTGGGCTTGGACCTTTGGGTCCTTGTGTTTGGGCTGAGGAAGCACGTATGCGGAGCGTACCTTGCCATGTACGCTCAGCATACTCAAGGAACTGGAACACGGAAGCCATGCACGTACGCCCAGCGTACCAAAGGGTACGCGCAACGTACGCGCGTAGATTTTAAAACCCTAACTTTTAGGGTTTGATCCCTATATAAAGGACATTATGCCTTTGGTCTAGCCTCCCTCTCACCTCTAGGAAGCCACCACGAAAACCCTAACCCATATTTGTGTGTTCTTGTGATTTGGAAGCCATTTGACAAAATCTTGGTGTAGTTTTGGTGTTTTGGAAGAGAAAGGAGCTTGAAGAATGAGCAAGGATTCAAAAGGAGCTTGTAGATCCAGGAGATTAGCACCATTTCTGAATCATTTGAGGTATCAAGCTTCAAACTTGATCATTGCATGTTTAGATTTGATGTTGGGGTGTTTTATGCCACTTTTGGACTTCATTGTTCAGGCTTCTTGCATCTTGATGATTTCAGAACACAAGAGCTGTCCTTTTGGGCTCTTAGAGGCACTAAGAGTCATAAAAATCGGACCTTGATGGTTAAGCCACAACCATGCAAGTGTTTGATGGTCATAAAACTTGTTAAGGAACCAAAATCATGTTTTCACCCCCGACCATGCATGCAAGCACATAAAGTTTGTGACTTTATGGATTAGGAGATCTTAAAGGACCTGGATCTACATTTTGGACGTAAGGACTTAATGGATTAAGTTACAAATGAAGTCCCAAGGAAAATGGCTAGTACGCTAAGCGTACACCCTGGTACGCTGCGCGTACAGGGTCAACTCCCTCGTTTTTGGTCAAGGTCAGCGTACGCTGGGCGTACGTTCCAGGTACACCGTACGTACGTATGCAGAGTGGATATATTAGGCTTTTGGGCCTTAGAGGACTGGGCCTGGACTATTGGGCCCCGTGGCTCACTGTGGAGTATAGTTCTGGGCCTGGGAATTTGGAAGTTGAGTATTGGGCCTATTGGGCCTTGTTGGGCATTTTGGAAATTATTATTTGGGCTAAGGACTTTTGGACTTGTAATGGGCTCCTTTAAGGAATGCGGCCCAATTCAGAAAATTCGGCCATTAGTGGGCCCTTAGGAAGCCTTTGATGAGCCATAGGTGGACGGGATATGATAAGATAGAATTGGGCCTTAGAAATGGTTCAAATTAGGTCAAGGGGGTAAAATGGTCATTTTACCCTAAGCGGTGTTATAGATTCTAATTGAGTGTTGTCATGTTTATGATAGCCGGGAGTCAGTGGAGCAGCTGTTAGAGATTTCTTCACGTGAGTTCGACGCTTAGCTTTACGAGGTGAGTTACCTTCCAGTAGAAGTGGGTCTACGGCCACAATGCCGACCCACTAGTAGGAGTTGTTTGCTAGATGGTTGTCTTTGTGATAATCATCTAGGTTTGTTGCTACCTGATGTGTTTTATGTGATAGGATGATATGATGATATGTAATAGTACCAGTAGGAGGAATAGTCCCCGTGACACGGTCGTAAGGACCTGAGGGTAGGTCGGGCACCCCAGAATTGCCTCGTAAGGTAGGTCAAGCACCCTAGAACTACTTGACATGGGTAGGTCGGGCACCCCAGAAATTCCTGGTAGGGTAGGTCGGGCACCCCAAAATTGCCCGGCAGTATGTATGTTGTATGGTATGTGGTATGATGGGGGAACTCACTAAGCTTTGTGCTTACAGTTTCAGTTTTGTTTTCAGGTACCTCTTCTTCGAAGGGGAAGGAGTCGGCACGGTAGCAGCGCATCACACACACACAGGATTTCCGCATTATGAGATTCATGGGATTGTACTCTGACATTATTACTATTTTATGTTATGGTTTGAGACATGTGACTATGATTTTATGAAATGATACGATTCGGTGATGTATTTCATTACACAATTTTATAAGCTACTTAATTAAAAAACAAAATTTTTGGTCTTGAAAATTGGGATGTTACAAGTTGGTATCAGAGCCTTGGTTTGAGGGATTCGGACGCACCTTCAGGGGTGTCTGGACTCAAATCGAGGGTTTGAAAGATTTTTACAAGGAAATAAATTTTCTAAAAATTTAAAATAAGGAGTTTTGAGAAAGAACAAGGTGTGTGATGCGTGCGACCGGCCGAGCTCAAGTAAGTTTTCCCCAAGATACCCATACATGTTATGTTACGATATGATATGCTTATGAGAATTGCACGCTAGATTAGGGCTAAGGATCTAGGAATGATGCCTTATATGCCTATTGTTTGTGTATGAGAACTGCATGCTAGATTAGGGCTAAGGATCTAGGAAGATGCCTTATGTGCCTGCTATATGTGCTTATTATGTTACATGCTAGAACTGATTAGTCAGTAATATGATGACCCGAATAGGATATGCTTGGTGTGGTTACTCAATGATCGAATGTTGCTTGCTTTGTGCTATTAGGAGTTCTAGTTATCTTTAGCTAACTAGTAAACGAATACGATAAGTTACATATTGCGAGGACTAAATAATTTCAGATGGTTAGCTCTAGCCCTATTGCGCAACTCTTGTTTGAGTCCAACCGTTGTAGGGTAGGACCTCTCATTCGAAGAATTATCTGGTCTTAGTAATATGTAATGATATTCGCAAGCTAGTTAGGTAAAGGTAACAAGATTCCATATGCAGTTGATGGCGGAGAGTAGGTTGGAGAATTACCCTAGGGTAAGCCTAGGATGATATTAGCGCAGTGAGCAGTAGTAGTAGAAGGGACTTGGTGAAGTCAAGGCAATCCTTGAGGAAAGTACGGATAGATGTGGAAGGTAGTATGGGCTCGTACTACTGAAAGCAGAGGATCCGTACTCGAGTCAAGGAGGGCCGAGATAGAACCAAGGAACTTGTAGAATGTGTAAGACCTCTCGAGGTTATGTATGACCCTGACGATTATATGTTTTGTTTCAGAATGGTGATGATTATGCGTCACGAAGGGGGAGGTTCAGGATCGGGATCAGGATCAGGATCAGGATCAGGTTCGGGATCAGGTGCCGACCCAGTTGATAAGGGACTACGTGAGTTCATTGCTTCTGAGATCACGAGAGGCATCCTTGAGTCGACTCCGGTGATTTTCGGGTCGATCAAGGAAGAGATTATCGAGCTGATGGAGGATCGCCTCAGGGCGTTTAGGAGTGATTGGGCATCTAGACAGTCAGGGGCGCACACACTGTCCTTTAAGGACTTCAGGGGATGCGGTGCGCCATACTTCCACTGGGTGAAGAACCCCATTGCTGCCAGGAGATGGATTGCAGACATGGAGTCTGCCCAGTTGACGAGCTTCTGCCCTGAGAGGTCGAAGGTCCGGTACGCTACAGGATGTTTGAGGGACAGGGCTAGAGATTGGTGGGAGTCAGTTGGTGATTCTTTGGGAGCCTCAGCCATTGAGGCTATGACCTGGTCTGACTTTGTGACCATGTTTAGGGCTGAGTTTGCGCCGGCTGTGGAGCTTCAACAGCTGGCCAGGGAGTTTCTTCACATGAGACAGACTACTAAGACGGTGGCGGAGTTTACCGCTATGTTTCGGGATAGGGCCTTATTGGTACCTCAGTATGCCGAAGATGAGGAGATGCGGAAGACCCGCTATCATGACATGTTGAGAGCTGATATTCGGGAGCATGTCAGCTACTGTGACATCCCCAAAATCACGGCCAGAAAAGACCGGTTTAATTTATGCTTTTAAAAAAATTTCAGAGTAATCCTTTGATTAAAAGAGTTGCGGAATTTGTTCCTAAAATGAAATATGATAAAATAAGATTTACCAAAGCATTTCATAAAGAAATGTATTTTCATTATAAAACAAAACTCGGGATGTCATGTTCCGATTAACAGACCAAAAGCATAAACATTACAATACAGACCTTACAACAGTTATATATAACAGCAGGTCTATAATCCAAAAATAACTTGACAAGTCATCCAACTTATGCTCTGGCGTCACTACCTGTAATACAAAGAAAACTGAGTGGGTCAGGCTTGGGAGCCTGGTGAGCATATAGGGTTTTCGACCCACAATAAATAAATATATTTAGTTCATCAACCAACAATAACCCGATTACCCATTCCCGTTATCCTCACTTTATGTCCCTAAAACAACAGCTATTACAAGGGATCTAATCTAGGATTTTCATCGGGACGGACATTACTGCAAAAGGGTTACCTTAACAATAGATGTCCTAAAGGCAACCATGAGGGGGATGGAGTACAGCAAATGAACACCCAAGTTCATTAACACCTACAGGTAATGAGCCTGCTAGCGTTCCACTGGACTGTCTAGAAAAGTCTGTGGTCGTCATCTAAACTCCGCTAGATGACTGAATCAGCAACAACAACGAGGCCTCTCATCTGTTTATCACACATCAACTATCTGTTGGATTAGTGTCTAAGTCCATAAATATAATTGGTATGTACTTGACCCGACTCGGCATGGTCCATTTGGGTTGCATGGCATCGGAACATTTGGATAGACCGTATATGAGGAAAAGACATTTTGTGACATATTAATATATTATAAGTTCTAATATATTAATATGAAATCATGTTATTTAATTAGTATTGATCAAGAATTAATTTGGACTTAATTTAGTGATCAAAAAGAGACTAATTAAATATATGGGGATTGATTGTGTAAATCATTCATTCTTATATATGTGGGCTTATGATCCAAGATTCCTTTATGTTGGGTTTAACCCATGTGGTGATCCATGGATACTCCATGGAGGTTAAAACCCATGGAGCATAAGGAATGGGTAAAGTCATGAGTTACATGGTGTAACCCTAATAGCCACACTATATAAGAACCCCTTTAGTTCAAGAAATTGGCACTAGTGATACATATTTTGAGGGCTAGCCGATTTGAACATGTATGTCTTCTTCTCATGGTTATTCCAAGAGTTCATGATGTTGTGTGAACCATTTGAGGTGTCACACTTGGGGCACTAGGCTCTCAAGCTTCATGGAGTCAAGCAACAACAAGGTATGTATTCTATCTATTTTATTATCCTAGTATCAATGTTTTGGTATGCTAGTTAGGATAATACCTTGGATAATCATATTTGCATGTATAATAGAGAAAACATAGATCCAAGGTATTTAGGGTTGCATGTACACTTAGGAGTGTTAGAATGCTCAAAACCCATCAGTGGTATCAGAGCCTAGGCTTGTTTTCAATTATACTTGATGCAAATTGCTGAAAAATGCTGAAAAAGTCGAATTTCGGGCATTCTGGGCACTGGACTCGCCGAGTCCATGAAGAAAATCATCCTACTCGGCGAGTAGGTTGATACACTCGACGAGTAGGAGCCCCAGACAGCATATTTTCGAGTTTTTTGGCTAGAAATGGACTAGGAACATTACCATAAGCTGTTTTTGAACTTATAAACTTGTTTTTGATGTGGTAATGTTCGTACTAATCCAATTTCAAAGATAATTGTCAATAGATTCATGTTTTGTATTAGTTTAGTGATTAGGCTAATTACATGAAAAAGTTTGATTTGAATTATCTTGTTCTTATGAGTTGCTTAGATTAATAGAAAAGTTAATTGATTTTGTGTTTTCAATCCATTTTAATCTAAGATTTGATTCTAAAATGTGTTTTTGTAACTTGTCCTCAAGTTATATGAAAAGTCACATTTAAGTTTCATAAAACTCATAAAAGTTGGCAATGGTTACAAAAATGAAGAGTCTTGTCCTCAAGTTATGGAGGTTCAAGAGTCACTTCATTAATTAATAAAATGTGTAACCTTAATTAATTCCATAAGTTATAAAATAAAGAAAAGTTACATTCTTTTATTAGTTTAAAGTCTTCCATAACTTGTCCTCAAGTTATGGAACTTGAAGAGTCTTTTAATTAAAACTACTTTAAACATATAAGTCATGGAATTAATTAGTTTTGAATAGTTTCAAAACTGGCCCTCAAGTTTTGGAATTAGAAATGTTTTCACTTATGAATACTTTAATTCCAAGTTAGCCCTTAGAATTTTAAAAGTTAAAATTCAACCCTTATACTATTATTATAATTTTAATTATATAGATATGTATAAGAAAAGTCAATCTTACCGTTAGTAGGCCTCATTCACGAAGCCGGTCTATAAGGGGGGTATAAGGTTACTGCCTATAAAATGGCAGTTTAATGGGTGTCCACTCTCACCCACCACTTCCTTGACTGGTGGAGGGTCGTTAGCCGAACGGGTAGGACAAGGACTATAATTCTCCCTTCATTAAAAGTATTAAGGATAAATACTAAGTAACTAAACGCTTATAAATTCCCAATATTAGTTACTTAGGAAAATGTGAAATTGGTGCTAGCCCATAAAATTACACTTTGTACCTTACCAAGTCGTTAGTGGAGCGTGTGTGGTTAACCGGCACACTAACATGGACTAGTAAGAGTGGCAAAGGGTAACTTGACTTTATTATAGATCGGTGGAGCGTGTGTGGTTAACCGGCACATCGATTAGGTAATATTGTTGAGGGTACCAAGTCAATTTGTATGGTTATTCACACCTTGTTTGTGATCCTCGGCATCCCAGTCACAAACTTGAGAGGGCACAATCGAGATTCAAACATGCCATTGAAAGTTCAATGTATCTAAAAAGATCTAGGAGTTTCAAGTCCAATTAAAACTTAATTATATTTCGTTTTTCATGGTGGAAATTGGTAAATCGTCATTTACCTACCTTCAACTATTTTATAACTTGGATTACGGCATCCCTCTTCCAGTTATAAATAGGTTGTTGGGTCCTAGCCTTAATATTTCATATTGGGTGTTATATTAAGGACTTTAAATCAACTCTCTTGAATATCTCCCAAAAGATGATCTTCCCAAATCTCGTGAAACAAGCTTTCCTAAATGAAGATGATGTCCCATGGAAATCATACTTCTTTCACCTCCTCCAATTATTCTCCCTAACCCACAAGTTCCTGAAAAGTTTTAAGGTCACTCAAGCAAAGGTCTATATGTGATCACATCTTGGAGATGTAGTCAGATATTGACAAGCCGGGAGAGTTGGGTGTCAAAGTCTTGAGAAAGTTGGTGACTCAACTATTTTCTAAGTCACATAGTGAGTTCCTTTGGGACTCCTATGAAACAGACTATGACAAGACCCTTAATGATCTTATCTATTTGCTAAGATCAACTTCCTAAAACTTTATGGACATTGACAATGATGACATTGGATATCCAGTAAAGCTCTCTCTTCCCAATGGAAAGGGAACGACCATAGTCAACTCGGTTGACCAAATGGTAAAGAGAAAGGCTAAGTCTGAGATAGTCCCATTATCAAGGGTCCATTGCCAAAGAAAGGGGCATTAGTTGCGAAGCTGCCAAATTTACCTAAGGATGTTAAAGTCAATAAGTTTGACTCTACTTCAGGTAAAGTCCACTATCTAACTTTACTAAGTTTCTATTCTGAGATTCTTGATACATGATGTGACTGGGTCACATGTTGATGTTTTAAGAATCAAAGAAAAAAAATGAAGAAACTTAAAGAAAGAATATGCTGAATCTGATGGCATAGATGGATTTCTATCGCATAGTTTGAAGATCGGATTCTTGAGCTACTTCTTAAGAGTTATGATATATTACTTAGGAATAAATACAACAAAGTTTTCATATGCTTTTGCATTGTAAGGATAGTTTTTCCGCAAAGTTTTAAAATAAAAGAAATTTTTTTTTGATTTTATTTATTTTAAAATATCCTTACAATGGCATTTGTGAAAACTTTTGTTGCTTATAAGATTCCATTAAGAGCAAGAGTGGAAATATGAATTTGATTCTTTCATTTGTGGTAGTGTCTAAATTTACCAAATAAGGAAAGATTCTCATCACCTAAGTTTCAGTTGGATAGAAACTTGGAATCATGCAAGTTGTATAGCATGATGAATAACAACTTTCAAGCATTGGAAAAATTAAGACTAACTACTTGTTCACATGGATGTGTGAGTCAAGTAAAGGATCGAGTACACATTCTTGTGCACTGATCAAGCCCACCACAAATAATCGTTAAGACTATTCGTCATTATTTACTAAAATTCAGTAAATATGGTTATACTTACAAGCTTAAGTGTAATTCTGAGACATTGGAAAAGGTTTCAATGTATGGCAGAGCGAATAAGAAGAATCAACTTAGGCAGAAAGATAAAAGTTTCTCAAATCTGAAAAGATGGGAGAGTACTTTAGTATCATGTTATATAATCATCTTAATGATTAAGAGACCTTATCACAATTCATCCTCTAAAGTGCATTCTGGTAGCTAAGAAGAGGAGCTATGAATTGTTGAAGTGGTTAAATCAAGAAGATGATTTATACTTCGTTCCAAAAACAATTCTTAGAGTTATACTATAAGATTGTAACTTGAGTGACATGTCTTAAAGAAGGTTTAAAACACTTGTCAAATGTAAGAGTAAAAGTTTTCTACTCTTGTACATTTGAAATTGGTAAGTTGTGATGTTTTGGATAAAACAAAGACCAACTAAGGCCAATTGTGTGAAGTGTTTGTCTTGATTAGAATCCACACTATCTCTTGAATATCTGACAAGAAAGTCTTATATGTCAAGAGGACAGTGGGAGTCTTAAAGGTCTTGAAAGTCTCAAGAACTAATCAAGAATAAAACCTGAAGTTCTTCACTAGCACACGACTTGAGGTTTATAACCTATCGTGTCGACATGTCTGTGCCTATTCAAGTTGGCTTTGCATAGGAGTTCTGAGAGTTCTCAGTTGGTTGCACAGCAACTTGGAAGCAATGGCAGGCCCTTGGGCTGCTAGGTGGCAAGAATTTAAGATTGCACAAGCTCAATCCATATGAGTTTGGATTTGTCATTATCCTAGTCTTGTGATTATGGTTTGACAAATTCACATGGATAAGAATACATACACCATTAAATCTAAGTGTCATAAGGTTTCTCTCCGATTCATGAAAATGATGGTGAGGAAACACTTTCACTAAGTAGATTTTAGCTAGATAGCAATTGTGATATTTGCATTCTCAAAGTCGTTAGTGGAGCGTGTGTGGTTAACCAGCACACTAACATGGACTTGTGAGAAGTGGTAAAGGTCTAAACAATCGAGACTATGATTACGACATCCCTTTTCATAGTTCTTAAAATTGTTTAGACACACCTGTATGCTATCTAAGGAAAGGTGTATGTTTTTGATAAAGTTTTATCAAAGCAATCTAGTATCAGAAATCTGAACTTTGGTAAGAAAGTCAATAAAGTATTGATTTCTAGAAGTCCAGCTGATTTCTGATTACATGTCAAAGCTAGTGGGAGCATAAGTGTTATGCTAATAATCATCATGTTAGTGGGAGCATGATAATTATGATAAAGGTTGCAAGTTAGCAATGTTAATTATAGAAAACAAAAGTTTCAATTCGTGAGGCTGCAGGGGTTGGAAAAGTTGTTTTGCTATAATTAAGGGAGAGAAAATTATACTTCATTTCAATTCTAAAAGCTTAGATTGAGGTTTTAAGTCGTATTTAGTCAAGGATATATATATGAATTTCATGTTGGAATGACTCAACATAAGGAAATTCTATATATGGGTCCATTATTTGCGTTCTAAAATTCGATTATGATTACGGCATCCCTTTTCATAATCTGAATTATGAGAACTTGGCAAATAGAAATGGAAATGTTATAGCAAAAGACTGGTTTAGTCTTTATGTGAGACATCATGACTCGAGTCCCATATGCTTCGGATATAGGATCGATTACATGTGCTATATTTATCCTTTCTAAAATTTTCCAAATGCCTGGGGCATTAAGAAGGGAAAAGGTCTAGAACTGGATATGACTAAAAGGATTAAGCAATTGTCGAGGACAATCTAAGGTTTACCAAAGATTGGTTGCTCAAGGACAGTTGGAAGTATAGTGTTAATTCTGGAAGGACCATATTGACATAATCTGTAAGGAGGCAACTCTTGTTCAGAAGTGATAGTCAAAATGGAATATGGAAATGTTTCAAAGTTGGAAATTATTCAATCTGTGTAAGATTATGAAACTTAATGCAGGAAGGATATTTCCAAGGAGTTGATCTCCTTGGAATGCTCTGTAATGTTTGTTGTCAAGTCTTTCTGACTCTGTGCATAATCATTACAGGAGGATCAATGCATATAAGTTTAGAATCTAACAGATTTCAGTAAATGGCATGAATTTGGAATTCTTGCATTTGCAGTAAGGATTTGGGACTGTGAAAGAGGATCATTGGAGTTATGTTCAATTGATCTAATTCACAAAGTGAAGATCATAGACAAACATAGTATGCATACTTGATGTATGGCATGACTAGTGTTTAGAAAACATAGTGTACATGCTTGGAGCATGGGACAACTATTGTTTTAAATTCAAGAATAAAGTTGATAGCTGAAACAGTATACAATGAATAATGTGTAATCATATGGTGATAAATAAAAGGTGTTTTATTTATGTTCATAGGTTTTGATACCATATTAGATTCTATTATTATTGTGTTTCATTTTGCATGTTTTGACTTCCAGAATAACTAGGTCGTTCTTCCTGATTGACTAAGTTATTCAAACTATCCACAGCCGGTCATATGTTGGAAGTAGATATGAATCAAGACTGTCATGGGTTGGCTTGTAGAGGTCTAAGATGTTGGACAAGGGGCTACAACACTCATGAGTGCTCATAAGTTCTGAGTATTGGATTCAACCCGCGCTCATTGGAATCACTTCATGGATTTTATCACGAGTGATCATGAGACGATAATATCTTATATTCTTCAAACCTAGAGATATGAGTTGTTACTATGAGTTGGTTGTACATTGATTGCACGAAAACGCATTCGGTAACTCGGTGTTATAAAACGTGACTTTGTGTATGATTCAACAAGTAGTAGAACAAGCCATATGAGTCGAAGTTTATCCATTCCTTTTACCTTCGGGATAAAAGCGATATCTGTGGGCCCCTCGATGATTTGGTGATGACAAACGTAAGTGCTCGGCCGGGCCTGGACTGATTTGTTTTGTTCAGTTAGTCAGTCGTCATAAATCGAAAATCGGGAAACAACAAATGGACAGAGAGAACGATTATAATCCATGTCTCAGTCCATATGATATCTAGAATGGAGGAATATATGATCCCTTATCTAATGGACAAGTCATTGACAAAGGTCAGAGTTCATCTACAAGGTCAGAGTTCGACAGCGGCTTTTGAGAGCTACGATTGCCAGTTGGTTCCTGAAGTCATACGCAATAATAGTTTTAGACTTATCCAAGTGGGAGACTGTTGGATTAGTGTCTAAGTCCATAACTATAATTGGTATGTACTTGACCCGACTCGGCATGGTCCATTTGGGTTGCATGGCATCGGAACATTTGGATAGACCGTATATGAGGAAAAGACATTTTGTGACATATTAATATATTATAAGTTCTAATATATTAATATGAAATCATGTTATTTAATTAGTATTGATCAAGAATTAATTTGGACTTAATTTAGTGATCAAAAAGAGACTAATTAAATATATGGGGATTGATTGTGTAAATCATTCATTCTTATATATGTGGGCTTATGATCCAAGATTCCTTTATGTTGGGTTTAACCCATGTGGTGATCCATGGATACTCCATGGAGGTTAAAACCCATGGAGCATAAGGAATGGGTAAAGTCATGAGTTACATGGTGTAACCCTAATAGCCACACTATATAAGAACCCCTTTAGTTCAAGAAATTGGCACTAGTGATACATATTTTGAGGGCTAGCCGATTTGAACATGTATGTCTTCTTCTCATGGTTATTCCAAGAGTTCATGATGTTGTGTGAACCATTTGAGGTGTCACACTTGGGGCACTAGGCTCTCAAGCTTCATGGAGTCAAGCAACAACAAGGTATGTATTCTATCTATTTTATTATCCTAGTATCAATGTTTTGGTATGCTAGTTAGGATAATACCTTGGATAATCATATTTGCATGTATAATAGAGAAAACATAGATCCAAGGTATTTAGGGTTGCATGTACACTTAGGAGTGTTAGAATGCTCAAAACCCATCACTATCTACCCATGTTCTACCCAACATATTATTAGATAAAAATATATATTTTTATACATAGTTTAAAACCTGTATAGCATGTTCATTCAATACATATTCCACATAACAGATGAGGCACACACACATAACACGTATTTCATAGAGAAGAAATCATATCTATGAGATAGAAGAAAGTGAATATACATTCACACATATAACAACAAAATATACACATAACACGTATTTCATATAAAATACTTCATAATTATGCGTTAGAAGAAAGTAACTACACACTCACTTGATCAGAAGATGATCGGACAGCACTACGGCTTGTAGAAGTAGTATTCTTTGGTAGATCTGGAAGATCTTCACAAAAACCGGGTTTCTCGCGGGCAGAGTTTCGGCTCTGAAACTCTTTTCTTCTCGGGATCTTCGGTGCTTCGGGACTCGCTTCGGGTCTCGGGATGATACTGGGGCTTCGGGGGGTTAAAATAGGGCTTAGAGAGGGTATCGGGAGTGGGAGAGTAAGAGATGAGCAACCAAACTCGGCTGATCCTCAATTTCTATTTATAGGGTGAATTTTCTGAGTTCACCTCGTGAGTTTCTAATATTCACCTCGTGAACTGGCTCACCTCGTGAGTTTCTAATATTCACCTCGTGAGTTCGATACGTCATTGCGTTTGTCACAGCCACTTGCCCTGGAAGACGTCCATCATCTGTTCACCTCGTGAGTCACTAATGCTCACCTCGTGAGCCACATATGCTCACCTCGTGAGCTCTGACACAGCCTTGGGGTTCACGCCCCGAACTTCAGAAATTCATAACTTTCGCATACGAGCTCCGTTTTTGACGTTCTTTATATCCACGCGTAGGTGAGATTATGCTCTACAACTCTCGTTTAGACTTCTTCGGCTAATTTTGACATTATTTTTAATATATTTTATTATATTATTTTTAGTAGGCCGGGACAGGAAAACTCCGTTAGAAATCCATAACTTCTTCGTCTGACGTCCGTTTTCGTCTGTCTTTTTACCGTTGGACTACTATCGATGAGATATTCGATTCTCGTTTAGACCGTTTCGGCTATAAATCACTCGATCTCATATTCGAACTTCGGGCTGCATACTTCAAATGCTGAAACTTCGAAAAATCATAACTTCCTCATACGAAGTCATATTTATACGTTCTTTTTATGCACGCTCTCGGTTTAACGTATTCTACGACTTTCATTTAGATCGCTAAGGCTAAATATCGCTCTAATGTAATTTCACTATTTACGTCGCGCTGTGTCGTGTCGGTTCTGTCGCGAAACTTCGACATGTCATAACTTCTTCGTTATAACTCGGATTTCGGCGTTCTTTATATGTACGAAATCCTTGTAACATATACTACAACTTAGTTAAGATTAATGCTTCTACATAATCTTCCATAAAAAAGTCATTTTTGATGCTTATCGTCACTAAATTGACTAGCCCGGATCTACGGGCGTTACAACTACTCAGCATGCCCGACCCTGGATTCCATGATTGCCAGGGCGAGGGAGAGGGAGATCGATTTAGAGCACCTCAGGAAGAGGAAGGCAGAGACGGAGCAAGTTACTGGGGTTTCGGGGAAGAAACCCAAGGGATCCGACACTAGGTTGAAGGGCCAGCCGGGCCAGAGCCGCAGCAGGAAATGCGGCAGGCCGCATGAGGGAGCTTGTAGATTGGGATCATTGGGTTACTACAAGTGCGGAAAGACGGGGCACTTCAGCAGGGATTATACTGCCCCTACCCCCACATTCCAGACATCAGACCTGATTTGCTTCCATTGCAATCAGAAGGGCCACAAAAGGATTATTGCCCGTGATGTGTGTAAAACTAACTAGTTTTATCCTACTTTTTAATTATGAATTTGACACACAAAAGGCAGTGGAACTGTTAATTGGTTGTATAATTTTGCAAGCAGGGTATTGAACTCAGGGAACGGAAATTAATCTAACTACTAGAATTATCTAAAACAAATAGTAAAATAGAAGGGTTTTCTCTAGTTTTGCAAGACTAGAAACTTAACTAAAACTTAACTAACACTTAACAAAAAATGCAACTAAATTCACTAATAAAGAGGACTTCTGTTTAGGTTCGAATCATTTGATCCTATGGTTGATTTTATGGTAAATATATCGAATTAACTTTTCATTGGCTACCGATTAGGATGATTAGGTTCATGTTCGCTATTGCTAATCCTTAGAAAACAGATTAATTCAAGCAGTGACCAGTTGTCTAAATTAATAAGTTCCCTAGTTAATTAATTCGGGTTAAGTAAGACTTGAAATGGTTAATTAAATTAATAATTCACTTAACCTCTTGTTGATGGTTTATCACACAAGCTCACACATTAATTTACCTATTTTCTAATTAATCCTAGTTTCACATTCGCTATTCCTAGGCATATAACTATGTTGTCACATAAATCACATGAGGTAAGCAATTAAGAGATGTTCATGCAGCTTAACTACTTGTCAATTAACAGGAAATAGTTATGGTTAATGCATAAGGTTCTTTAACAAGCTTAACAAAACAATATCACCAAATTAAATTAATCCTAACCATAAAATCAATCCATATGCACAAAATTATCTACCCTAAACAGAAGACAGATGTTTTAGTTCATAATTGCAGTAACAATCAACTCAAAAACGAAATTCATAAGTTTAAACATGATTCAATCAAAGGTTAAGTAAGAATACACTTGAATTGCCTTTAATCTTCCCAAAATCGAATGCTTAGACTTGATCTTCGAGTTTCTAGGGTTCCAGCAGTGCCTTAATCGCAGCCTAGCCTTCAAGCGTTTTTTTCAGAGCCCCTCAATTCGGGATTGTGACTCCTATTTATAATTTTCGGAAAACAGGGTCTACTCGTTGAGTAGATAACCGACTCGCCGAGTCCCCCTTGTTGAATCCGTATGCGACAAGGACTTTATGTATTGCTTCGCGAACCTTCGTGGGTACTCGTCGAGTAGGCGTCCCTACTCGCCGAGTAGCTTCAGAATTTGACTCTTTTCTTCTCTCTTTAGTTCCCGAGCTTCCGATCGCCTCTCCTGCTTCCTTTTTGTTTCCGAGCATATCTTTTGGACTAAAAATACAATTTAAACACTATTAAGTACCGTTTATCCATAATTTGCAAATAATTAGCTACTAAATAATAAAAATCTATAATAAATATATAGCTAAATATGCACATATCAGCCCGAGATTGACAGCAACAACAACGCCAGTGGCCGCGCCAGCTCCAGTGACCCTGCGGATCACTGATGGCCGGCAGGGCAAGTCAGAGGCTCCAGTGGTGAGGAGCCGAGCCTTCCAGTTGACTACTGAGGAGGCACGCGCCGCACCCGATGTGGTGACGGGTATGATTTCTTCTCCCTATCTTTTATTATATGTTGTTTATGATATTTATGTGCCATATTATGTGTTTTGTTTAGGGTCGTTCCATGTGAACGGTATTCCAGTTTAGGTGTTGTTTGATTTGGGTGCTACCCGATCATTTGTCTCTCTTGCACTTAGCAAGAGGTTCCCTGAGTCTTCGGGCATGTTGGATTGCCCTCTAGAGGTCGAGATTGTTGATGACCGATCAGTTCGAGCATCATAGGTTTACATAAATTGTGTTTTGAGGCTGTTCGAGGAGCGCTACTTGGTAGACTTGGTTCCCATACCATTGCGAGGGAACAAGGTTATCATTGGTATGGATTGGTTGAGCCCTAATGGGGCAGTGATAGACTGCGCGCAACAGTTAGTACGTGTCAAGACCCCAAGTGGGGGAGAGCTGATGATTCAGGGCGATTTGCCATAGCGTGGGCCAGCTTTATGCTCAGCAGCGAGGGCTAGGCGCTACCTTCAGCAGAGTTGCGCCGGATATGTCGCATACGTCATGGATACCCGGGAGGAGGGTAAGGCGACTGTGAGTGATGTGCTAGTGGTGTGAGAGTACCCGGATGTGTTGCCAGAGGATTTTCCTGGGATACCTCCGGAGAGACAGGTGGAGTTTAGGATCGACCTAGTCACGGGTGCGGCCCCAATAGCCAAGGCACCATATCGGTTGGCTCCTCGCGAGATGCAGGAGTTGTCTGCACAGCTGCATGAGCTGTTAGACAAGGGATTCATCAGACCGAGCAATTCACCCTGGGGAGCCCCGATTATGTTCGTGAAGAAGAAGGACGGGTCGCATCGGATGTGTATAGATTACCGGGAGTTGAACAAGGTAACGGTGAAGAACCGTTACCCACTCTCGAGGATTGATGATCTTTTCGACCAACTATAGGGGCATCCTCGTTTTCCAAGATAGATTTGCGTTCAGGCTACCATAAGATGAGGGTCAGAGATGAAGATGTATAGAAGACTGCTTTTCGGACTCGCGATGGCCACTACGAGTTCGTGGTGATGCCCTTCGGGCTCACCAACGCTCCTGCCGCATTCATGGACCTCATGAACCGCCTATGCAGACCGATGTTGGATTGGTCTGTGATAGTTTTCATTGATGAAATTTTGGTTTATTCCAAGACGCAAAAGCAGCACGAGGAGCACTTGCGAGAGGTACTGGGTACCTTGAGGAGGGAGAGCTTGTACGCCAAGTTCTCCAAGTGTGAGTTCTGGTTGCGCGAGGTGCAGTTTCTTGGGTACCTTGGCAACCAGAATGGTATTTTGGTTTATCTGGCCAAAGTAGAGGCCGTGATGAGATGGGGAGGTTCCGAAGTCTCCATCTGAGATTCAGAGTTTCCTTGGATTGGCGGGCTATTATCGGAGATTCATTCAGGACTTCTCCAAGATAGTCGTACCCTTGACCCGGCTGACGAAGAAAGCCGTTGTATTTCGCTGGGGTCCTGAGCAGCAGACAACGTTTGAGACATTGAGGCAGAGATTATGCGAGGCGCCAATCTTAGCCCTGCCAGAGGGCGTGGAGGATTTTGTGGTATACTGCGATGCGTCCATATCAGGTTTCCTCCTTCGACTATGATAGCCGAGGGCTTTGATAGCCGAGCGTATTGTGGGACATGTTTCCTCCTTCGACTATGATAGCCGAGGGCTTTTGACACTGCACCGCAGAGTGTGGGTTCCGTATACAGGTGGGGTGCGCCAGATCCTGATGGAGGAGGCGTACAAGTCCCGATTAACTTACCTCTTGTTGATGGTTTATCACACAAGCTCACACATTAATTTACCTATTTTCTAATTAATCCTAGTTTCACATTGGCTATTCCTAGGCATATAACTATGTTTTCACATAAATCACATGAGGTAAGCAATTAAGAGATGTTCATGCAGCTTAACTACTTGTCAATTAACAGGAAATAGTTATGGTTAATGCATAAGGTTCTTTAACAAGCTTAACAAAACAATATCACCAAATTAAATTAATCCTAACCATAAAATCAATCCATATTCACAAAATTATCTACCCTAAACAGAAGACAAACATTTTAGTTGATAATTGCAATAACATTCAACTCAAAAACGAAATTCATAAGTTTAAACATGATTCAATCAAAGGTTAAGTAAGAATACACTTGAATTGCCTTTAATCTTCCCAAAATCGAATGCTTAGACTTGATCTTCGAGTTTCTAGGGTTCCAGCAGTGCCTTAATCGCAGCCTAGCCTTCAAGGGTTTTTTTTTCAGAGCCCCTCAATTCGGGATTGTGACTCCTATTTATAATTTTCGGAAAACAGGGTCTACTCGTCGAGTAGATAACCGACTCGCCGAGTCCCCCTTGTGGAATCCGTATACGACAAGGACTTTACGTATTGCTTCGCGAACCTTCGTGGGTACTCGTCGAGTAGACGTCCCTACTCGTCGAGTGGCTTCAGAATTTGACTCTTTTCTTCTCTCTTTAGTTCCCGAGCTTTCGATCGCCTCTCCTGCTTTCTTTTTGCTTCCGAGCATATATTTTGGAATGAAAATACAATTTAAACACTATTAAGTAACTTTTGTCCATAATTTGCAAATAATTAGCTACTAAATAATAAAAATCTATACTAAATATATAGCTAAATATGCACATATCAAAATACCCCACACTTGACTTTTGCTTGCCCCCAAGCAAAACAGAATTTTAGCACACTAATATCATATAAGACAATCCCAATTGAACTTAACCATTATGCCAAGACCGCAACGCATGCATTTGTGTCTAAAATTTTTCCTAAGGACCCCCCTCAATTCTAAATACTAACAATCCTCATGAACACTCGCCCACTTCTTTTCAACAATGCTCATTTTATGCATCCCTCTGAATTCATCCGCAGAGAACCTCCTAACCTCAAGGTATTTTTGGTTGAGCAACCCAAGCATACATAATCTAGACAATTACAAGTTTTTGATACCACTATAGAGCTTAATTGGAATTCTTCATTTCTTTGATATTTGATCTTTTTAATTTCTTGAATTCACCACCTTCTTTGATTTGATTTTTGGTATCTTCAACTTTTGAACTTTCGGAATTTTGATCTTTTGATCTTCATACTTTGACTGCTCCCAAAATTCTTACAACTTTTACTTGTAATTCTCTCTTTCTCATTTTTCACATGTAACTCATTTTTTTTTCACTCAAATCCTACATGCTTAAGCAGGGGCGCTCAACTTCAACCTTTATTGATTAAAGATAAAAAATTTCCTAGATACATTTCTGGTACACGATGCTAAACATATTGCATCCCTCAAACTAATCGAGGTTGTGTTTTTGTCCCATGATTTCACTAGAATAAAGGAGGCCACAAATGCACTAGAACGTATATTGGCTCAACTAAACATTTGGGTCTTCATGCAATCATCAAACATAACACTAGCATGGAATCCTAATTGTTTTTACCAAAATTTTCTAAATTATGTCCTAGCAATTTTTTTTAATGCAAAAATTTCAAAATTATACCTAAATTAGGATTCTAATGTAACTAATATAATCAACCCCCTACCCCACACTTAATTTATGCAATGTCCCCATTGCATATTATGCATGATAAAAAAACAAAGTGAAAAGGAAATTGGAACAAACTCCCCTGGGATAGTAGTAGCGAGGCTGATGTTCTTCATTCAAAGCTCCATCTTCAATTGACTTTAGACATGGGAACAGCTCATCCATGTCTCGGGCGTCAAATCTCATGTAGTTAAGCTCCAAAAATGTCGGAAAGGCCTACGAAAATCTTCAGGAATTAATTTTCAAGAAAATATCATCAAATCATCAACTTTAGAGGTCAAATGGAAGTCAGTTGTAGCGCAAAACTGGAAAAAGTCGTGAGATTGTATTGCGACTCGTCGAGTCCGAGATGTGCACTCGGCGAGTACATCGCTGTATGGAAAATTTACCTTCTGCTTTGAGTCCGTTTTTGGTGTACTGAAGTAACATCAAAATGACACTTATGCTCAGTTTTCTTCAATATTTAGACACTCTTTAACCATCTTCATAACCGGACTCGATACTTGAACTCAAAACTCTATTTCCTCTCTTGCCTAGACTCGATTCTTCCCACTACTCTTTCACTCTTTAGACCCTTTGCATGCATACCCTTATCCAAATTCTGAAAAGAATCAGCAAACACAAGTAATAAAAAGGAAAAACAAACAATAAACATCCTACTTAAAAGTTTGAACATACCAAACAAAAACAACCAAACAAATAAAAATTGTTTTAACACAACCCAACAAATAAAAAGGATAGATCTCAATCCTCATCTTCTTCCTCATTTCCTCCCGCTCCACTTGCACTAGCTTGATTTCTTCTTTGAGTTTCTCGCTCTTCCCAACTCGCAACATAAGGATATCCGGGCCCGGGTCTAGGCGCAATGTTCATTTGTTCAAATAAATAAACAAATGATTCGTTGTGGTAGTTCATGCTTCGTCCAAGGTCGTCTTGGTACCTTCTCATTTTCATGTTGTACCAGTCCATTGGTAACTCTTCCTCCACCGGAATGACCGGTGGGTCTTCACGGACGTGCTCCCTTCTTGGCCTTACCCTCCTTCCCGGTTCCTCGGGCATCAACACTTCATCCGCATTTGGGATTCGAAAATATCCCCCACCATAATCCTCAACGATCCTTGCCCTCCTATATAATGTGGTGCTAAAAGGAGGAGAAGGGATCATTATTAATGCTCTTGCCGCCCCTTGGTCCAAAATCCCATATGACCTAGCGAACTTCGTAACAAACATGCCCCCATTGATTTTGGAAGTGATCCGCTCCTTGACCGCTCCCTCTGCTAAATATTTTGCCAAGCAATATGGAAAATTGCAGAAAACATCGGGAGTGATAATGCTCCACATATAGAAAATATCAAGAGTGGGCACCTTATCATCATCCTTTCGCATATTAATAGTGCTTGCGATAAGACGATGTATCAGGCGATGAATTGGGGAACGGATACTCCCCTCTTGAGCAGACGATGGAATGTAAACCCGGTTGGCAATTGTGTTCCACCAAGTGGATGCAACCACCTCTTCGGGCAAGTCCTTATGGCACTGCTCCAGGAATGCTTCAAAGTTTTCGGACATGATCACATTTTGATCATAAATTCCCAATCTCAATGCTAGCTCCGCGATGCTGCATTGGCGCAACTCCCCTCCAAGATAGAAAGTGATGATGCCCGGATTATAATAATCATTTCCACCTCGGAATGAGATGGTAGCAAAGAACTCCCGGCATAGCTCCTGGTAAACATGTTCCTGAATCTTGAATAATCAACTCCAGCCGTCACAGATTATGGTCACCCCATCATTTTGGAAAGACTTGACCAAATAAGAAGTCAACTATTCCTCCAATCCGGTTTGACCCATCCAATACCAGTCTATTGCGTTGGGGACATATATTTCCTTTCGTCTGAGTGTTTCCATCTTGTTTTTCGCGCGAGCGAGTGAAGATTTGGAGGTTATTCGTGGAAAAGTTAACCATGGGAGGTCCTCATATCCGCCTCCCCTTGAACTTTGTCCCCGCCTAGACATATTTCCAGCAAAACCAAACCAAGAAAACCACAAACAAAACACAGAGAATTTAAAAACATCAAAATTCTGAGCATCTGCAGCCTGGACTCGCCGAGTCCACGAACCGACTCGGGGAGCAGGATGAACTGCGCGAGTCCATTCTAGTTCGGGCGAAATCAACCGTCCAAATGTAAAAATTAATGCAGGGGTTTGTCTCGGTATGTTTATTAAGCATAATTGTGCAAGAAATTACGACTAAAACAACCTAATTCGTCCTAAAAATTAAAACCCTAGAATTGGAGTAAACCCCAAAACCGGGTTTCTCCTAGATTACAGCTATAAAACTGCCCAAGATAGGATTTTTAAGAAGATGTGGTATAAAAGACGTTACCTTTTTGGTTGAAGATGCAAGAACCAACAAGAATTGAAGATGAAGGCTTGAGAGGAGAGAATGCTCGATGAGCGGCTGGTGGCTGCGTATGAGAATGTGTTTTACCAATTAGGGTTAAAACCCCTTATTTACAGAATGTAAATTAAATATTTTTTATTCCGGGTAAATACGTGTACTCGCCGAGTATAAGTTCCTACTCGCCGAGCAGATACGCGAATCCGCGTTTTCTCGGGAATTTCCAAATGGACTCGCCGAGTAAATACATAGACTCGACGAGTTTTTCGTTCTGTTTGATAAAAAAAAATTATTTTTTAAATTTTATGCCACCAACCCCACACTTGAACATTGCTTGCCCTCAAGCAATCATTCTAATCACAGAATAAGATTGAAAATAGCAGTTCTAAAGAAAAATGAAAGTAAAAAATGAAAAAGAAAGGTAAAAAGAAAGCAAACTCTAAACTCGGGTTGCCTCCCGTAAGCGCTTCTTTTTAAGGAGTCGTTAGTTGGACTCCTTCCTGCTTTACATTTCTGCGTTGCCCTTAATCGGGAATTCATGCTTAATCTTTTGTTGTTTATACTTTGTTTTGTAAGCATGTATTTTTCTCTTATATGCCCTTCGCAATTCTTCTTTCCTTTCCCGTATAGCATCTTCTTCAAACTCACGCTTTACCCTCTTTCCATGCTTATTTTTCTTTACTCCTTCCTGTTTATGCCCTATTAGTTTCCTCCCTCCTCGATCTTTCTCGATTGCCTTTTTGGTCATTAACTCATCATCACTTGAAAGCACAAATTCTTCCTCACTTTCATCACATCTTAAAGAATCCGGTGTTTTGAAAGTGACAACTTCAAACGTAGTAGAGACAAGGGCATGAGGCTTGGTTCTTTTGCTTTTGGTTGGCATGGCTTTCTGATCTAGCATATGTAATTCACTGAAAGAGTTATGCTTATCATTATTCCAAGTTTTAGTATCCCCTTTATCTTCTAAACTTTCCTTATTCTCATCTTGGACAGCCTCATCATATTGCACTTTTGTTTCAAGACAAGCCAAGTAGGCATTCTCAAAGTGGATAAAATCTTTAATAGCTTCGCCTTCCTTTAGTAGATTCTCCAAGTTATCAGGCAAAACATGCATATCTGGTCCAGAAAGAATACTCGTGGGTTGCAAACCAAAATCTTCAACAAATTGGAATTGTTCGTACGTACTCGTCGAGTCAGACGATGCTACTCGGCGAGTCAGTGGGCTTCCAACACTTTTGAGGCTTTCTTGATAATCAGCTTCCCCGATCAGCCTCTTTATCTCCTCCAGATCTCCTTCAATATCAAAATTCTCTTCCAAAGATAATAAGAATTGATTTGGATTGCTTTCTTGCAAGCACGCGAGCTCTTTTTCTAACAATTCATCCTCCAAATCTATTGAGGACACTTTATCTTCTTTTGACTCTATGCGCTTATCCTTTTCCTCAGCTTTAAAAATCACCGAATCATCCCCCACCCTTAATGTTAGTGTAGATTCACGCATATCTACCAAGGCACAAGCGGTATTCAAGAATGGTCGCCCAAGAATGATTGGTATTTTAAGGTCCTCCTCCATGTCCAATATTATGAAGTCAACAGGAAATACTAGTTTATCAACTTTGATAAGAAGATCTTCACACACTCCCATTGGATGTATTGTTGTTTTGTCAGCCAAATGGATTTTCATATGAATAGGCTTTGGGACCGGAAGGTTTAACTTTTGGAAGAAGGAATATGGCATAATATTAATACTTGCCCCCGAATCAGTCAATGCTCGTGTGGACATTATGTTCCCAAATTGACAAGGTACGATGATGCTTCCCGGATCACCCCTCTTTTCTGGCAGTTCATTCAACACTATTTTAGCAACTTCTTCCATATTTCTTCTAGTTGTAAAGAGGTTTTTAAGCAAACTTGCATATTTCGGTGTTTGAACTATCGTTTCAACAAACGGAATGTTCACTTGGAGTGACCTTATGTGCTCCATAAACCTCCTATATTCTTGAATCTGCTCATTAGGTATGGATGGGCTTGGAAATGGCAAAGGAGCCCGGTAAGGTTTCAAAAGAAAGCTGCTTGTGTCATCAGGCCTTGGACTCGTCGAGTCCTTGTTGGCGACTCGGCGAGTCGAGTCGGGTTTACTCGATTCCCAGCTATTTACCTCTTCTGTTTGCACCTTGTTGGGATTCTTCTGGACAGGGGTCAGAGGAGTGAAAATTGTTTCAGAATCTGTTGTTATTGCCTTCACATACGCCATTCTGGATTTTGTTCGGTATTGCTAGGAAGTTCACCGGGTGTTCTTTGGTTGATTTGTTGTGCAAGCTGGCCTAGCTGTTTTTCAATGTTATGAATGGATGCTTGCTGATTCCTAAGTAGATTTTGTTGATCCATCATAATAGCTTGGTGCTCTCTAAGCATATTTCGTTGCTCCTTTATTTCAGCGTCGGTATCATTGTGCCTCTTCTCGGACGCAGCCACAAATCTTGTAAACATATCTTCCAAATCAGATTTCTTCTCTAGCACCGGTTCCTCCTTTTGATAAAAGCCTCTATCTTTTTTCTTGTACTTTTCCTCCTTCACCTTTTTGTACTCATCGTATGGCAGCCATTCTTTCTTGTGTTTCCGCCAATTGTCATCAAACCTATAACCACTTGAATAGCACACTTGCACTTTCCGGTTCCCGTTCTCGTCAAGATCACAATCTTTAGTGAGGTGAGGCCCTCTACAGTTTTCACAACCCACCCTAATGGCATGGATGGATTGGTCCATCTTAGTCATTCGTCGATCCAAACTATCCAACTTAGCCATCATTGCTTCCATATTATCAGTAACTGAGTTCACCACACCCCTACTTAGTTCATTCCTTGGATTATGATATTCTCTAGAGTGTTTAGAAAATTCTTCGATTAGCTCTTTTATCACCGGGAGTGCCTTCTTCGTGAGAGGTCCTTGCGAATCAAGGAGCTGGCTAGTTGTTACATTTACTCCATCATAGAAGATAGAGACTTCTTGTTGACTATTCAAATCATGATGTGGGCAGTTCCTTAGTAAACCTTTATATCTCTCCCATGCCTCATAAAGTGACTCTCCAGCTTGTTGTTCAAAATTAGCTATGGCTTTCTTTAACTTGGATATCTTTGAGGGAGGGCAAAATTGGTCTATAAATTCTGTTTTCATTTTAGCCCATATAGTGATGGATCCGGGAGGAAGTGATTTCAGCCAATCTTTCGCAGCTCCCTTGAATGTGACCGGAAGCATACGAAGTAAAACAATGTCGCGAGCCACATTGGGGACATTAAAGTAATCGGCTATATCGTTGACCTCGTCAAGATGCTTGTATGCGTCTTCATGATCCTTCCCGTAGAATGGAATCTCCTTAAGTTGAGCAAGTATGTGGCCCTTAAGTTCAAAAGTGGCAGTTGCGGGAATCACGGGCTGCACGAGTCCCGGGCCGGTATCGTCACGTATCCTTTTCTTCCATTCACCCATGGGAACTTCATCAAAGTTAGCCATGGTGTTAGCTAGTTCGCCCTCTATGTCGCTTTCTTCTTCAGATTCGCTTTCTTCTTTTTCGGATTCGTACTCGGTATCGTCCTTCTTCGGGTCTTCGTCCGCTACTGAAGAGATGCTGGATTCTCCTGCTTTCTTGCCCTTTTTCTTACTAAAAACATACTTGAGATTCTTTAAAGGCGATTTCTTCGATGATGCGGTTTCTCCTTTGGTTTTGCCTTTGTTTTTCTTCAAAGTTGCTTCCGGGTCTTCAAGTGGTGGAATCAAAGGTGTACCTCCTCCTCTGGTCATAAATGAACTGCAAACAAAATAAAAAACACGCGTAAAAAGAACAAAAATAAACTAAAAACGAAACTATGTATTCATCGATGGACTCGTCGGGTAGCTTCGACTGCACTCGGCGAGTTCAATGCTAAAACAGAACAAAAATTAAACAAAAACTCTAAAAAACAGAAAAACTTAAAACTTATCTTAATAACTAAATTACTAAAGCAGTAACTTTGTGCAAGATAGATCTCACACAAAGGGTCTATAATACTAGAAATTAGAATTAATTTTTTTTTAACCGTTCCCCGGCAACGGTGCCAAAAACTTGATGTGTGTAAAACTAACTAGTTTTATCCTACTTTTTAATTATGAATTTGACACACAAAAAGCAGTGGACCTGTCAATTGGTGGTATAATTTAGCAAGCAGGGTATCGAACTCAGGGAACGGAAATTAATCTAACTACTAGAATTATCTAAAACAAATAGTAAAATAGAAGGGTTTTCTCTAGTTTTGCAAGACTAGAAACTTAACTAAAACTTAACTAACACTTAACAAAAAATGCAACTAAATTCAATAATAAAGAGGACTTCTGTTTAGGTTCGAATCATTTGATCCTATGGTTGATTTTATGGTAAATATATCGGATTAACTTTTCATTGGCTACCGATTAGGATGATTAGGTTCACGTTCGCTATTGCTAATCCTTAGAAAACAGATTAATTCAAGCAGTGGCCAGTTGTCTAAATTAATAAGTTCCCTAGTTAATTAATTCGGGTTAAGTAAGACTTGTAATGGTTAATTAAATTAATAATTCACTTAACCTCTTGTTGATGGTTTATCACACAAGCTCACACATTAATTTACCTATTTTCTAATTAATCCTAGTTTCACATTCGCTATTCCTAGGCATATAACTATGTTGTCACATAAATCACATGAGGTAAGCAATTAAGAGATGTTCATGCAGCTTAACTACTTGTCAATTAACAAGAAATAGTTATGGTTAATGCATAAGGTTCTTTAACAAGCTTAACAAAACAATATCACCAAATTAAATTAATCCTAACCATAAAATCAATCCATATTCACAAAATTATCTACCCTAAACAGAAGACAAACGTTTTAGTTCATAATTGTAGTAACAATCAACTCAAAAACGAAATTCATAAGTTTAAACATGATTCAATCAAAGGTTAAGTAAGAATACACTTGAATTGCCTTTAATCTTCCCAAAATCGAATGCTTAGACTTGATCTTCGAGTTTCTAGGGTTCCAGCTGTGCCTTAATCGCAGCCTAGCCTTCAAGGGTTTTTTTCAGAGCCCCTCAATTCGGGATTGTGACTCCTATTTATAATTTTCGGAAAACAGGGTCTACTCGTTGAGTAGATAACCGACTCGCCGAGTCCCCCTTGTTGAATCCGTATGCGACAAGGACTTTATGTATTGCTTCGCAAACCTTCGTGGGTACTCGTCGAGTAGGCGTCCCTACTCGCCGAGTAGCTTCAGAATTTGACTCTTTTCTTCTCTCTTTAGTTCCCGAGCTTCCGATCGCCTCTCCTGCTTCCTTTTTGTTTCCGAGCATATCTTTTGGACTAAAAATACAATTTAAACACTATTAAGTACCGTTTATCCATAATTTGCAAATAATTAGCTACTAAATAATAAAAATCTATACTAAATATATAGCTAAATATGCACATATCAGCCCAAGATTGACAGCAACAACAGCGCCAGTGGCCGCGCCAGCTCCAGTGACCCTGCGGATCACTGATGGCCGGCAGGGCAAGTCAGAGGCTCCAGTGGTGAGGAGCCGAGCCTTCTAGTTGACTACTGAGGAGGCACGCGCCGCACCCGATGTGGTGACGGGTATGATTTCTTCTCCCTATCTTTTATTATATGTTGTTTATGATATTTATGTGCCATATTATGTGTTTTGTTTAGGGTCGTTCCATGTGAACGGTATTCCAGTTTAGGTGTTGTTTGATTCGGGTGCTACCCGATCATTTGTCTCTCTTGCACTTAGCAAAAGGTTCCCTGAGTCTTCGGGCATGTTGGATTGCCCTCTAGAGGTCGAGATTGTTGATGACCGATCAGTTCGAGCATCAGAGGTTTACATAAATTGTGTTTTGAGGCTGTTCGAGGAGCGCTACCTGGTAGACTTGGTTCCCATACCATTGCGAGGGAACAAGGTTATCATTGGTATGGATTGGTTGAGCCCTAATGAGGCAGTGATAGACTGCACGCAACAGTTAGTACGTGTCAAGACCCCAAGTGGGGGAGAGCTGGTGATCAAGGGCGATAGGCCATAGCGTGGGCCAGCTTTATGCTCAACAGCGAGGGCTAGGCGCTACCTTCAGCAGAGTTGCGCCGGATATGTCGCATGCGTCATGGATACCCGGGAGGAGGGTAAGGCGACTGTGAGTGATGTGCTAGTGGTGTGAGAGTACCCGGATGTGTTGCCAGAGGATTTTCCTGGGATACCTCCGGAGAGACAGGTGAAGTTTAGGATCGACCTAGTCACGGGTGCGGCCCCGATAGCTAAGGCACCGTATCGGTTGGCTCCTCGCGAGATGTAAGAGTTGTCTGCACAGCTGCATGACCTATTAGACAAGGGATTCATCAGACCGAGAAGTTCACCCTCGGGATCGCCGATTCTGTTCGTGAAGAAGAAGGACGGGTCGCATCGGATGTGTATAGATTATCGGGAGCTGAACAAGGTAACGGTGAAGAACCGTTACCCACTCCCGAGGATTGATGATCTTTTCGACCAACTATAGGGGGAATCTTCGTTTTCCAAGATAGATTTGCGTTCAGGCTACCATAAGATGAGGGTTAGAGATGAATATGTATAGAAGACCGCTTTTCGGACTCGCGATGGCAACTACGAGTTCGTGGTGATGCCCTTCGGGCTCACCAACGCTCATGCCGCATTCATGGACCTCATGAACCGCGAATGCAGACCGATGTTGGATCGGTCTGTGATAGTTTTCATTGATGACATTTTGGTTTATTCCAAGACGCAGGAGCAGCACGAGGAGCTCTTGCGAGAGGTACTGGGTACCTTGAGGAGAGAGAGCTTGTACGCCAAGTTCTCCAAGTGTGAGTTCTGGTTGCGCGAGGTGCAGTTTCTTGGGCACCTTGTCAACCAGAACGGTATTTTGGTTGATCTGGCCAAAGTAGAGGCCGTGATGAGATGGGGAGGTTCCGAAGTCTCCATCTGAGATTCGGAGTTTCCGTGGATTGGCAGGCTATTATCGGAGATTCATTCAGGACTTCTCCAAGATAGTCGTACCCTTGACCCGGCTGACGAAGAAAGCCGTTGTATTTTGCTGGGGGCCTGAGCAGCAGACAACGTTTGAGATATTGAGGCAGAGATTATGCGAGGCGCCAATCTTATCCCTGCCACAGGGCGTGGAGGATTTTGTGGTATACTGCGATGCGTCCATATCAGGTTTGGGTGCAGTACTGATGCAGAGAGGGCATGTTATCGCCTACGCCTCGAGGCAGCTGAAGCCTCACGAGGCGAACTACCCGACGCATGATTTGGAGTTGGGGGCGGTCGTCTTCGCCCTCAAGATTTGGCGACATTACCTCTATGGGGTCCGTTGTACCATTTACACGGATCACAAGAGTCTGAGGTACCTCATGGATCAGCCGAATATGAACATGAGGCAGCGTCGGTGGCTAGATGTGGTGAAGGATTATGACTGTGAGATCCTCTACCACCTGGGAAAGGCCAATGTTGTGGCCGATGCTCTTAGCCGCAAGGCGGTCCCGATTAGAGATATTTGCCCCTGGATGACAGTAGTGACTCCGCCTCTGGAGCAGATCCGAGAGGCCCGGCAGGAGGCTATGAAGGAGGAACATCGTAAGAGCGAGCGTATTGTGGGACAGGTTTCCTCCTTCGACTATGATAGTCGAGGGCTTTTGACACTGCACCGCAGAGTGTGGGTTCCGTATACAGGTGGGGTGCGCCAGATCCTGATGGAGGAGGGGCACAAGTCCCGATTTTCCATCCATCCCGGGGCGACGAAGATGTACAAAGATCTTTGTTCTGATTACTGGTGGCCCTGCATGAAGCGGGATGTAGCCTGGTACGTCGAGAGATGCCTGACCTGGAGGAAGGTCAAGGCCGAGCACCAGAGGCCTCACGGCAAGACGCAACCATTGGATATCCCTATGTGGAAATGGGAAGATATTACTATGGATTTCATCACAAAGCTTCCCAAGACCGCATGGGTAGTGGATTCGATTTGGGTCATCGTGGATCGGTTGACCTAGAGTGCCCACTTCATACTGCTCCAGGAGAGCATCTCGGCCGAGAAGCTGGCCGATATCTACATCCGAGAGGTAGTAGCTCGATACAGAGTGCCAGTTTCCATGATTTCTGACCGAGACGTACGATTCACTTCCAGATTCTGGAACAAGTTTCACGACGAGTTGGGTACTCGTCTAAACTTCAGCACCGCTTTTCACCCGCAGAAGGATGGTCAGAGCGAGCGGACCATCCAGACCTTGGGATATGCTACGGGCGTGTGTCTTGGATTTCGGTGGTAGCTGGGATACCTATCTTCCATTGGTTGAGTTCTCCTACAACAACAGCTACCACACGAGTATCGATCGTCCTCCCTTCGAGATGTTGTATGGGAGGAAGTGCAGGACCCCGATATGCTGGGATGAGGCTGGGCAGAGGGTCATAGGGAGTACCGAAGTGGTACTCAAGACGACGGAGAGGATCCAGCAGGTCCGGAGCAGGCTTCAGACTGCTCAGATTCGGCAGAGAAGTTATGCCGACAAGCGCCGTTCGGACCTGGAATTCCAGGTCGGGGATATGGTCCTCCTGAAGGTGTCATCCGATTCAGGAAGCGGGGCAAGTTAAGCCCCAGGTACATCGGTCCTTTCAGGGTTGCAGCCCGAGTGGGTAAGGTGGGATATAGACTGGATCTTCCAGCCGAGCTTAGCCAGATTCACAGTACTTTCCACGTCTCCCAGCTGTGGAAGTGCCTGGTAGACGACTCTGCAGTGGTGCCTCTTGAGGTTATTCAGGTGGATGACAGCCTAAACTACATCGAGCGACCGATAGCCATTCTAGATAGGAAGACAAAGGCGCTGAGGAACAAGGAAGTAGAGCTGGTGAAGGTGCAGTGGCAGCACCGCAAGGGTTCGGGATGGACGTGGGAGCCGGAAGATGAGATGAGGGAGCACTACCCCGAGTTATTTTCAGTAGCAGCAACGAACTTCGAGGACGAAGTCTAATTCAAGTGGAGGAGATTTGTAACATCCGGGATTTATAAGGTACTAATATTTTATTTGTATAAGGTTATTAGTTTTATAAGGTTTGGGATTGAACCTTTGGGCCCTTGTATTTGATGGGTTTTGCGCATTCTAACACTCCTAAGTGTACATGCAACCCTAAATACCTTGGATCTATGTTTTCTCTATTATACATGCAATTATGAACTTTCCAAGATATTACCCTATCTAGCATACAATACTTGATACTTGGGTAATCAAATGGATAGAATACATACCTTTGTTTGATGTAGCTTGTCTCCATGAAGCTTGAGTGCCTAGTGCCCCAAGTGTGACACCTCAAATGGTTCACACAACACTAAAGGCACATGGAATGACTTGAGAGAAATGGAACACTCCTTGAAATCGTCTAGCCCTCATATTCACACATTAGTGTACGATTTCTTGAGCCATGGGATTCTTTTATATGGTGGCTATTAGGGTTACACCATGTAACTCATAACTTTACCCATTCCTTATGCTCCATGGATTTTAACCTCCATGGAGTATCCATGGGTCACCCCCATGGACTTATTCCAACATAAGGAATCTTGGATCACAAGCCCACATATATAAGAATGAATGATTTACACAATCAACCCATATATTTAATTAGTCTCCTTTTGATCACTTAATTAATTCCAAATTAATTCTTGATCAATACTAATTAAATAACCTTATTAATATATTAGAACTTATAATATATTAACCAACCTTAAGTGTTATTTCTCTCATTATAGTCTATCCAAATGCATGATGCCATGCAACCCAAATGGACCATGCCGGGTCGGCTCAAGTCTTACCAATTATAGTTATGGACTTAGACATTAATCCAACAGTCTCCCACTTGGATAAGTCTAAAACTATTATTGCGTATGACTTCAGGAACCGATCAGCAATCGTAGCTCTCAAAAGCTTCTGTCGAACTCTGACCTTGTCGATGAACTCTGACCTTTGTCAATGACTTGTCCATTAGATAAGGGATCATATATTCCTCCATTCTAGATATCATATGGACTGAGACATGGATTATAATCATTCTCTCTGTCCATTTGTTGTTTCCCGATTTCCGATTTATGACGACTGACTAATTGAACAAATCAAATCAGTCCAGGCCCAGCCGAGCACTTACGTTTGTCATCACCAAATCATCGAGGGGCCCACAGATATCGCTTTTATCCCGAAGGTAAAAGGAGTGGATAAACTTCGACTCATATGGCTTGTTCTACTACTTGTTGAATCATACACAAAGGCACGTTTTATAACATCGAGTTACCGAATGCATTTTCGTGCAATCAATGTACAACCAACTCATAGTAACAACTCATATCTCTAGGTTTGAAGAATATAAGATATTATCGTCTCATGATCACTCGTGATAAAATCCATGAAGTGATTCAAATGAGCGCGGGTTGAATCCAATACTCAGAACTTATGAGCACTCATGAGTGTTGTAGCACCACTTTGTCCACCAACTTGGACCTCTACAAACCAACCCATGACAATCATGATTCATATCTACTTCCAACATATGACCGACTGTGGATGGTTTGAATAACTTAATCATTCAGGAAGAGCGACTTAGTTATTCTGGAAGTCAAAACATGCAAAGTGAAACACAAGAATAAATGAATCAAATATGGTATCAAACCCTATGAATATAAATAAACACTTTTATTTATCACCATACTGATTACTCATTATTCATTGTTTCGGTTTTATCAACTTTATACTTGAATTAAAAACACTAGTTGTCCCATGCTCCAAGCATGTACACTATGTTTTTCTTAAACAATATCTTTTCCATACACCAAGTATGCACTCTATGTTTGTCTATGATCCTTACTTTGTGAAATAAACCAATTGAACATAATTTCAATGATTCTAATTTCACACTCCCAAATCCTTATCGAAAAATGTGAGAATTTCAAATTCCTATCATTTATCGAAATCTGTTTAGATTTTAAACTTATATGCATTGACCCTCCTGTAATGAATATGTACAAAGTCACAAAGACTTGTCAACAGTCATTATAAGGTATTCCAGTGGAGATCAACTCCATGGAAACTAAGTCTCATATTCAAAGTACATTGCTTTGGACATGCTTCTTGCATTAAGTTTTCTAATCTTACACAGATAACTTCCACCTATGGAGACAACTCCATATTCTCATTTTGACTATCACTTCTGAATAAGAGATGCCTCTTTTCAGAATATGTCAATATGGTCCTTCCAAAATTAGCACTATACTTCCAACTGTCCCTGAGCAACCAATCTTTGGTAAACCTCAGATTGTCCTCGACAATTGCTTAATATTTTAGTCATATCCAATTCTAGACCTTTTCCCTTCTTAATGCCTCTGGGCATTTGGAAAAATTTAGAAATGATAAATATTATAGCACATGCAATCGATCCTGTACCCAAAGCAAATGGTACACGATTCATGATGTCTCACATAAAGACATGATTCTAGACCAGTCTTTTGCTACAATATTTTTATTTGCCATGTTTTCAAAATTTGACTATGAAGAGGGATGTCGTAATCATAATCGAATTTTGAGAACGCAATATATAGAATTTCCTTAAGTTGAACCAATCCAACATGAAATTCATATATATATTCTTGACTAAAGATGATTAAGGTCTCAATCTAAGCCTTTAGAACTGAAATGAAGTATATCCTCTCCCTTAATTATAGCAAAACAACTTTTTCAATCCCTGCAGCCTCACGAATTGAAACTTTTGTTTTCACCATCATTTTCATGAATCGGAGAGAAACCTTATGACCCTTAGATTTTATGGTGTATGTGTTCTTATCCATGTGAATCGTCAAAACCATAGTCACAAGACAAGGATAATGACAAATCCAAACTCATATAGACTGAACTTATGCAATCTTAACTTCTTGCCACCTGGCAGTACAGGGCCTGCCATTGCTTCCAAGTTGTTATGCAACCAATTGAGAACTTTCAGAACTCCTATGCAAAGCCAACTTTAACTGGAATGGGCACAAAATATGTCAACATGATAGGTTATAAACCTCAAGTCGTGTGCTAGTGAAGAACCTCAGGTTTTATTCTTGATTAGTTCTTGAAATTCTTTTTAGGATCTTTAAGACTCCCACTATCCTCTTGACATATAAGACTATCTTGCCAAATATTCAAGAGATAGTGCAGATTCTTTATCAAGACAAACACTTCACACAATTGGCCTTAGTTGGTCTTTGTTTAATCCAAAACATCACAACTTACCAACTTCAAATGTACAAGAGTAGGACACTTTTACTCTTACATTTGACAAGTGTTATAAACCTTTCTTTAAGATATGTCACTCAACTTATAGTCTTGGAGTATGACTCTAAGACTTGTTTTGAAACGAAGTATGACTCATCTTCTTGATTTAACCATTTCAACAATTCATGACTAATCTTCTTAGTCATAAGAATGCACTAAGATGTCCTTGGAAGACCAATTGTGATGTGGTTCTTTAATCATTACGATGATCACAAAACATGATACTAAAGTACTCTCCCATCTTTTCATATTTGAGAAACTTTTATCTGTCTGCCTAATTTGATTCTTCCCATTCGTTCTGCCATACATTGAGACTTTTCCAATGTTTCAGAATTATACTTAAACTTGTAAGTATAACCATATTTACTAAAATTTAGTAAATCATGACGAATAGTCTTAACGAGCTTTGTGGTGGACTTGACCAGTGCACAAGAATGTGTACTCGATCCCTTTAGTCCTTAACTTGACTCACACATCCATGTGAACAAGTCTTAATTTTCCAATGCTTGAAAGTTCTCATTCATCATACTATTCAACTTGCATGATTCCAAGTTTCTATCCAACTGAAGCCTTGGGAATGAGAATCTTTCCTTATTTGGTAAATTATGACACTACCACAAACGAAAGAATCAAGTCCATTTTTTTTTTCAAATATTGCTATCAATGGAATCATATAAACAACCATTTTTCACAAATGCCACTTGTAAGGATATTTAAAATAAATATAAAATTAAAAACTTTTATTTTATTTCAAAACTTTGCGGAAAAAACTTATCCTTATAGTGCAAATGCATACGGAAAAACTTGTTGTTATCTATTCCTAAGCAATATATCATAACTCCTAAGTAACAGCTTCAAAATTCTGATGCGATCGAAATCCACCTACGCGATCAGAATCAGCATATACTTCCTTTAAGCTTTCTCTCTATTCTTTGATTCTTAAAACATCAACATGTGACCCAGTCACATCATGTAATGAGGATCTTAGAATAGAAACTTAACAGAGTTAGATAATGGGCTCTGTAGAGTCAGACTTATTGACTTTAACATCCTTAGGTAAACTTGGCAGCTTTGCAATCAACGCCCCTTCCTTTGGCAAAATAAACATATGGACCCTTTGGTAATGGGACTATCTCATACTTAGCCTTTCTCCTTACCATTTGGTCAACCGGGTTGACTATGGCCAATCCTTTTCCATTGGGAAGAGAATGCTTTTTCTGGATTTCCAGTGTCACCATTGTCACTGTCCATAAAGTTTTTGGGAAGTTGATCTTCTAATCAAATTTGCTTTACTATCGTTCCAAATCATTGCTGATTCAGCAGCACCAAGCAAATAGATATGATCATTAAGGTTCATGTCATAGTCTGTTTCATAGTAGTCCCAAAGGAACTCACTATGTGACTTAGAAAGTGATTGAACATCCAACTTTCTCAAGACTTTGACACCCAACTCTCCCAGCTTGTCAATATGTGACTTCATCTCTAAGATGTGATCACACATAGACCTTGCTTGCCATTAGGGCTTGAGTGACGTTGAACTTGTGGGTTAGGGAGAATAATCGGAGGAGGTGGAGGAAGTAAAGTTCCAAGAGATTTGGGAAGATCATAGATGTCTGAACTAGACATCTTTTGGGAGATATTCAAGATAGTTGATCTAAAGTCCTTAATATAACACCCAATATGAAATATTAAGGCTAGGATCCAACAACCTATTTATAACTGGAAGAGGGATGCCGTAATCCGAGTTATAAAATAGTTGAAGGTAGGTAAATGACGATTTACCAATTTCCACCATGAAAAACGAAATAATGTAATTAGGTTTTTAATTGGATTTGAAACTCCTAGATCTTTTGAGATTCATTGAACTTTTCAATGGCATGTTTCAATCTTGAGTGTGCCCTTCAGGTTTTGTGACTGGGATGCCGAGGATCACAAAACAAGGTGTGAAGTAACCATGCAAATATACTTGGTACCCTTAATATTTACCCCTCAATCGATGTGCCGGTTAACCACACGAGCTCCACCGATACTATGATAAATATTAAGTTACCCTTTGCCTACTTTGTTAAATCCAGGTTAGTGTGCCGGTTAACCACACACGCTCCACTAACGGTTTAAACAAAGTGCAAAGTGTAATTTCATGGATTAGCACCTTATTCACATTTTCCTAAGTAACTAAGATTGGGAATTTATAAGTGTTTAGTTACTTAGTATTTATCATTAATACTTTTAATGAAGGGAGAATTATAGTCCTTGTCCTACCCGTTCGGCTAACGACCCTCCACCAATCAAGGAAGCGGTGGGTGAGAGTGGACACCCATTAAACTGCCATTTTATAGGTAGTAACCTTATACCCCCCTTATAGACCGGCTTCGTGAATGAGGCCTACTAACGGTAAGACTGACTTGCTCTTATACATATATTTATTATTAACTTATAATACTATAAAGTATAAGGGTTGAATTTTAACTTTTAAAATTCTAAGGGCTAACTTGGAATTAAAGTATTCATGGGGAAAACTTTACAAATTCCAAAACTTGAGGGCAAGTTTTGAAAATATTCAAAACTAATTAATTCCATAACTTATGTGTTTAAAGTAGTTTTAATTAAAAAAAACTCTTCAAGTTCCATAACTTGAGGACAAGTTATGGAAGACTTTAAACTAATAAAAGAATGTAACTTTTCTTTATTTTTGTAACTTATGGAACTAATTAAGGTTACACATTTTATCATTTAATGAAGTGACTCTTGAACCTCCATAACTTGAGGACAAGTTATGGAGTCATAAAACCATTTAATGAGGACAAGACTCTTCATTTTTGTAACCATTGCCAACTTTTTATGAGTTTTATGAAACTTAAATGTGACTTTTCATATAACTTGAGGACAAGTTACAAAAACACATTTTAGAATCAACTCTTAGATTAAAATGGATTGAAAACACATAATCAATTAACTTTTCTATTAATCTAATAAACTCATATGAACAAAGATAATTCACATCAAAAAAATTTTCAAGTAATTAGCATAACTTTTAAGCTAATACAATTCGATTTTTCAGCTAATTTTGCAAGTATAACAAGAAAACAAGCCTTGGCTCTGATACCACTGATGGGTTTTGCGCATTCTAACACTCCTAAGTGTACATGCAACCCTAAATACCTTGGATCTATGTTTTCTCTATTATACATGCAATTATGAACTTTCCACGATATTACCCTATCTAGCATACAATACTTGATACTTGGGTAATCAAATGGATAGAATACATACCTTTGTTTGATGTAGCTTGTCTCCATGAAGCTTGAGTGCCTAGTGCCCCAAGTGTGACACCTCAAATGGTTCACACAACACCAAATGCACATGGAATGACTTGAGAGAAATGGAACACTCCTTGAAATCGTCTAGCCCTCATATTCACACATTAGTGTACGATTTCTTGAGCCATGGGATTCTTTTATATGGTGGCTATTAGGGTTACACCATGTAACTCATAACTTTACCTATTCCTTATGCTCCATGGATTTTAACCTCCATGGAGTATCCATGGGTCACCCCCATGGACTTAGTCCAACATAAGGAATCTTGGATCACAAGCCCACATATATAAGAATGAATGATTTACACAATCAACCCATATATTTAATTAGTCTCCTTTTGATCACTTAATTAATTCCAAATTAATTCTTGATCAATACTAATTAAATAACCTTATTAATATATTAGAACTTATAATATATTAACCAACCTTAAGTGTTATTTCTCTCATTATAGTCTATCCAAATGCATGATGCCATGCAACCCAAATGGACCATGCCGGGTCGGGTCAAGTCTTACCAATTATAGTTATGGACTTAGACATTAATCCAACAGTATTTGGGCTGAGGAAGCACGTACGTGGAGCGTACCTTGCCATGTACGCTCAGCATACTCAAAGAACTAGAACACGGAAGCCATGTACGTACGCCCAACGTACCAAAGGGTACGCGCAGCGTACGCGCACAGATTCTAAAACCCTAACTTTTAGGGTTTGATCCCTATATAAAGGACATAATGCCTTTGGTCTAGCCTCCCTCTCACCTCTAGGCAGCCACCATGAAAACCCAAACCCATATTTGTGTGTTCTTGTGATTTGGAAGCCATTTAAGAGAATCTTGGTGTAGTTTTGGTGTTTTGGAAGAGAAAGGAGCTTGAAGAAGGAGCAAGGGTTCAAAAGGAGCTGGTAGATCCATGAGATTAGCACCATTTCTGACTCATTTGAGGTATCAAGCTTCAAACTTGATCATTGCATGTTTAGATTTGATGTTGGGGGTGTTTTATGCCACTTTTTGGACTTTATTGTTGAGGCTTCTTGCATCTTGATGATTTCAGACCATAAGAGCTGTCTATTGGGCCCTGTGGCCCACTGTAGAGTATAGTTCTGGGCCTGGGAATTTGGAAGTAGATTATTGGGCCTATTGGGCCATGTTGGGCCTTTTGGAAATTATTATTTGGGCTAAGGACTTTTGGACTTGTAATGGGCTCATTTGAGGAATGCGGCCCAATTCAGAAAATTGGGCCATTGGTGGGCCCTTAGGAAGCATTTGACGAGCCATAGGTCGACGGGATATGATAAGATAGAATTGGGCCTTAGAAATGGTTCAAATTAGGTCAAGGGGGTGAAATGGTCATTTTACCCTAAACGGTGTTACAGATTCTGATTAAGTGTTGTCATGTTTATGATAGCCGGGAGTCAGCGGAGCAGCTGTTAGAGATTTCTTCTCGTGAGTTCGACGCTCAGCTTTACGATGTGAGTTACCTTCCAGTAGAAGTGGGTCTACGGCCATAATGTCGGCCCACTAGTAGGAGTTGTTTGCTAGATGGTTGTCTTTGTGATAATCATCTAGGTTTGTTGCTACCTGATGTGTTTTATGTGATAGCATGATATGATGATATGTGATAGTAGCAGTAGGGGGAATAGTCCCCGTGACACGGTCGTAAGGACCTGAGGGTAGGTCGGGCACCCCAAAATTGCCTGGCAGGGTAGGTCAAGCACCCCAGAACTGCTTGACATGGGTAGGTCGGGCACCCCAAAATTGCCCGGCAGTATGTATGTTGTATGGTATGTGGTGTAATGGGGGAACTCACTAAGCTTTGTGCTTACAATTTTAGTTTTGTTTTCAGGTACCTCTTCTTTGAAGGGGAAGGAGCCGACACGATAGCAGCGCATCACACACACACACAAGATTTCCGCATTATGAGATTCATGGGATTGTACTCTGACATTATTACTATTTTATGTTATGGTTTGAGACATGTGACTATGATTTTATGAAATGATATGATTCGATGATGTATTTCGTTAAACAATTTTATAAGCTACTTAATTAAAAAACAAAATTTTTGGTCTTGAAAATTAGGATGTTACAGTTATATAGTAATAACAATACAAATCCTTAGTGATGTCGAGACTTTGAGAACAAGCATCACAATTGCCACGCCTCTAGTGGTTCACACCCAACACTAGCAATGGAAGAAGATTGTGGAGAAGGAGGGAGGCTTCAAATTTTCGGCTTGATCTCTTAGGAACAAGTGGCTGAAAATTGTAGGGTTATGTCCTTATTTATAGTGCAGATAGAAAACCCTAGATAAGCCCAAGTCTAAGATTATCTTAAACCGGGTAATTATCCACTTTCCTAATTATCCATTAGAGACTATTCTAGAAACCCTAAGACATAAGGAAACCTTCCAAATACTATGGAGGATTCTAGATTGCCTCTTACTTAACTATTAAACAATTACAATTCATTCCCTGAACTTTTAATTCATTCTTTTAATTCCAAAATTAATTCTAATTAGTTTCTGATTAAATATTAATTAAATATTACTATTTCTAATTAATATATTATTCTCATAATATATTAAAAAAATTATTTATTTCAATTTCTTAATCAAATAATAAATCAACCTCTTTCTCTAAAATCATCCTTCCCAGTTGCTAGTCTTGAGGGCAACCCAAAAGGATTGTGCTACTATCAATTCAAGTATATACCAATTATAGTTATGGGCTTAGACACATAATCCAACAATAAAAACCAAGTCAACAAAATCCCAGGTATATCAAGTACAATCATCCCAAATCAGAGTATCAAAATGTGGAATCATAAAAATCTGGAAGTCGGAGTGTACAATCAAGCATTCGCCTTCCCGCGATCATCAGAAATACCTGAAACACAACTCATCCACAACTGTAAGCACAAAGCGTAGTAAGTCCTTCCCAAAATATCCATACAACACAACATAACAAACAATTATGGGTTATCAGCAACCCTGAGGATTTTCAGCAATCCCAGTAGGTCAACAACACACCCTGTGGATTAACAGCACATTTCAGGGGTTATCAGTAACCCTAAGGATTTTCAGCATTCCCGAAGTTATCTGCAATTCAACTCAATTCACATATAATAATAATCAGCAATTAAGACCCAATTAGTCACAAACATAAATACCATACATGTAACTAGTGAGAAGACTCGCCTCGTGAATAGCAGCTAACACACAACAACTCTAACACGGAGGAGACTGGTACTACAAAACACCTAACAACAATAAAGAAGTACCTACTTGGTTAACACCATCAAACATCTAATTTGACCAAAACTCTGGTGAAAAGTCAACGGTGAAATTCAATTTTGAAACGTCTCGACATCGTGGCTACCCATAGGCCACGTCGTGGGCACTAAGAGACAAAACAATCGGCACCCTCCTCATTCGCCACGTCATGGCCATTCAAACGCCACATCATGGGAACTGGGGTTCCAGTAACTTAACAGATTTAGCTCTTAATCTGTCCAGCCATTCCTTCAAACTTTCCACAACCCCTCCTAAGGCCTAATACTTCACAAAAATCGGTGCTTTTCAGTCTTTCATGTCTAATGCAAGTCTAACACTCAAACTTAGGTTGAAATGAAGAAATTCCACCAAAGGGCACATGCATGAAGCCCAAAATAGCATCAATGTAACATCCCAAAAATCATGACCAAAAATTTCATTTTTGATATAGCGATTCATAAAACAAATTATAGAAAACATCATCAAGTTATTTCATTTCATAAAAAACATAACCCATAAGTCTCAAAAGCATGTTATAATATAGTAACAACGTCAGAGTACAAATCCCAAGAATCTCATAATGCGGAAATCATGTGTGTGATGCGCTGCTACCGTGCCGGCTCCTTTCCCTTCGAAGGAGAGGGTCCTGAAACAAAAACTGAAAACCGTAAGCACAAAGCTTAGTGAGTTCCCCCATCATACCACATACCATATAACAAACATACTTCCAGGCAATTTTGGGGTGCCCGACCTACCCTGCGAGGCAATTATGGGGTGCCCGACCTACCCTGCCAGGCAATTCTGGGGTGCCCGACCTACCCTCCGGTTTATCTCAACCGGCTACGGGGACTATTTCACCCTCTACCACTACCACATAATAACATATCATAAGCATACTGTCAGGCATATCTGGGTGCCCGACCTACCATTCGGTCCTTACGACCATAACACGGGGACTAATCCCCCTACTACCACTATCACATAATATCATATCATGCTAGCACATAAAACATATCGGGTAGTAGCAAACCTAGATAATTATCACAAAGACAATCATCTATAAAAAAATTCCTACTAGTGGGCCGACATTGTGGCCGTAGACCCACTTCTACTGGAAGGTAACTCACCTCAATGTTGTGCAATAAATGAATTGTCCTCGGTGTTGGGATCAACTCTCCTCAAACTCCTACACATAACATCTCTTTTAATTACTCTTTCAAACTTATAACCCCTTTAAGGGTCAACTCGGGTCAATGGTCAAGTCAAAGGTCAACACTCTGGTCAAAGTCAACCTTCTGCTCCAATCAACTCGCCTAGTTGATCCGTCAACTCATCGATTCCCATAATTCAGAGAATCTAAACTCACAATCTAACTCGTCGAGTTACCCTCTAACTCGTCGAGTTTCTCCTTATGACAGAATCAGGACTTTCCGTTTGAACTCGTCGCATCCTTTCTTGGACTAGTCGAGTTCCCTTCATCAAGTCGGGGACATTTGCTATCGACTCGTCGAGTTCATCTTTGGACTCGTCGAGTTCTTGATCTTTAAGTCCATAAACACGTCCAACTGGTTGAGTCATCTTCTAGACTCAACAAATTTGCTTAGTAACAGAAAAGGTTGGGGAACCACGACCCAACTCGCCGAATCCTAAGAACGATTAGTCGAGTCCCCTATGATCCAAATCCATACAGTCGATTTCAGTCGGGCTTAATGCATCCAAAACATAGATTTGGCCTCCTAGGGTCGATATAACACGTAAAGTTACAAACTTTACGTTCATGCATGGGCTATTTAGCTCAAAAAGCCCTAAAAAGTGGTTCATAGGATGCATGGGACTCCCATGGCCATAAATTTGGCACCTTTATGCCATGGAGTCCCTCAAAGACTCTAGATCTGAAGTTATTACCCCAAAATATGCTTGCATCCATGAATGGTCCCATATTATGCTCCAAAAAGCCCTAAACTACACCATGAAGGGATCTAGTAAATGGATGGACAAGGTATAGACTTTATACCTCAGATGAACTGGAAATGGAGCACAATCTCTGGATCTACTTGTTTCCTCTTGATCTCCCAAGCTTCCTCTTCCTTCTCAAGCTTCAAAACCACCAAGAACACACAACAATGGCTCAAGAACACTCAAAATGGGCTAGGGTTTCGTGACTGATGTTTGGAGGTGATGGAGGCTGAAGTTTAGGCCATATAAAGTGTTTAAATAGGGTGTAAACCCTAAAAATTAGGGTTTCACCCTGGCAGCCCTACTCGTCGAGTCGAGGCTCTCGACTCGTCGAGTAGATATCGAGTCCGCGTCCAAACTTCTCCCATTCCTACTCGACGAGTTTGGGGCCTCCAACTCGTCGATTCCCTTTGTAAAAATGCATAATTCTTATTTAAAATATGTACCAAGAACCAGGCGTTACAATCAAACTTCATATCTAGAACATATGTCCACTAAGGGACCTCAACAATCAATAAAGTTGCTAACTTTATGGATTTCAAGCATTCTATCCAACCCATCATAGAAAAAAGTGGCCAAAAACTTAGATCTAGCATGCTCATAACATAAAGCTTGAGTCTTGGATACTTACAATAGTCCAGAAAGTGACCAAGAAGATGATGATGAGACTTGCAAGCTAGACCAATGCTTCGACAATGATTACTTCTCCTTCAAAACACCAAAAGTGACCACCAACCTCAAGATCTTCCATAATGGGGCTAGGGTTTAGGAGGGGGGGGGGGTTTCTCAGAGGGTGGAGGCTACCAAATGAGGAAAACCTAGGAGTTAGTGCCCTTAAATAGGGCACCAACCCCACAAATTAGGGTTTGGCCCAAAAAAGTCCCCACGTCGTGGCCAACAAAATGCCACATCGTGGGAGACTTAAATGAAGTCGCGTTCAATCCGGGTCTTGCCACGTTGTGGTGCTTCCACCACGTCCTGGCCTTCCAATTCACATAAAATTCAATACATAAAATACCTCGAAGAATCAGATGTTAGAGCAGTAACATGAAAGGTTTCATGTAGGAGATGGTGGTAGACTCAATAATATAATTCGAATTACATTAGTGAAAATGAAGTATCCGAGAAGCATACCTTGACTAGAAAACTTCATAGTTGACCTTGGAGTTGTTTTGAGTAACAAATTGTCATTGGAAATATTCTATGAAGGTGCAGTCATGTTGATCAATGATCCTTGAGATCACAAAGAGTCAATTCATATAAGGATGAAATTCCATTGCATCCAAGATAGAGTTGAGGATGGAGATCTAGTTGTAAAGTGATTTGAACTCAGGATTAAATCTAATTATTTAATTGTTTAAACCTAGATTTACATGTAAGTTACCTTAGCTATATAAGCCTTCCTAGGGCACCAAAAATTTGTGGCTTTTACCTCACGCAAGGTGAAATACGAATGTCACAAGTCTCTCCTTTCTCTCCTTTTGATTTCTAGTGTTCTAGGGTATTGGGGGTGAGTCATTAGACACGTTCACACTATTGGCGCTAGCTTTCTATAAGCCATTGAAGATCAAAGGAATAAGTATATGCAATAATACTTAAAGGTATGTTATTAATCTGATTCATAGTTTCTTATAAGTAGATTAAATCGGTTTTTGATAGTTATTGCTATAATGAGAAAATGTCATAGATCTTTAGGTTGCATGTGCCCAAAAATAGTTTTGTGTATTCCGCTATGTAGTTTATTGTTTTAATGTAACCTAGAAAAATCATCAAGAACATCGATCTGTTTTTGTGGATCGGAAAAACACCACCATCATCTTCATTTCATACTCTCTTTTAAACAAATGTTAGGGAGACGTTACATAAACGGTCCCTGTAGTTTAGGGAATTAATCACATAATATAAAAAATGAAAAAGAAAAAAAAGTACAAATTTATAGAAATTTAACGACATTTTGTTGACGACGTGTGTCGGAAGGACCATCTTTGAATATCGAAAAAACATAAAGACCGAGTTTGTCTATTTTCTGAAAGTAGGACCATATGTGCCTATTTTGCCAAACCATAGGGACCATTTATATAATTTTATCAATGTTTTATTAAGTCCCTTCGTATAATTACAATTTATCATTGTTAGATACTTTTTTTCAAACTATAACAGTATAAAACTATAAAAATAATAAAACTTTATGTAACCGGAATGTTTTTAAATTTTGATAAATCTAACGACTACTTTTAAATGATTTAACTTTTTTATAAATTATATTTAATATTTTTATTAAATCAATTGATTAACTAATAAAAAATATAATAAAATATAATGTTAATTAATACAGGGAGTAAATATGACAAACATGAAAAAAATTAAAATGTTAGAACATCTCCGATGATTGTTTTTTCAAAAGTTTTTTCCAGTTTAAAAAACTTTTTGAAAACTTTTTTACCATTTGCAAAGAAAACTTTTCCTAAGGCTGATGGGTAAGGGTCAGAAACGACATTGAGAAGGTTGAGTTGGTTAGCCTCAATATCGTGGAGGCCATTGGAATACCCCCTAATGTCAGATGGTATTACGTTGAAGTAATGACACAAGGGAACGCATATGAAAACCAATGGGAACAATCCATTGACCGATCAGCGATCAAATATTTTTTTTAATATATATATATATATATATATATATATATATATATATATATATATAATACCCACTTAAATTTTTTACACACCACTACCATTTTTCCTATCTTTTTATACAAACTTCCAACATATTTTTATATGTTCATCACTATGATGTACGAATATTACACTAACGAGCTACAAGAAGAAAATAAAGTCATTCTACAAACAAGAAACAAGGTTAAACAAAAATCACGAGGAAGCACACGAACGTTTATATTATGATTACGTTGTGGATAATTTTGTATACAAGCTAAAGCATTTCAAACGAAGGATTTTTTTTTAGTAGGAACATGTTTCTACGGATAGCCAACACCTTGGAAAACAGGTATCGTTTCTTTCATATTTATACATATTAAATATATCTTTATACAAAATAAATATATATTTTTACCCATTAAATATATCTTTAGGTATCTTTTTAGTTTTTTTCAATTGAGATGTGAAGCTAGAGGTAGGCGGGGATTCACAGGGTTGCAGAAATGTATTGCCACAATTTGGTTGATGGAGTACAGGGAGTCACCCAATTCCGTTGACGATTATCTAAAAATATCTGAAAGAACTAAAAGAGAAAGTTTGTTAGATTGTCAGTGGGTGTTGTGAAATATTCTATGATGTTTATTTGCAAAATCTTCGTTGAATGATATGAAACAACTATATGCGACACATAAAGAAAGACATGGTTTTATCAGTATGATTGAAAGCATTGATTGCACACATTGAGATTGGAGAAATTGTCCGTAGGGGTGGAGAGGGAAGTTTGCAAGTCATCATCATGGAACACCTTCGTTAGTATTAGAGGTTGCTGCTTCCTAAGATTTGTAGATTTGACATGCTTTTTCGAGATTGTGGTTTCCAACAACGACATCAAGGTTCTTGATCACACACTAATACTCAATAGTATTTTGTCAGGACAGGCACCGGAAGCACCTTTCACATTGAATGGAAATGAATATAAGTTTTTGTATTTCCTTACAGATGGAATTCCACATTCGTGAAGGCATTCCGACACTTAGTGGAACAAAGAGAAAAATTCTTCAAGAGGAGATAGGAAGCAACATGTAAGGATGTGGAACGTGCTTTCGGAGTTCTAAAGTCAAAAATGGCACATAGTAGAACATGAGGCACACCCATATGAGATAGAAACTCTACGATATATTATGTATACATGTACCATAATGAATAATATTGTAGTGGAAGATAAATGGTAGAATATTTCATAATATATGTCAATGGAGCCCCGACACATGCAGTTGTTGTTGGTTATTGTAATAACCAAAACATAAACGCGAAAGTTTAAACTTTGGATCTTGATCTTAAAATATGATAAAAGAAAACTAAAACAAGAAAGAATTATTATTACATACCTGATTTCATTGGTTTTCCGGATCACATGAGTAGGGTGAGTTTTTCAGTTTATCTCAAGACTAACTCTAAAAACCTTAGCAATGAACCATACGAATGTCCTAATGTATTTCCTTGTTCATATGCTCCTCGCCACATGTATATATAGATAGAGATATACCCTAATGTAATGGATGGGAGAGAACAAGAGGATCTTGAGTCAAACCGAGAACTCAACCCATAAAAGGTAAGTAAATATCTTATAAATCGGTCCATCAGCAATTTTATATTCTTACCATAATAACCGGATTTAATGAAAACATTATACATATTTATGAAATGGTCCCATAATTTTTTAACAATCTCTCATTGGACTATGAATATATAAATGTACATATAACCGTATAAGCATTGTAATGGTTGTTATCATAGTATTGGTATCCTTAAACAATTTCTTCCACTAATCATAATAGTATAGGATCAAAGTTGTCTTCGTTACAATTTACATAACTAAACTCATGAATGGTTACATATATATATATATATATATATATATATATATATATATATATATATATATATATATATATATATATATATAACGACATAGATTAAACATGATGTGTGGTTTTAAAATCAAAATAGATTTTCAACGATTTCCTCTTTAGCTTGAAGTGAGATTAAAATTCAAATAAGTGCAAAAAATAATGGAATTAACCAAATTCTTAATTATGTACAAAAAAACATAATTGTTCTTAAACAAAACATAAAACACCAACAGAACTCCCATTAAAACAAATGATCACAGCAATATGTGTAGTATGCTCATGAAAGAACTTGAGAGACAATCCCTTCGTGAGCGGATTCGCTATCATGGAGTTTGTCTAGATGTGCTTTATATATATTTTTCCATTTGCACTATTTCTTTAACAGCCAAAACTAGAATTAAATATGTTTTTGACTTAGTAGAACTTTTGTTGTTATTGGAATATAATATTGCTAACTTATTGTCATAACGTTAGTGGTCTTTCAATACCAATAATACACAACCTCATGACAAAATTCCACAACCATATTCCATTATTTGATGTCTCATAACATGCTACAAATTATGTTGCCATTATGGAAGAAACTATCAAAGTCTATTCCATGAAATGGCTCTTTATACACGCAGGTAAATGTAGCCTGATATGCATCAGTAACCATTTGGAATTCAATAAAATTAGATTTCAAATACAAATGATTTCCAAAACATCTGATTTCCTATATTTGAGCATATAGCATTTTGTCCTCTATAGATATCTCAAAACCCATTTGGCTAATTTTCAATGATCCATAACTAGGTTGCTTAGACATATGCCTAACATCTTTACAATAACGTGTACATACTTAGCATATACTATATTCCCAAACATATTGAATCTTCTACAGCTCTATAACTTCAATTTAGGCACCAAATTTATCTCTTTTTGCAACAAGCGTGTCACCTGATTTGTAGTTTCCACGCCAAATCTTTCAAGGATCTTATTGATGTAGCTCTTTTATGATAATTCTAGAATTCCAAAAGATTTGTCTCATTAAATATAGATTCCTAATACAAAATAGGCTTCCTAAAATAATTAATTGATGAAATTTTAGGTAACACTAATGGGATCTCCTAAGTTGAGGTTGTTAAGTTTGAATAGGAGGTTGAATAACATTGTTGGTCCATGATTCTGAAATACTTCTTCATCAATGGGTACATAATTTGCATACTACCAGAAACAGTAATAGGAATCAAGACTAATTCCTCCTAAAGGACTATGTTTTTAACCTTACTTCTTCCTCAAACTCGAAATCCTTAAAGAACATTGTTCTTATCTGAAATGCAAGGTCAATATCCATGCAACTAAGAACTAACATAATGTTATCCTTTCATTCCTTAGAGTTAGTCTCATTGAGCTCATGAATCATGAATGTGATCAATGTTGGAGATACAATGTTATATTTCAAATTTGTTGTTTTAAGAACATTACTATTCTTAGTTTTATGCTCATTGATCCATAAACTATAGTCAATAAATTCAATTTATGACATATTTACAAGATATCGACACAACATTAATATCAAGTCTTTGGACAATATTATTAACTTGCAAGAGATATAATTGTTTTAGTGATTAAATATTAACAATAAATCATGTCAATTAACAAACCCTTATTTGGATTGCATGGAACCAAATAATTGTCACATGTATTTACTAAAACCTTTTATTAAATAAAAGTTAGTGGATACATTATATGACAAGGAATAAATATTTGTGAAGTTGACTTTTAGAGATGCTATGCATTTACTAAAACCTTTTATTAAATAAAAATTATGGATACATGATATGACAAAAATAATAAGCATTTGCGAAGTTAACCATTGAAGATGCTCTTATTAGATAATAAGTGTTTATAGTGACTTTTAGAAAAAGTCTTTATTCTCTGATGATAAAATGTTTTTTCAAATAATAATTTTTTTTAAAAGAATTGTTATTAGAAATGCTCTTATATTAACGCTTTGTTGATTTTTCTAGTCGTTTTTTCTGATGATATAAGTTGTTTAAGTATATATATATATATATATATATATATATATATATATATATATATATATATATATATATATATATCATGGTTGCAGAAATCAGGATTAATCGGCGATTAATCGTAGATTAATCGTTTGGCGTTCTCCAACCGTCGATGATTAGGGTATTAATCGAAAATTTAGGATTAATCGGTCAACAAAAGTCAACAAATTTGAAAAAAAATAAAAAAAATGTCAAAAATTAAAAATTAATTTTTTTTTTTAAAAAGTTGAAACAATCAACTCTTGTTTTTACTTCAAAATTTTCAAATTTTCAAAATTTCAAATATTATACCAAGCTGTTCATATTTTCGTATTTTCAAATTTTCAAATTATAAATTTTCTTATTTTCTAATTTTAAAGTACTTGTTTTTCTTAAGATATATTAATATTTGATTAACTTTAATATTTTATTAATAATCTATGCTCCACGATTAATCCCCGCCAAGACCGATTAATCCCTTAACATCAGTCGACCGTCGAGCTACCGTCGAACGATTTTTACAACCATGATATATATATATATATATATATATATATATATATATATATATATATATATATATATATATATTAACAATAAGTAGCCTTTCTACATTTCACGAAATTATACTTATACTTTTTCACGAAGCTTCCATTTTGACACTTTTTGATGTATAAGAAGTCGAAACCTTCCAATCTTCCATGTTCTAGTTGACATTCCGATTTACATCTCTTATGTTAGGCTGTTAGCATGTTGGCAGTTAGACGATCGATAAAGAACCCCAACACAATACATCTATCTACCCTTTTTTTTTACTCTATAATGCTTTTTAACCCCTTAAAAGTATATAATTATAATACAACCGAAAACACGTAAATATATCTGTACCAAAACTATAAAACCAATCCAACGAAGCCAATTATGTACATCAACATAGTCCAGAGTCCATAGTGGTAGCCCGCATCAATGGATGACACCCATGTCGCGGGTCCCGGTGGCTTGGGACACAAAGCCTCTACCCCCAAAAACAGGGCGCATAAACGCATCATCAAACTTTCTCCAATACTGATGAACCATGTTTTGACGCCGCTTTAGACTCGGCCTATTTTCATTTCCGTCTTCTTCATGGTCAGGGTCATGCCCATGCCCATGCCCTTGCCCGTTTTGTAGAAGTGGCATACTACTTGATGAGTTTGGAGTAGATGGGTCTGTTTCATCTGGTAACAACCATCTTATAATCGGCTTTGTTAGCAATCCAAATACCTACACTTTCATCAATTAGTTAAATGTTTCTCACCAAATTATATTTACATGATTTTCAATGCTTACCACTGTACTGAAAAGAACAACAGTAATGGTGCTGGTGATCAACAGCGCATTTGCAGGCTGAATAGTTTGCCCGGATCCAGTAAACTACTGACATCAAATGTAGTTAATTAGTATACAAAAAATTACATACTTAATTGATTTTTTTTTTTTTTTTTTACCTTTTTATAAGCAAGTGCTACAGATACAGCGCCTCGCATGAGACCAGCCCACCAAACTGTAACTTGCTGTTTAATCTTGATCTTTTCGTTCCTATTTTTTCGAATAAAGTTGGATAATAATGACAGAGGGAACACAAAAGCTGCCCTTCCAACCATAATCAACCCAACCAGTATACCACTTGCACTAAATGATTTTCCAGGGCTGTATCAATTAAGACTTTGGTTTCAAAATGTTCATTGGATAGGATAAACAAATAAAGTTGTTTACAGTGCTAGTGGTAGTTAGTTTAGTTACCTATCCTCTATGAACCTCCATTTTTCAATATCTAGCGAGTCCATTCCAACATACAGGAAGATAAACACTTCAGATATATATGACATTGTGGCAAAAGTATGCCTGCAGTCGATATTAGGTGAGTGAATAAATACTTGAGCAATTTTAAGAGAGTTTGGATTTGGATATGATTATGATTATGGTTACACACTTACTTTGTGGTTACTTGTGAATTCAAAGTGATGTTATGCCATGCGTAGTGTGACATTACAATCCCACAAAAGAATACTGTAAGGATTCCGCTTAATTCAAACATCTGGAGATATATAATATATATCAACAAATTAAGTTACTCTTTGAGATTTGACTGGTGTGGTGAAAATGGAAATATGGAATATGCTTACTTCAGCTGTAATGTATGAGAGGTAAGCCATGAGCATCATGAGAGCTATTTCACGATCAGTTGAATGCCTGGAAATGTTTTGAGACAACATTCATCAAAACTAGGATTTTGATTACTTAAAGAAAGCTGGAAACAAGAGATGGATTGAGCATATACCTTCCAAAGTATAATGTTCTGATGATGAATGAACATAGCAGCCCAACCTACAAAAGCAATGAAAAACTATCACATAAAGGTAATATTAAAAAAAATAGCTATCAACATATAGATTAAAGAAGCTTACAAAAACTCCCAACAACGTGCTTAATACAAACAATGTCAAGAAACTGTAAGCAAATGTAAGAACTTCAGTAGCATTCATGTTGTTTAGGTCATAATTGGTGATGGCATTGAAAAGTACCACAGATGTGGCATCATTCACCACACCCTCCCCAAACACTAGACTGTACAACAATGGTGTTTCTTCTTGATTAAGCACCTGTTGACATAATATTGTTATATTTTTAGTATGTAGTTCCTTTGAAGCTCATAAATTTTTTTTATTTTTTTTTTAAAATGAATGTACCTGTAAGGCGCACACAGAATCTGTTGCAGAAAATATGGCTCCAAGTGCTACTCACAACAACACATAAAAAATAGGGGAATTTTAGTAGAGACAAACATACAACATGTGCAGCTCAGCTTTGTATATCTATATGGAATCTATTCATCTATATAGCAATTTGGAAGACCTAAAGAAACTATCCACATTAGTTTCATAACATGAGAAAAAAAAAAAGAATAAATACCAAGATAGTCCTTGATCTCGAGGTAACCAATGTCCAGTTTAGGGAACAAGAGTGTTGCACCTGAATTAAAAAAAAAATTGTAATTCAAATTGAATATTTTGATGATATTCATAGAATTCATCATGGAGATAATAATCTAAGAAAGTATCATAAATACACTCTAAAGAGACTTTCACACATTTTCCCATGATTTGAGCAAGCAGTTTAATAATTATTACTGATAATAGAACTCAAAGCTATGTGTTCTCTAAACTTATTAGAGCATACAAAACCAATCATTAACAAAAACAGAAGTTTAATAATGTATATACAGAACATACCGTATGATATAATGGCAAACGATATCAAAGTACCAATAGCTCCAAATAATGTAATGGTCATGAAATTGCGGAAAAACTGTTTCTTTTTCACCTGAAACCTGGTAATAATATTGCAGTGAAACCAAAAGTCTAAGTTAAGACTTAAGAGGCTATATGACCAAATCAGAGGCTTCTAATTGTGGCATCAAACGGTACCGATCCATTTAAATCTAAAAGTAGGAAGATACATACCCAGCATTGAAGATTATTGGCGGAAGGAGATACATAAAGAAAAACTCTTCCTGAAATTCCAATATGCGAGAGTTTTTACCACCAGAAGTTAGCAAAATAATGCATCCTGTGGCTAGACCCTGTGTCACAAGAAAATAATAGTACGTTGATGTGAAATTGAAAATAAATCAAAAGCAAAAGGTAGTTTGTGCCTTGTGGTTGAAGCACGATGACTCACTCACAATCAAAAGGGCTGTGACTGACTGATTGATCCACCGGGTTTTTTCAAGAAGATGACCAACCACTATACAAGCACATAAAAGGGTTGCAAATAACGCTATGCTGCGTACATACTCGTCCTCTGGATCCGATGTTGATAAACCTGAACTTGACCCCACATGGATACCCATATTGCAGCCTGCCAAACAAAAACAAAATCCAAATTTATCAACCATCCTTATCAACAAAACAAGATTGTTACCAAGAATCTTCATACATGATCAAGGAAATACTCCTTCACAATTGCACTTTTGGTTTCAAATTAGTTATCAAACCCACAAACTATGTTGTCTCTATGACCCTAAACAATTCATATCGACCCTCCAAACCCTAAAAATCGTCAACCAGATCTAAAAAGGCGACATGTATTAATGTACCAACGGTTGCTGGGAAACGATTCCAATATAATAATCATGAAATTAGAAGTACAAGTGTACAACTACAAACAATTAGATAATTACACACCTAAATTATAACAATGCTACTAATTAAAGTTTCAGGATGCTAAGCAGTGATCAACTCACGCTACACCTATTTGGCTTCAACTTTTTTTTTTTTTTTTGCATTCTACTCGTTAAAGCCAAAAACTTGCACAAAATTCATTGAATTTTCACGCCATTACTTTCCTAGAAACATGAAAATGAGCAAAGAAGAGGAACAAAGACTTCATACCTCAAAATCCGCAACCGATCGTATAAAAATTCTTCAACTAAAAACAGAGTTAACAGACTTTTTCGTCTACCTAAGGTTTATAAAACTTCTTTTAATATGAATCGTTCAAGAAAATATGAATTTGAAGAAGAATTAGGGTTTTCTTAACGAGCAAGAGTGCAAGACGCGATGGAACAAGGCAACGAATCGTGGAAAGCCAGGCTTTGAAATACCGCGAAAGTGCAGAAGATGCTGCTGCCGTGTTGCGTTAATATGGAATTTTGGGGGTTAGGTGTACATTGCAAAACTAGTTAAGATACTGTGTATTATAAAGTCTACTAAAAGAGTAGTATTAAATAGTAGATATAAATATATTTTTTAAATTTGGAAAAAGATAAACATATATTTTAAATTTAGAAGATAAATCTAGATATTTAAAAATATCATATCAAGATAATATTTTGAAATTTGTAGAGATGTTAAAAATTATTTCCTTCTAAAAAAAATCTAAAAGTGTTGATTTAAAATCATGTTTTTCTAAGAAATGTAATAATACTATGGGATGTACAGTTAACACTATAACACAAACATTAAATAAATAGAAATTCAAAACATTACATAGATAAAACTAAAAACATATTACATTAATAACAACCTAAATAATTAGTTATTATTTTTATATTTTTCTTTGATTTTGTCTTTTCAACGCAACAACGCCTCGAGTCTTCGTGTTCGAGGCCATCTATTGACATTTTCAAAACATGCACATCATGCAACACCTGTTTGTTGCTTCTGGAGTATTTTTTGTTGTTGGCGTCTTGAATCCAACTTTTTTTTTTTCGTAGTGCAAGATGTTAACCAAATATTTCTCAAAAAAAACCCTAGTTGTTTGATGTGGTTTCTTTTTCCTTATTCTTTGAAGATGATGCAGCTCATTTTCCTTATTATATAGTATGACATTTTTCGTTGTTTCGGTTTGGTTTTTCATTTGTGTCCTACAAAGTACCCTTACATATGCATCTACATACATACATATATATGTACTCCTGTAATGGAAACAAAGTGATTTAGGTATTAAATCATATACAAATAGTCTATGGTTAAAAACATGGCATGCATAAAATATTGCCACTTCTTTGTGATTGACCTCCCACGTAATTGGCACTAGGACAGGTTCGACGTGGGCTCGATGATAATGTTTACCATTTTAGATATACATATAACCACATACCATTTAACGATCAAGTCACTCATTTTTTTGTTAATAGTTGGTAAATAATATCTGTAATCAAATTTAAACTTAATTACAACAGAGTTTTTAATTAGACATATAATATATAAAGATTGAGTTGTTAAAAAATCCAAATAATTAGTTTATACCAATGTTCTAAATAACGTGAGGCGTGGGCTTGGCGGCAAGGTCAAAGTTAAGTCATAACATTTTTCAAGGCGTGACTTTTATATAAATTAAAAAAAATAAATCATATAATTATTGAATTTTATCAAATATATCAAGTTTTTAGACGTGTTATATTAATATTTAGTATCAAAAAGTTAACAAAAACTCAATTATTTTAGCGCTGATAAGAAAAAACAAAAAAAAAACTCGCGCCTTGAAAAAAAACTCACGTCATAACGCAATAAGGTGCGCCTTGACACGTTATTTGGGTGTTACGCTTAACAAACCCACATTTGACATTTTTGTAACGGCTAGGTCACGCCTCGCACCATGTTTTATACATTAAAAAAAATAAAAAAAACTTATGTTCTTAATGTATTTGGCTTATATATAAAGATTGAGTAACTAAAAAGTATATGAACCTAGTTTATAAATGATAAAGTATCGCATTGCAACTTTGTTTATTTTCTTAAACACGTGTTTCTCAATAAAAATCAGTTTTGATAACTAATACCTTGTGTTATTTATGCATTTGGCTTAGATATAAAATTTAAGTCTCTAAAAAGTCCAAAAACCTAGTTTAAAAATGATAGTGTCGTATTGCAACTTCACTTATTTTCTTAAACATATATTTTTTTAATAAAAATAAGTTTTGATAATTAATACCGATAATTGATCAATATTTCCAGGTTTGCATAAGTTACTCTCGAGTTTTAGTTTTCGACTGAAAATCTCACTTTACTTTTGTATTTTGACATACTTTTTCAGATCAATTTTCAAGCTCCGATGCATCATTATGAATTTCTTATGCAAGTAAAATTAAGATTAACTATAGAAATGGTATTGGGACAGCCAAGAGTTTGCACTCAATACCCGAATTATTTCGATATTAGTTCACATTAAGGTTCAAGGGAATAGCTCCGCAATGATGGTGGCATAAAGATGGCAAACTCGGCGTACACCACCCCTCCCCCATTATGGCATGTCCAGCTCTTCAATATTAAACAACATTTGAATGCCAATGAGAGAGGAGAGAGAGTGTGAGTGTAAATGACTTTTTTTCCAAATTTGACCTACCCCATCACAATGGCATGTTATGTATATTGTGTGGCAAAAATGATATGACAATGAAACGGTTGCCAAAAAGTTGATGTGGCATGATACAAAACATGGCACAAGTCTCTCAAGTCTAATGTGAAATGACTTAAATGTCATTTATATAGATAAGGCCTACACACTACCGTCCCAACGGTCTACTGCCTCTCTTCCATAGGGTTCTAATCCTACTAGTATTGCCTCCAAAAGTTTCATCGATGGCAATATGTATCCGCCACCACTTGTTTCCTCCACTACTGCCGCCCCATTCTCGTTTCTAATGCCGGAAGAAATGCAAAAATGTGTACAATATGTACGACGACAATGTGAATTGTTGAAAGGGAAAATGACTTATAAGGGTAAGATACTATTCGTTTTGTATATATTTAGTTACTGAATTTTTGTGTCCACACTTGATCATTTAACTTGTTGTTTATACACATTCAATTTTTATAGTCGGCAACTCCAAGTTAAACAAAAAAAATTGACTAACTAGGGTCATATAATTTTCCGTTTGTACACATTTAGTCCTTAATGTTTTTGTACACATTCGGTCCTTATGACCGATTTCTTCAGGTTTTGCTTACGACATTCTACGTGGGATAATCGATAATGAGGTGTTCTCATACGTGACTTGTCTCTCACTTATATCAGTAACTTAATTCACGAATCGATCAAATAATGTTAGTGTCCTAGTTTTCTCCAAGCAAAAGATGTCTTTGGTTTTGGTTTCATCTATCTTCATAGTAGACAACGAGATTCTTTCTGATTGCTTCCTCCCAACTCGAATTTGCATTCCAAGATAAAGAACACTCTGATAAAAAGTTTAGAGACATCTATGATTCATATGTAGTTCTTTGTGTATGACATATTCACCTATGTGATCCTAAAAGCCTTCATAGATCCCACACACCAAGTCATACCTCCCCTCTATTACCCCAAAAAACGCTGACCAACACCCCTAATGTTCATACGAGATATCCCTTGAAACATAAAGGATATGCAGCAACGATTATTTTTCTGATCAGCATTGGCAAGGACGTTGTTGGTGGCAAAGTACGGAAGCAGAAGGGCTGCCAACGATGGAAGGCAGCCTTGTGTGACGTCTTTTAGGTTTTTTTCAAACTTAATAGCCTTTATCTTGATTTTTTTTTGAACGATTGTAGACTTCAATAGTTTTTAAGTTAGGGGTCGTTTGATAGTTGCTAACTGGGTTAGAGTTGACTGAGTTGGAAGCTGATTGGGTTAAAAGTTATGATTGAGTCTACATCTGATTGAATTTATGTTGTTTGATTATTTCTCTAACTGACTGTGTGAATAATAAAAAATGATCATAGTACCCTTATGTTGCCTACTTTTTAATTTTTGGTTTTTATACTTTATTCAATGTTGAATAATTAAACATTATAAGTGTGGTATTTTAATTTTGATTTTCCCATTTAATGAATATTAAACTATTTTTTTTATTACTTATTGTTTTTCATATACAAACTAAATAAATGGTCGTTTGGTTACATCATATAAACGAAGAAGAGGAAGCTTTTTCTTTATCTTCCCTTACAAACCACTGCCTCCGTTATTTTCTTCTCACAACATTTCAAGAAAGCACAACATCTTCTCCATCTCTTTTCTCCATCCCGATTTTAAAAGGCAAACAAACTCCATCTTTTATCATACTTTCTTTGATTCATCCACTTCCCCTAATTTACCCACCAAAACCCCTTCTGAACCATACCCATCATCCTCTAAGTCTTTATATATGGTCAGATTATCTGGTGTTGCCCTCCCTCCTTGAGGTTGAGGGTTCAAGTCCCGTCGTGGACATAGGTGGATTTAAGGTGTAGTTTAGGAGTAGGTTAGATTTGCCGTTTCAAAAAATAATAATAATAGTCGACCGATTCAATAATGAAATCTATTTCAATTTTGTTTTCAATAATGAAATCAATTTCGGTTTTGGTTTTCAGTAATAAAGTCGATTTCAGGCCTTACGGGGTTGAACATGTGTCGTCAAGGAGAAGTGAAGGAGTGCAGCTGGTAGAGGGCAAAGCGTGTTTTTTTCTTCATTCCGCCCCAGTCAACCATGTTTTTTCTTTGGACCGAATTAGCACAAAAATGGGGACTGTGTCAGCATTTTGGACCGAGTCCAAAGGTGCAACAGAAAAACAAACACGCAGACCGGAGATTTCTGACCGAGTCCAAGCATTCGACCCAATCAAAAGGTGCATCAAACACCCCCTTAGTCTTTTTCAATTTGTTTGGTTTAATCTTTGAATTTAAATTACATATTTGCTGACAAATGTTAGTTAGTCTTTTTCAATTTGGTGTGTAAGTCTAATAACAGACAAATAAAACACTTTGGGGGGAGAGAGAGAAAAACTCAAGCCTCTCTACCACTTATTAGAAAATGAACTCCCATATAAATTTTGATGATTATAATGTATCTGTATCACATATGCCTCTAGGATCATGTCGTAAACAGTCATTATGACTAAAATATTTATTGGCGATCACAAATTAGTGTTGTGATACTATTCTAATAGATGATCCCATAAGAATTAAGAAATCATTGTCATTGAAGATTCTTTGTAGTCGTCGTTACGAGCATATTGTAATTCATATATGATATTATGCCCTGACTATTCTATAACATCCCTTAAAGGCACGTACCACAATATTATCCGTTTTAAGCATCCCAAAACAAAAACTACCCAAGAATCACCCATCCTAAAATTGTTTGTGTTCGGGCACCCTTAACTACAAAGTTCTTATAGGATATGTTGCATTTACGTCTTTAAACATGTTGTAGTATGGAAGGTATTCACACCTCTTATAAGAAAGTGTTTAGTTCTCCTTCCCATCTGATTTAGGATCAGGTATAGCTAGCCACCCACCTGATCTCATATCGGCTGAGAATGAAAACTAAACATTGATTTATAAGGTGGGTGGGTACATGCATCTGATCCCATATTGGCTATGAAAGAGAGTTGAGCATTGTATTATAAAGGGTGCATATACCTTCTCTAACACAACGCAGTTTAAAGCTGTGAGGGCAACAAATCTCATAAGAACTATACAATTAAGTGTGTACGAACGAGAGCAATTTCATGATAGATGACCCCTGAGAAGTTTTCTGTCGAGTGGCCAAAACGAACAATATTATGATACATACCTTTAACGGATGTTACACAACCTCTCATTAGAATCACCTTATTCCAACTTAACTCTTTTCTCTTACATCACATGTGAACTATGAATATGGTTTGTATCCCCTTATAAGTAAAATGGATACATTTCATTCCAAATGGCATATTACATATCGTAGCCTCACCTCATGCCCCGTGATGGGAACCTAACGACTGAGATACGAAATTCAATATAGGATGTCCAAGGTTCAAACTTTGCAAGCGGAAAAATGTTGTTAGTGCTCTGCTAGTTACTCCCACATGATGAGCCATAAAGCGGATTCAACATGGGCCACCAAGAAAATGTAGGTTACCTTTTTTTTATCGTAGTCTCGCTATAGTGTCCCTCCCAAAATTTTGGAGGTGTCCTTCAATATGTAGAATGTATTTTGGAAGATTACCTATACAAAAATGGTGTTGTACAAATAACTTAAAACTTATTAAAAAACTTTGGATTGGGTGACCCAACGTGCAATTTGGGTCTAGATGGATTGGTAATTAGGCGACTATAATTTATTTGAGGCTTTGTATGTCTTAATGGTTTGATTGTTGATATTCTTTAATGTGGTTATTTGTGCCTGAGTTTTGTGCTACCTCCAGGCTCATTGTGGGACTCTGGCCTTCAAAACTTTTTTGGATTTGGGCCTCGGCTTTCTCAGGCTTTTTTGCTCGATATATTATCGCACACCCAGACCCAACAATTTCTCTAGCCAGATATCCTAGGATCCTATTTAACTAGTGTCACAATCAAATACATTTGGAGGAAGATCCGACAATATCATTTGTAACATGATGTTGACCATAAATCTGGAAAAAAAATCTCTCAAACTTTCGACCTTTAAAAAATAAAATAAAATTTGTAAACATGTGGATGTAATGAAGTCGGATTTCACTGTCACTTACTTTTTTGTTTTTGTTTGGTCGTGTAATGTAACCCAATATGTCACCACTATGGGCCATGTCCTTCGATCATTAAAATGAATGGGTGGTCCATTGACTCCATTCTTTATGGCCATTTGGGTGATGGGTCCTCTCCTTCCGACCTTCCCTTCCGTCAGTATTAACAAACATTGGACTTAACTGTGGATTTGTTGATCACTTACATTACAGTTACAGCCGTGGTTCATGAGTATCTATCATGAATGACTATTATAGGCCCATGACAATAACCCATCATTTATTCATTAAAAAAACAAAACAATCGAACCAATATACTTTATTTCTTATAGTAATTACTTCATTTCTTTCTATTCAACACACCAATTTAAGTTATCTAGTTCTCAGCCTCCATGATGGAAGAATAGTTATTACGGAGTGAAATTTCACATATAAAATCCGAGGTTCAAATCCTGACACAACAAAAATATTGTCAGTTTTCTGCGATTAATCTTCTATGTAGGTCTTGGTACGGACCGCTCAGATGTTGTGGCTTATCACTTTTTTAAGTTATTTAGTTCTCTCGAATTTAAGGTTATCTTTTGAACCACTAAGGATCGAACTAAATCAATAAATACAACAATATTAAAAAAAAAAAAAAAAAAAAAAAACAAGCACAAATTGTAGCTGAACTTCAACCAACGACATGTCATTAATATCACTTTATGAAGCGTCACCCCATATACATAATAGTAATGCATGCAATGTTTTCATGAATTCATTATGTACCATGCATGTTCCTATTTCCTAACAGTTGGCCTCTTTAAGCCATATCAATTTGACTTTATAGCTTACCATAGAGTATGGTGATATTACCATAGTTTTATTAAAGATGCTTGGAATTGGAATATGAATCCTAAAGTGTATATTGTATTGTATTATTGGTCCTTTTATATACACGTCGTTTTATTCTATTATATTTTATTTTATGCTTTATTTTTCTTTTCACATTATCATACGATAGTAGTCTTTTGACTAACTTTAGTATTTTTATTTTATTACTCCCTCCGTCCCAATATTATTGTCCACAGATAAAAAGCACACATATTAAGAAAAACATTAATTACCACTAACTTTATTTAATAAAATGACAGTTTTGTCCTTACTTCACATTTAATGTTTCATTAAATGCTTAGTTGGTTAAGTAATAATGAGGGGGTATTTTGATAAAAATGTTATTTATTTTTAAAAGTTGACTATTATTTTGAGACAAACCAAAAAGGAAAGATGGACTATAATTTTGGGACGGAGGGAGTATAACTTAATGATTATTGATGTTTTTATTACTAACTTTGTTAGCATTACTAATTTTAAATTTATTTTTTATTAAGATAAAAAAAACAACAATAATATTATTTTTATAATATAATAGTATAAACAATATTATAAATAAATAAATACCAAACAAATTTTCATCAATATTTTTAATATTGTTTTAGATATAAACCCACAAGCTTAACACATCTTAATTTTTACCATTTTCATAAATATAATACATTTTATTTTTGTTAGATGTAAGCCACAATAGTCTTTTTTAGACGTAAAGGCACAATTTTTTTTTCATTTCCATAAACCGAATATATTTTGTTTTTTCTTATTAAATCTCAAATTTATGTTTTTCTTGAAAAAAAAACCTTGTCTTTATTTTATTTTTTTCGATTTGACATTTTTAGCCATTTTTTCGAAAAAAAAAATAATTGTCAAATGTGAGAGTTTTTTAAAAAAAACATTTAAGATTGTTTTGTAAAAAATAAAAAGATAATGGATTTTCGGAGAAAATAAAAATTATAATGTTTTTTTTTATGAAAAACGGAAAAATATACTACCTCTATCCCATATTTATTGTCCAAATTTGACTTTTGAAGTCTTTATTCTTCAACTTTGACCTTAAATATTTTTATTTTTGATATATAATATTTGATGCAAAATATATGAATGTATTGTGTTTTTTTTTGAAAGGGAACTTCCCTAACAAGGGCTTCCGGGCCAGCTTCACGCACCGACTAATTCCCCGCTGCGAACATGAGGCTATGCTTCATGCCCTGGAGTCACTGCAGGCGAACCTCCATGGCCATATGGGCTGAGTAGTGTCAGGATTTGAACATGGGTCAATAGGTTATCCACAATATCTTCCACATGTTTACCAAGTCACCACAACCCAAGTGGTTGAAAAATAAAGTTGAAGAATAAAGATGTAACGTCCTAAAAATCATAGTAAAAATTTTCATTTTTCAAAACACATTTTCATAAACCCATAAAGTAATCAACCGTTGTTTTAAACACAAAACCATAAAAATCAGGGTATCAATATCCTCTCTCAAACATAAATCAGCAGGAGGATTTGTACGATCATGCCTTCGTCTTGCCCCGTTCATATGAAGTACATGAAAATATTTAAATCACAACTATAAGTCAAAGCTTAATGAGTTCCCTCAAAATACTTCACACAACAATACACATACAATGCATGCACACATGAGCCTACAGTCTGCCTCGACAGTCTCGCAAGGCCTACAGGATGTCTGGTGTAACGTCCCAAAAATAGAAGTACAAATTTTCATTTAAAAACATCGAGTCATACAACTAGTTGATCCAAAAACTAAGCAAAGTAAAATGCATTTTCAAACATCAGAGTATATCAAAAGTAATCAATGCAGAAAAAGTCATCAGGTGATTTTGTGCGGTCAAGTCGGGCTCTTCCTTTTGAAACTGGAAGTACCTGAAAAATGTTTAAACCACAAACTGTAAGCACAAAGCTTATCGAGTTCCCTAAAATATCACATATCATGCAACGGGCCCATCCCGACATACAAATGGGCCTAGCCCAACATGCAAATGGGCCCAGCCCAACGTGCATACCAATGAGCCCGGTCCAACAAGCAAATAGGTCCGGCCCAACATGTATACTAATGGTCCCGGTCCAACATGCAAATGGGCCCAACCCAACGTGCATACCAATGGGCCCAGCCCAACATATACGTGCAAAAGTCACAAAGACAGCTAGCATCCTACATAGTATAGTGCGAAGACTCACATGTCTCACGAATTCAGCTAAACCACATCTCAAAGCCCCACAAAAGATGCTATAACACTCCTATCAAAACATACAAGTTCCAACCTTAGTCTACAGACTAAAACCAGCAGTCTTGACCAAAAGTCAACCCATGTCAACAAGTCAACGGTTAAAGTCAAATTCAACCACCAACAATATCAACCAATAAGCCTCACATCGTGACCAGCCCTTGGTCACGTCGTGATGTAACACCCCGACTCTCAGGTATAAATTTTACAACTTTATTTCCATTTTAAAGGGTCTACTCGATGAGTCGGATGCCCCGACTCGTCGAGTAGGAACGAAATCAGCCGCGTGTTTTAAGTGACCAACTCGACGATTCGGGGGACATGAATCGACGAGTTGGAGCTGGAGGATGAAACCCTAATTTTCAGGGTTTTGCACCCTATTTAAAGGGTCATTAGCCTCCCTTGGCCTCCCTTCACCGTCCCTTTGAGCTCTGAAACCCTAATTCATGTGTGCCCTCCATTTTGTGTGATTTTCAAGCTTTGAATGTGATTTGGAAGAAGAAGGCTTGAAGTATAAGAGGATTGAAGTATAGAGGAGCTGTGGATCTGACTCTTCTGCTTATTGGCATCATTTTGAAGGTAACAAGTCGTTACCTTGACTTTCCTCCTTCTAGATCTCTTCATGTTTAAGATTAGGGCCTTTCTAGCATGTATGTGAACCATTTTCGGGTATGGGCTAGGATTTGAAGTTGCAACTTCAGATCTGAACTTATCTTGGTCTCTACAACTATAAAGTTTCCAGATTTAGCAAGTATGCACTATTCCCTTTGAGTTAAACCCTATTTTAAGCTTGGATTTGGTATTCTAAACCTTTAGAGTCTTGCATGCACGTAAAGTTTGCAACTTTACGTGATAAGCATGCCTTAGGAAGCTAGATCTACAATTTGGAGCTTTGGGGTGGCTTAAAATCGTCTGAATGAGTAATGGACTGAAGGGACTCGACGAGTTGCATGGTCAACTCGACGAGTCGGATGAAGATTGCCTGAGAATGGTTTCTGCATGGACTCGGCGAGTCAGTGGGACGACTCGACGAGTCAGATGTGGTTTTCCCAACTTTTGGACACGCTCGAACTCGACGAGTTGTCTGGAAACTCGACGAGTCGACTAGGGTTTTATGACTCTGTGAGTTTTGAAGGAACTCGACGAGTTACTATATTGTACTCGACGAGTTGGGTCAACATGGACTGTTGACCTTGACCGTTGACTTTGACTTTGACCAAGGGTCGACCAGTTAACTTCTGAGGGCATTTTGGTAAATTGAAATTTATGGAATGGACCATTGGTGATTATATGTGTTGGTGTTCAGAACTATATTTGGAGGAGTTGACAGTATCATTCCGAGCTATTTGTGAGGTGAGTTATCCTCACTATATCAACAGGGTCTAAGGCACCAATGTCGGCCCTTATCGGATTTGTATCCGGGTTTATTGCATGATATGCTTATTGATTTACATCATGGTAGTTAGGATGGTGATATGCTTAGTGACCTGGTTAGGTCGGTATTCTGGTATATAAGATGATGATATGCTTAGTGACCTGGTTAGGTCGGTATCCTGGTATATAGGATGATGCTATGTTAGTGATTGGTTAGGTCTGTGTCCTGGTTATAGGATGTTGCTATGATTGATGATCTGTTAGATCGGTTTGACTGTTATATATGCTAGCGTATGATATTATGTGCACATGTTTATTTGATTGGGGGATTGGGTTGAGGCGGTCCCGCTCTGTGCTGAAGGCCAACATACCCAGGGCGATCCAGATAGACTACAGGCCCAGGAGGGCATGTTGGTCAGACCGAAGGCTCGGCGAGCGGTCCGGATAGGCTGTATGCCCTGCGAGGCGGTCCAGACGTGTCGAAGGCTCGGAGAGCGGTCCAGATAGGCTGAAGACCTGCGAGGCGGTCCAGTCAGGTTGAAGACTCATTGTAAGGGTCGAATTGTTGTAATTAGTCAAAGTATGTTTTGGACTCTTCGAATATTTTGTAATGTATTTTACTAGGGCGCTTTTATTCGAAGCTTTAGAGTCAATGCCTTAGTATATTTTTTGTATGCTTTCAGTTCCCTATAAATAGGGTTATTTACTAGAGTTAGAAAAAACTTTTACAGACTTGTCTGCTGTACTCTATAAAGAATTCGAAAGCATAATAGAGCATAACCATATCATATTTACATCGTGTGTTCAAATCTCATATTCTTACTTGAATTCATACTCTGATTAATTCATTACTCGATTCATTGGTTCATCAATTGGTATCAGAGCAGGAATCATATCTCTGATCTGATTTTCACGCTGTTCAAAACGTTTTTGAATCAACTTTTTGATCAAAAGTTTCCGCACTTTTTGAAAGTGAAAAATTGTCTAGATCTTAGTCTGTGATTCGATTCTGCATTTGAATTGTTGAATCGAGTGTTATTCTCATCAATTCGATTTGATTCATCTAGTTTGTTTTCAAATTCTCAAATCTTTTCAAACTTCTCAAAATCTTCTTCCGTACAACAATGGCGAGTTTCAATCTCAATTCGATGACCTCGTTTTCTCATCTGCTAGGTTCATCAACCAAAATTCCAATGCTAATCCCTGAATACTATGATCAGTGGGCTGATCGTATGCAGGATTATCTGAATGGTCTGGATGAAGAATTATGGTCATGTATCACTGGAAATGTCAATGTTCCAGTGAATGTTCAACCAATTGGATCATCTTCTACAAATTCTGGAGTTGATAATCAAACTGATCATCTGAAGAAACTGGAGAATAGGTGTATGAGGGAACTGCGAGGTGCATTACCTCCAGTTGTGTACAATTACGTTAGGAGTTGTACAACTGCAAAGGAAGTCTGGAACAATAAGATAAATTTCAAGGAAGTGAGAAGACAAAAATCAATTCAGTTAAACAGTGTTTGGTTGAGTTGAAAGATTTCAAACAAAAAGAAGGAGAAACAATTGAAGTTTACTATGATCGTCTGAACGAGTTAATCTATCGATGCAATCGCTATGGAATTACCAGAACTTCAATGGAATTCAATCTCATCTTTGTAATGGGGCTTCGAAAAGAATGGAGAAGTGTGAGTATGATGGTGAAGAATCAGCAAAGTTTTGATACATCAACTCTCAATGATTTGTACAATCAATTGAAAACACACGAAATTGAGGTAAATGAAATTGTTGAGGAATTGAAGTTGAATTTGGGAGGTCCATTAGCTCTTGTATCAAAGATTTCTGAGAAAGAAGCTGAAAATGGTGATTCTGAGGAAGAAGAAGGATTCATCATGAATTCGGATGATGAAGCAATAGCATTTTACTCGAATAATCGTGTCAAGAAATTTTTCAAAAAGCTGTTCAATTCGAAGACTAAGCTTGCTGAGGTGAAAGGAAATTTTGTGAGTAAAAATGTTGTTGAGGAGAAAAAGAAAGTTGAGAAGCAAGATTCGAAGATAGCTGATGGAAAGGGTGAGAAGAAGCTGAAAGGTGATGCAGGAATCGATTGTCATTATTGCAACGGTGCGAATCATCTTGCAAATGACTGTATGCTTCGAAAGAAGGATGAGAGGAAGAATAAAGTCAAAGATGAGGCATACTATGCAGAAAAGCTTGAGGTGGTTCATGCTAAAGCAAAGAATTTGTCATTGGTTGCAAAGGATGAGCATGAGGATGAAGATGGAACTTATCAAATCTGGTCATCCGGGTCAGACGATGAGGAAATGAGGAATCCAACGTATGGGGCGTTGTATGCGAAAATGGAGGAGGACTCAGATGATGAGGAATTCGAAGTGAGGGGACGATGCTTCGTATCCAAAGCAGCTGACAAATCTCCAATGACAACAAAGGTACGTAAAATTCTTGAATCTTTTAATATTCCTACACATGCTTATGATTCTGAACTAATTTCTTTTGATGAGACGGTTACTTATTTTGATTCAATTGTTGTGTCTGCTAGCAATGAGGCCAACAAGTTGTCAATGGAGTTGTTAGAGGTCAAAAAGAGATTAGACATGAAAATAAGCAAAATTGAATGTTTGGAATTACAAATGACAAATATAATGTGTGATAGGGATAGGTTATCGAGTGATGTTAAACTTTTTCTAGCACAAAGAAACATCTATTGTAATTCTGCTAAACGACTTTATAGCAAATTAACTGATTTACATCATTCATGTGATATAAGTAAAGAGCAACATAGAAAATTACTACCTTTCCTAGCATTCGAAAGAGCCGAGGTAGATAATATTTCGTATGATTGTGAGCAAATAATAGCTGATTTTGACAGAGTCCCTGATGATAGATATAAATATGGAATTGTCAAAATTGATGAATGTCTTGATGCGAATGAATTAGTTAACATAGTAAATGATACTTTGACTAAATCTGAACAAATTCAAATTTTGAAAAAGACTGAGAATTCAACATCTGATTCTCAATCTAATTTTGCTGATATTGAAGATAATTCTGACAATATTAGTGAAATTAGTGAACTTGAAGATGTTGATTGTTCTCAGTTGTCTGTTGTTAATGTTGCTTCAACATCTAAAGGAAAAGAAAAAGTTAAGGATTTGATGGTTGAAAATGAAACTGATATACCCTCAACTTCGAAAGTTTATGATATGAACTTCGTGGATCTCAAAGACAGCCAAACTGATGATAGTGATGATGAAGATGAAGTGAACATTTCGAAGGAAAAGAAATCTTCAAAGGAAGAAGAAAGTCCTCGAATTGTGGTTGATCAGGTGTATGGTGATACACAAAAGTTCGAAAAAGTGATGAATGAAAAAGGTGAACACTATCTTGAAACGAATTCAGTGGTTTATCCAAATTTCAAATGTACAGATAATGTCATTTTTCCAAATCAAGTTTTCGTAACTACTGGAAATGTTGAGAAAATCAAACCAGAATTAAAGAAGTTAGTTGAAGAGGATAATTCAAAAACAACTGATGAAGGTTTTTTCGCAAATCAAAGCACAGTTGAAAACAACTTAACAAAGAATTCGTATGTTTTCCAACGTCAAAAACCACAAAGAAAATGGGTTGAAAAATTAGAAATTGAAAAAGAGAATTCAAAACAAGTTGAAAAGGAATGTGAAAAAGTTGTCAAATTAAACTCCAAGGAATTCAAAGATCAAATTGACAAATTTTCGAAGGAAAACAACATTTCAAAAAGACAAGCAAGAAAGAAAATATTTTGGCAAAATGTTGAGTCTCAAAAGATGTCTGAATCACAATCACCCAAAAATGTTTTCAAAGCTAAAAATTCATCTTTTTCAACAAAACCTCAATATTCATCTCAATCAAATCATTCAAAGTCTGAAGTGAATAAACAACCAAGGTTTTCGAAAATTTCAGAAACTAATATTCCAATAAAATTTTCAAATAACTCAAAACCAAATCAAAAATTCTTTCAACGTCAACATTTTAAATCAACAGTTGATACATCATATGCTAAATCTTTTATAACAAAACCAAAAGTTGATTTTGTTCCTATAAAGCCAAATTTTCCAAATCAAACGAAGAAAGAAACTATGAAAACTTCACGAGAAAAAGGAATAACGTCAAGGAAGAACATTGATCATTGGCTTGAAGGAAAAGGAAAGATGTATCAGTCAAATACATTTTCAAAGGAGCAAATTCACGAAGCATATGAAAAGTACGTGAATAATTCATCAAATGGCAGTTCATCGTCTAAGGATTCGAACATATCAGTCAAAGCATGGAAACCAGTTATAAAAGCAAAGAATGTTCATTCACAAACTCAGAATTCGAAGGGTAATGTCAGTGAACATTCGAAACCATCAAAAACTTATGTTTCGGTTCCTTTAAATGAAGAAGTGAACTTAATTGATAGTCTCAAAACAAAAGTTTGTGATTGGGTTAAAAGTTCTTCATTACATTCGAAATTGAAATCTAATTTCCAAGGACCCAAAAAGCCTTGGGTACCTAAATTTTTCCATTGAATGTAGGTACTATGTGATGAGCAATATGATAACAAGTGGTACATCGATAGTGGTTGCTCTCGTCACATGACTGGGAAGAAGGAGAATTTACGTGATTTTCGAAGTCTTAAAAATGTTGGAGTAGTGAAGTTTGGGAACAATCAAAAATGTCAAGTCAAAGGATATGGGAAGATCACGAATGGTCAATTCACAGTGAATCGGGTGGCATATGTTGAAGGTCTTCAACATAACTTGATAAGTGTTTCTCAACTTGTTGTGGGCACTGGCAATCAAGTTCTTTTTAACGAAGAAGGAAGTATTATTTCGAATGTCACAACAAAAGAGGTGTTACTGAAATCCAAAAGGAAAGGTGACATGTTCACTTTGGACATCAATCCGATAGTAGGGAAACCTGCTATATGTCTTCTTTCAAAGGCAACATCAGACTTAAGTTGGCTTTGGCATCGAAGACTTTCTCATCTCAATTTTCGAAACATCAATAAACTTGTGGTACAAGATCTGGTAAGAGGTTTACCTGTACTTAAATTTGACAATGATTCTTTATGTGAAGCTTGTGAAGTTGGCAAGCAACATAAACAAGGTCATCCAATTACGATTGATTCGAAAATAGTTGCACCTCTGGAGCTCTTACATATTGATTTGTGTGGTCCTTCGACTGTTTCAACTCTCAACAAGAAACGGTACATTTTAGTGATTGTTGATGATTTTTCCAGATTTACGTGGGTTTATTTTCTCAGGCTTAAATCTGAAGTTGCACAAATCATGATTGACTTTATCAAAAAGATGGAAACAACATTGAAGAAGATTGTTCGAAAAATTAAGAGTGATCATGGAACTGAATTTAAGAACAATGTTCTTGATTCATTTTTGGTGGACAAAGGGATTTCGCATAATTTTTCATCTCCATACACACCACAACAAAACGGTGTTGTTGAACGAAGAAATATGTCTCTATGCGAAGCGGCAAGGACTATGTTGGCATATGCGAATCTTCCACAATATCTTTGGGTTGAAGCAGTATCAACCGCATGTTTCACTCAAAACAGATCGTTCATTCATCGCCGTTTTAACATTACTCCATATGAAATTCTCAACAATCAAAAACCTAATGTCAAATTTTTCCATGTTTTCGGATGCAGGTGCTTCATTATGAATCTCAAGGATAATCTTACAAAATTTCAAGCAAAAGCAGATGAAGGGATTTTCTTGGGATATTCGCATAATTCAGTTGCATATCGTGTGTTGAATAAAAGAACACGAAAAGTTGAAGAAACTTTTAATCTTACATTTGATGATTACTACATTAAACAATCAACAACCCAGTTTGAAAATCATCCAATTCTGAAAAACATACAAGATAAATCTGAATCCTCACAAACATTAGATAATGATTATGATTTAATTTTTGGAATTTCAGATCATGCTGTTGATGCTGAAATAAATGCAAGTGATAATCATATCTCTGAACTAACAAAGCTTAATGATGCTTCAACATCAAATTCACCAGAGAAAGGCGAAAGTATGCAACACAATCCAGTGGAGGGGGAGCACTTGGATTCGAATACATTAGATGACAACATGCATTCTTTCGAGGGGAGAAAGAAAGATTGAATGATGATGTTGAGGGGGAGCATAATGTTGAGGGGGAGCATTCAGAAAATATTGAAGATAATAATGATTTTGATGATGCTTGTTCAATTGTAGGCTCAGAAAACGATGATATATACGAAGATGCACCTTTGGAATTTGATCCAGCATATCTGCCAGTGGAAAAGTGGACAAAAGATCATCCGAAGGATCAAGTAATTGGGAATCCACAAGAGGGAGTTTTAACAAGAGCTCAAATTCGTGCAAAGAATGAGGTATTGAATACTCATCAAGAATTTTGCATGTTCAATGTTTTCATTTCTAAGATTGAACCAAAAACAGTTAAGATTGCAATGGAACACTTAGATTGGGTTGTTGCAATGCAATCTGAATTGTCTGAATTTGAACGAAACAAGGTTTGGAGGTTAATTCCTAAACCTGAAAATGTTTCGATTGTCGGGTTAAAATGGATTTTCAAAAATAAAACCGACAAAGATGGAAATATTGTTCGAAACAAAGCTAGACTTGTTGTTAAAGGATATTCACAACAAGAAGGAATCGACTATGAAGAAACTTTTGCCCCTGTCGCAAGACTCGAGGCGGTTCGTATATTTCTGGCTTATGCAGCTCACAAAGATTTTGATGTTTATCAAATGGACGTGAAATGTGCATTTCTAAATGGAGAGCTTGAAGAAACTGTTTACGTGGAACAACCCCCAGGCTTTATTAACGAAGAATTTCCAAATCATGTTTATATTTTAGATAAGGCAGTTTATGGTTTGAAACAAGCACCACGAGCATGGTATGCAACTCTTACCTCATTTTTGAAACAATCTAAATTTAAACAAGGATCAGTTGATCCCACATTATTTCAAAAGAAAGTGGGGAATCATCTAATGCTTATTCAAATTTATGTTGATGATATTATTTTTGGCTCGACTGACCCTGCTTTGTCTAGAGAATTCGAAGATTTGATGAAAAGTAAGTTCGAAATGAGCATGATGGGAAAAATCAATAATTTTCTTGGTTTGAATATTCGTCAAAACAGAAAAGGAATTTTTATTAATCAAGAAAAATATACGAAGAATCTGTTGGAAAAGTTTGGATTGACGAATAGCACGAAGTTACGAGTTCCAATGGCAACGGGCATAAAGCTTACATCTTCGTTAGATAAACCTGCCGTTGACATAACTTTATATTGGAGCATGATTGGTTCATTACTTTATCTTACAGCTAGTAGACCTGATATCATGTTTTATGTGTGTAATTGTGCTAGGTATCAGTCTAATCCACGAGAACCACATCTCACTGCTGTGAAGAATATCTTTCGTTATCTTAAAGGAACAATTTCGTTAGGATTGTGGTATCCTTCGAATATTGGGTTCTTTGTACAAGCATATTCGGATGCAGACCTGGGTGGTTGTAATCTTGATCGAAAAAGCACAAGTGGTGGATGTCAATTTCTTGATGGCAAATTGGTGAGCTGGCAGTCGAAAAAGCAAACATGCGTATCAATTTCAACAGCTGAAGCAGAATATGTGGCTGCTGCTGCTTGCACTTCACAAATAATATGGATCCAAAGTCAATTGCGTGATTATGCAATTAATATGAAAAAGATTCCATTATATTGTGATTCTCAAAGTGCGATAAGAATTTGTCATAACCCTGTGCAGCATTCGAAGACTAAACATATAGCTCTTCGTTATCATTTCATCAAAGATCACGTGGAAGATGGAAATATTGAAGTACATTTCGTGAAAACAACTGATCAGTTAGCTGACATTTTCACGAAAGCTTTGGATGAAAAATGCCTTGTGAAGATTATGGAAGGACTTGGAATGATCGATGGAAATTCTGTTCCATGCGAAAAAGAAGAATGATGCATGATAAGGAATGATTCAGAGGCGCTGACTAAAAGATAATGCAAAATCATTCAGCATTCAGAGGTTACTGTTCATAGTCAACGCTTCGACCCCTTCGAATTCGCACATTTGTTACTTATTTTAAGGGTTGATTCAGAGGTTACTGTTCATAGTCAACGCTTCGACCCCTTCGAATTCGCACATTTGTTACTTATTTTAAGGGTTGATTCAGCTGTTACTGTTCATAGTCAACGCTTCGACCTCTTCGAATTCGTACATTTGTTACTTATAAGGGGATGATAAAACTTTGCATATTTGCATCAAGTACTATTTCAATTTTCGAAAATTCAAAAATCCAAAAAGATTTTCGTTTGTTTTGTCATTTAATTTTCAGAAAATTCCAAAAATCCAAAAAGATTTTCGTTTGTTTTGTCATTTAATTTTCAGAAAATTCCAAAATCCAAAAAGATTTTCGTTTGTTTTGTCATTTAATTTTCAGAAAATTCCAAAATCCAAAAAGATTTTCGTTTAATTTGTCATTTAATTTTCGAAAAATTTAAAAATTCAAAAAGATTTTCGTATGTTCTGTCTTTATTTTCGAAAAATCAAAACATCAAAAATATTTTGATTCCTATTTCTTTTTAGTATTTTGTTGCAGATTCTCATGAAGATACAACGGAGATTATGCTTGCAGTACTCGGGTACGGTACATTTTTCGTATGAATCGATACATTTTTTATCATTCGAACTAGTTAGGATGTCCCTAGAAGCATGTTGCTGTATGTTGACCAAAGCCTCCATGACTCAATGTGTGTGTAAGAAAGCCTTAATGAAATTATTCATACGAAGATATCTTCCCAATCAGGCTTATATTCACATTAGTCTTTGAGCTACCTTACTCTTCTCAAAATGAGTTAAGAGTTTACTGTTTGGTCCAAACACAACAGAGGTACTTTTCGTGTCTTACATCAATCTTTTTCATCCATAAAATTCTTTCACGATCACACACGAAGACATATGTCCGAGAGGTCTCTGATCAAACCCATCGAGACTTAGATATATCAAAACTCTGTGTTTATGATCTGACATCATGAGACCGTGATGAAAGTGAAACCCAATTTTCATTAACTTTTAAGGAATTGACGGGGAACTAAGTTCCAGATTTTCACAAAGCTTTTGTTTCTGTTCCAAAATTCGAAACTCCAAATCATATTCATTTCGAATGAGTGGTCTTGATCAAACATTCGAAACCCACGATGTTTGTTACCCAACAAGATCCAGCATATAAATTTTTTCTTGAATATGATTTCCGTGTGAGTTTCATTCGAATGTCCTAGTCATTTCAAAAATTTTCAAAGCCAACTTGTCACTGACTACACTAGTCAAACAAGTAATTTCTGTTACAATTTCTCACCTTATGTTTAGGATGACATGTAACGAAATTTTAAACCATCCTCGAAGCATTATAAAAGAAGCCCTTTGATACTTATCAACAAGTATTCGATTGTAATTCACGGGAACCCACACAAGCTATTGATCATTTCTCTTAATGATTAATGAAGTAATCTTTGCCCGGGATTTCATCTGCTTTTGTGTCAATGGTTTGACATCACAATATCCCATATTTTTATTATATTTGTTTCTCGTCTCTATTCTTTGGAACACATCACTCACGAAATCCTTGAGGTTCTGAGTAATACCAACTCAGGCTGATGATTTCGAACTTCTGGCGTATGACTTCGCTTTTCATCCCAAAAGTGAAAGAGCCTTGCTTCCATTCGAAGGGTTCTGACGGTTACAATTTTCTTGGGGATTACAAGACAGGCTGTTTATAAATGACGTATGGTATTCTGTCCGTTTTTCAAGGTGATGTGACAGCTACTTTTTGACGCATGGCTACTTTTACGCAGTAATGGTCCGGTATTCAAGGTGCCACGTCGGATATCATTAAATACATATCCCGCTTCAAATTCAAATTTAAGGGTTACATATAAAAGGGAATTCCAGGGGTTCATTGTCAGTTTACGCGATCAAAAAGCAAATTTTCCAAAATTCTCTGTTCATCATCATCTTCAAACCCTAACAATGGCGACTTCTGCTCATGTTGATTCTCATACCACTGAAGATGCCTCTTCATTACCAATAATGAAGATTCAAGCAACAAACTACTACTTGGAGGGTGACGTTTCTCAGTACCCGGAAGAATTAAAGATGCTCATAGTTGCTTTGAAGAACTCGGTTTTGGCCAAAGCGATGTTCAACTCTTTCTCTGTTCCATTGTCCTAGCTTTCTCAAGCAGGATCAACTGCGACATATAACAAAGCAACTGATACGATTACTTTTCATCTGGTGAACAACAAAAAGGTCAGGCTAACCAAGAAACTATTTTGCCAAATTCTTGATATTCCGAATTTGCCTCCATATGTTTCATTTACTTTTCCACAAATCGTTCACATGTTTAATGAGATGGGATATCAGCCACCATTGTCCAAGATTAGTGATTTTAAGAAATCTGGTCTTCCACGAATCTGGAATTTCTTATTTGGTATTTTTCTACGCTGTTTGACTGGGAGATCAGCTGGCCTTGATAAAGGAAGAATGGAGGTTTATGTCATGGTTGTTGGAATCTACTATGATCTTCAAGTAGATTATTCTACACAGTTGTGGAAGGAATTCCAAAAGGGTGTAGAACACACGAATGCTATTCATGGTATTGCGTGTGCAAGATACTGGAGTTTGATTTTGCAACACTTTTACAATAAGGAAGGGATTTTGGTACCCACTGATGAAGACAAAGCAGTTTTTCAATCTTACCACTATCCGAAGGAGGTTACAGATAATGCTGATGTTTTTCCTACAGTTGCTCGTATTCCATATGCGATGCTTAAAAGAGTTGATTCTTCGAATCCTGTATTGGTAGCCTATTTGACGACAATTGATTCTTCAATTAAAACTGGTGTTTTACTGGGAGGAGATGATAAGAAAACCAAGAAGTCGAGAAAGCATGAAACTGAGTCCAGATCTTCGAAATCTCCAAAGAAGAAGCCTGAAACAGTTGAAGTGACTGTTGCTGAGACTCAAGTAATTGAGCCCATTATTGAAGAAACACGAGAACATGTAGTCCTTCCTTCGAAGACTGGCATGTTTCGAAGAATTAAAATGAAGTCCACTCACAAAATCAAGTCTCCAACGCACAAAGTGGTTCGAAATTCTCAAATAACTCATCAAGGGATTCTAATTAGAGAAGTGCCCGCACCTGTTTCACCGGTGTCCAAGAAACGAAGGGCTGAAGACATGGCAAAGCATTTGTCAAAGAAAAAGAAGAAGAAGACTCGAAAACTTGTAATCTCTACTGAGTCAACAGATGATGATAGTGAAAGAATTCCTGAAACTCCAGAGTTTACTCTTATCACCGAAAGTTTCACTCCTGAGAAGACAGTTGTCATACCACCCGAAGATTCGATTGCCAAATCAGTTCCTGAGGAGGTTCAAACTTCAGGCATCCCTGCACACGTATCTGATACGGATGCAAATGTCAATATGGGTGAAGGAGGTTCGAAAAATGAAGCTACAGATCCATCTACTTCTGCTCCTTTTGCAAGTACTGTTTCTTTACCATTATCTTCTACTCCTCTTACTTCAACAACAGATTCCCCAACATTCGAACACATTCTTGATCAACCCTTTACGTCTATTTTTTCTTCTCAATTTACTGAGCCACCCAAAACAACTTCACCTATTCAAGAAATTGTTTGTATGGAGACAGAGACTGATAATGAGGGGTTTGGCGGTATGTTTGAAGACTTGGAGTTTCATGAAGAACAAGAGCAGTTTCCAGATCACATGATGATGACCATGAAGCAGTTTAAGATTTTAAATCAAAAGTTAAATTCTGTCATTCAATTTCAAGCAGATTTAGGGGTTGGTTCGTCTGTTTCAAGTGTTGAAGTTGATTCATTGTTAAAGGTGTTTGAATCCAGAATCATAAGTAAAGTATCGGGGATGCTTAAAGATTCTGAATCTCGAGTCTTGGAGAAGATTGATCATAATGATCAAAACAATGAAATTCAGATCAATTCTCAGAGTTTGAAGTTTGCTGGTAATCTGAAAGAATTGAAGAATGTTGCAAAGGAACGACATGTTCTTTTTATTCAAGATGTGAAGAAAGTTCGAGAGGATGTCAACTTGCAAATTCACGAACTTCGTGAAGATATGAAAAAAGAAATAGCAACTGTTCAACATGACTATGCATCATTGCATCAAAAGGTTGATATCATTTGTGACGCAGTCACTCGATTTGTTAAGTTGTATGAAAATTTGAGTCCTCAAATTACTCAACTTTCAACATCCGAAAGTGCAAGCTTTGAAGAAGTGCTTAAGTTGCTTAAGGAGTTAAAAGAGATTTCTGATAGGCCGGTTTCTTCTGCATCGATTACTCTTGAATTTTTATCTCAGAAGTTTATCCAATTCGAAGCCATTCTCAACAAACAACTTGCTCCTCTCTTTCGCATATCAAGTCTTCTTCCAACCACAAATGCCCCACCTGTTTTCACAGGGGTGCAAGGGGGAGAAAGAAAAACTAGTGAGTCGAAGACTAGTGGAGAAGATGCGAAAGTTGTGGGAAAAGTCTTTTCATCGAAAATCCATATAACAAAACCAATAATTGTTTCTGCTGAACAGGTGACTTCAACAGTCGTAACAACAATGCCAATTGCAAGACCAATTTCGAAAGGAATTGTGATTGGTAAATCTTCGGAGACTGGTGGGAGTGGTTCAAAACTAAAAGAGACAACTGACAATCAAGCATTGAAAGATAAAGGGAAATCGATTGTTGTGGAAAAATCAAAAGAAGAAAAGAAGGCTGAAGTTGATGCTGAAATCGAAAAGCTCAGAATAGTTCAAAGCATTATGGCTTAGCGAGCAAATGATCCGAAGGGAATGGATAAAGGGGATCCAACTAAACACTATAACTACGAAACAATCGAGGCCAAGGTTGCATTCAATCACATGTATTCATTTGAGAAGAAACCAAAGCAGAGTTATTTGGTCACAAATACTGATACAGGCCAGCTGGATTTTCCCATAAACGAAATGATGTTTATCATGCCTCAGTTCAAAGCAGAAGGGAATTTTAAAAATAAAAATGAAGGTATACACATGAAAATTCGTTTTCATGCTGTTCTTGGAAAAGCCCCTGAGGAAGTTTGGTCTTCAATAAAAATGAAGAAGGTCATAAGTATGAAAAAGGATGTGGTTTTCGAAAACATAGTCCAAAATGTTAAGTATGTGGTTGCCAGGGCAAATGGAAATATTTGCGAATTCACTGTTGCAGATTTTCCATTAATGAACTTGTATGATCTTATACAAGTTGCATTACTTTTGAAAGACAAATCATTCTCATACCTTCAAAACACAGAACCAGATGAATTCAAGCTTGGAGTAGCTCACATCAAGATTTTTATCGAAAACTATTATGAGTGCTTGGCACTAACAGATGTTGAATTAGCTATTGCCAAAGGAATGGAAATTAAAGCTCTGATGGCTCCTACGAAGACTCAGGCTGAATTGAAGAAGTATGCTGATGGTGAAATTTGCCTGAAGCCTTTTGGAATTGTCTTCGCAGGAAAAGACAAAGCTGGAAAGTCTAAACAGTTCTTATTCCAAGCAAGTGAAGTCGAGAGATATTCAACATCTCAATATACGAACTTGATTGTTCGTATGAATCATTGCAAGAAGAACAATGAAGGCGACAAGAAAGAGCTGAAGAAGATTATCTCCTGGTACATGGAGATTCGAAGAGTATTACTGTATTCCATCACACTTCTTACAAATTGAAGACTTCGACTATGATTACAAAGGGGGAGATTGTAAGGGTCGAATTGTTGTAATTAGTCGAAGTATGTTTTGGACTCTTCGAATATTTTGTAATGTATTTTACTAGGGCGCTTTTATTCGAAGCTTTAGAGTCAATGCCTTAGTATATTTTTTGTATGCTTTCAGTTCCCTATAAATAGGGTTATTTACTAGAGTTAGAAAAAAACTTTTACAGACTTGTCTACTGTACTCTGTAAAGAATTCGAAAGCATAATAGAGCATAACAAGATCATATTTACATCGTGTGTTCAAATCTCATATTCTTACTTGAATTCATACTCTGATTAATTCATTACTCGATTCATTGGTTCATCACTCATTATGCATGTTGTTTGTTTATATGTTATTGATATGTTTATGGCGTTGGTATTTTGGGGGTAACTCACTAAGCCTTCGATCTTACATTATCGATTATTGTTTCAGGTACTTCTGATGATCACGGGAAGGCGAAGGCGTGATGGTACATCTCCTCATATTTCATGATTTTATGATTTGATTCTGGGATACTCTGACATTATACTATTTTGGAAACAAGTTTGTAATAATCGTTGGTTTGAAAATGTTTTAAAAACTTTAAATTTGGCATGATTTTTATGGATGTTACAAGTTGGTATCAGAGCCTAGGTTTGAGTGAATTAGAGGAAACACTCGCGTGTCTCCAGTCTCAAACTGAGGATAAGGTTTTAAAAAGATTTTCTTAAAATATTTTCAAAATAATAAAGGAAGATGCAAGTGTACGATCAGCCGGAGCTCGCGGATAAACCCCAAAATACCTTACGTATTATTTGATTTATGTGATATGTTAGAACAGCATGCTAGTACTAGGATAGGGATCTTCAGGAATTGCATTATAGAATTTCCTTATTATATGATGTGTGATAGCCTAGGGTCTTTCCTTATATGAAATTGACATCATTACTGTAGTTACTTAGTGTATGCATCACGTCCGTACATAATTAAGATCTTATAGCCTGAGAATGTTTGGTTTGGCCTTATTTCCTGTTCTTGTTTGATGAAGGACTTATAGTAGGATCAGGTATTCGAAAGTCTATAGGGTCCAGCGTTATGTATGGTTAGCATACACGAGTGTGCGGGGTTGGTGGAAGTTTCATGGATGGGTTGTTTGGATGAGTCTGTGGTTATGAGATATTTAGCCTTCCTCTAGGAGTGAGGACTGAGCGCATGCCATGCTTATGTATAGTTTTAGGGCGTTGTGGTGATACTTGACACAAATATGGGTAGGTGTGGAAGGTAGTATGGGCCCGTATTACTGAAAGCACAAGACCCATACGCGTAGCAAGGAAGTCACAACCCCTAGGGTTTTGTTGGGAGTTGGTTCTCGGATTGTTATGTGGAATATCTGGTATCTTTTTGGTATATTTTCAGCATGGTGGTTACACGACGATTTGTGACTGGATCCGGGTCAGGATCAGGAGAGGGCAGACAGGAGGCGCCGACAGCGCCCGAGACTATCGGTCAGATGAGGCCAGATGAGATGGACGACAGGATCTGGGAGATCCTGCATGATGAGGTTGCTGCTATGTTCCGGGCTCAGTTGCCGGAGATGTTTGGGTCTATCAAGACCGCTATGGTGGAGTATTTCAATGATCGCTATGCAGCCATCACTGAGGCGGCTATCGCAGCAGCCACAACAGCTGTATCGGCGGCAGGGTTGGGAGCCGGTAGGGATTTTTAGTATCGGGACTTCGACAATACGAAGCCCTCTACTTTTTATGGGACTCGGGACCCCATCAAATTCATGAGGTGGCTGCCTGACGTGGAGGGGTTTTTCTTCACGTGTTCATGTCCTACTGAACAGAAGGTCAGGTGTGCCCTAAACCTGCTGAGGACTGGGGTAAAGGACTGGTGGAGGTTGGTGATTGGGTCATATACGGATGATCAGAGAGCTGCTGTTACTTGGGAGCAGTTCAGGGATATGTTCCGCGCTCGCTACATTCCACGAGTCGAGCGGGAACGGTTAGCTCAGGAGTTTTTGGATCTGAGACAGGATGACGAGACGGTGATGGAGATCACCCGCATGTTCACTGAGAGGGCTATGTTTTTCCCGGAGTTTGCTTCTGAGCAAGCCAGATGAATCGTTATCTAAGCATGCTCAAGACTGACATTCGACAGTTCGTTGCTACCCAGCGATATGATACTTTGTTGGAGTTATAGGAGGCCGCTAGGCGGCGTGAGTTGGAGATTGAGCTGCAATTGAGTGAGCAGCGGCAAGCCCCGACATCGACTATGCGAGGCTCCAGTCTTGAGACCCTCCGACATCGACTATGCGAGTGTATGGTTAGCATACACGAGTGTGTGGGGCCCCGAGCAACAGAGGGCGTTTGAGACCCTCCGACATCGACTATGCGAGGCTCCAGTCTTGACTCTTCCGGAAGGGGGTTGAGGATTTTGTGGTGTTCTGTGATGCATTCATCACGGGACCAGGAGCGGTCCTCATGCAAAGAGGACGGGTGATAGCCTACGCGTCGCGGCAGTTGATGCCGCACGAGACGAGATACCCTACTCATGATCTGGATCTGGGAGCGGTGGTATTCGCTCTCAAGATTTGGAGACACTACCTCTATGGGTTCCGTTGTACCATCTACACGGACCACAAGAGCCTGAGACACGTCATGGATCAACCGAACCTGAACATGAGACAGCACAGGTGGCTGTACGTAGTCAAGGACTAGGACTGTGAGATCCTTTACCACCCAGGTAAAGCGAACGTGGTGGCGGACGCTCTGAGCCGCAAGTCAGCTGGATCATCCATTCTGGTGACATGTATGAGGATTTCAGTGGATTCTCCACTTGTGGGCTTAATCAGGGAAGCCCGGGCAGAGGGTATGCGTCAGGAGAATTGGAAGCTTGAGAAGATTAGGGGTGAGAACGCCCAGTTTGTTCAGGATAGCCGGGGATTATTGACCCGTTGTGGTCGGGTCTGGGTTCCGATGTCTGGTGGGGTCAGACAAACTATATTGGAGGAGGCTCATAAGTCTTGCTTCTCTATTCACCCGGGGCCACCAAGATGTATCAGGACTTGAGATTGATTTACCGGTGGTCGTGCATGAAGCGAGAAATCGATTGGTATGTTGAGAGGTGCTTGACCTGCAGGATGGTCAAGGCCGCGCACCAGATGTCACATGGCAAGCTGCAGCCTGTGGAGATTCCCATGTGGAAATGGGAGCAAATCACGATGGACTTCATCACCAAGCTGCCGAGAACGGCGAAAGGGTTCGACGCTATTTGGGTCATCGTGGATCGATTGACCAAGAGGGCTCATTTTCTGCCCATTCGGGAGAGCTCATCGGCCGAGAAGCTGGCCGATGTGTATATACGCGAGATTGTCGCTCGTCATGGGGTTCCGGTCTCCACCATCTCAGACCATGATGTTCGGTTTACCTCCCGATTTTGGCAGAAGTTTCACGAGGAACTGGGCACACGGCTGCACTTCAGTACAGCCTATCATCCGCAGACGGACGACCAGAGTAAGCGGAATATATAGACTCTTGAGGACATGTTGAGAGCATGTGTTATTGACTTCGGTGGGAGCTGGGACTCCTACCTACCCCTTGCAAATTTCTCCTACAACAACAAATTTCACTCCAGCATTGGAGCTCCACCTTATGAGTTGTTGTATGGACGGAGATGTCGCACCCCAGTCTGTTGGGGCGAGGTGGGTCACAGGGTGATGGGTCGGACCGAGGTAGTCCTTCAGACTACCAAGATGATTCAGCAGATTAGACATCAGATGCAGACTGCACAGAGTCGGCAGAAGAGCTACGCCGACCGACGCCGATCTAAGTTGGAGTTTCAGGTCGGTGACATGGTACTCCTGAAGGTCTCACCCTGGAAGGGTGTGATCCGCTTCAGGAAGAGGGGGAAATTGGGTCCCCGCTACATTGGACCGTGCCGGATCATTTCCAGGGTTGGCAAGGTGGCATATAGACTCGAGCTACCAAAGGACCTTAGTCAGATCCATAGTACTTTCCACGTTTCCCAGTTGCAGAAGTGCATTATGGACGAGGAGGCGGTAGTGTCATTAGATGATATTCAGGTCGATGAGCGCCTGAATTATGTAGAGAGGCCGGTAACCGTTCTGGAGAGTAAAGCGAAGGTTCTGCGGAACAAGGAAGTACCTTTGGTAATGGTACAACGGGAGCACCGGTGGGGATCTGAGTGGACTTGGGAGCCGGAGGCTGAGATGCGGGAGCATTATCCGGAGTTGTTCACCGCAGCAGACTTCGAGGACGGAGTCTAGTTCAAGTGGGGGAGAATTGTAACACCCCGACTCTCATGTATAAATTTTACAGCTTTATTTCCATTTTAAAGGGTCTACTCAACGAGTCGGATGCCCTGACTAATCGAGTAGGAACGAAATCAGCCGCGTGTTTTAAGTGACCAACTCGACGAGTCGGAGTACACGACTCGACAAGTTGGAGCTGGAGGATGAAACCCTAATTTTCAGGGTTTTGCACCCTATTTAATGGGTCATTAGCCTCCCTTGGCCTCCCCTCACCGTCCCCTTGAGCTTTGAAACCCTAATTCGCGTGTGCCCTCCATTTTGTGTGATTTTCAAGCATGGAAGGTGATTTGGAAGAAGAAGGCTTGAAGTATAAGAGGATTGAAGTATAGAGGAGCTGGTGGATCTGACTCTTCTGCTTATTGGCATCATTTTGAAGGTAACAAGTCGTTACCTTGACTTCCCTCCTTCTAGATCTCTTCATGTTTAATATTAGGGCCATTCTAGCATGTATGTGAACCATTTTCGGGTATGGGCTAGGATTCGAAGTTGCAACTTCAGATCTGAACTTATCTTGGTCTCTACAACTATAAAGTTTACAGCTTTATCAAGTATGAGTTATTCCCTTTGAGTTAAACCCTATTTTAATCTTGGATTTGGTATTATAAGCCTTTAGAGTCTTACATGCACGTAAAATTTGCAACTTTACGTGATAAGCATGCCTTAGGAAGCTAGATCTACAATTTGGAGCTTTTGGGTGGCTTAAAATCGTCTGAATGAGTAATGGACTGAAGGGAATCGACGAGTTGCATGGTCAACTCGACGAGTCGGATGAAGATTGCCTGAGAATGGTTTCTGCATGGACTCGGCGAGTCAGTGGGACGCCTCGACGAGTCAGATTGGGTTTTCCCAACTTTTGGACACGCTTGAACTCGACAAGTTGCCTGGAAACTCGACAAGTCGACTAGGGTTTTATGACTATGTGAGTTCTGAAGGAACTCGACGAGTCAGTATATTGTACTCGACGAATTGGATCAACATGGACGGTTGACCTTGACCGTTGACTTTGACTTTGACCAAGGGTGGACGAGTTGACTTCTGAGGGCATTTTGGTAAATTGAAATTTATGGAATGGACCATTGGTGATTATAGGTGTTGGTGTTCGGAACTATATTTGGAGGAGTTGACAGTATCATTCCGAGCTACTTGTGAGGTGAGTTATCCTCACTATATCAACAGGGTTTAAGGCACCAATGTCGGCCCTTATCAGATTTGTATCCGGGTTTATTGCATGATATGCTTATTGATTTAAATCCTGGTAGTTAGGATGGTGATATGCTTAGTGACCTGGTTAGGTCGGTATCCTGGTATATAGGATGATGCTATGCTTAGTGACCTGGTTAGGTCGGTATCCTGGTATATATGATGATGCTATGTTAGTGACCGGTTAGGTCTGTATCATGGTTATAGGATGTTGCTATGATTGATGATCTGTTAGATCGGTTTGACTGTTATATATGCTAGCGTATGATATTATGTGCACATGTTTATTTGATTGGGGGATTGGGTTTGACTCGTTTGCTCTCGAGCCCACAGCTTATGACTGGCTTGCCCCCCTGCAGTCCTAAGACTGAAATATAACTAATCAGCCATCAGTGCGAGTCTGGCATTCTCCCCTGGCCCTCAGCCAGCAACTGGAATGCTCTAATACCCTTATGCCCTTAGTACGAGTCTGGTATACCACGCGGTCCTCGGCTCGTATCTTGTATGCTAATGAGTCCTCAGTATGAGTCTGGTATGTCTTCCCTGCCCTCAGCTCATATCTGGCATACTCCAGGGGTTGTTGGTCACCACACGAAGCAGTGCAACCTCAACCCTACCCACACAACATGTCTACATATATAGCTAATGACACATACAAATTTTCAACCAGTAACACAGGTAGTCCTACAGATCCACCCAACTGGCATAACACTAGCATGCATAACTAACTCGCACTCCACATATCACCAACTACTAGGATTTCAGGTCTAATGGGTCGACATTGGTGCCTTAGACCCATTAGTATAGTGAGGATAACTCACCTGGCATTGCTGAAGTCCCGCGGATAAAACTCCAGCTGCTGGTTGACAGATTCCTGAAATGCCAACATCAAACAATACCCAATTAATAATTGGGTTCCAAGCCCAAGGTCCAACTCACACTCTAAAGGCCCAATAGTCAAGTAATGGGCCAAAGCCCAACATATGGCCCAATTTTCCAAATTGGGCCCAGACCTCTACATGGTCGTTCCTTAAGGACCATCCAGTTATTCTAGTCCACACTCTTGGTATTCCCATGGCCCAATATCACATAATCATCAAGGCCTAGTTATGGCCCACCTATGGCCTAATTTTCCAAATTGGGCCCAAGTCCTTCACATGGGCCTTATCCTAAAGTTCATCCAATTATTTTGGTCCATTTACTTGTTCTTGGATAGCCCATCAATAGTCCACTTACCAAAGCCCAATAGGAAGGCCCAACTCAAGGCCCGAGTGAAATTAGGGTTTCCACATGAAATGACGATTAGGGTTAAGTGTTTCTTACTTAACCCATTAGGGACTTAATCCATTAAGTCCAATATTGCCTTAGGTTAATTTGCCAATGATTATTAATTAATATTTTAAGTTTACTAAATAATTCCCGTGCGTGTCCCGATTAATCCCCAAAATTAGGGTTTTATGCCATTAGGGTTTTCCAAACCCTAATTAGGGTTTTCAACCCAATACTAGCCCATTAGTCACATGGTTGGCCTTTTAGGTCAATTAGGGCTTCATTGGGCCCATTAGGGTTTCATTGGGCCCACTAGGGTTTCATTAGGCCCATTCTGTCCAAGCATCCCAAACGAGTCAAAACGCAAACGAGGCACATCGACACCCAACACGGCGGCTGGTGGCGGCAGGAGGCAGCAGCCACCACGGTACCTGGCGTTGAAGTGGTAGCAGTTTCGACTAACAGCGGTAGAAGATGGCGGTGGAACCGCCGTTGAAGTGGTAGCGACGGTGCAACAGAAAGGAGAGGCGAAGAGGGTGGGAAACACGGTACCTAGCGGCTAGAAAGTCACGAATCGGCGGCACCCACGACGCCAACTCCTTCTCCAGTCTTCAACTGATGCAGCGCCCGATCCCGGTTTCCATCGGTGTCCGTTTTCGCCGGTGACAGGATTCGTTCGACGGTGCTAGGTGGTCGGAGCCGGTAGCGGCGCTGGAGATGGGTGAGGTGAGGGTGGCGACTGCATAGAATATTAGGGTTAGGGTTTGGGGAGGCCGATGCATGGTGACGGGTTTAATACCCGATCATCTCAAATTTTCCTTCAATGTACACTTTTGGCCCCTCATTCCCAATTCCTTTTCATTATAAGGATATAATTTACAAATCAGCCCCCATCATCCAAGATTCATGACAATTCAAGTCCCAGGAGTTACCATATAGCCCCTCCATGACAAATTCTTTTCAACTTAGGTACATAATTTACCCTTTTAACCCCATCCATCCAAAATCCTTTCATATTAAATCTAAATGATACCAAGTACCCTCTGGCTTCTAAAATCCTTTGCAAAATAAATCTTGAAATTACACTTTAACCCCCGAAAGTCTAAAATATATCATTTGACTCCCCGAAACCACTCTCCGCTAAATATTATTTGATTTTCGCAATACAATAATAATAAAATTACATCTCGGGGTTCCAGATTTATTATTTAATTACTCTAGTTTAAACGGGATGTTACACTCTGACATTATACTATTTTGGAAACAAGTTTGTAATAATCGTTGGTTTGAAAATGTTTTAAAAAATTTAAATTTGGCATGATTTTATGGATGTTACACGTGAGAACTCACTCAACCCGATTCCAACACGGTTTGTTCCAACTCAGCCAAATCGGTCACGGATAACCCACTCATCAATCATCACGACATGAACCCTCCTTGGTCACATCGTGAGTACAACAGGACAAAATAGTCACGAAATCCTCCCTGGTCACATCGTGGCATCCTAATTGTCACGTCGTCACCGCAGTCTGAGACAACCACTTAATTGTTTGATTCCTTAGTCCATTAAGTCTTCAACTCCCACTTTCCATAAAGCTTTAAGGGACTCTAATGGTTCATAAAAATGTCAACTTTATAGAAATACATGCTTCATACATGTCCTTTATCCAATCTAGGTCAAAAGCCAAGAAATTGACCCAAAACTCATGCAAGGGTCCAATACACAACCAAATTCTAGATCTGAACCATATAACACTCAAATGGATTCAATGATCCATAAAGTTGCTAACTTTATGGAATCCCATCACTTCAACTTGCTCAAACTTGAAGATAAAGGGACAATGACTTAGATCTAGCAACCTATAAGCATAAAGTTTTAATCTTGGACACTTACAAAGGTCCAGAAAGTGCACAAGAGAATGATGATGAGGTTTCTTTGCTAGATCAACACTCTAATCTCTTCTTATTCTTCAAGCTACCAAAAGCACTAAAATGATCTAAGAACCACCGAGAGGGATTAGGGTTAGGTTTTTCTGAGGTTTGAGGGTGATGGAGGCTGATAATGAACCCGAAAATGGAGTTAATGAGGGTTAAATACGAAGGAAACCCTAAAAGATCATGAGTTTGGGCTGCAACCTTCCTCACATTGTGACCACAAACGTGTCATGTCATTACCATAGTCCAGATACGCGTTCCTCATTTTGGCTTGTTACGTCGTGACCACCCTATGGTCACGTCATGACACTCGATTTTCCCTAAAAACCAAGCTTTTGACTCCTTAATTCCCTAAACCGAATCATTCTGGAAAACGGGTGCTACAATTCTCCCCCACTTAAATTAGATTTCATCCTCGAAGTCATTCCTTACAACTTACTCAGCCACACCAGACGACCCTGCCTGAACTTCCTGGATTTGATTAGGACTGAGAAGTCATCTCATACAGACGACCGCCTTCCAACACTGTTATCAAAGCCCAATATTAGCAGAAATCACATACCTTGACGAAAAACGATTATAATGGTTAATCATTAAATATAAAACTTATCGTCAAATGCCAAATTAACAAAAAAAAATTATCGAAACCTATTTTTATGATAATATTTTTTTCAAAAAAGATAGTTGCTTGTATATTTAAAAATAATAAAAATTTAAATATAATGTTAAATATCAAAACTAAATCCAAATATCAAAATTACAAATAGATTACATTTAATTGATTTACTTACAAAAAATGCATACATAAATTGATTAATTAGGCTTCACGGAGTGGGAGTCGGCATCGGTCGGCAAATTCGACGTGGGCTCGGTGAACATCGGGCCAAGAACTCAGCATGCCGAATTCGGTGGCTTAATTCGATAGGTTTTTGCCGACCTACTCGTATCCCTTCACCTCTTCTTTTTCTTCTTCTTCTTCTTCTTCTTCTTCTTCCATGCCCTCTGTTTGGCATCATGTTCGACAGAGATGGAGATGGTTGAGATAGAGCTCGATCACCCCGACATCACTCTCCTCAACCTTATTGATTGTTAAAATTGCTCTAAATCAAAAAATAAATTTATTTTTATTTTTATTTGTAACTTAGGAGCAATAACTATTAAATTCATGGTTTTATATGTATATATTTCTACTAGATTATATAATAATTAGTATGTGTTATAACAAATTAATATAAAAAATTATTAACTTATTTTTAATATCATACACATATCAACATTTAATTATATTGTTATATTTTATTTAATATGTTTGTTATAATTTAAATAAATATAGTTTTAATGTTATGCAATGCACGGACATCCACCTAATCTACTCTAATAAATAAATATCCATTTTGTCACATGTCAATCTTTCATAAGTTTTGACACTTGTCATTTTGTGGTATTTTTGAAATAAATAATATTCATATGTCAATTTCTAGGTTTTTTTTTTAATTTTTAAAATTAAAAAGTCACATAATACATGTAGCTATATAAGTAAAATATTAAATGTAATAAATATGATCTTAAATTGCAATAAATATGTTTTTTCATTCCTTATTTTAAAATTTAATTTTAAAAAATATTTAATATTTATATTTTGATATTTAATTTTTTTTAATTAACCTATAAAATATGTGAGTCTTAAACCTAATATAAAATAATGACATGTAGGTATCATTAATTTTTCGCATCTATCAAGTTTGCCATTTGTCCTCGCTAACAAAAGACATGAGTATATTTGATTTTCCATAAAAAAAATTGAGTCCACAAGTCAACAAAACCCGCTCAATTACAAATTATAAATAAATAAACAAACAAACAATTTTCTATATTTATGCTAGAAAGCAATTTTGACACGTTACTCAATCTTTTCGAACCTATTTTATCGTTCTCCACTAAAAAAACTAAACAAAATCAAACACTAACTAAAATCAAACTCTTAACTTCAATAACAATTTTTCTGTTTAATAATTTATGAATCATAGCGACTAGTGAAGAGAGATTCGCGGAGAACCATGCGTGGGATGATTAAAAAAATGATATTTCTTTTAAATTGAACATTGATCTTTGTACTGATATTAAATTATAAACTGTATTATGAATGTTACTTAGAAAAAAAAGTGGATGAATCTCGTGACAGTTGGATTTTAAATGAACCTTAAATTATTTAAACCAATATTTCAATCGTTTTTTATTAAATTTTTATGTCGATTAAATAATAAATACATTAAAATTTTATTTGTCTTTTACTGGATAAAATATCGTAAGCTACTGGCAACGTTTTCAATACTTTTCCTCATTTAAAAGTGTAAATAAATAAATAAAAAACGCATATTTGACAACCAATTCTTATTTGTAAACAATTAATTTATAGAATTCGTCAACAATCGTACTTACAAAGTTGGTTTTATTACTTAAATTTATACATTAAAAACTAAAAGAAAAAAATAACTATTTATTAGATATATTGATAAAAGAAAACGTAATTTTGTTGAATAAATAGATTATTAACCTTATATAAATAATATGAACGTGAATAAATTCGCCTCGCCTTTTCAAAATAGTTATGTACTTTGATTTTCGTCTATTTTATGAAAAAAAATTCTACCATTTTATAACAATATATCTCAATATTCATCCATTAATATTGGGTTTTTGTATGTCGTATTGTATAATACCGATGGTTAACTAATTGCTATGGCTCTATCCCAATATGTGTTTATACATTTCGTATTTGATACTTTTAGTTTTCTCGCACCAGAGGTGGTGGTGCTCCTCAACAGAATCAAACAAGTCATGCATTTTAATGTTATATCTTCTAGATCTGCAGATTTTGTTTTCAAAAGAATTAGTTTTGCTATTTAGAAAAGACTAATGGCCCAACTTATTGGCGTTTGCTTCCGTCGATATGTATTGACTTTTGTTTTTTTTATCATCAAACAAAATTTGAAGGTAGTTTATTCTAAAAAAACAAATAGAAATCATTATATCCTATAAAAAATACGTTGCTAAAAATGATTTTAATTGTTTTATAGTTAGGTGAGTTTAGCTTTTAGAAAAAACAATTTAAATACCTCAACTTTAAAGCCTAAGTTACGATTTTGAACATATTACTCCTTAGCCACTATGAAAAGGCAAAGTCCAATAGATGACAAGGACCCATTCATCAATATTTGGCACTATTGTAGCAATTTATATTCCAACAGTAAAAATCTTAATTTACCGTAAAACATAAGTCATGTTAAATAATCTGATTAAACTTTTATAACTGTTTTCAAGAATTCGATGGTTTTATAACGGTGTTTTGATTTTGATGTTGATGGTTTTATAATAATTCATTTTTGAAATTTTAATTATTCTAACAATGATTTATAAAGTCATCATCCAATTTATAAATTTGGTGAAAGTGTGTTAGTTACGTTCTATAGGAGGGAATGTAGAAGTGAAACAAGTTTTTTAGGGAAATAAAAAGTGTTGGATAAATTGAAATTTGAAAATACATTAGGGATGGAATTATGAGTCAACGGTAAGAGGTTATAAATCAATGATAGATTAGGGTCGTCGGAGCCGGTGCAAATGCGAGGTAGATGACTAGTGGTACCGTCGGTGAACCGATTTCGGCCATTTCAAGATACCACCGGATTGATTATTAGCAGGTTATTGAACCCGAACATTTTCACTGTCATTTTCATTGTCTCTCCTTAATGCATATGCCTTCCCTTTACTTTTTGACCATTGGTGATTTCTTTTTTCTTTTTACAAGTACAAATACTCCTTCTTAGGGATATAGATGAGCCGAGCCAAACCAAACTTTTTTTTTTCCAATTTTTTAGAACGGCAAATTTATTAAGTAAAAACTAACAAGACGTTAGAAAAAAAACAGTTACATGGAAGTAATAGACAAAATGGGATCCTGTAACCAGACAACCTAATTGACATTTGTTTTACGACACCTACTATTAGCCCAGATGAAACTCTGAGACATCACATTATCAAACAACAAGCATGTTTTAGGTTTAACTTTACCAAAGAGTAAAGTGTTTCTAAAACACCAAATCGACCACCAAAGAGTAAAGAAAACCGCCACCAAAAAATCTTGACAAAGATAAGCATAAGGAGCCAAACCAGTCAAACCAATCTTGGAAGGAAAAGAAAGTAGGCATCTGAACATTCCACCATCTGCAAACAAGTTTTACTAAACTTTTAGCCAAATCACACTCGAAGAACAAGTGGGTAGTAGTCTCAACTTTTGTCTCGCATATGGGGCATAAAATAGAATTTATGTCAGTTCCTCTTTGAGATAAGTTATACCGAGAAGGTAATTTATTCAAAAAAAGACACCAAATGAAGACATTAACTTTAATAGGCGTAAGGCAACACCATTTAGTCATTGTATCCAAGACAATAAGAAGCTTCTTATCAATTTTCCGACCTTGTAGATCTCACAGAAAAATAACCAGAACCATCAAGCGACCAACTCCACCTATCCGTAGACGAAGAAAGTCAAACCGAGGACATCAAATTTGAAAAATTAGACCACTGCTCAGCCTCAACCCCCCTCTCGGTTTTCGTCTGAAAGAGGTATCCCAACCCGGTTGAATCATTTTTGTAGCAACACATATTTGTTTTTCCATCTCAAGGGCATATAACCTATGGAAAGAGTTTTTAAAGGGCCATTACCAATCCAATGAACCTCCTAGAAAGCAGTGAGATTACCATCGCCAATCACCTTTTTGCAGAAAGACATAAGATCTACACCTTTAGAGCATAAGGAGTGAAAAGTCTTAATAATTGAAGCCCAATTGGAGTTGCCAATATTTCTTAAAGAAGAATGGCCGATTAACCCCTTTTCTCCATGAATAACTTTGATCACTTTCACCCAGAGCGCATTTGGGAACGACAGAAACTGCAAAATCCATTCAAAGAGAAGAGCCCAGTTAAGAGCATAAAGACTATGGACATCGAGACTACCATATTGCTTGGGAGCTAACACCTTATTCCATTTAACCCACGTCATATTGCGCTCTTCCACTAAACACTAGTTCCATTTGAGGCTAAAATGTTGAGCAAACCTGAAGCTGATAACTATAATTGGTTAATATCCTTTGAGTTGAACATAAGAAGAGAAGAAATTATGTGTGATGACTACGGTTAGATCAAGCCAAAAATAATTGTTGAAGTTGATAAAGTTTGTTTTCATGACTTCTCACTGGACACCAACTACCAAAAAAGGATCTTTAGGAGAAAGGGTATAATTCGAAAATCACAATAATCCTAGGAGGGTTATGGATTTCATGAATATGAGAGAGGGGGGAGAAATGAATGATTTTTTCAAGAGCTAAGAAGCATCATGATTTGATCCCAATCATCCTATTTATAACCTTCAATGTAATTCAAATTTCGAAGGATAATCCTTATGCTTATTTGAATCAATACATATAGAAGGGAGAGATGAATGATTTTCTCAAGAGCTAAGGAGAATCATGATTTGTTCCTAAACATCCTACTTATAACCTTCAGTTTAATTCAAATTTCCAAGGATAATGCTTATGCTTATTTAAATTAGTACATATCATTTTATCACTAGATAAAATCGATCCCTTCTATATTATGAAATGTTCTAGAATGTTTACATTAATTACTAATGAATTAATAAACATTCAACTCATTTAATTAATTAAAACTATTTAATTAATTTCAAAATAATTTCCAATTAATTGCTTAATTCATAAAAAATTAATAACTTATTTTCTCATAATTTCTTATTGATTAATTGGGTTATGAGGGCAACCCAAAATGACTCGTGCTATTATTAAAAATATTACCAATTAGTTAATGTCCTTGGACATTCAATCCAACAAATATTACCCTAAAGTACCCCTTAAAAACACCATCGACCCGTTAACTCATTCACGGGCCTCCATTGTTCATCCCGCCTCCACAGTGAGCTAGTCTTCAATATGTCATTTTTGGTTATTTTACCTGTATAAGCTAAGATAAATACTTTTAAAAAAAAAACTTATTGACTTATTTACTTTTTCCACCACAAAAGATAATCCAAACACATTTTGAAAAACTCATTTCCCACCATCATATGTCAATAAGTCATTTTTGTCTAAAAGTCAAATTAAGGTTCAAAATGAAATCCCAAACATCCTCTAAGTGTAACCATCCTCTTAATGTCCTACATATAGTAAGTTAAAAATATGAGAGAGACATAATCATGGAAAAAATTAACCATCCTCTTAATGACCTACATATAGTAAGTTAAAAATATGAGAGAGACATAATCATGGAAAAAATTATATATATTTACTAGAATGGGTCCTTAGACCCTTGTCAGTATATATCAACACATTACTTATTTTTGTTGAATTCTATCGAACAATCGTGCTTAACATGTCCACATTTTTACACCCATAATAGACTAATGTATTGGGTTTTTTTGTTAGATCTATCATGGTTTTCATACTTCAACTCCTATCCTTTTCCATTATTTTTTTAGTTTACTTAACGACATGGATACCGAGGTGCATCATTTCTCTTGGTTTTGTGACTATTATGCATACTAAGAAATTGTTTTTTGTTTTAATGTACATATGTGTGTTTAAAGTTTATCCACAAAGGTGGTAGTTTGCCAATTATACTTGACATAATAATGGAATCGTCCATTTTCATGTTGTGTAAAGTAAATCGACCAACTATGAAAAAGATCTTATTAAATTGTTTTATAACAAGCTGTGGCGTCCTCTATTTTTCAGAACCAAAAAAACTTTTCTTTACGCTTTCAAAATCATATTATATTTGTTGCGGAAAATCCCAGTATGATAAAACATTTTGCGGAAACTATCTTGTTTTATTAAAATATCGTGAGTATAGATATTGCTTCATAATAACAAAACCTTAAGGATGTCATAATCAATACATAACATAGTTACAGTGTAAAGACCTAACGGTCCTGAAACACTATTACAGGTTGTCTCTTTAATCATTCGACATCCTATTCACGATCCAACAACCTTAACATTGCTACTTGTGATGCTTATAAATTGAGTGAGTCAAGCTTGGGAAAACTTGGTGAGATACATAGGGTTTTCAATCCCACAATGTTATTATTATAATAATCCATAATTAATAAACATGGAAAAACAACTATTACCAAACAACACAACATAAATATATATAAGACATTTCACCCTTAATTACCACCCCGTCGATTCTCACATATTGATCCTATAACAATGATCTTATGAGATCTATCCTGAAGGATCACTGTAAGCAACGAGTTGACTATAGTGCTTCTGGGATTCCTTGACAGTAGGCGTAATTCAATAAAGGTAACCACAGGGGGGATAAAGTACAACGAATGTACATACAATCATTTTCTATAGATCAATAGAGTTCATTAACACTTACAGACTATAAGTCTGCTAGCGTTTCCACAAGACGATTAGTTTGTGGTTGTCATCCTACTCCAGCAGATGACCAGGAACGTAACGACTGCCTGATACAGACACGCTATTTTTGGTTGTCTAAAAAGAGGGGGAATAGTAGTGTAGTACTCTGGTTGTCATCCCACTTCGACATATGACCATACATAGTTACATACCAATTGTAGCCTAATACAGAAACACCATTTCCGACTGTCTAAAAAGAGGAGGAATACTAGTGTATTACTATGGTACGTAACCCGTACCCCGACACACAATAATGTCACAGAACAAAGCTTTACTCTCTATTCCCAATCTCACACACCCTTACCCAATATCCAACTTAATTGAACTAAGTATTCCTTTCAAGTCTTAGTTTATAACTAGACAAGACTACACAACTCATAATCAATCTCCAACACAATTTCATGCTTATGCAATATCATTACAATACAATATATAACTAAACACTCTTTCAACTTACTTTTGAACTAAATATCCTTTACAATCCTTAGTTTGTAACTAGACTAGATCACAATGCTTGTAATTCCATTTTAATACAGTTTTCCTGGTCGTACACTACTACGGGGTATGCCTATGTCTTTGTTCAACTTATTTGGAACTAAACATCCTTTATACATTGTTGTTTAAAACTTAAACACGACTACAATACCTATAATCAACTTTAAATACTAACCCTATTTAGATAACACTATACAAATTCAGTATATTTATTTAACACAGAGTATCAAATATTTAATATACATTAATCTTTTTAAGTAATAATACTTCTACTGGACTGTCATGTAATAATACCATATATATACACTTAACACATATATAACCATATCTGGTTCGCACATTGTATGTTATGAAATATACATTTAAACATATTTCAAAAAATAAGCATTTAATCCACATATAAGCTTTCAACTTATATTTAATACTTTTAATAAATACTTGTATTAAAATCATGTTCATGAAAGTAACTATACACTCACTTGATTGAGGTGGAAGACTCGCTGGAAAGTCAGTTCCTCGTTTAACGCTTCAGTTTCCCTTTTGAACGACCAAAATACGGATATTACTAAGCCTTAGGATTCTTTGGTATTTATAAGGTTATATTTATTATTTACAGATTCTTCAAAAATCCCAAGGAAATACTGAGTTCTATCAAATAATAAATAACCAGGTAAGATCACTCTGAAGGTAGGATCCGTTTGGTAAAAAGATATATCGTTTGGAAATTCCACTTTAAACATCTCACAGATCTAGCCTAGACATCACCCTCGTAAGTATATCGATTAGATTAATGACTGATATTACTGATAAATCTTATTTATATGTTCATAATAACGAATGTGAACATAAATATAAGTTACACTTAAAGTACAATAAGTATAACTCAATTTATAGGTTTTTCAGCGAAAAACCGAAAACTACGCGGTCAGAACTTCGATACCGAAAGATCTATTTTTTCGGGCAGTATGATACCCCAGAGCTTCGATACTAACACTTAAAAACTCCAAAAGTCGGGTCTCGATGTTTCGGGAAAGTTTGGGAGAGTTTTGGAGAGGATATTATGGAAAATGAGAACAAAAACAAAAGTATATATAGAAAAAATTGAACGCATTTTGCCCTGCCTACGTGGCAGTCCCTCTTTGCGACATATCGACAATTCCGGTTGGTGGCTCCTTTGGCTCTCTGGCTAACACGTGGCATTCTCCTATGGTGCCACGTCATAGATTCTTACAGAGGAAGCTGGAAGGGAGGCCTTTGGCTGGTGCCACTTGCCAGTCATCTGGTGGGGCCACATGTCTCACCGGGTGTGGAGCTATTATCGGGTATTATTCGCAAATCTTCAAAAAAATCATAACTCTCGCATAGGAGATCTGTTTTAGACGTTCTTTGTATCCCCGATTTTGTATCGACGAGTACTACAACTTTCATTTAAACTTCGTCGGCTAATTCACATTCTATTTTTATTTATAGTATATAAAGAATACACTTTAAAAGACTTTGTGAAATTCATAACTTCTTCATACGAACTCCATTCTCGATGTTCTTTATATTGATGGATTTGTATTTACGAGACATCAAATTTCGTTTAGATTGTTTTGTATAACGAGCAACCGATCTCCATTTCACTTTTCATGACACACACATTGTATTGTGTCGAATTCAAAACTTTGAAAAATCACAACTTTTTCATAGAAAGTTAGATTTTGGTGTTTTTTATACTTACGGATCCGTAATTATGATTACTATAACTTTTGTTAAGATTATTTATGTAACGTCCCCAATTTCAAAGCAAATTTTTCATTTTTATTTATTTAAAATATATGTCTTACATAGAATATTCCAAATCATTATTACACGATTAATTATAAAATAGTGTTCAGGGAAAGTCTTATAAAACTTTATTAATGCTTCGATGCAAATACAGTCATGTGCGAGCCTTTCCACGGTCCGATGAACAATATGTAAAGCAGTTATTCAACAACTGTAAGCCGAGGCTTAGTGAATTCCCCCAAAATATTCCATACCACAACACATATACAATCGATACACATAATGGCCTTCAACATATAGTTGGTCCACTCCTTTTGCCTACAACATATAGTTGGTCCGCACCTTGGCATTTAGCATAAAGCTTGTCGATCGAGTCTATTGGCCTTTAGCACGAGGTTGGTCCACCCTTAACTCCATATATAATAACATACTCATATAACAATAATCCACATAACATGCAACTAACTATCCTAGTCTAATTGCATGAGTGCTTACTATAGGGTAACTCTATCCTAACATACAAAGGATACATACTGGGGTATACAATATAGTGAGAATAACTCACCTAGACGGTTTCTCAAGGGATAAACAGTTAACCGGACACTTCGGCTAACGAGTAGTACTCCAAGAAGGATCTACCTATATTACTATAGTTTATTAGTTCCTATGGGAATCTGTAATGTAGGCTTGACCTACCACTAATCCCAATGAATACCAATAGTTCTATTAAATAAGGATCGGCCAGGCCGGATAGTTTGGAGGCAGGACCATTTCGGCGTATAGCCTTTCTGAAATCCAACAACCAAGTCAACGTGACCATGCTAGGAATCTATCTCGTAAGTAGATCAATCAGCACTTTGACTTGGAATTTATTGATAAATCTTATTTATAGGTCCATTCTAACGACTTATGACTATAAATATAATATACACGGAAATCGAGAGAGTGTAGCTCAACTTACGGATGTTTTAGCGAAAACCAGGGTAAATACGCGGACAGAATCCCGACTCGAACACTTCTATTTTCCGAGCACTCCTGGACCTTAGAACCTTACTAAAATACCCAAAAGTTGGGAGAAAGTCGGAGTCGAAGGAACCAACGAGAATTGAGAGAGATATATTGAAATTGGGGTGAGAAGGAGTGGTTTTCGGAAGGGTATTTATAGGGAAGAGGGAGGCGCACCACGCAAGACCAAGGGGCACGCCGCATACTTGGCCCTTGCTGGGTCATATCTCTTTTTGATATGTGTCGCGCTCCGGTTCCTCCACACCTCTTTCTTCTAGAAGGTGACACATGTCATACTCTTATGGTTCCATGTGTCATGTATGTCTCTTTCCACGTCATCGCATCTCTTGGAGGAGTGCAGGGTTGGATTGCCACGTGGGACACTCCGGTGCTGTCATGTCATCAGTGTAGGCGGTTTTTCGCAGATCTTCGGACGGCCATAACTTTCGCATACGAGCTCCGTTTTTATGTTCTTTATATCTCCGTAAATCTCTCAAATAGATCTACAACTTTCCATTAGACCCCAAAAGCTAATTATCACTCTATCAAAAATTTATATTTTTGATAGGATTAGGCTGTTAGAGATCGTTGCGGAAAGCATAAATCCTACATACAGACTCCGTTCTTGATGATCTTTATATCGACGGACTCCTATTGGCGTGATCTTCAACTCTCGTGTAGATTATTTTTCGTAATAATCTACCATTCTAAAATTCGATTTCTGTGTCGTGCACTGTTATTCTCGGTTGCACCGAAACTTTGAAAAATCATATCTATTCCATACAGAGTCGGATTTAGGTGTTCTATATATCTGTGGAAATCATATTGACATTTCCTACGTGTCTATGACAATTATTTTGGCTCAATATTAATATATTTTATTTTGTATTTTATAATAATTATAATCTACGACTATGGTAAAAATAGGGTGTTACAACTATCCCCCGCTTACAAGAATTTCGTCCCTGAAATCTAACTAAATAACTCTGGGTAGTTGCTCCTCATCTCTTCTTCTGGCGCCCAAGTCCATTCTGATCCTTTTCGGTGTTACCACTGAACCTTCACTAAGGTAGTGTTTGTTTTTTGTCTGCAGATCTGCGTGACCTCTTCTGTCTGCGACACGCAGACCACGTGCAGACATTAGCCTTCGCAGACTGTTTGTTTTTTTGAAGACTGCAGACCTAAAAATGTCTGCGCGCCCTCTACTTGGCGCATATGTGGACCAGAGTCTTCTAACATCTTCAGACATCTTCTAGCCTAAAAAAACATATATATCTTTATTTTTTTAAGTTTTTTTTTTTTAATTTATATTTTTTCCAACTTTATTAATGATAAACAATTTGAAAAAAAAATTACAAAACATAAAAAAAAACGTTCGACGATACAAACATGATATTTTTGACAAATTTATAAATAAAGATTTATTACAATATAATAGTCGTTGAAGTTATTTATATAAATATGAAAAAAAAATCATAATATATTCTTATATTTTTTTGCCAAATTTTGTAAAACATTATTTAATACAATATCGTCAATTTCTCGAGAAAATATTTATGGTACGTTTTTAATGGATATAATTGAAAAAATCGAAGTTTATTTCCATCTATTTATGTATCAAATTCTTCGATCACTAATTGTAATGTTTAGTTACAACTTTGCAACCAAAGTTGTTGGTTTTTATCAAATATATACGTTAATTCATACCATTTTTATTTTTATTTTTTATACAATAATACATAAAAGTTGATCTAGATTCCTTAATTATTTATAACAAAGTCATAAAAATATTAAAAAATCACTTTGAAGTTTAAAAAAATCAGTTTGTTTAGATTTCAGTTTATTTTAGTAGCCCGCAGATGTTAAAAAACAAACAATCTTCTTTTTTCAGACTGCAGACGTTTGGTCCGCCTCTTCTACTGCAGACGTCTACAGATGTGGTCCGTAGACTGCAGACATTTTGCCTCAGAAAAAACAAACAGCACCTAAGTTGATTACCTTGTTGCGCAAGGTCTTCATCCTCTTATCGAATATCATCAATGGTTTTTCTACGTAGTTTAGATGCTCTTCTACGTGGATGTCTTCCAAAGGTACAATTGCAGATTCATCCGTAATTCACTTCCATAATTGGGCGACGTGGAAGGTGTCATGGATATGACTGAGCTCTTCCAGTAGATCCAAACGATATGAAACCTTGATCACTCGAGCAATGAATCGAAAAGGTCCGATATACCTAGGGCCTAACTTGCCCTTCTTCCAAAACCTGATGACACCCTTCCATGGTGAAACCGTAAGTAGTACTAGATCTCATACTAGGAATTCAAGATCCGATCTTCGCCGATTTTCATAACTCTTCTGCCGACTCTGTGCAGTCTTCTGCCTTTGCCACACTTGTTGGATAAGTTCGGTGGTCTTGTGTTGGGTTTTGAGCATTCTAACACTCCTATCGTGTACATGCAACCCTATAAACCTTGGATCTATGTTTTCTCTATTATACATGCAAATATTAACTATTCCAAGGTTTCATCCTAACTAGCATATTATGAAGCACCTATACTACAAAGTTCTAGTTAGATGACATACCTTTTGATGTAGCTTGATGTCTTCAAGCTTTAAGAGCTTAGCCCCAATAGTGTGGAAGCCTCAAATGGAATCACAAATCACCAAAACACCTTGGAAGAACTTGAGATAATATGTATGCACACTAAAATCGGCCCACTCTTATTTTCACACACTTATGCCAATTTTGTGAGCCAAGGACCCCTTTATATATTATGGAGGATTAGGGTTACATCCATGTAAACCCTAATACCCATGACCTTTCATTTACATAGGGTCCATGGGTTAAAAGCTCCATGGACCATCCATGAAAGCTTAGCCCAACCTAAATGAACTTGGCCCATTCCATATATATAAGAGTTCATATTTAATTAGTTCTTTTTGATCACTTAATTAATTCTAAATTAATTCTTGATCAATACTAATTAAATAATATGATTCCATATTAATATATTAGAACTTATAATATATTAATATAAATCATAAATATACTATTCTCAAAAGACTATCCATATAAATTGTGCCGGTGAAGTGCAACCCAAATGGACCATGCCGGGTCGGGTCAAGTACATACCAAATATAGTTATGGACTTAGACATTAATCCAACAGTCTCCCACTTGGATAAGTCTAAAACTATTATTGAGTATGACTTCAAAACCTAACTGGCAATCGTAGCTCTTAAAGCCGCTGTCGAACTCTGACCTTGTCAATGACTTGTCCATTAGATAAGGGATCATATATTCCTCCATTCTAGATATCATATGGACTGAGACATGGATTATAATCATTCTCTCTGTCCATTTGTTGTTTCCCGATTTTCGATTTATGATGACTGACTGATTGAACAAATCAAATCAGTCCTGGGTTGGCCAAGCACTCACATGTGTCATCGCTAAATCATCGAGGGGCCCACAAATATCGCTTTTATCCCGAAGGTAAAATGAATGGATAAACTTCGACTCATATGGCTTGTTCTACTACTTGTTGAATCATACACAAAGGCACGTTTTATAACATCGAGTTACCAAATGCGTTTTCGTGCAATCAATGTATAACCAACTCATAGTAACAACTCATATCTCTAGGTTTGAAGAATATAAGATATTATCGTCTCATGATCACTCGTGATAAAATCCATGAAGTGATTCAAATGAGCGCGGGTTGAATCCAATACTCAGAACTTATGAGCACTCATGAGTGTTGTAGCACCACTTTGTCCACCAACTTGGACCTCTACAAACCAGCCCATGACAGTCTTGATTCATATCTACTTCCAACATATGACCGACTGTGGATGGTTTGAATAACTTAATCATTCAGGAAGAGCGACTTAGTTATTCTGGAAGTCAAAACATGCAAAGTGAAACACAAGAATAAATGAATCAAATATGGTATCAAACCCTATGAATATAAATAAACACTTTTATTTATCACCATACTGATTACTCATTATTCATTGTTTCGGTTTTATCAACTTTATACTTGAATTAAAAACACTAGTTGTCCCATGCTCCAAGCATGTACACTATGTTTTTCTTAAACAATAGCTTTGCCATACACCAAGTATGCACTCTATGTTTGTCTATGATCCCTACTTTGTGAAATAAACCAATTGAACATAATTTCAATGATTCTAATTTCACACTCCCAAATCCTTATCGAAAAATGTAAGAATTTCAGATTCCTATCATTTATCGAAATATGTTTAGATTTTAAACTTATATGCACTGACCCTCCTGTAATGAATATGTACAAAGTCACAAAGACTTGTCAACAGTCATTATAAGGTATTCCAATGGAGATAAACTCCATGGAAACTAAGTCTCATATTCAAAGTACATTGCTTTGGACATGCTTCTTGCATTAAGTTTTCTAATCGTACACAGATAACTTCCACCTATGGAGACAACTCTATTTTCTCATTTTGACTATCACTTCTGAATAAGAGATGCCTCTTTTCAGAATATGTCAATATGGTCCTTCCAAAATTAGCACTATACTTCCAACTGTCCCTGAGCAACCAATCTTTGGTAAACCTCAGATTGTCCTCGACAATTGCTTAATCATTTTAGTCATATCCAATTCTAGACCTTTTCCCTTCTTAATGCCTCTAGGCATTTGGAAAAATTTAGAAATGACAAATATTATAGCACATGCAATCGATCCTGTACCCAAAGCAAATGGTACACGATTCATGATGTCTCACATAAAGACATGATTCTAGACCAGTCTTGTGCTACAATATTTTTATTTGCCATGTTTTCAAAATTTGACTATGAAGAGGGATGCCGTAATCATAATCGAATTTTGAGAACGCAATATATAGAATTTCCTTAAGTTGAAACAATCCAACATGAAATTCATATATATATTCTTGACTAAAGATGATTAAGGTCTCAATCTAAACCTTTAGAACTGAAATGAAGTATATCCTCTCCCTTAATTATAGCAAAACAACTTTTTCAATCCCTGCAGCCTCGCGAATTGAAATTTTCTTTTCTATAATTAACATTGCTAACTTGCAACACTAACAATAATTATCATGCTCCCACTAACATGATGATTATTAGCATAACACTTATGCTCCCACTAGCTTTGACATGTACTCAGAAATCAGCTGGACTTCTACAAATTAATACTTTATTGACTTTCTTACCAAAGTTCAGATTTCTGATACGAGATGCTTTGATAAAACTTTATGAAAATCATACACCTTTCCTTAGATAGCATGCATGTGTGTCTAAACAATTTCAGAACTATGAAAATGGATGCTGTAATCATAGTCTCAATTGTTTAGACCTTTTGCCATCTGCTTCAAATCTACTTGGTGGAAGTGTTTCCTCACCATCATTTTCATGAATCGGAGAGAAACCTTATGACCCTTAGATTTTATGGTGTATGTGTTCTTATCCATGTGAATCGTCAAAACCATAGTCACAAGACAAGGATAATGACAAATCCAAACTCATATGGACTGAACTTCTGCAATCTTAACTTCTTGCCACCTGGCAGTACAGGGCCTGCCATTGCTTCCAAGTTGTTATGCAACCAATTGAGAACTTTCAGAACTCCTATGCAAAGCCAACTTTAACTGGAATGGGCACAGAATATGTCAACACAATAGGTTATAAACCTCAAGTCGTGTGCTAGTGAAGAACCTTAGGTTTTATTCTTGATTAGTTCTTGAAATTCTTTTTAGGATCTTTAAGACTCCCACTGTCCTCTTGACATATAATACTATCTTGCCAAATATTCAAGAGATAGTGCGGATTCTTTATCAAGACAAACACTTCACACAATTGGCCTTAGTTGGTCTTTGTTTTATCCAAAACATCACAACTTACCAATTTCAAATGTACAAGAGTAGGACACTTTTACTCTTACATTTGACAAGTATTTTAAACCTTTCTTTAAGATATGTCACTCAAGTTACAATCTTGGAGTATGACTCTAAGAATTGTTTTGGAACGAAGTATGACTCATCTTCCTGATCTAACCATTTCAACAATTCATGACTCCTCTTCTTAGTCATAAGAATGCACTAAGATGACCTTTAGAGGACTAATAGTGATATGATTTATAAATCATTAAGATGATCACAAACATGATACTAAAGTACTCTCCCATCTTTTCAGATTTGAGAAACTTTTATCTTTCTGCCTAATTTGATTCTTCCCATTCGTTCTGCCATACATTGAGACTTTTCCAATGTTTCAGAATTATACTTAAACTTGTAAGTATAACCATATTTACTAAACTTTAGTAAATCAAATAGTCTTAACGAGCTTTGTGGTGGACATGACCAGTGCACAAGAATGTGTACTCGATCCCTTTAGTCCTTCACTTGACTCACACATCCATGTGAACAAGTAATTAGTCTTGATTTTCCAATGCTTGAAAGTTCTCATTCATCATACTATTCAACTTGCATGATTCCAAGTTTCGGTCCAATTGAAACTTGGGCGATGAGGAACTTTCCTGATTTGGTAAATTTAGACGCTACCACAAATGAAAGAATCAAATCCATTTTCCAATATTGGTGTCAGTGGAATCATATAAGCAACAATTTTCCACAAATGTCATTGTAAGGATACTTCAAATAAACAAAATTAAACAATTTTCTTTTATTTTAAAACTTTGCGGAAAAACTTATCCTTACAATCCACATGGAAAATTGTTGTTATCTATTCCTTAGCAATATATCATAACTTCTTAAGCAACTGCTCAAAATTCTGATGCGATCGAAATCCACCTTCGCGATCAGAATCAGCATATACTTCCTTTAAGATTTCTCTCTATTCTTTGATTCTTAAAACATCAACATGTGACCCAGTCACATCATGTAATGAGGATCTCAGAATAGAACTTAACAGAGTTAGATAATGGGCTCTACCTGATGTAGAGTCAAACTTATTGACTTTAACATCCTTAGGTAAATTTGGCAGCTTTGCTATCAACGCCCCTTCCTTTGGCAAAATAAACATATGGACCCTTTGGTAATGGGACTATCTCAGACTTAGCCTTTCTCTTTACCATTTGGTCAACCGGGTTGACTATGGCCAATCCCTTTCCATTGGGAAGAGAATGCTTTTTCTGGATTTCCAGTGTCACCATTGTCACTGTCCATAAAGTTTTTGGGAAGTTGATCTTCTAATCAAATTTGCTTTACTATCGTTCCAAATCATTGTTGATTCAGCAGCACCAAGCAAATAGATATGATCATTAAGGTTCATGTCATAGTCTGTTTCATAGTAGTCCCAAAGGAACTCACTATGTGACTTAGAAAGTGATTGAACATCCAACTTTCTCAAGACTTTGACACCCAACTCTCCCGGCTTGTCAATATGTGACTTCATCTCTAAGATGTGATCACACATAGACCTTGCTTGCCATTAGGGCTTGAGTGACCTTGAACTTGTGGGTTAGGGAGAATAATTGGAGGAGGTGGAGGAAGAGAAGTATGACTTCCATGAGCCAAACTCGGGAAGTCATATTCATTAGGAAAGCTTGGTTTGGGAAGATCATTGTTGTCTAAACCAGACATCAACAATGGGAGAAATTCACGTAAAGTTGATTTAAGTCCTTAATATAACACCCAATATGATATATTAAGGCTAGGACCCAACAAACTATTTTATAACTTGGAAGAGGGATGCCGTAATCCAAGCTATAAAATATTTGAAGGTAGGTGAATGACGATTCACCAATTTCCACCAAGATAAACGAAATGTATTATTAGGTTTTAATTGGTTTTGAAACTCCTAGATTCTTTTGAGATTCATTGAACTTTTCAATGGCATGTTTCAATCTCGAGTGTGCCCTTCAGGTTTTGTGACTGGGATGCCGAGGATCACAAAACAAGGTGTGAAGTAACCATGCAAATATACTTGGTACCCTTAATATTTACCCCTCAATCGATGTGCCGGTTAACCACACACGCTCCAACGATACTATGATAAACATTAAGTTACCCTTTGCCTACCTTGTTAAGTCCAGGTTAGTGTGCCGGTTAACCACACACGCTCCACTAACAGCTTAAACAAAGTGCAAAGTGTAATTTCATGGATTAGCACCTTATTCACATTTTTCCTAAGTAACTAAGATTGGGAATTTATAAGTGCTTAGTTACTTAGTATTTATCATTATACTTATAATGAAGGGAGAATTATAGTCCTTGTCCTACCTGTTCGTCTAACAACCCTCCACCGGTCAAGGAAGCGGTGAGTGAGAGTGGACACCCATTAAACTGCCATTTTATAGGCAGTAACCTTATACCCCCCTTATAGACCGGCTTCGTGAATGAGGCCTAATAATGGTAAGACGACTTGCTCTTATACATATAATATATTAAACTTTTAATATTATAATAGTATAAGGGTGTATTTTAGACATTTAAAATACTTGATGGTTTAATCTATTAATTAAACTAGACTTTTAATTTAATTAAACTCAAACCATATATTTATGGATTTAATAATACTCTTTTAATTAAACGCTTTAATTAACTATTAATAAAGTCCATAAGAGTTAATTTGAACTATTCAACAAAACATCATAATTCCAATTATTAAACTCAAAATTAAAACCATTTAATTAATTGTTTAAGTTATGAACCCAAGAGTTTTAGAATTCAATTCTTTTTTTCATAAAAAACTTTTCTCAAATTCCAAAACTTGAGGGCAAGTTTTGTAATTCTTGAAAACCTTTGGATTTCATAACTTATGGAATTAATGGTGTTTTATGATGAAACTTTCCATGTTCCATAACTTAAGAACAAGTTATGGAATTCTTTAAAACATTAACACCAAATTTTGTAACTCCATAAAAACTTTGAATCAATTTTTTTTTTTTTAAAAAAAAAAAAACTTTCATATCCATAACTTATGGAAGTTTCAAAAACCCTTAAGATCACAACTTTAAAAAAACTTTTGAGCTCTAAAATTTTATGACAAAATATGTAACTCCTTAAAACATTCAGATCAAACTTTTAAAACTAATAAAATAATCATATCATTTTATCTTTTACTAAATTTGACTTAATTCAACTCATATAACAAATTATTCAAATTTTACAAATAATTCGTTTTTCACAAAACAAGTAATTATCTTAAAATTTAACAAACGTCATGTTTTTTTTTCTTTTTTTTTCAACTTGTAAATAAAACATTTGCATCAATATAACAGAAAACAACCCATGGCTCTGATACCACTGTTGGGTTTTGAGCATTCTAACACTCCTATCGTGTACATGCAACCCTATAAACCTTGGATCTATGTTTTCTCTATTATACATGCAAATATTAACTATTCCAAGGTTTCATCCTAACTAGCATATTATGAAGCACCTATACTACAAAGTTCTAGTTAGATGACATACCTTTTGATGTAGCTTGATGTCTTCAAGCTTTAAGAGCTTAGCCCCAATAGTGTGGAAGCCTCAAATGGAATCACAAATCACCAAAACACCTTGGAAGAACTTGAGAGCATATGTATGCACACTAAAATCGGCCCACTCTTATTTTCACACACTTGTGCCAATTTTGTGAGCCAAGGACCCCTTTATATATTATGGAGGATTAGGGTTACATCCATGTAAACCCTAATACCCATGACCTTTCATTTACATAGGATCCATGGATTAAAAGCTCCATGGACCATCCATGAAAGCTTAGCCCAACCTAAATGAACTTGGCCCATTCCATATATATATAAGAGTCCATATTTAATTAGTTCTTTTTTATCACTTAATTAATTCTAAATTAATTCTTGATCAATACTAATTAAATAATATGATTCCATATTAATATATTAGAACTTACAATATATTAATATAAATCATAAATATACTATTCTCAAAAGACTATCCATATAAATTGTGCCGGTGAAGTGCAACCTAAATGGACCATGCCGGGTCGGGTCAAATACATACCAAATATAGTTATGGACTTAGACATTAATCCAACATCTTGATCACCACATCAGTGCTCCCCATGACTCTTTGGCCAACTTCTCCCCAACATATGGGCGTTTGACACTTTCTGCCATAAAACATTTCGAAGGGAGGTCTACCAATACTAGAATGGTAGATGTTGTAGTACGAAAACTCTACTAACGATAGATACGTATCCCAACTTCCACCGAAGTCAAGTACACATGCCCTTAACATATCCTTAAGAGTTTGAATAGTCCTTTCACTCTGCCCATCGGTTTGAGTGTGATAAGTCGTGTTGATATGAAATCGGGTGCCCAACTCATCAAGGAACTTCCTCCAAAACCGAGAAGTGAAATGAACATATCTATCAGATAATATTGAGACTGGAACTCCGTGCTGAGAGATTACTTCCTTTACGTAAATCTATGCAAGCTTCTTAGGCAAGGAGCTTTCTTGGATAGGCACGAAGTGGGCAGTCTTGGTTAATCTATCCACTATCACCAATATAGTGTCTACTCCACAAGGAGTCTTTGGCAGCTTGGTGATGAAGTCCATCTTTATTTGTTCCCACTTCCACATCGGGATATCAAGAGGCTGTAATTTTCCATGGGGCATTTGGTGTTCGGCCTTGACCTTCTAACAAGTCAAACACCTCTCGACGTACCATGTTATATCCCTCTTCATACATGGCCACTAGTAACTGGGTCTGAGGTCCTTGTACATCTTTGTAGCTCCTGGATAAATTGAGAACATGGACTTATACGCCTCATACATTAGTAATTGTCGATTTCCTCCTGAGTATGGGACCCAAATCTTTTCATGCAAAGTCAGCAACCCTCGATTATCCATGTCGAAGGCTAAGATTTTCCCTACAATTCTCTCGCTTTTCCGGTTCTCTTCCTTGACTGCTTCGCTTTGAGCTTGCTTGATCATTTCTAGTATTGGGGTAATTATCTTCTTCCTTAAGCACATGCCCTTCATTGGCGTGTCTGTCGTCTTTCGATTTAATGCATTAGCTACTACGTTGGCCATACATGGGTGGTAAAGGATTTCACAGACGCTGTCTTTGACTACATCCAGCCATCGACTTTGCCTCATGTTTAGTTTAGGCTGATCCATTGAATATATTAATCTTTTATAGTCGGTGTAAATGTTACACCGAACTCTGTATATATAATGCCTCAAAATCTTGAGAGCAAAGACCACTGCTCTTAACTCCAAATCATGCGTCAGATAGTTAGCTTCATGAGGCTTTAGTTGTCTGGAAGCATATGTGATTACTTGACCTCGCTGCATGAGGACGGATCTGAAACCCATGATTGATGCATCACAATAAACTACCATGTCGTCAACACCTTCCGGGAGGGCTAATACCGAAGCTTCCCATACCTTTTGCTTTTGCATCTCAAACGCTAACTGTTTCTCACGACCCCAACGAAAAGCAACTCCTTTCTTCGTTAAGCGGGTCATAGGTACTGCAATTTTGGAAAAAATCTATAAATCTTATGTAGTATCTTACTAATCCCAAAAAGCTTCAAATTTCTGAGGGAGTAGTCGAGACCGACCATTGCATTAATGCCTCTATCTTGGTTAGCTCTACTAAGATGCCATCTTGGTTGACAAGATGTATGGGGAACTGGACCTATCGTAACCAAAATTGTCACTTGGACAACATTGCATATACCTTCTCCTTTATCAGAACCTCGAGTACCTCCCTCAGGTGCTCTTTATGCTGCTCTCGGGTCTTTGAGAAAGACCAAGATATCGTTGATAAACACGATTACCGATCGATCAAGCATTGGTATACATACTCGGTTCATTAAGTCCATGAATGTGGTGGGTGCATTCGTGAGCCCGAACGACATCACTATGAACTCATAATGACTATACCGAGTTCTGAAGGTAGTCTTTGGTATATTTTCTTCTTTGAAACGCATTTGGTGGTATCCTGAATGCATATCAATTTTGGAAAAGCACGACGCTCCTTGAAGTTGATCGAAAAGGTCGTCTATCCTAGGTAAGGGATAATGGTTCTTCACTGTGAGTTTGTTAAGATCTCTATAGTCTATGCATATCCTGGGCGGCCCATCCTTTTTCTTAACAAACAAAATCGACGCTCCCCACGAAGAACTACTTGGTCGAATGAACCCCTTGTCCATCAGCTCTTGAAGTTGTTTAGACAATTCCTGCATCTCTGGGTGCCATACCAGGAGCTAAATCGATCCTATATTCTACTTGACGCTCCGGAGGCACACCAGGCAGGTCCTCAAGAAACTCATTGGGGAACTCCCAAACTATTGAAACTCCTGCCAAGGTTCCCTTCTTTTCCTCTCGGTTTTTGATTACATAGGCTAAGAATCCCTAACATCCGTGTTGTAGGTATTTTCTGGCCTTCACAGCGGAACAAAACGCTGACTTACTTGCAATACTCTTGCCTCAGATATTAAGTTCTCCCCCACTTTGATTCTGAACTCGTACTATCTTCTACCTATAGTTGATTAGCGTCTCAAACTCGTTTAACCAATCCATGCCTACTATTCCGCTCATCTCTCTAATAGGAATGAGAATAAGGTTTATTGGGAAACTAACGTTATTGATTTCTAAGTTACAACTACGGTAAACTTTTGATGCATTAATCGTTCAATCGTTAGCTATTTATACTCTTAAGGGATGATCTAAATTTCCTATGGCATGATTAAAGTTTATCTAAACCTAAACAATACGAAAGAATGAATTGCTCCAGAATCAAATAACACTAATGCAGACATGAAGTTGACTAGAAACGTACCGACTAAGATATCGGGTGCCTCTTTGGCTTCCTCTGTCGTGAGCTGAAAAGCTTGCCCCTTGGCTCTTGGAGCTTCAGCTCTGACCTGGCATCCATTGGTTATCCTTAAGGTTGTAGGTCTAGGAGCCTGCATTTCTCCTGTCTGCTTTAGGAGATGACATTCAACCTTGTAATATCCTAGATGGATGCAATTGAAACAGACACGCATGTTCTGTTTGCAGTCCCTCGCGTAGTTCCCTTCCTTTCCACACTTGTGGCACCCTAATTCACATCCAACACTGACCATCATGAAACTTCTTGCACTTGTTTCAATTGCGTCCTTCCTGATTTCCAAACCTTGAACCATTGGGTTTGAACTTCTTGGAGGCTGGCTGAGATGGAGTCGGGGTTTGCCTCTTCTACTTTGTCTGGGTCTCCAACTCTATTTCTCTTCTCCTAACATAATCTTGCATCTCCGCCAAGGTCTTGTAGCGTGTCTGCAACAAACTCTCTAATGTCAATCTTGAGTATACTCATATACCTAGATATCTTCACTTGTTCCGAGGATGCATACTCGGGGAAAAAAAAACAAGACACTCTTTGTGAACATCTTGGTGATATACATCATCGTTTCAGTTGTATTCTTGAGCGACAAAAACTCTTGAGCTAGTCACTCCCTTTCCACTAGGGGCACATACTCCTCTCTAAACCTATCAACAAACTGATCCTAGGTCACCGCGCTCTTCTCCGCCGGTGAGTAAGCCTTTGTGACAAAGTTCCATTAATCCTTCGCCCCATGACGTATGAGATTTTGTGCATACCTAAACTTTAAGTTTTATAGGTAGGCACAAGTGTACAAGCATCATTCTGTTGGATTAGGTGTCTAAGCCCATAACTATAATTGGTATATACTTGAATTGATAGTAGCACAATCGTTTTGGGTTGCCCTCAAGACTAGCAACTGGGAAGGATGATTTTGGAGAAAGAGGTTGATTTATTAATTTGATTAATAAATTGAAATAAGTAATTTATGAATATATTATGAGAATAATATATTAATTAGAAATGGTATCATTTATTTAATATTTAATCAGAAATTAATTAGAATTAATTTTGGGATTAAAAGAATTAATTAAAAGTGCAGGGACTGAATTGTAATTGTTTAATAGTTAAGCAAGAGGCAATCTAGAACCCTCCATAGGCTATGGACGATTTTTATAGTGCCTTAGGGTTTTTAGAATAGTCTCTAATGGATAATTACCCGGTTTAAGATTATATTGGACTTGGGCTTATCTAGGGTTTCATATCTGCACTATAAATAAGGATATAACCCAAATATTTTCGGCTACTTCTTCTAAGAGAGATCCAACCAAAATTTGCAACCTCCCTCCTCCTTCTCAATCATTCTTCTATTGCTAGTGTTGGGTCTGAGCCATTAGAGGCATGACAATTGTGACGCTTGTTCTCAAAGTCTCAACACCGCTAAGGATTTGTATTTTTATTTCTATATAACAATCAAAGGTATGTTTTGTAACCCTAATTGTGTAATTTTGATTATATACTAGTGTTCTAGGGTTTCTACATTCTTGTTCTTGTTGTATGTTCAATTACAAAAAACGTAGATCAAATCTAGGGTTGCATGCACACATATGATTGTTTGTTATGCTTATAACGCATCAGTGGTATCAGAGCGTAGGTTTAGTTTTCTATTGAATTGATACATATATGAACTTGAACAAGGAGAAGCAAAATAGAATCGTCATTCTGTTCCGACACCACGACGTGGTGCCTTACGATTTTGCTCTACCACGACGTGGTAAGCTGTTAGATTAAAAAAAATCGGTTTTTGATATATTATGAATTGATTAGGATAATTACCATCAATAATATTTTTTTAATTGTATAAAATTGAATATTTTAAATTGTAATTGATATCCTTATCTAGAATTCATAAATGGTTTTATTTTTCAATTTAATTAATTGAATATTAATTTCGAAATTTTAAAATAAACCCTAGTATTTTGAAAAAGTTTTAAAATGCACCCTTATATTATATGTAACATTAAAAGTCTAATATTATTGTATATATATAAGACATGTCAGTCGAACCGCTCGTACGCCTTATTCACGAAGTCGATCTATAAGGGGAGTTTAAGGAAGCAGCCTATAAAATGACCGTCATTAGGTATCCACTCTTACCCACTGCTCCCTTGAATGGTGGAGGGTCGTTAGCCGAACGGGTTTGACATGACAATTAAATCCTCATTAATAAGTATAATGATCTATAAAGTAACTAAATACATTTTTTTATAAAATTCCCAATGTTAGTTACTTTAGGCAAAATGTGAAATTGTATGCTAATCCATGAAATTGCACATTGCACTTTATTGGTTGTTAGTGGAGCGTGTGTGGTTAACTGACACACTAATATGGACTAATAAAGAGTGGAAATGGGTGTATCGTAATTTATCATTGAATAATGGATCGCGTGTGGCTAACCGACACATTAAAATGAGATGATAAATGACATCGAGAGTACCAAGTAAATTTGCATGGTTATTCACATCGTGTTTTTGATCCTCGGTGTCCCAGTCACAAATGGAAGAGCATAATCGATATTAAATATGTCACTGAAAAGTTCAAAGATTCTCAAAAGATCTAGGAATTTCATTCAAAACTAAATTCATTAAAATTTCGTTTTCGATGGTGAAATTGGTAAATCGTCATTTACCTACATTTATATAATTTGTAATTAAATTACGACATCCCTTTTCTAGGTTGTAAATTATTTAGTTGGATCCTAGCCTTGATATTTCATTTGGGTGTTATATTGAAGATTGTTCTTATCTAACTAAAACTTTCCTTTCTACTCTTTCAGATGTCTACTCCTACTGATGCTTCTGGTTCCTCCAACAACAACAACAACAACTTCTCATTATTGAACATTTGCACAAAGGTGCAATTGGATGGCACCAACTACAATGACTGGATGCACAATATCGAAATGACGCTTCGTTTTGAAGATAAAGAGTATGTCCTCGAAAAACCACTCGATGAGATGAAACGAATGCCACTCCTGAAGAGATAGCTACCTACGAGAAACACTACAAGGATGCAACAAAAGTTTCTTGCATCATGGTGGCTACAATGACCCCAGAATTGCAGAGACATTATGAGGATTACTAGTCATATGATATGAACAAGGACCTTTGCAAAAGTACCATATGCCAGCTCGTTAAGAAAAGTACGAGGTGGCAAAGTCCCTCATGGCGTGCAAGATGAAGGATGGTGAGTCTGTAGGCAACCACGTTTCAAGAATGCAATGATACGTGGATAGGCTCATTAGCTGAATGTGAATTTCGATGATGAGTTGACTATCGAAATAGTGTTAAACTCTTTGCCAAGTTATTATGATCAGTTCATATTGACCTATCATTTGAACAACAATGAAACTACTCTATCACAATTGCACAGCTTCCTACGAACAGCTAACGCGGAAATGAATGGAAAAGGTGTTGCCTCCACTCCTACTGTTGCCCTTGTTCTAGCCATTGGTCAGGGGAAAAAGAGGAAAGGTCCTCCCAAGCTGAACTGGAAGGGAAAGTCCCATGCTGGGTCATCTAGTAATGGACCCAAAGGGAAGTCCAGTTCCGATGCTCCCCCTGTTTTCGATCCAAAGGAGGCCACTTGCTTTTACTGCAATGACAAGGGGCATTGGAAACGAAGCTGCCCGAAATACTTGCATGATATCAAGGATGGCAAGGTGAAGCCAACCCCGACAGGTATTTACACTATTTTATCTAATAACTCATCATATTCTCATTCTTGGGTCCTTGATACATGATGTGGATTTCACATTTGTTCTGATTTGTAGTGGCTAAGAAGAAGTGAGTATGGGAGCATGGAAGGATGAAATTGATCATGGGGAATAGGCGATCTTCACCTGTTACCAAGATTGGAGTTTATAGCTTAGTGCTTAATAGTGGGTTAGGGTTAGATTTATTGAATTGTTGCTACTCGTAAGAGATGACAGGAAACATCATTTCATTTCATTCTTTATTTAAACAATGTTTTAGATATTCTTTTGATGACAAAATGGTTCTATTTCTGCTTATAAAAATGGTGTGTTTTATTTTGAAGCTTTACATTGTGATGTTGTGTATGAAACTGTGATGATTGTAGACAATTTAGCAAATAGTGTTTTCATATTGATTCATCTAATGGTATAGACAAAGCGTGCTTGTGGCATTGTCGTCTTAGACATCTCAACAAGAAACGCATGGCCCAACTCCAAAAGGATAGAGTGTTGGAATCATTTGACTTAAGGTCAGATGATATATGTGAGTCTTATTTGCTAGGTAAGATGACAAAATCACCTTTCACTGGTTCTTGTGAAAGAGGTGAAGGATTGTTGGATCTCATACACACAGATGTGTATGGGCCCTTCAGATCCACCACAAGGGATGAAAATCGGCTCTATGCGACTTTTACTGATGATTATAGCATATATGCTTATATCTACTTAATCAAGCAAAAGTCAGAAACCTTTGAAAAGTTTAAAGAGTTTAAACAAGAAGTCGAGAATCAATTGGTCAGGAAGATAAAGACGCTTAGATCCGATAGAGGCGATGAGTATCTTAGTATCAAGTTCCACGACTACCTCACGGAATGTGGAATAGTTTCACAATTGACTCCTCCTAGAACACCAAAACTTAATGGTGTGGCTGAGAGGCGTAATCGGACGTTGTTGTACATGGTTCATTCCTTGATTAGTCGAACTTCACTTCCAATCTTTTTATGGGGGTATGCCTTAGAGACTGCCACCCACATTCTTAAAAGAATTAGGTGTCTAAGCCCATAGGCTATGGACGGTTTTTCTAATGCCTTAGGGTTTCTAGAATAGTCTCAAATGGATAATCAGGAAAGTGGATAATTACATGGTTTAAGATTATCTTGGACTTGGGCTTATCTAGGGTTTCCTATCTGCACTATAAATAAAGATATAACCCTAATATTTTCAGCCACTTTTTCTAAGAGAGACCCATCCAAAATTTGCAACCTCCCTCATCCTTCTTAATCATTCTTCTATTGCTAGTGTTGGGTGTGATCCATTACAGGCGTGACAATTGTGACGCTTGTTCTCAAAGTCTCAACAACGCTAAGGATTTGTATTGTTATTGCTATATAACAATCAAATGTATGCTTTGTAACCCTAATTGTGTAATTTTGATTATATACTAGTGTTCTAGGGTTTCTACATTCTTGTTCTTATTGTATGTTCAATTATAGAAAACTTAGATCAAATATAGGGTTGCATGAACACATATGATTGTTTGTTATGCTTATAACCCATCACCTTCTACGTCTGAGATCCATCTCATTGCAATAATTGGATCCCTAACACCATCAAACTTTGGGGGCTTGGTGTTATTGAACTCGTGTTAAGGCATTTCCTTCTCTCCAGGTGAAGTTGCAGTAGCAATAGCAGCCGTGGCTGCGGCGGAAACGATGCTTACAACGGCAGCATACTACTCATCCAACAAAATGATCAACTCAGTCTTAATAGATTCAAACATTTTTGAGATCATTTCTATCACAGTGGATTATACTACCGCTTCAATTATGTAGCGTATCTCCGTGTTGCTTGGACCTGACCCGTCTGATCCAGAACTCGAACTACTCGTTCTCGTGATCATCACCATGATAGAGTGGAAACGAAAATGGTTTAATACAGATTTATTTGGGTCATCTAACACTTAACCCTATCCAGCTTCTTAGTAACTTTGAGTCTCATCTTGATTCTCGTATAAATCTTGTGCTTCTGGTAATACGGGTCCATACTACCTTCCACACCTATCCATACTAGATCTAAGAATTGTCCCAATGTTTCTAAGTTGCTACGCTCCCTTATCTACTGCCCTTTCACACACTTAGTTTTCAAAGGCCTAACTACTGTTTTTTCCTAGATGTATCTCCTAGGATCTCTGTCACTACCCCTTCTAACGGCTTATGAAGAACTTTGACTAATACTAACTAATTATCAGACAAAAGTATGATTGCAAGCCGTAGGATCAAACCGTCTGTCGACTGGAAGGTCTCACACTACAATGGTTGGACCGGTCACCCATCTAAGATACAACAAAACATTCCTAAATAAATGAATATCAAACGCCAGGTGACCAAAATATAGAAAATTTGTTCAATAATTGAACCGGTCACCCATCTAAGATAATCGCAGCCCGGAATTTGCTTGCTTTCGCCAAAAAAAAAATTCAAGGAGGAAACTTGAATGTAGTGCACTAACATATCAAAAAATTTTATCAAGAAAACTTTTTGACTTGAGATTTGGTTCCCAAAAGTATGTAAGTGGAACCGAAGGGTAATAATAATCTGAATGGACTAAATTGTGAAAATGACCATGTGTGGAGCATAGAGATGTAGGCTCCTTTTCAAACTTGTGATTTTCCAAATATACTGAAAATGCCCAAATGTGGGCTAAAAGACTCTCTAAAATTCAAGTGTGATCCTCTCGTCGGCATGGACCGCAGGGCTAAGAACACCCATTGCTATAGTATATCATATAGTTGTTAGTATTGCATGCATAATTCTTCATGAAAACTACCTGGCCATGATCACTTACCCCTTTAAGCTCCAGCAGTTGATCCCAAGTATGAAGTCCAACTGCGGCCATGGTCCCGGTTCGATGTGTGAGATAGCAACAAGATCCTGGACCAATAATGATACAATAACTATAAATCTGTTCCATGGCATCCAAAGGGGTGAGAATAAACATAAAACAAAAATGCATGAATGCTAATGCCCTAAGCTAAATGTTATGCAAAAATAAAAAGTGGAAAAGAAGAAAATAAAATCTTTTTGGAATTTTATAAAATAATAAAAAAATGAATGCAAATTAGCTTAAAACTAATATGATATGCAACCTAACTAAAAAATGCATGAAAAAGTAAAAGGGAATACCCCACCCCAAGCTTAAGAATAAGCATTGTCCTCAAAGCTTAAGGAAAGGGAAGAAATGACCTAAATCGGAGGATTGGGCAGCGGGAAATGTCTGTGGCGGTGGTTTCATGAAATTCCGACCAGTAGAACTCCGACAATCTTGATTTTTCCGGGGAGGTTGATGTTTGGGAGCTTATATACTCGAGAGAAATGGAGTTTGAGGGAAGAACTTGATGAACACAAGGAATAAATAAAGAAGAAGGCTGCATTCATAGGTCATATGGTCACCAAAAGTCAACAAGTCAACCCACTTAAAGATCTGGTCAAAGATGGTCAAAAATCGTAAAAAATGGTCCAGGGGGGCGCAGGTCGCGCAGAAGGGGCACGCGGCCGTGCAAGTTTCTCAGTCAAATTCTCAATTTCGCAATTTAGCTATTCCATCAGCTCTACCCGTGCAGACCACCCACGCAAGAGCGTGCGCCCGCGCAGACCACCCGCGCAACAGCACGCGCCCGCACAAGCTGCAATTGCTGATCATATTTTTTGCTTCATTTTCTTCTGTTTCTTCACATTTTATTCGATTGGAAGGCCCCGAATATATGGAAACACTTAATTCCTTCAAAGAAAACTCCTTGAGGATCCCTAAAACATCTTCAAACTTCTTTATTCGGATTTAAAAACACTAAAGCACAATGATTTCCAAAAATGCCCTTCTTTAACGTCTTTGGCAAGACGCCTCCAAACTTCACTTTAACACTTCGGGTGTCCAAATGGACAACATATTGGACATTTGAATCAAAACCTTCATAGAACGGCTTCAATCGATGTCCATTAACCTTGCAAATTTTCCCTGTGTCGACATTTTTTAATTTTCACACCTCCATTGGGACTCTTTTCTTATATTTGACTTTCTTTTTACGGGATAACCATACCGGACTTAGACCTTTGATAATAGAAATCATCCAACCACATTATTTTTTGTACTTGTTCATTATGGTGACCAAATAGTCCCTCTTTGACATGGTGGTTGAGTAGGTGACCGGATGGGCGTCTTCTTTCTCGGGATACGTATCCTTTGAAGGGTCCGACATATTTATCGTTTCTGGCTCTTGTGGTTGTTCTACCACTGGAGTTAGTTTATTAAAGGTAGTGGGTGGCTTAACCTCTCTTTCAATAACCCCTATTACTTCATCTATAGCTTTAATGACAACTTTCTCAATTTCTTCTTCCTCCTTGACAGCCTCTTGCACTTATACTTCTTATTCATCTCCTTCATATAACACTCTTGGGCCATCAAAACTTTTCTCATCTTTCAAAGGAATGACACATTCGCTATACCATGGGCTCTCTTCATATGTTAATTTGTCTTGAGCTTCCATTATACTAATTGATTGAGCAATTTGTGTTATTTGTTGCTCTAAGCTTTTGAGGCTAGCTTGGGTTGTTTCCTGGAGAATTTGAGTAGAAGTGGCAATGCTTTTCACAATGTCCTCTAAGGACATGCTTGACATTTCAGTTTGTTGAGGAGGGTAAGGATAAGGTTCTTGGAACTGTGGAGTTGGTTGGTATTGGTTATTTCCCCAAGTTTGGTATGGGTTTTGATATTGGTTATTTCCCCAAACTTGGTTGTTGTCCCACCATTGATCATGTTGAGGCTGATGATAACTCCATTGGTTTGACCAGTAGTAGCTTCCCTTCTCTTGCACTTCTTCACATTCTCCTTGTAAATATGGACACATGTGAGAATGATGTCTATTTTGGGCGCAAAAATCGCAAACAAGAGGCATAGGCTGCACACTTTGGTCACTTTCAGTCATCATAACTAACTAAGCTAGCTTAGAAAGTTGATCTTCAATGCAAGGAGTGTTCATTTCCAAGCCATATTTTTTGTTTTTTTTTTTAAATTCGGGATTGCAGATTAGAGTACCTACATGATGAGATCTAGGCATAGATAAAAAAATTGATTAAAAATCAACCAATCCCCGGAAACGGCGCCTAAATTTGGTGGTTGTCGAGGCCAACAAAATTAATAACCCTAAATCTTTTACATTAAAATACTGTATAGCGGTAAAGGGGTCAAATCCGCGGAGATTGGTTCAATTTTATAACTTTATGAAAAATCTCTTTGTAAAAAAAATACTTGTAAAATGACAATAAATTAAAAATGGGGTGGGGGTGGGGGTGGTCTCTTGAAATACTTGAAATAAAATAGAATTAAACTAAGATTTAAATAGACATTCCAAAATAAATGATATTCAAATAGAGGCGTGACAATTGTGACGCTTGTTCTCAAAGTCTCAACAACACTACGAATTTGTATTTTTATTGCTATATAACAATTAAATGTATGTTTTGTAACCCTAATTGTGTAATTTTGATTATATACTAGTGTTATAGGGTTTCTACATTCTTGTTCTTATTGTATGTTCATTTATAGAAAATGTATATCAAATCTAGGGTTGCATGCACACATATGAATTATGATTGTTTGTTATGCTTATAACCCATTACCTTCTACGTCTGAGATCCATATCATTGCAATAATTGGATCCCTAACGCCATCAAACTTTGGGGGCTTGGTGTTATTGAACTCGTGGTAAGGAATTTCCTTCTCTCCAGGTGAAGTTGCAGTAGCAATAGCAGTCGTGGTTGCGGCGGCAGCGGTGCTTGCAACGGTAGCATACTACTCATCAAAAAAAGTGATCAACTCAGTATTAATAGATTCAAACATTTCCGAGATCATTTCTATCACAACGGATGATACTACCGCTTCAATTATGTCGCGTATCTCCGTGTTGCTTGGACCTAACCCGTCTGATCCAAAACTCGAACTACTCGTTCTCGTGATCATCACCATGATAGAGTGGAAACGAAAATGGTTTAATACGGATTTATTTGGGTTATCTAACACTTAACCCTCTCCAGCTTCTTAGTAACTTTGAGGCTCATCTTGATTCCCGTATAGATCTTGTGCTTCTGGTAATACGGGTCCATACTACCTTCCACACCTTTCCATACTAGATCTAAGAATTGTCCCAATGTTTCTAAGTTGCTACACTCCCTTATCTACTGCCCTTTTCACACACTTAGTTTTCAAAGGCCTAACTACTGTTTTTCCCATATGTATCTCCTAGGATCTCTGTCACTACCCCTTCTAACGGCTTAGGAAGAACTTTGACTAATACTAACTAATTATCAGAGAAAAGTACGATTGCAACCCATAGGATCAAACCGTCTGTCGACTGGAAGGTCTCACATTACAATGGTTGGACCGGTCACCCATCTATGATACAACAAAACATTCCTAAATAAATGAATATCAAACGCCAGGTGACCAAAATATAGGAAAATTTGTTCAATAATTGAACCGGCCACCCATCTAAGATAATCGCAGCCTGAAATTTGCTTGCTTTCGCCAAAAAAATTCAAGGAGGAAACTTGAATGTAGTGCACTAACATATCAAAATTTTTTATCAAGAAAACTTTTTGACTTGAGATTTGGTTCCCAAAAGTATGTAAGTGGAACCGAATGGTAGTAATAATTTGAATGGACTAAATTGTGAAAATGACCATGTTTGGAGCATAGAGATGTAGGCTCATTTTCAAACTTGTGATTTTCCAAATATAATGAAAATGCCCAAATATGGGCTAAAAGGCTCTCTAAAATCCAAAGGAAATCGCAAAAAAAAATATGGTGATACTTCGATGTTGAAGGCTATATGTTGAAGGCCAACTTGTAACGACCCAAATTTCAAAGAAAAATTTTCATTTTTATTTATTTAAAATATATGTCTTACATAAAACATTAATAAACATTACTACATGATTAATTATGAAACAGTGTTCATCGGAAGTCTTATATAACTTTATTGATACTTCGACGCAGATACAATTTATGCGTGAGCCTTTCCACGATCAGATGAACAACCTGTAAAACAGTTATTCTACAACTGTAAGTTGAGGCTTAATGAATTCCCCCAAAATATTCCATACCACAACACATATACAATGCATACACATAATGGCCTTCAACATATAGTTGGTCCGCCCCTTTTGCCTACATCATATAGCTGGTCCGCACCTTGGCCTTTAGCATATAGCTAGTCCGCCTGAGTCTATTGGCCTTTAGCAAGAGACTGGTCTGCTCTCAACTCCATATATAATAACATACACATATAACAACAATCCACATAACAGGCAACTAACTATCCTAGTCTAATTGCCTAAGTGAGAAGAACTCACCTGGACGGTTTCTCAAGGGATAAACAGTTAACCGGACACTTCAACTAACGAGTAGTACTCTAATGAGGATCTACCTATATTACTATAGTTTATTAGTTCCTATGGGAATCTGTAATGTAGACTTGACCTACCACTAATCCCAATGAATACCAATAGTTCTATTAAACAAGGATCGGCCAGGCCGGATAGTTGGGAGGCAGGACCATTTCGGCGTATAGCCTTTCTGAAATCCAACAACCAAGCCAACGTGACCATTCTAGGAACCTCTCTCGTAAGTAGCCCAATCAATATTTTCACTTGGAATTTACAGATAAAACTTATTTATAGGTCCATAATGACGACTTATAACTATAAATATAATTTACACGAAAATCGAGAGAGTGTGGCTTAACTTATAGATGTTTTGGTGAAAACCAGGGAAAATACACAAACAGAATCGCAACTCGAACACTTCTATTTGACGAGCACTCTGGTACCTTAGAACGATACTAAAATACCCCAAAAGTTGGAAGAAAGTCGGACTCGAAAAAACTAAAGATAATTGAGAGAGATATATGGAAATTAGGGTGAGAAGGAGTAATTTTTGGAAGGGTATTTATAGGGGAGAGGGAGGCGCGCCGCGCACTTGGCCCTTGTTGTCTCTTCTCTCATTTTGACATGTGTCGCGCTCCGATTCCTCCATACCTCTTTCTTCTAGAAGGTCACACGTATCACACTCTTTTGGCGCCATGTCTCACGTCCGTATCTTGCCACATCATCACATCTATTTGAGGAGTGAAGGGTCGGCTTGCCACGTGGCGCACTCCGGTGCTGCCACGTCGTCAGTGCAAGTGGTTTTTCACAAATCTTCGGACGGCTATAACTTTCGCATATGAGCTCCGTTTTTTACGTTCTTTATATCGCCAGAAAGCTCTCGACGAGATCTACAACTTTCCTTTATCTCAATAGCTAATTCTCACTTTATTATAAATTTTATTTTTGATAGGCTTAGGCTGTTAGAGATCGCTGCGAAAAACATAACTCCTACATACAGACTCCGTTCTCGATGTTCTTTATATTGACATACTTCAACTCTTGTTTAGATTATTTTTCCTAATAATCTACTGTTCTAAAATTTGATTTCTGTGTCGTGCACTGCTATACTCGGTTGCACAAAAACTTCAAAAAATCATATATATATTTCATGCGGAGTCGGATTTGGGCGTTCTATATATCTACGGAAATAGTATTGACGTTTCCTACGTGTCTATGACAATTATTTTGGCTCAAGATTAATATATTTTTATTTTGTATTTTATAATAATTTCAATCTATGACTATGGTAAAAATGGTGTGTTACAATTTATCATAAATAATATTCTATCAAAAATGTTATTTTATCGCTCAACGATAAATTTATAATAAGATTTTATACAAATATTATATACTCATAATATTTGTCCACATAACGTGTATACAATAAATATTTATATAGTCCATAATGGGTACGACGGATTCTTATTTATTTATTAACAATTATCCTACTCGAGGATTTTAGATTGTTCAATGAATTGAATAATCTCTTAAACGTCTAGCCCGAATTCGTGGGCGTTACACATGTCTCTATGCAAACTCAATGGTGTCCAATGTATTATTGTTCAATGAAACACTCCTCTTTAGGTTTTATATTTTAAAAACCCATGTTTAAATATTTCAAAACTAATAAACATCTTTTGTGAATATTTGGTCATAATATCTTAAAAATTCTTAAAAACGGATTTAGTTTAAATAAGGTTTTTGAGGAGGATTAACAATTGAAATATCATTACATAAGCAAGCTACCACTACATCACAATGACCTTTAAAATGTCTCATATCCTCTAATCCTCAATCACTACTTGAACGTGAATACATGTTAAAAGTAGTAGGTTAGACATTGGAAATGTCTAATGAGTAATACCGAGACTTTACCATGTTTATAGTCAATGATTAACTCAATCCTTGACCTATAGTAAATTCCACAAAATTTGTTTTTAACTCATAAATCATTTTTAAAATCTTTCGATAATATTTTTAAATCCTTTGAAACTCATAATTCATAATGCTTCAATTCATTTAAAAGATGTAAACATTTAGAGCATCAAAATAAAGAAAATTCAATGCAATAACTATCTACAAATGACATGGTGCATATATAGTATTTCATACAAATGCTATAATCTAACTATAATCTTTCATAAAGTGTTATAGTCTAACAATAGTCTTTACTACAACTGTAATAGTCCAACTATAGTCATTCAATCATACAAACATCCTACCACACAATGGACATACAATGTCACATATAGTATAATGAGAAAACTCACATGAAGCTAGAAGTCCAAGTCTCACACACAAAACTCCTCAAATGAACCAACTAACACGAACCATCTAAATTCACCATAGGCTCATCTCAATAATCAATGCCAAAGGAGAGGTCAAACTTCAGTCCAAAATCCATTTCCATCAAAGTTTGAGCAAAAGTCAAACTGGTAAAAAAAGTCAACAATCATCGGTCAACACGACCACTAAAATTCAAAATAGTCGCAAACCAGGTCTCGCTGCATGCTGCCTCCATGGATGGCCGCTTCACGTCTCTTGGGCAGAACAACCACTTTTATTAAGTGCTTAATCTATTAAGTTAGATGCTATAACTTTCAAGACACCATCTTGGGATGTGTTTAATGGATAAAAATTCAGACTTTATCAACATGCAAGCGCCTAACATCTCAAACACTAACCTTAGATCCAAAAAGGCCAAAAAGGACAGGGTTCTCTTGTAAGGGTCAAATAGAGCTGATGCATGCACTCTTTTTACCTCAATAAGTCCAAAAGAGTCCTTTAATCAACATACTAACCTAGAGTTTCCAAAATCCAAAGCAAAAGGGATCAAACATGAATGTATAAGCATAAAAACACCAGATGTAGAACCAAAGAGTCATAAAGATGCAAACTTGAATATTTACACCATAAAATGAGAGGATAAGAAGGTTGATACTCTCTAGATCTAACTCCATTTGCACCAAAAAAACTAACTTATTCTTCTTCAAGGTTCACACAAATGGCACCAAAGCTCAAAAATCCATGAAAGGAGGCTAGGGTTTCAAGCTCTAGGGTTTTCTGGATAATAGAGGTTGATAAGAGAGGAAACCTACAAGTTAGTGCCTTTAAAAGGGTCAAAAACCCAATACCTAAGGGTTTTGAGTTGTGGTGGTGACATGCTGCAACCCACATAAGGTCGTGTCATGGCTTATGAGCTGGCTAGCGTCGCGACCATCACCTGGCCGTGTTGTGAAGTTTCATCCCTCCCAAAATCATCTTTCTTATTTCTATACAATAAATAACTTGACGATCTAAAAACATACTAAAAAAACAAGTCTTACAATATGTTTGCTATTTCTAACATTAATCATTTTTTCTAAGATATGTAATGTTGTATCCCATTGATATATGGTGGTTTCAATGCTTTATAGGTCATAACATACCTATTATATAAAAAGTACGCTCCTATATCTTGCATTATAACAAAATATGTTAAGCTTGGTTCTGCTAATTCTTTAAGTAAATTTTATGCTCTAGTGTGGATGTTTGAACTTCAATTTTTAAGCATTTTACAAAATAATCTTAAAGTTGTCTGATTATATATGAACTAATATTGTCTCTTGTTGAATGCAGTGATGATGATGATTAGCTGTTGTGTAGTCTTAAAGACCAAAACAAAAAGACGTTTGTCTAGAATTATTTGAAGCACATTTTTCATATTTGATGTATTTCTCCTTGTACCAAATTTATATGTCGTACTTGATCCAAGTAGATAAACGTTTGTACTTTTAACATTTATTACCCTATCTTGATAAACTCAATCTCGTTTTAGATTCAAACATCGAAATATTGATTCACTCCATTATCAAATTCTTGTATTCCTTAATGCTTTAATACAACACCACACATAACAACTTGTAATGTGTTTGACATGTATTCTACTTAGAATCAGACTGGTACCGATGTCATTAAGATACATCCAGACAGATAGATAAAGTAAGATGGGACTATGAGTTGCTCTCGATTTTTGTCATTTGTGCAAAAGATGTAAATGCTCTCATCATCGAATATAACCCTCGAATGCATGCCAACTTTCATCTCTCATATGTAGAAACAATTTCCTCACTCTTCATCCAAATCATTGAAAATAGTTGCCCTGTGCAAAAAATGCAAAGTAGTCGTACGAGTAGATTAGACTATAGTCTTTGTTAAAAGACAAAAATATGAGAATTTTGTCATAATCGATGACTCAATGACTCATCTTCCGTAGAGTCGAGGCTCCATTCGCATGAGTCCATCTGATTTTACTGTGCATAAATTGTTTGTTGCAAAGAAATATTGATGTAAGAAGCAAATGTCAAATGTGAAATATAAATAGTCCTTTTAGTACCTCTATTGTGTTTTTATCCTTGCAAACTAAACTAGTTGTTTTACCCTCACTTCGTAAATTCTCACAACTATCAGAAAGTTTACTGCAAGGCAAAGCATAGGAATCTCCGTGAAACAACAACTGTAAAATAATTTGGATTGACAGTGCCCAATACTACTAGCAGTACAAACTATTTTATGTTGTTTATATTAACCACAAAAACTCATATCAGGGCACAACTATATGATGTATGTTCATCTCATGCACAAGCTTACAATGCACACAACATATGAAATATATATGTAGCACCTACCACTGTCAAATAGAATAAACATTTTTTTTCTTCCTTGGATTCATTTGAAGGTGGCTTAAGTAGTGGTTACTTTACTCACAGACAAGCATACAGAGTGACTCAGACAAAACAGAGGGACCATAGATTCCAGGGAATTTCATCGCGTCCACAAGCTGTCCCTCATGGACCTCATCACACATGATCATTTTATTCTTAGTCTGCCTTTGGGAAGCAGACAAGCAATGAAAGTTTTTATCTTCCCTTTTTTAGGGACCATCATAATAATATTCAAATCTTTTTGAATTATGGTCAACTTTGGTGTTTTCTTTTTACCATCAATGGTAAAAAGTTTTACCATAATCTTCATCAACAATAAACATCATCTCTGAATTAACGAGAAGAAAATCACATAAACCGGTTACTACAACAGCTTAATGTAATTAATTAGGGAAAGGGTTTACCTAAAGTTAAAGTTGGTCCAAGATTCCCGAACCCAGAGCACTGTACAACCTTAGCTGAATAGTATACAAGTCTCTGTAGCAGAAGAGACATTCAGAGAGTAGTATCTACACAAGAAATTTGAAAGTAAATTAAAAGCTTGTTTTTTTGTTGGTTGATGATGAACAATAGCACTTTATGAATTTATGATGATGATGAGCATTCTTATTTCCTTTGGTACTTCATCTCCCCACCCTACCCTCATGATTCCAAATTATTTGAATTTACTTCACCACCTATAATTATGATACATCTCCACTTGCATATATACTCACCGCACTGCAACTTTGTGGTTACTAAATCATGCTCATAATGGTATTGCCGATGGTCCACCTTATTTTTTTTATCAATGGCTCTGGAGTATGGAGTCTGGACATACCGGTCTCTCTGAATTCCAGTGACACTATAACTCGATGTTGGAATCCTGAATTTCGGGTTGTTTGAATCATTAAGACGTCTCTGCATCTAAATTTACTTTTACTCGTACTAATCGTCAGACGTGCTTACATTTTCATCATGTTTTATGCGAGTTTTTTGGGTACCATTGGCTTTGTACTTTGAGAAGCAAATTCAGAATTGGAATTGGCTTCAGTTGCATATGGGTCGAAATTGGATCTAGCTGTAGGAAAATAATGATAATAATTCCAACTCTAATTGAGATTGTTTTAGACTTTTAGCAGTGGTTTGGTTTAGAAACGACATATTTGAAATCGATAGGGTAATTTGATTTAAACCACATATTTGGAATCATTAGCATATGATAAAGTCAAAACATATACAAACCATATCCAAGTTAGAAGCGACTTAGTGCTTACGTCAATTTTCGTGAATCACATTCGTTTTTAAGTCGTCTCAAAGGGGAAAACTTAACTGAACCTTAAAAAGTTCTACTTTGCTTCAAATAAAAAATCAACAATCGATCACAAAACGGGGTTTATATGCAAAAGTCATTAAGCTAGTGAGGAGTTGGGGATGAAGAAGGTATCAACAGAGTTGGATGTGACAGGGTTGTTGATGTCATTCATTATTGCTCTCATTCTTCTTCTCATTTGCAAACTGCCGTCTCGAAGAAGGGCCATGGTAGTTCGTTGTTATCCATGTTGATAAATTCCTCGATCAACTGTCTCGTTTGATTTTGTTCAGTTCAGTATTTGTTGTCTGTCGTCGATCTAAAGCTTTGAGAATTTCTCTGCATTAACTTTATGTAGGGATGAACATGTGGGCCGGGGAACCGGCCGGAACCGGAGCCGGATAGAACCGATCGGGCCGGTACCGGGGCAATATTCTTGTGGATTTTTGGTACCGAGAACCGGTAGGAACCGAAACCAGTGGAACCGGAAAAAACCGGTAGAATCGGGAAAAACCGGAACCGTATGTTGCTATTGTAACATCCCGACTCTCAGGTATTACATTTATATATTTATTTTTGGGATTTAATGAGTGACTCGACGAGTTGTGTGCCCGACTCGCCGAGTAGGGTTGGATTGGTCAGGTGGGTTTAATGACCAACTCGATGAGTCCGAGAGCCGACTCTCCAAGTTGGCACTGTGTGAGGAAACCCTAAATCCCCGAGTTTGTGACCTATTTAAGGGGCCTTAAGCCCTCATTTCCGCCTCACCAGCCACCTTACATCCTTGAGAGAAACCCTAATCGTCCACTTGAGCTAGAGAGTGAGAGAGAAGCTAATCTTGTGATTATTAGTGCACTTTTGAAGGAGAAGTGGAGAGCATCAAAGCTTGGATCAAGAGGAGGATTTGGATCTAGAGGTTCATCAGGGTTTTGCTTTAGTTGGAGGTAAAAAGATGCTAACTTGATCATTTCCTTATGAGATCTTGGTTTAGGGAGTTTCTAGGGTTTTCTCTCATCCTTTTTGTGTTATTGAGTCCTTTCAGCATGATTTGAGGTTGAAAACTCAGATCTGGATTGTAGGAGGTCTTGTGAGTCCAAAGACCTGAACTTTATTGAGCTAGAGAAAATATCTTGTGCATCTAACCCTTGTTGGAGCTTGTATTAGCATTATGGAGCAAATATGCCATGCATGAACGTAAAGATCAAAGCTTTACGTGACATTCGATCCTTAGGAGACTAGATCTAGAGTTTGGAGTGGTGGATCTGCCTTAAAACATCTGAATGAGAATACAGACTGAATGGACTCGCCGAGTTAATGAGCTGACTCGACGAGTCAGTTGGGGTTTTCCCCGATGAGTCTGGACAAGGGTAACTCGGCGAGTTGATGAGACAACTCGACGAGTTAAGTTGGGTTTTCACGATGTTCTAAGGAACAATGGGGACTCGGCGAGTCACAAAGGTGCACTCGGCGAGTCAGGTCAACATGGACAGTTGACTCGAGTGTTGACTTCTGTTGACTTTAGGGTTTGGTCAATGCAGGGATTATGGGGACCATGGAGGGGTAAAATGGTATTTTTCTCATCTTAAGAGTTAGAGAGGGATTAGCATGAATTTATATAAATTTGTGATCTTTAAGTGTTAATTAGAGATGCTTATTGCGTGTAGGCGGAGATTAGGCTGTTCGAGGGGTATCCAGTTTCCTTGCTTACTTACGAGGTGAGTCTTCTCACTATACTTACCTGAGTGGTAATACCGAGTGACCGGAGGGTCTTATTTGAGTTATCGACTGGAGGGACCTATTTGCTTATATTGAGCTATGTGATATTATGCATTTCTGTCTTTGTGATATATGCTATGTTATTCTGTATTTTACTGAGATCGGACTAGAGGGTCCAAAACGAGTTGTGAGACTGGAGGGTCTCCATGAGCTGACTCGACGAGTCAGTTGGGGTTTTCCCCGATGAATCTGGACAAGGGTAACTCGGCAAGTTGATGAGACAACTCGACGAGTTAAGTTGGGTTTTCACGATGTTCTAAGGAACAATGGGGACTCGGCCAGTCACAAAGGTGCACTCGGCGAGTCAGGTCAACATGGACAGTTGACTCGAGTGTTGACTTCTGTTGACTTTAGGGTTTGGTCAATGCAGGGATTGTGGGGACCATGGAGGGGTAAAATGGTATTTTACCCATCTTAAGAGTTAGAGAGGGATTAGCATGAATTTATATAAATTTGTGATCTTTAAGTGTTAATTAGAGATGCTTATTGCGTGTAGGCGGAGATTAGGCTGTTCGAGGGGTATCCAGTTTCCTTGCTTACTTACGAGGTGAGTCTTCTCACTATACTTACCTGAGTGGTAATACCGAGTGACCGGAGGGTCTTATTTGAGTTATCGACTGGAGGGACCTATTTGCTTATATTGAGCTATGTGATATTATGCATTTCTGTCTTTGTGATATATGCTATGTTATTCTGTATTTTACTGAGATCGGACTAGAGGGTCCAAAACGAGTTGTGAGACTGGAGGGTCTTCATTGAGATATAGGACTGGAGGGTCCAACCTGACCTGTGAGACCGGAGGGTCCTCACTGAGACACATGACCGGAGGGTCCACACTGAGCTGTGAAACTGGAGGGTCTTCACCGAGATGCATGAGACCGGAGGGTCCATATCGAGTTATAGCCATGAGAGGTTTATTATTTGTGTATGTGGTATTTTGGGGAACTCACTAAGCTTTGTGCTTACCGTGTTGTGTGATATGTGTTTCAGGTACTTCTCAGGATCGCGGGAAGGCGCCGACTTGATTGTACACACGAGGCGGAGTCACATTTTGAGGATCCTAGATTGTGTTTAAAACAATTTTCTGAATATGTGTTTTTGAAAACATTGTCATTTGGGGTTTTGTGAACTATGTTATGAGAATTATGTGATTTCTAAAATGAAAATTTTGTTTGAAATTTATGGTGTTACAAGTTGGTATCAGAGTCTTGGTTTGAGGGATTCGGATGTACCTTCGGGTATGTCTGAACTCAAACTGAGGATTTGAGAAAAATTTTCAAAAGAAATGATTTTTCTAAAATGAGAAAGAGTTTTAAGAGAAAACGAGTTGGAGCAGTGGGTATAATCAGCCAGAGCCCGAACGGTGATTTCCCAAAATACCCTTACTTATTTGTGTTATGAGATATTTATGAGATATTAGTGATGCATGCTAGATGATAGGCTAAGTAATTCATATTTAGGGCTAGAGTTGCCTGATTTGTGATGTCTTAGCCTAGGAGTCGTTGATATCTGTTATGTGCCTTGAGTATGTGCTAAGTAAGAGTATCTAGCAGGAATCACTTAGAGAGAGAGAGTTATGAGTCGAGAGATAATCTAGGAGAGATGCCTAGATGAGCTTATGAGGGGTCTACTGAGAGAGTAGTCTGTTATTCATGAGTATTAGAGTACTTGTGAACTGGGATCCTAGGAGGAGGACTTGGGGTGACTACAGGTTGGTGTGCAAGGTAGTATTGGGCCCGTACTACTGAAAGCACCGGATCTGTATGCAACCCAAGTAAGAATCCTTAGGATGCTAAGGAACAAGTAGGGACGGGTGATTGAGTGTGACTATACTCGAGCGAGTCTCTGATGATTTTTCGTGTTGTGTTTCAGAGACATCATGGTGGGTACACGCCACAACCTCGGGAGCAGTGGGACTAGTGATGAGGAGATCCGCATGATCATCCATGATGAGGTGGCCGCAGCCATTCGAGAGGCTATACCGGAAATGTTTGGGTCTATTAAGACCACACTGATTGAGACGTTTGACGAGCGATATGCTGCCGTTACTGAGGCTGCTGCTACTGCAGCCACTGCAGCTGCAGCCACTGCAGCTGTTGCCGCCGCTAGGCCACAGGGAGGTGACTCGATGTTGTTCCGGGAGTTCAGCAACACGAAGCCACCAGAGTTTGATGGGACATAGGATCCGATTGCTGTCATGAGATGGATCACTGACATTGAGGGATGCTTTTATATGTGTTCATGTCCAGAGCATCTGAGAGTCCGGTTCGCGCTGAACCAGCTTCGCTTGGGAGCGAACGACTGGTGGAAGTTTGTGACGACTGATTTTACCCATGCAGATCATGCTGCGGTGACTTGGGAGAGGTTCACCAAGTTGTTTCGAGATGAGTATGTTCCCCAGGAGGAAAGGGAACGTTTGGCACAAGAGTTTATGTCTCTTAAGCAGAAGACAGAGTCGGTGACTGAGATTACTAAGATGTTTCATGAAAGGGCGATGTTATGCCCTGAGCACGTGTCCACGGAGCAGGCACGTGTGAGTCGGTATTTGAGCATCTTAAGGAGGGATATTCAGGAGTTCGTAGCGAACTCGTCTTATCGGACATAGGCTGAGTTGCATACCAATGCCAGGAGGAGGGAAATTGAGTTGGAGATTCAAACCAGAGAGGAGGGAGAGCAGCAGGGGAGAGATAGGAGACCGACACAGTCGCAGCCGGCGGCTAAGCAGGCTAAGCCCACTGATTTGAGAGCTGGAGGCCAGAAGGGCCGCACTTGTAGCAAGGGCGGCAAGACCCACGAGGGATCTTGACGGGCAGGGATTTGCTACAAATGCGGCAAGGAGGGGAATATGGAGAGCGACTTCCCCAAGGGATTTTCTGTTTGCTTTCACTGCAACTAGACAGGCCATCGGAAGGCCGAGTGTCCTCAGCTTACCCAGGGATTCGCCCAGACTACCACTCCTGCTCCTTTGCATGTTACTGATGGCCGGCCAGGGAAGGTCGGGGCTCCGAGGGCTCGTGGGAGAGCATTTCAGCTGACAGCGGAGGAGGTCTGCGCCGCGCCTGATGTTGTTGCTGGTACGTATCTCCTTATCTATGTTGTTTTGAGATTTGTTTATACTTACATTGTGCTGTATATAGGTACTTTTCTTGTGAGTTCTGTACCTGCTTTAGTGTTGTTTGACTCGGGTGCGAGTCGATCTTTCGTGTCCTTAGCTTTTAGTCGCCACATCAGTATCCGACATGAGGCGTTGAGTCGACCTCTGAGAGTTTCTATAGTCGAAGAGCATGTGGTTTTTGCTACTGATGTATTCCGAGGGTGTGTACTAGAGATTTTCGGTGTTGAGTTCTCGATAGACCTGGTACCGATCGCGATGGGTGATGTCTGTGTCATAGTGGGCATGGACTGGTTAAGTTGGTTTGGAGCTGTGATTGACTGTGAGCGTCAGATGGTGACTATAAGAGACCCTAGTGGGGGATTGTTTAAGGTGTATGTCAAGGATACCGGATTTGGATCAGTTTTCTGCTCTACTGCCCGAGCGAGACAGATTCTACAACAGGTTTGTATGGGCTTTTTGGCGTACGTGATGGATACACGGGTTGCTACAAAGAGGCCAAGTTCTATCTCCGAGGTTTCGATAGTGTGCGAGTTCCCGGATGTTTTCCCCGAGAAGTTACCGGGTGTGCCTCCCGATAGGCAGGTAGAGTTCCGGATTGATTTGCTTCCGGGTGCAGCGCCTATTGCCAAGGAACCTTATCGCCTTGCGCCGCCTGAGATGCATGAGTTATCCTCACAGCTCCAGGAGCTGTTGGGGAAGGGTTTTATCAGGCCGAGTAGCTCGCCGTGAGGAGCACCGATCCTTTTTGTCAAGAAAAAGGATGGTTCACACCGGATGTGCATCGATTACCGGGAGTTGAACAAGCTGACGGTTAAGAACCGTTATCCACTACCGAGGATCGACGATTTATTCGATCAGTTGCAGGGGGCGTCTTGGTTTTCCAAGATCGATTTGAGATCTGGATATCATCAGATGAGAGTCTGCGAGGAGGATATCCAGAAGACGGCCTTTAGGACTCATTATGGGCACTACGAGTTTGTGGTGAGGCCTTTCGGACTCACCAACGCACCGACATCGTTCATGGATCTCATGAACCGGGTGTGCAGGCCCATGTTGGATCGATCAGTGATCGTGTTCATCGACGATATTATGGTATACTCGAGGTCCAGAGAGCAGCACGGGGAGCATATTCGAGAGATTCTTGGGGTATTGAGGATGGAGAGACTTTATGTCAAATTCTCCAAGTGTGAATCTGGGCACGAGAGGTCCAGTTCCTGGGACACCTTGTTAATCAGAATGGGATATTGGCCGACTCGGCCAAGATTGAGGCAGTTATGAGATGGGAGGTGCCGAGATCCCCGACCGAGATCAGGAGTTTTCTGGGTTTGGTCGGCTACTATCGGAGATTTCTCCAAGATTGTCGTCCCTCTCACTAGATTGACCCGGAAGGGTGTTACTTTTGCTTGGGGGCCCGAGCAGCAGGCCTCATTCGAGACTCTTTGCCAGAGATTGTGCGAAGCCCCAGTGTTAGCCCTTCCCGAGGGAGTGGAGGACTTTGTAGTTTATTGTGATGCTTCTATATCCGGGATGGGTGCAGTGTTGATGCAGAGGGGGCACGTGATAGCGTATGCATCAAGGCAGTTGAAGCCTCATAAGACGAGGTATCCCACCCACGATTTGGAGTTGGGGGCGGTTGTATTAGCCCTCAAGATCTGGCGTCACTATCTGTATGGGGTCCGGTGTACCATATATACGGACCACAAGAGCCTGAAGTACCTCATGGATCAGCCCAACCTGAATATGAGACAAAGGAGGTGGTTCGATGTAGTGAAAGACTATGACTGCGAGATCTTCTATCATCCAGGCAAGGCTAATGTGGTAGTCGACGCCCTAAGCCGCAGAGCAACGAGTGCTCCGATCCGAGATGTGTGCATGAGGATGACAGCGATGAATTCAGTCTTATATACCATTCGAGAGGCCCAGGTGGAGGCCGTGAGACCGGAGAACCGCAATAGGTAGCGGGTGATTGGGCAGGTTTCCGAGTTTAAGACGCATAGCCGTGGGCTTATGACCTTCCGAGGGCGGATTTGGGTGCCCTATACAGGTGGAGCTCGGCGTATACTGATGGAGAAGGCACATAGATCGAGATTCTCGATCCACCTAGGGGTCACTAAGATGTATTTGGACCTGAAGAGAGATTACTGGTGGCCCTGTATGAAGAGAGACGTGGCATGGGTGGTTGAGAGGTGCTTGACCTGTCGCCGGGTTAAGGCAGAGAACCAGCGTCCACATGGCCCGTTACAGCCTCTAGAGATCCCCAGTGGAAGTGGGTACAGATTTCGATGGATTTTATCACCAAGCTACCGAGGACTGCACGTGGGGTTGACGCGATATGGGTGATTGTAGACCGGTTGATGAAGAGTGCTCACTTCCTCGCCATCAGTGAGAGCTCTTCTGCAAAGAGACTGGCCGAGATTTATGTGGGAGAGGTGGTAGCACGGCATGGAGTGCTAACTTCGATAGTGTCAGATCGAGATGTGCGCTTTATTTCCAGGTTCTGGAAGAAGTTTCATGAGGAGTTAGGTACCCGGTTGCATTTCAGTACCGCATACCACCTGCAGATAGAAAGGCAGAGTGAGCGGACGATTCAGACGCTCGAGGATATGCTACATGCATGTGTCATGGACTTCGGAGGAAGTTGGGACACCTATTTGCCCTTGGCTGAGTTTTCTTACAACAACAGCCACCATTCCAGTATTGGCATGCCTCCCTTCGAGCTTTTATATGGGAGGAGGTGTCAGACTCCCATATGTTGGGGAGAGGTAGGGCAACGAGTGATGGGTGACACTAAGATAGTGCTAAAGACGAACGAGCAGATTCAGCAGGCCAGACAGAGGATACTGACAACACAGAGTCGCCAGAAGAGTTACGCGGACCGGCGTCGATTCGAGCTAAAGTTCCAGGTCGGAGATTTTGTCCTCCTGAAGGTATCCCCATGGAAAGGGGTGATCCAATTCAGGAAACGGGGCAAGCTGGGGCCCCGATATATTGGTCCTTTCAGGGTGAATGCCAGAGTGGGGAAGGTAGCTTATCGTTTGGAGCAACCTGCAGAGTTGAGCCAGATACATAACACCTTCCACGTGTCTCAATTGAGGAAGTGTGTAGCCGACGAGACGACAGTGGTACCGTTAGAGGACATTCAGATTGATGCGAGTCTGAATTACATCGAGAGGCCGATAGCGATCTTGGATCGGAAAGTGAAGGTTCTGAGGAACAAATAGGTGCTCCTGGTTCAAGTCCAGTGGCAACATCGGAGGGGATCTGAGTGGACTTGGGAGCCGGAGTCCGAGATGCGCGAGCAGTATCTAAAGTTATTTTTGGAGCATGACTTCGATGGCGAAGTCTGGTTCTAGTGGGGGAGAATTGTAACATCCCGACTCTCAGGTATTACAATTATATATTTATTTTTTGGGATTTAATGAGTGACTCGACGAGTTGTGTGTCCGACTCGCCGAGTAGGGTTGGATTGGTCACGTGGGTTTAATGACCAACTCGACGAGTCAGAGATCCGACTCATCGAGTTGGCGCTGTGTGAGGAAACCCTAAATCCCCGGGTTTGTGACCTATTTAAGGGGCCTTAAGCCCTCATTTCCGCCTCACCATCCACCTTACATCCTTGAGAGAAACCCTAATCGTCCACTTGAGCTAGAGAGTGAGAGAGAAGCTACTCTTGTCATTATTAGTGCACTTTTGAAGGAGAAGTGGAGAGCATCAAAGCTTGGATCAAGAGGAAGCTTTGGATCTAGAGGTTCATTAGGGTTTTGCTTTAGTTGGAGGTAAAAAGATGCTAACTTGATCATTTCCTTATGAGATATTGGTTTAGGGAGTTTCTAGGGTTTTCTCCCATCCTTTTTGTGTCATTGAGTCCTTTGAGCATGATTTGAGGTTGAAACCTCAGATCTGGATTGTAGGAGGTCTTGTGAGTCCAAAGACCCGAACTTTATTGAGCTAGAGACAAGATCTTGTGCATCTAACCCTTGTTGGAGCTTGTATTGGCATTATGGAGCAAATATGCCATGCATGAACGTAAAGATCGAAGCTTTACGTGACATTCGAGCCTTAGGAGACTAGATCTAGAGTTTGGAGTGGTGGATCTGCCTTAAAACGTCTGAATGAGAATACAGACTGAATGGACTCGCCGAGTCAATGAGCTGACTTGACGAGTCAGTTGGGGTTTTCCCCGATGAGTCTGGACAAGGGTAACTCGACGAGTTAATGAGACAACTCGACGAGTTAAGTTGGGTTTTCGCGATGTTCTAAGGAACAATGGGGACTCGGCGAGTCACACAGGTGCACTCGGCGAGTCAGGTCAACATGGACAATTGACTCGAGTGTTGACTTTTTTTGACTTTAGGGTTTGGTCAAGGCAGAGATTATGGGGACCATGGAGGGGTAAAATGGTCTTTTACCCATCCTAAGAGTTAGATAGGGATTATCATGAGTTTATATAATGTTGTGATCTTTAAGTGTTAATTAGAGATTTTATTGCGTGTAGGCGGAGATTAGACTGTTCGAGGGGTATCCAGTTTCCTTGCTTGCTTACGAGGTGAGTCTTCTCACTATACTTACCTGAGTGGTAATACCGAGTGACCGGAGGGTCCTATGTGCTTATATTGTGCTATGTGATATTATGCATTTCTGTCTTTGTGATATATGTTATGTTATTCTGTGTTTTACTAAGATCAGACCGGAGGGTCCAAACCGAGTTGTGAGACTGGAGGGTCTTCACTGAGATATAGGACTGGAGAGTCCAACCCGAACGTGAGACCGGAGGGTCCACACTAAGCCGTGAGACTGGAGGGTCTTCACCGAGACGCATGAGACCAGAGGGTCCATGCCGAGTTATAGCCATGAGAGGTTTATTATTTGTGTATGTGGTATTTTGGGGAACTCACTAAGCTTTGTGTTTACCGTGTTGTGTGATATGTGTTTCAGGTACTTCTCGGGATCGCGGGAAGGCGCCGACTTGATTGTACACACGAGGCAGAGTCACATTTTGAGGATTCTGGATTGTGTTTAAACAGTTTTTTGAATATGTGTCTTTGAAAACATTGTCATTTGGGGTTTTGTGAACTATGTTATGAGAATTATGTGATTTCTAAAATGAAAATTTGTTTGAAAATTTACGGTGTTACAACTATTTCTTGAGGACCAGTTCCAACATTGAAGACACGACAAGAACCGGTAGGAATCAACGGTCTGGTTCGGTTCTTAAATTCGGTCGACTTCGGTTCCTGGTCCGGGTCCATTTCGGGCCGGTTCCAGTCGGGTCGGTTCATTTGCTCATCCCTAGTTTGTTGTTTTGAATATTGAAAAGATGATCAAAATCGATTCATAACGGCCCTTGTTGGTTCCGATTTCATTTCATTTGTTGGTAACAAAACTTGGATGATTGATTTCATAAAGGGTAATTAATCTATGCAAAACAAATGCAATTCGATGTTTGATTTAATAAAAATATTTGATATTAGTTGGATTTTAACAATCACCGAAATCAAAGTTATTAACATGAGTGAAGATTGTTAATGTACATGTAAACCGATAACAATATAGAGAATGCGACTAAAGTTTTCTTATTAACAATAATATTTAATTACAAAGAAAGAGAAAAAAAGAAGGAAAATAAAATCTATAAATAAATAAGTTATCTAAGGTTAACTTAGTTAAAAATTACTATCAGTAACCCAACACAAAAGAACCAAACATCTAATTATGCTAACATTCTTGTTGAATTAAGAATCAATCACAAAATGTAATGCTTAATCAATGAACATAAAGACAAAGTACAAATTTAGCTCTTGAAAAGTGTTTACAACTTATATGTTACAAATGAATAACATGATTGAAAAGTGTTTACAACTCATATGTTACAAATGAATAACATGAATGGACACAAAATCTACTAAATACTCTCTAACCTTTTGTATATATACTAACATATATAATAACCAAGTCTGTAGAAAAAACAATCAATAATAAAATGACAAATAGGATATTTGATGTGATATTCATTATAACCACTATTTCTACAATAACCTAAGCTGTAGCCTTTAGGTTAAATGCGTTATAGCTCATCCTATGTCAAATACGGAAGGAGCACTACGACGCTCTCCGGCTTCTGTATATCAAAACAATCATACAAAACACAAATTTACAAATTATATATTTGTATCTTTAAGACATCCACAATATAACTTGTGCATTAATAATCATCCCCTCAAACTAATACGATAGCAATAAACATTGAGAGTGTGTTAGACAAGAACCAAAACCGAGAGGTGGAATGAGCTTTCGTGAAAATATTAACAATATTCAAGGTTTATGGAACATATGGTAACGAGATGGTTCCAACCTGTAGATGATGACAACTGAAATTACAGTCAATCTCAATATGCTTTGTTCGCTCATGGAGAACAAAATGCTTCACAATATGCATCGCATTGTTGTTGTCATAATGTAAAGGGGTAGACTAAGAAATAATTACCTATATTTGCAAGAAGCCAACATATACAAACAATTTCACAAATAGTCACAATCATAACATTATGCTCAACATATATAAAAGAGCAAGAGACAACATTTTGTTCTTACTTTTCCATAAGATAAATGAATATCAAAAGAAAGTACAAAAACTAGTAATGGACTTGTGATCATTAGGATCGTTATCCCAATCAACATCACTATATGCAAACAACTCTAGAGAATATGTGGAAGGATACAAGAGACTCTAAAACCGAGTCCCACGAAGATATCTCAAAATATGAAGAGCAACTTCTGAGTGCACAGACACACAATAGTAGGAGTACTAACAAATTGACTGAGCACATGAACTGCATGAGCTATATCCATACGAGTGACAGTAAGATAAACCACACCGCCTACAATAATATAATATAGGCGTGTCAACAATCCTGCTGTCAGAGAGTCGTGCACGTTCAAACAAATCAAATATATATTTCATTAAGATAGACATCAATAAAATTAAACCCTTTTCCACTTAAATTGACTTAAATTGACACAAGTAATTTAAAGTTACCTTTTTAAATGGAAAATTAAATCAGTTAGACCTTCAAATTTTATAAGATTTTGACACAATTACAAAAAACTGTAATAAACACTTTCAACAATCAAATTTGATAAGATTTAACATAGTTACGGAAAAACTTTAATAAACACTTTCGACAATCAAATTTATCACTTTAAATAGTTGGCCACAACTAAGCCCGAAACCATGACACCAACACGGTACATGTTTTACTAACTATGCAACTGATATAAATTATAAAACTATGTTTTAACAGGTTAAATAGATAACTGCTAAATTATTACATCTTTTGATGATTCCAAAATAAACTATAGTCGGATATATCGTATTAAAATCATTTTCTTAAATATTAAAAATGTTATAAAATAAATTATTATATGAAAAAACGTGCTTAACCGGACTCGATTTTTTTTTTTTTTTTGGAAAAAAAAAATGATTAACCCCATACACATAACAACAAGCAATTATTTTTGATAGTTTTTATTTATTTTTCACATTTACATTTACAAGGAAATAATGATGATATGTTATCTCGTACGTATATACACATGTTAAATGCGAGAACCAAATAACACTCAAATAATATACTTTTATTGCACTTATCACTTGTTATGATTAACCCCATACACATAATGGGATTAAACTCCCAAACGACCATCACCTTTTGGGTTTTTACATTATGTTCCCCACTTTTAGAAGTCTCGTCAATCAAACCCATTTTCACAACTAATTGCATGCCACAAATATTCACTTCTTAACCCTCACTTCCATCCATTTATCAAAGATTATATTCATATTCTTTTGACTAGCACTAGCCACTTTATGATGCGGAATATTTTGAGATTCCTAATATCGTTTAATTAGAAATCGAGGATACATATAATATAAGCAGAGACATATTATAAAATTATTATTACACAGAGTAAAGTATATTTTTGATCCAAGGAATCATACTCACATATGTCGATTATGGTGAAAAGTGCAATTCCTATTTTGTACATAAAGTTAAAATGTTGAGCCACACTTTGTTTTATTACCTTTTGAGTATGTATGTAATGCAAAATGACTACGGCATCGTAACCATGTGTTTCAACTATTCTAGGCGAAATCCAAAATGTTTGCCCACCGACCATAGTGGTTTCCCCGATGATGATGCTATGATAGAGGCTTGCTTTTGACGACGACGTTAACCAACTCCCAGGGGCGGATGCAGAAATACATACTAGGTGTCGTTGAGGTTGAAGTAGGTGTTACCAGTGTAGGAAAAATAGGTTAAAAAAATCAATTTTTTTTCCAAAGCGTACAGAAAAATAGGTGTTTCCGGTGCCACGCCGGAACACCTACTAAAACCGCCCCTGGCAACCCCTACTAAGCTGTGTCACAAATCTTTATCTTGACCACCTCTGAATATAGCTCTCGTAACTAAAACGCACTCCAATGTAACAATGAACCATCATAAGATGGTTCAAATTTGATACAAAAAAGATACCTTAATTATTAAACATGTTAAGTAATATAAACACTAAACGTCCGAGCCAAATCAGTCTCACAACCTCTATATTTTCATCATTATCATTTGACCCCTATATTCCTTGCCTTGCCTGCATTTAATCCAAGCGGGACCCTACATTCAAGCCAACCAGCCCTTATAAACAATCCATTTGAGGCCGTTAAGAACGAGAAAACTAGGTTAAGAATATACCTAAATACAAGATCATATGTGACAATTACATGACAAATCATACTTTGTGCCATAATCATTTTGCCCGTTTCTAAACTTAGATTCATTTCTTTTATTTTATGATACATAAAAACAAACATAAAATCTTGTTGATGGATCAAGGGTGCAAAGAGTCATATGCATGATGTGGTATGGCTTAATGCGGCACCACGGTACTATTGATGCCACATAATTTTAGAGATCGCACAACATAAATCTTTTAAAAAAAATACAATGTACCAAAAATTTTAAGGGATAACATCGGCTATTCAATAACCCCTAGGTGAGGTCTTTCCTCAAACACTATGATATCTCTGCCATGGTCCTACATTAAAAAAATAACATGTAAAAAACAATTCTTGTTTTTTCTATTTGAGCTATGAATTTATTACTTAAATATGGATGACGTTATGCAAACTACTCGGTCGACAGAGAATTTAGAGTTTAGGGTTTATTTAGCATTAATATTTGTAAGGGGCTGTAAGAGTAAATACACTAAAGTAAAGGGTTGTAAGAACATTTTACCCTACAAATTTAACCTCACCTATCACTCTATCTATCACACGACATATTAAAATCTTATCTCTCTCCGCACCTCTCTTTTCTCTCTCATCTGCAACTAAAAATACTTCGATCTGAGCTCGTTAATGGTGTATTTCTGCTCAGATCTGAGGCTATTACACGGAGTATACACATCGACAAACTTGCATCGGAGTTGACCTGTTTGCGGCCATCTTTTCCGGCTAGATATTGAAGGTTATAGGCGATGGCGTACTCGTTTCCTGAGGAGGTGTTGGAGCACGTGTTTTCATTTTTGAGCTCGGAAAAGGACAGGAACGCGGTTTCGTTGGTGTGCAAGTCGTGGTATGAAATGGAGAGGTGGTGCCGGAGGAGGATTTTTGTGGGGAACTGTTACGCGGTAAACCCTAAAATCATGATCAGGAGGTTTCCGGAGGTGAAATCGGTTGAGTTGAAAGGGAAACCGCATTTTGCCGACTTCAATTTGGTTCCGGAGGGATGGGGAGGGTATGCTCACCCTTGGATCGTTGAAATTGCTAGGGGTTACCCTTGGTTGGAGGAGATCAGGCTTAAACGCATGGTGGTTACGGATGAGAGCTTGGAGTTAATTTCTAAATCGTTTAAGAACTTCAAGGTTTTGGTTTTGTCGTCATGTGAGGGTTTCAGTACTGACGGTCTTGCTGCCATTGCTGCTAATTGCAGGTAAAATATCTCCTTTGTCCATTAATTTGTGAAAAAAAAAACTAAATCACCAGTGTTGTTATGATATTTGTTATCTTCAGCTCAGCTCGAACTTTTTCAATTAAAACTCATTATTTAAATCTTGTATGCCATGTATAGACCTTAATTATCAATGCCTGGAAAAATGTGGTTTCTCCGGAGAAAACTCTGTTCTCTTACCGTACCCTGCTTCTCTCAATCATTCGTACCATAATCGCTAAATTTTTTTGAATCTCGAGGCTTCTTGTAAGAAACTGTTAGATTGGATGCACATCTTGCTTGTATAGTTAAATTTTTTTGGTCTGTAAGTACTACTGCTTAAATCTAGCTTTAGTACTAGATGATATTCATGTATAATTGGGTTCTTCAAATCATTTTGTTTCTTCTAGCTAGCGTTTTGTCATTTTGCAACAACTTTACCAACAGTGGACGTTTTTTGTTGATCAATTGTTTCTTGTGGACGGGAGGGTGGTTTTCCTTCTGTGATTGCTACATTTTCTGTTACTTTATACAATGGAATTGATAACTTAATGTGAATTTTAATAAAATGATTTTGAAAGCTGCTGAGTCTTCTTTATTGACACATCCTTTCCTAAAAAAACAAGATGCTTTATATAGTAGAAGGTAAATTATATGTACTTTTTGGGACCTCAAAAAAGAAAAGAAAAGCAAGATGCTTTTATACTTTTATCCTTTGTTTATTGAATTGTTTGGTGTTTTGATTTTGAATACAGAAATTTGAGAGTATTGGAGTTGCGGGAGTGTGAAGTTGAAGATGTAAGCGGGCATTGGCTGAGTCACTTCCCTGATTCTTTTACTTCATTGGAATCTCTAAACATGGCTTGTCTGGGTTGTGAGGTGAGTTTCTCAGCCCTTGAACGCCTGGTTGCCAGGTCACCCAACCTCAAGACCCTTCGACTCAACCGCACTGTACCCCTTGAGAAGCTCTCCACACTCCTACAGCTGGCCCCACAGCTGGTTGAATTTGGCACAGGCTCCTACTCTGCAGACATCCGGTCAGATCTATATTCAAGTCTACTGGAAGCCTTTTCACACTGCAAGAATCTAAAAGGGCTTTCAGGGTTTTGGGATGTGGTTCCAGCTTACCTTCCTGCTTTTTACTCTGTGTGTCCTGGCCTCACTTTTCTAAACTTGAGCTACGCCGCCACACAAAGTCCTGATCTTACCAAGATTGTTAGCCAATGTCATAACCTGCAGCGCCTATGGGTATGTCACTCACTGTATATCTCTTAATGCACAATTTCATAATCTGTTCCATAATATCAAACTGATAAAAGATACAAACTGCAGGTGTTGGATTACATCGAGGACACGGGGCTCAACGCCCTTGCAATTTCGTGTAAGGACCTTCAAGAATTGCGAGTGTTCCCTTCGGACCCTTTTGTGGCGGATGCAAACGTCCTGTTAACAGAAGAAGGTCTGGTTTCAGTCTCGGAAGGTTGCCCAAAGCTTCAGTCTGTCCTCTACTTCTGTCGCCAGTTTTCAAATGCAGCATTAACCACCATCGCCAAAAACCGCCCTAATCTAACAACCTTCCGTTTATGCATTCTGGAACCCCGAGCTCCCGATTACCTGACATTCGAACCCCTGGATTCCGGTTTCGGATCCATAGTCCAACACTGCAAAAACCTCAGACGCCTTTCGCTCTCGGGTCTCCTGACAGACCGTGTGTTTGAACACATCGGGACCCACGCTAAAAAACTGGACATGCTTTCGATAGCTTTTGCTGGTGATAGTGATTTAGGGCTGCATCATGTTTTATCTGGATGTGAGAGTTTGAGGAAGCTGGAGATACGGGATTGTCCTTTTGGGGATAAGGCTCTTTTGGCTAATGCTTCTAAGTTGGAGACAATGCGATCCCTTTGGATGTCTTCTTGTGGGGTTAGTTTTGGAGCGTGTAAGGTGTTGGGTCAGAAGATGCCTGGTCTTAATGTTGAAGTGATTGATGAAAGAGAGAATCTTGATTCCATCCCTCAAAACTCTCCAGTTGAGAAACTTTACATTTACCGAACTGTTGCAGGGGAGAGGTTTGACATGCCGGATTTTGTACGGACAATGGGTAAACACAACCACAATAGGAGGAGGTATGCACACCACCACCGTCAAATCTGAATATAATTATTATTATTATTATTTTATTTTTTTTCAAGAGTTGATTACATTTTTGGTCCCCTCAGTTTAGTTGGTTTTTGCAGTTGTAGTCCCAAATACTTTTCTCTCGCATTGTTTTGGGTTTTTGTAACGTGTTCGGTCGTTGATCTTCAAATCTAATATAACTACCTGGCTGTTTGCTATTTTTTATAATACCATTTTGTCCCTGACCAATATTGAAAAAGCACCAGATATAAATAATCCAAAATTAGTATATTAAAAAATAATTCAAAATAAAAAAATAAGTGAAAATTACAAATTTGATCCGAGTGGTATGGTATATTGCTTTTTCAATTTTGGTCCAAGGACAAAATGGTCATTTTGAAAAGTTTAACATCTTGGTGTTAGACTTAACAATCTAAGGACTATACACCAAAACTGCAGAGAAAGCTTTTTGGGACCAAAATTGCAAAAATCAGCTAAACTCACATACCAAAAATCTGATTTTCTTTTTTTATAATTTTTTTTTTTAAAGTGGGTATCTGGTAGAAAATTTAGTTATTTGACACACTTGATTTGGGGTTTTGGTACACTTAGGTTCAAATAAAGCGTTAAGGCCCGTGTAGTGTTGCGGAATGCCACATTTGGTCCCTGGTGAAATCTGGTATGGTCTGTGAGTTGTAGAATGTATTTGTACTATTATTATTAGTCAGTTAAGTCTCATTTCGCTTTGAATAAAGACCACCTCTTCCTTCCTTTAAATCTTGTTGTAACTTGTAACTGCTGCGTATTGTTTGTTGGCTGTTAAATTTATCGCAGCCCTTGCATTGCCCTGAATTATGTCTACAACCTTTTTGTATTTTCCATTATTCTTGCCTTTTTGAATCACTTCATTATCCATCTGTAATTTGTTCTTGATAATCATATGGTGTTCTTAGGATTCCAATATTAATTAGCATCATACCTGGATCTGTTAAACTATATTTAAATTCATATGCTTTTTAAAATCATTTGCTTAATCGGCCAAGCACTTAATTTATATTACAACCAGTGGTTGTTTCTTTTTTACCTCTGAAAAAAAGGAAAAGAAAAAAAAAAAAAAAAAACAACTCTCAAGTCAAAAAAGGGTGTGAGAATGAATGAGGAAGTGAAAGGTGAATAAACGGATGAGGTAATCAAAAGCAACCAAAAGCTTTATTTGTATTGGATGATGATATCCACAACTTTATGTATCCATCATCATAAATCATAATCATAGCTTTTATGCATCCATCATCATCATCATCATACCTCATGATGCTCCTGGTCTTCATTTTTTATTCTTCATCATTCCATTTCCATTTCCATCTTCAATTTTAATTATGGTTTCCTCTGCAACTCTATACCTCAGATTTTACCATCAAGTAGATGCTCATTAAAGTCAAATCTCTGAATCAATAACTGCTTTTTTCAGCTTTAAAATCAATGAGTAATTCTTTTGGTGTTGAATCGAATAAAGTAGCAACAATGATTTGTCTGTTTATTTTCTTGTCAATTTCATTGGTCTGGCTCTGTATACTGTTACATATCACTATTCATAAACAACTTTCCGATTCAACTAATTAACCAAGCAAGTGTCTTTCATCAAGACTTTAAACAAGCAAGTGTGTGGACATTCAGTAAGATATTTGGTAGCAAAATAAACAAGTTAGATAGATTGAATAACAAATCAAGATATGGAAATAGCTTAAAACATGTTGGGTAAGTTTATTGGACTTTCTTTGTTTTTACCAAGTTCTCCCTTTTTTGCTACAAGGCACCCGCATCATATATCATATGAAACAAATTTAAACTACTTTAATACTTGAACAACAAACGTATCCGCATATTAAATTAGATTCGTACGTAACAATAAATTTAAACTACTTTAATACTTGAACAACAAACTTATGGGCATATTAAATTAGATTCGTAAGTAACAATGAGAAAAACATATTATTAATGAAATTAAGGTTACAAATTGTCAAGAATTACTCAATCATAGACACATTATTAGAAACGGAAAAACGAACCAATGGGGGTTGACAAGGGGTACAAAATGAATCGATCAAACAAGCTACAAACATTCTGTTGTGGAGAGCTCCCGCGATTCAATTACCTACATGATATGGTTTTGTATGTTCTTTTTCACATAAGTAGGTGCGTTGGGGTCTTTGCTAAGAAATAATCATCCATGACGACCGATCCGTTAAAGGAATATCAACATTCATACCCATTGTCTAATTGATGTTTTGGTTTTCAGATGGATACGAGGGAAACACATGCAACGCATCATGTGTGGCTCTAAAAAGGATTTCCCTTCTTGTGGGCTAGAGGAGTGAGAGTTTACTTGTGGTTCACGCTGCCTCATGTAAAGTGACAAAATCCGAGAAAACGTGCATGCATAATCAAAACGTGTTAATACTGTTTACATTTGATACTTTTGTTTCCTTGCACCACATGTTGTGGAACTCATCAATAGTCTAACTTGTTAAGTATAGTAACATTATGATCCAAAAATTTATGATTTAAGTTTTTAAAAGAAGTTGTTTGCCATGCATAAAATATTAGTGGTGCAACCTGTAACTCGTTTGTCTTCCAACTCGTTAAAATAATGATATAATATTTGGCAAATAAAACAATTTACATAAGATTTTGAATGCACTTTAGGTAACACCCATCTAATTCTTTTTGTTTATAACTACATTTGTACTTATTCAGACCATTTTATCAATAAGTCTAATCGACTCCTTTTAACAATCACTACACTTTTTGAACTAAAATGTGCACAAGTGTAAGGGTAAACTTTCTTAGCTATTCTTTATAATTTACGTTCACTAAAATAGTAAAATAGTAAAATGTATAATTTTTAATAGTAAACAATACTACACTTTCCTGAATTCTAGTGTACATTTCATAAAAATATTATTTGCTCATTACAACGTACGTTGTATATTAATATATTTTTAATATTGGGATAAATGAATTTGCGTTTAATAATCTATTTAGTAATAGATTATATTATAAATTTGAAATGGCAGCTTGATACTAAGCACTAACTAAAAAACATATTAAAATTGTATAATATAATCATGCTTTCCTTCTTTTAACCCAATTAATATAAAACTTTTATTCCAATTCCAAGCAAGAAAGTATACTCATCCCACACAAGAATGATATTCTCAATTTACAATCAGTAAAAAAAATCGGTTATAAGGCCATACGGTATGCCTCAGTAAGCCTCCGTAAGAGGCGCATAAAGTTGCGGGGTTCCTCTTTTACGTTTAAACACCATCGCGGTTAGGGGTGAACATTTGGACATGTGGACCGGACCGGTGAATCGGACCGTTTTTCTAGACCCCTGGGCCGGTTCTCGGTTCTAGGATTTGAGCAAAACCGGTTTGGTCCGGCCGGTTCCAGGTAAAAACCGGTTTTCGACCGGCTTATTTTTTTTTAAAAAAAAATTGTATTCTGTGAACATTGGCGGATCTAATATATATTACGGGGTAGCCCGGGATACTCAAAAAAATTTCAGTAGTGTAATTTTTTCTAGATTTTTTTTCTTAATGTGTATTACGCGATTTTTTTTATCGGGGATACCCCTTTACTTGTCGGGGATACCCATTTACTTTGATCCTGGATCCGCCACTGTCTATGAAATTCTTTAAACAAACATATCTCATTTGTTTTAAGTCGGATTGACATGCGGTTTTTTCCAACGTGTAATTTAGAGTTTGTAGATGATTTTAGACTATAATTTTATTGTTTTTGGTTTCATATTCGATGAATTACAATCCTTCAAAGATGAGATATCAAAACTGAAATATTTCAGCTTTTCAGCAAGAAATTTAAACTTTTGTATTCTGTGAAAAATTTTGAACAAACATAACTCATTCGTTTTAAGTCGGATTTGATGGGTTTGAGCCAAAAGAACATCCTATGTGTTCATGCAAACCCTAATGCTTGGATCTAGGTATTTCTATTGTACATCCAATTCATCCAAGACTTATAAACCCTAGATCTAGCATACATATTTCGAAATTAACATAAGAAATCAAATCTAGATTATTACCTCTTCTACAATGGCTTGAATCTTCTTGTCTTGGAGCTTAGAGTCACAAATGTCACTCCTCTAATGGCTTACAAACACCACAAGCAAGAGGATGCTAATTGAGAGAGAGGGAATGGGCACAATTTCGGCTATGAAGACTCTTAGGGTTCAAGTGGCCGAAAATTGGATGCCCTGGGGTCTTATTTATACTGGTGCTGTTAGGGTTTCAGTCAAAACCCTAATGGATAACTTAGGCCTTAAACAGTCCAAGGAAGCTCCTAGAATAGGGCCTCTATAGCCGAAATTAGGATGGACACATCCTTAATTTCGTCCAAGCCTAGTCCATAATCCTTCTTAGCCCAATACTCAACTATCACACATTTGACAGTTTAAGTCCCCGTTATTTAATTAATGTCTTTTAGTCACAGAATTAATTCTTAATTAATTCTTATCTAATATTAATTAAACTATATGATTTCTCCTTTAATATATTATTCATATAATATATTAATAAACCATAATAACCTCTCACTTGATAAACCATCCTATCATGTTGCTTTGGTGAAGGCAACCCAAAAGGACCATGCACAACCGGGTCAAGTACTTACCAAATATAGTTACGGGCTTAGACACTAATCCAACAGTCTCCCACTTGGATAAGTCTAGTAACTATAAATGCAAGTACAACCCGATTAGCAATCGTAGCTCTCAAAGACGCTGTCGAACTCTGATCTTATCAGTAACCTGTCCTTTAGATAAGGGATCGTACAGTCCCCCGTTCTAGATATCTTGTGGACAATTACATGGAACATAGTCATACTTATTGTCCAGCAGTTGTTTCTCGATCTTTGATTCGTCTGACATAGAACTTAATTGAACACATCAATTCAGTCCTGACCGGGCCCGACACATAAGTCAAACCAAATCATCGAGGGGCCCAGATATCGCTTTTACCCTCTTAGGATAAAAGGAATAGATAAACTTCAACTTACATGCATTTACCATTCACTCATCAAATCATACACAACAATGCGTTTTATAACATCAAGTTACTGATGCGTTTACGCATTATCAATGCACAATCAACTTGCAAACAATAAACCATATATCTAGGTTTTAAGACCATATGATATTATCGTCTTGCGATCACTTGAGATAAATTCCATGAAGTGATTCCAGCAAGCGCGGGTCTAATCCAATGCTCAAATCCAGTTCATAAGTACTCATGAACGTTGCAGCAAACCTTTGCTATGTCTAATACACTTTAGACAATCTACAAACCAATTCATGACAATCTTCTTTCATACTTACTCCCAAAATATGAGCGACCGTGGAACATTTGAATAATCTTATTATTCAGGAAGTCAAAACATGCAAAAAATGAAACAATAGGTAAATAATTAACATAAGACAGTAACCTTACTTATAAATAATACCCTTTTATTTAATCATCAAATGTCAATTACATTTATCTATTACACGTTTCTAAACTATCTAATCTAAACTAATATCTTCCTTCAGCCCGATGCTCCTAGCGTGCTGTAAGTGCTTAACCCTACTCAGTCCCTTCATAAGGGGATCTGCTGGGTTATCCTCCGACGATACCCTCTTCACTACGATGAGTCCTTTTTCCACCCGATGTCGAATAAAGTGATATTTTCTATCGATATGTCGAGATCTGCCATGATCCATCGGTTCCTTTTATCACATAAAATTTTCATGGGCTCCTTTATGGCTGACACAACTCCAAGGTCTCCAATGAAGTTCTTCAACCATATCGCCTCCTTTGACGCTTCGCTCACCGCTATATATTCTGATTCGCACGTTGAATCAGCTACGGTCTCCTGCTTGGAACTTTTCCAAGTCACTGCTCCTCCATTCAAGGTAAAGACCCAGCCCGACTGCGAACGGTAGTTGTCCCTGTCGGTTTGAAAACTGGCATCACTATACCCTCGCACCCTTAAGTCATCACTCCCACCGAGGACTAGAAACCATTCCTTGGTCCTCCGAAGGTACTTAAGAATATTCTTGACTGCGGTCCAATGTGCTTTGCCAGGGTTCCCCTGATATCTGCTGACCATGCTCAAAGCGAAGGCCACATCAGGGCGAGTACAAGTCATAGCCTACATAATCGAGCCAACTGCGGAAGCGTATGGTACTCGGCTCATCTCTGCTATCTCGGCTTCGGTACTCGGACTTTGAGTCTTACTCAACTTGGCATTACTTTGGATTGGTAACTCCCCTTTCTTTGAATTCTCCATACTAAAACGCTTTAGTACTTTGTCCAAGTAAGTATTCTGACTAAGTCCTATTAGTCTCTTACTTCTCTTTCTCACTATCTTTATTCCCAAAATATAGGCAGCCTCTCCGAGGTCCTTCATAGCGAAGCACTTCCCAAGCCAGGATTTAACTTCCTTCAGGGTTGGGATGTTGTTTCCTATGAGTAGTATGTCATCGACATACAATACGAGGAAGCTTACTATACTCCCACTGTCTTTGACATATACACATGATTCATCCTCGCTTCGCAGAAAACCAAACTCTTTGACTTTCTCATCGAAACAAAGATTCCATCTGCGAGATGTTTGTTTCAGTCCATAAATGGACTTCTCAAGCTTTCACACTCTATTGGGATGTATCGCATTGACAAAACCCTCTGGCTGAATCATGTAAACATCCTCATCCAACTTCCATATTTCATAGCCATGAAATGCAGCAATGGCTAGCATCACCCTGATAGACTTTATCTTCGCAACTAGTGAGAAGGTCTCATCATAGTTAACTCCTGAAGTTTGAGTGAAACCCTTCGCAACCAATCGCGCCTTATAGGTGTGTACCTTCCCATCCATGTCGGTCTTCTTCTTGAAGATCCACTTGCACCCGACCGTCTTACGACCTGGCACATTGTCAACCAAATTCCAAACTTGGTTGTCATACATGGACTGAATCTCTTTGTCCATAGCCTCTTTCCATTTAACAGACTTCGGGCCTGCCATGGCTTCCTTATAGCTGTTAGGTTCGTCCAAATTCACTAGTGTACTATCACTAATAAACGTATCCCCTTCAGTAGTGATATGGAAACCATAAAACTGGGGTGGAACACTAACTATTTCAGAACGTCTAAGAGGTAAGGACTCGTTAATCAGTTCAACCGGAGTTTCCTCCTCGGGTTGAGCGCCAGTGTTAGAGGTTCCTTTATCGCTTGACTCTTGAAGCTCTTCAAGATCGATTTGCCTCCCACTGTCCCCTTGGCTTATGAGTTCTCGCTCTTGGAAAACCCCTCTCCTCGCAACTAAGACAACATTGTCACTCGGTCTATAGCAGAGATATCCAAAGGACTTCTGCGGGTAGCCGATGAAAATACATCGCTCACTACGAGGTTCGATCTTGTCGTGAGTTTCTCGTCTTACGAAAGCCTCGCAACCCCAAACCTTGATGTGTGCCAACGAGGGAGCTTTCCCTGTCCACATCTCGTGAGGTGTTTTGGCAACCTTCTTCGTAGTGACTAAGTTAAGGATATGGGCAGCAGTCTCTAAGGCATACCCCCAGAATGAGGTAGGTAGTGAAGCACGACTCATCATGGAACGAACCATGTCCAGCAGGGTTCGATTACTCCTCTCAGCCACACCATGCAACTGTGGTGTCCTGGGAGGTGTCAATTGCGAAACGATTACGCATTCCTTGAGGTAGTCGTGGAATTCAAGACTTAGGTACTCTCCACCTCGATCGGATCGAAGCATCTTGATTTTCCTGCCCAACTGATTCTCCACTTCTTGTTTAAATTCTTTAAACTTTTCAAAGGTTTCTGACTTGTGCTTGATTAAGTAGATATACCCATATCTGCTATAATCATCGGTGAAAGTCACATAGAAGGGCTCGCATCCCTTGTGGTGGATCTAAAGGGTCCACATACATCTGTATGTATGAGATCCAATAAACCCTCACCCCTCTCACAAGTGTCAGTGAAGGGTGACTTGGTCATCTTTCCAAGTAAACAAGACTCGCACACATCATCGTCCCTAAGGTCGAATGACTCCAATACTCCATCCTTTTGGAGTTGGGTTATGCGTTTCTTGTTGACATGTCCAAGACGACAATGCCACAAGCATGCGTTATCCAAATTATTAGAAGAATCAATACATAATACATCATTTCCTAAATTGTCTACAACCATCACAGTTTCATATATTCCATTACAAGGCAATGCTTCAATATAGAAAACACCATTAAGATAAGCATTAATAGAACCCTTTTCATTATCAAATGAATATCTAAAACCTTGTCTATACAAACCATGAAATGAAATGATGTTTCTTGCCATGTCTGGCGAATAACAGCAATTATTTAAATCTAATCCTAATCCATTACTGAGCATTAAAGAGTAAACTCCGATCTTGGTGACAAGCGATGATCTTCTGTTCCCCATGATCAAATTTATCTTCCCATGCTCCACATCTCTATTTCTTCTTAGGCCCTGCAAATCAGAACAAATGTGAAAACCACATCCTGTATCAAGTACCCAAGAAATAGCATGTGATAAATCATTAGATTTAATAATGTAAATACCTGAATAGGACGGCTTGATCTTCCCATCCTTGATATCTTGCAGATATTTCGGGCATCTTCGTTTCCAATGCCCTATTTCGTGGCAGTGGTGGCACTCTGCCTCTTTGGGGTTGGAGTTGGGTTTATCAGAACCAACTTTGGTTCCACTGGAAGAGGTGCCATCATGGGACTTTCCCTTATGGTGGCTCTTTGAGGGAGCCTTCCTCTTCTTACCTTTCCCTTGCCCAACTGCCAAGACTGGGGCAGCAGTAGGAGTAGGAATTGATGCAACAAATTTGTCTTTGAGGTTGCTCTCAGCAGTCCTCAGCAAGCCTTGAATCTTGCTCAAAGTGACCTCTTCCTTGTTCATGTGGTAGGTAATGCGGAACTGGCTGTAACAGGGAGACAATGAATGAAGGATGATGTCAATTTCCAGCTCTTCATCAAAGTTATTTAGATTTAGCAGGCGATCGACATATCTTTGCATCTTTTGCAGATGAGCAGTAAGGGACTCTCTGTAGCACCTGGTTCTTGGTACGTATCCTTTCATTTAATCTTTTAATAATTTGCATTTTTGGCCTTGAACTCGGCGAGTCGAAGGATTAACTCGCCGAGTAGAAGCGAGAAAGATCGCGGGTCTTAAGTGATGGACTCGCCGAGTCGGTTCCTGGACTCGGCGAGTAGACCCTGTTTGAACAAAAACCCTAATCCAGGGGTGTGCACCCTATTTAAACAACTTAACTCGGCCTCCTTCGTCCCATTTACTCCCAGAAGACCCCCATAGCAAACCCTAGCCGTTATTGAGGAATTTTAAGGCATTTGGAGTGATCTTGGTGATTTTGTGGTTCAAGGAAGAAGGAAAAGCTTGAAGGATCAAGAGGAGGCTTGAGGGATTCAGTTGTGACCATTATTTGCAGTCTTCAGAAGGTATAAAGTCTATACCTTGCTCTTTCATTTGTTAGATCCCTCTTTGGGAAGATTTAGGGCTTTTATGAGCCATTTTGGTAGCCAACCATGTTTGCAAACGTGGTTGGGGGTTTAAGCTTCTGAATCACATCATGAAAGGAGTCACTAGGCAGATTTGGGTTGCTTTTGCACCCATGAAAGGTTCCATGTGCCATATGAGCTTGTTTTATGTCCTTTTGAGCTCAAAGTCCCATGCAAGCACGTAAAGGTTGTAACTTTACGTGCTAGATCGATTGTAGAAGCTTGGATCTATCTTTTGATCAAAGGATGTACATCAGAAAGCAAAGATTTAGGGTATGGACGTGACCAACTCGGCGAGTCCATTATTGGACTCGGCGAGTCTAAGGGTTTTGCCCTTTCTGTTGAGGGTCAAAAGAACCCAGTTGAGTGTGGAAAGGTTTTAAAGGGGTCCCAGTGAGTGACCCAACGTTCTGGACTAAGCCATTATTCTAGAAGTTCATGGAACTCGGCGAGTGCATGAACGGACTCGGCGAGTCCAAGGCAATCTCCTTAGAACTCGGCGAGTTGAGGACAGAAGTTGTTCATCAGATGAAGGTGAACACGACGAGTTGTTCATCAACTCGGCGTGTCGGATGAGTTTTCATGTGGAGTTCGAATGGGAGAGGAACTCGTCGAGTTGACGGCTCAACTCGACGAGTAGGTGCACGGATGAGGACGAGTAGAGAGTGGGGGACTCGACAAGTTGACGGCCCAACTCGGCGAGTCGGGTCAACTGGAAGTTGACTTTGACTTTGACTTGACTTGGTTGGGGGTAAAATGGTCATTTTACCCTAAGTATAGAGATCAGTTCCTAACTGAGTATTGTGGGGTTGTAGCCGGAGGATTTCCGGAGCAGCAGCGGACGGAGGTTTCCCGCACAGATTATCAGCGACTACTTGTACGAGGTGAGTTACCTTCCAGTAGCGGTGGGTCTACGGCCACAATGTCGGCCCACCAGTAGGGATCGTATGATAGATGTTTGTCTTTGTGATATTCATCTGTGTTACTACTATCTGTTATGTTATATGCTAGCGTGATATGATATGTGATAGTGATAGAGTTCGGTTGTTAGGACCGAAGGGTAGGTTAGGCACCCCAGATATGCCTAACAGTATGATATGATATGTTTAGCTGCTAGCATGATATGTTATTTGAGATAGAGGTAGTAGGAGGGGGAATAGTCCCCGAGATTCGGTTGTTAGGACCGAAGGGTAGGTCGGACACCCCAGATATGTTTGACAGTAGATTATGCTATGATATATGTGACAGTAGTAGTAGCGGGTGAAATAGTCCCTGAGGTTCGGTTGTTAGGACCGAAGGGTAGTCAGCACCCCAGAAAGGCTCGACATGGGTAGGTCAGCACCCCATAATGGCTTGACACGGGTAGGACGACACCCCAGAATGGCCGTATGGGTAGGTCGGCACCCCAGAATGGCCGTAGCGGGTAGGTCGGGCACCCCAGAAATGCCTGGCAGTATGTATGCTATATGATTCTATGGTATGTGGACGATGGGGGAACTCACTAAGCTTTGTGCTTACGGTTTACAGTTTTGTTTTCAGGTACCTCTTCAGCGAAGGGGAAAGAGCTGGCGCGGTAGCGGCACATCATTCACACACGCATTGGTTTTCCGCATTATGAGATGTTCTGGGATTGTACTCTGACATTATTATATTTTTATGATTTGGCTTTCAGACACGAGATATGTTTTTTTATGAAATGATATGATTGGATGATGTTTATTCACAAATGTTTTCCAAAGTATTGATTTAAAAATGAAATTTTTGGCCTGTATTTTTGGGACGTTACAAGTTGGTATCGGAGCCCTGGTTTGAGGGATTCGGACACACCTTCGGGGTGTCTGGACTCAAATCGAGGGATTAAAAGAGTTTTATAAATAAATGATTTTCTAAAGGCTAAGTAAAAGAGTTTCGAGAAAGAACAAAGTGTGTGATGTGCGCGACCGGCCGAGCTCAAGTAAGTTTTCCCCAAAGTACCCATACAAGTTTATGTTATAATTATCAGTTTCAGTTTCAGTAGAACAGCATGCTAGAATAGGACTAAGGATCTAGGAATAATGCCTTATGTGCCTGCTTTAAGTGTTCCAGCTTCATGAGGATTGCATGCTAGTACTAAGTAGACAGTAGTAGGGTAGCCTGTTTAGGTTATGCCTGATAGTATGAGCTTAGCATCGTATGCTAGTACAGATCAGTCAGTATGATAGCCAGAGTAGTATATACTTGATTATGTGTACTCAATGCCCGAATGCTGCTTGCTATGTGCTTTTAGGAGTTCTAGTTGTCTTTCACTAACTAGTAAAAGAATATGTTAAGTTGCATATTGCAAGGACTAAATAATTTCAGAAGGTTGGGTCTAGCCCTATTTCGCAGCTCTTGTTTGAGTCCAACCGTTGTAGGGTGGGACCTCTCATTCGAAGAATTATCTAGTCTGAGTAATATGTAATAGTATTCGCGAGCTAGTTAGGGGAAGGAAGCAGGGACTTCTTATGCAGCTGATGGCAGAGAGTGGGATGGCGATTACCTAGGGCAAGCCTAGGACAAGAGTAGCATGAGATCAGCAGTAGTAGTAGAGGGGACTTGGTGGAGTCGAGGCTGTTCTTGAGGAAAGTACGGATAGATGTGGAAGGTAGTATGGGCCCGTACTACTGAAAGCAGAGGATCCGTACTTGAATTGAGAAAGGTTGAGGCGAGACCAGGAACCTTGCAGTAGATGTAATCCCTCTAAGGTGTGTCAGTACCAATAACAGTTGTCGTTATGTATTGCAGAATGGTGGTACTACGTTCGAGGCCAGCAGTTGGCAGTTCGGGAGAGGGATCGGGTTCGCGTTCAGGTTCCGAACCAGTGGATGAGAGGCTACGCGAGTTCATCGCGTCAGAGATCACCAGAGGCATCCTTGAGTCGACCCCCATCATCTTCGGGTCGATCAAGGAAGGGATAGTTGAGCTGATGGAGGACCGCCTCAGGGCGTTCAGGAGTGACATGACATCTGGCCAGTCAGGATCTCGCACACTGTCCTTTAAGGACTTCAGGGGCAGTGGTGCGCCAGATTTCCATGGGGCGAAGGACCCCATTGTAGCCAGACGATGGATCGCAGACATTGAGTCTGCGCAGCTGACCAGCTTCTGCCCCGAGGGGTCGAAGGTGAGATATGCAACAGGATGTTTGAGAGACCGAGCTAGGGATTGGTGGGAGTCTGTTGGTGACTCATTGGGAGCCTCGGCTGTTGAGGCTATGACATGGTCAGACTTTGTGACACGGTTCAGAGCGGAGTTCGCACCTGCAGTGGAGCTCCAGCAGTTAGCCAGGGAGTTCTTGGATATGAGGCAGACCACGGAGACTGTGGCGGAGATCACCGCCAAGTTCCGGGAGAGGGCGTTACTGGTGCCCCAGTATGCGGGCGACGAGGACATGAGGAGGACCCGCTATCATGATATGCTACGAGCTGACATTCGTGAGCATGTTAGCTTTTCAGCTTGTCCTACTCTGGATTCCATGATTGCCAGGGCAAGGGAGAGGGAGATTGATCTGGAGCATATCCGGAAGAGGAAGGCAGAAGAGGGGCAGGTTACGGGGGCTTCGGGGAAGAAGCCCAAGGGATCAGATGCTGGGCCGAAAGGCCAACAGAGCCGAGGCCGCTGTAGGAAATGCGGCAAGGCGCATGAGGGGGCATGTAGAGTGGGATCGCCGGGCTGCTACAAGTGCGGCAAGATGGGGCACTTCAGCAGGGATTGTACCGCCCCTGCACCTGTGTTACAGACGTCAGAGTTGCTGTGTTTCCACTGCAACCAGAGGGGCAACAAGAAGGCCAATTGCCCCCAGTTGACAGCAGCAGCGCCAGTGAGGGCGCCAGCTCCAGCGACCCTGCGGATTACCGATGGCCGGTAGGGCAAGGCAGAGGCTCCAGTGGTGAGGAGTCGGGCATTTCAGCTGACTACCGATGAGGCACGCGCTGCACCCGATGTGGTGACGAGTATGATTCTTTCCCTCTGATTTATTTTTATGGTGTCTATGTTATTGATATGTGCTCGGTTTAGGATCGTTCCATGTGAACGGCATCCCGGTTCAGGTGTTGTTTGATTCGGGCGCTACTCGATCATTCGTCTCTCTTGCGCTTAGCAAGAAGTTTCCTGCGTCTTCGGGCATGTTGGACTGCCCTCTAGAGGTCGAGATTGCGGACGACCGGTCAGTGCGAGCATCTGAGGTCTTCCGAGATTGTGTGCTGAGGTTATTTGAGGAGCGCTACTTGGTAGACTTGGTTCCCATTCCATTGCGTGGGAACAAGGTGATTATAGGCATGGATTGGCTCAGCCCTAATGGGGCAGTGATTGACTGCGCCCAGCAGTTGGTGCGGATCAGGACCGCAAGTGGGGGAGAGCTGGTGATTCAGGGCGAGAGGCCACAGCGAGGACCAACTATATGTTCAGCAGCGAGAGCTAGGCGTTACCTCCAGCAGGGTTGCGCAGGTTATGTCGCTTATGTTATGGATACCCGGGAGGCTGGTAGAGCGACGGTGGGCGATGTGCCCGTAGTACGAGAGTTCGCGGATGTATTCCCCGAGGAGTTGCCAGGGATACCTCCGGAGCGACAGGTAGAGTTCAGGATCAACCTAGTTCCTGGTGCGGCTCCGATAGCCAAGGCACCATATCGGTTGGCTCCTCCTGAGATGCAGGAGTTGTCTACACAGCTGCAGGAGCTGTTAGACAAGGGTTTTATTAGACCGAGCGGTTCACCTTGGGGAGCTCCGATTCTGTTCGTGAAGAAGAAGGACGGGTCGCATCGGATGTGTATAGACTATAGGGAGCTGAATAAGGTAACGGTGAAGAACCGTTACCCACTCCCGAGGATTGACGACCTCTTTAACCAGCTACAGGGGGCATCTTGGTTCTCCAAGATTGATTTGCGTTCAGGGTATCATCAGATGAGGGTCAGAGAGGAGGATGTACAGAAGACGGCGTTTCGGACGCGTTACGGCCACTATGAGTTTGTGGTGATGCCTTTCGGGCTCACCAATGCTCCTGCCGCGTTCATGGACCTCATGAACCGCGTATGTAGACCGATGTTAGACCGGTCTGTGATAGTGTTTATTGATGATATCTTGGTTTAATCCAAGACGCGAGAGCAGCATGAGGAGCATCTGCGGGAGGTTCTGGAGACTTTGAGGAGGGAGAACTTGTATGCTAAGTTCTCCAAGTGTGAGTTCTGGTTGCGCGAGGTGCAGTTTCTTGGGCACCTTGTCAACCAGAACGGGTTTTCGGTGGATCCGGCCAAGGTGGAGGCTGTGATGAGATGGGAGGTTCCGAAGTCTCCATCTGAGATTCGGAGTTTCCTGGGATTAACTGGCTACTATCGGAGATTCATCCAGGATTTCCCCAAGATAGCATTGCCCCTGACCAGGCTAACGAGGAAGGTCGTGGTCTTTCGTTGGGGGCCTGAGCAGCAGGCAGCGTTTGAGGCTTTGAGACAGAGATTGTGCGAAGCGCCAATCTTAGCCCTGCCAGAGGGCGTAGAGGATTTTGTAGTATATTATGACGCGTCCATTTCAGGTTTGGGCGCAGTATTGATGCAGAGAGGGCACGTCATCGCCTACGCGTCGAGGCAGCTGAAGCCTCACGAGGCGAACTACCCGACGCATGATTTGGAATTGGGGGCTGTTGTGTTCGCCCTCAAGATTTGGCGACATTACCTCTATGGGGTTCGTTGTACGATTTACACGGACCACAAGAGCTTGGGGTACCTCATGGACCAGCCAAATCTGAACATGCGGCAGCGTCGGTGGCTTGATGTGGTAAAGGATTATGACTGCGAAATCCTTTACCATCCGGGGAAGGCCAACGTGGTGGCCGATGTGCTTAGCCGCAAGGCGGCGCCGATCAGAGGTATCTGCATGCGGATGACAGTGGTGACTCCACTTTTGGAGTGGATTCGGGAGGCCCAGCAGGAGGCCATGAAGGAGGAACATCGGAGGAGTGAGCGTATAGTGGATCAGGTTTCCTCCTTCGACTATGACAGCAGGGGATTATTGACATTACACCGCAGGGTGTGGGTTCCATACCTCGGAGGCGTGCGCCAGGTTCTGATGGAGGAGGCGCACAAATCCCGATTCTCCATTCATCCAGGGGCAACGAAGATGTATAGGGATCTTCGTCTGGACTATTGGTGGCCCTGCATGAAGCGGGATGTAGCATGGTACGTTGAACGGTGCTTGACCTGCAGGAAGGTCAAGGCCGAGCACCAGAGGCCACACGACAAGATGCAGCCATTGGATATCCCGCTGTGGAAATGGGAAGACATCACGATGGATTTTATCACCAAGCTTCCCAGGACCGCACGGGGAGTGGATTCTATATGGGTCATCATGGATCGGTTGACCAAGAGCGCCCACTTCATACCGATCCAGGAGAGTATCTCGGCAGAGAAGTTGGCCGATATCTACATCCGAGAGGTGGTGGCGCGGCACGGAGTGCCAGTCTCCGTGATTTCAGACAGGGATGTACGGTTTACTTCCAGGTTTTGGAAGAAGTTCCATGACGAGCTGGGTACTCGTCTGCATTTTAGCACCGCTTTTCACCCGCAGACCGATGGTCAGAGTGAGCAGACCATCCAGACTCTGGAGGATATGTTGCGGGCATGCGTGCTAGACTTCGGTGGTAGCTGGGATACCTATCTTCCTATAGCTGAGTTTTCATACAACAACAGCTACCACGCGAGTATTGACCGTCCTCCCTTCGAGATGTTGTACGGGAGGAGGTGCAGGACCCCGATATGTTGGGGTGAGGTAGGCCAGAGGGTCATGGGGAGCACCGAAGTGGTGCTCAAGACGACCGAGAGGATTCAGCAGGTCCGGAGCAGGCTTCAGACTGCTCAGAGTCGGCAGAAAAGTTATGCCGACAAGCGTCGATCAGACCTGGAGTTCCAGGTCGGGGATATGGTTCTCCTGAAAGTGTCGCCTTGGAAAGGTGTCATCCGATTCAGGAAGCGGGGCAAGTTAGGCCCCAGATACATTGGACCGTTCAGGGTACTAGCCCGGGTGGGCAAGGTGGCATATAAGTTGGATTTGCCAGCCGAGCTCAGTCAGATACACAACACTTTCCATGTTTCGCAACTGAGGAAGTGCCTGGTGGACGACACCGCAGTGGTGCCTTTGGAGGACATTCAGGTTGATGACAGCCTGAATTACATCGAGCGGCCTGTAGCGATCCTCGACCGGAAGTCGAAGGATCTGAGGAACAAGAGAGTGGAACTCGTGAAGGTGCAATGACAGCACTGGAAGGGGTTGGAGTGGACTTGGGAGCCGATGGATGAGATGATGATGCATTACCCCGAGCTGTTTCAGGAGCAAGCAGCAGACTTCGAGGACAAAGTCTAAAATAAGTGGGGGAGATTTGTAGCACCTGGTTCTTGGTACGTATCCTTTCATTTAATCTTTTAATAATTTGCATTTTTGGCCTTGAACTCGGCGAGTCGAAGGATTAACTCGCCGTGTAGAAGCGAGAAAGATCGCGGGTCTTAAGTGATGGACTCGCCGAGTCGGTTCCTGGACTCGGCGAGTAGACCCTGTTTGAACAAAAACCCTAATCCAGGGGTGTGCACCCTATTTAAACAACTTAACTCGGCCTCCTTCGTCCCATTTACTCCCAGAAGACCCCCATAGCAAACCCTAGCCGTTATTGAGGAATTTTAAGGCATTTGGAGTGATCTTGGTGATTTTGTGGTTCAAGGAAGAAGGAAAAGCTTGAAGGATCAAGAGGAGGCTTGAGGGATTCAGTTGTGACCATTATTTGCAGTCTTCAGAAGGTATAAAGTCTATACCTTGCTCTTTCATTTGTTAGATCCCTCTTTGGGAAGATTTAGGGCTTTTATGAGCCATTTTGGTAGCCAACCATGTTTGCAAACGTGGTTGGGGGTTTAAGCTTCTGAATCACATCATGAAAGGAGTCACTAGGCAGATTTGGGTTGCTTTTGCACCCATGAAAGGTTCCATGTGCCATATGAGCTTGTTTTATGTCCTTTTGAGCTCAAAGTCCCATGCAAGCACGTAAAGGTTGTAACTTTACGTGCTAGATCGATTGTAGAAGCTTGGATCTATCTTTTGATCAAAGGATGTACATCAGAAAGCAAAGATTTAGGGTATGGACGTGACCAACTCGGCGAGTCCATTATTGGACTCGGCGAGTCTAAGGGTTTTGCCCTTTCTGTTGAGGGTCAAAAGAACCCAGTTGAGTGTGGAAAGGTTTTAAAGGGGTCCCAGTGAGTGACCCAACGTTCTGGACTAAGCCATTATTCTAGAAGTTCATGGAACTCGGCGAGTGCATGAACGGACTCGGCGAGTCCAAGGCAATCTCCTTAGAACTCGGCGAGTTGAGGACAGAAGTTGTTCATCAGATGAAGGTGAACACGACGAGTTGTTCATCAACTCGGCGTGTCGGATGAGTTTTCATGTGGAGTTCGAATGGGAGAGGAACTCGTCGAGTTGACGGCTCAACTCGACGAGTAGGTGCACGGATGAGGACGAGTAGAGAGTGGGGGACTCGACAAGTTGACGGCCCAACTCGGCGAGTCGGGTCAACTGGAAGTTGACTTTGACTTTGACTTGACTTGGTTGGGGGTAAAATGGTCATTTTACCCTAAGTATAGAGATCAGTTCCTAACTGAGTATTGTGGGGTTGTAGCCGGAGGATTTCCGGAGCAGCAGCGGACGGAGGTTTCCCGCACAGATTATCAGCGACTACTTGTACGAGGTGAGTTACCTTCCAGTAGCGGTGGGTCTACGGCCACAATGTCGGCCCACCAGTAGGGATCGTATGATAGATGTTTGTTTTTGTGATATTCATCTGTGTTACTACTACCTGTTATGTTATATGCTAGCGTGATATGATATGTGATAGTGATAGAGTTCGGTTGTTAGGACCGAAGGGTAGGTTAGGCACCCCAGATATGCCTAACAGTATGATATGATATGTTTAGCTGCTAGCATGATATGTTATTTGAGATAGAGGTAGTAGGAGGGGGAATAGTCCCTGAGATTCGGTTGTTAGGACCGAAGGGTAGGTCGGACACCCCAGATATGTCTGACAGTAGATTATGCTATGATATATGTGACAGTAGTAGTAGGGGGTGAAATAGTCCCCGAGGTTCGGTTGTTAGGACCGAAGGGTAGTGAGCACCCCAGAAAGGCTCGACATGGGTAGGTCAGCACCCCAGAATGGCTTGACACGGGTAGGACGGCACCCCAGAATGGCCGTATGGGTAGGTCGGCACCCCAGAATGGCCGTACCGGGTAGGTCGGGCACCCCAGAAATGCCTGGTAGTATGTATGCTATATGATTGTATGGTATGTGGACGATGGGGGAACTCACTAAGCTTTGTGCTTACGGTTTACAGTTTTGTTTTTATGTACCTCTTCAGCGAAGGGGAAAGAGCTGGCGCGGTAGCGGCACATCATACACACACGCATTGGTTTTCCGCATTATGAGATGTTCTGGGATTGTACTCTGACATTATTATATTTTTATGATTTGGCTTTCAGACACGAGATATGTTTTTTTATGAAATGATATGATTGGATGATGTTTATTCACAAATGTTTTCCAAAGTATTGATTTAAAAATGAAAATTTTGGCCTGGATTTTTGGGACGTTACACTCTCCATTACCCATTTTGGTAGTGATCATCGAAGTGATGATCTCGTACCTTTCTTGCCTAGCACTTTGGTGGTACCGGTCCAACAGATCTTGATGCATCTCATAGGGATACATGTCCTCATAGGAATTTTGGAGTTCTGCACTCATAGTCGCCAGCATGATGCAATGGACTTTCGTAGCATCACGCTCATGGGCCTCAAAGGCCGCGATCTCTTCAGCAGAGGCAGTGTTGATGTTGATTTTCTTTAGCTTCTCATCGAGGACATACTCTTTGTCCTTGTAACGAGTGACCATTCGAATGTTGCGGATCCAATCATTGAAATTAGACCCGTCAAAGATCACTCTCCCACACAAGTTCATGAGTGAGAACGAGCCAGAGGAATTTGAGCCAGAAGCGTTTTTGTTGACGTTCGACATCTGAAAAGGAAAAAGAACAAAGTTTGATTAGAAATGAATCCCCAATTAAACACCCAAATGAGAAATTAGGGCTAGGATCCAACAACATTATTTACAAATTAGAAGAGGGATGCTGTAATCTAACAAGAAAATAATTTGAAGGTAAGTGAATGACGATTCACTAATTTCCACCATGAAAAAAAAATTAGAGATAAGTTTTAAATGTATTGAAAACTCCTAGATCCTTTTGAGATTCATTGAACGTTTCAATAGCATGTTTAAATCTCGATATGCCCCTCAAGTTTGTGACTGGGATGCCGAGGATCACAAATCGGGTGTGAATAACCATGCAAATGTACATGGTGCCCTCAATGTTACAGTCACCTATTCGACGTGCCGGTTAACCACACACGCTCCATCGAACGTGCCGGTTAACCACACACGCTCCACTAACGTCTTAGCAAGGGTACAAAGTGTAATTTCATGGAATTGCATCAATTCACTTTTGCCTAAAGTAAATAAGATTGGGAATTTTTTGAAAAAGCTTTTAGTTACTATATATATTCATTATACTTTTAATGAGGAAAGGTTTTCTCTATCCTACCCGTTCGGCTAACGACCCTCCACCAATCAAGGAAGCGGTGGGTGAGAGTAGACACCCATTAAACGACCATTTTATAGGTCATAACCTTATACCCCCTTATAGATCGGCTTCGTGAATGAGGCCTACTAACGGTAAGACTAACATTTAAGTTATATATATATATATATATATATATATATATATATATATATATATATATATATATATATATATATATATATTAATCTTATAATAAACAAAGTATAAGTTTGAATTTTAAACTTGTAAAATTCTAGGGTTTGAAATTTAAATAATTCAAATTAAACTTTTAATTAAAAAATTAAATTTCAAAACTTGAGGGCAAGTTTTGAACTTTTCAAAACATATAGGATCAAATAGCAAATAATATAAATTAAACATTTAATTAAATGATTATCTAAATTTGACCTATTCCATTTTATTCACAAGATAATTCATCAAATAAATCAAATAATCAAATTTCATCACATAAGGAATTTATTATTCAATTAAATGGTAATTATCTTTTGTTTTGGTAAGGATAATCATATAATAACAATAAAAATCGGATTTTATTAGTTAAAAACAGTTTTGGTAATTATCCTTCAGCAAAACAACAAGAAATCCCGGTTTTCCCTCTGTCTGACTCCCCGACTCGCCGAGTCATTAACTGGACTCGCCGAGTTGGGCCGACTCGCTGAGTGCAGCAAGTGACTCGCCGAGTCAGGTCGAGCAGAGGGCAGAAAAACGATTTTCAACAAGATGAACATACAAGGCATCAATACAATGGAAACCAATCAAGGCTCTGATACCACTGATGGGTTTGAGCCAAAAGAACATCCTATGTGCTCATGCAAACCCTAATGCTTGGATCTAGGTTTCTCTATTGTACATGCAATTCATCCAAGACTTATAAACCCTAGATCTAGCATACATATTTCAAAATTAACATAAGAAATCAGATCTAGATGATTACCTCTTCTACAATGGCTTGAATCTTCTTGTCTTGGAGCTTAGAGTCACAAATGTTACTCCTCTAATGGCTTACAAACATCATAAGCAAGAGGATGCTAATTGAGAGAGAGGGAATGGGCATAATTTCGGCTATGAAGACTCTTAGGGTTCAAGTGGCCGAAAATTGGATGCCCTGGGGTCTTATTTATACTGGTGTTGTTAGGGTTTCAGTCAAAACCCTAATGGATAGCTTAGGCCCTAAACAGTCCAAGGAAGCTTCTGGAATAGGGCCTCTATAGCCGAAACTAGGATGGACAGATCCCTAATTTTGTCCAAGCCTAGTCTATAAGCCTTCTCATCCCAATACTCAACTATCACGCATTTGACAGTTTAAGTCCCCGTTATTTAATTAATGTCTTTTAGTCACAGAATTAATTCTTAATTAATTCTTGTCTAATATTAATTAAACTATATGATTTCTCCTTTAATATATTATTCATATAATATATTAATAAACCATAATAACCTCTCACTTGATAAACCATCCTATCATGTTGCTTTGGTGAAGGCAACCCAAAAGGACCATGCACAACCGGGTCAAGTACTTACCAAATATAGTTACGGGCTTAGACACTAATCGAACAGGATTGACATGCGGTTTTTTCTAACGTGTAATTTAGAGTTTGTAGATGATTTTAGACTATAATTTTGTTTTTCTTTTGTGTTATATTCGATGAGTTACAATCATTCAAAGATGATATATTAAAGCTGAAATATTTCAGCTTTTCAACAAGAAATTTAAACTTTTGTATTCTGTGAAATCCTTTAAACCAGAATATCTCATTCGTTTTAAGTCGGATTGACGTGCGGTTTTTTCCAATGTGTAATTTAGAATTTGTAGATGATTTTAGACTATAATTTTGTTGTTTTTGGTGTTATATTTGATGAGTTACAATCCTTCAAAGATGAGATAATAAAACTGAGATATATCAGCTTTTCAGCAAGAAATTTAAACTTTTTTATTCTATAAAATTCTTTATACAAGCATACCTTATTTGTTTTAGTCGAACTGACATTCGGTTTTTTCCAACGTGTAATTTAGAGTTTGTAGATGAGTTTAGACTATAATTTTTTTGTTATTTGTGTAATGAGTTACAATCCTTCAAACAATGGTATAAAGTATAAACAATCAAAGTTTGACCGGTCCAAAGGACACAAGAAACAGAAACGTGTTCATTTTTACGAGTTGTACCATATCAAACCCAAAAAAGTGTTCGTTTTAATGAGTTGTAACGTATCAAACCCAACAACATATTCGTTTTAACGAGTTGTATCAAACCCAAAAACATGTTTTAACAAGTTGTACCGTATGCATGTAAAGTTGTACCGGTCCAAACGGGTCCAAGAAGCGGAAAACCCGGACCTGGACCTGGACCCGGTATGTAACATCCCAAAAATACGGATAAAATGGACATGAGAGTCAGAGGACGAGATGAGGGAGCACTACCCAGAGTTATTTGGGGCAGCGGACTTCGAGGACGAAGTCTGATTCAAGTAGGATAGAATTGTAACATTCGAGAATATTGGTATGTTTCTCTAATTCTCTTTAACCCTTAATGTTAAAATTGCTATCATTTTCAGTCCCTAGCTTGTACACAGGGCGTACTCTATGAGTACGCTTAACGTACTAGCTCATTAAAGGATCGCGGATGCACCCACGTACGTTCGACATACGTTTGAGTACGAAGGGCATACGCAATGCATAGGCAAACCCTAATTTTTAGGATTTGTGACCTATTTAAACAACTTATGACACCCTTGGACCTCCTAATGAATAGCCTCCATCCCTCTATACCCTAAGATCGAAACCCTAATTGTCATTTGTGAGATTTGAGCTTGGAAGTGAGTTTTGGTGAAGTAGAAGAAGAAGAACACTTGGAGGTTGCTTGGGAGTGGCTTGAGCTTGTAGATCCAGAGTCATCTTCATCTTAGCAAGCCATTTGAGGTAAAAAGCTCTCATCTTGATGGTTCCTTATGCTAGATCCAACTTAGGGTGTTATTTGTGCATTTTTTGGGTCCTTTAAGCCATATTTGAGTTTATGGTCTACTCCAAAAGCCATGGATGTTAGATCTTAGCACCTTTGAGGTCCATTGTCCATGAAAAAGCAACCTTTATGAGTTATATTGGTCCATGCATGTGTTAGGATTCTTTATGTGGTTCTTTTTGAGTTTTGGGTCCCATTAAGTCATGCATGGGAGTAAAGTTGCCAACTTTACGTGTTAAGTCACCATTTAGGATCAAATCTGAGAGTTTGGCTTGATGGCTTAACCGATTAAGTGCTTAATGGGTTGGATTGGTTGTCTGCGGAGTACACGGGATGTACCCACCTCGTACGCTGCGCGTACTGGCCCCGGAAGGAGTACGATAAGCGTAAGCCTGAGTACGCCCAACATACTCAGCAGTTTGACTTTCGGTTAGCTTTTACTAGGGGTGGGAATCGGTTCGGTTTTTTGGTTTTTCGGTTTCCTCGAATCGATTTCTTCGGTTTGAAATTTTTTTGTCCAATTCGAAAACCGAACGAAATCGAATTCAAATTTTCTAGACCAAACCGAAAACTGAATTCTAATTCGGTTTGGTTTGGTTTGGTTTGAAAACCAAGGAAACCAAATACTAACTTAAAAATTTTTCAAACATAAATTAAAATGTTTTTAACATAGAAACCTAAAGTTACAAGCAGAAAGATCTAAAGTTTCATACAAAATGATCCAAAGAGTAAATGGGTTAAAATGATTTTTACTTTAAAACTAATACTTTTATTTTATATAAAATATAAAATATATTTTTGAATTAATTGATTTATGAAATTCGGTTTTTCGGTTTGGTTTGGTTTAAACTTCATAAGACCGAAACTCGAATAAAAAACAAAATTTACAATTCGGTTTGATCTCAAACCAAACCAAAAACTGAGTTTGAATATGGTTCGGTCTGAAATCGATTTCGGTTCGATTTGGTTTTCGGGTTTTTCGGTTCCAGACCAAATAATTTCCACCCCTAGCTTTCACGGGTTTGGGCCATATTTTGGACTTTTAGGGTTTGGGCCTTGTTGGGCCATTGAACTTATGAATTTGGGCCATTGTTAGACTATGGGCTTTCTTGGGATTAGGTCCATGACGATTTTTGGGCCCAATTAGGAAGTTGGGCCATATTAGGCCTTGGGATGCCATTTAGGAATTTCAGCCTTTTGAGAAAATGGGTTGGACCTTGGTTTTAGGCAAAGTAAGAAAAGGGTAAAATGGTATTTTACCATGGATGTTGGAAAAGTAATTTAGATTCTTGATTATAGGCCGAGATCCAATTATTAATTGGTTATTATTTGATGGTATTAGCGCGAGAATTTTCTAGATCAGCAGACCGAGATTATATTTGAGAGATTCAGCAGCTTGAGGTGAGTTTCCTTACTGTGTTTAGCGGGTCGAAGGCACCAATGTCGGCCCATGGTTTATTATGATTATGATACTAGTTGTCTGTGTGACTCTACATGTATGTTTTCCTGATATGTTTACCTGGCGGGGCCTGATGATTATATTGTATGCAATTTTCTTTGTGATTTTTGCATGTGTTTATATGTTTGTATGTATATCGGGCGGGGCCCGATGCCAAGCGGGGCCTGATGACTGACAGATTTGTTCCAAGAGAGGATCGATGTCGGGCAGGACCCAATGACGGACGGGGCCTATTGTATGTTTGATATGTATGGTATGCGGTATTTTGGGGAGCTGATTAAGCTTTGTGTTTACGGTTTTCAGTTTATGTTTCAGGTACTTCTGGTTCGAAGGGGAAGAGCTCGGGATGACTGCACTGCACACACCACATTGTTCCGCATTTTACATGGCTCTGATGTTTTTGGATGTTATTTGATATACTCTGATTTCACTATGGTTTTATGATATTGTTATGGACAATGGTTTTATTAATATAAAAATCGAAATTTTTGGTCTTAACTTTTGGGACGTTACAGTTTGGATCCGATGAGAGATTCGAGGAAATATATGCCATAATCTAAAAGATGTTGTAAGGCATCTAATGACTACGCTTATGCTTATGTTTCTTGTATCAATTATGACATCACAAGTTTTTAATCAGTGAAAAACTTTTATTCGGAAATACTTTTATGGGACAAATTCCACATTCACAAAAGATTACTCTAGTTTAAAATAAGCATAAATAAAAAGGTCTTTCCAGATCGTGAAAATTGGGGATGTCACAGTAGAGGCTTCGTCCTATGTTTTCTGGCCTTACGGGCTCAATTGTGGGTGTTACAAGACCATATCTCACGCCATAGTGGCATATGTTGTATGGATTATGATTATGTTTGTGTTTAGTCTTGTCTATGTGGTATGATTTTGGGCTTTGAATTCATCAATTTCACTAATATGGACACCGCCCCTCCTAAAAGCCAACATGCATTGGTGAGTACCATCTTTAGTAAAATTATCCAAAACATGGAAATACACCTTGACATGACTATTAGGCAGAAACCTATTTTTGAGTGTCTACGAGCAACACATGCTCTAGATTTTCTTATGACTATTCTATTGATGGTCTTGGCCAACATATGTCGTCAGTGTAGTATTGTGCTAGACTCAAGTACCTCCTTATGATCCCTTTATTTCTAGTTGATGAGACATGCCCTGTTTGTCGCAAGGCATGCTTGGACTATTTTGGGGAGCATGCAAGATATTGTAGAGCGCTTTCGGGATTTAAGTACCGACACGATCTGGTTAGGGATTTTCTTTTTGACATATTTGGGCGTGTCGGGTTTCTACCAAGAAAGAGGCGTATGTGAACTTCTTGACTAACCCATTGGAAGGAAGATCAATACTTACATCAGTCGGCGTTTTAATTTTTGGATGGATAGAAGGAAACACACATGTCTGGATCATAAAAAGGTTTCCCCTCTTGTCGTTGTGGGGAGTGAGATTTTCATTGTGGGCAGACTGCTTTAAAAGTTGTGTCATTGAAAAGTGACAAAACATGAGAAAGCGTGTATGGATAATTAACACGTGTTTATAGCTTTCACATTTGATACTTTTGGTTTCCTTGCACCAGAGGCTATGGAGTTCCTCGATAGAGGTCAACGGGTCATGCATAATAATGTTATGACTCGAGATCTATGGATGTGCTTTTTAAAAGAATTAGTTTCGTCATCCAAAAAGGCTTAGCGGCGCAGCTTCTTGCCCGTTACCCGTTATGTCTATGTAAAACTTTTATTATATTTCTAATCTTAGGTTACAAATTGTCAAAAATTACTCAATCATATAGATATTATCATAAATGAAAACATGAAGGGATCGGATAGGTTGATATTGGTACAAAATGAATTGATCAAAACAATCCCGACTAGGGTCAAGCTACAAACATGTTATTGTGGAGTGCTCTCGGGTCTCAATTACCTACAAAAATAATCATGGGCGTTCTTTTTGGCACATTTAGGTGTGTCGGGATCTCTGCTAAGAAATAAGCACACACGACCGACCTGGTGAAGGAATATCAACACTTAGACCGACTGAAGTTTTGGTTTTCAAATGGATAGAAGGGAAACACGCAACGCATGTGTGAATCTAAAAAAGTATTTCCCCTCTCGAGGGCTTAAGGAATGAGGGTTTAATTGTGGTTCATTCTGCTTTAAAGGTTGCCTCATGTAAAGTGACAAAATCCAAGAAAACGTGCAAGGATAATCAAAATTTGTTGTTTATACCGTTCACATTTGATACTTTAGTTTATTTACAACAAATGTTGTGAAGCTCCTTTATAGAGTCTAACTTATTATGAATAGTAATGTTATCGAGATCTATAATTATAGTTTTTAAAAGAATTTTTTTATGTCATCCAAAAAAGATTAGTTGCAAAAGTTTGTTGGTCCTTTGCCTTCCAACTTGATTTTAAAAAAAATGATATAATACAATTTAGTTAACACCCATCTAATTCTTTTTGTTAATAACTACATTTTTACTTCCAACTTGATTTTAAAATAATGATATAATACAATTTAGTTAACACCCATCTCTCTTTTCTTTTTTATTTTTTTTTATAACTACATTTTTACTTGTTCATCCTCAGTATCAGTAAATCTAATCGACTCCTTTTATCAATCACTACACTTTTTGAACTAAAATGTGCACCAAGAGTAGGTGTATAACGGTTACTACCTTTCCTGATTTGTAGTGTACATTTCATAAAAATATTATTTGCTTATTAAAGCTTACGTTGTATTAATATATTTTTAATATTTGGATAACTGAGTTTGCTTCTAAAATTATTATTTGCTTATTACAACTTAAGTTCTATAATCATACTTCTCCCACGAGTATTTTTGGAAGCAATACTCTCAATTTACAATCAGTCAAAAATAAGTTACAATGAACAACAGTTTATATAAAGGGTCTCAGAAACTTCACACATAGTTTTACAAGATGATCAGAAGAACTTAAACCGTATTCAAGTTTGTGAATATTTCATTTTATTTCATGAATCTTGGATTTTTTTTTTTCTTTTCAAAATGGGTCTGAATTAATTATAGCAAAGGATAAGACTTTTATTGAGCAATCATATTTGAACCAATGCTTATTATTTCTATCATTCCACTCATTTTACGCATGGTGCCATGCCTTTGGTGATCTTTGATTAATTATCTTTTACTAATAAGAGAAGTTTTTGGAAAAAAAAAACTTGGCTGACTTTTTTACTAGCATCTATATGGAACTCTTTTTCTTGCACAAGTTCAGAGCTCTTGACAAACTAAAATGCTTAACATTTTTACTTGTATGGAATCCGTAAAAAGATCAAAAGCATGTATATCAAGTCAAAAAAAGATACAACACCTTAGTCAAAATGTTGTCTAACGTTTGTTTGAAAGCATTACAAATTAAACACATTTGGGATGGATGTTATATAAGCATATTGGACAAAAGACAAAAATATCCGCTGTTAATCTTTTCTACCTTGAATTGTCTGCAACAAATGTTCAATCCTGTACTTCATAATCGGTTGACCTGACCTCGTTCTCTTAAACATCTTCTCCCTTTTATCTTTACGTCGAGCTTCTGATTTTTCTTTTTCTTCTTTTCTTGTTTTAAACATCGCTTCTTTCTCCATCCTTTCCTTCTCTTCCTCCCCCCGCTTCTTATTGTAAATTTCTTTCAGACTGTATGCCATCTTATTCCCATAATTCTTCTTCCCTTGCTCCCTGTTTTCACTTCTACCCTGCCAGTTATAATCATCAGAAATCATAGTTTTCATAAGCCTTTTTGATTAGAAAAAGAAGCATTTGACCTTCAAATCAATAGACATATAAAGCAACCAAATCAAATTTTATGTTATACTGTAAAAGTTAAGAGCCCAACCTCTACGAATCTTGTAGATTGGGAAGAGTCCTGCTCTTTGTTTTGTTGTTTTTGTGACTTCTTGTACTTGTTAACGCATTTTGCATTCTTGTAGAACTCCCTTTGCTTCTCTGTGAGGATGGTGAAGATATGTATTGAGTATAGGGATAATAAATAAGAATTCAAACATCAATCTCTGTATAAAAAAAAGCAGATAAGTGAGATTACAATAATAAATAAAGGCAGTATTCAGCATAGATACTTGGTGTTGTATTTTTTTAAGCTGACCAAATAAGCATCCATCATATAAACAAGTCTAGAGACTATAAGTATAACCCAAATTACAACCAAGCCTCGCATTTCTTCAGGCTGTTTAGCAAGAATTAAACACAAACTAAATCACCTCCAAATATTTCATCCTCGGATCACAATTTCAAACCACTTAGCTAATACAGAACGATTAGCTTACATTTACTGTGTATAAGATCATCAACACTGTGAAAATATAAAAATAAGTATGTGTATTCAGACGCAATCGATCGTTATTAAGCTTTAGGGAAGAAGAAAAAACATACTGATTAAAGCCGGATTGTATCCGTCGTTCTTCGCTTTAGCATTAGCAAAGGCTTGGAGTGATAGTCCTCCCCCTACGCTCCCCATTCTCATCTTGTTCTTCATCATTTTGTTGTTATTGACTGGTGCTAAGGCACCGAATTTCTGATAGTTTCCGCCATCGTTAGAGGTTCTACCATTATTCTTCATGTTTTCGTTTAGCGTTGTGTAGAAGATTTTGACGAAATAAAACTTATGAATGATCTGAAATAAACAAACCCTAGACTTGATTGAAGACCAAAGACCGGAAATATCGGATGAATGCGGTAGGAACGCCTTATATAGTAGCTTTGATGGGCTGGTCTATATTTATCCTTGATTAGTATGGGCCAGCCCAGTAGAAGCTCTCAGGTCTTATAAGTCAAGATCAAAGGGGAGGCCGTTATGGAAACAAATCTATATCTTCCTAAGAGAGTAAAACTATTGTCACGAGGAATGTATTTACGTCCCGTTTGATAGATGCTGACTGAGAAAGTGCTGACCGAGAAATATCTGTCTGAGTAAGAAATCCAGACTTAGTAAGAAATCATGTTGTTTGATTGTACATCTGACTGAATGTGCTGACTAATGAAAAATGACCATTTTACCCTGCTGCTGTATATAGTGATGAATGAAGTTGCTGAATAATTATAAAAACATACAGATTGTCATACAAAATGTGAATTACACACAAGTCATTTAAAAATCCAAATAAAAATTGGCATACAAAATGTAAATTAAACATAAATCATTTAATATCCAAATAAAAACATAATGAAATTTAAAATAACATAATAATTTAATGTAAAGTAGGTGAAAGTAGTTGATTTGCAATCTGATCATGCAAAACACGCATATATTGAATGGATCCTGGACCTCATTCTATGCATTGTATGTTTTCTCAATCAATTCCCCCACCTTGGATGTCCGGAGTAACCATAGTGTTCTCCTCAAAATTTGTAAACAAGTCATCTTCTATATTGTATTTCCTTATAAAATTATGGACCGCAACACAAACAATGACTATGTCTCTTTCAATGTAAAAGGATAAGGAGCCATTTGTTTTAAGATAGGGAATCTCGCCTTCAATACACCATAAGCATACTCAATAACATTTCTAATTTGTGCATGAGCATAATTGAACCTTTCTTCTTTAGTTAAAGGTTTGCCTCTTCGAAAATCGGCTAACCAATACCTAGTATTGTGGTATGGAGCCATAAACCCACGAGTGTTTGTATATGCGGCATCACAAAGGTAATATTTATCTGCAAATGAGTGTGACACATATTATATAAAGAAGATAGATAATAAAAGTTATGTAAAGATTACAAACCTAGTGGAGGAAATGGAAATCCAAAAGTCGAATCGAATGCAACTTCTTTCAAAACTCTTGAATCATGTGCTATACCCTCCCATCCAGCCCAAACAAAGGTGAATATCATATCAAAATCACAAATTCCTATTATATTTTGAAAACATTCTCCTTTTCCTCTTCCCCTATAACGAGTCTGTTGATCAACAGGTACAACCGCATGTACAAGAGTTCCATCTAATGCACCTATTGCTCCGGAAAAAATCTCTTTTAACCGTCTATGTTGTTCTGAGTTATGTCTTGTTGGATTAGGAGTTGTTGGGTACTATAATTTCTTTTGCAAAACACATCATTGCAGTTAGGACCTCGTGAAAACATTGATGAATTGTTTGTGTGGAGTGATGAAATCTTCCCTTAACCGCGCGAAAACGTTCATTATGTCCCATAACATGTAAGAAAATAGCCATCTTATCTTCAATGCTTATTGTCCTACTAGGTTGCAACCAATTTTTTGGGTAAAATGGTTGCATAATAATGCAAATGCCTCTTGTGTAAGATGCATCATATCGTAACATTGTGTAGGGTCTCCGTACACCAAATCTTGCATATACACATACCCGCTTGAATCGTTATCTCTAATTCTATGAATTCTGATTAGCCTGCGCCGGTTTGACCTCAACCAATAAATCACAAGTAAAAGAAAAGCTACAACTTCACCATCAGAAACCATATTTTACCTATTACAAGCAATTAGGTAACATGTTAAAGTAAAAAATATTCATGCACCAAAAAATTTGGTAAACATCATCCAAAGTAATAAAAGTCATAGAACAAAAAACTAGTAAATAACAAAAGTCATATTCAATATCCAATAACATATCATCCAAAGTAACAAAAGTCATATAACAAAAAAGTCATCAAACATCACCAAAGTAACAAAATTCATATTCGATATCCAATAACATATCATCCAAAGTACCATCCAAAAAAGTCATCAAACATAGCATCCAAACGTCATGCAAGTAACAAAAAGTCATGCAACAAAAAACTAGTAAACATCATCAAAGGTAACCATACTTCCTACCCACACCCATCACCCACGACTCACAACTAGTATGCGAAATTCGTAACCAAACTTTCCTAACATCGACACTTTCACCAAATAGCAAAAGAGCGGTCTTGTGTCTTTCATCTTCTTCTCCCCATTCCATTTTGTTCAATTTGTCCATACATGCATCAACATCCTTATCCATTTCACTTTTTTCAATTCTTTCATTTTTTTCCACTAACGACCATGCAAGCTTGACAATCTCATCCTCAATTTCTAATGCCCTTGCATCTCTTTTTTTCCCACCAACTCTTTTGTTTCCACCAACTTCCTTATTTTTTGAACGCCCCAAAGATTCTTCACTTGCACCTACGTGTTGTGTTGAGGTTTCCATTGGAACATCATCATCAAAATCATGGGTACTAAACTCTTCTACAGGACGAGGGAGTGTAGAAGATGGCCCCCAACTTTGAAAGTCGGTTGAGGTCGAGCCTTCAAATAGTTGGGTGCAAAGATCAGGGAACAGCAGGGTTTAGTTTTTAATGACAACACGAACTTGTTCAACTGTTTACAATTTTTATAAATATTAGTATTTGTTATAGACAAATTTAGGAGAATTGTGGATTATCTTGCTATCACTTACAGATTTAACAATCAACTAAATTCTGTGTATGATCCTTCACTTCGCATTGTAAAGAATTTCCTTTGTTTATTACTCCCTCTGTCCCAAAATTATAGTCCATCTTTCCTTTTTGGTTTGTCCCAAAATAATAGTCCACTTCTAAAAATAAATAACATATTTACCAAAATACCCCTCATTATTACTTAACCAACTAAGCATTTAATGGAACATTAAATGCAAAGTAAGGACAAAACTGTCATTTTATTAAATAAAATTAGTGGTAATTAATGCTTTTCTTAATATGTGTGTTTTTTGTCAGTGGACAATAATATTGGGACGGAGGGAGTATTAATTTTGAACTCAATAACATCACACAGAATAACCCGATTTGTACTCACCAATTATGTCTCACCGCGATGCATATATTTGTTTCTAAGGCCTAGTTACTTCCCAAACCCTAAATACTGACAATCTCCATAAACGTTCCCCACTTATTTTGAACAACATTCATTTTTGGCATTCCTACCACCTATACCCTTTTATTTACCCCTTTCGTTTCAAAAGGCATTGCCAAATTCCAAGTGACACGACTTTAAAAGAAAAATACTATATATAATAATTGTCCTAAAAATATAACTACACTCTTTTTTTTGATTTATTATTATTATTTTAATCATTTCTTATAACTCTAACTTTGACAAAGTACACAAGCAAATAATTCCTAGTTTTATTTCTATTTGTACTTTAGTTCGTGACTTTCTAAGAAATTCATTGAAGTTCTCGGAATCACTTAGGTCACTAATGGAGTCAATGACTTTCTATGAAACCCTTTTAAACGATATTTCTTCCCATCCATCCAAGCTTTTATAATTAGGTGGATAGATATAAAAATATCCCGGGGGGATACTTAACGAGTCCCAAAGGTCACATATTGACTTCACTCCTGAACTACAACTTATTGAATATATAACTAGACTCCAAGTGCAGAAATTAAACAGATAGACTTGGAACTTGACTCGCTTTTTTGTCTTCACTCCCTCAAACTACACAAGTTCGCGTTTTTGTCTCATGAGTTCACTAGGATTGGGAAGCCACATATATACTATAACACATTGGTTTAAACGTCCGGAAACGTCGGAAACGTCCGGGGGTGGATGACTTCATTTGTAGTATCACAACACATGTATCATAATAATCAAAGTACAAACAACCATTGTATTTAAAAAGTATAAGTATTTACATGTGTTCAATCATTGTATATTGAAACCAAAATAGTTATACAAAAGAAGAAGACATTACTCAAAATAGCTCCATTTTTCTCAAAAGCTCGGGGAGTACCTGTCTACTTATTCCATGAAAATACAAGTAATTTGAAAAGAGAGTATCAACATAAAGTTGAGTGAGTGCATAAGTATTTATGTTTGAATGTATGTTTTCTGTTTCTTGAATATGTTAACTGTTCCAGAAAATCCTATATTTTCTGCTGTATATGAAAAGTAGTTTTAATCACATAAAACCGTTCTATTTGTAAACCAGTGTTCTGTTATTGAATTCATTTTTGTATAAACTGTATAAGTGAGAGTGTGCCTGGCTTCACCAGCTGTTATTGAATAATAAGATGTAATACTGTAAAAAAAACTGTATCATGGTAAACTGGTACTTTGAAAATGTACTTACGTTTAGTTAATTATACACTAACGTATTGTTAATATCTTTTTAATGAGTTATTATAACCATACTGAGACTAGATGGCCTGACCCAACGCATTGAAGGGGTTGAAAGATGTTGATAACAACTGTCACTTGTAGGCGTGTATGCCTGACTGTAGCTAGCAGTCTGAGTGCGGGGTTGTCAATCCCATTATAGATCTATACACACGTTGTTTCGATCCCCGGATGGAGATTCTGGTTATAATGTCAGGACTTTAACTATGTTGTTTAAATGAACTAAAAAACCTGAATCAATTGACTCATAAAAAGCATATAGACGTTACATGTATAATAGATATGAAAACCCAAACATTCTGAAATGAATGATTGATATTATGCCCCTGAATTATTATATGAAAGATGTATACTCTTGATTAGTTTTGAATCAAACCATTGTTCTTGTAAAACAGTGTACTTTAGTATACTTGAATCGTGAATTAATGTTCTATGAATCATAAATTATACCTATTATAATTTATATGTACTTTCCGAATTGATACTACATGTTCATGAATGCAACCCCTTGCTCAACATGTTACAAAGAGTATTTGAACTGAATGAAATAACTTTTATATTTATATACCTATACGAATATATATAAGTAAAATTTAAACGACATTCAGACAAATAACCGGTACTATAAGCTCACATCCAAACAAGGAAAAGAAACCAAAGTGGGTTATCAGTCCTAAGCCTTTTAAACCTTATATATATATATATATATATATATATATATATATATATATATATATATATATATATATATATGATTTATGGGAAAAAATATAAGTTTATAAAATCATTTAAAAAGTTTAATATTTTGAAATACTTTTGGTGACTTGATGTCGTTTTAACACAAATTTTTGAAACCATTTGACTTGATGATAACTGAAATCCATTTTGATAAGATATTTTGAAACTATTTGTTTGCAACACAAAATCTTTGTGATAGACTTGTATCCCCCCCCCCCCCCCGGCCCCTTAAAATACTAAAAACTATGAAAATACGGGGGTATGAACTCACCTTTTGGAGGGTGATTCAAATGATGATTTGATATAGGATGCTTAGTTCCACGAGTGAAATCCCGCAAGAAAACAAGTCCTATATAGTGATTTGTATAGCATATATGCATCCAATTAGCTAAAATAATCATATGAATGATTAGAAACCGGACTAATTTGTAAGTATAACTTACAAATTGAAGTGTTTGAAGCTAGATTGGAGGCTGAAATGGGTTTACGACCAGGAGTTTACGGCCAGGTGTTCTTGATGAATGAAGAACACTTGATGAATCTAAGCAGCTTGTGAAACATCCCAAAAACACAGTCTGAAAATTTCGTTTTAAATCAGTAATAAAACCATAGTCATCATACGTCATAGAAAAAATCACAACATTGTATCTCAGAATATAACAACTGTCATGTATATCAGAGTATAAACATCCCAGGCTGAACAAATGGTGTGTGCATTGCAATCTTTCCGAGCTCCTCTTTTGAAAACTGAGTACCTTAAACCAAAACTGAAAACTGTAAGCACGAAGCTTAGTGAGTCTCCCCAACTACCACATACCATACAATAACATATAAAGCACATACTGGGCCTCGCCCACTGCATCGGACCGAAGTCCGGAAACTGCATCGGACCGAAGTCCGGAACTAACCAGGGCCTTGCCCTCTGCATCAGACCGAAGTCCGGAACTGACTGAACATAGCATAGCATAATCATAACTACTAGCATAAACACAGATACTGCATACTGTATTGGACCGAAGTCCGGAACATATAACACAAAGACATACTTGAATCACAAAGACATCAAGCACACTGAACTACTGCATCAGACCGAAGTCCGGAACTGACTGAACATAGCATTGTTGGATTAGTGTCTAAGTCCATAACTATTTTGGTATGTACTTGACCCGATTATGAGCATGGTCCTTTTGGGTTGCCTTCACCATAGCAATATGTAGGATGAATTAAGGAGAGAAAGGTTTAATTATGATTTATTAATATATTATAAGAATAATATATTAAAGAAGAAATCATATAGTTTAATTAATATTAGTCAAGAATTAATTAAGAATTAATTTTGTGGCTAAAAGAGATTAATTAAACTTAGGGGACTTGTTGTGTAATTATAAGATAATTATATAATTGGGCTATGGATCACCTTGGAATAATAGGTTGGACGAATTCTAAGGGGAAGCCCATTAGAAATCGTCCAAGGCATGTTCCAGAAGGGGTCCATGGGCTGCTTAGGGCTTAAGCAGTCAGATTAGGGTTTCCTAGTTGTAAACCCTAATAGCCTACATGTATATAAAGGACCCTTAAGCCCCAAAAACGTGAACAAGTAATCCTTTAGGGTTTCCAGCCGTTTTTGGTGCCTCCTCTCTCCTCCCTCTTCATCCAAGTTACTTAGTGGTGTTTGTGACTCCATTAGAGGTGCAACACTTGAGGCACTAAGCTTTCCGAAGCCAATCAAAGCAAGGATTGATTGTTATTGCTATATAAAAATCAAAGGTAATTACTAAACCCTTATTTTAGTTCTTATTTGATAGATCTAGGGTTTGTAAGTCTTGGATTCATTGCATGTACAATAGAGAAACCTAGATCCAAGCATTAGGGTTTGTATGAGCACATATGATTGTTCTTATGCTTAAAACTCATCAGTGGTATCAGAGCCTTGATTGGTTTCTGTTGTATGTGATGCTATAACTGTTTACATGCTAAAAATCGTTTTTCTGCCTTCTGTTCGACTGGACTCGGCGAGTCCCTTCATGGACTCGGCGAGTCGACCCTACTCGGCGAGTCCATGAGTGACTCGGCGAGTCGAATCGTCTGACAGAGGCAATATCGGGATTTCTTGCTGTTTTTGCTATGGAATAGTTGCCTAATCGGTTTTTACTGATAAAATTCGAATTTTAATGATTTTGTGAGACTATCCTTGCCAAAAACAAAAGATATTTACTAACTGATTAGATAATAGATTCCTTATATGATTAAAATTGATTATTTGTATTAATTGGGTAACTTATCTTGCAAGAAATTGAATTAGGTCAAATATAGATAATCACTAAATTAATTGTTTGATTTATATTATTTGTTATTTGATCCCTAGTAAGTTTGAATAGTTTCAAATTACTCCCTTTAGGTTTTATAGTTTAAATTTGAACTTAAAAGTTTTGTTTTTGAAATTTAAATAGTTAAACCCAAATGTTTTGAAAAGTTTCAAAAACTTGCCCTCAAGTTTTGGAATTCAAATTTTTGATTAAAAGTTTAATGTTGAAATATTTAAATTCTAAACCCTAATGTTTTGAAATGTTTCAAAACTTGCCCTCAAGTTTTGGAATTTAAAATTTTGATTAATAGTTTAATTATGTAATATTTAAATTCTAAAACTCTAGTATTTTGAAAAGTTCAACTACACCCTCATGGTTTTGTTAAGTTATTAAAAGTTTAATTAAAAGAGAAAGTTAATAAAACCACCTAGTATTTTAAAAGTGTAAAATACACCCTATACTATATATATGTAACATTAAAAGTCTAATATTATATATATATATATATATATATATATATATATATATGAGTAAAGAGTCAGTCTTACCGTTAGTAGGCCTCATTCACGAAGCTGGTCTATAAGGGGTGTTTAAGGAAATTGCCTATAAAATGGCGATTGAATGGGTATCCACTCTTACCCACCGCACTCTTGACTAGTGGAGGGTCGTTAGCCGAACGGGTAAGATAGGACGAAACCTTCCATTATAAGTATAATGAAGTACAAAGTAACTAAATGCTTTTACAAATTCCCAATCTTAGTTACTTTAGGGCAAAATGTGAATTTGTATGCTAATCCATGAAATTACACTTCGTACCCTTGTCAAACGTTAGTGGAGCATGTGTGGCTAACCGGCACACTAATTTGGGATTGACATTGGTGGCGAAGGGTGGCTCGATGTTTATCATAGATCAATGGAGCGTGTGTGGCTAACCGGCACATTGATTAGGTGATAATAGCAATTGGGTGCACCACGTGATTCGTATGGTTATTCACACCTTGTTTGTGATCCTCGGCATCCCAGTCGCAAACTTGAAGGGCATAATCGAGATTAAACATGCCATTGAAAGGTTCAATGAATCTCAAAAAATCTAGGAGTTTCAATTCATTTAAAACTTAAATTTCTTTTTCGTTTTTCGTGGTGGGAATTGGTAAATCGTCATTTACCTACCTTCAAATATTCTGCAACTAGATTACGGCATCCCTCTTCTAGGTTGTAGAGTATTGTGTTGGATCCTAGCCTTGATGTTTCATTTGGGTGTTACATCAAGGATTCTTATCAACTAACTTGAATTTTCTCCCGTTTTGTAGATGTCTAAATCTTACAATGGTCTTCCCAAGTCCCTTGGAACAAGCTTTCCAAATGAAGATGACGTTCCACGATACGATCAAGGAAATGAGAGTCATGCTTCACTTCCTCCACCTCCTCCAATTATTCTCCCTAACCCACAAGTTCAAAGTCTTGAAAAGTTCAAGCTCACTCAAGCCCTTTTGGCAAGTAAACACGAAGATGGGAAAACTGTGTGTGCACACGTCTTAGAGATGAAGTCACACATTGATAGGTTAAGGATGATGGGTGTCGATATCTCAGAAATGTTGGCTGTTGACTGGGTTCTTCAGTCACTTCCTGAATCATATAGTGAGTTCGTTAGAGAGTACTATATGATGGACCATGACGTGACCCTCATTGATTTGACATATTTGCTTATAGCTGCTGAATCAAAAATGATTTGGCGTGCTGATCAAGCAAATTTGTCTGGCAAATCAAACTTCCAAACTTCAATGGACATTGAAAATGGTGACATTGGAAATCCAGAAAAGGTAAATTCTGAGATAGTTCCTTGTGCCATTCTAAAAGAGTCCATCTGCTTCTACTGCCAAGAGAAGGGGCATTGGAGATGAAGCTGCCCTATTTACCTGAGAGATCTAAGAGATAGGAGAGTCAAGACGTATGGCTCTACTTCAGGTAAAATCTATTAACTAACTCTATAAGTTCATATTCTTTGATTCTTAATACATGACGTGATAAGATTACATTTTGATGTTTTGCAGGATCGAAGAAAAGAGAGGAAGCTTAAGGCAGAAGCGTGTTGAATCTGATCATGAAGAAATGGATTTCGATCGCATGGACTCGAGGATCAGATTTTTGAGCTGCTACTCTAGAGTTAGGATAGATTGATAAGAAATATGTAATATCATAGTTTTTCAGTTGAATTACATTGTAAGGACAAGTTTTTCCGCAATAAAATAAATTTTGATTTTGTCTTATTTATTTATCCTTGCAATGGTGTGTATGAAAAATTGATGTTTAATTGTTTCTATAATAGATTTGATTCTTAATTATGTTATTTGTGGAAATGTCGAGAATTTGCCAAATAAGGGAAGATTCTCATCGCCCAAGTTTCAGTTGGACAGAAACTTGGAATCATGGAACTTGGTTGCGTGATGAATGAGAAACTTCATATTTGGAAATTAAACTAATTCTTTGACAAAGTGTCAAGAGAAGGACTAGTAGATCGAGTACACTAGATTGTGCGTTGATCAAGTCCACCACAAGAGTGATAAAAATATTCGTCATGATTTACTAAAGTTTAGTAAATATGGTTATACTTATAAGATTAAGTATAATTCTGAGTTGATCGAAAGAGTTTCAATCAATAGCAGAACGAATAAGAAGAATCAAGTAGGCAGAAAGATAAAAGTTTCTCCATTCTAAGAAGAAGAGAGAGTACCTTTTATTGTGTTTTATGATAAGTCTTAATGATTAAGAACTATTTCTCAATTGGTCCTCTAAGTGAGTCTTAGTGCATTTGTATGTCTAAGAAGAGGAATCGAGAATTATGGAAATAGTTAAAATCAATAAGTCAATCATACTTCGTTCCAATATCAAGTCTTAGAGTCAAGATTCTGACATGAGTGATAAGTCTTAAGTAGGTTTATAACACTCGAAAAATGTGGAATTTGGAAAAGTTTTCTTATTCTTGCACATTTGAAATTGGTAAGTTGTGATGTCTTGGATAAGACAAAGACCAACCAGGACCAATTGTGTGAAGTGTTAAACTTGACAAAAGGCTACACTAACTCTTGAATATTTGTTTGTCAAGAAATGTTTCTTGACAAGAGAATCTTATATGTCAAGGAGTCAGTGGGAGTCTTAATGGTCTTGAAAATTTTCAAGAACAAATCAAGAGTAAATCTAGTTGATCATCACTAGCACACGACTTGAGGTTTAAAGCCTATCGTGGATGACATACTCTTTTTCTGTGCCATTCCAATTGAGTTAATTATGCGTGTGAGTTCTATGAGTTCTCATTTGAATGCATAAAGACAAAGCACCTTGATCAATGGAAAGTACATTGATATGAAAGGGTGAGTTGCTTGGAAGACATGGTGGGCATTCATGTTACCATGAGGCAAGAAATCAAGAATGAACAAGTTCAGTCCATATGGTTTTGGATTTGTCGCAAATTTTCGTTTTGACAAATTCACATGGATAGGAACACATACATCATAAAATCTAAGTGTCATAAGGTTTTCCTCCTTCATGAAAATGATTGTGAGGAAATGCTTTCACTAAGAGAGATTTTAAGAAGATAGCAATTGTGAGATTTGGCAATTGATCTGAACATTTGGGACTTAGTAACATAAATTCTGAATTGTTTAGACACACATGTGAGCTATCTAAGGCAAAGGTGTATGAGCTTAAAAAGCTTAGATAAAGGCTTATCAAAGCATTAGGTATTAGAAATATGAACTTAAGGAATTCAATAAGCATTGTTTTCTAGAAGTTCAATTGTTTTCTAAATACATGTCAAAGCTAGTGGGAGCATAAGTGTTATGCTGGTAAGAAAATAATCATCATGTTAGTGGGAGCATGATTATTATGGTAAGTATTGCAAATTAGCAATATTAATTATAGAAAACAAAGATTCATTTTGCAAAGTTGCAAGGGTTGAAAAGTTGTTTTGCTATAATTAAGGGAGAGAATATTATACTTCGTTTCAAAATTCTAAAGCTTAGATCGAGAAATGTTAATAAATTTAGTCAAGGATACATAGTGCATTCTCAAAATTCGATTATGATTACGGCATCCCTCTTCATAGTTCGAATTGTGGGAACAGGGCACATAAAATATTATGGCAGAAGGATGATGAAGTATCATGTCTTTATTTGAGACATTATGCATCGTGTCCAATACACTTCGGGTATAGGATCGATTGCATATGCTATAATATTTGACCATTCTAAAATTTTCCAAATGCCTAGGGCATTAAGAGGGAAAAGGGACTAGAACTGGTTTTGACTAAAATAATTAAACAACTATCAAAGGACGATCTGAGGTTCACTGAGGATTTGTCGCTTGTGAGTAGTTGGAAGTATAGTACTGGATGGACTATATTGACATTATTATGAATAGATAAGATTCTATTAAGAATGGGTTGTCATATGGAAAATATGGAAATGTTTCCATTAATGGGAGTTGGATATTAAGAAATATGTCTAGATTAGAAACTTTTATGCGAGAAGGATGTTCAAAGGAATGTACTTTGAATGTGAGACTTCACATCTATGGAATTGTCTTGTAACAATTTCGATAGAATACCTTGTAATTTCATTAGCCGGGTCTTGGTGACTTTTGTGCTATGACATTACGAAAGAATCATTGCATAAAATGTTAGAATCTGACATATTCTAAAAGTGGCAAGAATTTGGTATTCTTATACTAATAATAAGGATTGGGGATTGTGAAATGAGTTTCATTGAAAAAGTTTTTAATTGATCTATTTCACAAAGTATGGACCATAGGAAACCAAAGTGTGTATGCTTGGAGCATGGGACAATTGTGGTTATAATTCGAGTAATAAGTTGATTTTCTGAAACAGTAAGCAATGAATAATAAGTAATCAATATGGTGTTTAAATAAAAGTGTTTTTATTTACGCTCAAAAGTTTTGGGACCATATAGGATTAATATTATTATTGCGTTTCAATTTGCATGTTTTGACTTCCAGAATAACTAGGTTATTCGAACCTCCACAGTCGGTCATACGTTGGAAGTAGGTATGAAGGAAGACTGTCATGAATCTGTCTGTAGATTGTCTAAAGTGTTTAGACATAGCACAAGTTTGCTGCAGAGTTCATGAGTGCTTTGATAAGATTAAAGTATTGGATTAAACCCACGCTCACTTGAATCACTTCATGGTTTTATCACGAGTGATTGGTGAGATGATAACATTGTATATTCTTGAAACCGAGACGTGTGAGTTGTTATTTGCTGGTCGGTTGCACATTGATGATAAGTAAACGCACCAGTAACTTGGTGTTATAAAACTTATTGTTGTGTGTGATTCGATTAGTAGGTGCAAGCAAGCATTTGAGTCAAATTTTATCCATTCCTTTTACCCAAGGTGGGATAAAAGCGATATCTGTGGGCCCCTCGATGATTTAGTGATGACAAAGGAAAGTGCTCGGCCGGACCAGGACTGATTTGATTTGTTCAATTAGTCAGTCGTCATAAATCGGAAATCGGGAAACGACACATAGACTGAGAGAATGATTTCAATCCATGTCTCATGTCTATACAATATCTTGTACAATGGAGGAATATATAATCCCTTATCTAAAGGACACACGTATCTGATAAGATCAGAGTTGACAGCGGCTTTTGGAAGCTACGATTGCTGATCAGGTTCTGAAATCATACGCATAATAGTTATTAGACTTATCCAAGTGGGAGACTGTTGGATTAGTGTCTAAGTCCATAACTATTTTGGTATGTACTTGACCCGATTATGAGCATGGTCCTTTTGGGTTGCCTTCACCATAGCAATATGTAGGATGAATTAAGGAGAGAAAGGTTTAATTATGATTTATTAATATATTATAAGAATAATATATTAAAGAAGAAATCATATAGTTTAATTAATATTAGTCAAGAATTAATTAAGAATTAATTTTGTGGCTAAAAGAGATTAATTAAACTTAGGGGACTTGTTGTGTAATTATAAGATAATTATATAATTGGGCTATGGATCACCTTGGAATAATAGGTTGGACGAATTCTAAGGGGAAGCCCATTAGAAATCGTCCAAGGCATGTTCCAGAAGGGGTCCATGGGCTGCTTAGGGCTTAAGCAGTCAGATTAGGGTTTCCTAGTTGTAAACCCTAATAGCCTACATGTATATAAAGGACCCTTAAGCCCCAAAAACGTGAACAAGTAATCCTTTAGGGTTTCCAGCCGTTTTTGGTGCCTCCTCTCTCCTCCCTCTTCATCCAAGTTACTTAGTGGTGTTTGTGACTCCATTAGAGGTGCAACACTTGAGGCACTAAGCTTTCCGAAGCCAATCAAAGCAAGGATTGATTGTTATTGCTATATAAAAATCAAAGGTAATTACTAAACCCTTATTTCAGTTCTTATTTGATAGATCTAGGGTTTGTAAGTCTTGGATTCATTGTATGTACAATAGAGAAACCTAGATCCAAGCATTAGGGTTTGTATGAGCACATAGGATTGTTCTTATGCTTAAAACCCATCAAGCATAACATGATCTTGGCATATAATATGAACACATATACTGCATACTGCATCAAACCATAGTCTAGAACACATAACACATACCATGCCTGTATCACAAAGACACCAAGCATATTGAACTACTGCATCGGACTGAAGTGCGGAACTACTGCTAACTTAAACGGGTCGGCATTGTGGCCGTAGACCCGTTCCTACTGAAAGGAAACTCACCTCACACTGCTGAAGTCGCGAAGACATAACCCCACATTGCTGAAGTCCCGCAGACTCAACCCCAGTTGCTGGGTGACAGATTCCCGAACTGTCAATACGAAAATAACACCCAATTAATAATTGGGTTCCAACTCATAACCATAAGTCCGTACTTGGGTAAAAGACTACTTTACCCCTATCTTAGCTTGACTCCAGCCCAAGGCCCAAACCAAAGGCCCAAAAGTCTCATAATGGACCAAGGCCCAACTATGGAAAATTGGGCCCAAACCTCTACATGGACTTACCTTAAGGCCCAATTATTCAGTCCAGTCCAACATGTCTCATTCTAAGGGCCCAATATCATACAACCATCTAGGCCCAAACTATGGCCCATCTATGGCTCAATTTTTCAAATTGGGCCCAATCCTTCATATGGGCCTTACTCTAAAGCCCAACTAATTACTGTAGTCCATTTGATTATTCTTGGATGGAACATTAATAAACCAATTACCAAAACCCAATCGAAAGGCCAAACTCAAGGCCCAAGTGAAACTAGGGTTTCACATAAAATGACGATTAAGGTTAAGTGTTTCTTACTTAACCCATGAAGGACTTAATCCATTAAGTCCTTTACTCTACTAGATCAATAATATGGAGAAATTGGGCTTAATACACAATCCAATCTCAATAGCCCAAAAGTGGGTCCAATAAGTTTAAGGCCCAATTACTCACAATTAGGGTTTTCTAAACCCTAATTAGGGTTTTCACTCAACCATGGCCCAATAGGCCCAAAAATGAATCTTTAAGCCCATTAGGGTTTTGCCAAGTCCATTAGGGTTTGCTAGTGGGGCACCACCCACTACCACCTCGGGTAGTGGTGGTCAACGGCGGCACACGGCGGCTGCCACCACCTTACGGTGGTGGTTACTATTATTTTTATTATTATTGCTAATTACAATTACAGTTACAAGGCTTAAACCAAAACTAAACACACACACTAACTAACACAAACACACACACAACCACCCTAGTGGTGGCCGGCGGTGGCTGTTCTTGATATTCCGGCAAGACAAAACACACACCAAAAAAATACGTCTCTTGCTCGGGAATGCACACGACCACCCACTTCACGGTGGCGTACGGAGGTCCAATAGTCAACAGCAGCGGCACAGCGGCGGCAGCCACCATTTCCAATGGTGGCGGTGGTGGTGGTTCCTGCCCAAAATCACACATACTACATCACAATTAATAAACACACACACACACAGCCACCTCCTACGGTGGCTGGTGCCGGCAAAAAGGGCAGAAAACGGTGGTAGCCATCCATGTCCAAAAAAAAACGCAAGACCAAGACTCCCAACCACCGAATAGGAGGCTGGGGCCGTCGGAGTGGGCAGAATTGGCGGTTCAAGGGCCGTCGGTGTTCGCAGCCTTCAAACACGGCGTCAAAACACCAAAACGAACGAGGAAATGAGAAAAGAAGCGACAGATGACCTTACCAAGAACCTCCCGGTCACGTAGAACCCACACAGCAACGACGCAGCTGTAGTCGCCGGTCTCGGTGGCTCTTCCGGCTTCCCTTACGTCACCGACAACAGCAAAGAGGTGGTGCTCGTCGGCGAGGCAGCAGGCGACAGCCACGTTTGGTCGAAAGAAGAAGAAGGAGGAGATGGCGGCTGATGCGTGCGTTCCATGGGTAGTGGCGGCTGCATCTGATTCTCTTAGGGTTGAAGATGCGACGTGGGGAAGGGATACGGGTATATCCCGTGTCTCTTCCAAACTTATGCCCAAATATACAATTCTGGTCCCTCCCCATCCATTCTTTTTCAAATGAGCTCCAATAGTTACCATATAACCCCTCATGACAAATTTCTTTCCAACTAGATACTTACTTTACCATTTATACCCTGTCTTCCGAAACCCCTTTCAAAACAAGTCCCATAATTACCAAACGCACCCTGACTTCTAAAAACTTTTCAACTTAAATCCAGAACTTATACTTTTAACCCCCAACTTTTAAAATCCTTCACAAATTAGTCTGGGACTTACATTTATTAATTTATTTAAATAAACGGGGCGTTACAGATCTTTCTGATCGAAGATATTCTGATGACTTTTATGGTCCGTGAATATTGTGCATTTCGTGCCATATAAATAATGTCTCCAGATCTTTAGAGCAAATACCACTGCTCCTAGTTCAAGGTCATGTATTGTATAGTTGACTTCATGTGTCTTTAGCTGTCTTGAGGCGTAGGATATAACATTTCCTCTTTGCATAAGAACACATCCAAGCCCTTGATTAGAAGCATCACAATACACTACAAAATCCTCTGTCCCTTCAGGAAGAGCCAGGATCGGTGCGCTGCACAGAGCTCGCTTCAGCGTTTGGAACGATGTTTCTTGTTTCTCTCCCCAGCTAAAAGTTACACCCTTTTGCGTCAGGGTGGTAAGAGGTTTAGCAATTCGGGAGAAATTTTAGATGAATCTGCGATAGTAGCCAGCAAGACCTAAGAATTGACGGATTTATGTTGGTGTTTTGGGTGCTGACCAGTTCTCAATTGCCTTTATTTTGGAAGGCTCCACGTGTATTCCTTCTGAACTGACCACATGACCTAGGAAATCAACCTTCCTGACCCAAAACTCGCATTTTGAAAACTTCGCATAGAGTTTCTCTGTTCTGAGAGTTTGCAATACTTGACGAAGATGTTGGCCATGTTCCTCTTCATTTCTTGAGTAGATAAGGATGTCATCAATGAAGACTATGACGAATTTGTCCAAGAATGGACGACACACTCTGTTCATCAAGTCCATGAACACAGCAGGTGCATTCGTCAATCTGAATGGCATCACTACAAACTCGTAATGACCATAACGAGTTCTGAACGCGGTTTTGGGAATGTCCTCCTCCAAAATCCGTAACTGATGATACCCAGATCTTAAGTCTATTTTCGAGAAGTAGCTCGCACCTTGAAGTTGGTCGAACAGATCGTCAATGCGAGACAAAGGATATCGATTCTTGATGGTAAGTTTATTCAACTCGCGGTAGTTTATGCACATACGGAATGATCCATCCTTCTTCTTCACGAACAAAATCGGTGCTCCCCAAGGTGAGAAGCTTGGTCTTATAAAACCCTTGCTAAGGAGTTCATTCAACTGGCTAGATAATCCCTGCATTTCAGAAGGTGCAAGACGATAGGGGGATTTCGCTACTGGGGTAGCCCCAAGGATTAAGTCGATTCTGAATTCGACTTGTCGTTCGGGAGGCACTCCTGGAAGATCATCGGGAAAAATATCGGGAAAGTTGCAGACCTCAGGAATGCTCGCGATGTCTTTTACTTCTTGCTTTTTGTCAACCACGTGAGCTAAGAAAGCACAATACTCTTTGCGAAGGTACTTCTGTGCCTTGATGCAAGAAATGATCTGAAGGTTCGTTCCGGGTTTGTCGCCGTAGATAACAAGAGTTTCGTTAGTTGGCAAGTTTAGACGAATGGCTCTTCATAGCATAGGATGTCAGCATGGTTAGAGCACAACCAATCCGTACCTATTATGACGTCGAAACTTTTGATAGAGACCGACATAAAGTCTATTTGGAACGAAAAGTTATTCAAGGTATGGGTAAATCCTATATATATATATATATATATATATATATATATATATATATATATATATATATATATCGTTGGTAGATTCGGATTTCTCGTTAGCCATTTCGACTGTGAAAGTTTCATTTAGTGGTTGGAAGTTTTGATTTAACAGGTGTTTGAAATTATGGCTCACGAAGCTCTTCTCAGCACCACAATCAAATAGAATGCATGCATAAGTATCGTTGAAAAGAAACGTACCCGTGACCACCGCAGGGTCTGCCACCGCTTCTTCGTGACCCAAAGCTAGAATCCTCCCAACTCCACCGGCATTTCCAGCTTTCGGATAATCTCTCTTGAAATGCCCCACATCACCGTATTGATAGCATGCTTGACCTGCTCCAGCGGCAGGTACTTGGTTAATCGGTTGGGGTGGTGATCTACAGAATCGGGCAGTATGCCCTTTTCTGTTGCAGTTACGACACTGCATTTCCCGACAATTTCCATTGTGGTGAAAATTGCAGTTGTTGCATTTGGGGAGATTACCAACATAAGGCTTAGCTGGTGCAGGGTTAGCAGGAACAACAGCAGGTACAGTAGCAGCATGGACTGCCACTAATTGTTGCTTCTTTGAGGGTTCCTGAGAAGATTTGCCCTTCCTCTTATTCCAACCTTTCTTCTTCTTGTTGTTGTTGTTTCCCTTAGGTTGTTCTGGGACAGCAACCACAAAGTTTTGACGAGTTCCGTGGTCAATAAGGGACTGCGCCAGCTCTTTGGCACTATCAAAGGTAACAAGCCTAGAAGCAATGACACTAGCCTGAATCTGGGACGATAGCCCCCAGATGTACCTCTCAATCTTTTTGCTCTCCAGAGTAACCATTTCTGGACAACGTATCGCTAAGTCACAGAATATATTTGTATAGGTTGTTATGTCTGAACCAACCATTGTAAGACCCCAGAGCTCTTGCTCAAGTTTCTGAATTTCCCCTCGCGGACAGTACTCCCGCATCAGCATGGTCTTTAAGTTCTCCCAACTTATAGAGTTAGCCACTACCAGGGTTAGTGACTTAACATGGCCGTTCCACCATGTTAGGGCTCTATCAGCAAAGGTACAAACATCGAATTTGACCTTGCTACTCTCCGGACAGGAGCAGATTTCGAAAATTGCCTCTGTCTTCTCAATCTATTATCTTAATGCCATAACTCCTCCAGTCCCGTTAAAGGTCCTGGGTTTGGCGTTCGAGAAATCCTTATAGGTACACTCTCGTGAGTGCCCGTGACTCTCGCCGTGGTTAGAGGGATGCGCACCAACTCCTGATCCACTTGCACCAGGGGTGTTTATATGAGACATAGCAGCTGCAACAGCTGCCGTGAACGCCGACTAAAACATGGCAACGTCGAATTGAGGAGGTGGTGGCGGAGGTGGTGTTGGCGCTTCATTAACATTGACACGCCTTGGGTTTCTCCGAGGAGGCATCTTTTACTATAAAAGTTAAAAGATGAAAATATGGTAAGATATCAAGAGTGAGCATGAATATGATATTTCTGAACTAAAACATTTAGTTCAATATGAATCTTGTAATGAATTGGAAATAGAAGTCTACTACAAGTACAACTTGCAACATGATAATATGAAATTGAATGGTTATTTTCCAAAGAGTATGAAAATGCATGTCGAATATATTGGTATATTGAATACATAGAGTCTGGAAAACTTGACCCTAAACAGGTCTACAATACACCAAATTACTGGAAAAACATTGACATCAAACCGACCTACCGAAAATGAAATTTTTCGCGGTCGTACTGAAAAACATGAAAAATAACGCTAGAACATATCCGCATACTTAACTATAACCAAAAGAGCAAACACAGGGCGAGTAGAGTATAATCTATCTCTTAAACCAAAAGAAAGGATGTGTAGAGCATCTCCTACTGGCGACGGGAACCACTCGGATGAACCCTTAATTCGGCCAGTTGACGCTCCACATCAAGCAGGTGTCTTTCATACACTGTCTGGCGTGCTCGGAGCTCTATGACTTCAGCTCAAGTTGCAGCTAGCTCTTGCTGCAGAGCCTCATTGTCTCTCATAACTCTCCCATGATCAAATGCAAGATTGTGAATACGATCCATATTGTCGTTCGTGTTCGCATCAAGCTCCACGGTTTGTTGAATGGCTATCATTCCTAGCTCAACATTTCGAGCCACTCGGCGCACCAAGATGGGAAGAATTATGTCTGTGGAGCCTCCCTCACTTAGGTTGTAGAAGCTTTGGTCTCCGTTGTAGGGTAAGGGTTGACCCTGCTCCCGGCTCCACCTACCCAAGTTCTCAGCCCACGAAGGCGTCATGCCTTGAAAGTTTTGTCGTGGATTAGGATTCTGGGCAACCGGTGGTGGATTATAGGCTTCTGATTCCGAATCAGTGTCTTCAGGAAAATTCTCTGCAAAATCATTATCTAAGGGAATTTCATGATTCTTCTCTGGCTTTGCATCGAGCCATCCACCTTGCCCTTGATCGGGAAAGTACGGGTCTCCGGGTAGATGAAATCCAACCATTGATATCTAAGCGAGAATGGGGATAAGAGATATAGAATATAATTAGTAACGATAGATTACAAATAGAAGTTTCTACGAGAGGAACTTACAGTTAACAAGTAATGTATTATGTATAACTTGTTTTAGGTATTACTATAACTACAAAGTGTATACTAATTATATATAACTTGGGTATAATTGACCTTTGATTAAATGATCCGGCTCTAAATCCACAACCAAACAAGGAACAGGAAATGAAGCTAGATCACATATTCTAAGTCTATATAACTTTAATTATATATAACTATAATATACCCTTAATATTTATAGTTCTACTCACAATGGTTCTTTTGTTTTCACATGTTTTTTATTAGTATATAGTGCCTAAAATACTCCTATAGTATTTTAATCTTTATGTTCTGGAGTTCTTCTGTATATGTATAGTTGGTAAGTTTTAGACATGTCGCAACACCTCCATCACTCCCAAACACATGTTGGTCATATCTTAAACCAATATAGTTGATCAGGCTATATTAATCGCAGATATGATTACATAACTGCCCAGGTTTGACTGCAGTGTCCAACATCCAAATACTTTTAAGTTCTTATGACTGTGATACTATGCTTTTAGGTATCAATGTTAGTATACTTCTTGTAAAAATACTTAAATTTTAAAAAAAGTGTACTTGTAGTCAGAGCTCTCAGTCCCAATTTATTTATAGTTTGTATATCTTTTATGGATTGATATACTGAGTTCACTATAAACAATGCTCTGATACCAATCTGTCACACCCCCAAACCAAACGGCGGAAACGTCCGGGGGTGGATGACTTCATTTGTAGTATCACAACACATGCATCATAGTAATCAAAGTACAAACAACCATTGTTTTTAAAAAGTATAAGTATTTACATTTGTTCAATCATTGTATATTGAAACCAAAATAGTTATACAAAAGAAGAAGACATCACTCAAAATAGCTCCATCTTCTTAAAAGCTCGGGGAGTACCTGTCTACTGATTCCCTGAGAATACAAGTAATTTGAAAAGAGAGTATCAACATAAAGTTGAGTGAGTGCATAAGTATTTACGTTTGAATGTATGTTTTCTGTTTCTTGAATATGTAATCTGTTCCACGAAATCCTATATTTTCTGCTGTATATGAAAAGTAGTTTTAATCACATAAAACCGTTCTATTTGTAAACCAATGTTCTGTTATTGAATTCTTTTTTGTATAAACTGTATAAGTGAGAGTGTGCCTGGCTTCACCAGCTGTTATTGAATACTGAGATGTAATACTGTAAAAAAAACTGTATCATGGTAAACTGGTACTTTGAAAATGTACTTATGTTTAGTTAATTATACACTAACGTATTGTTAATATCTTTTTAATGAGTTATTATAACCATACTGAGACTAGATGGCCTGACCCAACGCATTGAAGGCGTTGAAAGTTGTTGATAACAATTGTCACTCGTAGGCGTGTATGCCTGACTGTAGCTAGCAGTCTGAGTGCGGGGTTGTCAATCCCAATATAGATCTATACACACATTGTTTCGATCCTCGGCTGGAGATTCTGGTTATAATGTCAGGACTTTAACTATGTTGTTTAAATGAACTAAACAACCTGAATCAATTGACTCATAAAAAGCATATAGATGTTACATGTATAATAGATATGAAACCCCAAACATTCTGAAATGAATGATTGATATTATGCCCCTGAATTAGTATATGAAAGATGTATACTCTTGATTAGTTTTGAATTAAACCCTTGTTCTTGTAAAACAGTGTACTTTAGTATACTTGAATCGTGAATTAATGTTCTATGAATCATAAATTATACCTATTATAATTTATATGTACTTTCCGAATTGATACTAACTGTTCATGAATGCAACCCCTTGCTCAACATGTTACAAAGGGTATTTGAACTGAATGAAATAACTTTTATATTTATACACCTATACGAATATATATATATATATATATATATATATATATATATATATATATATATAAAAGTAAAATTTAAACGACATTCGGACAAATAACCGATACTATAAGCCCACATCCAAACAAGGAAAAGGAACCAAAGTGGGTTATCAGTCCTAAGTCTTTTAAACCTTATATATATATATATATATATATATATATATATATATATATATATATATATATATATATATGATTTCTGGGGAAAAATATAAGTTTATAAAATCATTTAAAAAGTTTAATATTTTGAAATACTTTTGGTGACTTGATGTCGTTTTAACACAAATTTTTGAAACCATTTGATTTGATGATAACTGAAATCCATTTTGATAAGATATTTTGAAACTATTTGTTTGTAACACAAAATCTTTGTGTTGGACTTGTATCCCCCCCCCCCCTTTAAAACAGTAAAAACTATGAAAATACGGGGGTATGAACCTACCTTTTGGAGGGTGATTCAAATGATGATTTGATATAGGATGCTTAGTTCCACGAGTGAAATCCCGCAAGAAAACAAGTCCTATATAGTGATTTGTATAGCATATATGCATCCAATTAGCTAAAATAATCATAGGAATGATTAGAAACCGGACTAATTTGTAAGTATAACTTACAAATTGAAGTGTTTGAAGCTAGATTGGAGGCTGAAATGGGTTTGCGACCAGGAGTTTACGGCCAGGAGGGTTTACAGCCAGGTGTTCTTGATGAATGAAGAACACTTTATGAATCTAAGCAGCTTGTTAAGGAGATTCAAAGGTTTTCAGGTGGTTATTCTTCGTGTTCTTCGCGTGTTCTTCGTGAAAACTAGCGAAATCAATGGATTTTAGCCTAGTATATGAAGATGGAAGGGTGTTCTTGAAGTGATAACAAGATCAAGAATTGATACCTGTTAGATCTTGTGAAAAACTAGTGTTTAACACTTGAATATGATGAATAAGGATGATCTTGATGTGTTCTTGAGGAGATATGATGTTCTTGGTGGATGATACTTGAGAGAAAAGGCTTGAAATCTCGAGTGGAAGTGAAGAAATGAAGTAAAAACTAGTTGGAACATATATATATATATATATATATATATATATATATATATGTGTGTGTGTGAGGGTTCACGGTCCGAGGGTTTACGGCCGTGAACCTCGTTTACAGTCCGAGGTGGGTTTGCGACCGAGAACGTGCCCCAATGCGATAAGATTCGGTTTCCGAGGCGATAAGGTTCAGAGAGTTTACGGCCTAAGCCTGATTACGGCCGAAGCCGTTCATGGCCTCGTTCACGGCTGCGAGGGTTTGCGGCTGTGAATCTTTTGCAGCCTGAAGGCTTTAAGCCCTTCCTTCTAAATTCAAATACAGTTATTTTAAGGATTTTTATTAAACAAAGGTTATTATTATAACCTACATAAAAACCCAAACGATAAAAAGGACCTTAGTTGACCCTTTTTTGACTTTGGTTAACTTTACAAGATAGAAATTTACGGGATGTTACACATACCAAACTCTTTGTAACACCCAGAATCCAGAAGACCAAGAAAGGAAAGAAAACCCTAAATCAAGAAGGCTACTCATCGAGTCCAGGGAGGAACTCGACGAGTAGAGGTGGATTTTGGGTCGTGGGTTAAGTGATCTACTCGACGAGTTGGGGGACCAACTCGACGAGTAGGTCTGGGTTTGGGAAACCCTAATTTCGGGCTTATGTACCCTATTTAAGCATCTCATTCTCTACCCCTTGGCCTCATTTACATCCTACATTGCCCCAAACCCTAATCCACGAAACCCTAGTGCATCCTTGAGCTTGTGAGCTTGTTTTTGAGAGTTTAGTGTGTGTTTGGAGCTTGTGAAGAAGAGAGGAAGCTTAGAGATTCAGAAGGAAGCTAGTGGATCCAGCAACACCATCTCATTTCCATCATTCTCTGGTAATCAAGTCTTCATCTTGGCTTATAGTTTCTTAGATCTATTTATGTCCATTTCATGAGAGTTTTGGTCCATGGAGCTTGATCTATGGGACAAGGACGCCCCAAGCAAGATCCTTTCAGATCAGGAATCCCTAAGGGTGGTTAAGGCATAAAGGTGCAAGCTTTATGCCATTAGAAACCCCCATGCAAGCTTTAAGGAGTTGTTATGGCCTTTTGAGCCAAAAGGGCCATGCATGGATGAAAAGACAGAGGATTTACGTGTTTGTTGGGTGTCTAGGGTCTAGATCTTGGTTCTCCTGTTGTAGATTGGAGTAATAAGGGTTTCGGACAAAGATTCATGCGTTAAAGAGCTAGGGTTTTGAGCTAAACCCATTAAGAAGGACTTGGGATGGGTAAAGTTGGAAACTTTACCCTTAAGAAGTCATTTCCAGAATGTATACGAAGTTAGGAGCTCAAATCTGAAGTATAGGGGCTTAATCTATTAAGAAAGCCCAAACAGACAGTGGAACTCGCAGAGTCCAGGAAGGGACTCGACGAGTTGAGTGACATTGTCCCGATTTTGGACTTGGAAGGACTCGCCGAGTCTGGGGATGACTCGACGAGTTTACTCGGGTTATCACGAGTCTGAATAGCATAGAAATCGACGGGTTAAAGGATCAACTCAACAAGTTGAGTCAACTCGGAGCGTTGACTTTGACCGTTAACTTTGAATTTGACCAAGGTTGACCTAGTTGGTGTAACAACGTAATTTCCAAAACAATTTTTCATTTTTAAAACATACTTTTTTTCATAAGGTAGTATCAAAACATAATGTATCCAATGTTATCATAACAAAACATATCCCAGAGTCTCAAGACATAAACTCCATGAGTGTGTACGGATCACGTCGGCGCCTTCCCGCGATCCTCGCTAGTACCTGAAACACATAACACAACAACTGTAAGCATAAATGCTTAGTGAGTTCCCCAAAATACCACATACGTACATACGCAACTCAAGGCTATAAGACCTTCCGGTCACTGTGTCTCAGAGGACTTCCGTCCCACAACCCTGGTAGACCTTCCGGCCCTACCCGTAATGACCTTCTCGTCCACATCATGATGACCTTCCGGTCCTTATCATTCATAACAAACATAACACATACATATCATATAACAACATACAGCACGTACATCTCATCGCATATAAGACCTTCCGGTCACACATAGGTATTACTCTAGGTACAGTATAGTGAGAAGACTCACCTCGTACGAAGTCGGATAAACTCTCATGCTTGACGTTCCGACCTAGCCTCCTCCTATCATACGAATAACATTCCTGATCAATACTCTCTCATAGCCTCATCTCTAAAGATTGGGTAGAAGGCCATCCTACCCTTTCCTGAACTCTCCTGAATCAGCTTGACCAAAACCCTAAGGTCAATTGAAGTCAACGGTCAAACTTTGACCCGACTCGTCGAGTGCACATGGGCGACTCGGCGAGTCCATGCGGGTCCTCAGAATCCTTCTAGCCTCACTTGGCACGTCGATTCATCCCTTCACTCGACGGGTTACACCTGTCACGAATCGCGGGGCAACCCCGACTCCACTCGTCGAGTCCACTTATGAACTCGGCGAGTAGCATCCATGGCAACACTCAAATGACCTTCTGAGGTCAGATCCATTTCTCTAACCTATAGATCTGCCTTCCCCATTCACAATAATCACGTAAAGGTCCGACCTTTACACTCATGCAACACACATAGGGCTCTCTTTGGTGAAATCATCTCTAAAAAGGCAACCTAAGATCATTTCTTCCATGGAACAACATAAAGCAGGTTGGATAAGGCTCTTTGGACCTCTAAAGGTCCAGATCCAGAGTCTAACACTCAAAGGGACAATATACTCATCATTTCAAGCTAATAAAAGGGTATAGAAAACCCTAAATTCAAGGATCTCATACTAAACAGAAGAAGGGATCGATTTACTACCTCAAAGTTGCAGATCCAAGCTGGAAATCCACAGAATAGCAATCTCCTTGACCTCCTCTTGCTGGAAACACCTTCTTCTTTGGAAAATCACACTAATAAGGATCAAAAAGGCTCTCTCTCTTATACCACTCGTTCAAGCTTTCTAGGGTTTCTCTCTCTGGACTGGTAGCCGCAATTGATGGCCATAAGGACCCTTAAATAGGGCACAGGCCCAAAGATTTAGGGTTTTTTGTCCACAGCGCGGACTAGTCAAGTCCACCCATCGACTCGTCGAGTCCCTTCATTAATCCAGTCAGCAAATCACGATCCTACTCGACGAGTCTAGGCGTCAACTCGTCGAGTCCCTCCTCAAAACTCAAAATAAATGAATAACATAGAATAACTGGGAATCCGGATGTTACAGTTGGACTGTTAAGGATGTTGGGACTGAGTGTCATCTTGGTATTGGTAGCTCGGGGAGCCAGAGAAGCAACAGTTCGGGGAATTGCCAGCTAGCAGCCAGAGGAGTTGCAGCATGGCTTCAGCAGTGCCAGATGAGTCTTCTCACCATACCAATGGGTATAAGAAAGCAAGGCCGGCCCATTTTATGTGATGCAGATTTTTGATTGATTATACATTACGATAGTATGACATTTTCATGGAAGACCACGTAGGGGTTCCCGTGGCATTTGGTATAAGGCCTTGGAGGGTTTCCATGGCATCCTAGTATATCTGCTTGTATAGTTTGCATTATGTCTTGTTTGGTAGTGAAGACCTTGTGGGGATTCCCAAGGCAGGAAGACCTTGTGGGGGTTCCCAAGGTAGGAAGACCATGTGGGGGTTCCCATGGCAGATAGTTAAGACCACGTGGGGGTTCCCGTGACATTAGGTGTAAGACCTTGGAGGGTTTCCATGGCTTCCTTATATGATTATATGCATGGCTTATGTGATTGATATGGCTTATGTGATATATGTAGCTTTGATAGCTAATATGATATGTGTTATGTGGATTGTGTGTGGGGTATGCTCTGGGGGACTCACTAGCTTTGTGCTTATGGTTTACAGTTTTGGTTTCAGGTATCATTGATTTGGAAAAGAAGGGATCGGATTGATCGCAGTGCACATACCTATGATTTCCGCATTGAATGATTTTGGGATGAACTCTGATAAATGTCTTACTTAATGATGATTTGAAATGTTTGAAATAAATGGTATCAATGTTTTAGCTATATTAAAAATGAAATTTTTACCCTTGATTTTTGGGTCATTACAAGTTGGTATCAGAGCCTTGGTTTGAGGGATTCAGACATATTTTCGGGGGTGTCTGAACTCAAACTGAGGATCTGTAAAGTTTTGAAAAGGAAAAATGTTTTAAGGAAAGAATTTATAAGACAAGAAAGGGTGTGGTGCATGCAATCGGCCGAGCTCAAGTAAGTTTCCCCAGAATACTCACATTTGTTATCTGTTATAATTTGATTATGAATCTGTGAATCGCATGCTAGTTAGGGCTAGGGAGATGCATGTATATGTTGTATGAGCTTGTAGACTTGCATGCTAGTGTTGAGTAGTCAGCAATAGATTGGCCTGATATGTGGTGCTTGTAGCCTTGGGAATATTTGATGCCATGCTAGAATGAGAATGATTATTGATATTGGTAACTGCTAAGTTTATGCTTTTAAAATTGTATACGGTTAGGATCTTATAGCCTTAGAATAATTGATTTGGCCTTATTTCTTGTTCCTCGTCTGGTTGTGGTCCTAGGGTAGAGTCTATTATTATACAGTTTATTAGATCCTGTTCTGTGTATAATTTGCATGCATAAGGCAGCCGACAGTGAGGATGGATGGATGTGGATAGCACGAGTTGTGATATGTGGGCTGAATGTTCTATGATGGTCCTTTGGATCGGAGTGCTACTGCACGAATGTTGCTTGCTTTGTGCTTTGTGGAACTCTTGAGTGATGGGAGTCAGCTACTAAGTGGATATGACGATATCCAGGAGGTGGATGGCTGGCATCATGGGGAGTTCTTCAGCAGCTGATGGCAGGGTGAGGTTGGGAACCTAGGGGGAGCCTATGAGTTGTTTTGGTGGGTATTGTCTTGCTGCTTAGCCGATATTTGGCATACCAGTGGAGTAGGTGACTTATAGGATTCAGGAGGATTGCTGAGGAAAGTATGGATAGTTGTGTGGAAGGTAGTATGGGCCTGTACTACTGAAAGCACATGATCCATACTCGAATCAGTGAGAGTCTTGGAAAATCTACGAAACTTATGGGGAGGATAATTCTTGGTTATGATCTGATAGTGATGATAGCTGCTTTTCCAGATGAGGATGAGCACACATGAGGAAGGACCAGGGCTTGGTCCCGGCTCTGGAGGTGAGCTAGTTAGTGGAAGGACTGCCAGGGTTTTGAGTTCGACGTGGATCTCTTGTATCGGACGACACAGATTGATTTTGAGTTCTATTACGCTTTCGGGATTGGAGACTATGACTTGGGAGTAGGTGTAGCCCGGGTAGGGAAGAGGTTGCTCCAGCTATTGTAGTTCAACCATTGACGACTGAGTTAATGGGTGTGTCAGGGTGCGAGACCCTGAATGATATGATTTCTGGAGCTGAGAGCGAGGGATTGACTCATAGCACCTTGAGAAGAGGGGACCAGATCAGGTACATATATTAGAGGGTCCCAGAAAGAGATCCAAGAGTTCGGGTCAGCTTTTGAGAGGCCAGCAGGGCCGGATTCAGTGCAGTACTTGCGGAAACTGCACGATGGAGTTTCGTTCCAGGGGTTTGGGTTGTTGTTGGGAACGAAAGGAAGTGTACACCATGTCCTCAGGATGGTCAAGGTAACACAGGATGAGGCGGTCAGGATTCCTTCAGATGTTTGCGGATATGCTATCTTCTGCCAATTCAGGTGAATATAGGGAATGTGCATCGCTTTGGAATTGTGATAAGTTAGATCTCAGGTCGGTTCTCTGCTATTGTCTGAGTTAGCAAGGGTCGTCAGATGCCATTCAACATGCTGAGGAATCTTTGAGAAATCATCAGGCGGATGTACCTCGCAGAGCGGATCCGGCGTGTACTGTTATTATTCTGAGCCCTTGTCGGAATCGATTCAGGGGTCTGGATTGCTATAGGTGTAGCAGGGTGGGTCACGCCAGCAGGGATTGCCCACAGGGGGAAAGCCCGTTACATTCTCATTATGATCAGGTGGGCGACAAGGAGGTCGACTGTCCGATGATCAGAGAGGAGTAGTGAGTGCACCTGCTCCATATATTTTGAGGATCGCTGACGAATGAGAGGGTAAGGCAGGAGCCCCAACAGAGAGGGGCCATACTTCGTAGTACTAGATAGGGAGATCGTAACTTCAACAGGCGAGGGTGCGGGGTACGTACCCTTTTCACCTTCCTTCCAGCTTTACCTGGATTTGTGGAGGTTATCTTGCATTAGCGTGACGTAAGTGCATCGGGAGGTTATCATTTCTGTTTGTGGTCAAGGGTATTGTATTCAAGAAGGGTTATATGCCATCTGCATACCATGAATATTTAGTGGAGTGGTACGAGGTCGTACCCTTATAAGGAGCGGATTCTTAGTGCTCGGATGTCATCTGGGGTGTAGTCGAGGTTAGTTCAAGGGCTTTTACGAGGGAATTATGATTGGTTTTCAGCAGCCTTAGTAATTGTGCTTGGAAGAGCAATCGGGATTGCCGAGGGAAGGGAGAGTTGTTGCTGAGGTTTTGGTTAGACCATCCGTCCTTTGGACTTCGAAATCTGTATGTGATATCAATTTAAGAATTTGGAATCATTGATGTTGTTAGGATTCAAGAAGTATTAGCCGGTTTTTCAGGAATTCTGTTGTTTTGGGAAGGGTTACTTGGGTGCACTAGCGTTGGTAAGTACCGGTCATCAACATATTGATCATTGGAACGTAAGAAGGATTGGAAATCCTTCGATTTTCATATGCCGAGCGGACTTAGTTGAATCTAAGTGGGGGAGAACCATCCAGGTAGCCAGAACAGAAGCAAGGGTGAAACTAGGATACGTTTCGCATCCCCATCGGAGAAAGGAAGACCACGCTAGTGGCTGTCTGGATATAGGATTCTGCAGGTTGGGAGTTTGGGAAACTCCCCAACATTGGATCGCGTTTTCTGGACGTCAGATATCAGGCCTTGGGGGAGGGAACCAGGTGGGGTTCCAGTCATGGATGGAGTTCAACTTGGGTGATTGGTCGATTGCGTGCTCGACTCTGTATGCGTTTCGAATCGACAAATTAGGGGTAAGGCATTGGGCTGCGCTTGTGTTAGGATGAAAGTGTTGTAAGACTACGGGGGATCCGTAGCATTTACTAATGGTCAGTTGGAGTGAAAGTGTTGTAAGACTACGGGGGAGCCGTAGCATTCACTAATGGTCAGTTGGGGTGAAAGTGTTGTAAGACTATGGGGGAGCCGTAGCATTCACTAATGGTCAGTTGGGAGTGAAAGTGTTGTATGACTACGGGGGAGCCCTAGCATTCACTAATGGTCAGTTGGAGTGAAAGTGTTGTAAGAGTACGGTGGAGCCGTAACATTCACTCATGGTTAGTAGGGTGAAAGTGTTGTAAGACTACGGGAGAGCCGTAGAATTCACTAGTAGTCCAAATAGTGTGGTGAGTGTTGTAAGACTGCGGGGGAGCCGTAGCATATCACAAGTAGTCAGATAGTGCGGGAAGTGCAGAAAGACTGCAGAGTAGTCGTGACATTCATAGATTCTTTCGGATGACTTAGGCCAGGATGGGCCAGTTCGCAAGGTTGTGAGTGGGTCACAACACAACGAAAGTTAGGAAACGGTAGGTCGAAGGAAACCGGGTATGATGTAAGAATACAGTTCTTCTAGTAGCATTCACCTTTGGCGTCGGATTCAGTGGCGACAGCCTATCATGATCGAATGGATCAACGGATTGAAGGAGCCATGAGTGGCGGTATAGATAGGGCAATTATTGTCAAACAGGGTATCCTTTGGAGGTCATGTGTGGGAATGTTGTGCGTGTGTCCTGGCCCAAAAATCGGTTAGGTGTCCGATGTTTCGAATAGTTGACAGATAAGGTGAGATCAGGGAGGGCTCGACTGCCTTTAGAGAGCAGTAGGTAGTGGCAAGAAGAGTCGAGGTGGGTTCAGTGACTTGGGATTCGTGTATGGAGTCGCTTATATTTGGGATATACACTAATTTGTTTGTAGTTGGATTAAATAATCTCAGAGTGGTTGATCTGACCCTATTGCTCAGCTCTCGTCTGAGTCGAACCATTGCAGGGATGAGTCTTTTACTCGAAGGATTATCTGATCCGCACGTTGAGTTAGGTGTTCAGCACCGGCACATAGTAAGTGGAAGCAGTCAGTAAGTAGCAACAAGGTGACCAGCACTGGGAGTGGCTGGAGATTTAGTTCAGTGAAGGATCTATCCTTCGCAGGGATAGGAAATGTTGTTGCTTATCTACAGTTGCCTTGGGAAGGCCGTGGACTGCGCATAGTAAAGGGGTGAACCCCTTGGGATGTTAAGTCTAAGTACTCGGGGAGTACCAGAAGGGTTGTCGGTTGGGTAAGAGAGAGATGTACTCCGGGTTGATAGTGATTAGAGAGCCCTCAAGGTTTTCACCTCCAAGGATTAACTTTTGCTCAGGAAGACCGGACAGGAGCCCCATAGAAGCGGTCCTTCGAGGATTTGACCGAGCAGACAGAGTATGCATCGTATAGGAATGCTGTGAGTGGTTGCGAAGTAGGTGGCCGTAGTGGACTTCAAGGACGAAGTCTAGTTTGAAAAGGGGGAAAGTTGTAACAACCGGAATTCAGAAGACCAAGAAAGGAAAGAAAACCCTCAATCAAGAAGGCTACTCGTCGAGTCCAGGGAGGAACTCAACGAGTAGAGGTGGATTTTGGGTCGCAGGTTAAGTGATCTACTCGACGAGTTGGGGGACCAACTCGACGAGTAAGTCTGGGTGTCACACCCCCAAACCAAGGATGGCGGAAACGTCCGGGGGTGGAGGACTTCATGTATAGTATCACAACAACGAATATAATAGTGCTCAAAGTAAATACAACCATCATAAATATAATTGAAAAGGTTATACCATGGAATAAGTTTACATGTTTCAAAATCAATTACATTATGATGACAAAATGAAGCGTTTGACGATTTATCGTCCCATCCTCAAAATGCTGTTGGTTTTCCTGTTTCACTGATTTCCTGAGAATACAAGTTGTTTTGAAAGAGTGTTAACAATTAAGTTGGTGAGTTCATAAGAGTTTTGTTTGATAAAGAAACTGTTTTCCTTGTAAAAGCGACAAAGTATGTTTCCAGAAAATCCAATATTTTCTTCATTAAGTGAAATGAATGCTTCTATGTTATGCGATAATGAACCCTAGAAGACCCATAGATTCCTTCTATAATCGCCCAGTGTATATAAGTTATATAAAATTTAAGTTAAATAAACCGTCGAATATAATGGGTCTGCCCTAGGTCCACAACCAAACAAGGAACAGGAAGTAAGGTGGGCCCACCAATTCTAAGTCGATTATGACTAGATTCTTATATAACTCTAGCATATACACTTAGCAATTATAGCTGAAGTCTAACAATTCTAGATGAAATATAGTTTTAACAGAGATATGATTCCAAAGAAAATCCTATATTTTCCTTATAAACGTTATGTGGTCCTAAATCCCAGGACCGAAAGTAAACAAGTATTTTCCATACTTAAGATATAAAAGTGGTTTTAAATCGGCATAAAACCCTTTTTGATTTGGAAGTGAACCCCTTTTCAAAGTAAAATTTTCCATGTAAACTTGAAAGATAGTTAACTACCTATGTGAGTCGCTATAACCATACTATGACGAGAAATAACCTGCACAACGTTTTTCAGACGTTAAGATACTATGACTCTTGTCACCCGTAGACCTGCAGGTCCCACTGTAGCTAGCAGCAAGGTGTGGGGTATCAAACCCAATATAGATCTATACATAATTATCACGCTCTCCCTACAAGAGACTCTGGTTATAACTTACAGGAATTGAGATCCCGTACTCGAACGTACGGGGAGAGAATTGCCTCACAACCTAAGTTAACTAGTTTACACATAGTTTGATATTAAAACCTCTTCCGTGAAGGAAGTAAAATCACCTTTTCTGGATAAATTAGTGATATGAAATCCTTAACTATTACTATTATAGTTTATTACGTAAGATATGAAAAACCCATTTGTTTTGAGAGTAAAACCTTTTTCATGTAGTAAAAATCCATAAACTATACTTATTGAAGTTTATTATATGTATTCGAAATGAATGAGTAAACCTTATCATGAATGACTAAATTTCAGTTTATGATGATAAACTAACAAGAAAATACATTCAATATTTAGAACTTATTGTTATACACTTTGCTCAACATAATACAAAGTGTTATGAAAGTTATAAGCTGATAACTAGTTTTTAACCGTTCTGCACTGTTTTAGAAAAATCATAGAACAATCATACGAAGTCGAAAACTGAATCCGTAAATTCTGAGAGTTCATGAAATGTGTCTAGTTTGTTCATAATTTTTATTATGATTTTTGGAAGCCTTTAACTTGCGTTAAAAGGTTCATATTCACATACTGGTCCGAATTCGTTTTTGAAATGATAGGCAGGTTTGTAAAAATCACCATAATTTGTAGAAAAATCGTATGGAGATGTGCAAGTAGTAATTTTAAAGGTATGAACCTGGACTATTTGCATATTATACAGTTTTGAAAGATATTAAGTTTAAGTTAGTCAAAACAGTCCGTGAATAAGACTCAACTTTTCTGATGAAAGCTGTTGTTTGAGTTTAGTTAAGTTTTTGGTATTTTAACTTGTATTCCCCCCTGAAAAACTGAAGAAAACATGAAAATGTAGGGGTATGAACTCACCTTGAGTGATTTCAGTAGATGGATGATGAAGAAAAGAAGTGTTCAACTCAAGAACACTTAGATGATGCTTGAAGATTCGAAGATCTAACAACAAATATGACGATATTTGTGTAAGGAACTCATGATTTGAGTGAAGAAGTGTAAGAAAATCAAGTGTGGGAAGAGATTTACTTACCAAGGTAGATGAAGAACTTCAAAATCAGCCTTGAATCTCGAAATCTAGAGAGAAGTGAGAGAGAATGAGTTTTTGCTTCTTGGTGAAGTGTGAGTGAATGGGAGGAGAGATAAGGGTTTTCCTACCCTTGAGTCAAAGTACTTGGCTGGAAAGAGGGGGAAAAGGACAATGAAATGACCAGGTATGGTGGAAGGACAAGGGTTGGTCATTGAGTGGGCATGGGTAGTTGCTTGTGTCATACATTAAAGCAAAGTCAACACTCCACCCAAAATATCCTAGCCACTAATCTTGGATAAGATTTACACTAAAAAACGTGATTAATTATGAATTTAGGGGTCTTATATGTTAAAATATAATTTTGGGTGAAAATCCCGCGTTAAAATTATGTAAAACGGGCCTAAAATGAAGTCGTAGTCGAAAACCGGGAAGGAAAGGGCTATCTGCGAGACCTCTCGGTACTGGGCCGAGGTTCGGTCCTTGTTGCTGCTGGGCCCGAAGGCGAGGTGGAGCGAAATAGCCCGAAGGCGAAGGTCAGGAGCGAAAGCGAACTTCGGGTTCGGATCATCAGACTTCGGTTCGGTCCTAATGGTTTCGGTTCGGAAGGTTCGGTCCGAAGGGACCTTCGGGTTCGGTTCGCAGGCAGCTTCGGGTTCGGTCCGACTCAGTTCGGTTCTAAGCACTTTCGGTCCGAGAGGCTTCGGTCCTTAAAGGAGGGTTTCGCTTTGTTCAGGCTATTTTTCAAGAATTCTTCCCGTTTTGCGCCGTTTTTCACCAAGTTTAATGTCGGGATGCCCGAAATGATTATAAAAAGTTAAAGGAACTTTTTGAGAGTGATTTGGGAGAGATCACACATACATGGAGAGATTTGAGAGAGATTTCACATTCTTGGAGAGATTTCTCATATAGAGAGAGATTTGGGAGAGATTTCACATTCTTGGAGAGATTTCTCATACAGAGAGAGATTTGAGAGAGATTTTTAATAGAGAGAGATAGAGTGAAAGAGATTGGGAGAGATTTCTTTTGTGACCTTTTTGAGTGTTTGGCTTTGTAACGCAAGGTTTGTAAACCTCGTTAAGTCTTGTTATGATTGTTATACGCTCTCGAGGGGTATGGAATAATGTTTTATCGAGTAGTTTCATCACTTGCCCTGATTAGGGTTTAGATTTTCCGAACACGTGAAAACTCTAAGTGATACTTTGTATTAAGATTGCGAGTAGTTCAATAAGGAACATAATGGAAACCCTAATGTACAAGGGTTAGATGAGTTGACCGGTTTGACCTGTTGACTTTAGTTGACTTTGACTTGGCCAAAAATTGACGGTTGTCACACTGGGTTTGGGAAACCCTAATTTCGGGATTATGTACCCTATTTAAGCATCTCATTCTCTACCCCTTGGCCTCATTTACAGCCTACATTGCCCCAAACCCTAATCCACGAAACCTTAGTGCATCCTTGAGCTTGTGAGCTTGTTTTTGAGATTTTAGTGTGTGTTTGGAGCTTGTGAAGAAGAGAGGAAGCTTAGAGATTCAGAAGGAAGCTAGTGGATCCAGCAACACCATCTCATTTCCATCATTCTCTGGTAATCAAGTCTTCATCTTGGCTTATAGTTTCTTAGATCTATTTATGTCCATTTCATGAGAGTTTTGGTCCATGTAGCTTGATCTATGGGACAAGGACGTCCCAAGCAAGATCCTTTCAGATTTGGAATCCCTAAGGGTGGTTAAGGCATAAAGGTTCAAGATTTATGCCATTAGAAACCCCCATGCAAGCTTTAAGGAGTTGTTATGGCCTTTTGAACCAAAAAGGGCCATGCATGGATGAAAAGACAGAGGCTTTACGTGTTTGTTGGGTGTATAGGGTCTAGATCTTGGTTCTCCTGTTGTGGATTGGAGTAATAAGGGTTTTGGACAAAGGTTCATGCCTTAAGGAGCTAGGATTTGAGCTAAACCCATTAAGAAGGACTTGGGATGGGTAAAGTTGGAAACTTTACCCTTAAGAAGTCATTTCCAGAATGTATACGAAGTTAGGAGCTCAGATCTGAAGTATAGGGGCTTAATCTATTAAGATAGCCCAAACAGACAGAGGAACTCGACGAGTTGACTGGCATTGTCCCGATTTTGTACTTAGAAGGACTCGCCGAGTCTGGGGATGACTCGACGAGTTTACTCGGGTTATCACGAGTCTGAATAGCATAGAACTCGATGTGTTGAGGAGCAACTCGACGAGTTGAGTCAACTCGGAGCGTTGACTTTGACGGTTGACTTTAACTTTGACCAAGGTTGACCTAGTTGGACTGTTAAGGATGTTGGGACTGAGTGTCATCTTGGTATTGGTAGCTCGGGGATCCAAAGGAGCAACAGTTCGGGGAATTGCCAGCTAGCAGCCAGAGGAGTTGCAGCAGGGCTTCAGCACTGCCAGGTGAGTCTTCTCACCATACCAATGGGTCTGAGGCACCAAGGCCGGCCCATTTTATGTGATGCGGATTGTTGATTGATTATACGTTACGATAGTATGACATTTTCATGGAAGACCACGTGGGGGTTCCCGTGGCATTTGGTATAAGACCTTGGAGGGTTTCCATGGCATCCTAGTATATCTACTTGTATAGTTTGCATTATGTCTTGTTTGGTAATGAAGACCTTGTGGGGGTTCCCAAGGCAGGAAGACCTTGTGGGGGTTCCCAAGGCAGGAAGAGCATGTGGGGGTTCCCATGGAAGATAGTTAAGACCAAACTATAAATCTTTTCATATTTGTATATGAGAATATTCATATATGAAATTGTTACTCTTTTCGTAATGTTTATAACATATAAAAATAATCATATTTTTATATAACTATTTTATTTGTCCTGAAAGAGTAAAATATAATGAGAATGTAACCCAAACTATATCTGTTATAGTTTTACAATATATGTTTCAATTAAATTGATAATTGTTGTGTCATAAGATGTTCTATATGTATATGTTTTCATGTAAAAGTTATATAAACTGAAAGAAAACATAAACAAGGATTTATATTTAAACACTAGTATCCTAGTGTTTTACTTGTATTTTCCCCCTTTAAAACCTATAAAAAGTGTAGGGGTATGAACTCACTTGATAAGTAGTGAATTGGGCAGCACTTCGTTGCTAGAAAAAGTCTTTACTGCTGAAACCAAGCTTTGCGAGGGTCGGGTTTAGAAACCGAAAGACTCTTTTCTTGTGGACTTCTGGCGCCTCGAGATGTTCTTCGGGTGTTGGATATGATACCGGGGCTTCGGGGGGGGGGGGGGGGTGTAAGGAAGTTTAGGGAGGTGAAAGAAGTGAAAAAGGATGAAAAATGGTGTAAAAGTGGTGTAGGAACCGGGAGGGTTCGCACCTCCTTTTATACCCTGCGAGGGCTCGGATCCGAGGGAAGAAGAAGCCATGCGGCAGCTTCGCAGGCGAGGGGGAGGGCCAGGCGTCGGCTTCGGATGCGAGACACGCATCTCCTTCGGACGCCTCCACGGATGCAACACACTTCAGATCGTAATTGGGCTGCGCATTCAGACGAGTCAGCAGGCGGACACGGGGCGGCTTCGCGAGGGTGGGTGACGTGGCCGAACCAGGACCTCGCATATGCGAAGGTTCTTGGTTTTTGTGCCCCGAACTTCAAAAATTCATAACTTTTGAATACGAGATCCGTTTACGACATTATTTATATGCACGCGTAGGTGAGATTATACTCTACAACTTTCGTTTAGACTCCGTTGGCTAATTTTGACTTTATTTTTAATATTATTATTTTTAACAGACCGGGACAGGAAAATCCGTTAAAAATTCATAACTTCTTCATCCGATGTCCGTTTTTGTCTGCCTTTTTACCGTTGTACTACTATTGATGAGACCTTCGATTATTATTTAGGTTGTGTCGGCTAAAAATCGCTCGATCTATAATTCGAATTTTGGGTTGTACACTGATGTGCTGAAACTTAGAAAAATCATAACTTCCTCATACGAAGTCAGATTTGGACGTTCTTTTTATAGACACTCTCGGTTTAACGTATGCTACAACTTTCATTTAGATACCTAAGGCTAAAAAGCACTTTATTGAAATCTCGTTTTTTACGCTTAACAGTGTTTTGTCGGTTTTGATGCGAATCTTCGATTGGTCATAACTTCTTCGTTATAACTCGGATTTCAGTGTTCTTTATATTTTTGGAAACCTTGTTACAATCTCTACCACTTTATTCATCCCAATAAAGATTATTTAATACTTCATTTTTGACGCTACTTTTCATCTCAATTAATTTCTATTTTTATTATTTTAAAATAAGTTACAATTTTACCTAGACTATTACATTGACCTGAAATATCGGGTTGCTACATAAAGCCACAATATGGACCAAGAATAGAATTCATAGGGTAATTACAATTATGATACATGAATGGGTTGGTTTAAATAGGTCTTGGTCTCATAATTTCAGCCAAATTTGGAAGATTGTTAGGTCTGAAAGTATTATGATAGTTGATTCCAGTTTGGTTTAGAAATCCAAAATTTAAGAAACTATGATTTGAAGGAGAAGTTCTTTGAAGTTTTGGGAGGACTGGTATGTCTGGTCTTCCCTTGCCTTGGCTTAGCCTTTGGTACTCTTTTGGTCTTTCTATCCTTGTCATTATTTGTAGTCTTAACCACTTTGGGTTTTGAATGATGGACTACAGTTGGACCCTGTTCTTTAGAGACATTAGTTTTCTCTTTTCCCTTATCTTTAGAGACATTAGTTGGCTTTATAGTTGTCTCTTGTTGTTTAGGACTAGGTGAAGTTATTTTTATTGGAACGAAAAGTCTCTTAAGTATTTCAATAACAATTTTCTCATCATTCACATTCTTCAAGGTTTCATCCTTGCTGACTTGAATTGGAGATTTCCCAGTCTGTTGTTTCTTAGAATAATTATGTCCTAAGTCCTTTGTTCCAGAGACTGAGGCATTGAGAGGTGGAAATGTTTCTTGACTGAAGAATTCAATGGGTTCAGTCTTCGAATATCCTACCGGCTTATATGATTTGAGTTGTTTATCACTAGATTTTAAGCCAAAGATATTTGATTTTAGCGAAGTGGCATCTTCTAAATTGAAACTTTCCATGGTGGGACATTCAAGAGAAAATTGTAATGGAGAGTCAGACTTAGTGTCCAAGTATGGAAGATCATGGGATGATGTGACTTCCAATGGGATACTTGAGAATGAAGTGGTAATTACAAGTTACCACCTCCTCTTGATCCTCATTGTCTCCAGTGAAGAGACTTGGATCACAAGGTAAAAACTATGGTTGAGTATTGAGACCCATTATTTTATTGTTCATTTCACCATAACCAATACCATATTTGATCCATGATGGTTTTGGTCCCTTGAGAATGGCATACGAGTTCTGTTCAAGAAGGGTTTTGGATGCCTTATAACTATTATTTTTGTGTTGATTTGGGCGTACATATCATAATTTGTCTTTTGCAATAATGTCACATTGATTCAATACAATTTCATATTGTTCAACTAACGTAAGATGTGCCTCAGTTTTGATTGCAAGTTCATTCTCTAACTTAGCCATATTACATCTTAATTCTTCAAATCTGAACTGAGTGGTTGTCAGTTCATCTTTGTAGTAACTGACACGATATTCGGCATTGGTGACATATTCTTTGATTATTTCATAATTATGGGTAATGTCATCTAGAAAAGGACCAGTAGTTAAATGATTATCATGAAGCATGAAGTGTACCTTCTATACAACTTGCTGATGGAGAGGAGAAAGCTCTTTGTCATCATCATCCATGAAGCAAAAGTAGTTTTTGCATGCTTATATTTCTTTTGCCCGATCCACTTCATCATCTGTTTCCCAGACTTCCACATTTGGAGTTTCCATGACCATGAAAGCTTTGTCTTTTGACTGCTTCTTGATATGCTCCGTCTTGAAGGTAGTATGCTTCATCTTTGACCTTCTTGGTCTTCATTTTGAAATCCTTGGTAAAATGATTTTCACCTTCAAAATTGTGGCACCTGATTACTTAATTATCATCATAGGACTCTGACTTGTTATCTTGAACCCTTGTGTTCGTCCTCTGAGAGTTATAACTTTCAGAATTAGAATTTTGAGAGTTGAAGCTTTGTTAATTTTTGCTTCCTCCTTGGAAGTTTCCAGAGTTCTGATGATAGTGTTGGGGTTGCTGATAACTTTGTGCTCTGAAGTTCCTAGTTGGCTTGTTCACAAAATTCTTGAAGTTTGGATTGAACTTGGTCAAGAGTGCCAAACATTCTTCATACTCATTTTCCTCATTGCTTTGAGTAGATTCCATTTAGGTTCCAATGAAATCTTAATGATTTTCCATGTACCCATTTGCTATTTGAAGAGGTTGTTGAGTTGGCATGTAGGGATTCTAATTGTAGCGTTGAGCCATACTCGAACTTTGATACAAATACGCTCCATATCCTTGGTTGGCAAACTGATCAGCAAAGAGGTTTGGGATTGGATTATGATGTGCAATCAAGTTTTGAGAATGATTTGCCATAGGTACTGAATTTCCCAAGGCAAGTCCTTGATTATCAAAGGGAGTTACTTGAGCTAGCTTGTTGACTTTTGGATCATGTTGTTGCAGTTCAGCATACAGATCAAACAAAGACATAGTGTCTAAATTGGTTGTAGTTTACAGTATGATCATGTGCACTGTATCCTATTTAGGAGACAGGTTGTTCAAGAATTTCATATTGAAATCCTCTTGCGATCTTTCATCTTTGAGCTTATTCACCCTGTTGACAAGAATCTTGTACCTAGGATATGCCTCAAAGAGAGTTTCATGAGGTAACATTTTGAAGTTGTCCATATTTATCAATGCATCTTTCTTCCTATTTGCAAAAATCTTGTCAGTTCCCTCGAATTATTTCTTGAGTGCATTCCAGATGTTGAAGGGTGAACTCTTATCTTCATCAGGAAGTTGCTCATAGATGTCATGACAAATTCCAGATAAGAGCTCTTGCATTACCTTAGCCTCAAACTTCATGATTTTCTTGTCACGAAGTTGAGCAGCAGTAGAAACAGATCCATAAATAACTTTGGATGTTTTAGGAGAGACATCGGCTTCAGGAACTCTGATATCCTTCAGAAATTATGCAGTGTGTTTCCCAGTGGAAATGAAGGTCTAGATGTTAGAGTCCTGACCTTCCAGGTAGTACTTGATGCGATCTTCCCATGAAGTGTATTCACTAGGCACAAGGATAGGTGCACGATTCCCTGCTCCAAGACTGTTTGCAACTGAAACTGAATAGAGAACATTTTGGTTTCGATTCACACTTGACATTGAGAACAGGTGATACTATTTTGAAACTTGAGAAAAAATATATTTTTGTGAAAAGTTTTCTAAGTCTCAAAGTCTATCACTCGATCTTTGATACCAACTGAAGAAATGATAAAATTAGTACACCTTAGACTTGAAGAGTCAAAGTATTGAAAATACTGAAATAGAGTTTTAGAATCGTCAAGTGGCAAGTAATGCAGAAAGTAAAGAGTTGTGAATCAACCAAATTAATGATAAAAACGTTTTTTAATTCTTAAGATCAATGATTCAAATGTGTCTCATATTCATAAAGATTCAGTTATAAGCAAGGTTCTAAAAATCTCACCATGGCTCCGCCATGGCGTGCATGGCTCCAAGGCTTGTACTTGCCGCCAAGCTTTACCAAAATGCCGCCTTAACTCATATATGTATATAAAAATGAATAATAGTTGAAAATACATATAAAAATATTAATTATATACAAAATTGCCTCCTTAAGTCACGCCTTACAAACGACGTGGCTCGCCAAGGCTTGGAAAAACTTGAGGCTTAACATTTCCGTCAAGTCACGCCTTACATTATTTAGAACATTTGTTACAAGTGTTTGAATAGTAAACACACTAAGACACCTAAATGGCTCTTTGAAAACTAGTCTAAATACCAATTAAGTAGAATGAAGCAGGAAGAGAAACTTTATAATGGATCCCAAGAGGCCTATTTATAGGATTTGGAAAAGCCCATGACATGGCTTGACCAATCAGGTGTTCACACGTCATCATGACTTAGTCATCAGTTGACACCTTTGTCCTACTTAACGGAGAATGGATGGATTCCAATTCTGTTAGTATTCCGTTAGGGTTTCATCCAAGTTTTGAGTCTTCATATTTCTTGAGCCTTCTTGATCAACATTGAAAGTGTGATGACCAACATGAGCATCATGTTGCTCCATTGTCTTATAAGATGTCATCAACTTCCAGAAGTGTCATTGATCAAGTTGAGTTGTTTCTTGAATGTTGGAATATGTCTTGAACTCAAAGATGTACAACCACATGTTCATGATAGACCATGGACGAACTGCATGTGCCATTGAGTATTTGGACGTTCCTTCATTGTACATGATGTGCCATGAGCAATCTTGTTGAGCCATCAATGTGATCATGTTGATCCATTGACTTGAGTTGAGCCACCAAGTATTCCTGTTGATCCATCACCGTCTAGTTGAGCCATAGAGTTGTGGATGAGCCAACAATGTTTCTGATGAGCCATCAATATTCTAGATGATCCACCAATATCTTGATGTTCCACATATGATCTAGATGTGCCATATGAGATCATGATGGTCCAAATTGCTTTCTTCAAGTGCTCCATGTTCAGCAAGTGCTCCATGTCAACTGCAAGTGTTCCATATGTATGGTAAGTGCTCCATGTGTACAACAAGTGCTCCATGTCAACTTCAAGTGCTCCAACATCTGATTCTTCAAACACTTGTTGAATCTTCAGGATCTTTCCAACCTAAAACATTCTAATAATGTTTGTTAGAAAATTTAAACCAATACTCAACTTATTTCAAGTGACAATCACATAAAAATATTTCCAACATTTTTCACCCTATTTAAACACATTAAGTCCTCCAAATCTTTCACCTTATCAGCCTCCATTGTCTCTTGAGCTATATCTCGAAACCCTAATCCATTTTCCAAATAGATTGACTTTGTGTGTGTGTTTTGTGTGTGTGTGGTGCTTATTAAAGAAGAAGAAGAATATTTATGGAGAAGCATTGGATAAGAAGGAGCTTGTAGATCCAAAGGTTATTCACCATTTTTAGCTTATTGGAGGTATAAAGCTCCTACCTTGATGACTCCATGTGTTTGATTGAGCTTAGGGTTTGCTTTTATCATATAATGGTCATTTTATTCATCCTTGAGAGTATGAGCTACTCTAGGAGCTTAGAATGTTAGATTTCATCATTTTTGGTGGTGTGAGTGCATAAAAATATCATCTTGATGGTTCATGTTAAACCATGCAAAGGTTGGTGTCCATTCTTTGAGGATAAAGTGTTTAAATAGGCTTTGGAACCTTTTGAGACTTGCAAAAGCATAAAAGTTTGAAAATTTATGGCTTAATACGTTTAAGGAGCTTAGATCTGAAGTTAGATGATAGGTCATAGTGAATTAAGACCTTAAAAGCAAAATTTGACCAACTTGGGCGTACGCCGGGCGTACATAGGTGTACATTGCGTGTACACACCTGGGGACCCGACATTCAAAAGCTCTCGAGTATGCCGGGTGTACTGCTGGTACGCTTAGCGTACTCACAAGAGAGGATTTTGGGCTTTTAGTTTTAGGCCACCTTGGGCTTAGGAATTTGGGCCCTTGTTGGGTCGCAAGCCTTACTGTGTTGGGCATTTATGGACTTAAGGCCCACTTTAGGCATGAAATGTCTTTTGGACCTTGGGATAGTTTGGATTTGGGCCTTGGAATGTTAGGCCCAATAAGGGAAGGATTAAGCAACCTTTTACCCTTGAAGCCGAGGCTTAGGATTTAGACTCTCGGGTAGGGTTAATGACCTAGTTGCTAATTAGGATTCTATTATTTGTGATTCAGTGAGAGGATTTCATGACTCGGCAGCCCGAGTGTGATTTGATATCTTCAGACTGAGGTGAGTTTCCTTTACTATACTCGTGGGTTGAAGGCACCAATGCTGATCCTCTTAATTATGTTTAGTTGATAATACTTGTCTTGGTGACAATATCCTGCTATCTTGTATGTGCTTGTTGTCTCTGTGACTCTCACTTTTATGATTGTATGCTAGTTGTATGTGGTAAAATATACCCAGTACCGGTTGAAAGAGACCGAAGGGGGTGAAATAGACCCAGTACCGGTTGAAAGAGACCGAAGAGGGGCGAAATAGACCCAATACTGGTTGAAAGAGACCGAATTGGGGTGAAATATACCCAGTACCGGTTGAAAGAGACCGAAGGGGGTGAAATAAACCCAATTATGTTTATACTGTTATGTATGTATGGTATGGTGTATTTTGGGGGAACTCACAAGCTTTGTGCTTACAGTTTTTCAGTTTATGTTTCAGGTACTTCCAACTCGAAGGGGAAGGGACCAACTTGATCGCACTGCATCCGCCCATGTTTTTTCGCATTATGTGATTTTGGGATTTGTAGTCTGATGTTATCTCACTATGATACACTTTCTGTTGTTTGAAATGACTATTGGATGTTTTGAAAAGCACTAAAAATGGAACTTTTGTATGGTATTTTTGGGATGTTACAAGGGATGTTCATATTCAATTGAGTCATGTATGAAGAAGGACGACCCACACCAAGGCTATTAACAAAATCATGGAAAGCACTAGGATCCAGGGAACGAGACCTCTTGAGGACCCTACCACTACTACCTTCCCCACTAGCCAGAACAACCGCTAAGGCAGCCGAAGCAGCAAAGTCTCTGCCTCTTTTACAACGTACTAAAGGTTGTTCACCACTCCCATCATCACCATCATCGTAAGAAACAGTGAAATAATCAGTAGAAACAAGGGTGCATGAAGATCGTTTGTATCATCATAAGAGTCATGCACTTGCCCTAAAGGTTGTTCACCACTCCCATCATCACCATAATCGATGACTCTGAATCCTCCTCTTCATCATTTTGGGTATTACTACCATTGCTACCACTATAAGTAAAGCTATCATCGATAAGCGGAAGGTCAAAATCGCCAGAGCCAAGATCTTACGCTACAACCTTACCTTCCACAAAGTCAAAAAACAAAAATGGTAACCGACTCCCATCTACATGAAGCAAACATGGGATCAATGCACACAATTAAAGCAAGATTCAACGACATTTGTACAAACACATACCCGACCCATGGACAAATAAAGTGGTAACAACACCAAGACGCAACCAATACGGACTAATGCCAACCTTCCCTAATACATCTTCAAGGAACTTCATCATCACATTAAAACGAGAAATCTTATATATATATATATATATATATATATATATATATATATTGGCCCAAGTCACTTGTCCTCTTAGGTTTTTGGTCATTGATTATTCCAGGAAGGTGAAATTCGTTTTGATAAGGGAAGCAAGAAGCGTTCAACCAGATAAATTCATTTTTCCAAATTTATATGGAATCAGGAAGACCCTTAATAAAACTCCGTCCCCTTGATCGAAAATAATACCAAGCCCCATTACTACAAATACGGAAAAAGTACTTGAAAAAAGCAACAGTGGGAACAAAAAATGAAGCATGGCAGAGCAATTCAAAAAAGATAACCTTTGAAATTGAATTAGGTTTTTGTTGACAAGTGTGAATCATGTATGCTTCAAAAATCAAGCCAAAGAACGATGAAGGAGGAACGTGAATATTGGCTTCAAAGTAGTAAAGATAGAAACCAACCTTACCTAAGGGAGGATGATTGATAACTGCATCAGGAACAGGAAGAACGGCTCCATCCCCATCAACAAGATGATACTTAGCAGAAAATTGGTCAAGACGCTCACGACTAATGGAAGAATGAATGTCGTGATGGGTTTTGAGCATTACAATAATCCTATGGTGTACATGCAACCCTAATTGATTTGGATCTAAGTTTTTCTCTATTGAACATGCAAATTGAATACCAAAGCAATGAACCCTAAAACTAGCATACACAATTCGAAATTCACATTCAAATTAGGGTTAGAAGCTTACCTTATTTGTTATGTAGCAATAACAAGATTAATCCTTCTTGATCTTGACTTCTGAAAGCCTAGTGCCCCAAGTGTTGCACCTCTAATGGAGTCATAAACACTCAATGCAACAAGATGACTTGGAGAGGGAAGGATTTCGGCTAGGGTTCCTTAGAAGACATACATTGGCCGGAAATCCTTAGTGAGAGGGTCTTTATATAGCTGTGTGGGCTGCTAGGGTTTCTGGAGGAAACCCTAATTCCTGCTTAAGGCCTAAGCAACCCATGGACTCCTTCCTTAGAGCCCTTGGACGAAATCTATAGGGCTTCCCTATAGGATTTCGTTCACTCCACTCTATGGAGTCCATCAGCCCATTTTGCAACTATCAATGATTTGCAAAACCAGTCCCTCCATTATTAATCAGTTCCTTTAATCCCAAAATTAATACTAGATTAATTTCTGATTAATTACTCATTAATAATATGATTTCCAAATAATATATTAATCTTATAATATATTAATAAAATCATTATAAGTACCAATTTATTATTCATATAATAAATCCTACTCTCTCTCCACTTGTCATCCTATCAAGTTGCATGAGTGAAGGCAACCCAAAAGGACCATGCTCATAATCAAATCAAGTACATACCAAATATAGTTATGGGCTTAGACACCTAATCCAACATGACGAACATCACTGAACGCGACATTCTCCCACAAAATTTACGAGGATTCGAGAAGAAGAAATCGAAAAGAGAATATAGAAGAACAACAAGGAAGAATAAAAGGACAAAACTTTCACAAATGTGACAAATATTTATGAAACAAAAAGTGGGAAAGCCAACTACTACAAAGGATGAGCTCAAGTGCCTATAGGCCTACATGAAGACCTAGGCACGTCAGCAAACCAATATGCATCAATTAGGTTGAATGAAGTTGGAACAATAGAAACCACTTAAGCCCAATTATTATAAATCAGCAATACTTTATAATAATTAGGCTGAGGGGCTTAATGGGGTATGGGCATTAGCCCATATAACACTAGGCCAACCAACAAACCCGGACTGCTAGTATAGCCACAATATATATATATATATATATATATATATATATATATATATGTATATATATATATATATATATATATATATATATATATATATATATAAGTGGTACCAAGCACATAGTGCAAGAATCATCCTATCCTGTACACACCCTATGAAGCCTCTCTAGGAACCATAGAAAAGGCAAACCTATTTTAATAAATAGGGGGTTTACCCTTACGACCTAAAGACTAATGCAAAACCCAAAAGGGGAAATCACGAACCGGGCCTAAACCCAACTATAAAAACATGTTTCCACCTAACTCGAGAGGGAAGGCATAAAAAACCTTTGCAATTCAATCACATTTGAGATCTAAACTCCGAAAATGACTTTTAGCTTAGGCATCAGAGAGCAATACCAGTGGTCCGCCCTCGATATGGCTTTCTAACCTATATTTGTCACATATTATGTAACGTGTTACCTAGACTGCTCATTGGAAGAAGCCCTCAGGGAGATAGCCACACAACATTCGGGTCACCATGTAGCAACAACTTCCATCTTTTCAAGTGTAAAATCAAACAAGCTACTACCAGCTCTCTCTCTCTCTCTCATGTATGTGTGTGTTATGTACTTATTATATACCACCTCCGTTCTATATTTATTGTCCACTTTTGACTTTTGAAGTCTTTATTCTTCAACTTTGACCTTCAATAATTTTCTTTTTGATATATAATACTTGATGCAAAATGTATGAATGAATTGTGTTTTAATTGTTTTTTCATTGTTGTAAGTTTCATCAAGTAATGTATAACACAAATAAAAATATTTAAGGTCAAAGTTAAAGATAAAAGACTTCAAAAGTCAAAAGTGGACAACAATTATGGGACGAATGGAGTATAATTTTGTTAGGTGCATTTCATGTACTCATTTTGTAGCTTTATTTCATAAAAGTACATTGCATATAGGCTTAAACTCATGCATTTTGCATGTTTTTCGGGATTTTTCATGAGGCAATTTCATTCAAATACTTTTGTGATATTTCAGGGACTTTTGGAGGTAGGATATTGTTGGAGGAGGTAAATAAAAGTTGCGGACAAAATTTCAGGACTTGCGGAGCACCGAGGAGCAAGATATCAAAGAAATGAAGATTTTGGCTTTACAGACGTTTACACGGCCGTGTAAATGGAAGCCTTGTGTTTACACGGCCGTGTAAACGTAGATTTCTGCACAGTGTATTTTTGCGTTTACGCGGGCGCGTAAACGACAGTGTTAATTTACGCGGGCCGTGTAAACGTAAATGCGGGTTTTAAAGCAGTTTTTCACCATTCTTAAAGGGGGAAACCAATTTTTTTAAGAGGGGGGTCGACTTTTGGAGCAGAGAAAGCGATTTTCTTGAGGATTTTGAAGTTGATTAACACTTGGGAACATTTGATTTCATTTTGTAAGAACTTTAATTTCATTTTCATTTGTTTGATTTGTAGTTTAACCTAGACATGTGTGGTTAATTTCATTATCATTTCCGAATCTGAATTCTTAAGTATGTGTTGTTAGGTTGTAACTTGAACTTGATTTGTGTTTAACATCTAGTAATCTTTGATTTGATCTTAATCATGTGTTTGGTCAAGCAGCGAGGACAATGCTTATTTTAAGCTTGGGGAGGGGAATCCATCCATGCATAAATTCTGTTGCATGTAGGTTGCATTAATTTTGTACATATTACATTAATTTTTATTTTCTTGTTCATTTTTCTGCATAGAAAATTTTTCAAAAACCAAAAAGATTTTCTTTCTATTCTAATTTTTATTATTTTCTTTGCATTTTGTTTGCATCCAAATTTTTGCATTGCATTCTTTGAAGAAAAAAAACAATTGATCCAATCCCAAGCAACCGAATCTTTTCAAAACAGTTGAGCTGGTAAATGAGTCATGTGCCTTGAAATTGGCTTGCTCTTTTTATTGAAAAATCTAAAAGCAAGTTAATCACACACGAACACACCTCCCGAAGCTACTTGTGCAAAACAGAAAGTGAGAAGATTGTCAACATTGGAGCATAACAGCAGGTATGAGTTAATTCTTTGGGACATATGACTGGTCTTATGAGTAGTAAGTGCTCAATTGAACTTAAAATGCCAAATAAAAAAAAATGCAAAATTTCAATGTCCCGAGCCTTCCAGCGCTCTAAAAAGTCCTTTCTACTAATTCCCTTTTATATACCCTGCTTGGGGACATAGCTTTCAACTATACTTACGGGTCTTTGCATGTTAACCTTTAGTCCCCTGAAAAATGTCTTAGAAGTCCTCACGGTAATAGACCGTGAGATGTCCCACAATAGAAAAGTCAAGGACGAAAATATAAAGAAATTGGCCAAATAAATAAATAAATTAATAAGAGTGTTATGTGTTAACTTAGTTATTTGTATTTGTGTTACTTAAAAAAAAAAAAACTATTATTAAGTTAATCTGTGACCTTTGGGATTCGAACAAGTAAACTCTGAGGGGTGTTTTACATCTAAGCGCCTAAAGCTAAATTGTTTGGGACTGATTGAGTTGAAAATTCATTACATGGGTTCCATAGAAAGTCATGAACTTAATAATAGCAAATAAAGCTAATTTGTGGCCTTTGAGGTTCGGGCAAGTAAACCCGAGGGATCTCTTTAAATCTAGCACACTAAGGTCATTTGATTTAGATGTGTTGGTTGGAAGCCCGTTACACGGATTTCAAAGAAAGCCATGAGCTTTATTTGTAAAAAATATAATTAAGAAGTGTGTATATAATTGTGTTTATAGTTTAATTGAATATTGTGTTTAGGAAAAATACTTGGCTGTCAAAAGATTCCCTTGGACTTGGATTTGAACTTATGACATTGGACTGAATGAAAATTACTTTGACTGGTGTAAGTGGTTTGAAGTTTGTAACCAATCTGGATAAATATTAGGGAATTTTTAGAAAAGATTTTTCAGAAAAAGATTGTTGTTGATCAACAAATAGCTGGAATCGGGCATTGTTATATTTTATGAACAAAGATGGTTGAGCATGTTTTGTCACATATAATTTCACGAGAGTAAGACCATAATTTGTTCCAAGAATTCACTTGATGATATTGAAAGGGAATTAGTGTTGTGATCTTTGATTCTGTTGAGTTGTATTAGGGAGTAGCCAAAGTCTTATTTCTATTATCATATAATATTTTGAGACTAAAGCCAAGTTGACTCAAGGCATGACAGGTACATTCTCAACTATGGTACAAAACAGGGTTAATTGGGTTGGATATATGTTTTCATGTTTGTTTTGATTTCTTGCATCAAGTTTCAAAAAAAAAAAAAGTTTAACTTTGATTTTCTTTTCTTCTCTTTTATTTTATTTTCTCCGGTTTAAATTTTCTTGTTCTTTCTTGAGGACAAGAAAGGTTTAAGCTTGGGGAGATTTGTTAGGTGCATTTCATGTACCCATTTTGTAGCTTTATTTCATAAAAGTACATTGCATATAGGCTTAAACTCATGCATTTTGCATGTTTTTCGGGATTTTTCATGAGGCAATTTCATTCAAATACTTTTGTGATATTTCAGGGACTTTTGGAGGTAGGATATTGTTGGAGGAGGTAAATAAAAGTTGCGGACAAAATTTCAGGACTTGCGGAGCACCGAGGAGCAAGATATCAAAGAAATGAAGATTTTGGCTTTACAGACGTTTACACGGCTGTGTAAATGGAAGCCTTGCGTTTACACGGCCGTGTAAACGTAGATTTCTGCACAGTGTATTTTTGCTTTTACGCGGGCGCGTAAACGACAGTGTTAATTTACGCGGGCCGTGTAAACGTAAATGCGGGTTTTAAAGCAGTTTTTCACCATTCTTAAAGGGGGAAACCAATTTTTTTAAGAGGGGGGTCGACTTTTGGAGCAGAGAAAGCGATTTTCTTGAGGATTTTGAAGTTGATTAACACTTGGGAACATTTGATTTCATTTTGTAAGAACTTTAATTTCATTTTCTAGATTTGTGATCTTGTTCTAGCCATGATTGGCTAGAACCCTAGCTTCTCCAACTTCATGTCTTGACTTTTTAGTTGTGATTTCAATCATATGACTTGATGTTTGCTTTCAATTTTCTATCTAGTGAATTTGATTTTGTCTCAATCGAATGTTTGATTCTAATTGTGATTCTTATTGGCCATTTGAATTAGGGTTAGATCATTCAAGTTATCTAATTGCAAAATCCGTAATTGTTTTGTAAATTGGACTAGGTAACACGCACTAATTTGATTTCTATTGAATGAATTTAGTGTAAATCTTTTCACACACTTTTACACTCCCGAGCTTGTGAGGAGTATTGAGTGTTGTTGGGAACATTCACATAAAGTTTAAAGCAACCTTTCAATCTAATTCTAAGAGCTTGTTTAGATTAGGTTAGTAAGGTTAGGATTAATCAAAGAGCTTGTTTTGGTTAATTATTGTGGTGAATGGGAAGTGTTAGAGCTTGTTAACACTTTCAAGTACCAACTTAGATAGAATTAAACAAATATCTTGTCATCCATGGAATCACATTGCTAATTTGTCTTGCATAGAGTTGGAGTACTTACAAATCTTGAACTTATTTCACTTAATCAATCATTTACTTATTGCTTTATTCTATATTTTAAATCATTGCTTATAAATTCCCCCCATTCTGTGACCATTTTTGTACCTTACGCAAAAAGGTATAAACACTTGTCCCGTGTCTATGTGGATCGACCCTACTTACCTTGTACTACGTTTTTAGTGCATAGTAGTAGTGTTTAAGGAGTCATTTGTACCCTTTATTTGTTGGGTTTGACACGCCTAACAAATTTACCCAATGATTTTGCATTAAGGAATAAAAGAAAATAGAAGTTTCTTACTCTTAAATAATACTTCAACAAACTCGGTATATATATTTTTACACTACACTTAGACCATCTTCAACCTATCTACATCCCCCCATAAATGGAGTAAAAATAGGGTAAATAGTATTTTATATCCAACCATACTCCATTTTCTACCCTATTTTTTACCCCAAAAAGTATATTCTTAGAATATTCCATTTTCTTAACTTATATATATTGTCAAATACACGCCTCTACTAATTAGATTTTAACAAATATGTATTATATTTTTTTCATTATAATAATATTACAAATTATATTATGATAAATAAAATGTTTAAATATAATAAATTTGAATTAATTAGTATTTTATTATAAATAATTATTAAATAAATAAGATTATATTTATAATAAATATGTCAAGATCACGATCATATTCGATCACTACTAACTATAAAATAATGTATGTAATCATTATGTCATGTAGTACTGGATGTTTTATTAGAATATTTTATCGTGTGTAACGACCCAAAAATCAGAGGTAAAAATTTCATTTTTAATATATCTAAAACATTGATACCATTTATTTCAAACATTCCAAATCATCATTAAGTAAAATAATTATCAGAGTTCGTCCCAAAACCATTCATTGCGGAAATCATAAATTTCATTTTTAATATATCTAAAACATTGATACCATTTATTTCAAACATTCCAAATCATCATTAAGTAAAATAATTATCAGAGTTCGTCCCAAAACCATTCATTGCGGAAATCATAGGTGTGTGCACTACGATCAATTCGAGCCCTTCATTTCCAAATCGATGCAGCCTGAAACCAAAATTGTAAACCGTAAGCACAAAGCTTAGTGAGTCCCCCAGAGCATACCCCACACACAATCCACATAACACATATCGTATTAGTTGTAAAAAGCTATCTCTACCGTTATCACATATCAATCAGCTATAAAAGCTACTCTACCATATATCACATATCAAATAGCTATAAAAGCTCTCTCTACCATTAGCACATATCAATTAGCTATAAAAGCTACTTCTGCCACATACCACATATCAAATAACTATAAAAGCTATCTCTACCATTGGCACATATCGATTAGCTATACAAGCTATCTCTACTGTTAGCCACAAAGGCTATCTCTACCATTAGCCACAAGGCTATCTCTACCATCAGCTATAAAGGCTGTCTCTACCATTAGCCACAAGGCTATCTCTACCATCAGCCATAAAGGCTGTCTCTACCATTAGCCACAAAGGCTATCTCTACAGCATTGTTAGATGCATTTTATATGCATCTTCTAGCACAATCTCCTACGTATTTCATTATAAAAAGCTAACTAAGTCCCGATTATTCTTATGTATTTCGTGTTTCATGATAATTTTGAAGAATGCCCGTACTGCTCACGTTTGTTATGATTTTTCAGGACCATTTGGAGCACAAGGATGATTGCGCAAGTTCGGGATGCGTTCATGGATGCTTAGGAGCTTAATTGGAGTCTAGACCAAGGAAGGATACCGGGAAATGATCAAGAACTGCTTGGAAGGAGGAACGACGATCACAAGAGCCAAAAGAAGCAACTTGCGATCGTATCTTCTATCCTTGCGATCGCAGGTATGTCCTTGCGATCGCAGGTTTGTTCGCAGGTTGCCTTCGAGGTTTTGTCGAGCCAAAAAAATTCATCAGTTGAGAAAAAGAGAAACATGTGATCGCAGGTTGGTCAATTTGCGTCGAAATAGCAACGTACTTCATTAAAAAATCCCGTGATGCGTTTTTGGGTGATACATGCGATCGCAGGTATGCCCCTTGCGATTGCAGGTACAGTGTTTTGACAGCTAGACGTATAAATACAGACTGATACTCTTCCAGTAACCCTAATTGGCGATTCCTGGCGATTCAGAGGCGATTTTCAGAGGATTTCAAGTGAAGAACGCAGATCTAAAGGAGACGATTCGATTTTTATTCGTATTTTAGTAAGATTTATCATTTAGATTCTATTTCCACTGTTTGTAATCCGTTTTTAGCCATGTCCGGCTAAAAACTCAGATTTCAGTTTCGCAAGACGTAACCTTTTCGTATGATTAATCATTAGGCACTATGTTTGACTATGATTACTGTTTAGTTTGATCAGTTCTGTGTTAAATTGAATGTCTGATTTTGATTTCAGTTTCTGTTGGCCACTTAAATTGTTTGTGAATCATTCTAGTCATCTAATTGTTTAGATCCGTAATTGTCTAGATTAATTAGTAAAAAGTGACAAGTATTAGATTAATTCTGAGTTTAGGGTTAACTCTAATATGAAATGATCAAACAAGTTTTAACGCCTCCGAACTTATGAGAGGTATTGAAATTTACTGGGAATTACACTGTGTCTAATGCAACTTTTCTTTATTAGTCATGAGCTTGTTTGGTTAATTTAGTAAAAAGTTAGATTTAATTCAGAGAACTTATTTTGATTAAATGAATTTTTGTAATAAAGGTCATTAGAGCTTGTTAATGAACCTTAGTACCAGTTTAAACAAGTGCATAGTCAAATATTGTGTTGAAGGTTAATCATATGATTAGGGGAGTCACCGCGAAACTGGAATTGCTTTCTCTTATTTGAATTTTCTTCACTTTAAATTTAGTCATTCTCTTGTCATTTTCAATCTATGTTAGTTTAATTTTCAAAAACAAAATCCCCCTTTTTTATGTTTATTGCATTCATCAAGAATCAGTTCACACCTTACGCAAAGAGGTGTAAACATTAGGACGTGTCCCTGAGGATTCGACCCTGCTTACCTGTACTACCTGTTAGTGCAATAAAGCAGTTTATCTTATACTTTTATTTGTTTAAATCGTGTACGACAACGGTATTAGCAAATTGGCGCCGTTGCCGGGGACACGGTAAAACACTAATAGTTTTATGCCAAGATCTTCACATACAGGTAATCTGATTTTTGATCCAGAGATTGAGAAGACTGCTAGGAAGCTAAAGAAGGAAGCAAAACTTCGGAAGCAACAAACAGGAACCTCAACCTCACCCATACCACAAGGCACTCCCTTGTGGAACGAACCTGAACACTCATTTCAACCTTTTCCGAAAGCACCACCTACCTCACCCGTTAACAGCCGTTCAAAACATACTCATCATCATCTTCAGACAAACCCGAACTCACAGATTCTTCTGAAACCGAATCAGAATTCATCATGAGCGAGAACGAAGATGAAGCTGAAGAAACTCTCCGTGAGTGGGCAACACAAGAGGTTACCCAGCAGCCCTTGTGTATCACCTTTCCAGAAGCTCGAAATTTTGAGCTTAAATCCGGTTTAATCCATCTGCTACCCCCATTTCGAGGCCTTGAGAATGAAGATCCTCATAAATTTCTCAAGGAATTCCATGTTGTCTGCTCTGGAATGAAACCCCATGGAGTTACTGAAGACCAGATCAAACTCAGGGCGTTTCCCTTCTCATTTCAAGATGCAACAAAGGAGTGGTTATATGACCTTCCATCTGGCTCAATAACAAGTTGGAATGAACTCGCCAAGCTCTTGCTAGAAAAATATTTTCCCGAGGCGAAAGTGTCGAATCTACGCAGAGAGATTTTGGGTATAAAGCAAGGCAAAAGAGAAGCTCTCCATACTTATTGGGAGCGATTCAAGAAGCTATTAGTCCGATACCCACAACATGACATTAGTGATTATCAACTGTATCAGTGTTTCTGTGAAGGATTGATACCTATGGAGAGGCGACTAATAAATGCATCTAGTGGAGGGTCACTTTCAGACATGACACCAACAGAGATCAGGGCATTAATAGAGAAGCTGTCCAATGAATCAAAACATTCAACAACTGAGGAAGAGTGGTACCCATACCATCCAAGAGGAGTCAAGGAGATGAGCAACGCCCACCTGGAATCCCAGATTTCAGAATTGACTAAAGCTGTCCTTTTGTTGACAAAAGAAAAAGGTATTGAACCAAAGGTCAAACCTTGTGGGATTCGCTGCAAAACCGGGCACCCAACTGATATGTGCCCATTACTTCAAGAAGATACGGAAGCTGTGCAGGCTATGGGAGGATTTCAGCAAAGGCCATTTGATCAACATCGCAACAACCAAGCTTGGGGAGGGCCTCAAAATAACAATTTCCAGCCAAGACCTCAACTGAACTTTCAACAAAGAAACCAATACCAAGCTCCACCTGGATTCCAGCAATCTTTTCAGCAGAATCAACACCAAAGCAATTTTCAGCAACCACCTGTTCAGTCACAAGCTAGCAGTTCCAGCATGTCTTTGGAAGACATAGTTAAAAGTCTTGCTACTAGTACCCAAGCTTTCCAGAATGAAACAAAGTCCAGTAGCAAAAATCTGGAGCAACAGGTATCATAACTCGCGAACTCCATGAGCAAACTAGAAGCACAAACCCAAGGAAAATTCCCGTCTCAGACTGAGAAGAACCCGAAGCACAATGCTTGTGCTGTCACCCTTAGAAGTGGTAAAAACTACAAAGGACCGGATCAGAAAGAAGATGAGGAAGAAGAGATCGTGGTTGAGCAAGAATCTGAGGCAACTGAAGAGGTGCAGAAAAAGGATGGACCTGCTGAAGCTGAAGTGAAAATCACCCCTCCTCCTTTTCCCTCAAGACTGAAAAACACGAAAAAAGAAAAGGAAGATAAAGAGATTATGGATTTCTTCAAAAAGGTTGAGGTAAATATTCCCCTCCTAGATGCAATTAAACAACTACCCCGATATGCTAAAATTTTAAAAGAGTTGTGTACTTCTAAAAGAAAATTAAAAGGCAACGAAACAGTCAAAGTAAGCGAGAACGTTTCAGCTATTTTACAAAAAAGGTTACCCACAAAGTGTAAGGATCCAGGAGTATTTACTGTTCCTTGCAAGTTGGGGAACCTTTCAGTTCCGCGAGCTATGTTGGACTTAGGAGCGTCAATAAATGTTTTGCCATACTCACTTTTTAAAACTATCGGGGTAGGGCCTTTAAAAAGAACAGGATTTATCATTCAGTTAGCTGATCGTTCTCTGGTGCACCCAAAAGGTGTGTTGGAAGACGTTTTGGTTCAAGTGAATGAACTCATATTCCCAGCTGATTTCTATATTTTGGATATGGGAAATGACGACTCACCAAACTCAGGTTCCATTCTTCTGGGGAGACCATTTTTAAAAACTGCCAGAACCAAAATAGATGTTTATGATGGTACCCTTTCAATGGAATTTGATGGTGAAGTTATCAACTTCAATATCCATGATGCCATGCGTTACCCTGATAATGTTTCAGCCCTTAATTTCATTGATGTAATTGAACCACTAACTGCAGAATATTTTGAGATTGCTAACCGTGAGTCACTAGCATTAATGCTCCACAGAAATTTGTCTATTAATGCAGCTCAGGTTATATCAGAAAATTATGTGGTTGATAGAGAAGTTCAAGAAATGGCAGCTCATATGGACCAGCAGAGAAAGTTGAGGTATGGTACCCAAACTCTTAAATTGCCAATTTCTAACTCCAAGCTTTTCCCTTCTGTAGTGCAAGCCCCCATTTTGGAGCTGAAGACACTTCCAGAACATCTGAAATACGCATATCTTGGAGAAAAAGAAACATTACCAGTTATCATATCCAACAAGCTGTCAGAAAAAGAAGAGTTAGAGCTGATCAGAATTCTGAAGGAGTATAAAAACGCAATTGGGTGGACTATTGCAGACATCAAAGGACTCAGCCCATCTCTATGCATGCACAAAATTTTGATGGAAGAAGATTATAAGCCATCGCGAGAAGCCCAACGCAGATTAAACCCACCAATGATGGAGGTGGTTAAAAAAGAAGTTATGAAATTACTGGATGCTGGGATGATATACCCAATTTCTGACAGCAAGTGGGTTAGCCCAGTTCAAGTTGTCCCTAAGAAGGCTGGAGTGACAGTGGTAGAGAACAAAGAAGGAGAGCTGGTTCCAACTCGGGTTCAGAACGGATGGCGCGTTTGTATCGACTACAGAAAATTAAACGCAGCCACCCGGAAATATCATTTTCCTCTCCCATTCATAGATCAGATGCTAGAGAGGCTTGCTGGAAAATCCCACTACTGCTGCTTGGATGGATTTTCAGGTTTCCATCAGATTCCAGTTGCTCCAGAAGACCAGGAGAAAACGACTTTCACCTGCCCTTTCGGGACATTCGCGTATAGGCGTATGCCATTCGGACTCTGCAATGCACCTGCTACCTTTCAAAGGTGTATGGTTAGTATATCTTCTGAGTATGTCGAAAATACCATAGAAGTCTTCATGGATGATTTTACCGTCTATGGAGACTCCTTTGATATATGTTTAAAAAACCTCACAAAAATTTTACAAAGATGTATAGAAACAGACCTGGTCTTAAATTTTGAAAAATGTCACTTTATGGTTGACCAAGGTCTGATTCTTGGACATATTGTTTCAAAAAAAAGTTTGGAAGTCAATAAAGCAAAAATAGATGTTATAAAGAGCTTACCCTACCCGAAGAATGTTCGGGAAGTGCGTTCCTTTCTTGGTTATGCAGGGTTTTACAGGAGGTTTATAAAAGATTTTTCAAAAATATCAGTTCCTATGTGCCAGTTATTGCAGAAAGACGCTGAATTTGACTTCCATGAAGATTGCAAGAAGGCTTTTGATGTGCTGAAAAATCTTCTTACTTCTGCCCCCATCATTCAGCCCCCAGATTGGAGTTTACCATTCGAGATAATGTGTGACGCCAGTAACACTGCTGTTGGAGCTGTTCTAGGACAGAGAAAAGACCGGGTCCCCCACGTTATATATTATGCATCAAAGACTTTGGACAGCGCCCAAGCAAACTACTCTACCACTGAAAAAGAGTTGCTGTCAATTGTTTTTGCATTGGAAAAATTCAGACAGTATTTTTTGGGCACAAAAGTCATAATCTTTTCAGATCACGCAGCCATTCGTTACCTTCTTGCCAAAAAAGACTCAACGCCAAGGCTGATTAGATGGATTTTGCTGCTATAGGAGTTTGATATAGAGATCAGGGATAAAAGTGGTAGAGAAAATTTGGTAGCTGATCATTTGAGCCGGCTCACCCCACCTGAAGACCCGACACCGATCCGCGAAACATTTCCTGACGAGCATCTATTCGCTGTTCAGAACCCTCCTTGGTTTGCTGATATTGTGAACTACTTGGTCTCCAGAGAACTTCCTTCAGATCTCACCCGAGCCCAGAAAGACAAAATAAAGAAGGAGGCGAAAAGATATGTTTGGGATGAGCCGTATCTATGGAAACACTGTGCTGATCAGGTGATTAGAAGATGTGTACCTCAAGATGAAGTCAAGTCAATCCTGAATTTCTGCCATTCAGAAGCTTGTGGAGGGCATTATGGTCCGCAACGAACCGCACGCAAAGTCTTGGACAGCGGCCTTTATTGGCCTCATATTTTTCGTGACTCTTTTCTATTTTGCAAAACAGTGAAAGATGTCAAATGACTGGGTCTTTGACATCTCGTAATCAGATGCCACTTACTCCAATCTTAATATGTGAAATCTTTGACGTTTGGGGTATAGATTTCATGGGTCCGTTTCCGCCTTCTTTCGGGTTTGTGTACATCTTACTTGCTGTGGATTACGTGTCCAAATGGGTCGAGGCAAAAGCTACACGAACCCACGATGCCAAGGTTGTGGTTGATTTTGTCAAGACAAATATATTTTCTAGGTTTGGGACACCAAAAGCCATTATTAGTGATCGGGGTACGCATTTCTGCAACCGCACCCTCGAAGCTGTCCTCAAGAAATATGGTGTCACACATCGGGTATCCACATCATATCACCCGCAAACCAATGGACAGGCTGAAGCTTCAAACAGACAGATCAAGGGCATTAAAGAGAAAACCATCAATCCGGTCAAAAAAAGATTGGAGTATTCGATTGGATGATGCGTTATGGGCTCACCGGACAGCATACAAGACTTCTATAGGTATGTCACCATATAGAATCGTTTTTGGCAAACCTTGTCGATTACCGGTTGAGTTAGAGCATCGATCATATTGGGCTGTCAAGAATCTGAATATGAGCATGGATGAGGCTGGTAAGAAAAGAAGATTGGATATTCAAGAGTTAGAAGAAATCAGGAATGATGCTTACGAGAACGAGGCAATCTATAAGGAGAAGACGAAAGCGTTTCACGATAAGATGATCTCGCGAAAGGTATTTACTACCGGTCAAAAGGTACTCTTATACCATTCTCGTTTCAAACTTATTTCTGGTAAATTGAGGTCTCGTTGGGTGGGGCCATTTGTTGTTACTAACGTGTCTGATCATAGTGCTATAGAAATTAAGAGTGAACAAACAGGAAAAAATCTTTAAAGTGAATGGTCATCGTCTCAAACCATTTTACGAAGGGTTCCAAGTCACAAATGAAGAAGTGGAGGTAGTCGAGGTCCCGACGTACCGCAACTAAGGGAACCAAGTAACAATGTCGAGCCAACGACAGTAAAAAATGGGCAGCTTACCGGGAGGCAACCCGAGCATTTGTTTTGATTTTAATTCTGCAACTTATTTTTAATTTTTGTGTGTTTTTAGCTTCTTAGGATGCTTCTTTTTAATTGAATCGTGTTTTTAAAATAAAAAGGAACAAAGAGATTTTATAAAAAGTTGAAAAATAAGGTTTTTGTGGAACCTGCGACCGCGAGTCCAGTCTTTGCGATCGCAGGTTATGCAGATAAGGGTCGCAGCACGTCATCGAAGTTTTTGGGACAATTTTTTTACGAGAAAAGCAAACCTGCGATCGCAGGTTCTGTCCTTGCGATCGCACGTATCAATTTTAGAGGCTGGAACACTTTTGCACATTTTTTAAATCGATTCGAACATTATTTAGCAAACCTGCGATCGCAGGTATCAATTTTTTCACTGGATTTTTTTAAACGGTAAAAAAAAGATGATCGAAGCAATTTTCCTAAAACCTGCGATCACAGGTATCAATTTTCCTTCATTTTTGACCGTTACGAACATCGAGAAATGTGCCAGCGGCTATATTTGAAGAACCTGCGATCGCAGGTCCTCCCCTTGCGGTCGCAGGTATGTCTTTCCTTATAAATAATGATCGCAGGCCTCATTTGTTACCACCACATTTCAAAAACACTCTCTAAAATCCTCTAATTTTCGAGTTCTTTCACCAAAAACACCAAAATCGCTTGTTTTTCGTCCAAATCAAGAAAAAAAAGGTATCAATCTCTTCTATTTTACTCCTACAACATCTCTACGGTAACGAAATCATGTTTTCACGGTTGAAATTCTCCAAAAATCTCATTTTGTTCATTTTGAAATTTGAATTTTTGCGAGTTTCTTTTTAAGATCTACGTTCCGTTAGCTATCCGCAGACCACGAAAAGTAGAAACGTTTGCTCACAATGCAATTCAGAAGAGATTCATCCAAACGGAATTTCAAAAATCAAAAAAAATTTCAGCACGAAAAATATAATGCTGCCTAGCGCACAGTCATGTATTTTCGTTCTGAAACTGAATTTCTTTTTTTGTTATATATTTGTGCGGTCGTTTGGGAGTAGTTAGAAATACTTATTTTCATATTATTTTTACCTGGAAATTGTGTCTACCTTGTCCCAATTCACCTTGAAAAATGCCCCCTCGACCATCTCGTTCACGCAGACAGGTTGACGCTCCAGAGTCGTCATACACAGTCCAGGTGGACAATGTCACTGTAGATTTAGGTTTGCAGGCCGCACTTGACTGTTACCAGCGGCTTCTTGACCGCGAGATTATGCCACAGGCCTGGGTCCCTAACCGCACACTCATGCGGGAACTCCATATCTATGATGGTGTTCACGCTCTTTTTGCCAATATTGGCTGGGAGCACCTGTTAGCTGCAGATTTTGCCACTTGTCCCCTATTGACTCGAGAGTTTTTAGCTACGCTTAGTGAGGTAAATCATGAGGGAAACATAGCTTTTCGTATTTTTAGCACCCCTCACACTATTCACGTCGACCAGTTATGTACTTTCTTCCATACCCCTATCACCAGTTTATCCCAGCCCACCCCCGCTTTTGACGTACACGAGTTTTGGTACTCCATTACCGGTTTGGAGTCTTATGACTCAACCTCATCCGTACAGACCAGTATTGTGCACCCTGTTCTCAAAATTGCATTGAAAATTATATGCAATATCATTTATGCACAGATTGAGACTACGAAAGCCGGCAAAGCCGAGCTTTTTCTTTTGTGGTGCATGATCACCGGGTCGCACCGCCCGCATTTTGGTGATATTATCATCAAACGGTTCCATAGAAATATATACCTTCGCACCCGCGGTGCAATTCGCTGTGGTGGATTGATTTCTGTCATTGCCCGCGCCCTCGCGGTGCCATCTCATCCAGGGTACACCTTTTTCGCAGGTGATTCTTTCCGTTTGACCCTGCAGACCCTACGGGCTATGCACATGCTACGTAATTCCCCAGGTGGGTATGTTTGGATGTAGGGTCGCTCCCTTTATTTCAAGGTCACTGGACCTGATGTCATAGCTCTCGCTGACCCCATTAGCGACACTGTGTGGGTGCTCCCTTCGAACATCCAATCACCCCCTCGCCCACGTAGGGCACAACATCCACAGTCTGATCGACCATCTTCATCCACTCAGCACCCAGACTACGCAGACGCCACACCTATATCCTTTACCCAGCCTGATCCTATGCATACTGACTTTCAGGATCAGCCCCCACCCACTCAGCCATCTCACCCTCACCCCAACTCTCCCTTCACTTACCAGCATTACCTTGACCTCCGTGGGGATATTGCTTCCCTTCAGCAGACGATGACTGGTCTTCGCCTTGACTATCAGCAGTATAGCACTCAGGTTACTGACTATCGTGACGAGCTCTTAGGTCTGCGCGACGATTTCGACGATTTCCGCGACCAGTTCTTCTGTCGCTATGTTCCTCCGTCCGAGTAGTCGTCTCCCACTCCTCCCTAAGCATTGAGGACAATGCTTACTTTTAAGCTTGGGGAGGAGATTTCCTATCTTTTTGTAAAAAGTTTTTATTTTGTTATTTAAAAAAAAAAAACCCCAAAAAAATTAGAAAACTTTAAAAAAAAATCCAAAAAGATTTTTCATTTATGTTTCTTTTAATTGTCATTTTATTTCTTCCTAGTTTTTTTTTTCTAAAATATTTTCATTTTGTTGCATTCTGCACTTGCATAATTTTTTCCGTTCTTCATATTTAAAAAAAAAAAATTACGAGATGATGACGATCTTTGCATACGATAGCTCCATGAAGTGGGATATTGAGAATTGAAAATGAAAAAAATACGAAGCAACTTGATTGTTATTGGAAGTATAGAATCAGATGTCATAACCAGGGGACCCAAGACACCGTGATTCGAGACCCCGACCTTAGATAATAATAAAAATAGCGTACTGAAACGTTTTCTGGGCGGTAATAACAGCTCTAGGATGATTTGCTTATTAATGTTTAAAAAGAATCTTTATCGACAACTCTGAACCCACAAAACATGGCCCTATTTGTTGACACGCGTTACCCTCGCAGTAACAGAGAGCTTAAGTATCAGATCCACACAGTCAAAATAAAGAAAGGGTACAACGTTATATCTAGTACCCAAATCAAAGAATTTCAAGCGCTCAATTGAAGAAACTTCAAGAAATTCCAAAAAAAAAGATTGAAGAAATCAAGTTCAAAACGAAGTGTAAATCAAAGTTCAATCAAGTTAGAAGCCGTTCCAAAGTTACATCTGGCGAATAAAGAACTGTGTGATATGATACTTGTGGCTCTCGAAAAAATGAAAGCATAGAGCTCGGGCTCCTACGGGGGTTGGCCCTTGCTGCTTCGGTGAAAGCTGATTTGGTCGTGCGGGTTCTTAAGGATGCGTCGATTCTGATTCTTGGCCATCTAGTCTTAAGGACATGAGATCCGGACTATGTTATTTTCGTTCATAAAGCTAATTAAGGTGCAAAGTTAAAATAAAACTAGCGTTGGATTATTGTGTTACATCGTTTTGTGGCCTTCCTTACCTTGGGAGTCTGTGATACATGAAAGATAGCAGGATGGTTGCTTTGGTGTTAGTGATTGGAGCCCAATATCGATGTAAAGTCTGATCGTAAAAGAAAAAAAAAGAGAAGCATGTTTCATTTTAGTTGTTCGTTTTTCATTTGCATACCATTTTAGTTCATTGTTCATTTTCTTTATCTTTGCATGCATGCTTTATGTTTAGCTTTGGTAGTTCTTATTATTTAAGTTTTTGTTTTAGTTAACGTGTGTCTAGGTTGTCCCACTATTGCCTTTAACCCCAATTCTGTTTCCAAAGTTATCGTTTCCTTACTTGAGGGCAAGTAAGGTGTAAGCTTGGGGAGGTTTGTTAGATGCATTTTATATGCATCTTCTAGCACAATTTCCTACGTATTTCATTATAAAAAGCTAACTAATTCCCGATTATTCTTATGTATTTCGTGTTTCATGATAATTTTGAAGAATGCCCGTACTGCTCACGTTTGTTATGATTTTTCAGGACCATTTGGAGCACAAGGATGATTGCGCAAGTTCGGGATGCGTTCGTGGATGCTTAGGAGCTTAATTGGAGTCTAGACCAAGGAAGGATACCGGGAAATGATCAAGAACTGCTTGGAAGGAGGAACGACGATCAAAAGAGCCAAAAGAAGCAACTTGCGATCGTATCTTCTATCCTTGCGATCGCAGGTATGTCCTTGCGAGCGCAGGTTTGTTCGCAGGTTGCCTTCGAGGTATTGTCGAGCCAAAAAAATTCATCAGTTGAGAAAAAGAGAAACTTGCGATCGCAGGTTGTGCCCTTGCGATCGCAGGTTGGTCAATTTGCGTCGAAATAGCAACGTACTTCATTAAAAAATCTCGTGATGCGTTTTTGGGTGATATATGCAATCGCAGGTATGCCCCTTGCGATCACAGGTACGGTGTTTTGACAGCTAGACGTATAAATACAGCCTGATACTCTTCCAGTAACCCTAATTGGTGATTCCTGGCGATTAAGAGGCGATTTTCAGAGGTTTTCAAGTGAAGAACGCAAATCTAAAGGAGACGATTCGATTTTTATTCGTAGTTTAGTAAGATTTATCGTTTAGATTCTATTTCCACTGTTTGTAATCCGTTTTTAGCCATGTCCGGCTAAAAACTCAGATTTCAGTTTCGCAAGACGTAACCTTTTCGTATGATTAATCATTAGGCACTATGTTTGACTATGATTACTGTTTAGTTTGATCAGTTCTGTGTTAAATTGAATATCTGATTTTGATTTCAGTTTCTGTTGGCCACTTAAATTGTTTATGAATCATTCTAGTCATCTAATTGTTTAGATCCGTAATTGTCTAGATTAATTAGTAAAAAGTGACAAGTATTAGATTAATGCTGAGTTTAGGGTTAACTCTAATATGAAATGATCAAACAAGTTTTAACGCCTCCGAGCTTATGAGAGGTATTGAACTTTACTGGGAATTACACTGTGTCTAATGCAACTTTTCTTTATTAGTCGTGAGCTTGTTTGGTTAATTTAGTAAAAAGTTAGATTTAATTCAGAGAACTTATTTTGATTAAATGAATTTTTGTAATAAATGTCATTAGAGCTTGTTAATGAACCTTAGTACCAGTTTAAACAAGTACATAGTCAAATATTGTGTTGAAGGTTAATCATATGATTAGGGGAGTCACCGCGAAACTGGAATTGCTTTTTCTTATTTGAATTTTCTTCACTTTAAATTTAGTCATTCTCTTGTCATTTTCAATCTCTGTTAGTTTAATTTTCAAAAACAAAACCCCCCCTTTTTTATGTTTATTGCATTCATCAAGAATCAGTTCACACCTTACGCAAAGAGGTGTAAACATTAGGACGTGTCCCTGAGGATTCGACCCTGCTTACCTGTACTACCCGTTAGTGCAATAAAGCAGTTTATCTTATACTTTTATTTGTTTAAATCGTGTACGACAGCGGTATTAACAAGCATATCACGCATACATACATATCACACACATCTACATAGCAAGTATACTAACTATCATAAAATAGGCCGACCTTGGTGCCTTAGACCCATTAGTATGGTGAGAAGACTCACCTCTCGACTACTGAACTGATAAGCTGAAATCAGACATATCCCACACGCTACTCCTTCTCAACTGCCCATAATCATCAGGTGATTAGCTTAACACAATCCCATAAATACCCTCAGGTCAACTCTGGTCAAATTCTATGTCTGTAGTCAAGGTCAACAATCCATATTGACCTTGACTCGTCGAGTGCAATTAGCCACTCGTCGGGTTCCTTGCTTAACTCGTCAACTCGCCGAGTCACCTGAGAGACTCGTCGAGTTCCTTAATGTTTACGGTCGTAAACTCCCAACCGTACACTCTTGACCGTGAACCCTTGGCCGTAAACCTTTGGCCGTACACCCTCGGCCGCAAACCCTTAGCCGTAAACCCGACTCGCCGAGTTCCTTTTATCCATTTCGTTTCCAGTCCTTCACAGTGGAATCTGGAGTCCCAAACTTCATATCCAACCTTCTCTATCACAGATGCCACGTAAAGTTGCAAACTTTACGTGCATGCAAGGCCTCATAATGCTAGAAGGTCAATACTATGCTCTCAACAAGGTTTGTGTGCATGGGAAGGGTCAAACTACATCAAAGGAGCAACTTTATGACTTTGGGGACCTAAAAAGGTCCAGATCTGAAACCATATCCCAATGATACGCCCAGATCTAAAATTGGACTTCATTTGCCCAAAAATGGACATGAACTAGAAAGATGAGAGATCTAAGAATCTATAGATCAAGATAACAACTTTTTACCTTAAAATGATGCCCAATGCAGTGTAGATGCCGGATCTACTGCTTCCCCTCTTGTTCCTTCTTCTAGATCTCTTCTTCAACCCTCCAATCTTGCTAAACCAAGCTCTCACTCTCACTCAAGGGAGTTCACGGCCGCAAACGACCTTCTCTGGGATAATATGGTGCCAAAGGAGGCTACTAAGGCGGATAATGATGTTTATAAATAGGGAAAACCCCGAAACTAGGGTTTTCTTTAAACAGCTCGGACTCGCAGAGTCGACCCTCCGACTCGCCGAGTCAGTCCCAACCCGCGTCTATGATATCAAGACCCTACTCGACGAGTTGGACTCCCAACTCGCCGAGTCCATGCACAAACACCCCACAAAAGCAATTTCCAATCAATACTCGAAACAGGTGTTACATCGTGTTTGTAAGATATATTTCAATTATAAACTTTTATAAATTATGTTACCGTCTTTCAAGTGTTTAGTATATATTTAATTTTTATATGAATTCGATAAAAAAATCTTTAACTCTATATTTATGATTAATTAATATAACTACTATATAACATGATATTAAAAATATTAAATATTGCATTTAAATTATAATTAGTAGATAAAAATAAACTAGAAATGTATAAAATAAAAAAGAGAGGGACTAAAATCGACAACCAAAAATTCAACTCCATTTTTGGAGATATGAATAGTATTCCCCCAAATATGGGGGAATACTATTCATATCTTCAAAAATGAAGATGAAAATGGGGTAGAGTTGGAGGAGAATGAAGGAAAAAATGAGGGAAAAATGAAGTTTGGGGTGGATTGGAGATGCTCTTAGTTTCTTAATCCATACGTGAATATATGTGAGAATTAGAATTAGAAGTTTGTTATAGTTTCTTTATTAGTCAAACTAGAAATATAATTAGAAGTTTATATGTATATGTCATAGGAGGTTTACAGGTGAAACACATAGGAATGCATCTAGATTGATATTTGTTGAAAGTGGCAAAGAAGTTGATGTCATAAACCTTTCATTGAGTATACTTGAGATCTCCTTATATGTTTTGTAAGATAGGATCTAAGTCATGTTAATAAGTAGAATTCATTTAGAAATTAAGTTGGAGACTTTTTATTGCTTGAATTTAAAAGTAGCCTGTATAATTTGTTGGTACTAGCATATATATATATATATATATATATATATATATATATATATATATATATATATATATATATATATATATATATATAGGTTTAGGTTCTATGGAAAACAAAAAACCCTAAAAAAAACCCTAAAAATCATAAAAATGCATAAAAAAAATACTTAGAGATCACAAAACTTTTTTTTGAATTTTTTTATGAAAAATCGCTGTTTTTAGTACAAAATCGGTAAAAAAAAATTGAAAAAAAACCAATTTTTTTTATAAAAAAAAATTGATTTTTTATTTTTTTTTCAGCGATTTTATTAAAAAAGTTGCGATTTTTTCATAAAAAAATTCAAAAAAAAGTGTTGTGATCTCTAAGTATTTTTTTATGCATTTTTATGATTTTTAGGGTTTTTTTGTTTTCCAAATAACCCTTCCCTATATATATATATATATATATATATATATATATATATATATATATATATATATATATATATATATATATATATATATATATATATATATTAATGGACCCAATTACTTATCTAGGAACCGAGCTCTGATTTGCTGATGAAAACGACATTAAGAGTCTTATACGATCTGATTATTTACATGGAAATCGAGTTCTAATCTGAACAAGAAAAATGGAACTGAAAGTGTTATATGAATGTAAACCGAGCTCTTTTCGTGATTAAAATATCTTATTGAAAACCGGGCTCTACTATCTATTTCACATATGACTCTCCCCACATCAAACCGAATGGAAAATCGGCATCTTTTTACTGATTTAACCGAGCTCTATTATCATATTCACATATGACTCACCCGACATCAAACCCGGTTGCAAAATGAGATCTTTAACCGATTTAATCGGATCCGTTAACCTTTTTTGTAATTCTTATTAAGAGGTCTCTTTATAGTTAAATATGCTGAAAAGAATTATAAAGAACGATTTATGTCATAAAAGTGTTTCACGGAGTTAATGAATTTCGTTCGTGACTTTCATAAAAAAAAAAAAGTAATCTTATGAATTTGAAAACATTTTTTACGAATCACTGTTCTATAATATATATATATATATATATATATATATATATATATATATATATATATATATATATATATATATATATATATATATATATATAAATATATATATATATATATATATATAGGAAATGGTTATTTGGAAAACAAAAAAACCCTAAAAATTATAAAATGCATAAAAAAAATATTTAGAGATCACAAAACTTTTTTTTGAAAAAGTCGCAGCTTTCTATACAAATTCGCTGAAAAAATTTTTAAAAAAAAACTTTTTTTTTTTATAAAAAAATTGATTTTTTATTTTTTTTTCAGCGAATTTTAATAAAAAGCTGCGATTTTTTATAAAAAAAATTCAAAAAAAAGTTTTGTGATCTCTAAGTAGTTTTTTTTATGTATTTTTATGATTTTTAGGGTTTTTTGTTTTACATAGAAGCTATATATATATATATGATCCCTCTATTTTTTTTTTTTTTTGTCATTTTAGTGAGTAACTCATCATAAAAACGAATTAAAAATAAGATGTTATCATTCATATTAATTAATATTTTATTCTAACCTTTAAAAAACAAAAATAAACAAAGAACAACAAACATATGTATGATATTCCTCTACCAATTCGGCTAGCTCTTGGGATTCGATAAAGAATCTCGTCTCCAACCTACCTGATATAGCAATGAAAAGCCTTTTGATTTCGAATTAATTATGCTCGTCTTTTTGTATCGGATTTTCTACTTTAAGCAACAGAGGAAATGATGACCATTTCACTATCTAAGTCCAAAGAGACCCTATCCATTTCTTTCTTGTCACAACCAGCTTCGTCTTCAACACCCGAGTTTTCTTGCATTTCTATTAGTACCCTTGGCTCCACACTAGCCTTTTCTTGAATTTCCAACATTACCCCTGAACCCACCCCAGCTTTTTCGTACATTTCCAGTATTTCCCCCAAGTCCACCACCGCTGGCACTGGCACATCTTGTTCTTGAACCGTTGGTTTAACTCGCTTCTTTTTGTCTTTGTAGATCATGTACAATATCATTTGTGTTATTCCAAAGATAAACCCTAACACATTTGGGGTCTAAAATGAAAAAAAAAAAATTAATAAACCATACAGATAAATGATAAAGAAATTGTTAAACATATAAAATATGAACTTACAGCTACATAATAGTCCTTGATCAGTAAGCCGTAAAAGAACCACGTAACAGCACAAAGCGTAAGGAAGAAAGACAAGGAGAAAGGCATGTATTCAACGCTCTTTGTTTTTATGACCAATCTCTGTATACACACACACACACACAAAGTGATTATTATACTTCAACAATTGAGTTAAAAGTTAATATAATTAATAAATATTTTATTTGTTAGGTAAAGAAAGAATTGAGTTACCATAATGCTGAGTGGAGCAGCAAAAACACAGACAGAAAACACGGCACATATCCAACCAACAACAGCTACCCTTTGAGGCCCATTTAATGTTGCTAAAAGTGTTGTACCAACGATCAATCCATATGATAGTATGTTGAAGAAAGCAAGTAGCTTAATTGTAGAGATCTTCGGATCCAAATAAACAAAAATAGATTATATACATATATATGAATATAAAAAAATATTAAAATATTAATTAAAAGCATGTTCAAATAGAATTGGTTTAGGTTACCAGGGCCTCTTTAGTTGCATAGAAGAGAAAGAGAACGATGTAAATGGTTTCAATGGCGCATCCTATAGAGTTGATGGTGATGATCATCATTCCATTTTCGGTTTTGAGATAACCATAGTACAAAAGCAACATGCAGCTGAATAATGCTACCGAATATGGCACTGACTGAAACCCTTCTGTTGATTTCTTCTTGTAGATTCGATAGAAAGTTGGCCTAAAAATACAACAAATCCATCATATATTAATGTAAAAAACATCTAGAATGTTTCAAGAAAATAAATTGATTCATATACTTTTGGGATACCAAAGAAAAAGATCTTACACTGGCGCTAAGAACACGCAAAATGAGATAATGTTGCCTGTTTAAATAAACATAAATGAATGGTGAGATTAATTATAAAGCGATCAAAATAACCAAAAGAATTTGTGGGAAACTTGAAGAAATGATTGATTAGCAAGATGAGCACATACCAAGAATGCCAAAAATAGAAGGTAAGAGATGAGCAGGGAAAGCCATTGTTGGTAGGGGTGATGAAGCTCTCTTTGATATTAAATGATTATAGAGAAAGAGCTTATGGAGAAACAAAGCAAAACTGATGTATTTATAGGTCTTTCAAAAGGCAAAAATTGAAATTTGGTGTGCTTTTCCATGTGTAGCCTTTTGCTTCTAAAACTCTTTTTGGGCTTATTAACTAATTAATGATTGTTAGTGGCATTTTGTTGTGATTATAATTACAAAACTTGTTTTACAAAAATGCCATGATTGCTTATTTAATTAGTTATAATCATTTTATGATTGTTATGATTTATAATATTTATTATACTTTTGATATATTTCTAGACTTTTTCCCAATATATAAAACTTCATTTGTCCAAAATTAATGCAAATTTAACTTGACGCAAAGTTAAATAAAGCACGAACAGTATGTTCTAATCTCTATTTGGTTCACTAGTTAAGTATTGTCTTAATAATTATGTTTTTTTTAATATTTTAGAAAACACTAATTTAATAAATGAAAGAAAATAGGCAAATGGTGAACAATTAAAAAAAAATATTTAATTTTATGTCATGTGTCCATAAAACCCATTAGGCTATAAGTATAAACAGCAGAATTTAGTAATATTATGTAATATCTAACCATTAGAAAATAAATTTAAATTGAAAATTAGTTTTCATGAAAAATGTTTTTATTTATAAACAAATTAATTAAAAAACAGAATTTTAGGAGATCGTATCATCCATTCTAAAATTGAATGTAATTTGTTGGTATGTAGATATGAAAAAAAGTAATGACTAAAATAGCACAATTAGGTCGTGTTATATCACCAAACTATTATTATTTTTAACATTGTTACAAAATAACCATCTATTTTGCAAAATAGATTTTATGAGAATACTTTTATGTTTTGGGTTTAACATATTTTTATTAGTATTAACTATTAAGTTTTAATTAAATTTATAAACTATTAAGTACAAAGACATGAATGATTGTCAATCTTACCATATAATTTTAATGATATGATTTGAAAACGATGTATGTCATATGTCACTAAACAATTTACCAATCGGTGAATTTCTTTAAACCATAAACTCAGATATGTACACCTTAAAACTAATATGATTTTAATTTAAAACACAGTTTATACAAAGATTGTTGATGCTTTACTATATTTTACATTAAAATTACAGCACAATATTACTATTGAGTATATATTGATTTAGTTTTATGTAGGTTTTTTTGATAATTTACTAAAAGTAGACATTCTAAAGCAAAGTTTGTGTGACTAGCTAGTAGCATAGTTTTACACAAGTTTTGTTGATACTTCAAATATGAAAGATGATTATATGTGTACCATGCATTTTTCTTGTATATGTACTAATGATGTATCCACATGTCATTCGCAATGTTAACGATATATTAATTATTATACAATATTCATGAAAAATGACGGATACGGTTGAAAAGGACCACAAATTACTGATATTAGAGATAAAACGTGTTTCGTAACCGAAAGCTTATTTCCGTAATGATTAATCATTTAATGGAAACATCATCATCTATGATCTATCTTCACCGTTATACTCTAATTAAAGTTATTCAAGAAACGTTTGATTTATGTTTTCCTCGTATAATCAACTCATATATATATATATATATATATATATATATATATATATATATATATATATATATATATATATATATATATATATATATATATATATATATATATATAGTCACGATCAAATAAGAATGAAATTTTTGGTAGGAAGGTAAGAAGTTTTTTTCTACATATTTTTTTCGCGAACAAACAAAATGAATCATTAGATGATTCATTTGTAATATGATTCACAAGAAAAAATTATCAAAAAAACATCTCGATGATTCATTTATACAATGATTTTGTTGTTATTAACTAAAATTGTCATGAAAGTGAATTTTTTCTTAATTTACTTCAAAATGAATCATAAAGATGTTTTTTTGAGAATTTTTTCTTGTGAATCATCTTACAAATGAATCATCTAGTGATTCATTTATTTTGTTCGTCAAAAAAATATATAGAAAAAAAACTTCTTACATTCCTACCAAAAATTTTCTTCTTACCGGATCTATATAGGGAAAAGTTAAATAGAGAACCATAATTATTGGTTTTTCAAGGAACCAAATCTTTTTTTCAATTTCTAGAGCTTATTGTTTATCGAAAAAAAAATCTAAAAATATCTAAATTCATATATTAACATTGTGAATGTGAAAAATATTTTTCGGATTCACCGTGTGAATCCGGATTCACATTGTGAATTTTCAAAGATTCACATTGTGAATTTGACGTAAAAAAAAAAATCGAATTTGATATCATTGGAAAAAGGATAAAAAGTTATGAATTTCTGTATTTTTAGTTTTTTTTTTTTGATAAAAAATAAGTTCTAAAAGTTGAAAAAAAGATTGGTTTCTTGGTTAATTATGGTTCTCTATTGAACCTCACCCTATATATATATATATATATATATATATATATATATATATATATATATATATATATATATATATATATATATATATATATATATAATGATCTGAGACGATAAAACTTTCTAAGTTTATTACATAATAATGATTGTATAACGCATGAGAATCAGAAAAAAGGGCATTCTTTTTCCTATATTTAGGTAACTCATTTTCATCACGTAAATGTAAAAGTACAACAACTTAATAATGGGGATCAATGATTCAAGTGTAGTTTGTACAATATAAAAATATAAAATATGGAAGCTTGTACGCGTACGAATTCTGAACCCGTAAGTTACATCGGCTAGAAACAAACAAGCGGTGTCTCGGGTGTATATGGGTTTCGAACCTCGACCCGACTCGGAACAATGAGAAACCAATTGATGAAATCCAACGGTTGGGATTAAGTTGATATATATAGAAGAATTCATACGTTTTGATATTGAAAAAAAAAGGAAGACCACTTGTACACTGCTACCCCTAACGCCAACGGTAGCCCCATATGTTACGGTGTTTTTTTTTTGCTTTTTTTGGGCTTTCTTCTTTCATCTTCTCAGGGCTACTTTCGTCATTCACTCATCAAATGTTATATACCAGTGGAATACTGGAATTGCTAAATAATTTGTGTAAAGAAAGTAATACTTTTTACTCTAAAAACGAACTTTCAGTTCAAGCGTCTTTTACGTATTACAACAAAGTTATTAATTATTTTATGCGTTTAAGTAATTAAATTTTGCAAAACATTCAATACCGTCAAAAATCATGGTTGTATAATGTATATACCATAGATTATTTACTATGACGACTTCGATGTGGAGTCTTTAAAAGTTTTTTTTTTTTAGAACTTTTAAGTTTTAACTTTTAAGAAAAAAAAAACTATGTAACTTTTTTTTTCTCTGATGGTAGTCGCTTTTATCTTTTATTTTAGTCATAAAACTCATAATTTAAAAACTGAGATCTCATTTAATAGTTGTTGGTTGGGAAAGTGCTAACTGAGAAAGGTCTGAGTAAGAAATCATGACCAAATAATAAACCATATTGTTTGATTGTACGTCTGATTGAATGTGTTGAGTGATAAAAAATGACAATTTACCCTGCTGCTATATACAGTGATGAATGAAGTTGCTGAAGAATTATAAAAACATACTAGTATTTGTTATAAAAATATTACCTTACACTCATTCCAAACAGTGGCGAGTTTATACCGTAAATTCATATGGTTCACTATTTAAATGAAATCGGCAGAAAAATGAAAAAAAAAACAATAAAAAAATACCAGTTGCGGGTCTAGATCGGGTCGATTCGTATATATAATTTTTTTTTAGTTCTTATAATTCTACCCAACGAAAGGGCTAAGGAGGAAAGAGGGGAGAGTAGGTGACTACCAGAGGTTGTGGAGGAGGGGTGGTTGCCAGCGATGGCAAGTGGTAATCGGCGCACTTGATAGCCTAATCGTCAATTGTGATGTGACACACTAGATGGTGATCGACAATTATGAAGCAGGAATTGAGGCTTGAAGAAGGAAACGATGTTGGGACTAAATACTAATTAACGACTATTGTTCCTCTTTCCCTTTTTTTTTTTAATTTAACTTGTATTAGACTATTCATATTTAATTGCACCTTAAAAAATTTGAGCCATTAAAATTTAGAATATGAGTTGCATTTGTTTTTTTTTTCTTACCAAAGATATTAGGGTAGTTCACTGCAGTTATTTAAGATAGGTCACAAATTTAATAATACATAACTTGTTATATATATATATATATATATATATATATATATATATATATATATATATATATATATATATATATATATGGGAAAAGGGAATATACATTATAGCCCCACCTAAGCTTAGGTACTAAACCTCTTGAAAATACATTGTTTTACTATATAAAGATTACGGTTAATGGATTCACGATTAATACTTCAAGATGTAAATTCAAGATCGACACAATAGGGTTTAGGGTTTAGGTTTAGGGTTTAGGGTTTAGATTTAGGGTTTAGGGTTTAGGGTTTAGGGTTTATATTTAGGGTTTAGGGTTTAGGTTTAGTGTTTAGGGTTTAAATTTAGGGTTTAGGGTTTAGGTTTAGGGTTTAGTAATGTTCACTTGAGTGAAGTAATAAACGATAATTGAGGAAAGAAACAGAGATGGTAAAACGATAATGGAAGAAATAAATGTTATGGAGGATTATATATTTACCAAGTGAAACCAAACCGGGTATATTTAGCATGTTAAAATGACATATTTTAGAGGTTTAGTACCTAAGCTTAGGTGGGGTTGTAATGTATATTCCATATCCCCTATATATATATATATATATATATATATATATATATATATATATATATATATATATATATATATATATATATATATATATATATATATATATATAATGCGGGTCAAGTGACCCATTTTAGTTATATGTACATTTACCGGTTCCAAACCAACATCATAAAACATAAATATTCAACTAATTTAAATCATGACAAAGGTATAAAGTTTTTTTGAAAGAGGATAATTGTTTGAATCATCACAAATGTATTCTAACATATGATATCTTGGAAATAAAAGAAGAGAATGATAAGTTTCTATTTTGATGATACATGGATTTCTATACCTAAAAGTCACTTGTATGACTTTGAAATCTTGATTATATCTTGGAAATAAAAGAAGACTTGAACCAGAGCAGCCATGATCGATCATCACACAACCATCTCTCACCCCTCATCTTTTCACCCACCTTGACAACTACCTCTACAGCCACCCTTCTTCATTCCCACCATTATCACAACATCATCATTTTCTTCACCCTACTTTAACCTCCATTATCACCTGTCTTGAAATCAAACAGCCCCTTAGATAAGTGGTTATATTTTGGCCTAAAACTAAAACAAAAACCAAACAAAACAATCATATTTTAGGGTTCAAACAAACAAATCAAAAGTACAAATTAAATATAAACTGCTGCAAGAAAATGGTTAGAACCAGTGATGCTAAAGGAACTATGAAGTCTCCTGTGTAAACGGAAAACAATATTATTCTTAATTTTAAGCTAAATGAACTCAAGTTCAACTATAAATCCTTTTGATACCGCCTGAATGATCGAATTTGACCTTCACCAAGATCTTTTGATTATCCAAAGCACATAAAACAATAGTTACAATATCAATTTTTAGTATTACATATCAATTAGCACTTTTCAAGTACAAATGATTGAAGGAAAGTTCAGAAACTTAAAATTTATCAGGAATTTCACCACAACTGTAATCAAGATCCTGCAATGTAAAAAACATTACTAGACTAAAAGAGGAATTTATCAGGAGATGGTTGGGATCAATGGGGGAAATCGATGATGAGGGTTTGCAGGAGAAATTGGTGGAATCAGGGAAAGGTGATAGAGGTTGTACAAAATCGACCAGAGTGGATGGAGGCATAAAGAAGTTAGGCCCGATAGAAGCGTGAAGAGGATAAAATTGATGAAGAAGATGGAATCAATTTTAGAGATTAGAAATTAGAAACTTACCATCGATTTGGAGGACAAAGATGGAAATGACGATGGAGGATGGAAGCGATGGCAACGGCGACAATGCTAGATGATGACGGTAATGTCACATGGATGAAGGACTGTCGTTGCTGGGATGATGAGGATTTGGCTGAAATGTCGCTTGTTTAAGGCCAGAGGAGATCGACACAAAGGGTAAAAACATGAAGGTTCTCATTCAACTAATTTTTTTCACTGACTCAGTAGGAAGCAAAATGACCAGGTCAGACCTTTAAATGTGCGAATCAAACAAACTGAGCTGGCCGAATCAGAGAAAAAATTCTGATTGGACTTAGTCAGATTGGAATCACAAGACCCCTAATTCAAGTATCTTTCACATCTTTTAGCTTTTGGTTTTTATAGAATTTACACATTTAAAATCTAACAACTACTTTCGATGAACACTTCTATACAAATACAATGTTACCATTTTCGGCATCTATTTCTAGTTACCAACAAGTGTTGTCAAACCCTTCTAAATGAATTTGAAAAAACAAATGAATTAAATTTTGATCTAAAAATGGACAAGAACTAAAATATATAGTTATTTCATGTAAAAAATGTATTATTTAAAATGTAAACGAACGTAAATACTTTTTAATATCATCGATATATAAGAATTGATCGTTTATTTTAGCAAATACATGTTAATTAAGGATGTGTTTGACGCGTCACAACTAACTGATAAGCTACCTTATTTTGGAGTTTTGTTAAGTTGTCATGTTTTACAAGCCAAAAAGTAGCTTATAAGCTAGATTTTTAAAAAGCTACTTAGACTAGCTATTCTGGAGCTTTTTTAAAATTGGGAAAATGCTACATTAGCCCAACAATGTATTTCGAATTTGATCATTCAGTCCTTTAACTTATTTGCGTGTTTTATGAGGGAATAAAGTTATTTTTTTTGGTCTAATTGGTCCTTTTTGAAGAAATGAAAGGGTAAGTCGGTGACTTCTTTTCCACCTCATCTATGGCACTGACTAGGCGTCCACATATACTTTTATTTAAAATTTAAGTGGGCCCCGACTATTATTTTTCCTAACCTCACTCACCCTGCTCACCTTCACCAAGTGTTTTCTCTCACCATCCCTACCGTCACCATCACTTCTCCATTCTCATTACTTCTTTGTTTTAGGTTATGTAAAAAAACCCCCAAAATCAGGTGCATCTAGAAATGCAATGAGAAAACCCCCAAATTGGTAGTGTTGGTTTTAATTCTCTGTATCTTCTTTCACCATCAGAATGGGAGGAGACGAAGAAGACGATTCCTGGCTCGAGTGTAACATCCCAAAAATATTAGTAAAAATTTCCATTTTCAACCAAAAAAAACCATACAACCATTTGTTCAAAAGCCAACAATTGTGTAATTATATCCCAAAATATTAGAGTGAATAAAAAATAGATAATGCGGAAATAAACTCCAGGGGGTGCAGTGTGATCAAGCAGGGCCTTCCCTTTGGAACCAGAAGTACCAGAAACGTTTAAGCCACAAAACCGTAAGCAAAAAAGCTTAGTGAGTTCTCCAAAATACCACATACTATACATCAGATCGGGTCCTGCCCAACACAATGGGCCTCACCTAACATAACACGCCCCACCTAGCATACAAATATGCTTCACCCAACATATAAACGGGCCCCAACCATCATATAAACGGGCCTGCCCAGCATGCAATGCAAGAGTCACAAAGACAACTAGCATCTTATATAGTATAATGAGAAGTCTCACATCTCTCACGAAGTCAGGCAAACCACAGATCAACGTCATGAAATAGGTGCTACAACCCACCTATCGAATCACACAAGGTCACACCTTAGTCTACACTCTAGAACTAGCAACTTGACCAAAAGTCAACTCATGTAAAAAGTCAATGGTCAAAGTCAACTCCAACAATTTCAATGTCATGGCCTCTCATTAGCCATGTCATGACAGCTGTGACATCCCCAAAATCACGGCCAGAAAAGACCGTTTTAATTTATGCTTTTAAAATAATTTCAGAGTAAATCCATTGATTTAAAAGAGCTGCGGAATTTGTTCCCAAAACAAAATATGATAAAATAACGTTTATCAAAGCATTTCATCAAGAGATGCATTTTCATTATATAACAATATTCGGGATGTCATGTTCCGATAAACAGACCAAAAGCATAAACAACAAAAGATAGACCATACAACAGTTACATATAACAACCGGTCTAATATCAAAAGATCTTGATAAGTCATCCAAATTATGCTCTCGCGCCACTACCTGTAATACAACAAAACTGAGTGGGTCAGGCTTGGGAGCCTGGTGAGCATATAGGGTTTTCAACCCACAATAAATAATTATATTTAATTTCACCAACCAACAATAACCCGATTACCCATTCCCGTTATCCTCACTTTACGTCCCTAAAACAACATCTATCTCAAGGGACCTAATCTAGGATTTTTCATCGGGACGGACATTACTGCAAGGGGTTTCCTCAACAATAGATGTCCTAAAGGCAACCATGAGGGGGATAGAGTACACCGGTACACACATCGTTCACAACACCTACAGGTTATGAGCTTGCTAGCGTTCCACTGGGCTGTCTAGAAAGAGTCCATGGTCGTCATCCATACTCCGCTAGATGACTAGATCAACAACAACATCGAGGCCTCTCATCATTTTATTTTATCACACACCAACTGTCTACCCATGTTCTACCCAACATATTAGTAGATAAAATATATACATTTATATACAGCTTAAAACCTGTACGAAACATCCATTCAACAACTAGTTCAAATAAACAAATAATATATAAACACATAGCACATATTTTATAAACAATACTTCATATCTATGTGTTAGAAGAAAACGAATATACACTCACTTGATCAGAAGATGATCGGACAACACTACGACTCTAAGAGTAGAAGTTCTTCTATGAAACCGGGATATCTTCACACACCGGGCTTCTCGCAAGCAGAGCTTTGGCTCGGAAACTCTTTTCTTCTCGGGATCTTCGGGCTGCGGGACTCGCTTCGGGTCTCGGGATGATATCGGGGCTTCGGGGGGTTAAAATAGGGCTTAGAGAGGGTATCGGGAGTGAGAGAGTAAGAGAGGAGCAACCAAAGTCGGCTGACCCTTGAATTCTATTTATAGGGCCATTTTTCAGCTCTCATGTCGTGAATGTTAAGTTCTCACGTCGTGAACTTAGTCGCCACTGCATGCGTCATCACGGGTTGCGTCTGACAGGCTCTGAAAGGTCAAATCACTGAGTTCACGTCGTGAACACTGTATTCACGTCGTGAACTCTGACACAGTATCAGGGTTCGCACCCCGAACTTCAGAAATTCATAACTTTCGCATACGAGCTCCGTTTTCAACGTTCTTTATATCGACGCGTAGGTGAGATTATGCTCTACAACTCTTGTTTAGACTCCGTTGGCTAATTTTGACTTTAATTTTAATATATTATTAATATATTATTTTTAGTAGGCCGGGACAGGAAAACTCCGTTAGAAATCCATAACTTCTTCGTCTGACGTCCGTTTTCGTCTGTCTTTTTACCGTTGGACTATTATCGATGAGATCTTCAATTCTCATTTAGAAAGTTTCGGATAGAAACCACTCGATCTCAAATTCGAGTATTCGGGCTGTATACCGCTAAGTCGAAACTTCGAAAAATCATAACTTCCTCATACGAAGTCAGATTTAGACGTTCTTTTTATGCACGCTCTCGGTTTAACGAGCTCTACGACTTTCGTGTAGATCTCTAAGGCTAGATATCGCTCTATCGTAAATTCATATTTTACGTCATTCAACGTCGTGTCGGTTCTGTCGCGAAACTTCGACAGGTCATAACTTCTTCGTTATAACTCGGATTTCGGCATTCTTTATATATTCGGAAACCTCGTCACGACCACTAAGTCTTCATGTATAAATATTGGGTTTATCTAACATTTAATTTTCACGCTTATTTTTATTCTTAATTAAATTAAGACACACAATTAAGCACAAAACACACAATACTCAAATAATACACTTCTATTATTTCATAATGGGTTACAAAGGTTAACCTAGACTATCACATCATCATTAATGTCTGGCCCAGAAACACCGGCGTTACAATTCTCTCCACCTTAGGATGATTCCGTCCCTGGAATCACACATCAACAAACAAATGCGGATAGCGACTTACCATGTCACTCTCCGTCTCCCAGGTGAGATTCGGCCCATTCGTGTGTTTCCAACGGACAAGTACTAATTCGACCATCTTGCGTCGCAACTTCTTAGTCTTTCGGTCAACGATTCCCTCTGGTTCTTCAATTAACCTCTTGTTCTCATCAATTCTCAATTCTGAAAGTGGAATCATGTCGGGAACTTCTCCCGTGAACTTCCTCAAGTAAGACACATGAAAAGTGTTATGAATTCCATTCAGTTCTTCGGGTAATTCTAGCTTGTAAGCTTGGTTCCCAACCCTCTGAAGAACTTTAAACGGTCCAATAAACCTTGTACTTAACTTTCACCTTTTACCAAATCGTATAAGTCCCTTCCACGGTGAGACTTTAAGTAAAACCGAATCTCCAACTTCAAAAGTCATCGGTCTTCGCTTGTTGTCAGCATAGCTCTTTTGACGATCCTGAGCGGCTAACATTTTTTCTCTGATTATTTTCAACTTTTCAGCAGTTTGATGGACTATCTCCGGTCCCATAAACTGCTTTTCCTCAGCCTCAAGCCAACAAGACGGCGTACGACATTTTTGTCCATACATAGCTTGATAAGGTACCATCTTAATGCTCGAGTGGAAACTATTATTGTAGGAAAATTCTACCAAAGGTTAATCTTCATCCCAGTTACCTTGGAATTCCAGGGTACATGCTCTCAGCATATCTTCAAGCCTTTGTATCGTTCGTTCGCTCTGACCATCAGTCTGTGGATGGTAAGCTGTACTCAAACACAACTTGGTACCCAATTCCTCTTGTAGACTTCTCCAAAATCGCGAGGTGAAACGGCTGTCACGATCTGACACAATCGTTAACGGAACACCGTGAAGCCTCACAATTTCCTTCACGTAAGAATTCGCAAGCTTATCTATAGACCATTTCTCATTGGCCGCTATGAAATGCGCACTCTTAGTGAAGCGATCAACGACTACCCAAATCATGTCGTGACCATTCTTTGTTCTGGGCAGTTAGGTGACAAAATCCATAGCAATGTCCTCCCATTTACCCATAGGCACAGACAAAGGTTCTAAACTCCCGTACGGTTTCTGATGTTGTGCCTTAACTCTTGCACAGGTCACACACTTGGCCACATACTTCGCAATGTCGAGCTTCATCGTCGGCCACCAGTAATAGGGTTTCAGGTCCCTATACATTTTAGTGCTACTGGGATGAATCGAGTACATGGTTTTGTGAGCTTCTTCCATCAGAAGATCTCTGACTCCTCCTGTCTTAGGTATCCAAATCCGATCTTGAAACACCTTTAGTCCATGACTGTTTATACCGAACACCAACATTTTGCCCAAACGTTCTTCCTTTCGGTCATTCTTCTCAGAAGCTTCTTCTTGAGCTTTCTTTATACTTTCCACAATGGTCGAGACAACTTCTATTGTCAACGCTCTTGGCCTTTTCCTTCCAAGATTGACTTTCCGACTGAGAGCATCAGCGACAATATTTGCTTTACCAGGGTGGTAAAGTATCTCACAGTCGTAGTCCTTGAGTAGTTCTAGCCAGCGTCGTTGCCTCATATTCAATTCTTTCTGATTAAAGAGATATTGGAGACTCTTATGATCAGTGAAAAGTTTGCACTTCGAGCCATAGAGGTAATGCCTCCATATTTTCAGAGCGAAAACTACCGCTGCCAACTCCAAATCATGAGTGGGGTAGTTCCTTTCATGCTCTTTCAGCTGTCGAGATGCATACGCGATCACCTTATCTCTTTGGGTCAAAACACAACCCAATCCAACTCCAGACGCATCGCTATAAACAGCGAAGTCTTCAACTCCATCGGGTAGAGATAAAATCGGTGCCTCACATAGCTTCTTCTTTAATAACTCGAATGCTTCTCTATGCTTATCACTCCAAGCATAAGCAGCTCCATTGTGGGTCAAAGCTGTTAATGGACTAGCGATCGAAGAAAATCCTTGGATAAACCTTCGGTAATATCCGGCTAATCCCAAAAAGCTTTGAATCTCTGTGGGACTTTTCGGTTGTTCCCACTTCATTACAGCTTCAATCTTTGCTGGATCAACCATTATCCCTTCTTGGTTGACCACGTGACCCAAGAATTGGACTTCTCGAATCCAAAAATCACATTTTGAGAACTTAGCATACAACTTCTCCTTCTTCAAGACTTCCAACACTTCTCGCAAGTGTCGGCCATGCTCCTCTTCGCTTTTTGAGTAAATCAGAATGTCATCTATGAATACTATCACATATTTATCAAGGAACGGATTACAAACCCTGTTCATTAAATCCATGAATGCTGCTGGAGCATTGGTTAGTCCAAACGACATAACCAAAAACTCGTAGTGTCCATATCGTGTTCTGAATGCAGTCTTCTCTATATCCTGCTCTCTTACTTTCAGCTGATGATATCCTGACCACAGGTCGATCTTTGAAAAATAACTTGAACCTTGTAGTTGATCGAACAGGTCGTCAATCCTTGGCAACGGATATCTATTCTTTATTGTTGCCTTGTTCAACTTTCTGTAATCGATGCACATTCTCATACTTCCATCTTTCTTCTTTACGAATAACATTGGAGCTCCCCCAGGGTGATGAACTAGGTCTAATGAAACCGTTGTCCAATAACTCCTGAAGTTGCATCATCAGCTCCTTCATCTCCGTCGGTGCTAATCGATAAGGTGCTTTTGCTATTGGCGTCGTCCCTGGTAACAAGTCTATTCTGAACTCCACTTGTCTATCATGCGGTAATCCGGGAAAATCTACGGGAAATACTTCCGGATAATCACACACGACAGGAATGCTCTGCATCTCCTTTTTCTCCTTCTTAGCATCGATCACGAATGCCAAATATGATGTACATCCTTTGGCTAAACACTTTCTGGCTTTCATTAGCGAAATGATTCCAAAATTTACTCTACGTTTGTCCCCATACACCATAAATGACTCTTTCCCTGGCTGGTTTACTTTTACTATCTTCTTCTTGCATAAAATCTCAGCATCGTTGGCGCTAAGCCAATCCATCCCCAACACGATGTTAAAACCGTTTAGCTCAATAGGCAATAATTCCTCGTGGAACTTATTCCCATTCAAATCAATTAAGATGTTTTTCATACGATGGCTAACAGGTACAAACTTGCCACTAGCAACTTCGACTAATAAAGCATTATCTAGTCTATCGACAGGCAAAGCTAGTTTTCTACCAAATTCATGCGAAATAAAGGAGTAGTTGGCTCCAGAATCAAATAAAATTTGGGCAGGCAATTCGTTTACAAGAAAGGTACCTGAAGCGACATCAGCTTCTTCTTTAGCAACCTCCAGTGTCATCTGGAAGGCTCTCGCCTTCGGCTTTGGTGGAATGTTGGGTCTTGCTGCCTCCTTCTTTTTCGGGCAATCCCTAGACATGTGTCCCTCCTCACCACAACCATAGCAAACTTTCTTGGTGAGAGTGCATTCATTGGCATAGTGCCCTGGCTTTCCACATTTAAAACATGTGGCCACTACCTCACATTTTCCATGATGCTTCTTCTTACATTTGTCGCACCATTTCGCTTCGCCTCCTCCTCCTCTCGAACCAGATTTCGAGAATTTACTTTTCTTGTTGGACCCTGAAGGTCCATCGAACTTCCTTTTCTCACCAACCTCTATTCTTTCCAGACCCTTTTCCTTCTGCTGGGCCTCCACATTCTTAGCTGCTCGAACAGCTGTCTTCAAAGTGGCTGCCATCTTGATTGTCGGGCCAAAGTCGGCAGGCAGTCCATTAGCAAACCTCTCAATCTTGGAGAGTTCCGTTGGCACTAGGTACAGAAATAACTTCATTTTCTCAGTGAATGCAGTAGCATAGTCGTCTATACTCATTCTCCCCTTCTTCAAGTTTTGGAACTCATTGTTCAGATCAATCAGATCTATCTCTAAACAATACTGCACCCTTAGCTGTTCCAAGAACTCCTCCCATGACATTTTCAGGGCTTCTCCTCATGACATAGTATCTGCCAACAACTTCCACCAGCTCAAGACTCCGGTCTTCAGTTGTCTAACTGCAAAGACAGTCTTCTGTTTGTTGCTATAGTCGCAACTTTCAAACACCATCTCCATTTCGGAGATCCAGTCCATAATCTCAACAGGCTTTGGGCTTCCAGAAAGACTTGGCGGCTTGGCGCCCAAGAAATTCTTGTACATTCGCCCATCCTTGTTGTTTCCCCTTTCCGGGTCATTCTTTCGTTCTTCTTGAGTCCCAACTTGACTCACAACGTGACTATTGTTTCCTTCCTCCGATTGTTCGGGAATCAGTTCGGGTTCCTCAATGGGTATGACAGGTTCGTCCCTATTTTCATGCAACATCTGCCGCATTTCTTCCCTTTGTTCGGCAAACATAGCCCGAATCATGGCTTGCACTCCAGCCATGGTGATTGGTTCTGGTGCAGCAGCTACAACAGGTGCTTGCTCAATCACTGGTGGTTGAGGCTGTTGATTCCTGTTTTCGTTCGCGTTTCCAACTCCGCTTCTTGTTCTTGCCATACATGATCTATACACCGAATAAGGTGAATTTAGATCCTCATCCATGATAGATAACTAAATCATCCTTATCACTCCGAAATGTTTACATGCTAGTTCTAATACCGTAGTCCTACGCTTAGAACCCTAAACACATAAGGTTTCCAGATCCGGTTGGCAACAAACCATAGATCCGAACAAATAATATCATATATGGCAAACATATAACATTTAGCACATAAAAGCATTTTAGGCAACTTTCCTAAAATAAACTAGTGCTCGTGTCTAAAATATAACAGACACTATCTCAAAATCTTCACTTAGCATTCTAAGTTTAAGTCTAGAAATCCTACAAATTCCTAGTTCGCTTAAACTAATGCTCTGATACCAACTGTGACATCCACAAAATCACGGCCAGAAAAGACTGTTTTAATTTATGCTTTTAAAATAATTTCAGAGTAAATCCATTGATTTAAAAGAGCTGCGGAATGTGTTCCCAAAACAAAATATGATAAAATAACGTTTATCAAAGCATTTCATCAAGAGATGCATTTTCATTATATAACAATATTCGGGATGTCATGTTCCGATAAACAGACCAAAAGCATAAACAACAAAAGATAGACCATACAACAGTTACATATAACAACTGGTCTAATATCAAAAGATCTTGATAAGTCATCCAAATTATGCTCTCGCGCCACTACCTGTAATACAACAAAACTGAGTGGGTCAGGCTTGGGAGCCTGGTGAGCATATAAGGTTTTCAACCCACAATAAATAATTATATTTAATTTCACCAACCAACAATAACCCGATTACCCATTCCCGTTATCCTCACTTTACGTCCCTAAAACAACATCTATCTCAAGGGACCTAATCTAGGATTTTTCATCGGGACGGACATTACTGCAAGGGGTTTCCTCAACAATAGATGTCCTAAAGGCAACCATGAGGGGGATAGAGTACACCGGTACACACATCGTTCACAACACCTACATGTTATGAGCATGCTAGCGTTCCACTAGGCTGTCTAGAAAGAGTCCATGGTCGTCATCCATACTCCGCTAGATGACTAGATCAACAACAAATCGAGGCCTCTCATCATTTTATTTTATCACACACCAAATGTCTACCCATGTTCTACCCAACATATTAGTAGATAAAATATATACATTTATATACAGCTTAAAACCTGTACGAAACATCCATTCAACAACTAGTTCAAATAAACAAATAATATATAAACACATAGCACGTATTTTATAAAGAATACTTCATATCTATGTGTTAGAAGAAAACGAATATACACTCACTTGATCAGAAGATGATCGGACAACACTACGGCTCTAAGAGTAGAAGTTCTTCTATGAAACTGGGATATCTTCATACACCGGGCTTCTCGCAAGCAGAGCTTTGGCTCGAAAACTCTTTTCTTCTCGGGATCTTCGGGCTGCGGGACTCGCTTCGGGTCTCGGGATGATATCGGGGCTTCGGGGGGTTAAAATAGGGCTTAGAGAGGGTATCGGGAGTGAGAGAGTAAGGGAGGAGCAACCAAAGTCGGCTGACCCTTGAATTCTATTTATAGGGCCACTTTTCAGTTCTCACGTCGTGAATTTTAAGTTCTCACGTCGTGAACTTAGTCGTCACCGCATGCGTCATCACAAGTTGCGTCTGACAGGCTCTGAAAGGTCAAATCACTGAGTTCACGTCGTGAACACTGTATTCACGTCGTGAACTTTGACACGGTATCGGGGTTCGCACCCCGAACTTCAGAAACTCATAACTTTTTTATACGAGCTCCGTTTTCGACGTTATTTATATCGACGCGTAGGTGAGATTATGCTCTACAACTCTCGTTTGGACTCCGTTGGTTAATTTTGACTTTAATTTTAATATATTATTAATATATTATTTTTAGTAGGCCGGGACAGGAAAACTCCGTTAGAAATCCGTAACTTCTTCGTCTGACGTCCGTTTTCGTCTGTCTTTTTACCGTTGGACTATTATCGATGAGATCTTCAATTCTCATTTAGAAAGTTTTGGCTAGAAACCACTCGATCTCAAATTCAAGTATTCGGACTGCATACCGCTAAGTCGAAACTTCGAAAAATCATAACTTCCTCATACGAAGTCAGATTTAGACGTTCTTTTTATGCACGCTCTCGGTTTAACGAGCTCTATGACTTTAGTTTAGATCTCTAAGGCTAGATATCGCTCTATCGTAAATTCATATTTTACGTCATTCAGCGTCGTGCCGGTTCTGTCGCGAAACTTCGACAGGTCATAACTTCTTCGTTATAACTTGGATTTCGACATTCTTTATATATTCGGAAACCTCGTCACGACCACTAAGTCTTCATGTATCAATATTGGGTTTATCTAACATTTAATTTTCATGCTTATTTTTATTCTTAATTAAATTAAGACACACAATTATGCACAAAACACACAATACTCAAATAATACACTTCTATTATTTCATAATGGGTTACAAAGGTTAACCTAGACTATCACATCATCATTAATGCTTGGCCCAGAAACACGGACGTTACAGCAGCATTGCGACAAAATAGTCGGGCAATCTCCAGTCGCAACGATGTGGCGGCCAGAATGCCACATCATGGGAACTGGGTCTTCACAGCTTAACTTCTTAAGCTCTTTTCCTTCTGCCTCAAGAGCTCCAAAGCTCAGATATGATACTCCCCATGGTCTTGATGGATAATGTTTCCAACTTTATCCATTAAGACATCCCAATAAGTCAAGATCTTAAAACCTAAGTTCTTAATGATATCTCTAAGGCATTAACTCATCCATTAAGTCATGCAATTCCTTTTTCCAACCAACACCATGGTATAGAAGCTAAATACCGCATTCAAGGGTTCTGGAGTCCACTCAAACTCCAAGAACAATACCTTTTAGACCAAAAAATCATAAAGTGACCTAATGTTAGATCTAAAGATTTAATGAGCAAGGTGAATACTTTTTACCTCCAAATGATTAGTAACAGAGTGAAGATACAAGATCTAAGTTGGAACTAAGCACACAAACACCAAGATGAACTTATTTTTCTTTCAACCTTCACAAAGTTGGTGTTACGCACTCAAACACACATATGGAGGCTAGGGTTTGGATGGGATAAGATCTCAGAGGGTGGAGGCTTCCAAATGAGGAAACTCTAGGAATTAGTGTACTTAAATAGGGCACTAATGGAAAAAATTAGGGTTTTGGCTCAAAACAGTCCCCGTGTTGTGGCCAGACCTTGCCACGTCTTCGGAGGCTAAATGAAAAACGCCTCCAACCGCGCCACGCCACATCGTGGTTGGGCCTCCTCCACATCATGTCCTTCCAAAACTCATAAATTATTGAAAAAGTCACACCTCGAAGATTTGGATGTTACAACTCTCCCCCACTTAAACCAGATTTCATCCTCAAAGTCCACTACTGTAAACAACTCGGGTAATTCTCCCTCATCTCATCCTCGGGTTCCCAAGTCTACTCGGAACCTTCCAGTGCTTCCATTGCACCTTCACCAAGCCCACCACCTTGTTGCGCATGGTTTTTGTCTTCTTGTCAAGGATTGCAATAGGTCTCTATATATAATTCAACATCAACCTGAATGTTATCCAAGGGAACCACCATGGAATCATCAGCCAAATACTTCCACGTCTGGGAAACATGAAGGGTGTTGTGAATATGGCTAAGCTTGGCAGGTAAATCCAATCGGTATGTAACCCTGTGTACCTAGGCGATAACCCTGAAAGGACCAATGAATCTCGGTCCCAACTTGCCCCGCTTCCTGAACTGGATGAAACTTCCGAGGTGACACCTTCAGAAGCATGAAATCTTCAACCTAGAACTCGAGGTCCAAACTTCGCCGATCAGCATAACTCTTCTGGCGACTCTGTGCGGTCTGCAACCGATCATGCACCTATTGTATCAACTCGGTAGTCTAGAGTACTACATGAATACTCCCCATAACTCGATGCCCAACCTCGCCCCAAAAAATGGGGTCCGACACTTCCTCCCATAAAGCATCTCGAAAAGGGGTCGATCAATATTGACATGATAATTGTTGTTGTAGGAGAACTCGACCAATGAAAGATAAGTATTCCAACTCCCACTAAAATCTAGCACAAAACAGTCCAAGATAGTCACTCTAGTCGGAATGTCGCCCAAAACAGTCCCCACGTTGTGGCTAGACCTCGCCACGTCATGGGAGGCTAAATGAATAGTTTGCTCGCTCAGTCATGAGCATATCCTCGAGCGTCTGAATAGTCTGATCACTCTGTTTGTCGGTCTGGGGGTGGTATGTTGTGCTGAAATGCAGCTGAGTACCCAACTCCTCATGAAACTTCCTCTAAAACCTGGAGGTGAAACGAACATCGCGATCGAAGACCACTGAAACTGGAACCCCATAATGAGCGACTACCTGCCTGATGTAGATGTCGACCAACTTCTCGGCAGAAATGCTCTCAGAAATAGGGATGAAATGAGCACTCTTGGTCAATCTATCGACAATGAACCAAGCAGAATCAACCCCACATGGCGTCCTTGTAAATTTTGTGATAAAGTCCATAGTGATCTCCTCCTATTTCCCCATGGGAATGGGTAACAGTTGCATCTTGACATGGGGTCTATGATGTTTGGCCTTGACTTTTCGTCAAGTCAGGCACCGCTTGATGTACCATGCTATCTCCCTCTTCATGCAGGGCCACTAGTAGCTTAGTCTCAAATATCTATACATTTTCGTGGCCCACAGATGGATCAAAAACTTAGACTTGTGTGCTTCTTCCAACAATGTCTGCCTAACCCCGCCAAAAACCGGAACGCATACCCTGCCGCACTGAATCAATAACCCACGACTAATTATAGTTGTCAACTTAAATCAACCGATTATTACATATAACTCAAGTCACCATTTATTACACGTAATTTCTTTCAATCAATTATCATATACAACTTCAATTCAACCGATTATTGTATATAATCACCTTTCAACCGATTATCTACTTTGGGGTTTCCTAGTGACAAGATACCCAACAACTTAGCCTCGTTTACTACTCGTGTGCTTGGTCAATTTATTGCCCAAAGTGGCTCATGACTTCCACCCAAGTTCACCAACCCCAAGACTTCCCTTTTCACTCCTCTAACCAGCAAAGTACAAGAACTTCACAGTGCTATTCAGGATCGGTACAAAAGGTGTCAATTCTACCAATACACCTCCTGATTCCTACATGATGCTTGATTCGGCCACAACATAAAGCCAACACTACTCCAATTCTCGTACACCGAGGTGCATGTGAACCACGTTCGCACGACCATCTAGAAAGATCGTTGATAGATCCCATTTTATGCATAATTTAGGGTAGTTTTTATTAGAATTGTGCATCATATTTTATGGTATTTCATGTACATTAGCTTAAATAATGTTCAGCTCATGTCATTCGTTAGAATTCTTGTACTGCTCTCATTTTTATGTCATTTTCAGATAATTCAGTGGAGCGGTACTTTGGGAGCAACTTTGGATGCGTTTAATGGAGTATTGAAGTCTAATTGGAGCTTGGAACTTATGAACCATGTTGAGGAACACTTAGAAGCTGTTTTGGTCAAGAAAAATTCGATCGAATTGATCATATGAAGATAGATTTCCAGATTTTAAAGCCTAAAGGATCTTGCTGGCAGCTTGACCCCTTGTCAGTATTTTGACCATATCTCATGACTCGTAACTCCGATTGACAAGATTCAAAATTTTCTGGAAACTAGATAAAATTTTAGATGACTTTCATTTTGTGAAAAGTAGAAAAACACATAAAATCGTTCAAATTTTTCCCATAAATACAATCGAATTTTCACTTCATAATTTCAGAAAGTCTAAAAAATAAAAAAATGCAAAAATCGATCAAAGACTTAAAAAAATCGATTGTGTTTCTCAAAAAAATCGATCAAATTTTTGGTTTTCTTGCTCCCAAAGACTCTGGCTCATATAGATAGGATGCCTCTCTGATCAGTTTGGGGGTTAGCCGATTCCTGAAGCTCCAGACGACGAAAAAGACGATTTTTGAGGCGATTTCTCTATGATTTCAACGATTTCTGAATACCTGAAGATTGTGGGTCGTCTCCTACACTTAGTTTATAAAAATCAATCCATTAGTATCTATTTTTATTTGTTTTAATCGGATTTTAGCAATGTCTGGCTAAACCCTAGTTTTCAGTTCTGCATAGACTAGTACTTTTCATGTGACCAGTTATCAGATTTGGTTTTCATTGTGTTCTTCTATCTAGTTGTTTCAATTTTGAACTTAATAAATGTCTGATTTTTAATTCATATTAGTCTGATCACCTAGCCAGTTAATCATTCCAGTTAATCAGTTGTTGAAATCCATAATTGTTTTCACAATCTAGTAATAAGTAACAAGTAATAAATCGGTTCTATGTTTAGGTTTGAATTTATTGTAAACTGGAGTTTCATACCTTTACTCTTCCGAGCTTGTGAGAAGTATTGGGTATTGCTGGGAATTTCACAGATCTTAATGCAACTTTTTCTGATCTTAAATGAGAGCTTGTTTAATTAAACAGTAAAAAGCTAGGGTTAACTGAAGAGCTTGTTTTGGTTAATTTAATTAGGTAAAAGATATTATACTAGAGTTTGTTATTTTTTCTCAGTACCAACTTAGATAGAACGCATTTTGGATAACTAGATCTGGGCTGATTGCTTGGCTAGAAAAATCGCAGCATAACTAAATTCGTTTTTATTACTGATTTCATTTAGTTAATTTCATTGCAATTTTTAGTCTTAGTTTTAAATGAAAAACATTTTTTTTATTATTTTCTGTTAAATAACTAGTACGTGCCTTACGCAAATAGGCATTGACCATTAGGCTTTGTCCCTAAGGATTTGACCCTGCTTCCCTGTGCTATCCTTTAGTGCAACCAAGCAGTGAAAATATTATTTGTTTAAGACGCCCATGACAATAGTTTAACAACCGTGCAACTCACAACTGATATGGCTTAAGATCTTTCAACCGATTAGACTTGCAAGGTTTAACCTATGTCACCATTATACCCCACAAAACAAACATGCATCAAAATAGACATGTTACTCGTACAACCTTAACGATCAATAAAGCATGTAATAAAAGTCATCATATTATCACCATATTATAACATATGTCTACCAATTCATTAATCATCATAACCGCATGCAATTTCAACTAACACATAATATGCATATCACCATATCAACCGATTCCAAGGCATAACCATACACAAGATCCAAACAACATATTTTCCAACACTTATCATAAGCGTTTTTAATTCCAGCATGATTCCTAATTTGCATCAACAATCCACTTATGAGATGTAGTTTTCGGTTATGCACTAAAGTCAAAAATTATCGACTCACCTTTTGTTTTGATGAAAATTATCCTTTTAGTTCAAGTACTGGACCTTCTTGAAGGGGTCACGGTTTCATCTGTTATCCACACGTACCAAAAAATTATCAAAAGGGGGTCCAAGTTTCAATATCACACTTAAATTCTTAATGGGTTATATATTCTTTTAAGTTTGATAGTCCAACCACCGTTCAGTGTTTTGGGCATAAAAAGAATCTATAACTCTGATTGAGCTGATTCAAGACTTTCGAGAAACTAGAATCAATTTACTACAACTTTGTTTGCTTGGTCATTTTCTCTAATTCGGACTAGAATGACCTCTACAGACCTTGCAAGTCAGATGAACGAATATGTCCAGATTTGCAAATCTTTACCAACATCACCATAAACTTCAAGATTAAGGAAGATGTCTTAGAATTATTCCATTTTCACCCAACTAATCCTGATTTTAGGTAATAAGACATACTTTGAGTGATAATGAAAATACCAAAGAGTTGGTTAATGGATTAATGAAAGTACGATGACATTACACACCAAACACAAAATTCTACATTCACCAATAAAGACTTCTTATAGTTCCAAGTAAAGATACATGTAGGAATGGAACTTGGCTAGACTTTTGCACATGATTTGAATGAATTTAAGGATTATTTTTTCAGCCCCAAAATAGGGTTTTAAGGAAGAAAATATAAGACATAACAACCTAAATTTCAATAAATTTTCAAACTAGATGTCGATATCATTTTGCTACAAAAGAAAACTGCACATTAAACAACATATCAAGACACTTCTTGGGGATGTTTTGAGGTCCTTTCGAATGGTACAAAACAAAGTCTTGTATGCAGGAAATTATTACACAAGCATTCACTAGAATTGGTAGTAAAAGAAATATGAACTATGACATCAAAGAGAAGCATTTTACATCACCACTCCAACCAATTTACTAGTGATTGCAACAAATGATGGGTTTTGAGCATATCTACAATCCTATGTGATCATGCAACCCTAATTGCTTTGGATCTAAGTTTTTCTCTATTGAACATACAAATATGAATACCAAAGCAATAACCCTAGATCTAGCATATACAATTCAAAATTCATATATAAAATTAGGGTTTGATCATTACCTCACTTGTTATATAGTAATAACAAGAACCACCTTGACTCTTGAAAACTTAGTGCCCCAAGTGTTGCACCTCTAATGGAGTCACAAACACCCAATGCAAAGGATGATGATGGAGAGACAAGGAAATCGGCTAGGGTAACTCTTAGAAGTCATAGGGTCGAAATTCCTTAGGTTAAAGGGGTTTATATAGGGCTAGGTTGCTTAACCTTTAAGTTGGACTTGAATAAGGAAACCCTAGTTCCTAACTTAAGCCCAAAGAAAACCCATGGACCTTCTTAGTGAACCCTTGGACGAAATATTATGGGTTCACCCATAAATTTCGTGCACTCCACTTACAAGGAGTCCTAAGCCCAGTTTCACAACTATCAACGATTTGCAAAACAAACCCTCAATTATTAATCAGTTCCTTTAATCCTAAAATTAATATCAAATTAATTTCTGATTAATTACTAATTAATAATATGATTTCCAAATAATATATTAATCTTATAATATATTAATAAAATCATTCCGAGTACCAATATATTATTCATATAATAAATCCTACTCTCTCTCTCCACTAGTCATCCTATCAAGTTGCATGAATGAAGGCAACCCAAAAGGACCATGCTACATATCAAATCAAATACATACCAAATATAGTTATGGGCTTAGACACCTAATCTAACAGTCTCCCACTTGGATAAGTCAAATAACTATTATTGCAAGTATAACTTCAGAATATGACTAGCAATCGTAGCTTTCAAAAGATGCTGTCGAACTCTGATCTTATCAGTAACGCATCCTTTAGATAAGTGATCAAATATTCCTACGTTCTATAAGATATCGTATGGACATGAGACATGGATTATAATTATTCTCTCTGTCCATGTGTTGTTTCCCGACTTCCGATTTACGACGACTGACTCAGACTACAATTGAACACATCAACTTAGTCCAGGCTTGGCCAAGCGCTTAGAGTGTCATCACTAAATCATCGAGGGGCCCACAGATATCACTTTTATCCCATTTAGGGTAAAAGGAACGGATAAACTTCGACTCATATTCTTGTACTATTTACTCGTCAAATCACACACAACAATACGTTTTATAACATCAAGTTACTAATGTGTTTACGTATTATGAATGCACAACCGACTCGTAAACAACAACTATATGTCTCCGTTTCAAGAATACAAGATATTATCGTCTCACAATCACAGGTGATAAATGTTGGATTAGATGTCTAAGCCCATAACTATTATTGGTATGTACTTGACCCGAGAGTAGCATGGTCCATTTGGGTTGCATATCATCAGGACAAGTTGTTAGGATGGACTTTTGAGAGAAGGTTATTTATGGTTTATTAATATATTATAAGTTATAATATATTAATATGAAATCATATGTTTTAATTAGTATCGATCAAGAATTAATTTGGAATTAATTTAGTGATCAAAAGAGACTAATTAAATCTATGGGGACTAATTATGATAATTAGTTATATTTATATGTGTTGGGCTTATGATCCATGTTGGACCAAGTTTATGTATGGATACATAAAGAGTTGGGCCACATGAACCATGGATCATAAAACCCATGGGTATGGATTATGGGTTATACCCATGACCCTTGGAATCCTACATATAAATAGGTTACTCCATAGCCAAAATCACCACTTCTTTTCTTAGAGAAATATGGAGGTGTTTTGGTGCATGGAATTCTCTCTCAAGAGCCACCTTTGTCCTAGGTGTGTTGTGATTCCATTTGAGGCATTTCATACTATTGGTGCTAAGCTCTTAAGGCCAAATACGTCAAGACTTCAAGCCACACAAAATGTATGTTTCCCTAACTAGTATATTATATGGTTTATGTCAAATGCATGCTAGTTATAGGTTTAATGCCTTGGAAACCATTTGCATGTATAATTAGTGAAAACATAGATCCAAGGTATTTAGGGTTGTATGTGCACCATAGGATGTTGTATTATACCAAAATCCAACAGTGGTATCAGAGCCATGGGTTGTTTTCTATTATATTTGATGCAAATGTATTTTTTTTTCAAGTTGAAGGAAAAAAAAAAGAAAAAAAAAACATGAAGTTTGTCAAATTTTATGATAATTACTTGATTTTATGAAAAACTAATTATTTATAAAATTTGAGTCACTTTACTACAAGAGTTGAATTAGGTCAATTTATTAAAAGATAGAATGATATGGTTATTTTATTTGTTTTAAAAATTTGATCTAAATGGTTTTAAGGAGTTACAAATTTTGTCATAAAATTTTGGAACTCAAAAGTTTTTTTTAAAGTTATGATCTTAAGAGTTTTGAAACTTCCATAAGTTATGGATGTGAAATGTCTCATTTATTAACTCTTTAGGTTATGAATTCCAAGAGTCTTCAAAGGATAATTGTCAAAGTTTCAAGATTTGTATTAGTTTATATGATTATCTAATTTCTTGAAAATTGTTGATGTGAATTATCTTTACTTATGAGTTTAATCTAGATCATAGAAAAATTATTTGATTATTGTGTTAATTGGAATATTTGATCTTAATGGTTTTTATGAACTCCATAACTTGTCCTCAAGTTATGGAAAGTGAAGAGTTTTTCTTTTTAAAGTGTCATTAAGTCTCATAGGTTATGAAAATAGAAGTGTCACTATTTTTAATGTCATCATTAAATGATTTAATGTCTTCCATAACTTGTCCTCAAGTTATGGAACTTGAATTTTTTTTTTCATTAAACCTTAATTAAACTCATAAGTTATGAAAAATCCAAGAGTTTTGAAAGGTTTCAAAACTTGTCCTCAAGTTTTGGAATTTGTAAAGTTACCCCCCATGTATACTTTAATTCCAAACTAGACCTTAGAATTTTAAAAGTTTAAAATTCAACCCTTATACTATTATTATAATTTTAATTATATAGATATGTATAAGATAAAGTCAATCTTACCATTAGTAGGCCTCATTCACAAAGCCGGTCTATAAGGGGGGAATAAGGTTACTGCCTATAAAATGGCAGTTTAATGGGTGTCCACTCTCACCCACCGCTTCCTTGACTGGTGGAGGGTCGTTAGCCGAACGGGTAGGATAAAGACTATAATTCTCCCTTCATTAAAAGTATAATGATAAATACTAAGTAACTAAACACTTATAAATTCCCAATCTTAGTTACTTAGGAAAATGTGAAATGGTGCTAACCCATGAAATTACACTTTGCACCTTTGTTAAGTCGTTAGTGGAGTGTGTGTGGTTAACCGGCACACTAACATGGGACTGACAATGTGTGGCGAAGGGTAACTTAAGTTTATCATAGATTGGTGGAGCCTGTGTGGTTAACTGGCACATCAATTAGGTGATAAAGTTGAGGGTACCAAGTCAATTTGCATGGTTATTCACACCTTGTTTGTGATCCTCGGCATCCCAGTCACAAACTTGAGAGGGCACAATCGAGATTCAAACATGCCATTGAAAGTTCAATGTATCTCAAAAGATCTAGGAGTTTCAAATCCAATTAAAACTTAATTATATTTTGTTTTCATGGTGGAAATTGGTAAATCGTCATTTACCTACCTTCAACTATTTTATAGCTTGGATTACGGCATCCCTCTTCCGGTTATAAATAGGTTGTTGGATCCTAGCCTTAATATTTCATATTGGGTGTTATATTAAGGACTTTAAATCAACTAAACTTGAATTTCTCCCATTATAGTTGTCTAGTTCAGACAACTATGGTCTTCCCAAATCTTTAGGAACAAGCTTTCCTATTGAAGATGATATCCCACATGGCAATCAAGGTGAAAGATTAATCCCTTTGTTGTGCATTAATGGGACTGGAAATCATGCTTCACTTCCTCCACCTCCTCCAATTATTCTCCCTATCACACAAGTTCAAATACTTGAAAAGTTCAAGGTCACTCAATCCTTATTGGCAAGCCAGGAGAGTCGGGTATCGAAGTCTCGAGGTAGCTGGCTGTTGACTTGGTTCTTCAGTCACACCCTGATGACAGATCAAGACATGACCCTTAATGATCTTACCTATTTGCTTAATGCTGCTAAATTAGCAATGATTTGGGGCACTGGTAAAGCAAAATTTGATTGGAAGATCAACTTCCCAAACTTCCATGGACATTGACAATGGTAACATTAGAAGTCCAGAAAAGCTTTCTCTTCCCAATGGAAAGGGATCGACCATGGTCAAGTCATTTGACCTAATGGTAAAGAGAAAGGATAAGTCTGAGATAGTCTCATGTTCCATTTCCAAAGAGTCCATATGTTTCTTTTGCCAAAAGAAGGGGCATTGGCTGTGAAGCTGCCAGATTTACCTGAAAGATCTGGTAAAGTCAAAAGTTTGACTCTACTTCAGGTAAAGTCCATTGTGTAACTCTATTAAGTTCCTACTTGGAGATTCTTATTACATGATGTGACTGGGTCACATATTGATGTCTTAAGAGTCAAAGAAAGGAGAGGAAGCTTAAAGGAAGTATATGCTGATTCTGATCGCGAAGATGGATTTCGGTCGCATGGTTCGGTGATCAAAATTTTGGGCTGTTACTTAAATAGTTATGATATATATTGCTTAGGAATATATAACAACAAGGTTTTCATATGGATTGTAAGGATAAGAAGTTTTTCCGTAAAGTTTTAAAATAAAAGAAAAAGGTTTTATTTTTGTTTATTTTAAGTATCCTTACAATGACATTTGTGAAAAATTGTTCCTTATATGATTCCATTAAGAGCAATATTGGAAAATGGATTTGATTCTTTCATTTGTGGTAGTGTCTAAATTTGCCAAATAAGGAAAGATTCTCATCACCCAAGTTTCAAATTAGACCGAAACTCGGAATCATGCAAGTTGTATAGTATGATGAATGAGAACTTTTAGCTTTGGAAAAATTAAGACTAATTCCTTATGTGAACAAGGAAAGGACTAAAGGATCGAGTACACATTCTTGTGCACTGGTCAAGTCCACCACAAAATATCGATAAGACTATTCGTCATGATTTACTAAAGCTTAATAAATATGGTTATACTTACAAGTTTAAGTATAATTCTGAAACATTGGAAAAGATTCAATGTATGTCAGAACGAATGAAAATAATCAAATTAGGCAGAAAGATAAAAGTTTCTCAAATCTGAAAAGATGGGAGAGTACTTTAGTATCATGTTTTGTGATCATCTTAATGATTAAGAAACTATATCACAATTAGTCCTCTAAGGTCATCTTAGTGCATTCTAATGGCTAAGAAGAGGAGTCTTGAATTGTTGAAGTGGTTAAATCAAGGAGATGAGTCATACTTCGTTCCAAAACAAGTCTTAGAGTCATACTCCAAGATTGTAACTTGAGTGACACGCCGTAAAGAAGGTTTATAACACTAGTAAAATGTAAGAGTAGATTATGTTCTACTCTTGTATTTTTGAAATTGGTAAGTTGTGATGTTTTGGATAAAACAAAGACCAACTAAGGCTAATTGTGTGAAATGTTTGTCTTGATAAAGAATCTGAACTATCTCTTGAATATTTGACAAGAGAGTCTTATATGTCAAGAGGACAGTGGGAGTCCTATAGGTCTTGAAAGTCTCAAGAGCTAATCAAGGATAAAAACCTGAAGTTCATCACTAGCACACGACTTGAGGTTTATAACCTATCGTGTTGACATTTCTGTGCCTATTCCAGTTAAAGTTGGCTTTGCATATGAGTTCTGAAAGTTCTTAATTGGTTGCATAACAAGTTGGAAGCAATGGCAGTCCCTTGTACTGCCAGGTGGCAAGAATTTAAGATTGCACAAGTTCAGTCCATATGAGTTTGGATTTGTCATTAACCTTGTCTTGTGATTATGGTTTTGACAAATTCATATGGATAGAACTCATACACCATAAAATCTAAGTGTCATAAGGTTTCTCTCCGATTTATGAAAATGATGGTTAGGAAATACTTTCACTAAGTAGATTTTAAGTAGACAGCAATTGTGATATTTGCATTCTCAAAGTCGTTAGTGGAGCGTGTGTGGTTAACCGGCACACTAACATGGACTTGTGAGAAATGGCAAAGGTCTAAACAATTGAGACTATGATTACGCATCCCTTTTCATAGTTCTTAAATTATTTAGACACACATGTGAGCTATCTAAGGAAAAGTGTATGGTTTTGATAAAGTTCTATCAAAGCATCTCGTATTAGAAATCTGAACTTTGGTAAGAAAGTCAATAAAGTATTGATTTCTAGAAGTACAGCTGATTTTTGGATACATGTCAAAGCTAGTGGGAGCATAAGTGTTATGCTAATAATCATCATGTTAGTGGGAGCATGATTATTAAGTTTAGTATTGCAAGTTAGTAATGTTAATTATAGAAAACAAAAGTTTCAATTCGTGGAGTTGCAGGGGTTGAAAAGTTGTTTTGCTATAATTAAGGGAGAGGAATTTATACTTCATTTCAATTCTAAAAGCTTAGATTGAGGTTTTAATCATCTTTAGTCAAGGATACATATATGAATTTTGTGTTGGAATGGCTCAACATAAGGAAATTCTATATATGGGTCCATTATTTGCGTTCTAAAATTCGATTATGATTACAACATCCCTTTTTATAATCTGAATTATGAGAACTTGGCAAATAAAAATAGAAATATTGTAGCAAAAGACTGGTTTAGTATCATGTCTTTATGTGAGACATCATGAATCGTGTCCCATATGCTTCGGATATAGGATTGATTGCGTGTGCTATAATATTCATCCTTTCTAAATTTTCCAAATGCTTAGGGCATTAAGAAGGGAAAATTCTAGAATTGGATATGACTAAAATGATTAAGCAATTTTCGAGGACAATCTAAGGTTTACCAAAGATTGGTTGCTCAAGGACAGTTGGAAGTATAATGTTAATTTTGGAAGGACCATATTGACTTATTCTGTAAGGAGGCAACTCTTATTCAGAAGTGATAGTCAAAATGGAATATGGAAATGTTTCAAAGTTGGAAATTATTCAATCTGTGTAAGATTAGAAAACTTAATGCAAGAAGGATGTTTCCATGGAGTTGATCTTCATTGGAATACTCTGTAATGTCTGTTGACAAGTCTTTGTGACTTTGTGCATAATCATTACAAGAGGATCAGTGTATATAAGTTTAAAATCTAACAGATTTAAGTAAATGGTAGGAATTTGGAATTCTTACATTTACGATAAGGTTTTGGGACTGTGAATTGAGAATCATTGGAGTTATGTTCAATCGATCTATTTCACAAAGTAAAGATCATAAACAAACTTAGTGTGTATACTTGGTGTATGGCATAACTAATGTTTGCACAAACATAGTATGCATACTTGGTGTATGGCATGACTAGTGTTTAGAAAACATAGTGTACATGCTTGGAGCATGGGACAACTAGTGTTTTAATTCAAGTATAAAGTTGATAATTTGAAACGGTATACAATGAATAATGTGTAATCATATGGTGATAAATAAAAGGTGTTTTATTTATATTCATAAGTTTTGAGACCATATTGGATTCGATTATTATTGTGTTTCACTTTGCATGTTTTGACTTCCAGAATAACTATGTCGTTCTTCTCGAATTACTAAGTTATTCAAACCATCCACAGTCGATAATACGTTGGAAGTAGGTATTAAGGCAAGACTGTCATGAATCGGGTTTGTAGATGTCCAAGGTAGTGGACATAGCAAGAGTTGCTGCAACATTCATGAGTGCTCGTAAGTTATGAGTATTGGATTCAACCCACGCTCATTTGAATCACTTCATGGATTTTATCACGAGTGAATCATGAGACGATAATATCTTATATTCTTCAAACCTAGAGATATGAGTTGTTACTATGATTTGGTTATACATTGATTGCACGAAAACGCATTGGTAACTCGATGTTATAAAACGTGTCTTTGTGTATGATTCAACAAGTAGTAGAACAAGCCATATGAGTCGAAGTTTATCCATTCCTTTTACCCTTAAAGGGATAAAAGTGATATCTGTGGGCCCCTCGATGATTTAGTGATGACACCCTAAGTGCTTGGCCAAGCCTAGACTGATTTGAATTGTTCAATTAGTCGGTCGTCATAAATTGGAAATCGGGAAACAACAAATAGACAGAGAGAATGATTATAATCCATGTCTCAGTCCATATAATATCTAGAATGGAGGAATATATGATCCCTTATCTAATGGACGCGTCATTGATTTGTTCAGAGTTCGACAGCGGCTTTAAGAGCTACGATTGCTAGTCGGGTTATGAAGTCGTACTTGCAATAATAGTTTTAGACTTATCCAAGTGGGAGACTGTTGGATTAGATGTCTAAGCCCATAACTATTATTGGTATGTACTTGACCCGAGAGTAGCATGGTCCATTTGGGTTGCATATCATCAGGACAATTTGTTAGGATGGACTTTTGAGAGAAGGTTATTTATGGTTTATTAATATATTATAAGTTATAATATATTAATATGAAATCATATGTTTTAATTAGTATCGATCAAGAATTAATTTGGAATTAATTTAGTGATCAAAAGAGACTAATTAAATCTCTGGGGACTAATTATGATAATTAGTTATATTTATATGTGTTGGGCTTATGATCCATGTTGGACCAAGTTTATGTATGGATACATAAAGAGTTGGGCCACATGAACCATGGATCATAAAACCCATGGGTATGGATTATGGGTTATACCCATGACCCTTGGAATCCTACATATAAATAGGTTACTCCATAGCCAAAATCACCACTTCTTTTCTTAGAGAAATATGGAGGTGTTTTGGTGCATGGAATTCTCTCTCAAGAGCCACCTTTGTCCTAGGTGTGTTGTGATTCCATTTGAGGCATTTCATACTATTGGTGTTAAGCTCTTAAGGCCAAATACATCAAGACTTCAAGCCACATAAAAGGTATGTTTCCCTAACTAGTATATTATATGGTTTATGTCAAATGCATGCTAGTTATAGGTTTAATGCCTTGGAAACCATTTGCATGTATAATTAGTGAAAACATAGATCCAAGGTATTTAGGGTTGTATGTGCACCATAGGATGTTGTATTATACCAAAATCCAACAATAAAATCCATGAAGTGATTCAAATGAGCGTTGGTTTAATCCAATACTCAAATTCCTATTTCAGGAGTACTCATGAACATTGCAGAAAACATTTGCTATGTCTAAGCACTTAGACAATCTACAGTCGGATTCATGATAGTATTACCTCATTACTTACTTCCAAAGTATGATCGACTATGGATATTTGAATAATCTTATTATTCGGGAAGTAAAATACGCAAAGTGAAACACAAGAATAACCTAATCCAATATGGTCTCAAAACTTTTGAATATAAATAAAACACTTATTATTTAATCACCATATTAATTAGACCTTATTCATTGTTTACTGTTTCGACTAATCAACTCAATACTTGAATTAAAACAATAGTCGTCTCATGCTCCAAGCATGCACACTATGTTTATCTATGGTCCTTCGTTTGTGAAATAGATCAATTGAACACATTTCCAATGATGCTCATTTCACAATTTCCTAACACTTATAAGTATAAGAATGCAAAATTCTTGCCACTAATAGAATGTGTTAGAGTCTAGCCTTTCATGCAACGATCCTTTTGTAATGCCGAGGCTCCAAAGTCACATAGACTTGGCCAATGATATTACAAAGCATTCCATTTGAGATTGTTACAAGACAATTCCCTGGAAATGAAGTCTCACATTCAAGGTACATTCCTTAAACATCCTTCTTGCATAAAAGTTTCTAACTTACATATAGATTCTTAATATCCAACTCCCATTATGGAAACATTTCCATAATTGCCATATGACAATCCATTCTTAATAGAATCCTATCTATTCATAATTATATCAATATGGTCCATCCATTACTACACTTCCAACTGTCCACAAGCAACTAATCTTCGGTAAACCTTAGATTGTCCTTGATAGTTGTTTAACAACTTTAGTCATATCTGGTTCAAGTCCTTTTCCCTCTTACTGCGCTAGGCATTTGAAAAAATTAGAACGAACGAATTATTACAGCATATGTGATCAATCCTATATCTGAAGCATATAGGATTTGATACATAATGTCTTACATAAAGACCTGACAGTCTCTTGCTATAATATTTCCATATATCGAATCTTCCTATGTTGAATCACTTCAACATGATATTCATATATGTTCATGACTAAGTTTGATTAAAATTTCAATCTAAGCTTTTAGATTCGAAATGAAGTATAAATATATTCTCCCTTAAGCCTTACTATAGCGAAACAATTTCCAAATCTGCAACTTTGCAAATTTAGAATTTTGGTTCCTATAAATAGCATTGCTAACTTACAACACCTTACATAATAATCATGCTCCCACTAGCATAACAATTATGGTCTTACCAACATAACAATTATGCTCCCACTAGCTTTGACATGTACTAAAAAAATCAGCTGGACTTCTAGAAATCAATACTTACCGACTTTCTTACCAAAGTTCAGATTTCTGATATGCGGTGCTTCGATAAGTCTTTTTCTGGACTTCTCAAGCTCATACACCTTTCATTAGACAGCTTATGTGTGTGTTTAAACCTTTTCAGAACTTATAGCAATAAGTCTCGAATGTTCAAACTAATTGTCATTTCTCACAATTCGAACTATGAAGAGGGATGCCATAATCATATATTCAAATTTGAGAATGCAATTATCACAAGTGCTAACTTTAATCCTTTAAAATCTACTAGCGAAAGCGTTCCTCACAATCATTTTCATGAAGTAGAGAGAAACCTATTTCCACTTAGATTTTATGGTGTATGTGTTCCTATACATGTGAACTTGTCATTTCGAACCACTATCATAAGACAAGGTTTATGACAAATTCAAACTCATATGGACCAAACCTGCTTATTCTTAATATCTTGCCATCCGGCAGCACAAGGTCCTACCAGTGCTTCTAGGTTATTGAGCAGCATACCTACACTAATCAATGTACTTTCACTGATCAAGGTGCTTTGCCTTTATGCAGTCAAATGAGAACTCATAGGACTCACATGCATAGTCAACTTAACTGGAATAGATATAGAAATAAGAATATGTCAACACGATAGGTTGTTAACCTCAAGTCGTGTGGTAGTGATAATTAAAAAGTTTATTCTTGATTATTTATTGAAACTATTCAAGATTATTTAGACTCCCACTCACCTCTTGACATATAAGATTCTCTGTTAAGGAACATTCCTTGACAAACAAATACTCAAGAGTTAGTGTGAGTTCTTATCAAGAAACACTTCATATAATTGGTCTTTGTTGGTCTTTGTTTTAGCCAAAACATCACAACTACCAATTTCAAATGTGCAAGAGTAAGAAACATTTCTACTCCACATTTCATGAGGTGTTATAAACCTACTTAGATCATGTTACTCAAGGTACAACCTGGAGTAACTAGAGTATAACTCTAAAACTTGATTCTGGAATGAAGTACGATTTATGCTTTTGATTTAACCAGTTCACAATTCCCGATACCTCTTCTTAGTCATGTAAATGTACTAAGATGTCCTTAGAGGATCCATTGTGACATGGTTCCATAATCATTAGGATGATCATAAAACACGATACTAAAGTACTCTCCTTTCCTTTCAGATTGGAGAAACTTTTATCTTTCTACCCAATTTGATTCTTCTTATTCGTTGTGCTATATATTGAAACTTTTCAATGTATCAGAATCACACTTAAACTTGTAAGCATAACCATATTTAATGAACCATCAGTCAATCGTGACGAATAGACATATCGTTCTTTGTGGTGGATCTGACGAGTGCACATCAATGTGTACTAGATCCTTTAGTCTTTCACTTGACTCACATACATATGTGAATCAAGGAATCAGTCCCAATTTCCCAAGGATCAAGATTCTCATACATCACACAATTCAAATCGTATGATTCCAAGTTTCTGTCCAATTGAAACTTGGGTGATGAGAATCCTTCCTCACTTGGCAAATTACGATACTACCATAAACGATATAATCAAGAATCAAATCCATTTTCAACATTGCCAATAATAGAAATATATAAACACCAATTTTCCATAAATGCCATTGCAAGGAAACATAAAGTAAATAAAACAATTTTCATTAATAAAGTGCGGAAAAACTTGTCCTTACAATGCAAATACAAATGAAAACTATGTTTCTAAATATTCCTAAGCAATCTATCATAACTCCTAAGCAGCAGCTCAAAAATCTGATCCTTGAACCATGCGATCGAAATCCATCTCTTCACAATCAGATTCAGCTTGCTCTTCTTTTAAGCTTCCTTCTTTCTCTTTGATCCTACAAAACATCAAAATGAAATCTTATCACATCATGTATTAAGAATCTATAAATAGGAACTTAATAGAGTTTGATAGTGGGTATACCTAAAGTAGAGTCATATAATTTGACTTTACCATCCTTGTGATCTTTCAGGTAGATACAGCAGCTTCGCATCCAATGCCCCTTCAATTGGAAATAGAAACAGGTGGACTCTTTTGGAACGGTACATGGGACTATCTTAGAATCAGTCTTTCTCTTTCTACTGGGAAGAGAAAACAATTATGGACTTCCAATGTTGCCATTGTCAATGTCCATGGAACTTTGGAAGATTTATCCTTCAGACTGTTTTGCTTGACCAGTGCTCTTCAGCATTTCTGCTTCAGTAGCAATAAGCAATTATGTTAGATCAAGAAGGGTCACGTCATGATCTGTCATATAGTAGTCTTTAACAAACTGACCATATGAATCGGGAAGTGACTGAAGAACCATGTCAACAGCCAGCTCCTTTGGGAAAACGACACCCAACATTCCCAGTCTGTCAACGTGCGACTTAATGCTTAGAACATGTGCACATACAGAGTTTCCATCTTTATGTTTGCATGCCAATAGGGCTTGAGTAACTTTGAACTTTTCAAGTTGAAGAAAACGTGGGTCAGGGAGAATCACTAGAGGAGGTGGAGGAAGAGAAGTATGATTTCCAGTTCCACCTTTGCACGGAGAAGGGAATTATCTTTCACCTTGATCGACACTTGGAACATCATCTTCAGAAGGAAAGCCTTTTCCAAAAGGATGAGGAAGACCATAGTTGTCAAAACTAGACATCTACAAAATGGAGAAATTCAATTTAGTTGATATAATCCTTAATATAACACCCAAATGAAATATTAAGGCTAGGACCCAATACAATAATTCATAATTCGGAAAAGGGATGTCGTAATCCAATTGCAAATTATTTGAAGGTAGGTAAATGACGATTTACCAATTCCACCACGAAAACAAAATTTTAACGAATTAGGTTTTAGATGAAACTCGTAGATCTTTTAAGATTCATTGAACTTTTCAATTGCATGTTTAATCTCGATTATGCCCTTCAAGTTTGTGACTGGGATACCGAAGATCACAAACAAGGTGTGAATAACCATGCAAATTAGCTTGGTACTCTTAATGTCATTATCACCTAATCAATGTGTCGGTTAACTACACACACTCCATTGATGAATGATAATTTACGAGCTACCCATTGCTATCCTTCATTAGTCCCATATTAGTGTGCCGGTTAACCACACACGCTCCACTAACGACCAATAAGGTGCAATGTGCAATTTCATGGGTTAGCATGAAATTCACATTTTTCCTAACTAACTAAGATTAGGAATTTATAAAACATTTAGTTACTTTGTATTTTCATTATACTTATTAATGAGAATGTCCTGTCTTACCCGTTCGGTTAACGACCCTCCACTAGTCAAGAGTGCGGTGGGTAAGAGTGGATACCCAATGTCGGTCATTTTACGGGCCGCTTCCTTAAACACCCCTTATAGACCAGCTTCGTGAATAAGGCCTATTAACGGTAAGACTGACCTTTTCTTATATATATATATATATATATATATATATATATATATATATATATATATATATATATATAATTAAACTTTTAATCTTATATAGTATAAGGGTGTATATTATACATATAAAATACTAAGCGGTTTAATCTTTTAATTTAATTAAATTTAAACCTATCAATGGATTTATTAATAGTCTTTTAATTAAAACTCTTAATTAATTAATTAATAAAACCCATGAGGGTGTATTCTTAAACTATTAAAAATATTAGGGTTTTACCATTTAAATTTACAAAAATTAAAACTTTTAGTTTCAAATTCAAACTATAAAACCAAAAGGGTGTAATTTGAAACTTTTCAAAATCTAGGTTAAATCTTTGAATCAAAATATTCTTATATGATCCATATTTAACTAAATCCATTAATTTTGATAAGGATATGATGATACCAATCAGAAAATCGATTTAGGCAATAAAAACAAATTATGGTAATTATTCAAATCAAAATCTGATAAAAATCGAATTTTTAGGTAACTAGCGAGTCAACTCGTCGAGTTGGGCTCTGAACTCGTCGAGTTCATCATGGACTCGCTGAGTTTATGTGTTAGACAGCCAAAAATTTGATTTCTTGTTCTTTGGACAGTTCACTCTTGCACCAATTCAATTGAAAAACATCCTAGGCTCTGATACCACTGTTTTTAGCATATCTACAATCCTATGTGATCATGCAACCCTAATTGCTTCGGATCCAATTTTTTCTCTATTGAACATACAAATATGAATACCAAAGCAATAACCCTAGATCTAGCATATACAATTCAAAATTTATAAATAAAATTAGGGTTTGATCATTACCTCACTTGTTATGTAGTAATAAAAAGAACCACCTTGACTCTTGAAAACTTAGTGCCCCAAGTGTTGCACCTCTAACGGAGTCACAAACATCCAATGCAAAGGATGATGATGTAGAGACAAGGAAATCGGATAGGGCAACTCTTAAAAGTCATAGGGCCGAAATTCCCTAGGTTAAAGAGGTTTATATAGGGCTAGGTTGCTTAAGCTTTAAGCTGGACTTGAATAAGGAAACCCTAGTTCCTAACTTCAGCCCAAAGAAAACCCATGGACCTCCTTAGTGAACCCTTGGACGAAATCTTATGGGTTCACCCATAAATTTCGTGCACTCCACTTACGAGGAGTCCTAAGCCCATTTTCGCAACTATCAACGATTTGTAAAACAGCCCCTCCATTATTAATCAGTTCATTTAATCCTAAAACTAATATCAAATTAATTTCTAATTAATTACTAATTAATAATATGATTTCCAAATAATATATTAATCTTATAATATATTAATAAAATCATTCTGAGTACCAATTTGTTATTCATATACTAAATCCTACTCTCTCTCTCTCTCTCTCTCCACTAGTCATCCTATCAAGTTGCATGAGTGAAGGCAACCCAAAAGTGCCATGCTACATATCAAATCAAGTACATACTAAATATAGTTATGGGCTTAGACACCTAATCCAACAACAAAAATGGAGACTCAAGAATTAATCAAGTAGGGTGATCAATTTTCCATCCATAATTGAACACACATGAATCACTTTACAAGGATTAAAGGTGGAATGAAAAAGGTTAACGGAACAAAGATACACAACCTAAGCTTCATATTTTCTACCAATTGTACAATGAATATGTGGGGAAGGAAATTAAAATCCTAACAAAGGGATTGACTAACTCGTAACTCGATTGAAATCCAAAATTAAAGCCCACATTCCCTCTCCCACAAATTGACACACCACAAAAAAAACGACAAAAGCTTGCGTGCTTGCCTTTCGTTTCTTGCTTTTGCCCTCATCGCTTTTTTTTGTCGACGATTGCAGCCCAACAAGGGCTTGAGATCATTTTAAGCCTAAAAAATTCGACTGCCACACCATCAATCTTTTCCCGTCTCTCTCGCTCGTATGCCTCCTCGACCTCTCACTAACGCTTGTTTCATTCTTTTTTTTCTTTCGATCGACGTTGCGACACACACAAAGAATCGGAATGGAAATTCGATCACACATATACCCAGGGAAGGAAAAATACGATCACACGCAACCTCTTCAATCCATCGATCCCGGTCCTTGAGATTTAATTGTGATTTTTTCCAGTTAGCCCCTATACTTCTAGCCTTAGCCCATATAAACCCCAACCCTAGGTAACATAACATTTTAAGTTTGTCTCAATGACATTTTAACCCCTCTACATCATTTATGAATTTTAATGAATTATATAAGTACCCTATTTTCTTTTTCCAAAACCATTTAACTAAATTATATACCCATTGAATTTATCGATCAGTTATTTTAGATATTAATTGACACCCTTCTTATTCAATTAACGGACGATGACATCGTTAATAGAAGAATTTTCGGTTCATTAAAATTCTCCCTCCATAAAATGACTTTGTCCTTGAAATTTGTAAGTCACTACATCATCTTATCTTATATCACACGTTTGGATTATGCTCCAACACTTGATCATGATTTGCACCTCGTATTTCAGCCATGTAAACTTACTCGACAAGTTGATTACTCGCTTTAACCAAATGCAGTTTTCATACTTTTAGTGACTTCTCATCAAAAGTACCTCTAGTAGATCTTACATCACACACGCTTTCTTCGTGGTATGTAACCTTTTTTAATTCATTGGCAAAAGGTGTAAACTGCCGCACGATTCTTGATGTGTATGACTTCTCTTGCAAATGCATCACATACTCGGACACACACTCCTCTATGTCCCATGTCACCTCTAGTCACCAATAATCAGATTTCAAGTCATGAAAGATTTTTGTAGTGCCTTGGTGAATTGAATATTTGTACCTGAGCGCATCCCGTAGCAGTGTATCATGAACATCACCAACCATAGGGACCTAAAGTCACCCCCGAGAGGTCTCAATTCTTCGGCTACCCTCTACCAAATAAAATTGTTGTTTCACCTTCACTTCATCCTTCATCAAGCATTCTCTCAAACCTACAACGTGAGCTTCTCGAATCTAGTAAAGAAGATATCGAGAACTGTTGGATTAAGTGTCTAAGTCCATAACTATAATTGATATATACTTAAATTGATAGTAGCACAATACTTTTGGGTTGCCCTCAAAACTAGCAACTGGACAGATGATTTTGGAGAAAGAAGTTGATTTATTATTTGATAATAAATTGAATAAATAAATTTTTAATATATTATGAGAATAATATATTAATTAGAAATAGTAATATTTAATTAATATTTAATCAGAAGTTAATTGGAATTAATTTTAGGATTAAGGGAATTAATTTAAAGTGTTGGGACTGAAGTGAAATTGTTAAATAGTTGAGCAAGAGGCAATATAGAACCATCCATTAGGCTTGGACGATTTCTTGAAGCCTAATGGATTCTAGAATAATCCCTAGTGGATAAACAGGAAAGTAGATAATTACCCGGTTTAAGATAATGTTGGATTAGAGCTTATCTACGGTTTCCTGACTGCACTATAAATAGGGCATAACCCTATGATTTTCGGTCACTCAATCTTTTGAAGATCCAGCCAAAAATTTGAGCCTCCCTCCTCTCTCAATTGTCTTCCTTTGCTAGTGTTGGGTGTGAACCCTTAGAGACGTGACATTTGTGACGCTTGCTCTCAAGGCTTCAACAACATAAGGATTTGTATTGTTACCACTATATAACAATCAAAGTATGATTCTCCTAACCCTTATTGTGTATTTTGACTATATGCTAGTGTTCTAGGGTTTTCTATTTTGTTGTTCAAGTTGTATGTTCAATTAGAGAAAACATAGATCAATTTTTAGGGTTGCATGCACACATAGGATTTATATGTTTTGCATAATTCCCATCAGTGGTATCAGAGCGTAGGTTTAGTTTTCAATTGAATTGATACAATTTTTGAACTTGAACAAGGAGAAGAAAACAGAATCGTCAATCTGTTCCGCCAACACGACGTGGTGTTCTTCCACCACGACGTCTTGAGCTGTGAAATTGTCCTAACACGGCTTGGTGATTTTTCACCACAACGTGTTGGACAGTCAGTTCCACAAAAATCGGATTTTTGCTTATCTCATGAAATGATTAGAATAATTACCTTAAATATTGTTTTAAATAAATAAAACCGAATAATTATCTAAGTAATTGGATATCCTTATCTTGAATTCATGATTGGTTTTCTTTTAAATTGAAACTAATCTCTTAATTTTCGAAATTTAAAATATAAACCCTAGTATTTTGAAAAGTTTAAAATACATCCTTATGGATCTTATTATTAATTTAATTAAGTGATTAATTAAAAGATAATTAATAAATCCATAAATGGTTTAAATTTAATTAAATTAAAAATTAATTTATTAAAAGATTAAACCCTTAGAATTTTAAAATGTTTTAAAATACACCTTATACTATGTATATAATTAAAAGTTTAAATATATATTATATGTATAAGAATAGTCAGTCAAATCGCTAGTACGCCTCATTCACGAAGCTATACTATAATGGGAGTTTAAGGCAGTGGCCTGTAAAATGACAGTCACTGGGTATCCATTCTCACCCACCGTTCTCTTGTATAGTGGAGGGTCGTTAGCCGAACAAGTTTGATAGGACATAACCTCATTAAAATTATAATGATAAAAAGTAACTAAACTATTTTCAAAAATCACACACTTAGTTACTTTAGGAAAATGTGAATTTGTATGCTAATCCATGAAATTGTACATTACACTTTATAAGTCGTTAGTGGAGCGTGTGTGGTTAACAGACACACTAATGAGGGACTAATAAAGAGTGGTAATGAGTATCTCGAAAATTATCGTTGATTAATGGAGCGCGTGTGGCTAACCGGCACATTAAAACAAGATGATTAATGACATCGAGAGTGTCAAGCTAATTTGCATGGTTATTCACATCTCGTTTGTGATCCTCGGTATCACAGTCACAAAAGTGAGAGCATAATCGAGATTAAACATGCCATTGATTAAATTTAATGAATCTCAAAAGATCTGGGAGTTTCATAAGATTGAAACTGGTAAAAGCCTTACCCACCTAAAATAGATTCGACTTTCATTACGGCATCCTTCTTCAAAGTTCGAATCGAAAATATGGATCCTAGCCTTAATTCAAATTTATGGGTTAATAATTAAGGGTTAAAATATCAACTATATTTAATTCTCTTTTCTCCTATTATAGATGTCAATTCAAGATGACAATGATCTTCCACATTATGATCAAGGTGAAAGTATGTTCCCTTCTTCGAGCAATGGTGGAAATGGATATCATACTTCTCCAACTCTTCCTCCTCCTCCTCCAGTGACTCTCCCCATGTCACAAGTTGAAAGATACGAAACTAATCGATCCCTATTGGCATGCAAGCATCAGGATGGAATTTCAGTGTGTATGCATGTTCTGGAAATGAAGTCATACCTTGACAAATTGGATAGAATGGGTGACGTTTTCCCTAGGGAGCAATCCATTGATTTGGTTCTACTTTCACTTCCTAAGTCATATGAATAGTTCGTTGAGAACTTTTATATGAGCGACCACGACATAACCCTAATTGATCTGACACATATGTTGATTGTTGCTGAAGCAGAAATGCTTAAGAGCATAAATGAACAAAAGTGTTTGAAGAATCTGATTCTAAAGTTTCCATGGACATTGACAATGGTAACAATGGTGGTTTAGAAAAGATTTCTCTTCCCAATGGAAATGGATCGGCCAAGGTCAAACCACTTGATTGTATGGTAAAGAGGAAGGCTAATTATGAGATAGTTCCATGTGCTAATCCTAAAATGTCCATATGTTTGTATTGCCAATTGAAGGGACATTGGTTGCAAAGATTCCATGAATACCTAAAAGATCTCAGAGATGGTAAAGTCAAGTCGTGTGACTCTACTTCAGGTACATCCATTATCTAACTCCATTATTTTAATAAGTTCCTATTCATAGACTCTTAATACATGATGTGATGATCACATTTTGATGGTATTGTAGGTTCTAAGAGAAAGAAGGAAGCTTAAGAAGAGTGAGTTGAATCTGATCGTGAGATATGGATTTTGGTTGCATGGTTTGATGATCAGATTTTTGAAGCTACTACTTAGGAATTATGATAATTTAATAGATTGATTAGGAAATGTCTAGAAACATTGTTTTCATTTATGCATTGTAAGGACAAGTTTCAATTTTTTGTTTATTATCAATAAAAGTGAAATTTTGTTTATATAGTTGGTTTACTTTATATTTCCTTGCAATGGCATTTATGAAAATGTTGGTTACATTTTTATTATTAGCAATATTAATTGTGGATTTGGTTCTTATTATTTCACTTATGGTAAATGTCATAATTGACTAAGTGATAAAGAATTCTCATTACCCAAGTTTCAATTGGATAGAAACTTGGAGTCATACAAATCGTATTGTGTGATGTATGACAATCTTGATCTTTGGAAGATTATGACTAATTCATTGATCACATGTTTTATGTGAGTCAAAGTGAAGGACTAATGAATTTAATCCATTGATATGGACGATTCAAATCTGCCACAAAGGATAAAAGTTCTATTCATCATGATTTACTGATGATTCAGTAAATATTGTTGTGTTTATAAGATTAAGCATAATTTTAACATTTTGAAAAAAAAAGCTTTTCAAAGAGTGGCAGAAAAAATAAGAAGAATTTGTTAGGCAGAAATATAAAGGTTTCTCCAATCTGAAAGGAAAAGAGAGTACTTTAGTATCATGCTTTGGGATCATCTTAATGATTGTGGAACTATATCTCAGTTGATCCTCGAAGAACATGTTAGTATAATTGTTTGACTAAGAAGAGGAATCGGCTACTGTTGAAATGGTTCAAATCAAAAGACGAGTCACACTTCGTTTTCCAATCAAGTTTTAGAGTCATGCTCTAGTTACTACACATCGTATCTTGAAACTTATTTCATACTAAGTAGGTTTATAACATTTCATGAAATGTAGAGTAATAATTTTTTTTTACTCTAGCACATTTAGAATTGGAAGTTGTGATGTTTTGGTTAAAACAAAGGCTGAACTAAGTCCAACTCCATGAAGTGTTTCTTGTCAAGAATCCACACTAACTTTTGAATATTTGTTTTGCTCGTCAAGGAATGTTCCTTGAAACTTATATATCAAGAAGTCAGTGGGAGTCTTATTGATCTTGAAGAATTTCAGGAGTCAATCAAGAATAAACCTTTTAGTTATCACCAGCACACGACCTGAGGTTGATAACCTATCGTATTAAGTTGACACATTATTTTTTTTGTGTACCTTCCAGTTGAGTTGGCAATGCTTATGAGTTATATGTTTTGAAGGGTTTTGAGCATTCTAACACTCCTAAGGTGTACATGCAACCCTAGAAACCTTGGATCTATGTTTTACTAAGATACATGCAAATTTGATTTTCCAAGGTTCTTAACCTAACTAGCATGGCATGGGGAACTTTGAAACATAAAAGCTAGTAGGAGAACATACCTTTCTTGTTGCTTGGATTCCTTGAGAACCTTGTGAGCCTAGCACCTCAAGTGTGATGCCTCAAATGTTTCACACAACACCACAACTCTTGGAATAACTTTGAGAGAAGTACACTATCACCCAAAATCGGCTAGCCCTCTTGTTCTACACATAGTGCTGATTTTGGTAGCCCATGGGGTCCTTTTATAGTTGTGTCACAAGTAGGGTTACACCATGTAAACCCTAATGTGCATGGATTTTCATATTCCATGATCCATGAGTTTATAACCTCCATAGACTATCCATGGAGCACCTTATGGGTTTTAGCCCAACTTAATAAACCATGGATCATTAGCCCACTATAAAAGAATGGATGATTTACAGAATCAACCCCATATATTTAATTAGTCTCAATTTTGATCACAAAATTAATTCCAAATTAATTCTTGATCAATACTAATTAAATAATATTATTAATATATTAAAACTTATAATATATTAATAAACCATAAGTGTCATTTCTCTCATTTAGTCTATCCAAGTGTTGTAATGCCATGCAACCCAAATGGACCATGCCAACCGGGTCAAGTACATTCCAGAAATAGTTATGAACTTAGACACCTAATCCAACATGTTTCTCATTTGACTGCAAAAGGCATAGCATGTTGGTCAGTGATATTACATTGATCAATATGGGTGAATTGTTTAACAACATGGAAGCACTGGTAGGCCCTTGTGCTACCAGATGACAAGAAATTACGAATAAGCAAAGTTCAATCTATGAAAGCTAAATTTGAATTTGGTTTTTCATAAACCTTGTCTTATGATTGTAGGTTGAAAATGATGAATTCACATAGATGGGAACACATACACCATTAAATCTAGGTGGCAAAAGGTTTCGTTCTAATTCATGAGAATGATTATGAGGAAACACTTTCGCTAGTAGTTTTTAAAGATCTAATAAGTATCATTATGGTTAGCAGTTGTGTTAATTGCATTCTCAAATTCTCAATATGATTACGACATCCCTTTTCATAGTTCGAATTATGAGAAATGGCAAGGAATTGTTTGAACCTTTGGGACATATGGTTACAAGTTCTGAAAGGGTTTGAAAACACACACACACACACACAAATATGCTATCTAATGAAATGTGTATAAGCTTGAGAAGTCTAGCTAGAGACTTATCGAAGCATCACGTATCAAAAATTTGCACTCCAGTAAGAAATCCAAGAGTATTGATTTCTAGAAGTCCAATTGATTTCTGAATACATGTCAAAGCTAGTGGGAGCATAATTGTTATGCTACTGGGATCATGATTGCTATGCTAAGTGTTGCAAGTTGGCAATGCTATTTGTAAGGAACAAAGTGTACAAATTTGCAAGTTGCAAAGTTTAGAAATTGTTTTGCTATAGAAAGGCTTAAGGGAAAGGGCACTCATACTTCGTTTCAAATCTAAAATTTTAGATTGAAGGGTTTAATAGAACTTAGTCTTGGACATATATGAATATCGTGTTGAAGTAGCTCAACATGGGAAATAAAATATATGGAAAATATTATAGCAAGAGACTGATCAGATATCAGGTCTTTATGTAATAAATTGAGTCCTATATGCTTCAGATATAGGATCGATTATATATATGTTATAATATTTACTTTTTCTGATTTTTCCAAATGCCTTGGGCATTGAGAGGGAAAAGGGCTAGAACTTTGTGTGACTAAAGTTGTTAAACAACAGTCAGAAACATTCTAAGGTTTACCAAAGGATCGATTACTTGTGTACAGATGGTAGTATAGTATTAATTTCGCATAACCATATTGACATGTTTTAGATTGGGTTGATTCTTGGTCAAAATTAATGGTCATATGGGAATATGGAAATGATAGAGGGAATTAATTATTAAAATCTACATGTGAGTTAGAAACCTTAATGCAAGGAAGGTGTTCAAGGAATATGCCTTGAATTTGTAACTTCATTACTTTGGAATTGTTTTTTCTAACAAAGTTCCAATGAAACATTCTGTAATATCGTTGGCAAAGTCTTTGTGACTTTGAAGCTTCGACATCACAGAAGGTCAATGCATGTGAGGTTGGAATTCGAATAGATTTAGTAGTGACAAAAATTTGGAATTGTGAAATATGCATCATTGGATTAGTGTCCAATGGATTTGTTCACAAAGGAAGGACCAGAGAGAGACATAGTATGCATGTTTATAACATGGCATGACTGATGTTTAATACAAGTGTTTAGTTGATTACTCGAAACATTATACAATGAATAAAGTCTAATTATTATGGTGATTAAATAATAAGAGTTTTAATTATATTCAATAGTTTTGATACCATAGTTAATTAGGTTATTTGTAACACCCATAAAAATTGAGCCAAATTAAAACATTTTATTTCATTCAAAAACCATTAAGTTCATACATCTCGTTTTCAAAATAGTTTAAACATCAGAGTATCCCCCAGAACCTATCACATAAATCATCAAACATGAGGAGCGGTACGATCACGCCTTTGCCTTGCCACGATCTCCTGAAGTACCTGAAACAATACACTAAACTGTAAGCCCGAAAGCTTAGTGAGTTACCCCCAAAATACCAACCACACATAAACATACTCATAACATATCACAGATAGAACAGCCAAGCACATCGGGTCTACTGTGTGACTGGTCCGCCCGCACCGGCCTTCAGTCCACCTGGTCCACCCTCCGAGTCTAGCCATGTACATCGAGTCTACAGTGTGATTGGTCCGCCCGCACCGGGCCTTCAACCCACCTGGTCCACTCTCTGAGTCTACAGTATGACTGGTCCGCCCACACCTGGCCTTCAGTCGGCCTGGTCCACTCTCCGAGCCTCGGCACGTCTGGTCCGCCCTCTTGGGGCCTTTAGCCTATCTGGACCGCTCGTTGGGTATGTTGGCCTACAACACAAAGCAGGACCCGCCTCAACCCAACCCCCGTCAAACAACCATGTGCACATAAAACAATTAATCACATAACAAATCCTTAACCAGACTATCAGTCTAACAGATCACATAGCATATCAACATCCTAACCAGGATTCCGACCTAACCGGTCACTAGCATAACATTACCCTATATACCGGGTACCGATCTAGCAAAGCAATAACATAACAAACAATATCCGGATTTCCATCCGATAAAGGGCCGGCCTTGGTGCCGTAGACCCTATCGATATAGTGAGGATAACTCACCTGCAATTGCCGACTGAAGAGATAAGACCAAGCTGCTCCGACCACCGACACGAACTCCACCACAGAACACTACCAAAGAACCAAATCCATAAATACCAAAATTACCAAAATACCCTTGGAAATCAAACTGGTCAACTCTTGGTCAAAGTTAAAGTCCTCAGTCAAAGTCAATCTTCCTGGTTGACTCTACTCGCCGAGTCAACCCGTTGACTCGTCGAGTTCTTATACTCAGAAAATTCCCATAGTACGACTCAACTCGCCGAGTCGCCCCAAGACTCGTCGAGTTCAACGATCTCGGAATTCCATCCTGTCCAATTCACTGAGTCGCCAACCGACTCACTAATCCAAAGCTTTAACCAAAAGAGGTTGGGTTCTGCGACCAGACTCCCCGAGTCCAAGAACAGACTCGCCGAGTCCAAGGCAATCTTCAACAGACTCGCCGAGTTGTTCTTCCAACTCGTCGAGTCCATGCACATGTTCATACAACTCGTCGAGTACACCCATGTGACTCGCCGAGTCTCTCCAGTTCTCAATCCATACAGAGGCTTTTCGAGCCATGCAGGGGCTCCAATCCATAGATCCACTCTTCTACAGTCTAACCCTCACATAAAGTTGCAAACTTTAAGTGAAACCAAGGAGATATAGGCCCAAAACACACTAGGGCTAGGGCTAAGGACTAGGGGGCTTCACCAACAACTCTTAAACAGAAGCTTTATGACATTTTGGACCATCACAAGCCTAGATCTGGAGTAGCAACCTCAGATCTAAACTCCAAACCCGAAATAGATCTCAAACAAGCCAAGGAACTCCAAATCAACCACCAAGGATGAACCAAAAAGGAAATAGCTTAAGATAATGGCTCCTTACCTCTGAGATGTGCCCAAACTGATGTAGATCCCAGATCTACACAAGCCCCTTGATGCTAGCCTCTAATTCCTCAAGCTCCTTCCACCAAATTCCTCTTCCAAGCTCTAATCTCCTCAACAATGAAGTCTCACACGAAAATTAGGGTTTCTGGATCTCAAAAGGGGGAATAAGAGGCTGGGAGAAGGACATAAAGTCCTTTAAATAGGGTGCAACCCTCAGGATTAGGGTTTCTCATTCCAGCACCAACTCGTCGAGTACATCTTCTGACTCGGCGAGTTGGCCACTTAACCCACGATCAAATCCCGCTCCGACTCGACGAGTAGCATACCTACTCGTCGAGTAGCTTCCTTAATCTACACTTAGCACCCTCCAACTTCTTGCTTCCGGACTTGGGATGTTACATTATTATTGTGTTTCACTTTGCATGTTTTACTTCTAGAATAATTGGATTAGTGTCCAATGCCTTATATGCTATTATTCGATCAGATCTATGGTCTGTTGCCGACCGGATCTGGAAACCTTATGTGTTCACATTTCTAAACGTTCGACTACGATATTAGAATTGACATGTAACTCTTCGGAGATGTTACAATTCTCCCCCACTTAAATTAGGCTTCGTCCTCGAAGCCTGCGGCAACACAAACTTCCAGATGATACTCCTGTTGGATTAATGTCTAAGTCCATAACTATAATTGGTAAGACTTGACCCGACCCGGCATGGTCCATTTGGGTTGCATGGCATCATGCATTTGGATAGACTATAATGAGAGAAATAACACTTAAGGTTGGTTAATATATTATAAGTTCTAATATATTAATAAGGTTATTTAATTAGTATTGATCAAGAATTAATTTGGAATTAATTAAGTGATCAAAAGGAGACTAATTAAATATATGGGTTGATTGTGTAAATCATTCATTCTTATATATGTGGGCTTGTGATCCAAGATTTCTTATGTTGGACTAAGTCCATGGGGTGACTCATGGATACTCCATGGAGGTTAAAATCCATGGAGCATAAGGAATGGGTAAAGTTATGAGTTACATGGTGTAACCCTAATAGCCACCATATAAAAGAATCCCATGGCTCAAGAAATCGTGCACTAATATGTGAGTGTGAGGGCTAGACGATTTCAATGAGTGTTCAAGTTTCTCTCAAGTTATTCCAAGTGTATTTGGTGTTGTGTGAACCATTTGAGGTGTCACACTTGGGGCACTAGGCACTCAAGCTTCATGAAGACATTCTACATCAAAGAGGTATGTATTCTATCTTGTTATATTTATTATTTTGTATGCTAGATTAGGATAATACCTTGGATGTTCATAATTGTATGTATAATAGAGAAAACATAGATCCAAGGTATTTAGGGTTGCATGTACACTTAGGAGTGTTAGAATGCTCATAACCCAACATTGGTATCAGAGCCTAGGCTTGTTTTCTTGTTATACTTGCAAAAGTAGCTGAAAAATCGAGTTGGATGCATATATTCGATTGTTTTGGCTGGAATTGGACTAGGAACATTACCCTAAGATGTTTTTGTAAACTTGTTTTTGATGTGGTAATGTTCATGCTAATCCAATTTCTAAGATAATTGTCATAATTTCAAGATTTGTATTAGTTTGTATGTTCATGCTAATTTCTTGAAGATTGATGATTTGAATTATCTTGTTCTTATGAGGTTCTTAGATTAATAGAAAAGTTGTGTGAAATAGTTGTTTTCAATCCATTTTAATCTAAGAGTTGATTCCAAAGTGTGTTTTTGTAACTTGTCCTCAAGTTATATGAAAAGTCACATTTAAGAATCATAAAACTCATAAAAGTTGGCAAAGGTTACAAAATGACGAGTCTAGTTCTAATTAAATGGTTTTATGACTCCATAACTTGTCCTCAAGTTATGGAGGTTCAAGAGTCTCTTCATTAAATTAAAAAAAAGTGTAACCTTAATTAGTTCCATAAGTTACAATAAAAAAAAGTTATTTTTTTTTATTAATTAGTTTAAAGTCTTCCATACCTTGTCCTCAAGTTATGGAACTTGAAGAGTTTTTTTTTTTTTTTTTTTTTAATTAAAACTACTTTAAACTCATAAGTTATGGAATTAATTAGTTTTGAATAGTTTCAAAACTTGCCCTCAAGTTTTGGAATTTGAAAAGTTTTCACTTATGAATACTTTAATTCCAAGTTAGCCCTTAGAATTTTAAAAGTTAAAATTCAACCCTTATACTTTATAATATTATAAGTTAATAATATTTATATATATGTATAAGAGTAAAGTCAGTCTTACCGTTAGTAGGCCTCATTCACGAAGCCGGTCTATAAGGGGGGGGGTATAAGGTTACTGCCTATAAAATGGCAGTTTAATTGGTGTCCACTCTCACCCACCGCTTCCTTGACTGGTGGAGGGTCATTAGCCGAACGGGTAGGACAAGGACTATAATTCTCCTTTCATTAAAAGTATTAATGATAAATACTAAGTAACTAAACTCTTATTAATACCCAATCTTAGTTACTTAGGAAAATGTGAATTTGGTGCTAACCCATGAAATTACACTTTGCACTTTGCTTAAGTCGTTAGTGGAGCGTGTGTGGTTAACCGACACACTAACCTGGACTTAACAAGGTAGGCAAAGGGTAACTTAATATTTATCATAGTATCGGTGGAGCGTGTGTGGTTAACCGGCACACTGATTAAGGGGTAAATATTAAGGGTACCAAGTATATTTGCATGGTTATTCACACCTTGTATTGTGATCCTCGGCATCCCAGTCACAAAACCTGAAGGGCACACTCGAGATTGAAACATGCCTTTGAACAGTTCAATGAATCTCAAAGATCTAGGACTTTCAAATCCAATTAAAACCTAATAAATTATTTCGTTTTTCATGGTGGAAATTGGTGAATCGTCATTCACCTACCTTCAAATATTTTATAGCTTGGATTACGGCATCCCTCTTCTAAGTTATAAAATAGTTTGTTGGGTCCTAGCCTTAATATTTCATATTGGGTGTCATATTAAGGACTTTAAATCAACTATCTTGAATATCTCCCAAAAAGATGTCTGGTCTAGACATTTATGATCTTCCCAAATCTCTTGAAACAAGCTTTCCTAAATGAAGATGATGTCCCATGGATATCATAATTCTTTCACATCCTCCAATTATTCTCCCTAACCCACAAGTTCCTAAAAAGTTTAAGGTCACTCAAGCCCTATTGGCAAGGCAAGGTCTAGGTGTGATCACATCTTGGAGATGTAGTCACATATTGACAAGCCGGGAGAGTTGGGTGTCAAAGTCTTGAGAAAGTTGGTGGCTCAACTACTTTCTAAGTCACATAGTGAGTTCTTTTGGGAATCCTATGAAACAGACTAAGACAAGACCCTTAATGATCTTATCTATTTGCTAAGATCAACTTCCTAAAACGCTATGGACATTGACAATGATGACATTGGATATCCAGTAAAGCTCTCTCTTCCCAATGGAAAGGGATCGGCCATAGTCAACTCGGTTGACCCAATGGTAAAGAGAGAGGCGAAGTCTGAGATAGTCCCATTATCAAGGGTCCATAGGTAACTATTGCCAAAGGAAGGGCATTGGTTACGAAGCTGCCAAATTTACCTAAGGATGTTAAAGTCAATAAGTTTGGCTCTACTTCAGGTAAAGTCCATTGTCTAACTCTATTAAGTACATGCTGATTCTGATCGCGAAGATGGATTTCAATCGCATGGTTCGGTGATCAGAATTTTGGGCTATTACTTAAGAGTTATGATATTTATATTGCTTAGGAATAGATAACAACAAGGTTTTCATATGGATTGTAAGGATAAGTTTTTCCGCAAAGTTTTAAAATAAAAGAAAAAGGTTTTGATTTTATTTATTTTAAGTATCCTTACAATGGCATTTGTGAAAAGTTGTTGCTTATAAGATTCCATTGATAGCAATATTGGAAAAATGGATTTGATTCTTTCGGTTGTGGTAGTGTCTAATATTACCAAATAAGGAAAGATTCTCATCACCCAAGGTTCAATTGGACCGAAACTTGGAATCATGCAAGTTGTATAGTATGATGAATGAGAACTTTCAGCTTGGAAAATTAAGACTAATTCCTTATGTGAATAAGGAAAGGACTAAGGGATCGAGTACACATTCTTGTGCACTGGTCAAGTCCACCACAAAAGATCAAGAAGACTATTCGTCATGATTTACTTAAGTTCAGTAAATATGGTTATACTTATAAGTTTAAGTATAAGTCTGTAGCATTGGAGAAGTTTTAATGTGAGACAGAACGAATAAGAAGAATCAAAGTATGGCAGAAAGATAAAAGTTTCTCAAATCTGAAAAGATGGGAGAGTACTTTAGTATCATGTTTATGATCATCTTAATGATTAAGATACCATATCACAATTGGTCCTCTAAAGTCATCTTAGTGCATTCTTATGACTAAGAAGAGGAGTCATGAATTGTTGAAATGGTTAAATCAAAAAGATGAGTCATACTTCGTTCCAAAACAATTCTTAGAGTCATACTCCAAGATTGTAACTTGAGTGACATATCTTAAAGAGGGGTGTACATTTGAAATTGGTAAGTTGTGATGTTTTGGATAAAACAGAGACCAACTTAGGCCAATTGTGTAAAGTGTTAGTCTTGATAAAGAATCCGCACTATCTCTTGAATATTTGACCAATGGAGTCTTATATGTCAAGAGGACAGTGGGAGTCTTAAAGCTCTTGAAAGTTTCAAGACTTAATCAAGAATAAAACCTAAAGTCCTTCACTAGCACACGACTTGAGGTTTATAACCTATCGTGTTGAAATTTTTGTGCCTATTCAAGTTGGCTTTGCATAGGAGTTCTTAGAGTTCTCAATTGGTTGCACAAGTAAATGGCATGAATTTGGAATTCTTGCATTTGCAGTAAGGATTTGGGACTGTGAAAAGAGGATCATTGGAGTGATGTTCAATTGATCTATTTTACAAAGTAAAGATCATAGACAAACATAGTATGCATACTTGGTGTATGGCATGACTAGTGTTTAGAAAACATAGTGTACATGCTTGGAGCATGGGACAACTATTGTTTTAAATTCAAGTATAAAGTTGATAAAACCGAAACAATGAATAATGAGTAATCAGTATGGTGATAAATAAAAGTGTTTATTTATATTCATAGGGTTTGATACCATATTTGATTCATTTATTCTTGTGTTTCACTTTGCATGTTTTGACTTCCAGAATAACTAAGTCGCTCTTCCTGAATGATTAAGTTATTCAAACCATCCACAGTCGGTCATATGTTGGAAGTAGATATGAATCAAGACTGTCATGGGTTGGTTTGTAGAGGTCCAAGTTGGTGGACAAAGTGGTGCTACAACACTCATGAGTGCGCATAAGTTCTGAGTATTGGATTCAACCCGTGCTCATTTGAATCACTTCATGGATTTTATCACGAGTGATCATGAGACGATAATATCTTATATTCTTCAAACCTAGAGATATGAGTTGTTACTATGAGTTGGTTATACATTGATTGCACGAAAACGCATTGGTAACGCGATGTTATAAAACGTGCCTTTGTGTATGATTCAACAAGTAGTAGAACAAGCCATATGAGTCGAAGTTTATCCATTCCTTTTACCTTCAGGATAAAAGCGATATCTGTGGGCCCCTCGATGATTTAAAGATGATACATGTGAGTGCTTGGCCAAGCCAGGACTGATTTGATTTGTTCAATCAGTCAGTCATCATGAATCGGAAATCGGGAAACAACAAATGGACAGAGAGAATGATTGATAATCCATGTCTCAGTCCATATGATATCTAGAATGGAGGAATATATGATCCCTTATCTAATGGACAAGTCATTGACAAGATCAGAGTTCAGTTAACACGTCAGAGTTCGACAGAAGCTTTTGAGAGCTACGATTGCTGATCGGTTCCTGAAGTCATATGCAATAATAGTTTTAGACTTATCCAAGTGGGAGACTGTTGGATTAATGTCTAAGTCCATAACTATAATTGGTAAGACTTGACCCGACCCGGCATGGTCCATTTGGGTTGCATGGCATCATGCATTTGGATAGACTATAATGAGAGAAATAACACTTAAGGTTGGTTAATATATTATAAGTTCTAATATATTAATAAGGTTATTTAATTAATATTGATCAAGAATTAATTTGGAATTAATTAAGTGATCAAAAGGAGACTAATTAAATATATGGGTTGATTGTGTAAATCATTCATTCTTATATATGTGGGCTTGTGATCCAAGATTTCTTATGTTGGACTAAGTCCATGGGGTGACTCATGGATACTCCATGGAGGTTAAAATCCATGGAGCATAAGGAATGGGTAAAGTTATGAGTTACATGGTGTAACCCTAATAGCCACCATATAAAAGAATCCCATGGCTCAAGAAATCGTGCACTAATGTGTGAGTGTGAGGGCTAGATGATTTCAAGGAGTGTTCAAGTTTCTCTCAAGTTATTCCAAGTGTATTTGGTGTTGTGTGAACCATTTGAGGTGTCACACTTGGGGCACTAGGCACTCAAGCTTCATGAAGACATTCTACATCAAAGAGGTATGTATTCTATCTTGTTATATTTATTATTTTGTATGCTAGATTAGGATAATACCTTGGATGTTCATAATTGTATGTATAATAGAGAAAACATAGATCCAAGGTATTTAGGGTTGCATGTACACTTAGGAGTGTTAGAATGCTCATAACCCAACAACTCCTACAATGCATCCACTGATCTCAAACCGGCCCAGATTCCTTCAAACACAGTTATCGAATCCCTAAAATCCATCTCTTCCCTTGCAGGGTCCTGATAACTGCTTCAAGCCGGCCACCGACTTCTTTTCTCTGATGACAACACTCATCAACTAAGTGCCACCTGAAGACACTGCCTTACTTCCGTCTTACGCATTCATTCACAACCTGCGAAAACTGGATACCACAACACCCACTGAGCTCCGCCAAGACACTAATCCATCTTCCTTCGCCTAAGATTGGCGATAACCCTGATAACTTGCAACCTGGAACAAATCCTCATGATGGAATACCCCAGATTGGAATACCTCCACATACATAACTCAAGCCTACAACCATACTCGGAACTAAGGACCTTGTCCTTGCGTCACCCTCGAACCCTTCGGTTCGACACAACGGAGTGCAACCCACTCACACCTCCCTATCACGATCTCTAGGTCCTTGACCTTCGACTGTAATATCCTTATACAGTCCTCAGCACCGGTCCAGATTACTCCCGAGTCCGTTAACCTGTTGTCTCACCTTCCTCTGTCCCAATCTCCAATCTGGAACCACTTTCCTCCTCCTCTTCCAATGAGACTGAAAACATGCCTGCGCATCATCCAACATTGCCACAACCTCAACGGGCATCCAACCCGTTTGTGCTTCCATATATCTGGTACAATCCCAGCGCTTACTACCAAGCACTTTCGATCATCCATTTACTCCACTGCCTTCCTTTCAGAGGACCCAAACTCCTTCCGGAGCTACATACCTTCCCTTTCCAGGAAGTCTACTCAACAACCCTTACCGCACCTATAAGTGCCACAGAGCTAAACTCCACTCTACATTATCCATGTAGAGCAACTGCTATCCTCGAACTCCCATATACTCCGAATCCGATCACATAACTAACAAGGCCCACGCACGGCCTCCACCCAACTTCATCATCATGATCAATACTTGGGGCCAGACCATATCGATTACTATTGCATGGCAACACAGTCACTCATTCTCCACATACAGATCTACTAACACATACAAAGTCTTCAGCATGACTGGACCGCCTTACCAGGCCTTTAGCCTATCTGGACCACTCTCAGAACCTTCAGCATGTCTGGACCGCCCTTCTGGGCCTTCAGCCTGTCTGGACCGTTCCCCGAGCCTTCGGTCTGACTGTTACGCCTTCTGGCCTTCAAGCTATCCGGACCGCTCAAAACTGTCGTACGTCACCCTGAACCATCCTTCCCGGGAATCTCTCCCATGCAGTCAGTTCTAGCCCTCTTGGGGTTCTGAACTCCAGTTCCGTTCCCAGAATTCTTTCCATGGCCTAAACCCAGGCCTCACATTGACCGACTACCTTAACTGAAACCATGGTCTGTTCCCTACCCCACTTGTCTATCACTTGCTCCAATCATGCCATACTCTCGGCTAACAACACTGATAAATCTAAACAGCTAACCAACCTTGAATACTTGCTGTTTTACCGGAGAATTTTCCAATTCTCCTAACTTTCGCTGACAAACCGGCATAACTCGATCGACCTTACTTGATAAAGTTTCCCCCTCTTCTCTCGGAACTAAATCCCTCCGGAGTGAGCAACCTCCACAGAACACTCTCCCGTCATCGCACATCCCGAACTCCAAGGAAGTTCGAATCTCAACTGAACACTTCTCGCATCGCAGTTGCTATCCCTAACAACGAGATCATATACCTTATCTTTCGACCAAGAGTCCTCCTGAACGCTAACTACAACTCCTAACTACTAAGATCCTCAATCATACTACAAAACATGCGGAACAATGCAGACAGATTTACAATACCACACAAATAACAAGATAACAAGATGGAAACATACCCGCAGCTGCATCTGGCTCTTCCCTGACCTCCTCTGCTGTAAGCAGGAATGCGCGTCCCTGAGCCCTCGGAGGCTCCGCTCCACCCTGACCCCCACCAGTAATCCTCAAAGTGGCCGGTGCTGGAGCCTGCACCGATCCTACAGCAAACTGTGGGCAGTTGGCCCTCAAGTGTCCAACTTGATGGCAGTGATAACAAATCCTCATATCCTGTACCGGGGCTGACTGACGGCAATCCCTCGCATAATGCCCCTCTCTCCCGCACTTGCGGCACGCACCACCGGACCTACAAACTCCGGTATGACCCTTCCCACACTTCTCACAAGTGTGGGTGCTCTGACCCCCAATCCTGGAGTCAACGGTTTTGAACGGTTTCGGCGCCGGCTGCTCTCTCAACTGCAACTCAATCTCCAACTTACGCCGCCTGGCGGCCTCCTGCAACTCTAACAAGGTATCATATCTCTGCGTGGACACAAACTGTCTAATATCCCTCTTGAGCATACTCAGATACCAGGACATCTGAGCCTGCTCCGACACGAACTCCGGGCAAAACATCACCCTCTCAGTGAACATCCTGGTGATCTCCGTCACCGACTCCGAATTCTGTTTCAGCTCCAAGAACTCCTGAGCCAACCTCTCTCTCTCTCTACCCGTGGAACATAACGAGTACTGAACATCTCCCGGAACTGATCCCAAGTAACCGTAGCCCGCTGCGCATCAGAATAAGATCCCGTAGTCAACCTCCACTAATCCTTCGCCCCGAGCCTCAAAAGGTTCAAAGCACACCTCACCCTCTGATCCGTAGGGCATGAACACGTGAAGAAACAACCCTCCACGTCTGACAACCATCTCATAGCAATGATAGGATCCTGAACTCCATCAAAGGTAGGGGTTCGTATTATCGAAGTCCCGATACTGAAAACCTCGACCGGTTCCTCCCCCTGCCGCTGCTATAGCCGCTGTAGCTGTCGTGGCAGCCGTTTCTACAAGAGCTGCATAGCGCTCATCAAAGTACTCAACCATGGTGGTCTTGATCGACCCAAACATCTCCGGAAACTCAGCCCAGAACATAGCAGCAACCTCATCATGCAGGATCTCATGAATCCTGGCATCCAACTCATCCGTACTCATCTGACCAACGACCTCGGGTGGTACTGGTCCATCCTGACCACCCTCTCCTGGCCCCGCTCCCGAACCGGATCCTGCCCCGAAACGTCTCGTAATCGCCATACTGCATTACACCAACAAGACCCTTAGACACATCACATACCCGCCCGGGGAACTATCTCATAACTGATACCCTAGAGAGTTGTGACTTCCTTGATACGCGTATGGGTCCTCTACTTTCAGTAGTACGGGCCCATATTACCTTCCACACCTACCCATATTTGTTTCAAGTATCACCACAACACTCTAACCATATATACACACACACGCTCAATCCTCACTCCTAGAGGAAGGATGAATATCTCATATAAGGAAAACCCTAGGCTAGTAGGCATCACTTAATCAGGCAATTCTATCATGCAATTCCTAAAGATCCCTAGCCTAGTACTAGCATGTTGTTCTAACATATCACATAATCAAAATAACTTATATGGTATTTTGGGGTCTACTTACTGGCTCTGGCTGATCGTACCCTCTGCATCGTCCTTTACTTATTTCGAAAACCTTTTGAAAACCATTTTGAAAATCCCTCCTTGATTTGAGACTGGATTCACACGAATGTTCCTCCAATTCACTCAAACCAAGGCTCTGATACCAACTTGTAACACCCATAAAAATTGAGCCAAATTAAAACATTTTAATTCATTCAAAAACCATTAAGTTCATCCATCTCGTTTTCAAAATAGTTTAAACATCAGAGTATCCCCCAGAACCTATCACATAAATCATATAAAACGTGAGGAGCAGTACGATCACGCCTTTGCCTTGCCACGATCTCCTGAAGTACCTGAAACAATACACTAAACTGTAAGCCCGAAAGCTTAGTGAGTTACCCCCAAAATACCAACCACACATAAACATACTCATAACATATCACAGATAGAACAGCCAAGCACGTCGGGTCTACTGTGTGACTGGTCCGCCTGCACCGGCCTTCAGTCCACCTGGTCCACCCTCCGAGTCTAGCCATGTACATCGATTCTACAGTGTGATTGGTCCGCCCACACCGGGCCTTCAATCCACCTGGTCCAGTCTCTGAGTCTACAGTATGACTGGTCTGCCCACACCGGGCCTTCAGTCGGCCTGGTCCACTCTCCGAGCCTCGGCACGTCTGGTCCTCCCTCTTGGGGCCTTCAGCCTATCCGGACCGCTCGTTGGGTATGTTGGCCTATAGCACAAAGCAGGACCCGCCTCAACCCAACCCCCGTTAAACAACCATGTGCACATAAAACAATTAATCACATAACAAATCCTTAACCAGACTATCAGTCTAACAGATCAGATAGCATATCAACATCCTAACTAGGATTCCGACCTAACCGGTCACTAGCATAACATTACCCTATATACCGGGTACCGATCTAGCAAAGCAATAACATAACAAACAATATCCGGATTTCCATCCGATAAAGGGCCGGCCTTGGTGCCGTAGACCCTGTCGATATAGTGAGGATAACTCACCTGCAATTGCCGACTGAAGAGATAAGACCAAGCTGCTCCGACCACCGACACGAACTCCACCACAGAACACTACCAAAGAACCAAATCCATAAATACCAAAATTACCAAAATACCCTTGGAAATCAAACTGGTCAACTCTTGGTCAAAGTTAAAGTCCTCAGTCAAAGTCAATCTTCCTGGTTGACTCTACTCGCCGAGTCAACCCGTCGACTCGTCGAGTTCTTATACTCAGAAAACTCCCATAGTACGACTCAACTCGCCGAGTCGCCCCAAGACTCGTCGAGTTCAACGATCTCAGAATTCCATCCTGTCCAATTCACTGAGTTGCCAACGACTCACTAATCCAAAGCTTTAACCAAAAGAGGTTGGGTTCTACGACCAGACTCGTCGAGTCCAAGAACAGACTCGCCGAGTCCAAGGCAATCTTCAACAGACTCGCCGAGTTGTTCTTCCAACTCGTCGAGTCCATGCACATGTTCATACAACTCGTCGAGTACACCCATGTGACTCGCCGAGTCTCTCCAGTTCTCAATCCATACAGAGGCTTTTCGAGCCATGCAGGGGCTCCAATCCATAGATCCACTCTTCTACAGTCTAACCCTCACATAAAGTTGCAAACTTTACGTGAAACCAAGGAGATATAGGCCCAAAACACACTAGGGCTAGGGCTAAGGACTAGGGGGCTTCACCAACAACTCTTAAACAGAAGCTTTATGACATTTTGGACCATCACAAGCCTAGATCTGGAGTAGCAACCTCAGATCTAAACTCCAAACCCGAAATAGATCTCAAACAAGCCAAGGAACTCCAAATCAACCACCAAGGATGAACCAAAAAGGAAATAGCTTAAGATAATGGCTCCTTACCTCTGAGATATGCCCAAACTGATGTAGATCCCAGATCTACACAAGCCCCTTGATGCTAGCCTCTAATTCCTCAAGCTCCTTCCACCAAATTCCTCTTCCAAGCTCTAATCTCCTCAACAATGAAGTCTCACACGAAAATTAGGGTTTCTAGATCTCAAAAGGGGGAATAGGAGGCTGGGAGAAGGACATAAAGTCCTTTAAATAGGGTGCAACCCTCAGGATTAGGGTTTCTCATTCCAACACCAACTCGTCGAGTACATCTTCCGACTCGGCAAGTTGGCCACTTAACCCGCGATCAAATCCCGCTCCGACTCGACGAGTAGCATACCTACTCGTCGAGTAGCTTCCTTAATTTACACTTAGCACCCTCCAACTTCTTGCTTCCGAACTTGGGATGTTACATTATTATTGTGTTTCACTTTGCATGTTTTACTTCTAGAATAATTGGATTAGAGTCCAATGCCTTATATGCTATTATTCGATCAGATCTATGGTCTGTTGCCGACCGGATCTGGAAACCTTATGTGTTCACATTTCTAAACGTTCGACTACGATATTAGAATTGGCATGTAACTCTTCGGAGAAACAAGGAGAATTTAAACGTCTATCGTAAATAAAGATCTAAATTCACCTACTATGGTGTATAGATCAACATGGAGAGAACCCGAAGCGGATTCAGAAACGCTAATGGAAATGCTAATCAGCGGCCTATGATTGAGCGTGCACCGGAAGTAGCAGTTGCACCTAAATCAATCACAATGGCAGGATTCCAAGTAATGATTAGGGTTATGATGGCCGAACAAATATAGGAGATGAGACAGATGTTGCATGATAGGGATAAACCTATTGTGCCTATTGAACAGCCTGAACTGAACCTTAAACAATCAGATGAAGGAAACTATAGTCAGAATGTTAGTCAACCCGAGCTACAAGTGGGTAGAAGAAACCACCCCAGTGGAGGAAATGATGGACGTGGATGCAAGTACAAGGATTTCATGGCATAAAAACCACCGAGTCTTTCTGGATGCCCAACTCCGGTGGAAGTTATGGATTGGATCTACGAGATGGAGATGATGTTTGAAAGTTGCGACTGTAGCAACAAACAGAAGACCACTCTCGTGTTTACACTGTTAAAGTGAGGAGTACTGAGCTGGTGAAAGCTACTAGCTGATACCATGCCCAAGGGAGAACCTAGCAAGATGTCTTGGGAAGACTTTTTGGTGCAACAAAAAATGCAGTACTGATCTAAGCAGGATCTGCTGGAGATCAACAACGAATTTCAGAACCTAAAGAAGGGAAGAATGAGCGTCACCGAGTATCATGCAAGTTTTACGGAGAAGATGAAGCTTGTTCCTTAACTAGTTCGAATGAACTCTACAACAAGTTTTCTAATGGATTGCCAGTGGACTTTGGTCCGATGGTCAAGCAAGCAACCACTTTGAAAGCCGTCGTCTGGGCAGCTAAGAATGTTGAGACCCAGATAAGGGAAAGGGTCTGGAGAGAGCTGAGGTTGGTGAGAAAAGAAAGTTTGATGGATCTTCAAGGTCCAAAAAGAAAAGCAAATTCTCAAAGTCTGGTTCTAAGAAGTTCGGAGGAGGAGGAGGTGAAGCAAGATGGTGTGAGAAGTACAAAAAGAAGCACTTTGGAAAATGTAGCGAGGAGGTAACTTGTTACAAGTGTGGGAAGACTGGGCATTACGCCATTGAGTGCACATCCAACAAAAGGGTGTGTTATGGGTGTAACGAAGAAGGGCATATTGCAAAGTACTGGCCGAAGTAGAAGGAGGCAGCAAGGCCTAATGTTCCGCTGAGGCCAAAGGCAAGAGCATTCCAGATGACCCTGGAGCAGCAAGGGATGAAGTAGATATCGCTTTGGGTACCTTTCTTGTAAATGAATTTCCTGCAAATATATTGGTTGACTCTGGAGCAAATTACTCCTTTATATCGCATAAATTTGGTGGAAGACTAGCATTGCCTGTAGATAAACTTGATAATGCTCTAGTTGTAGAAGTTGCCAGTGACAAATTCATACATGTTAGCGATTACAATTAAAACATCGTCATCGACTTGAATGAGAATAAATTCCACGAGGACTTGTTGCCCATTGACTTGAACGGTTTCGACATCGTATTGGGAATATATTGGCTTAGTGCGAACGATGCCGAGATACTATGCAAAAAGAAGATGGTGAGAGTAAAACCACCCGGAAAAAAGTCATTTATGGTGTACGGGGACAAACGTAGAGTGAATTCTGGAATCATTTCCCTGATGAAAGCCAGAAAATGTTTGTCTAAAGGATGCACGTCATACATGGCATCTGTGATCGATGCAAAGAAGGAGAAGAAGGAGATACAAAGAATACCAGTGGTGTGTGATTATCCGGAAGTCTTTCCCAAAGATCTTCCTGGATTTCCCTCTGATAGACAAGTGGAGTTTCGAATAGACTTGTTTCCAAGATCGACACCAATAACGAAAGCACCATACCGATTAGCATCGACAGAGATGAAGGAGCTTATGATGCAACTTTAGAAGTTGTTGGACAACGGTTTCATTAGACCTAGTTCATCACCCTAGGAAGCTCTGGTGTTATTCGTGAAGAAGAAGGATGGAAGCATGAGGATGTGCATAGACTATAGAGAGCTGAACAAGGCAACGGTAAAGAACAAGTATCCATTGCCAATGATTGATGGCATGTTCAATCAACTGCAAGGTTCGAGCTATTTCTCAAAGATCGATATTAGGTCACGATATCATCAGCTGAAGGTGATAGAGCAAGATATTGAGAAGACCGCATTCAGAACGAGATACGAACACTATGAGTCCTTGGTTATGTCGTTTGGACTAACCAATGCTCCAGTAGCATTTATGGATTTGATGAAAAGGGTTTGTAAACCATTCCTAGATAAATCAGTAATAGTGTTCATAGATGACATTCTGATTTACTCAAAGAGCTAGCAGGAGCATGGAAAGCACCTGCGAGAAGTATTAGAAGTTCCGAAGAAGGAGAAGTTGTACACAAAGTTCTCTAAATGTGATTTTTGGATTCGAGAAGTGCAATTCCTGGGTCATGTGTGTTGGGTTTTGTATATTACAACACTCCTATGGTGTACATACAACCGTAATGCTTTGGATCTAAGTTTTCTCTAGTTATACATGCAATAAAATATTCAAAGCATGAAGCCTACAACTAGCATACAATTTGATACTTGAATCATAAAAATATATTAGATTATTACCTCTTTGTTGTAGTTTGATGTATTTGGCCTTTAAGAACTTAGCACCCCAAGTGTGATGCCTCAAACAAGTCACAAACACCATGAACAAAGGAGGACTTTGAGAGAGAGTTTCTAGGCACCAAAATTCTACTATAGCATCTCCAAGATCACTAGTGTATCAATTTTGTGCATAAAGGGGTTACATATATATAGTGTAGAATCCAAGAGTCACATGTAACCCTAATTCTTAAACTTAGGCTTATGATCCATAACTCATGTGGACTAACTCTTTATGGATTCTTACATAAACTTAGCCCATCATGGATCAATAGCCCAAACCATATGTATCACTAATTTACATAATTAGTCCCCGTTAATTGAATTAGTCTCTTTTGATCACTAAATTAATTCCAAATTAATTCTTGATCAATGCTAATTAAATAATATGATTTCTCAATTAATATATTATACTTATAATATATTAGTAAATAATAAAGAACCTCTTTCTCAAATATCCATCCTATCAAATTGTCCTGGTGAAGGCAACCCGAAATGGACCATGCTACTCTCGGGTCAAGTACATACCAATTATAGTTATGGGATTAGACAACTAATCCAATAGTCTCCCACTTGGATAAGTCTAATAACTATAACTGCAAGTACAACTTAAACACCGACTAGCAATCGTAGCTCTTAAAAGCCGATGGCGAACTCTGACCCACTCAATGACACGTCTATTAGATAAGGGGTCATATATTCCTCCATTCTACAAGATAACATATGGAATGAGACATGTATTATAATCATTCTCTCTGCTCGTCTGTTGTTTCCCGATTTCCGAGATTTATGACAACTGACTAATTGAACAAATCAAATCAGTCCAGGCTTGGCCAAGCGCTTCGGGTGTCATCACTAAATCATCGAGGGGCCAACATATATCGCTTTTATCCCTCTAAGGGTAAAAGGAATGGATAAACTTTGACTCATATGCTTGCTATATTTACTCATCAAATCACACACAACAATGCGTTTTATAACACCAAGTTACTGGTGCATTTATGCATCATCAATGTGCAACCGATTTGTAAGCTACAACTCACACGTCTCTGCTTTAAGAATATAAGATATTATCGTCTCACAATCACTCGTGATAAAATCCATGAAGTGATTCAGATGAGCGTGGGTTTAATCCAATACTCGAATCTTTTTCCAGGAGTACTCATGAACACTGCAACAAACTTGTGTTATGTCTAAAACACCTAGACAATCTACAATCAGATTCATGATAGTCTTGCCTCAATACCTACTTCCAAAGTATGATCGATTGTGGATAGTTTGAATAATCTTATTATTCTGGAAGTCAAAACATGCAGAGTGAAACACAAGAATAATCGAATCCAATATGGTCTCAGAACTTATGAATATAAATAAAACACCTTTTATTTAATCACCATATTGATTACACATTATTCATTGTATAATGTTTCGATTAATCAACTTAATACTTGAATTAGAACAATAGTTATCCCATGCTCCAAGCATGCATACTATGTTTACCTATGGTCCTTACTTTGTGAAATAGATCAATTGTAACCATTTCCAATGTTACTCATTTCTCAATCCAAATCCTTATAGTAAGTGTAAGAATACAAAATTCTTGCCATTTACTATAATCTGTTAGATTCGAAACTTAAATGCTATAATCCTTTTGTAATGTCAATTCACAAAGGTCACAAAGATATGCCAATGATATTACAAAGTATTCCCTTTAGACATTGGTTACTGGACCAGTTCCATGGAAGCGAAGTCTCATATTCAAAGTACATTCCTTTGAACATCCTTCTTTCATTAAGGTTTCTAATCTTACACAGATTTTATGATTAACTTCCACTTATGGAACATTTCCATAATTCCATATGACTAGCACTTCTAAACAAGAGTTACCTCTTCTCAGAAGTTGTCAATATGGACCTTCCAAAACTTATACTATACTTCCAACTGTCCATAAGCAACCAATCTTTGGTAAACTTCATATTGTCCTCGGCAATTGCTTAACCATTTTAGTCATATCTCATTCTACTCCCTTTTCCCTCTTAATGCCCTAGGCATTTGGAAAATTAGAAAAGATTAATATTATAGCATATGTAATCGATCCTATATCCGAAGCATATGGAAACGATTCATAACGTCTCACATAAAGACATGATACTTTACCATTCTTTCGCTATAATATTTCCACATATATAATTTCCTTATGTTGAATTATTTCAACATAACATTCACATATGTCCATGACTAAATTCGATTAAAATCTCAATCTAAGCTTTTAGATTCGAAATGAAGTATGAATTCCTCTCCCTTATAGCAAAACAACTTTGCGAATTGAAACTTTTGTTTTCTATAATTAACATTGCTAACTCGCAACACTTACCATAATAATTATGCTCCCACTAGCATAATAATTATTATCTTACTAGCATAACACTTATGCTCCCACTAGCTTTGACATGTACCCAGAAATCAGCTGGACTTCTAGAAATCAATACTTGTTGACTTTCTTACCAAAGTTCAGATTTCTGATACAAGATGCTTCGATAAGACTTTATCTAGGCTCCTCAAACTCATACACCTTTCCTTAGATAGCTCACATGTGTGTCTAAACAATTTCAGAACTTACAGTAATAAGTCCCGAATGTTTAGACGTTCTGCCATTTCTCACAATTCGAACTATGAAGAGGGATGCCGTAATCATAATCGAATTTGAGAATGCAAATATCACAAATGTTATCTCCTTAAAATCTACTTAGTGAAAGCATTTCCGTACAATCATTTTCATGAATTGGAGAGAAACCTTATGACACTTAGATTTTATGGTGTATGTGTTCTTATCCATGTGAATTTGTCATAACCATAATCACAAGACAAGGTTAGTGACAAATCCAAACTCATATGGACTGAACTTGTTCAATCTTAATTTCTTGCCACCTGGCAGCTCAAGGGCCTACCATTGCTTCCAAGTTGTTATGCAAACAATTGAGCACTCATAGAACTCACATGCATAGTCAACTTTAACTGGAATGGGTACAAAAACAAGTATATGTTAACACGATAGGTTAAAAACCTCAAGTCGTGGGCTAGTGATTAACAATAGGGTTAGTCTTGATCAGTTCTTGAAACTTTTCAAGATCTTTAAGACTCCCACTGACCTCTTGACATATAAGATTCCCTTGTCAAGAATCATTCCTTGACAAACAAATATTCAAGAGTTAGTGCGGTTTATTATCGAGACAAACACTTCACACAATTGGTCTTAGTTGGTCTTTGTCTTATCCAAGACATCACAACTTACCAATTTAAAAGGTACAAGAGTAAGAAACATTTTACTCTACATTTGATAAGTGTTATAAACCTTTGTTAAGATTATGTCACTCAAGTTACAATCTTGGAGTATGACTCTAAGACTTGATTTTGGAACGGAGTATGATTCACCTTTTGATTTAACCATTTCAACAATTCCCGATTCCTCTTCTTAGCCATACAAGTGCACTTATAGGATCAATTGTGATATGGTTCCATAATCACTAAGATGATCATAAAACACAATACTCAAGTACTCTCCCTTCTTTTCAGATTGGAGAAACTTTTATCTTTCTGCCTAATTTGATTCTTCTTATTCGTTCTGCTATACATTGAAACTTTTCAATGATTCAGAATTACACTTAATCTTGTAAGTATAACCATATTTACTAAACTTTTAGTAAATCATAATGAATAGTCTTATCGTTCTTTGTGGTGGACCTGACCAGTGCACAATCAAGTGTACCCGATCCCCTAGTCCTTCACTTGACTCATATATACATGTGAACAAGGAATTAGTCTTAATTTCCCAAAGACGAAGGTTCTCATTCATCACACAATACAAGTTGCATGATTCCAAGTTTCTATCCAACTGAAACTTGGGTGATGAAAATCTTTCCTTATTTGGTAAATCTTGACACTACCACAAACGAAAGAACCAAATCCATTTTCCAATACTGTTATCAATGGAAATACATAAACAACAATTTTCACAAATGCCATTGCAAGGAAACTTAAAATAAGATAAAATCAAAATTTTTTCTTTTATTTATAAAATTGTGGAAAAACTTTTCCTTACAATGCAATTACAAATGAAAACTATGTCGTTATCTATTCCTAAGCAATCTATCATAACTCTTAAGCAGTAGCTCAAAATTCTGATCATCGAACCATGCGATCGAAATCCATATCTTCGCGATCAGAATCAGCTTACTTTTCCTTTAAGCTTCCTTTCTTTTCTTCGATTCTAAAAAACATCAAAATGTAATAACATTACATCATGCATTAAGAATCTCCAAATAGGAACTTAATGGAGTTAGATAGCGGGCTTACCTGAAGTAGAGTCAAACATTTTGACTTTATCATCCTTGCGATCTTTCAGGTAAATATGGCAGCTTCGCAACCAATACCCCTTCTCTTGGCAATAGAAATATATGGACTCTTTGGGAATGGTACACAGGACAATCTCAGACTTAGCATTTCTCTTTACCATTTGGTCAATTGACTTGACCATGGCCGATCCCTTTCCATTGGGAAGAGAAGACTTTTCTGGACTTCCAATGTTTCCATTGTCAATGTCCATGGAAGTTTGGGAAGTAGATCTTCCAATCAAATTTGCTTTACCAGTGCGCCAAATCATTGTTGATTCAGCAACAACAAGCAAATATGTTAGATCAATAAGGGTCATGTCGTGATCTCCCATATAGTAGTCCTTAAAGAACCCGCTATATGACATAGGAAGTGATTGAAGAACCAAGTCAACGAACAACTTCCTTGAAACAACGACAACCAACATTCCCAGCCTGTCAATGTGTGACTTCATCTCCAAGACATGTGCACACACAGACCTTCCATCTTGGTGTTTGCTAGCCAATAGGCCTTGAGTGACCTTGAACTTTTCAAGTCGACGAAATTGTGGGTATGGCAGAATTATTGGAGGAGGTGAAGGAAGTGAAGCATGGTTTCCATCTCCACGATCCAATCGTGGGACATCATCTTCATGAGGAAAGCTTTTTCCATAAGATTCGGGAAGACCAGAGTTGTCAGAACTAGATATCTACAAGGGAGAAATTCAAGTTAAGTTGATTTAACTCCTTAATATAACACCCAAAATGAAATATTAAGGCTAGGACCCAACACAATATTTTACAATTCGGAAGAGGGATGTCGTAATCCAATTGCAAAATATTTGAAGGTAGGTAAATGAAGATTTACCAATTTCCACCATGAAAAATGAAAATGAATTTTAGGTTTTAAATGAATTGATATTCCTAGATGCTTTGAGATTCATTGAACTTTTCAATGACATGTTTAATCTCGATTATTAACTTCAAGTTTGTGATTGGGATATCGAGGATCACAAACAAGGTGTGAATAACCATGCAAATTAGCTTGGTACTCTCGAAGTCATTTATCACCTAATCAATGTGTTGGTTAACCACACACGCTCCATTGATCTATGTCAAACTACGAGCTACCCTTTGCCACCCTTACTAGTCCAAGTTAGTGTGCCGGTTAACCACACACGCTCCACTAACGACTTGGCGAGGTGCAAAGTGTAATTTCATGGGTTAGCATCAAATTCACATTTTTCCTAAAGTAACTAATATTGGGAATTTATAAAATATTTAGTTACTTTATAAATCATTATACTTCTAATGAGGGTTTAGTGTCCTATCCTACCCGTTCGGCTAACGACCCTCCACCAGTCAAGGAAGCGGTGGGTGAGAGTGGACACCCATTAAACCACCATTTTATAGGAAGTAACCTTATACCTCCCTTATACATATATAATATATTAAACTTTTAATTTTATATAGTATAAAGGGTGTATTTTTGTAACGTCCGTGTTTCGGGGCTAAGCATTTGTAGATGATGTAATAGTCTAGGCCAACTATTGTAAATCTTTTTGAAGTAATAAAGATGAATTATTTGAGTATTATGTGAACTATGTGAATTTATGTGCTTTATACTTAATTATAAATGTATAATAAATAAAGAATAAAAAATAAGCGTCAAAATTAAAGTGTGAGATAAACCCGATATCTATACATAAAGTTGTAGTGGTCGAAACAAGGATTCCATATATATAAGGAACGCCGAAATCCGAGTTATAACGAAGAAGTTATGGCTTGTCGAAGTTTCGCGGCAAAACCAGCACGACACCGGGAAACGTAAATAGTGAATTTATGATAGAGGGCTTTTTAGCCTTAGTAATCCAAACGAAAGTCGTAGAATATGTTAAACCGAGAGCGTCCATAAAAAGAATGCTCAAATCTGACTTCGTATGAGGAAGTTATGAATTTTCTAAGATTTGGCTTAGTAGTGCACAACCCGAAACTCGAATTTTAGATCGAGCGGTTTTTCGGCCTACGCCACCTAAATGAGAATTGAATATCTCATTAATAGGAACTCAACGGTAAAAATACAGACGAAAACGGAGTCCGTATGTAGAAGTTATGAATTTTACGCGGACATTTAACAGTATAATCTCCTCGTACTGTTAAATTTAAGATCGGTCAAGAATTAGCCGACGGAGTCTGAATGAAAGTTGTAGATATTGTTTTTACCTACGCGCGCATATAAAGAACGTCTAAAACGGAGCTCGTATACGAGAGTTATGATTTTTCTAAGTCGGGAGGCTGCTGTGCGAGTTTAGGTGACGTGGCGCGATCATAGCCGTTGCTTTCTCTCCAAGGCAAGGCATCAGATGATGACACATGGCACTGACTCGGTGAGTCAGTGACCCAACTCAATGAGTGCATCAGCCTGGTAGCCTATAAATAGAGGTGTCGGGCATTTCCATTTCTTTACACCTCTCAAGCCTTCTTTCTCTCTCTAGAACCTCTCTCTAACTCTCCTTAAGCCCCCTAAAGCCTAGGAAAACCCCCTAGCACCCGAAGGAAGCCCCGAGGCTCCCGAAGGCTCCGAGAAAAGATCTTTTCGATTCGGAAACGCTGCTTCAGCGAAGCCCGGTTTTTAATAAAAACCCGCTGTAAGTGAGATACGCCTATCGTACTTTAAATATAACTTATATTTAAATATAATATCGTTATTATGAACCTATAAATAACATTTATCAGTGATTCAAATTCGTTATACTGATTGATCTACTTACCAGAATGATGTCTAGGCTGTGATTTAGTGAGGTGTTTAAAGTGGGATTTCCAAACAGTATACTTCGTATACCAAACGGACTCTACCTCCGATATGATCCTACCTGGTTGTTCCTTACTTGATAGATCATGAAAGTAGACTCTGAGTTAATGATGAATCTAGACTAATAATTAGTCGCAATGAATATTAGACTAAAATCTAGTGATAATGATACTAAGTTTCATCGAAAGAAAATAAATTAATAGAAGCGAAGCGCTGTCTGAGTTCAGAATCATCACTGTAACAAGTGAGTGCATAGTTACTTTCATCTTACACATAGATATGAAGTATTTTATATAAATTACGTGCTACGTGTGCATATTATATGTATACTTGCTATCTATGCTGGATGAACGATTTTATACATGTTTTAAGTGATTTAAACTGTATATGTATTTTATATCTACAAAATGTGTTGGGTAAAACATGGGTAGATGTAATAGTTGGGTGTGATGAAATAAAATGATGAGAGGCCTCGATGTTGATGTTGATCCGGTCATCTAGCGGAGTATAGATGACGACCACAGACTCTTCTAGACAGTCCAGTGGAACGCTAGCAGGATCGCAACCTGTAGGTGTTTGTGAACGATGAGTTCACCGGTGTACTCCATCCCCCTCATGGTTGCCTTAAGGACATTTATTGCTGAGGAATCCCCTTAGCAGTAGTGTCCATCCCGATGATGATCCTTAGCCTAGGTCCCTTATGATAGGTGTTTTAGGGACATAAAGTGAGGATAACGGGAACGGGTAATCGGGTTATTGTTGGTTGATGAAATTAATAAACTTATTTATTGTGGGTTGAAAACCCTATGTGCTCACCAGGCTTCCAAGCCTGACCCACTCAGTTTCTTGTATTACAGGTAGTGGCACTCGAGCATATATGTGATGTTTTGGATGAGGGATTACGGATATAAGCCTGTAGATATGAATAAATGTAGTAAGGCTTATATTGTACTGTTTATGCTTTTGATCTGTATCGAACATGACATCCCGAGGTTTTTAATGAAATACATTTCTTCGAAAATGCTTTGATAAATCTTTATCATATTTTATTTAGGGAACAAATTCCGCAACTATTTTCTTTAAAATATTACTCTGATTTTTAAACAAAGCGTAAACAAAATCGGTCTTTTCTGGCCATGAAAATGGGGATGTCACAGTTGGTATCAGAGCATTAGTTTAAGCGAACTAGGAATTTGTAGGATTTCTAGACTTAAACTTAGAATGCTAAGCGATGATTGTGAGAGGAGTGTCTAGTATATTTTTGACACAAGCACTAGTTTATTTTAGGAAAGATGCCTAAAATGCTTTTATGTGCTATATACTATTATTTGTTCGGAACTATGGTATGTTGTCGACCGGATCTGGAAACCTTATGTGTTCAGGATTCTAAACGTACGACTACGATATTAGAACTAACATGTAAACGTTTCAGAGCGATAAGGATGATTTAAACGTCTATCCTAAATAAAGATCTAAATTCACCTTATTCAGTGTATAGATCAAAATGGCAAGAACCCGCAGTGGAGCTGGGAATGCAAATGGGAATAGGAATCAAACCCCAGTGATTCAGCAAATACCTGTTGTAGTAGAAGTTGCACCCAAGCCAATCACAATGGATGGAGTACAAGCCATGATTCAGGCTATGTTAGCAGAACAAAGGGAGGAAATAAGGCAGATGTTACACGAAAATAGGGACGAACCTACCATGCCCATTGAGCAACCCGAACTGATTCCCGAGCAATCGGAGGAAGGGAACTATAGCCACCATGTGAGTCAAGTTAGGACTCAAGGAGAACGAAGGAATGACCCGGAGAGGGTAAACGACAAGGATGGGCGGATGTATAAGAATTTCTTGGGTGCCAAGCCATCAAGTCTTTCAGGAAGCCCAAAGCCTGTTGAGATTATGGACGGGATCTCCGAAATGGAGATGGTGTTCGAGAGCTGCAGCTGTAGTGAGAAACAGAAGACTGTCTTTGCAGCTAGGCAACTGAAGACCGGAGTCTTGAGCTGGTGGAAGTTATTGGCAGATACGATGCCATGAGGAGAAGCCCTGAAAATGTCATGGGAAGAGTTCTTGGAACAACTGAAGATGCAGTATTGTTCAGAGATAGATCTGATTGATTTGAACAATGAGTTCCAAAACTTGAAGAAGGGGATGATGAGCATTGACGACTATGCTACTGCATTCACTGAGAAGATGAAGTTATTTCCATACCTGGTGCCAACCGAACTCTCCAAAATTGAGAGTTTCGCAAATGGACTACCAGCCGACTTTGGCCCGACGGTTAAGATGGAAACCACTCTGAAATCAGCGATTCGAGCAACTAAGAATGTGGAGACCCAACAGAAGGAAAGGGGTCTGGAGAGGGCCGAGGTTGGTGAGAAAAGGAAATTTGATGGATCCTCGAGGTCCAGCAAGAAGAGTAAATTCTCGAAGTCTGGTTCGAGAGGAGGAGGAGCCGAAGCAAAATGGTGCGACAAATGCAAGAAGAAGCACCAGGGAAAATGTGACGGAGGGGTCACCTGTTTCAAGTGTGGAAATCCCAGGCACTATGCCAACGAGTGCACGTTCACTAAGAAGGTCTGTTATGAGTGCAACGAGGAAGGGCACATTTCGAGGGACTGCCCGAAGAAGAAGGAGGCAGGAAGACCCAACATTCCACCGAAGCCGAATGCAAGAGCCTTCGAGATGACGCTTGAGGCTGCAAAGGAGGCAGCTGATTTCGCTTCAGGTACCTTTCTTGTAAATGGTTTGCCTGCCAATATACTGTTTGATTCCGGATCAAACTACTCCTTTGTGTCACATAAGTTTGGTGGGAAACTAGCATTGCCCGTAGAAAAACTTGATAATGCCCTGATTGTAGAAGTTGCCAGTGGCAAGTTCGTACCTGTTAGTGATCGTATTAAGAACATAGTCATCGACTTAAACGGAAACGAATTCCACGAAGAGCTGTTACCCATTGAATTGAACGGTTTCAACATCGTTCTAGGAATGGATTGGCTTAGTGCCAATGATGCCGAGATACTATGCCGAAAGAAAATAGTAAGAGTAAACCCGCCTGGAAAAGTGTCATTCATGGTGTACGGGGACAAACGCAGAGTAAATTCTGGAATCATCTCCCTGATGAAAGCCAGAAAATGTTTGTCCAAAGGATGCACATCATATTTGGCATTCGTAATTGATGCAAAGAAGGAGAAAAAGGAGGTGCAGCGTATACCAGTGGTGTGTGATTATCCGGAAATATTTCCCGAAGATCTTCCCGGATTATCGCCTGATAGACAAGTAGAGTTCTGAATAGACTTGTTACCAGGGACGACACAAATAGCAAAATCACCGTACCGATTAGCACCGACGGAGATGAAGGAGCTTATGACGCAAATTCAAGAGTTGTTGGAAAACGGTTTCATTCGACCTAGTTCATCACCCTAGGGAGCTCTGGTGTTATTTGTGAAGAAGAAAGATGGAAGCATGAGAATGTGCCTAGATTACAGAGAGATGAACAAGGCAACGGTAAAGAACAAGTACCCTTTGCCAAGGATTGATGACCTATTCGATCACCTGCAAGGTTCGAGCTATTTATCAAAGATCGATCTTAGGTCAGGATATCATCAGCTGAAGGTGAGAGAGCAGGATATCGAGAAGACTGCATTCAGAACAAGATATGGACACTATGAGTTCTTGGTTATGTCGTTTGGACTAACCAATGCTCCAGCAACATTCATGGATTTGATGAACAGGGTTTGTAAACCATTCCTCGATAAATCCGTCATAGTATTCATAGATGACATTCTGATTTACTCAAAGAGCCAGGATGAGCATGGCCAACATATACGAGAAGTGTTGGAAGTCTTGAAGAAGGAGAAGCTGTATGCAAAGTTCTCCAAGTGTGATTTTTGGATCCGAGAAGTCCAATTCTTAGGTAATGTGGTTAACCAAGAAGGGATAACGGATGACCCGGCAAAAATCAAAGCGGTGATGAAGTGGGAACGACCGAAAACTCCCACGGAGATTCGAAGCTTTCTGGGATTAGCTGGATATTACCGACGATTTATCCAAGGCTTTTCTTCGATAGCTGCTCCATTGAAAGCTTTGACCCACAAAGGAGCTACGTATACGTGGAGTGAGAAGCACGAAGAAGCATTCGAGAAGCTAAAGAAGAAATTATGTGAAGCACCGATTCTTTCTCTACCCGATGGAGTTAAAGACTTTGCAGTATACAACGATGCATCGGGAGTCGGGTTAGGATGTGTTTTGACCCAAAGAGAAAAGGTGATAGCATACGCATCTCGACAATTGAAGGAGCGTGAAAAGAACTACCCCACTCATGATCTGGAGTTGGCAGCGGTAGTTTTTGCCTTGAAGATATGGAGGCATTACCTCTATGGCACAAAGTGCAAACTTTTCACTAATCATAAGAGTCTCCATTATCTCTTTAATCAAAAGGAATTGAATATGAGGCAACGATGCTGGCTAGAGTTACTCAAGGACTATGACTGTGAGATACTTTACCACCCCGATAAAGCAAATGTTGTCGCTGATGCTCTCGGTCGAAAAGTCAACCTTGAGAGAAAAAGGCCAAGAGCGTTGAGAATAGAAGTTGTATCGACGATTGTGGAAAGTATCAGGAAAGCTCAAGAAGAAGCTTCAGAGAAGAATGACCGAAAGGAAGAACGTTCGGGCAAAACGTTAGTGGTCGGTACAAACAGTCAAGGACTGAAGGTATTCCAAGATCGGATTTGGGTACCTAAGACGGGCAGAATAAGAGATCTTCTGATGGAAGAAACGCACAAGACCATGTACCCGATTCATCCCGGTAGCACTAAAATGTATAGGGACCTAGAACCCTACTACTGGTGGCCGACGATGAAGCTCGATGATGCGAAGTATGTGGTCGAGTGTGTGACATGTGCGAGAGTTATGGCACAACATCAAAAACCGTATGGGAGTTTAGAACCTTTACCTGTACCCATGGGTAAATAGGAAGACATCATCATGGATTTTGTGACTAAACTGCCCAGGACAAGGAACGGTCACGACATGATTTGGGTAGTCGTGGATGGTTTCACTAAGAGTGCACACTTCATAGCAGCCAACGAGAGGTGGTCTATGGATAAGCTTGCAAATGCTTACGTGAAGGATGTAGTAAGACTTCACGGTGTTCCTCTTTGGATTGTATCGGATCGTGATAGTCGTTTCACGTCAAGGTTCTGGAGAAGTCTACAAGAGGAATTGGGTACTAAGTTGTGTTTGAGTACAGCTTACCATCCGCAGACTGATGGCCAGAGCGAAAGAATGATTCAAATACTGGAAGATATGCTGAGAGCATGTATCCTGGATTTCCAAGGTAACTGGGATGAGCACTTACCTTTGGTAGAGTTTTCCTACAACAATAGTTTCCACTCGAGCATCAAGATGGCACCCTATCAAGCGTTGTACGGACAGAAGTGTCGTACGCCGTCGTGTTGGCTTGAGGCTGGGGAAAAGCAGTTTATGGGCCCCGAGATAGTCCATGAGACTGCTGAGAAGTTAAAGGTTATCAGGGAAAGGATGTTAGCAGCTCAAGATCGTCAGAATAGCTATGCTGACAAGAAAAGACGACCGATGACATTCGAAGTTGGAGATTCCGTTTTACTTAAAGTCTCACTGTGGAAGGGACTTATAAGATTCGGGAAACGAGGGAAGTTGAGTCCAAGGTTTATTGGACCGTTTAAAGTTCTTCAGAAGATTGGGAACCAAGCTTACAAGCTCGAATTACCCGAAGAACTAGATGGTATTCATAACACCTTCCATGTGTGTTATTTGAGGAAATTCACGGGAGAAGTTCCCAACATAATTCCAACCTCAGAATTAAGAATGGATGAGAATAAGAGGCTAATCGAAGAGCCCGAGGCAATCGTTGACCGTAAGACTAAGAAGTTACGACACAAGATGGTCAATTTAGTATTACTCCGTTGGAAACATTCGAATGGGCCGAATCTCACCTGGGAGATAGAGAGTGCCATGATGAGTCGCTATCCACATCTGTTTTCTGATGCATGATTCCGGGACAGAATCATCCTAAGGGGGAGAGAATTGTAACACCCGTGTTTTGGGGCTAAGCATTTGTAGATGATGTAATAGTCTAGGTCAACTATTGAAAATCTTTTTGAATTAATAAAGATGAATTATTTGAGTATTATGTGAATTATGTGAATTTATGTGCTTTATACTTAATTATAAAGGTATAATAAATAAAGAATAAAAAATAAATGTCAAAATTAAAGTGTGAGATAAACCCGATATCTTTACATAAAGTTGTAGTGGTCGAAACAAGGATTCCGGATATATAAGGAACGCCGAAATCCGAGTTATAACGAAGAAGTTATGGCCTGTCGAAGTTTCGCGGCAAAACCAGCACGGCACCGGGAAACGTAAATAGTGAATTTATGATAGAGGACTTTTTAGCCTTAGTAATCCAAACGAAAGTTGTAGAATATGTTAAACCGAGAGCGTCCATAAAAAGAACGCCCAAATTTGACTTCGTATGAGGAAGTTATGAATTTTCTAAGATTTGGCTTAGTAGTGCACAACCCGAAACTCGAATTTTAGATAGAGCGGTTTTTGCCCTACACGACCTAAATGAGAATTGAATATCTCATTAATAGGAACTCAACGGTAAAAATACAGACGAAAACGGAGTCCGTATGTAGAAGTTATGAATTTTACGCGGACATTTAACAGTATAATCTCCTCGTACTGTTAAATTTAAGATCGATCGAGAATTAGCCGACAGATTCTAAATAAAAGTTGTAGATCTTGTTTTTACCTGCGGGTGGATATAAAGAACGTCGAAAACGGGGATCGTATGCGAGAGTTATGATTTTTCTAAGTCGGGAGGCTGCTGTGCGAGTTTAGGTGACGTGGCGCGATCATAGTTGTTGCTTTCTCTCCAAGGCAAGGCATCATATGATGACACATGGCACTGACTCGGAGAGTCAGTGACCCAACTCAGTGAGTTCATCAGTCTGGCAGCCTATAAATAGAGGTGTCGGGCATTGCCATTTCTTCACACCTCTCAAGCCTTCTTTCTCTCTAGAACCTCTCTTTAGATCTCCTTAAGCCCCCTAAAGCCTAGAAAACCCCCTAGCACCCGAAGGAAGCCCCGAGGCTCCCGAAGGCTCCAAGAAAAGAGCTTTTCAGTTCGGAAACGCTGCTCCAGCGAAGCCCGATTTTTAATAAAAACCCGTTGTAAGTGAGATACGCCTACCGTACTTTAAATATAGATTATATTTAAATATAATATCGTTATTATGAACCTATAAATAAGATTTATCAGTGATTCAAAGTCATTATTGTAACGCTCCGTTCCTAGTATGCATTTAAAACATTATTTTTTCTTCTTATTTTAGAAGCTACTCGACGAGTCAGTGGCCCTAACTCGTCGAGTAGCAGCGGGTCAGCACGTGGAGTTGGTGTGGCGACTCGACGAGTCCATATTCCGGACTCGGCAAGTCAGCCAGTCTGGACGAAGCCCTAATTTTCAGGGAGTGTACCCTATTTAAACACCATTATAGCCCCAAACCAGCCTCCTTCACCTCTCAGAGACTTATTCCCGAAACCCTAGCCTCCTTGAAGTGTGTGTGAGTGATCTTTGCCCTTGTGAAGGAATCTTGGTGCATTGTTGAGCAAGAAGAAGAAGGAGAAGGTAGAAGAACTCAAGGAAGAAGAAGTAGATCCAGATTATACTCCTCTTTGGCTATCCTTTCTGGTAATAAAGCTTTCATCTTAGTTATTGTATTGCTAGATCTAGTTTGTCCCCAAATTAATGGTTTTGAGCTCAAAAACCCCAAATCCTTAGTGATGAAGCTTTGTAATCAAACCATATCTTGGATCTAGCCTCTCTTGAGTTCCAGGAGCTCAAGAAGGCCACCTTTTGGCAGCCATGGCTTTGTTCTAGACAAGTAACCCCCATAATAGCCAAGTTTGAGTGTTTTTGCTTCATTGCATCATAGATACACGTAAAGTTAGCAACTTTACGTGTTCAGATAGTCCCAGAAACTCAGATATATGAATTGGATACACTAAAACTGATTAGAATCAACTGAATAGAAACTGCATGCAAAGGACTCGGCGAGTCGTTCTTATGACTCGGCGAGTCAGGTTGTGAGTCTTAGAATTCCTGTTCAGTAGTAGCGAGTCTGTTTTGTGAGTAGAGTAAAGACTCAGTGAGTTAAGACATGGATATGAGTGTAGAGGGACTCGGCGAGTCTACGCCCTGACTCGGCGAGTCCAAGGAAATCTCCTTACCTGTAAGAACAGACTCGACGAGTTATTCATACAACTCGGCGAGTCACAGACTGGACGTGTTCTTATGTTGAAGGTGAACTCGACGAGTTGTTCATACAACTCGGCGAGTGGGATGAAGGATGGCATGATATCAGTAAAGAAGGAGAAGTCGTCGAGTTTTGGTTAAACTCGACGAGTAGAGTCGGGAAGGGGAGTAGAAGGAAAGATAGGGACTCGACGAGTTGGAGGCCCAACTCGGCGAGTCAGGTCAACGGATTGTTGACTTTGACCAGGGGGTAAAATAGTCATTTTACCCTAAGATTAGTTATCAGTGTTTGATTAAGTGTCTTTTGGGAATTGTAGCCGGGGAGTTACCGGAGCAGCAGTCAGACAGTTCCCGAGCAGCATTTCAGCAGCCAGCCTTACGAGGTGAGTTTTCCTTCCAGTAGGAACGGGTCTACGGCCACAATGTCGGCCCGTTTAGTTAGCAGTAGTTCCGGACTACAGTCCGATGCAGTAGTTCAGTATGCTTGGTGTCTTTGTGATACAGGCATGGTATGTGTTATGTGTTCCGGACTATGGTCCGAGGCAGTATGCAGTATATGTGTTCGTATTATATGCTACGATTATGTTATGCTATGTTCAGTCAGTTCCGGACTTCGGTCCGATGCAGCTCCGGACTTCGGTCTGATGCAGTGGGCAAGACCCTAGTTAGTTCCGGACTTAGGTCCGATGCAGTTCCGGACTTCGGTCCGATGCAGTGGGCAACGCCCTAGTTAGTTCCGGACTTTGGTCTGATGCAGTTCCGGACTTCGGTCCGATGCAGTGGGCAAGGCCCTAGTCAGTTGAGGATTTCGGTCCAATGCAGTGGGGAAGGCCCTAGTCAGTTCCGGACTGCGGTCCGATGCAGTGGGCAAGGCCTAGTATGTGCTTATATGTTATTGTATGGTATGTGGTAGTTTGGGGGAGCTCACTAAGCTTCGTGCTTACAGTTTCAGTTTTGGTTTCAGGTACTTCAGCTAGCAAAGGGAAGGGCTCGAGATGATGGCATGGCACACACCACAGTTTAGCCTGGGAGTTAGACTCTGATATTTTGATATGATCTTGACACTAGTTTCGATTTGATAAATTTATTATGACATTTGAGATACACGATTCATGGTTTTTATCTTTTAATATTTGATATTATGGTTTAGTAAAGTTTTCAACAAAATTTTTTGGGATGTTACAATTATACTGATTGATCTATTTACGGGAATGATGTCTAGGCTGTGATTTAGTGAGGTGTTTAAAGTGGGATTTCCAAACAGTATACTTCGTATACCAAACGGACCCTACCTCCGATATGATCCTACGTGGTTGTTCCTTACTTGATAGATCATGAAAGTAGACTCTGAGTTAATGATGAATCTAGACTAATAATTACTCGCAATGAATATTAGACTAAAATCTAGTGATAATGATACTAAGTTTCGTCGAAAAAAAATAAATTAATAGAAGCGAAGCGTTGTCTGAGTTCAGAATCATCACTGTAACAAGTGAGTGCATAGTTACTTTCATCTTACACATAGATATGAAGTATGTTATATAAATTACGTGTTACGTGTGCATATTATCTGTATACTTGCTATCTATGCTGGATGAACGAATTTATACATGTTTTAAATGATTTAAACTGTATATATGTATTTTAAATCTATAAAATGTGTTGGGTAAAACATGGGTAGATGTAATAGTTGGGTGTGATGAAATAAAATGATGAGAGGCCTCGATGTTGATGTTGATCCGGTCATCTAGCGGAGTATAGATGACGACCATAGACTCTTCTAGACAGTCCAGTAGAACGCTAGCAGGCTCGCAACCTGTAGGTGTTTGTGAACGATGTGTTCACCGGTGTACTCCATCCCCCTCATGGTTTCCTTAAGGACATTTATTGCTGAGGAATCCCCTTAGCAGTAGTGTCCATCCCGATGATGATCCTTAGGCTAGGTCCCTTATGATAGGTGTTTTAGGGACATAAAGTGAGGATAACGGGAACGGGTAACCGAGTTATTGTTGGTTGATGAAATTAATAAACTTATTTATTGTGGGTTGAAAACCCTATGTGCTCACCAGGCTCCCAAGACTGACCCACTCAGTTTCTTGTATTACAGGTAGTGGCACTCGAGCATAGATGTGTTGTTTTGGATGAGGGATTACGGATATAGGCCTGTAGATATGAATAAATGTAGTAAGGCTTATATTGTACTGTTTATGCTTTTGATCTGTATCAAACATGACATCTCGAGGTTTTTAATGAAATATATTTCTTCGGAAATGCTTTGATAAACCTTTATCATATTTTATTTAGGGAACAAATTCCGCAACTCTTTTCTTTAAAATATTACTCTGATTTTTAAACAAAGCATAAACAAAATCGGTCTTTTCTGGCCGTGAAAATGGGGATGTCACAATTTTAAACTTTTAAAATACTTGGTGGTTTAATTCTATTAATAAATTATACTCTTAATTTAATTAAACTTAAACCATGTTGTTATGGATTTATTAATCGTCTCCTTTAATTAAACACTTTAATTAATTTAATACAATCTATAAGAGATAACTTGAACTATTCAAAATACATTAAGGTTCGAAACATAAAATACAAAATTAAAACTATTTAATTAATTTTAAGTTATGAACCCAAGAGTTGCACCTTTTAATTACAAGAGTTTTAGAAATCAATGTTTCATAATTTGCGACTTTTCAAATACCAAAACTTGAGGGCTATTTTGTAACTCTTGAAAACCTTTTGAGTTCCAAACTTGATGACTATATTTGTAACTCCATAAAAACTTTTGAGTTCCAAAACTTGATGACAAGTTTTGTAACTCCTAAAAACATTTAGATCAAATTTTAAAACCAATAAAATAATCGTAATTTTATCTTTTACAAATTTGACGTAATGCAACTCTTATAGTAAGATAACTTCATATCAAATTTTACAAACAATTAGCTTATCATATAAACTAGTAAAAATATAAATATTTGACAATTTATCTTTTAATTGGATGGAATAATCATTACCATATCAGAAAAAACATATTTTATGATACAAAACAGTTTAAGGTAATAATCCAAATCCAATTCTGGCCAAAAACCCCACAAAACTGCAATCAGGCTATCCGACTCATCGAGTCAGATTATGGACTCGTCGAGTTCACTATGAACTCGCCGAGTTCATGACTGGACTCGTCGAGTCCCCCTTGCAGAGTGCAGTTTTTTGAATTTTCCAGCTTTGAACAATTAAGCATGCATCAATATAACAGAAAACAACCCATGGCTCTGACACCACTGTTGGGTTTTGTATACTACAACACTCCTATGGTGCACATACAACTCTAATGCTTTGTATCTAAGTTTTCTCTAGTTATACATGCAATAAAATATCCAAAGCATGAAGCCTACAACTAGCGTACAATTTGATACTTGAATCATAAAAATAGATTAGATGGTTACCTCTTTGTTGTAGCTTGATGTATTTGACCTTTAGGAACTTAGAACCCCAAGTGTGATGCCTCAAACAAGTCACAAACACCATGAACAAAGGAGGACTTTGAGAGAGAGTTTCTAGGCATCAAAATTTGACTATAGCATCTCCAAGATGACTAGTGTATCAATTTTGTGCATAAAGGGGTTACATATATAGTGTAGAATCCAAGAGTCACATGTAACCCTAATTCTTAGACTTAGGCTTATGATCCATAACTCATGTGGACTAACTCTTTATGGATTATTACATAAACTTAGCCCATCATGGATCAATAGCCCAAACCATATGTATCACTAATTTACATAATTAGTCCCCGTTAATTGAATTAGTCTCTTTTGATCACTAAATTAATTCCAAATTTATTCTTGATCAATACTAATTAAATAATATGATTTCTTAATTAATATATTATACATATAATATATTAGTAAATCATAAAGAACCTCTTTCTCAAATATTCATCCTATCAAATTGTCGTGGTGAAGGCAACCCGAAATGGACCATGCTACTCTCGGGTCAAATACATTCCAATTATAGTTATGGGCATAGACACCTAATCCAACAATGTGGTTAACCAAGAAGGAATAATGGTTGACCCAACAAAGATTGAAGCTGTGATGAAATGGGAACGACCAAAAAGTCCCATCGAGATTCGAAGCTTTCTGGGATTAGCTGGATATTACCGAAGGTTTATCCAAGATTTTTCTTTGATAGCTGCTCCATTGACAACTTTGACCCATAAAGGAGCTACTTATACATGGAGTGAGAAACATGAAGAAGCATTCGAGAAATTAAAGAAGAAGTTGTGTGAAGCACGGATTCTTTCTTTACCTGACGGAGTCGAAGACTTTACAGTCTATAGTGATGCATATGGAGTTAGGTTAGGTTGTGTTCTGACCCAGAGAGATAAAGTGATAGCATATGCATCCTGAAAATTGAAAGAACACGAGAAGAACTACCTCACTCATGATCTGGAGTTGATAGCGGTATTATTCGCATTAAAGATATGGAGGCATTATCTTTATGGCACAAAGTGCAAACTCTTCACCGATCATAAAAGTCTCAAGTATCTCTTTAATCAAAGGGAATTGAATATGAGACAACGACGCTGGCTAGAATTACTCAAGGACTACGACTGTGAGATGCTTTACCATCCTAGTAAAGCAAATGTCGTAGTTGATGCTCTAAGTCGAAAAGTAAACATGGAAATAAAAAGGCCAAGAGCGTTAAGTATGGAAGTTGTCTCAACAATTGTGGAAAGCATTAAGAAAGCTCAGGCAGAAGCTTTGGAGAAAAATGACCGAAAGGAAGAACGTTTACGAAAAACGTTGGTATTCGGTACAAATAGTCAAGGATTGAAGGTATTCCAAGATAAGGTTTGGGTGCCTAATATAGGAGGAATAAGAGATCTTCTGATGGAAGAAGCTCACAAGACGATGTACTCGATTCATCCCGGCAACACTAAGATGTATAGGGATCTGAAACGTTACTATTGGTGGCCGACGATGAGGCTCGATGTTGTAAAGTATGTGGCAGATTGTGTAACATGTGCGAGAGTAAAAGTGCAACATCAGAAACCATATGGGAGTTTAGAACCTTTACCTGTACCCATAGTTAAATGGGAAGACATCACCATGGATTTTGTGACTAAACTGCCCAGGACGAAGAACGGTCACGACATGATTTGGGTAGTCGTGGATCGATTCACTAAGAGTGCACACTTCATAGCAGCCAATGAGAGATGATCTAAGGATAAGCTTGAAAATGCTTACGTGAAGGAGGTAATAAGACTTCACGGTGTTCCTTTAACGATTGTATCATATCATGACAGTCGTTTCACATCGAGATTTTGGAAAGGTCTACAAGAGGAAATGGGTACGAAGTTGTGTTTAAGTACAGCCTACCATCCGCAGATTGATGGTCAGAGCGAAAGAATGATTCAAACACTGGAGGATATGTTAAGAGCATGTACCCTAGAATTTCAAGATAACTGGGATGAGCATTTACCTCTGGTAGAGTTTTCCTAAAACAATAGTTACCATTCGAGCATCAAGATGGCACCTTATCAAGCCTTGTATGGAAAAAAGTGTCGTACGCCATCTTGTTGGATTGAGGCTGGAGAGAAGCAGTTTATGGGACCCGAAATAGTCCATCAGACTGCTGAAAAGCTAAAAGTGATTAGAGAAAGGATGTTAGCATCTCAAGATCACCAAAAGAGCTATGCTGACAAAAAGCAACGACCAGTGACATTTGAAGTTGGAGATTCAATATTTCTTAAAGTCTCACTCTGGAAGGGACTTATAAGATTTGGAAAGAGAGGAAAATTGAGTCCAATATTTATTGGACCATTCAAAGTTCTTCAGAGGATTGGGAACCAAGCTTACAAGTTGGAATTGCCGGAAGAACTGGATGGTATTAATAACACTTTCCATGTGTGTTATTTGAGGAAATTTGCGGGAGAAGTTCCTGATATAATTCCACTTTCATAGTTAAAGATGGATGAAAATAAGAGGTTAATAGAAGATCCTGAAGCAATTGTTGACCATAAGACAAAGTGTTGTAAAATATTCTTTTATATCAGCTCAGATACCGATTGTTGGAAATATAAAAATCTGATCACCACAACAAAAGGCTCGGTTACCAGTTACTGTGTGACAGATATATGAGTTAAAGGTATAAGATATACATATATATAAAGAATAATAATTGCGGAATAAGTATAAATATGAAAGCTATAAATGACTGAAAGCAATAATAATATAAATGACTGTATTTAAATGACGTAAAGCTATAAATAATATAAATGACTGTATTTAAATGACGTAAAGCTATAAATAATATAAATGACTATATTTAAATGACATAAAGCTATAATAAAGTATATAAGTATATAAATATATATCAAGTAGGTTCGTCAATAAATTGACTGAACTGGATTGATGGAACGACTGGTCGGTATTTGTTCTCTTGGAATGACTCGTGGATATTGGGACTCTTGGAACGACTGGTCGATATTTGTTCTTGAAATGACTGGTCGATATTGGGACTCTTGGAACGACTGGTCGATATTTGTTCTTGGAATGACTGGTCGATATTGGGACTCTTAGAACGACTGGTCGATATTTGTTCAAAGATCAATCCGGTATTTGATAAGTAATAAAAGGTTCATTTTCATGTAAAATGGGTTGTTTACAAAACAGTGCAAAGTACACGAGTCATGTATTTGTATACGGGTATAGGGTGTTTTGAGGAGATTTAATGAGGTTGGAGTGGGTATTTGGAGGGTGTTAGGAGGTGGAATAAGGTTGTAATTTTGGTGGTGTAAGGCAGCAAAGATGGTGAAGTTGAAGGAGCTTTGGGTGGTGATGGATGTAGATTTTCGGAGTAAATCTCTCTGGATAGCCAATTCTCTCTCGCGTCTCTTTGGGGTTTCCCGTGGTCAAAATCGTCCACGAAAATTTCTAGATGTAGGTAAGGTTCTGAAGTATTGATGGTGAAAATCTCCCTAGTAGAATTTTGGCTGTGTTGTGCCCAATTTTTTGTTTTCTGACATGAAGATTCTGAACTCGAAAACAGAAATCTCTCTGGATAGGCAATTCTCTCTCGCGTCTCTCTGGGGTTTCCCGTGGTCAAAATCGTCCACGAAAATTCCTAGATGTAGGTAAGGTTCTGAAGAATTTGTGGTGAAAATCTCCCTAGTCTTTTTGTGCTTGTACTGAGCCTAGTTTGCTTCGTTTCTGACTTGAAGATTCTGATGTCGTGAAAAACAGCAAGGTGGTGATGGTTGTGGTGATTTGAAAGGGTTTTTGGAGGAGGCTTAAGGAGGGTATTTGGAGGGTGTTTGGAGAGTATTTTGAGGGTGTTTGGAAGGTATTTGGAGGTTGTTTTAGTTGTTCTTGAAGGTTGAAGTTGCAAGAGTTGTTCTTGAAGAGGGAGGTGGTCTTCTTGGTTGGGAGAGTTTTTTGTGTATGGAGATGTAGCTGGAGGTATTACAAAGAAAAAGAACACACACTCCTCACATTACATACATACGTACATATACATACATGAAACAAATATCTTCTTCTACTTGAGTTTTTGGGAAAGAGTAATGGCTGCAAGTTGTAGTAGGGGCTAGGCTAAAAACGTGGGTCTTCATTTGCTTCTCATTTCCATGCATTGTTGACTTTTCTTTTGTTTGACTATTCAACACACAACATACATATATACATATATATATACATAGTACATATATATGTACACATATATATGTGTGTGTATATATATATATATATATATATATATATATATATATATATATATATATATATATATGTATATATATATATATATATGTATATTGTTGAAACTGTTTAGTCGCACAACTAAATTTTCTCGTCTATGTATTTTCTGTCATTCACGTGTTTTCGTATTTTCCGTTTTGATCACGCATTTATGCAACCTGAAATAACTGATAATATTTGTTAGATAATACAAAAATAGTTCGTCTTATTTCAGTGATGGTCACATACAAAGTCACATACAAAAACATTTTTCAACAATTTCCCCCTATGTGATCATTGCTGAAATAAGGACAGGTATGATATAATCATATTGACAGTTTTGAACTTTTGAAGATTCGAGATAAAAGATTTGTCAATAGATAAGATATATAAAACATAGTGATTGTTTTGAAAGTTTGTGACTTTGTTTAACATATCTTATGTAAAAGATTTTCAGAAATTTGTTTTCGAATCAAAGTCTCGGGTTCGGTTATCAAAGGGTAGCCATATATGTATCTAAAGAAATTTCCTAAGATTTTATAGCATTATTAATGACGACAATTGGTCTAACAGGTCGATTCAGATGAACGCTCATAGGTATAGCTCACACTTCACTTGGGTGTTTGGTTGTTCTGGCAGCAGAACAAGTTAATGATCACTAAAAATGAGTGATATTTCTCTCTGACGAATCACACTCATATTTGAGGTGTTCAGCTATGCTTTTCCTGAAAGGTCACTTAGTCTCATTATTAGATAATCAATCACATAAGACTGGTTTCGACATTACTCAGCGGGTTTCTTCATTTATGCCATTAACTTTCACTCTCTCTCCGTCGGGAAATACATGTAGAGGGGTTTAGCAATTTTCACAGTGCAGTTTGCAACTAAGAATCTTCAGTGATGAAGGCTACAATATCCCGGGAAATTCAATGTTGTTGTAGCTTCTTCTTCGACGGTATTTTGTTTATTGATCAATATCGATTTTTGTAAAAAGATATTTTGTTTTAGCATCGAGAATTTGCTATATTTGAGAAAATTGGGTTTTTGAGAGTATCTGTCTTGCAGGATTTAGATATCTTCTTTTGTGAAAAATGGTTAAAAACAGATCACGGGATCTTATGATGTTTCTTTTGAAATAACCATTTGGTTGAAAAGTTTGTTTGAAAATACCAAATGTAGAATATTTTTGTTTTCTTTGGTATTTCTTCGGTGAATGATATGGCCTTTTTGTTGATTTGTCTTTATCTTGATTCGTTTTTGAAGATTGGATGTGGATAGATTTTTTTTCTTTGATAAGTGATTGGTGAAATCCTTTTTGTTTCGTCTTTTCTTGTTGATGGATCACGGGATCTCAAGAGTTCATTTTTGGTTGGCTTATATCTAGGTGGGGATTGGTGGCATAAAAGACAGTTTGTCTAGTATGTAAGAAATGAATGTATCGTCCCAGGTCATTTTGATATCTAAGCAAAAATGAGACCGTGACAAGGTATAATCGGATATACCTTATAAGCAATAGTGACACACCGAAGCTCACAAGAAATGAATTCCACAGTGATATAGATTGACGAGGCACAAATTCTGACATGGGTTTTTGTTTTTATCTGAACCTCCTAACCTTATGTCCCTTGATTGTTTAAAATCGTCAATAATAAAATAAAATCGAAGGAAATAAAGTTATATACATTATGAAAAGTATGAGATTTGAACCTTCACTCCAATTGAGAATCAATATGACTTAAAATCTTCATCGAGCATAAGCATCTGAAAATTAAGTCAAGAGACGATTAATCACAAGGTTCTATAAAAGCTTATTATGGTAAGTCTTTTATTTTCTTTTTGAAGATTTGTTTATCTGAATGTTTTTAGAAATATTGGTTATTTGAATGTTTTTGGTTTTTTTTTAAAGAAAGCAATTTTTAATTGTTTTTGAATTTTCTTTTTGAATGAAAGTAAACACACTTTTGTACAAACAAAAAGTAAAAGTTTAAGGATGGATGTTATCTGGATTTAACATTCCTAGACGGCCTAGGAAGTATTGAAACTTTGTTTCATCGAGACCCTTAGTGAAGACATCGGCAATTTGATCTTCGGAGTTGATGAAATGTAGTTCGATATGACCCTTTTGAATGTTGTCTTTGATAAAGTGATATCGAGTGTCGATGTGCTTTGTCATGGAATGGTGAACGGGATTGTGAGAAATGGCAATTGCACTGGTTGAGTCACAAAATATGGGAATTTGTGAGATTTTGAAGCCATAGTCACGCAGTTGAGTTTGCATCCATACGTCGTTTCTTTCAAATTCTGCTAGCTCTTCTTGCATAGCTTTTACCCAGTCTGGATCTTTTATAGCAGAATGTATGGTTTTGGGTTCAGTCATGGATAAGAAGGCTCCAAATAAACATTCATTTGTGGATGCGGCTCTAGTCTGAATGCCTGAGTTGGGATCTCCGATGATTTGGTCTGTAGGATGATTTCTGGTCCACTTTATTAAGTGATTCTCTCCCGCTATAATAATTGGAGTTTCAGTATCCCATTGTTCTTCTCCGGGTGTTTCATCTTGGAATAGGTTTGAAGGTTCCTCCATAAATGATGCATCGGGATTGTTTTGGCTATTTGGGGATTGGGTGATCAAAGGGGGATTGGGTGATCAAAGGAGGATTTGGTGTTTGTTCCAAAGAGGAAGTATGTGTTGGTGGTTCCCCCTCAAATTGATCTGCATCATTTTGGTTTGTTTGTGTAATAACTTCACTGGGTGTTCCTGTAGGGTCAATTGAAGTAGTTAGAAGTTTAGAATTGTAAGCGGTTTTTGGTTGTTCAAAAAGTAAATCAAGATCGATTTCAATGTCTATGTCAGGAGAAGGTGTTTGTTGAATTGGATTTTGAAAAATATTATCAATCATTTTAGAACCAAAATGTTCACGATCCAATTTCCTGACATAAAATTCATCGAAATGAACATCGGTACTTTCTTCAATTACTCTAGTACGTTTGTTCAGTACTCGATAAGCAGCTGAAGAAAACGAGTAACCAAGGAAAATTCCTTCGTCCGACCTTGATTCAAATTTTGAAAGGTGATCTTTATTGTTTTTTAGGAAGCATCGACAACCAAAAATATGAAAAAATTTAATGTTTGGTTTTCGGTTGTTAATGACTTCATATGGTGTTTTATGAAGATGTTTATGGATTAAGGAACGATTTTGAGTGTAGCAAGTTGTGGCTATTGCTTCTGCCCAGAAGTATTGTGGCAGATCAGCGAAGATAAGCATTGATCTTGCAGCTTCACATAAAGTTCGGTTCCTTCTTTCGACAACACCGTTCTGTTGTGGAGTGTATGGGGCTAAGAAGTTATGTTCAATTCCTTTGTCTTTGAGAAATGAATCTAGAGTCTTGTTTTTGAACTCTAAACCATTATCACTTCGGATTCTTCGAACAGGTCTTTTGAGCTTCAGTTCGATTTGTTTGATGAAGTTGATCATCTCTTCAGGTGCTTCTGATTTTAGTCTTAAGAAAAAGACCCAAGTAAAGCGCGAGAAACCATCAACGACAACAAGAATGTACTTCTTCCCTTGTATGGTTTGGGTTTTGGCAGGGCCACAAAGGTCTATGTGCAACAATTCTAGTGGTTCGGATACACTAGATTCTGAGATGCTTTTGTGAGTTGATTTGGAAAGTTTTCCTTTTTCACATGCGGCACAAAGAGTTTCGTTATCGAGCTTCAGAAGTGGTAGCCCTCGAACAAGATCATCGCCGATCAATTTGTTGATGTACCCAAAGTTTAGATGGGAAAGGCGGCGGTGCCATAACCAACTAATATCTGCTGGGGCTTTAGATAGCAGACATATATCGGGTTTACCATAGATAAGATCCATGTCAAGTGGATACATATTTCCGGCACGGTCAGAATCAACTATAACATCTTTGGTTTTGGCGTCCATGATCAAGCTTCGTTGTTTGGTGAATAGAACTTCAAGATTGTTATCACACAGTTGAGAAACACTGATGAGGTTGTGTTTCAGGTCATCGACGAAGGCAACTTTCTTTATGGTGAAATTACCATTTGTTATGTTTCCATAACCCTTGATTTTTGCTGTCATGTTGTTGCCGAAGGTAACATCTTGATTGGTTTGTATAGGTTTGAAGTCACGTAATTAGTTCCGGTTTCCTGTCATATGCTTGGATCAGCCACTATCAATATACCATGTATCATCATTGGGTTCTCCAGCATTAAGTACCTGCAATCAGACAGAAAGTTTAGGTACCCAAATCTGAATGGGTCCTGGTTTGTCAGTTGTTATTTTGGGTTCTTTTCTTAATGAATTTCTAGCATTTAACTTCGCGTTGTTGTAAGAGTTTGGTTTACGAGGATGGAATGGTTGAGGTTTGATTTGATTTATCAAGTTTACCCAAAATGTGATTTGTTTTTGAAAATCTGTGGGTTGATAAGATTTGTGATTTGGTGAAAGATATCCTAGATGTGAAGGTTTGTTTGAAAAGTTTTCTTCATATATGGGATGTGAAGGGCGGTTTTGAAAAGCTTTTTGATGATGATGGTTTGGAACTTTCTGATGTGATTGTTTTTGAAAGTTCCTTGAATGATTAAAAGTGATATCTTGAAAGCGGTTTTCAAAAGGTTTTGGTTTTTGTTTGGAAACCTGTTTTTGAGGTATGACGTAGGGTTGAACTGGTTTCTTTGGTTTGTTTTCAAAAGCTTTTGGTTTGAAAAGTGGGGGTTTGTTGACTTGAATGGATTTTTTGCTTGTTTGTTGTTTCTTGGAGTATTTTTGTCCCGAACTAGTTTTTCCAACAATTGATGAACTCATTGTAGGAAAAGTAGTTGGTACAGAAGTACTACCATCCTCATAAGAGGAATTTTCTCCATTCAAAAAGTTTTTGAGTTTGGTGGTTCCGTCGGTATGTTTGATTTGGTGAGTTAAAGAACTAGCAGAGTCTGTTTCAGAATTTACAACTCTTTTGAAAGACTTTTTGGAAACAGTGAAAGCAGTATCATCTAGGCTACAGTTGATAACTGTTTCGTCATCTGAATCTTCCTCATTAACAGATGTGAAAAGATCTGGTAGAGTGGATTAAGAGTTTTCACAATTCGTCATGTTTTCCTGTTTTGCTTGTTCAATTTCAAAGGATTCTCTTCCAATTCCTGGTCTGTAATTCGTATCAATTTTGCTAGTTCCTAAGGTGTTTGCCTTGGTGAAAATATCATCACTTAGTTTTCTAGCAACTTTGATAGAATCCATATTCCATATCAGTCTTTTATTCTCAGTTTCAAGAGAATTGATTTGTTTTAAAGAATCAGTCAGTTTTTCATTTAAAATATTGTATTTGTCAGTTGATTCTTGAAAGTCTTGTTTCAACTGAAGGATTTCCATTTCTAAAACATCTTTTATTTCAGAAGAAATGACTGACTGATTTTTTTGTTCCAAATCCCTTTTCTGAATTAGGGTCTGATTTAATTGTTCCAAGACGTGATTGTAATCTTCTGCTTTTCTTTCAACGTCTCTTTCCAATTTGCTTTTTGTTCTTGTTGATTCTCCAAATTTGAGTTGCAAGGTTTGTAACTCAGATTTGCAGATATCATAATTGACCATTGTGTCATGATATGTTTTGAGATCAGCTTCCAGACTAGTCTCAATTTTGGTTATGTGGGACTCAAAAATTGTTTTGGAAAAACCAAGTTCAGAGATCATAGACCATACCTGTTCTATGACGTTGGGAGCTCTTGAAGGTATATCAACACCAGCTACGAAGCAGAAGTTTGATTGTGCATGTTCATTGTCAGCTTCGTCATCAGAAGTTGGCCAGTATTCCACGTTTGGTTCATGGATTGCCATCAATGCTCTTTGTTTTTCTTGGTTTTCGAGTTTCTTCAGTTCATCGGCTCTTTGAGCATAGTATGCTGAGTCTTTGATTTTGGTTTTGTTTTTGGCTCGGCATTCTTTGTCATAGTGATTTGTTCCTTTGCAGTTGTGACAAATGATCACTTCTTCATCACTTTCATCCTTTTGACTCTTAACCGGAAGTCTTTCAGGTGCTTGAGTTTGGGTTTGTTGGGAAGGTTGAAAATGGTTTTGTTGGAATCCAAATTTTTGGTTGTTTTGAAAACCATTGTTTTGATTGTTGTAACCTTGATTTTGGAAACCTCTGTTTTGATTTTGAAAACTGTTGTTTGGATTGTGATTATGACCTGAGTTGGGATCGTTTTGAAATCCCTGGTTTTGAAAACTTTGGTTTGAGTTATTATGGAAAGAAGGTCTTTGAGAATTTTGTCTAAAGTAGGGTCTTGGTTGAAAACCTGAGTTGTTTTGTCCAAAGGATGGTCTTGGTTGAAAACCTGAGTTATTTTGTCCAAAAGATGGTCTGTTTTGAAAGTTTGGTCTAAAAATTGATTGACCTTGATTTGGGATAAATCTCTGGAGATTTGTGTTTGCAACCAACGCACACAATTGTTGATAATCTGCTTCATCATTCGAATCAGACTGGAAGGTTTGGTTTTGAAAAGATGTAGCCTGATTAAAATGATTAAAGTTTTGATCATTGAAAGGTGTTTGGTTTTGTGAAGTTGTGGACACAAGAGCATGTTGGGTTTTGGTATACTACAACATCCTATGGTGCACATACAACCCTAAATACCTTGGATCTATGTTTTCACTAATTATACACGCAAATGGTTTCCAAGGTATTAATCTTACAACTAGCATGCATTTAACATAAAATTATAATATACTAGTTAGCATGACATACCTTTTGATGGAGCTTGAATTCTTGGTGTATTTGGCCTTAAAGAGCTTAGCCCCAATAGTGTGGAAGCCTCAAATGGAATCACAACACACCATGGACAAAGGATGAACTTGAGAGAGAATTCCATGCACACAAAAGACACCATGAACTCTAAAAAGATACAAGTGGCGATTTTGGGCAATGAAGTATCTATTTATATGTGGGATTTCTAGGGTCATGGATATAACCCAAATCCATACCCATGGGTTTTATGATCCATGGTTCATGTGGCCCAACTCTTTATGTATCCATACATAAACTTGGTCCAACATGGATCATAAGCCCAACACATATAAATATAACTAATTATCATAATTAGTCCCCATAGATTTAATTAGTCTCTTTCGACTACTAAATTAATTCCAAATTAATTCTTGATCACTACTAATTAAAACATATGATTTCATATTAATGTATTATTACTTATAATATATTAATAAACCATAAATAACCTTCTCTCAAAAGTCCATCCTAACAAATTGTCCTGATGATATGCAACCCAAATGGACCATGCTAATCTCGGGTCGAATACATACCAATAATAGTTATGGGCTTAGACACCTAATCTACAGTCTCCCACTTGGATAAGTCTAAAACTATTATTCAAGTATGACTCCAAGATCCCGACTAGCAATCATAGCTCTTAAAACCGCTGTCAAACTCTGAACAAATCAAATGACATGTCCATTAGATAAGGGATCATATATTCCTCCATTCTAGATATCATATGGACTGAGACATGGATTATAATTATTCTCTCTGTCCATTTGTTGTTTCCCGATTTCCGATTTATCACGACTGACTAATTGAACAAATCAAATCAGTCCAGGCCCGACCGAGCACTTACGTTTGTCATCACCAAATCATCGAGGGGCCCACAGATATCGCTTTTATCCCGAAGGTAAAAGGAATGGATAAACTTCGACTCATATGGCTTGTTCTACTACTTGTTGAATCATACACAAAGGCACGTTTTATAACATCGAGTTACCAATGCGTTTTCGTGCAATCAATGTATAACCAACTCATAGTAACAACTCATATCTCTAGGTTTGAAGAATATAAGATATTATCGTCTCATGATCACTCGTGATAAAATCCATGAAGTGATTCCAATGAGCGCGGGTTGAATCCAATACTCAGAACTTATGAGCACTCATGAGTGTTGTAGCCCTTTGTCCAACATCTTAGACCTCTACAAGCCAACCCATGACAGTCTTAATTCATATCTACTTCCAACATATGACCGACTGTGGATGGTTTGAATAACTTAGTCATCCAGAACAATGACCTAGTTTATTCTGCAAGTCAAAACATGCAAAATGAAACACAAGAATAATTGAATCGAATATGGTATCAAAACCTATGAACATAAATAAAACACCTTTTATTTATCACCATATGATTACACATTATTCATTGTATACTGTTTCAGCTATCGACTTTATTCTTGAATTTAAAACAATAATTGTCCCATGCTCCAAGCATGTACACTATGTTTTCTAAACACTAGTCATGCCATACACCAAGTATGCATACTATGTTTGTCTATGATCTTTACTTTGTGGAATAGATCAATTGAACATAACTCCAATGATCCTCTTTTCATAGTCCCAAATCCTTACTGCAAATGCAAGAATTCCAAATTCATGCCCTTTACTGAAATCTGTTAGATTCTAAACTTATATGCATTGATCCTCTTGTAATGATTATGCACAAAGTCAGATAGACTTGACAACAAATATTACAGAGCATTCCAAAGGAGATCAACTCCTTGGAAACATCCTTCTTGCATTAAGTTTCCTAATCTTACACAGATTGAATAATTTCTAACTTTGAAACATTTCCATATTCCATTTTGACTATCACTTCTGAACAAGAGTTTCCTCCTTACAGATTATGTCAATATGGTCCTTCCAGAATTATCATTATACTTCCAACTGTCCTTGAGCAACCAATCTTTGGTAAACCTTAGATTGTCCTCGACAATTGTTTAATCCTTTTAGTCATATCCAATTCTAGACCTTTTCCCTTCTTAATGCCCCAGGCATTTGGAAAATTTTAGAAAGTATGAATATAGCACATGCAATCGATCCTATATCCGAAGCATATGGGACACGATTCATGATGTATCACATAAAGACTAAACCAGTCTTTTGCTATAATATTTCCATTTCAATTTGCCAAGTTCTCATAATTCAGATTATGAAAAGGGATGTCGTAATCATAATCGAATTTTAGAACGCAAATAATGGACCCTATATTAGAATTTTCTTATGGTGAGCCATTCCAACATAACATTCATATATATACTTGACTAAATACGATTAAAACCTCAATCTAAGCTTTTAGATTTGAGATGAAGTATAATTTCCTCTCCCTTAATTATAGCAAAACAACTTTTTCCCAATTGAAACCTTTTGTTTTCTATAATTAACATTGCTAACTTGCAACCTTTATCATAATTATCATGCTCCCACTAACATGATGATTATTAGCATAACACTTATGGTCCCACTAGCTTTGACATGTACTCAGAAATCAGTTGAACTTCTAGAAAAAACAATACTTTATTGACTTTCTTACCAAAGTTCAGATTTCTGATACTAGATTGCTTTGATAAAACTTTATCAATATCATACACCTTATCTTAGATAGCTCACAGGTGTGTCTAAACAATTTCAGAACTATGAAAAGGGATGCCGTAATCATAGTCTCAATTGTTTAAACCTTTGCCACTTCTCACAAGTCCATGTTAGTGTGCCGGTTAACCACACAGCTCCACTAACAACTTTGAGAATGCAAATATCACAATTGCTATCTACTTCAAATCTACTTGGTGGAAGTGTTTCCTCACCATCATTTTCATGAATCGGAGAGAAACCTTATGACCCTTAGATTTAATGGTGTATGTGTTCTTATCCATGTGAATTGTCAAAACCATAGTCACAAGACAAGGATAATGACAAATCCAAACTCATATGGACTGAACTCAATCTTAAATTCTTGCCATTTGGCAGCTCAAGGGCCTGCCATTGCTTCCAAGTAGCTGTGCAACCAATTGAGAACTCTCAGAACTCCTATGCAAAGCCAACTTGAATAGGCACAGACATGTCGACACGATAGGTTATAAACCTCAAGTCGTGTGCTAGTGAAGAACTTCAGGTTTTATTCTTGATTAGTTCTTGAGACTTTCAAGACCTTTAAGACTCCCACTGTCCTCTTGACATATAAGACTTTCTTGTCAGATATTCAAGAGATAGTGTGGATTCTAATCAAGACAAACACTTCACACAATTGGCCTTAGTTGGTCTTTGTTTTATCCAAAACATCACAACTTACCAATTTCAAATGTACAAGAGTAGAAAACTTTTACTCTTACATTTGATAAGTGTTTTAAACCTTCTTTAAGACATGTCACTCAAGTTACAATCTTAGAGTATAACTCTAAGAATTGTTTTTGGAACGAAGTATGAATCATCTTCTTGATTTAACCACTTCAATAATTCATAACTCCTCTTCGTAACTATCAGAATGCACGTAGAGGATGAATTGTGATAAGGTCTCAAAATCATTAAGATGGTCTTAAAACATGATACTAAAGTACTCTCCCATCTTTTCAGATTTGAGAAACTTTTATCTTTCTGCCTAAATTGATTCTTCTTATTCGCTCTGCCATACATTGGAACCTTTTCCAATGTCTCAGAATTACACTTAAGCTTGTAAGTATAACCATATTTACTGAGCTATAGTAAATTATGACGAATAGTCTTATCGATCTTTTGTGGTGGACTCTGACCAGTGCACAAGAATGTGTACCCGATCCCTTAGTCCTTCACTTGACTCACACACCCATGTGAACAAGTAGTTAGTCTTAATTTTTCCAATGCTCGAAAGTTCTCATTCATCATGATATACAACTTGCATGATTCCAAGTTTCTATCCAACTGAAACTTGGGTGATGAGAATCTTTCCTTATTTGGTAAATTTAGACACTACCACAAATGAAAGAATCAAATTCATATTTCCACTCTTGCTCTTAATGGAATCTTATAAGCAACACAGATTTTCACAAATGCCATTGTAAGGATATTTTAAAATAAATAAAATCAAAAGATTTACCTTTTATTTTAAAACTTTGCGGAAAAACTTATCCTTACAATCCATATGAAAACTTGTTGTTATCTATTCCTAAGCAAAATATCATAACTCCTAAGAAGTAGCTCAAGAATTCGATCTTCAAACTATGCGATAGAAATCCATCTACGCGATCAGATTCAGCATATTCTTTCTTTAAGTTTCTTCACTTTTCTTTGATTCTTAAAACATCAACATGTGACCCAGTCACATCATGTATCAAGAATCTCATAATAGAAACTTAGCAGAGTTAGATAGTGGACTTTACCTGAAGTAGAGTCAAACTTATTGACTTTAACATCCTTAGGTAAATTTGGCAGCTTCGCAACCAATGCCCCTTTCTTTGGCAATATAAACATATGGACCCTTTGGTAATGGGACTATCTCAGACTTAGATTTTCTCTTTACCATTTGGTCAACCGAGTTGACTATGGCCGATCCATTTCCATTGGGAAGAGAATGCTTTTTTGGATTCCCAGTGTCATCATTGTCAATGTCCATAAAGTTTTTAGGAAGTTGATCTTAGCAAATATATAAGATCATTAAGGGTCTTGTCATAGTCTGTTTCATAGGTGTTCCAAAAGAACTCACTATGTGACTTAGAAAGTAGTTGAGCCACCAACTTTCTCAAGACTTTGACACCCAACTCTCCCGGCTTGTCAATATGTGACTACATCTCCAAGATGTGATCACACATAGACCTTTGCTTGCCAATAGGGCTTGAGTGACCTTAAACTTTTCAGGAACTTGTGGGTTAGGGAGAATAATTGGAGGAGGTGAAAGAAGTATGATTTCCATGGGACATCATCTTCATTTAGGAAAGCTTGTTTCAAGAGATTTGGGAAGATCATAAATGTCTAAACCAGACATCTTTTGGGAGATACTCAAGATAGCTGATTTAAAGTCCTTAATACAACACCCAATATGAAATATTAAGGCTAGGACCCAACACAATACTTTTATAACTTGGAAGAGGGATGCCGTAATCCAAGCTATAAAATATTTGAAGGTAGGCGAATGACGATTCACCAATTTCCACCATGAAAACGAAATATATATTATTAGGTTTTAATTGGTTTTTGAAACTCCTGGATCTTTGAGATTCATTGAACTGTTCAATGGCATGTTTCAATCTCGAGTGTGCCCTTCAGGTTTTGTGACTGGGATGCCGAGGATCACAAAACAAGGTGTGAAGTAACCATGCAAATTACTTGGTACCCTTAAGTGTTTACCCCTCAATCGATGTGTCGGTTAACCACACACGCTCCATCGATACTATGATAAACATTAGGTTACCCTTTGCCTACCTTGTTAAATACGAGTTAGTGTGCCGGTTAACCACACACGCTCCACTAACCGACTTAAACAAAGTGCAAAGTGTAATTTCATGGATTAGCACCTTATTCACTTTTTCCTAAGTAACTAAGATTGGGTATTTATAAAAGGTTTAGTTACTTAGTATTTATCATTAATACTTTTAATGAAGGGAGAATTATAGTCCTTGTCCTACCCGTTCGGCTAACGACCCTCCACCGGTCAAGGAAGCGGTGGGTGAGAGTGGACATCCATTAAACTGCCATTTTATAGGTAGTAACCTTATACCCCCCTTATAGACTGGCTTCGTGAATGAGGCCTACTAACGGTAAGACTGACTTTGTTCTTATACATATATATATATATATATATATATATATATATATATATATATATATATATATATATATATATATATATACATATATATATATATATATATATATATATAAGTATTAACTATTAATATTATAATAGTATAAGGGTGTATTTTAAACATTTAAAATACTTGGTGGTTTAATCTATTAATTAAACTATACTCTTAATTTAATTAAACTTAAACCATGTCTTTATGGAATTATTAACTCTTTTAATTAGACACTTTAATTAATTTAATGAAGTCCATAAAGTTTGAACTTTAACTTTTAAAATTCTTGGGTTTGGAATTAAAGTGTATATGGGGTTTGACTTTACAAATTCCAAAACTTGAGGACAAGTTTTGAACAATTCAAAAAACTTATGGCTTCCATAACTTATGAATTTTAAAGTGGTTTAATGGAAAAAACCCTTCAAGTTCCATAACTTGTAGACAAGTTATGGAAGACTTTAAAAGCATTAAAAATGTGACTCTTCATTTTTTCATAACTTATGGAATTTTTATGGGTTTTAAAATTCATAAATGTGACTTTTCATGTAACTTGAGGACAAGTTACAAAAATACATATTATGAACAACTTCAAGATTAATTTGGATTGAAAACAACTATCTCATAATTTTTCCTATTAATCTAAACAAACTCATAAACATGAACATTCATAATCAACATTTTTCAAGCATCATATAAACATGTATAAAACTTGAAACTTTGATTATTATCCTTTATTTGGATGAGAATAAACATTACCATAGTATCAAAAAACAAATTTTATGAACAAAAACACTTTGCGGTAATGATTCTAATCCAAAACAGGCCAAAAAACTCGAAGATAAGCTGTCAGGGGGTCCAACTCGTCGAGTGCATGAACCAACTCGACGAGTTGGATGAATTTGTTCATGGACTCGTCGAGTCCATCCCTGGACTCGTCGAGTCTGCTGTCCCGACAGCAAAAAATTCGATTTTTTTTTAGTTTTTTTTTCAGCAACTTGCATCAAGTATAATTGAAAACAACCCATGGCTCTGATACCACTGTTGGGTTTTGGTATACTACAACATCCTATGGTGCACATACAACCCTAAATACCTTGGATCTATGTTTTCACTAATTATACATGCAAATGGTTTCCAAGGTATTAATCTTACAACTAGCATGCATTTAACATAAAATTATAATATACTAGTTAGCATGACATACCTTTTGATGGAGCTTGAATTCTTGGTGTATTTGGCCTTAAAGAGCTTAGCCCCAATAGTGTGGAAGCCTCAAATGGAATCACAACACACCATGGACAAAGGATGAACTTGAGAGAGAATTCCATGCACACAAAAGACACCATGAACTCTAAAAATATACAAGTGGCGATTTTGGGCAATGAAGTATCTATTTATATGTGGGATTTCTAGGGTCATGGATATAACCCAAATCCATACCCATGGGTTTTATGATCCATGGTTCATGTAGCCCAACTCTTTATGTATCCATACATAAACTTGGTCCAACATGGATCATAAGCCCAACACATATAAATATAACTAATTATCATAATTAGTCCCCATAGATTTAATTAGTCTTTTTCGACCACTAAATTAATTCCAAATTAATTCTTGATCACTACTAATTAAAACATATGATTTCATATTAATATATTATTACTTATAATATATTAATAAACCATAAATAACTTTCTCTCAAAAGTCCATCCTAACAAATTGTCCTGATGATATGCAACCCAAATGGACCATGCTACTCTCGGGTCGAATACATACCAATAATAGTTATGGGCTTAGACACCTAATCCAACAGAGCAAGTGGTCCTCCAAAAGTTGTAGTGGTTGGTGGGTCAATCGAGGATTCATACGATTGAAGTTCTCCATACAAATTGTACAGAGTTTCTGTATGAATGGCTGGATTTCCCTGAATAATGAGTTTAACCATTTTCCAGCTTTCGAAAAGATTGTTTAAAAACTTGAGATTTATCTCGTGTTGTGTCTTTTTGATACCCAAATTGTTCATTTTGACCATAATAAGATTGAACCTATCGTGAGCATCATGGATGGTTTCTGATGAAAGCATTTTGAAATTATCGAATTCATTCAAAACAAATGTTCTTTTGTTTCCGATAATTCTTTTATTTCCACAAAAACGATTTTTCAAATTTTCCCAAATTTGATTTGCGGTTAACAGTATAATGTCATCCATTTGACTTAGAATACTGTGAGGTATTCCAGACACAAGTTCCTTTTTGGCTTGGAGTTCCAACTTTCTTATGATTTCAGCTTGAGTGGCTTGATTTGTAGCAAGAGTAGCCATATTTTCTGGAGTAATATATGTTCCTTCTACACACTTCCAGACATCTTCATTTATAGCGTTAAGATGAAGATTCATACGGCCAACCCACGAATTATACTCTTCAGGAATAAGTATGGGTGCCCGTGAACCAGATCCTAAGCTATTTGCAATGGAGACAGAGTTCATGTTGGAGTAATTTGCCAAAGACATTTTTTTGAAAGGATTTTGAACAAGTGATATTAAAATGAAATATTTAAAGAAAAGCTTATGGAAGGTTTATAAACGCTATAACCAAAAGTTTTTCGACAAAAATTTCAAGGTAAATCACACAAGCTCTGATACCAATTGTTGTAAAATATTCTTTTATATCAGCTCAGATACCGATTGTTGGAAATATAAAAATCTGATCACCATAACAAAAGGCTCGGTTACCAGTTACTGTGTGACAGATATATGAGTTAAAGGTATAAGATATAGATATATATAAAGAATAATAATTGTGGAATAAGTATAAATATGAAAGCTATAAATGACTGAAAGCTATAATAATATAAATTACTGTATTTAAATGACGTAAAGCTATAAATAATATAAATGACTGTATTTTAATGACGTAAAGCTATAAATAATATAAATGACTATATTTAAATGACATAAAGCTATAATAAAGTATATAAGTATATAAATATATATCAAGTAGGTTCGTCAATAAATTGACTGAACTGGACTGATGGAACGACTGGTCGGTATTTGTTCTCTTGGAATGACTGGTGGATATTGGGACTCTTGGAACGACTGGTCGATATTTGTTCTTGAAATGACTGGTCGATATTGGGACTCTTGGAACGACTGGTCGATATTTGTTCTTGGAATGACTGGTCGATATTGGGACTCTTGGAACGACTGGTCGATATTTGTTCAAAGATCAATCTGGTATTTGATAAGTAATAAAAGGTTCATTTTCATGTAAAATGGGTTGTTTACAAAACAGTGCAAAGTACACGAGTCATGTATTTGTATACGGGTATAGGGTGTTTTGAGGAGATTTGATGAGGTTGGAGTGGGTATTTGGAGGGTCTTAGGAGGTGGAATAAGGTTGTAATTTTGGTGGTGTAAGGCAGCAAAGATGGTGAAGTTGAAGGAGCTTTGGGTGGTGATGGATGTAGATTTTCGGAGTAAATCTCTCTGGATAGCCAATTCTCTCTCGCGTCTCTTTGGGGTTTCCCATGGTCAAAATCGTCCACGAAAATTTCTAGATGTAGGTAAGGTTCTGAAGTATTGATGGTGAAAATCTCCCTAGTAGAATTTTGGCTGTGTTGTGCCCAGTTTTTTGTTTTCTGACATGAAGATTCTAAACTCGAAAACAGAAATCTCTCTGGATAGCCAATTCTCTCTCGCGTCTCTCTCGGGTTTCCCGTGGTCAAAATCGTCCACGAAAATTCCTATATGTAGGTAAGGTTCTGAAGAATTTGTGGTGAAAACCTCCCTAGTCTTTTTGTGCTTGTACTGAGCCTAGTTTGCTTCGTTTCTGACTTGAAGATTCTGATGTCGTGAAAAACAGCAAGGTGGTGATGGTTGTGGTGTTTTGAAAGGGTTTTTGGAGGAGGTTTAAGGAGGGTATTTGGAGGGTGTTTGGAGAGTATTTTGAGGGTGTTTGGAAGGTATTTGGAGGTTGTTTTAGTTGTTCTTGAAGGTTGAAGTTGCAAGAGTTGTTCTTGAAGAGGGGGGTGGTGTTCTTGGTTGGGAGAGTTTTTTGTGTATGGAGATATAGCTGGAGGTATTACAAAGAAAAAGAACACACACTCCTCACATTACATACATACGTACATATACATACATGAAACAAATATCTTCTTCTACTTGAGTTGTTGTGAAAGAGTAATGGCTGCAAGTTGTAGTAGGGGCTAGGATAAAAACGTGGGTCTTCATTTGCTTCTCATTTCCATGCATTGTTGACTTTTCTTTTGTTTGACTATTCAACACACAACATACATATATACATATATATATACATAGTACATATATATGTACATATATGTGTGTGTATATATATATATATATATGTATATTGTTGAAACTGTTTAGTCACACAGCTAAATTTTCTCGTCTATGCATTTTCTGTCATTCGCGTGTTTTCGTATTTTCCGTTTTGTTCACGCATTTATGCAACCTGAAATAACTGATAATATTTGTTAGATAATACAAAAATAGTTCGTCTTATTTCAGTGATGGTCACATACAAGGTCACATACAAAAACATTTTTCAACACAAAGAAATTGCATCGCAAGATGGTCGAATTAGTGCTCGTGTGTAACATACACGTTCAATTATCGTGTTTTGTTAGTTTAAAAATGAATATTATTAAATATTATATGGTTTTGAGTAATGAGTTCTAACAAGGTAGTTTTATGAGATTTGAAGTAAAACTATGCTTAGAATCACTCGGGAAGTATTGGAAGTCTTATGAGATTCCGATCAAAAGTCAAATATTGAAATTAACGAAAATATAAAGTTGGAAATAAGTAAAAATAATGTTATTGAAAGTTGTAAATTATCTCGTTAGAAACATTTAGGTGAAAACCTCACCGAAATCTGAGTTATAACGAAGAAGTTATGACTTATTGAAGTTTCGCGACAGAACCGGCACGACGCCATATGACGTAAAAAGCGAGTTTTCAATAAACTACTTTTTATCTTTAGTTATCTAAATGAAATTCGTAGTATTTGTTAAACCGAGAATTTTCATAAAAAGAACATCCAAATCTGACTTCGTATGATGAAGTTATGATTTTTCTAAGATTCGACACAGCAGTACACAGCCCGAAACTCGAAATAAAGATCGAGTGATTTTTAGGCGACACAACCTAAACGAGAATCGAAGATCTTGTCAATAGTAGTACAACGGTAAAAAGACAGACGAAAACGGACGTTGGATGAAGAAGTTATGAATTTTTAACGGACTTTTCTTGTCCCGGCCTGTTAAAAATATAACTTTAAAAATAAATTCAAAATTAGACGACGGAGTCTAAACAAAAGTTGTAGAGCATAATTTCACCTACGCGTGGATATAAAGAACGTCAAAAACGGAGTTCGTATGCGAAAGTTACGGATTTTTGAAGTTTTAGGCACAAACTTCGAGGATGGTCCGAAGGCGTACGCTCAGCGTACACGAGACTACGCCTAGCGTACTTCGGACGTACCCGATCCGGAGTCATCCACGTCGCCCTTTCCTTCGCATGAAGACACATATCACCCATTGATGACACGTCCGAGACCCGGGAACCGAGCAGGTGACACGCCTCGTACGCCCAACGTACCGAAGTACGCCCAACGTACTCCGAGGCTTCGGCCACCTATAAAAGGGGTGCGAGATCTCCGAATTTAGTTTACATTTTTAACTTCTCTTTCACTCTTTATTCTCTTTCTCGCCTATCCCAACCCCCCCCCCCCCCCAGGAAACATCCCCGACACCTGAAGCAAGTCTCGACGCACCGAAGACCCGAGAAAATAATATTTTCAAGTTGAAACTCTGCCCGCGCAAGGCCCGGTTTTCAACAAAAATCCCCGGTTTCGTCAAAGAAAGTCGTTTTTAGAGACGAAGTGCTGCCCAAATCAGCATTTTATCATTCGGTTATTTCACGGTGAGTTCAATATAGGGACAATTGTATGTTATGTGTTATATGTGCAATGTGCTTTCCCGTGTTATTATGATAATGAGCTATACCTTTGACCACGAAGTGAATGACTAAGCATCACTTGTGTATTGGTATGTAGCCTTTGACCATGAAGTGAATGATTAAGCATCACTTTGGCATTGGCAGAAGGCTAGGTAGGGCTGAAAGCCTGTAAATTGCTAGCCAAAATGTTAATTCAAAAATCGTTTATTTTCTATGCCACTTGGGCTAAAGTCTTATTGATGTATATCATGTTAAAATTGTCGTATTTCATTGATTGTAAATCTTTGAATCAGATTATTCGTTGATATGGAAAGCATGCCATATGATACTCATCTGCCTTTGTTGTTCTTTGTTCCCCATTTGCTTCTGTCATATTGATATATATATATATATATATATATATATATATATATATATATATATATATATGACATAATGTTATATTGTAACTGTTATTGAACTCACTAAGCGTCATCGCTTATCCCTCTCAGTATTTAATTATTGCAGGTGATAAGCATCCAGTATACTTATGTATTGTTAGAAGATGTAGAATAGATAATATTATAGCTTTTATATTTTGTGTATAAATTCCTGGGAAATTATGTAATATATAAAACTATGTAAAAACCTCGTTAGTCGGTTTGTATCCAGTCTTTTGTAATAAGACCATATATGTAAAATATGTTTATGAATATGCATGTAGCATGTTTTTGGAGTAATAATATTGTAAAGTTTAGAGAAAGGGGCTCTTTCATTGTGCGATGGAAACATATGACTGGGCCGAACCTCACCTGGGAAATAGAGAGTGACATGATGAGTCACTATCCACATCTGTTTGCTGATGCGTGATTCCGGGACGGAATCATCCTAAGGAGGAGAGAATTGTAACGCCCATGTTTCTAGGCTAAGCATTATCATAATGATGTAATAGTTAGGCTCGACAATTGTAACCTATTCTGAAGTAATAAAGAAGAATTATTTGAGTATTATGTGATTTATGTGATTTTATGTGCATTATACTTATTTATAACGATGTAATAAAATAGTAATAAAAATAAGCGTAAAAAATAAACTAATAGATAGACCCAATATCTATGAAGAAAGTTGAAGTAGTCATAACAAGGATTTCGGGGATATAAGGAAGGCTGAAATCCGACTTATAACGAACAAGTTATGACATGTCGAAGTTTTACGACTAAACAGGCACGGAACCACGTATCGTAAAAAGTAAATTTTTGATAAACTACTTTTTTGCCTTAGAAATCTAAACGAAAGTCGTAGCATACGTTAAATCGAGAACGTACATAAAAAGAACGTCCAAATCTGACTTCGTTTGAGGAAGTTATGATTTTTCTAAGATTTAACGTAACAGTACACAGCCCAGAAATCGAATTTTAGATTGGTCGATTTTTAGCCAAAACAATCTAAATGAGAATTATAGATCTCGTTAATAGGAGCTCAACGATAAAAAGACAGTCGAAAACGGAGATCGTATGCGAAATCTGACTACCATACATTTTTTCTTTCACCACATTATTTGAAACTCCCATGACTTTTCAATATTCTTGAACCACATTCATTTGAAACCCCAACTTTTGAACTTCTTTTTAAATTAATACATTAAACCCAATATAATTGTAATTTCAATATTAATTATCTATTCTTAATATAATATACGTAGTTTGTTAATCTAAATATGATATTAAATTTAAAACATAGTTTTTATAATATATTCAAAGCTTATTTTTTAAAATAATTAAAAAATTTTAATGGAAAATTTAAATCAAAATGTCAAATTAAAAATAATTAATTAAAAATTACTTTTTATAATATTGATATTTTCCTCAAAAATGACAGTCTAAAACAAATTAAAATATTAAAAGTTTAAATAAAATATTGAATATAAAACATATACCAAAAAATAGTTTTAAAATTCATTAAAAATAAAATATGTCTATCCAAATTGAGTTTATTTTTATTTTCATGGGTAGGGCTATTAATATGATGCGATTTTAAATAGAATAATATGAGATCTATTATTTGATACTCATAAATCCATTACAAAAGTAATTTCATACACTTATTTTTTATAATGCTTATCATTTATTAAAATACTTAGAATATTTTATAATAAATTAGTTTAAGAATTATTATTTTAAACTTACTAACAAGTCTATATTTATTTTAATAACATATATCGATTAATATTTGAATTACTACTGTAAAAAAAGTGGAATATCGTCTAATCTGTATCTATCTATCTATATCTATATCATACATACTTATAAAGCTAGCATTTTTTCTTGAAGCTCATGCATTTGAAACCCCCATAAAAATTTGTCAACACCTCATGCATTTGAAACCCCCACACCCTTTCACCTTCAAAGTAATTAATCACACATAATCACATTCCAAGAAAATCACACACTCTATAAGTTCAACATCTCATGCATTTGAAACCCCCACACCCTTTCACCTTCATTATATATGTAGTTATATTAGTACATTTTTCTTACAAAAAATCGTCATTTGGTTGAAGATATTATGATTCAAAAGTTTTCATATAGTTGAAGCATTCACGATCCAAATATGATGATTTAAAGAAATGGGTTATGTCGCATCGATGGTAATTGTAATATGATTTTTTTTCAACCAAAACAAATGAAACTTTTCTATTCTTTCTTTATATTCAATTTCTCATTTGATCTTTATATGTGATTTGTATGTATTACTCAATCTTGAATGTGACTCTCCAAACATCAATGTTTTGCTTGGAATATCTTTATCATTCTTCTTTTTCAAGAAAAAACATTCGGATTGCAGGTTAGTGAAGAATTGTCATCAAGTTTCTATTGTTGAATAGTGTTAAATAAAGAAAGAAGATTCAGAAAACGGATATAGTTTTTTTTGTTTGAGCAAAGTAGACGAATGTTAGTTTTTTCTTTTGATTTAAACGTATATTTATGTAACATTTTTATTTATATATTCAACCACCCAATGTTCTTATTTATTTTATTATAGTTTTTCTATTTTAATTATGTTTAGTTTCTATTATTTTTTTGTTGGATTATCCTACACAACATATTTACAAGACAATATTTAAAAGATAACATAATTTTTAACATTTGATATGTAATTATGATGACTTATCATGATATGTTCTTCATATGAAAGTAATTTATCCATATTACCACGACAAGAATTACATATGACATTTACGAAAATATATATTATATGTGATTTGTTTAACATATATATGCACCTATGTATGTTATAAATTTATAATTAAATATCTTTATGTTTAATAATTGAAGGGATTAAAATGATGCATCAAAACCAATTATTTAGACGAATAAAATAATAATAATAATAATAATAATAATAATAATAATAAATACACATTTCCAAGTACCGTATTCATTTGAAACTCACACTACAACTCAAGAGTTTTCTAACTTATGTATATTTATTAGTTACAACTCAAGAGTTTTTAACTTATGATTATTAATTAGTAATCACTAATAACTTTTTATTTTCCTTTCTTTTATAAGGTTGTAAAGTTTTGTTTATTAAAAACATTAATGTATTTGAAGAGATTTGTGATTTAAATATGAAAAGTTAATATAAATGTTATAATAAATGTTTTAGTATTTTTATGTTATTAAAAGTTGTAGTGTTTATTTTTCATATTTTTTATTATTCGTTGTATATATATATTTTTTAATACAAATGTTATAATAAATGTTTTTGTATTTTTATGTTACTAAAAGTTGTAGTTCATATTTTTGTTCATACATTTTGTTACCCCATTATATATAGATTATCATACGTTTGATATATAATTTACACAATTTTAAACGGTTTATAAAATTATCAAATAATTGTATATATCACAATGACTTAAAAATTAAAACTATAATCATCATATCATACTATATTATAAATGAAGCATTTTTTCTTTCACCACATTCATTTGAAACTCCCAACTTTTCATATTTACATACAATATACTTAATTTATTAACTTAAATATGCTTTTAGTTGTAAACATTATCATAAATGGAAGAATTTGTGACTTATCAATATGATATACTTAATTTGTTAACTTCAATATATAATTAAATAAATAACCTACATTAATATATCAAATAAGCTTAAAAATTTAGTGTAAAATTTAAAACCTAAAGTAAAATATCAAACAATGTTTAAAAAAAAATCAATATATATTTTTTAACATAGTTAAAATGAAAACATTAAATATAATAATAATAAAAGAACCTAAATTGATTAATCGAATTAACTAAAATGTGTCTGAAAACTATATTCAAGCAATATATTTTTAACATGCGTCGCGCAACGCACGGGAATTCGTCTAGTCATACATCATACATACTTATGAAGCTAGCATTTTTTCTTGAATCTCATGCATTTAAAACCCTCTTTTTTAACTTCCTCAAACCACATTCATTTGAAACCCCCTTTTTTTAACTAATGCAACTCAAAAGTTTTCTTAATTATGATTTAACACTCAAAAGTTTTATAACTTATATTATGTTTAATTAGCATTAAGTGAAAAGTTTACTATAAAAGGCCAATCTTTTGGGAAGACATGCATATAAATCATATACAAATTTCAGTAAGAAAACAAACTTAAAGGTTTTTGTGTTTGTTATACTAATTCGTTTTTATATTTTCTTCGTTTTTGGATTATTGTAATACAGTCGTTGTATATTGTGGTTTAATCGTTAATATATTGATCATATGTTATATAGGGTGATGTCGAAAATATTTAATTAAATATTTTAAATATGTTTTTTTTGTTTTGTAATTGTACCATTTCAAAAAGATAATTAATTAAAACTCATATATATGTTATACTTTCCATCTCTCTCTCTCTCTCTCTCTCTCTCCTTCTCTCTCACTCTTTCTCTCTCTCTCTCTCTCTATATATATATATATATATATATATATATATATATATATATATATTATAATAGATGTCAAAACACTTCAACCAAAATTCACTTAAAATATAATATTTCAAATGCTTTTTAATAATGATTGTAAAATTTTCAACATGTGTTACTTAATTGATTGATTAATAAAAATATTAATGTTTTGAAACTCCTAACTCTTAAACTTATAGTATTTAATTTGTTAGTTAATTTAAATTTTTTTTCCTACATAAAGATAACATTTTTATGTTTGGTTACTCATATTTGTTTATGTAATTAGAAAACAAGGTGTACATAGAATGACTACTTCAATTTCATATAGGAATCGATACCACTAGAGAGGTATGTTGTCTTTAACCGGTGGTAGGAGATCCACATACCCTTTTTAATTATTTATATCAATGCTTAGTAATATCTATTTTATATTTCTATTCACCTTAATTTTTTAGGTACAAATTAAGGAAGATGATTCATGGAGCACCAACATAAAGTCAAACGTACGCCTTGCAAAATGTGTAATTAAAATTAAATATCATATCTACTAATCGACTTATTTTAAAACTCTTGATGACATTTATGTATAATGATATATTTTGTATGACTTCATTCTTAATTTCAATGTTTAATATTTGAAAGTTCATATATGAAACCTTGGATGTTTTGGTGTAATATAAATAGTATAATACAAAGTTTATTAGTTCAATATTGTTTATTAATAGCTCATTCAAAACAACTTATTTCTTATTTTATCCAAAAAATATTATCGGACATAAGAAAAGTAGATTATATTAATGTTATACAAAAAACTTATAATATATATTGGATATTATAAAAGTAAAAGTAAACTTTATAAGGTATGAACTATATTAGATAGTATCAAAATATAAATTGATGGATTTTTATGTTATTTGATAATTCGGTTAATGCCGAAAACATGACTAAAAACGTAAATTTCAACATATTTATATTTTTTCCCATAATTATTTTAACCACTTAAATGCATTCTTGCGAAACGCGCGAGGTTACGCCTAGTATACTTATAAAGGAGACATTTTTACTTGCACCACACGCATTTGAAACGTCGATGACTTTTCAATTTCTTTCTAATAATTATTATAAATTGGTTAATAATGTTAAATTGATGCAAAAACTAAATTCTAATCATAAATTAACTAAACTACAATATTAAAATATTATATTTTACTTCTATTTATAAAATTATTACTTTAACTTTTTAAAATATTAAAGTTAACTTACTAGTTTAGATATGTTGCGGTATGTGAGCAATTGTCATTTTAAAATCACAACTTTTGTATAATTTATGATTTTATGCAAAATAGTTAAATTATTAAATTCAATATTATGTTAAATGGTTAATTTAAAACAAAATTTTAGTTAAACTTCAAAAAAATCGAGAGACTATTCTATAAATAGTTAAAAGTTATAAATTATAGTGTTAAACCTAAATTGTAATATTAAATTAACAAAAAAAAAACATGAAACTATTTTTTATAATCATGAAAATTTTTCAAATAAGTAGCTTAAAAATAACTTACAATAAGAATAGTAAAAGTAATAATATATAAAAAATTATAATGTTATCTTTAAAAACAAAAACAATGTGTGTTGTTTTAAATAATTACAATCAAAGAAACTAATAATATTCATCAAATAAATTTTAAAAAAGTTAAGTTTCAGAAACCAAATTAAAATAATTAAGAGATTGCAAATACTTTATTATAAATAACTTACAACAACAATAGTTAAAAGTAACATTATATACAAAAAATATATTGTTACCTTTAAAAACAAAAACAATATTTGATGTTTTAAATAATTACAATGATAGAAATCAAAATTTTAAGCAACTTTTTAAAATTAATTAATCATAACAACAACTATAATATCATTAAATCATATATTATATTTAATTTTATTCATGAGTAACCTACAGTAGAGACTATTGAGATAATTGAGATTATAGAACTTTAAAAGATGTCTACATTATCATATAATTCAAAACAAGCAATGTTTATATCAAATTATTATAAGATTTATTATATAAGAACTAACAACAATGACATCGGTATATTTAAAAAACATATATTTATAAAGATTTCAAATATGTTGTTGTATTCCGCGCAACACACGGGTATTCGCCTAGTCTATATCTATATCTATATATACTTATAAAGGAAACATTTTTCCTTTCACCACATTCATTTGAAACTCCCATGGCTTTTCAATTTATTTCTAATAATAATTATAAGTTGGTTAATAAGATTAAATCCTTGTAGCAGACTTTGACTGTGTATTTGGTTGCATCAAATCCTTTCCTAAAGGAACTTCTTGCGGGAGAGATGGCTTGAGAGCTCAACACTTACTAGATGCCCTTTGTGGAGAAGGGTCTGCTATTGCCACATATCTCATACATGCTATCACTTCAGTGGTTAATTTATGGTTAGCGGGAAGATGTCCAACCATTTTGGCATAGTTTGTTGCGTCTGCTCCTCTCACGCCTCTACTTAAACCTGACAATGGGATCCGTCCAATTGCATTAGGCACTATATGGAGATGTTTGGTTTCCAAGGTTGCCATGAAAGGTGTGGGTAAAGAAATGGCCAAGTACCTTAATGATTTTCAGTTCGGGGTTGGTGTATCCGGCGGGGCTGAGGATGTGTTACACAGTGCCAATAGGGTGTTGAGTGAACACCATGCTGATGGGTCTCTTATAATGCTGACTGTGGATTTCTCGAATGCCTTTAACCTGGTGGATCGATCAGCATTGCTCTACGAGGTTACGAAGATATGCCCTTCCATTTCTTTGTGGGTGAATTTCTTGTACGGGCAAGCAGCGAGACTTTATATCGGAGACCAACATATATGGTCTGCCACTGGGGTGCAGCAAGGTGACCCCTTGGGCCCTCTTCTTTTTACCCTCGTTTTGCACCCGCTTGTGCACAAGATTAGAGACAATTGTAAGCTCCTTCTCCATGCTTGGTATCTAGATGATGGGACTGTCATTGGGGATTCAGAGGAGGTGGCTAGAGTGTTGAACATTATTCGGTTGCATGGACCAGGGTTCGTTCTTGAGTTGAACATCAAGAAAACGGAGATTTTTTGGCCCTCCTGTGATGGTAGGAAGCTTCGTGCCGATTTATTCCCAACGTATATAGGGAGACCTTCTTTGGGGGTGAAGCTCCTTGGGGGGCTGTTAGCAGAGACGCAGGGTTTATTAGCGGACTGGCCATGAAGAGAGCGGTCAATGCTGTTGATTTGATGGGCCTTCTTCAACAAATATGTGACCCGTAGAGTGAGCTCCTTTTGCTCCGATCATGTATGGGCATTGCAAAACTTTTCTTTGGTTTAAGGACATGCCAGCCGGTACACATAGAAGAGACAGTTTTGTTCTTTGACAAAGGATTGTGCAGGTCTATTGAGGATATGGTGGTATGTGGAGGCCCCTTCTTTGGAGACATTCAGTGGCGCCTGGCTTCCTTACCTATTCGTTTCGGTGGTTTGGGTTTGTACTCGGCATACGATGTTTCCTCCTACGCATTTGTAGCCTCGAGGGCCCAATCTTGGGCATTACAAGACCACATTTTATGTGACAGTGGCATATTTGGTATGGACTCGGATTACCTATGTGCTATGACTCGTCTTCGCGATACGATTCCGGGATTTGACTGTAGCGGTTTCACTAATAAGGACACCGCCCCCCCTAAATCCCAAAAAGCTTTGGCGTGTGCCCTTTTTAGCAAAGTCGTCCAAGATATGGAAGTCGACTTCGACATGATTGTCGACAGAAAGCAATCTTTGAGTGTCTGCGGGCACCTCATGCTCAGGATTTTCTGCTAACTATCCCTATTGATGGTATTGGCCAACATATGTCTCCTGTGAAGTACCGAACTATCCTTCGCTACCGCCTCATGATTCCCCTATTCCCAATTGACGAGATATGCCCAGTTTGCCGCAAGGCATGTTTGGATACCTTCGGGGAACACGCGGTTCATTGTATAGAGCTCCCTGGTTTCAAGTACAGACATGATATGGTTCGGGATGTTCTCTTTGATGCTTGTCGGCGTGCTGGTATTTCTGTGAAGAAAGAAGCGTCAGTGAACTTTTTGACGGACCCGCAGGATGGTAGGTCCACACTTAGACCGGCTGACATTTTGGTCTTTGGATGGATATGAGGGAAGCATGCGTGCGTGGATCTTACTGGGGTCTCTCCTCTCGTTGGTTTGGGGAGCGGGGGTTTCACAGCAGGGCATGCCGCTTTGAAAGCCGCTGCGTGCAAAGTGGTAAAGCACAAGAATGCATGTATAGAAAATCAACATGTGTTTGTACCTTTTGCATTCGCTACATTTGGCTTTCTCGCACCATAGGCGGTGGAGCTCCTCAATAGAGTCCAACGGGTCATGCATTCTAATGTCATATCTCCTAGATCCACAAATGTTGTTTTCAAAAGAATTGGTTTTGCCATCCAGAAAGGGCTAGCGGCGCAGCTTGTTGCCCGTTTGCCTTCCATCGATATGTATTAAACTATCTTCATTATATTCACTATATATAATTGTACCACATATGTATTAAATAAATATCAAACCTAAAGTGTAATCATATATAAACTAAATTTCAATATTAAAAGAATATTTTTACTTCTACTTATAAAGTTATGTTTTTTAATTTTTAACATATTATACTTAATTTATTAGTTTTAATATATTGTTGAATGTAAACCATTATCATTTTAAAGTTACAACTTTTGAACAATTTGTATAAAATACTTAAATTATAAATTTAAATATAACATTAAAGGATCAACTTAAATATACATTTTAGTTTAAGTTAAACAACCCAAAGAATATTTTGTAAATAGTTAAAAGTGATAAACTGTAATGTCCTTCTAATAATGATTATAAGTTGATAATAAGGTTAAATAAATATCAAACTTAAAGTGTAATCATAAATAAACTAAATTTCACTATTAAAATAGTATATTTATTTCTACTTATAAAGTTATGTCTTTAACTTTTAACATATTATATTTAATTTATTAGATTTAATATGTTGTTGTATGTAACCATTATCAGTTTAAAGCTACAACTTTTGAACAGTTTGGACAAAATACTTAAATTATTAATTTAAATATAACATTATAGTGACAACTTAAATATAAATTTCAGTTTCACTTAAAAAATCCAATGAATATTTCGTGAATACTTGAAAAAGATAAATTGTAATGCTAAATGCAAAAACTAAATGATAATCTCAATTTAACTAAAATATTCCCTAAAAATATTTTTATACTCGTTAAAAGTTTTCAAATAAGTAGCTTAAAATAACTTACAATAACAATAGTTAAAAATAACTCTATATAAATGATTATATGGTTACCTTTAAAATCAAAAAACAATGTTTGATGTTTTAAATAATTATAATGATAGAAATTAGAACACTAAGCAAATAAGTTTTAAAAAATTAATTAAGAATAACAACAATTATAAATAATTTTAAACCATATATTATATTTAATTTTATTCATGAGTAACTCACGGGTAGAAGTCATTCAAACGGTTGACATTATGCAGTTATAATAGGTGTATATATTATCATATACTTCAAAATAAACAATATATTATATACATTTAGTATACGAATTATTATATCAAATTTAACAACAACGTTATTGTTATATTTAATAAAACATATATTTGTAAATATTTCAACTATATAGGTGTTTCTGCGCAACGCGCGGACATTCACCTATCTTCTATACTTATAAAGCTTGCATTTTCTCTTGAATGTCATGCATTTGAAACCCCCACAATAATTTGCTAAAACCTCATGCATTTGAAACCCCCACACCTTTTCACCTTCTAAATAATTAATCACACGTAATCAATGATAATTCATATGAGATAATGATAATCACATTAAAAATTTAAGCCACTCCACAATAATTTGCTAAAACCTCATGCATTTGAACCCCCTTTTTTTAACTTCCTCAAACCACATTCATTTGAAACCCCTTTTTTTAACTAATGCAACTCAAAAGTTTTCTTAATTATGATTTAACACTCAAAAGTTTTATAACTTATATTATGTTTAATTAGCATTTAGTGAAAAGTTTACTATAAAAGGCCAATATTTTGTGTCTTTTGTGTTATATAAAATCTTACATGTAAGAAGGATTTGAAGATATTGTGATTCAAAAGTTTTCATATAGTTGAAGCATTCATGATCCAAATATGATGATTTGAAGAAATGGGTTATGTCGCATCGATGGTAATTGTAACATGATTTTTTCTTTCAACCAAAACAAATGAAGCTTTTCTATTCTTTCTTTATATTCAGTTTCTCATTTAATCTTTATACGTGATTTGTGTGTATTACTCAATCTTGAATGTGACTCTCCAAACATCAATGTTTTGCTTGGAATATCTTTCTGATTCTTCTTTTTCAAGAAAAATATTTTGATTGCAGGTTAGTGAAGAATTGTCATCAAGTTTCTATGGTTGAATGGTGTTAAATGAAGAAAGAAGATTCATAAAATGGATATATGTTTTTTTGTTTGAGCAAATTTGACGAATGTTAGTTTTTTCTTTTGATTTAAATGTATGTTTATGTAACATCTTTATTTATATATTCAACCACCCAATGCTCTTATTTATTTGATTGTAGTTTTTCTATTTTTATTATGTTTATTTTCTATTATTTTTTTGTTGGGTTATCATACACAACATATTTAAAAGACAATATTTAAAAGATAACATAATTTTGAACATTTAATATGTAATTATGATATACTTATCATGATATGTTCTTTATATGAAAGTAATTTATCCATATTACTACGACAAGAATTACATATGACATTTATATATATATATATATATATATATATATATATATATATATAATATGTGATTTGTTTAACATGTATATGCACCTATGTATGGTATAAATTTATAATTAAATATTTTTATGTTTAATAATTGAAGAGATTAAAATGATGCATCAAAACCAATTATTTAGACGAATATAATAATAATAATAATAATAATAATAATAATAATAATAATAATAATAATACATTTCCAAGTACCGCATTAATTTGAAACTCACACTACAACTCAAGAGTTTTCTAATTTATGTATATTTATTAGTTACAACTCAAGAGTTTTTAACTTATGATTATTAATTAGTAATCGCTAATAACTTTTTATTTTCCTTTCTTTTATAAGGTTGTAAAGTTTTGCTCATTAAAAACATTAATGTATTTGAAGAGATTTGTGATTTAAATATGAAGAGTTAATATAAATGTTATAATAGATGTTTTAGTGTTTTTATGTTATTAAAAGTTATAGTGTTTATTTTTCATATTTTATATTATTCGTTGTATATATATCTTTTTCAATACAAATGTTATAATAGATGTTTTTCTATTTTTATGTTACTAAAAGTTGCAGTTCATATTTTTGTTTATACGTTTTGTTACCCGTTATATTATCATTCATTTGATATATAATTTACACAATTTTAAACGGTTTATAAAATTATCAAATAATTGTATATATCACAATGACTTAAAAATTAAACTATAATGTTTAATAAAACTAATATGTTAACTATATGTTTGTTTTACTACTAACATTTTGTTTCAAAGTAGAAATATTAAATAATAATTTGGTAAAAGTTATTATTTTAACTATATAATCATATTTTCGTGCAACGCGCGGGGATTCGCCTAGTATACTTATAAATGAGACATTTTTACTTGCACCACATGCATTTGAAACATGTATGACTTTTCAATTTGTTTATAATAATTATTATAAATTGGTTAATAATGTTAACTTAATGCAAACACTAAATTCTAATCCCAAATTAACTAAACTACAATATTAAAATATCATATTTTAATTCTATTTATTATATCATGAATTTACTTTTTTAACATATTATAGTTAAATTATTAGTTTAGATATGTTGTCATAGGTAATGAGTTGTCATTTTAAAGTCACAACTTTTGTATAATTTCTGATTTTCTATAAAATTGTTAAATTATTAATTTCAATATAATGTTAAACGGTTAACTTAAATTAAAATTTCAGTTAAACTTGGAAAAAATCGAAAGACTATTTTATAAATAGTAAAAAGTTATGAATTATAGTGTTAAACCGAAATTGTAATCCTAAATTAACAAACAAGCCACGAAACTATTTTTTTTATAATCATTAAGAATTTTCAAATAATTAGCTTAAATATAACTTACAATAAGAATAGTTTAAAGTAATATGATATAAAAAGTTATAATGATATCTTTAAAAACAAAAATAATATTTGTTATTTTAAATAATTACAATCAAAGAAACTAACAATATTCATCAAATAAATTTTAAAAAAAAGTTAAATTTCTGAAACAAAATTAAAGTAATTAAGAGTTTACAAATACGTTATTTTAAATAACTTACAACAACAATAGTTAAAAATAACATTTTATACAAAAATTATATTGTTATCTTTAAAAACAAAAACAATGTTTGATGTTTTAAATAATTATAATGATAGAAATTAAAATCTTAAGTAGATAAACTTTTTAAAATTAATTAATCATAACAACAACTACAAATATCATTAAACCCTATATTATATTTAATTTTATTCATGAGTAACCCGTAGCTAGAGGTCATGGAGACAATTGGGATTATCGAATTTTAAAATATATCTACATTATCATATAATTCAAAACAAACAATGTTTATACCAATTTATTTTAAGATTTAGTATATAAGAGCTAATAAGAACGACAATGAAACTCCCATGACTTTTCAAATTCTTTACAATAATATTATAAATAAGTTAAATAATGTTCTATAAACAAGAAAGGGTGTTTTATTACAATGCCTTCATCCCACATCGATGGTGAGAGTAAACAAGAGAACGTTTACTCTTCTATAAATAGGAAAGGTTGTGAAATGTTGTAAATGGACCAAACCATGTGAAGTTCTTTATGCCTACCTTTGTAGGATTTTGAGGGTATTATTTGGTGAGATTGTCTATATTGGCAAGTGTCCAGTTAAGTTTTAGAATTCCAAAAATGGTTTTGAACCGGATTTTTTCACGTTCAAACTGTGTTTCAGTAGAAAAAAAGTTATGTAGTTGGGTATATTGAGTTGAATCGAAGATGGATCAATTTGGATCGATAAAGGAATCATTTTCCTTTCACCACATACATTTGAAACTTCCATGATTTTTCAAATTATTTCTAATAATATTATAAATAAGTTACATAATGTTATATAAATATAAAAAAACATCTACGTAAACCTAAAATTATAACTGTTTGAAAAATCACTTTGATTTAAAAGCATGAAATATATACAAACTGGATTTTACTAGAAAAAAGTTATGTAGTTTGGTATATTGAGTTGAATCGGTCCGATTTTGATCAATTTGGACCGATAAATGAAGCATTTTCTTTTCACCACATACATTTGAAACTCCCATATTTTTCAAATTGTTTCCAATGATATTATAAATAAGTTACATAATGTTATATAAATATAAAAAAAAACATCTACCTAAACATAAAATTATAATTGTTTGAAAAATCGCTCTGATTCAAAAGCACGAAATATATACTCAATTATATTTTATAAATTAATTCATTTTATAATGAACTTTTGAATCATGAAAATACATATAAAAAACTTTCTATATTAAGTACCTAACTAAATTTATGATTTTAGAATTTAACAAAAAGTTATTCAATAAAAACTTACTTTTTTGGATAGCAACTTACAATATTATAGAAAAATGGAACTATTGAACAATAAAGAAATGATGTTTTATTAAATAAGTTAAATAATGTTTTATAAACAAGAAAGTGTGTTTTATTATAATGTCTTCACCCACATCGATGGTGAGAGTAAACAAGAAAACATTCCCTCTTCTATAAATAGGAAAGGTTGTGAAATGTTTCAAAGGGACCAAACCATGTGAACTTCCTTACGCCTATCTTTTTAGGATGTTGAAGGTATTATTTGGTGAGATTGTTTTTAATGGCAACTGCCCAGTTAAGTTTTAGAAGTCTAAAAATGGTTTTGAACATGATTTTTTCAGGTTCAAACCGAGTTTCAGTTGAAAAACCGTTATGTAGTTGGGTATATTGAGTTGAATCGGTCTGAGTTTGATCAATTTGGACCGATAAATGAAGCATTTTCCTTTCACCACATACATTTGAAACTCCCATGATTTTTCAAATTGTTTATAATAATATTATAAATAAGTTACCTAAACAAAAAATTATAATTGTTTGAAAAATGAATTTGAGTCAAAAACATAAAATCTTTACAAATCGGGTTTTAGTAGAAAAAACATTATGTAGTTTGGTATATTGAGTTGAATTAGTCCAAGTTTGATCAATTTGGACCGATAAAGGAAGCATTTTTCTTTCACCACATACATTTGAAGCTCCCATGATTAGTCCAAGTTCAATTTCAACTAACACATAACATGCTTATCGCCATATCAACCGATTCCAAGGCATAACCATACACAAGATGCAAAACAACATATTTTCAAACACTTATCATAAGCATTTTTAATTCTGGCATGATTCCTAATTTGCATCAACAATCCACTTATGATATGTAGTATTCGGTTATGCACTAAAGTCAAGAAAATTTTCGACTCACCTTTTGTTTTGATGCAAATTATACTTTTACTTAAAGTCTTGGACGTTTTTGAAGGGGTAACAGTTTCACCAATTATCCACACGTACCAAACAATTATCAAAATGGGTCCAAGTTTCAATATTACACTTAAATTCTTAATGAGTTATATATTTTTTAAGTTTCACAGCTTGACCGTTGTTCAATGTTTTGGGCATAAAACGGAATTTGTAACTCCGATCGAGCTGAGACTTTCGGGAAACTAGACTTGATTTCCTATAACTTTGTTCTTTTGGTCATTTTATCTAATTCGGACCAGAATCTGATTTGGACAAGAATGACCTCTACAGATCTTGCAAGACAGATGAATGAATATGTCCATATTTGCAAATCTTTACCAACATCACCATAAACTTCAAGATTAAGGAAGATGTCTTAGAATTATTCCATTTTCACCAACTAATCCTAATTGGTGGTAATAAGACATACTTTGAGTGATAATGAAAATACCAAAGAATTGGTTAATGGATGGTTGAAAGTACGATGACATTACACACCAAACACAAAATTCTAAATTCACTAATAAAGACTTCTTTTAGTCCCAAATCAAGACACATGTAGGGATGGAACTTGGGTATACTTTTGGACATGATTTGAATGACGTTAAGGATTATTATTTCAGCCCCACAACATGGTTTTGAGGTAGAAAATATAAGACATAACAACCCGTATTTCGACAATTTTTCAAACTAGATGTTGACATCATTTTGCTAAAAAAAACAGCCATACATTAAAAAAAAACATATCAAGACACTTCTTGGGGCTCTTTTGAGGGCCTTTTGAATGGTCCAAAACAAATTCTTGTATGCAGGAAATTATTACACAAGCATTCGAATTGGTAGTAAAAGAAATATGAATTATGACATCAAAGAGAAGCATTTGACATAACCACTACAACTAAATTACTAGTGATTGCAACACAAACCTAAGAGTATGGACACTCAAGAATTAATCAAGTAGGTTGATCAATATTTCAGGCGTGATTAAACTTACATGAATCATAAGAAATTACAAGGATTGAAGGTGGAGTGAAAGAGGTTAACGGAACAAAGATACAAAACCTAAGCTTCATATTTTCAACCAATTGAACCACGAATACGTGAGGAAGGAAATTAAAATCTTACCGAAGGGATTAACCAACTCCTAACTCGATTGGAAGCCAAAATCAGAGCCCATAGCCCTTCTCCCGCCGATTGACACACCACACACACAAAAAACCGACCCGAGCTTGCTTGCTTGTCGTTCGTTTCTTTCTCCTTCCTTCATCACTTATCTTTTTTTTTCTATCGACGATTGCATCCCAAGAGGAAAGGGTGTGCGATCGTTTTAAGCCTCAAAAAGTTGACCGCCACAATCTTTTCCCGTCTCTCTCGTTCGTATCCCTCCTTGACGTCTCACTGATGCTAGTTTCATTCTTTTTTTCCTTTTGATCGACGTTGTGACAAACATAAACAATTGAAATGGCAATTTGATCGCACTTATACCCCGAGAAGGAAAAATACGATCGGACGTAGCCTCTTCAATCCATCGATCCAGTTCCTTGAGATTTAATTGTGATTTTCTTCCAATTATCCGAAACACTTTTAGCCTTAGCCCCTATAAACCCCAACCCTAGGTAACATAACATTTTACGTTTTTCTCAATTACATTTTAACACCTCTACATCATTTATGAATTTTAATGAATTATATAAATACCCTTTTTTTCCAAAAGCATTTAACTAAATTATATACCTGCTGAATTCGTCGATCAATTATTTTAGGTGTTCATCGACATCATTTTTATTTAATTTGTCTCAGTTTATAAACATAAAAAAATAATTTACAAGAATAATTATTCAATAAACGGAAGATAACATCGTTAATAGACGAATTTTCTGGTCGTTACACGCGTTTTGGCCAAGTTCGGACAAATCATTTGAGTTGCAGTACACCACCACGTCGTGTACTTCCTTTGACACGTCGTGGTTTCTGCCGAAACTATCTTTTCTTCATTAAGAGATTAATCCATTAAAACAACTCCTAATACTTTCTAGAAGGATTTTTGCATCACACATGACCATAAAAATCATAACTTTATGGACATGCATGTCCAATGCATGTCCTTCTGTAAACCTAGGTTAAAATGGTAAGAATGGAGTCAAAACTCCATGCATGGCATCAATCAAATGAACCACTTTAGATCTGAAATATATGATGTACTAGGGACCTCAAAGAGTGATATATGTAACACCCCGTTTATTATATAAATAAATAGACAAATTAATGAATGAATAGTAGCTCTAAAATCAATAATTATATAGCAAGGTGTTGGTTTCGAGGAGTTAACTGTCATAATTTAGAAGTTGGGGGTTAAAAATGTAAGTTCCGGATTGGTTTTGTAAATATTTATGAAGGCAGGGACTACTTGGTAAATTATTGGGACTTAATTTGAAGAGATTTTGGAGGCTAAGGTGTTGTTTGGTAACTGTTGGACTTAATATGAAAGGAATTATGGGAGCAGGGGTAGGAAGAGTAAATTATGGACCTTGTTTGAAAAGATCCATATGGGGAGGGACCATTCCTGTCATTATGGAGTGAAGTTTCAAGTGTCGGGTATATAACCCTACGTAACCCTAACCCTAAAGGATACCTTAGTCGCCACCTTCACCTCTCACTCCCACAGGCCGCAGCCACCATGCCACCTTTAGTTTGCCGTCGAAACACCACCGTCACTGTCTTCGCCGGACGTCGTGTGTAGCCGGGGAAAAACCACCGAGACCGGTCAAATGAAGCTGCACCGGTTGGAGATCGGCGAAGCTGTCGTCGTAGTTGCCACCATCTCCGGCGCCACAACTGTTGGAGTCGGAAAACCACCGCCATGTCTCCCGTGGTTGTTGAAGATGAAGACTGAAGTGGACGGTCGTTGTTCAGACGGAAATGAAGGGGAACAAATCGACACGCCACTGCCGTTGCTATCTCCGGCCGATGGCGTCGCCGCTGCCCGTCTCCGTTGAAGACAATGTGTCGCCGGTTTCTCGTGGATAGCTCAATCGGAGGTGCTGTCGTGTTCCTGTGTGGCTGTCCCACCGTGAGCTGCTGCCAAATGCCATGACCGCTGGTGGTGCCGCTGCTGTTGCCGCCAATCATGCTGCTGCTGCCGCCGTACGCTACCAGGTGGGTGGCTGTGTTCCTGGTCCGGGCAAGCGTGTATGTGTGTGTTTACTTTAATGTAGTGGTGTTTGGGTGCCTTGTTAGGCCGAAATTCCCAGAAAAGCCACCACCACCATCGTGAGGTGGTGGTTGCCACCTTGTACCACCGCCGGCCACCACAAGGATGGTTGTGTGTGTGTGTGTTTATCTTTGTGTGTGTGTGTGTGTGTGTGTTATTTGGGATTTTGTGTTGTATGATTGTAATGGGTGACAAAATATTCAAAGAAAACTCATAACCACCATCGTAAGGTGGTGGCTGCTGCCTTCCGCCGCCACCAGCCGCCGTGTTGGGTGGCGGTGTGCTTTTGCTTGTGATTAGGTTGCTTTTGGGATGCTTGGACATAATTGGACTAGAACCATAACCACCACCGTGAGGTGGTGGCCTCCGTCGTGAGCCGTCGTTGACCACCATTACCCGAGGTGGTAGTGGGTGGTGCCCGACTTGTTTTACCCTAGTTTACCTAATGAAACCCTAGTTGACCTAATGAAACCCTAATTGATCTAAAGACTTAGCTTTTGGGCCTAATTGGGTTGTGATTGGGTTGGAAATCCTAATTAGGGTTTAGAAAACCCTAATTTTGGATATATGGGTTTTGGAGTGTCGGGACTCCCATTTTGGATGACCGGATTGGGATTATGTATTAAGCCGACCACACTACATGATTGACCCAATAAATTGATGGATTTAATGGATTAAGTCCTTAATGGGTTAAGTAGGAAACACTTAACCCTAATCCTCATTTTTGAAAAACCTAATCTTACTTGGGCCTTAAGTTGGGCCTTTCTATTGGGCTTTGGTGATTGAGCTATTGATGGTCCATCCAGGAACAATCATATGGACTAAGAATATATGGATGGGCCTTAGGGTAAGGCCCATGTGAGGGTTTGGGCCCAATTTGGAAACTTGGGTCATAACTGGGCCTTGAGGATTATGAGAGGTTGGACCATTGGAATGCCAAATGTTTTGAGTGGACTAAATGGTTGGGGCTTAGGGTAAGACCATGTAGAGGTTTGGGCCCAATTTGGAAAATTGGGTCATATGTTGGGTTTTGATTCATAGTTTGACTTTTGGGCCTTGGATTGGGCTTTGAGCTTGAATCAAGCTAAGATGGGGGGGGGGGGGGTAAAGTAGCCTTTTACCCCAAGCATGGACTTATGGATATATGTTGGAACGCAATTACTGATTGGGTGTTATTTTGATGTTGACAGTTCGGGAATCTCTCATCCAGCAGCTTGAGTTTTGTCCGCGGGACTTCAGCAGTGCGATGTGAGTTACCTTCCAGTAGAGGTGGGTCTAAGGCACCAATACCGGCCCACCAGTAGGTGATTATGTTTGAGATGATTGTCTTTGTGATAATTGTCTGGTTTGCCACTATCTGTTATGCTTTATGTGCTAGTATGCTATGTTATTATGTGGTAGTGGTAGGGGTGAAATAGTCCCCGGTTACCGGTTCAAAGAGACCAAATGGGTAGGCCAGCACCCAGATATGCTAGGCAGTATGTGATTTATGTGTATATGCTAGGATACTATGTGGTAGTGGTAGGGGTGAAATAGTCCCCGGTTACCGGTTGAAAGAGACCGAAGGGGTAGGCCAGCACCCAAATATGTTAGGCGGTTACCGGTTGAAAGAGACCGAAGGGGTAGGCCAATACCCAAATATGCTAGGCAGTTACCGGTTGAAAGAGACCGAAGGGGTAGGTCGGGCACCCAGATATGTCTGACAGTATGTTATTTGTATGGTATGTGGTGGGATGGGGGAACTCGCTAAGCTTCGTGCTTATGGTTTTCAGTTTTGGTTTCAGGTTCCTCGTTTTCAAAGGAAAGGAGTTGGCTGGATCGCAACGCATCACATTATGTTTTCCGCACATGAGATCTTTGGGATTACACTTTGATATTGTTTTATGATAACATGTATTGATTATTGACACTTTGGTTTTGACATGGGATGTTTTTATGGATGTTTTTATACTGTTGGTTTTATGAATTATTAAACTAAAAATGAAATTTTTGGTCTTGAATTTTGGGATGTTACAATATAGTTGCAAATTTTATCACTTCCAACCTCTCAAAAGTCACATAACATTTGGGAACTTTATCATCTTCTAGATCCAAAAGAAAGGAAACATAGAGATAGAGTCTTGGATACTCACATAGGTCCAAAACCAAGAGAAAGTTGCAAAATCACTGGATCTAGCTTGCTTTCATCACCACACCTTGATCCTTCCTCCAAAATGCATCAAAATCGTAAGATTCTCACACAACACCCAAAGAAAGGCTAGGGTTTCGAATAAAAATGGGGAGGCTGAAAAGAATGACTCTACACTTGAGTTTATGCCTTTATACTACAGAAACCCTAATCTCCATAGGCTTGGGTTGTATGGATCACCTTGCTGTGGTGAAGGTCTTACCACGTCGTGGTGCCCAATCAGGCGTAACCTGAATTAAGTGACATGGCCACGTCGTGGTGAATACCTTACCACGCTGTGGCATAGTGTTTTCCCTTAAAATCTTATATTTGAAATCCTTAAGTCTTCAAATGGTCAAATTAGGAAAGCGAGTGTTACGTAATTGAATGAGTTAAGTTATAGATGTAGAACACATGAATCAAAGAAGCTAAAAGGGAAGAGGGCTTTGTATGTGATGTGAGTGTGTGTCTGAGTGAGTGTGTTTTATTGTCCCACATGTTTAAGTGGACAACCACATTTCAGTCACATCATGATGACTGGACATCCGCATCTTCTCCGATGATTGTGTAGCATAGTAGACATGTTATTATAGGTTATAGGGACGAAATAAGCAGGCGGACATCAACATTATGTCCATATAAAGCACACAAATAAGTTAAATGATCGAATGAGTAAATTTGAAATACATTGTTAGCCTAATGTGTCATTTTCCCTTTAAAATATTCCAAACCTACCCCTTAATTAATTATTATTGACGTACCCTACCGGGAATCCATCAAATACAACGGAGCCGTCAGTCTGACAGACGAATCCAAGCGACGAACAACTAACACCGGGTCCTCGCGCTCGCTCCTGCCCTCACGCTCCTGTGCTTATTCCTTAGCGCCCAAGCATCAAGGCCAAAGTCGAGACAAAAAGTACCAACCCACTCGCAGGGTGCAAAGCGTGGTTCCTAGAGCATCACACCTAGAAAACCTACGCCAATGGCAGGCAATCGCTTGCGGAACACGATTCACCAATCAGAGTTCACCTAGCTCTGACAGAACCTGAAAAAGTAGAAAGTAGTGTCAGGGATCTGTTCCCCCTTACCAAAGGTATAAAAGGCACCCTTCTCTCCCAAGAGAAGGGACCAAGATCTAAAACCATTTAACAATCTCTTTATGCTTTCAACCATTTCTCTCTCTCTCTCTCTCTCTCAGACTCTCACTAACTTGATTGTCGGAGCCTCGTTCCAGGACAACCTCCCGGACGACGACTGACGGTCTTATCTTCTTTGTTATGATCAACAGGCTCTTCATTCCCACCCTCGGAGAGACAGAGTTAATCCGGTGACATATCACAACAGTTGGCGTCATCCGGACCTGCACCCAGTGCGGCACAACCCGATAAACAACAAAACATGCCTACAATGCTGAGCACACACTACGCCGACGCAACATGACAACATCGGGACATACGGCGTTGTCACACGCAGTACGACGACCATCATGTGGCCATCGATTACTTCCCTAGAAAACGAAGAGCTAACTCTAGACACACAACTAAAGCAAGACAGAGTGTTCATGGTTAACAGGTCATGCAAGAAAAGAGAACGAACCCGAGAAAACCACGACATCCAAGCGCTAACCTGACGGGTCAACAGTATTAACTTTTCGCCAGACGGCCCGAGACCGCCAGAGTGGGATCCCAAAGATCCAATCCTCATAAGTGCATGCATAAGACACAAACAAATCCACCAAGTCTACATAGATAATGGCAGTAGCACGGACATATTATACGAACATTGCTTCCGGCAATTACCAGAGTCATGGATGAAAGAGTTTAAGCCCCCAGCAGGTGGACCCCTGGCCGGATTCACAGGGAGCAGTCTATGGCCTCTCGGCACAATACACCTCCCACTGACGTTAGTTAGCCACGACAAAAGAGAGAATAAAACACGAACAATCGAAGTCTCTATAATCTGTTACCCAGCGGAACAAAATATATTGTTAGGGCGTCCAACACTCTACGAGCTACAGGCCGTGCCGTCAACAATTCACGACACAGTCAAATTCGGCACAAGGATCAGATCAGCAACCATCGTCGCCGATGCCTCGTACAGATGGACGTGTCACCAGATCATGGCGGCGGCGGACCTGGTCAGCACCCCCAAGAAAAACAAAGAAAACCACCCACTAGAAAAGCATGTCATACATAGTGAACACCCCAAACAAGAAATGAAGATCGGAGCTAACCTATCGGCGGGAACCAAAGCCCAAATAATCGCGCTACTAGCACGGTTCGATGGGGTTTCGCACGGCAACCCGCATATATGACAGGTGTAGACCGAGGGATCATCAAACACAACCTTAACATCTTACCGGGCTGCACTCCGATTAAAGAAAAAAAGGAGGGGCAGACAAGTGATAGAAACAAAGCGATCAATGAAGAAGTTTCAAAACTCGTGGCTGCGGGCATTCTCCGGGAAGCAATGTTCCCCACATGGATTGCAAACCCGGTAATGGTAAAGAAGCATGATGGCTCATGGCGGATGTGCATCGACTACTCCGAATTGAACAACGCATGCCCAAAAGACCACTACCCCCTCCCCGAAATCGACCAAAAGGTCGAATCCCTGGAAGGTTTCCAACTCAAATACTTTCTTGACGCCTACAAAGGCTACCATCAAGTCCAGATGCGGGGAGAAAGAGGAAAAGACAACTTTCCACACTGATCGAGGCACGTTCTGCTACCAAAAGATGCCATTCGGCCTTAAGAACGTCACGACTGTCAGATTAATGTCTAAGTCCATAACTATAATTGGTAAGACTTGACCCGACCCGGCATGGTCCATTTGGGTTGCATGGCATCATGCATTTGGATAGACTATAATGAGAGAAATAACACTTAAGGTTGGTTAATATATTATAAGTTCTAATATATTAATAAGGTTATTTAATTAGTATTGATCAAGAATTAATTTGGAATTAATTAAGTGATCAAAAGGAGACTAATTAAATATATGGGTTGATTGTGTAAATCATTCATTCTTATATATGTGGGCTTGTGATCATTCATTCATTCTTATGTTGGACTAAGTCCATGGGGTGACCCATGGATACTCCATGGAGGTTAAAATCCATGGAGCATAAGGAATGGGTAAAGTTATGAGTTACATGGTGTAACCCTAATAGCCACCATATAAAAGAATCCCATGGCTCAAGAAATCGTGCACTAATGTGTGAGTGTGAGGGCTAGACGATTTCAAGGAGTGTTCAAGTTTCTCTCAAGTTATTCCAAGTGTATTTGGTGTTGTGTGAACCATTTGAGGTGTCACACTTGGGGCACTAGGCACTCAAGCTTCATGAAGACATTCTACATCAAAGAGGTATGTATTTTATCTTGTTATATTTATTATTTTGTATGCTAGATTAGGATAATACCTTGGATGTTCATAATTGTATGTATAATAGAGAAAACATTGATCCAAGGTATTTAGGGTTGCATGTACACTTAGGAGTGTTAGAATGCTCATAACCTAACAGTGGTATCAGAGACTAGGCTTGTTTTCTTGTTATACTTGCAAAAGTAGCTGAAAAATCGAGTTGGATGCATATATTCGATTGTTTTGGCTGGAATTGGACTAGGAACATTACCCTAAGATGTTTTTGGACTTATAAACTTGTTTTTGATGTGGTAATGTTCATGCTAATCCAATTTCTAAGATAATTGTCATAATTTCAAGATTTGTATTAGTTTGTATGTTCATGCTAATTTCTTGAAGATTGATGATTTGAATTATCTTGTTCTTATGAGGTTCTTAGATTAATAGAAAAGTTGTGTGAAATAGTTGTTTTCAATCCATTTTAATCTAAGAGTTGATTCAAAAGTGTGTTTTTGTAACTTGTCCTCAAGTTATATGAAAAGTCACATTTAAGAATCATAAAACTCATAAAAGTTGGCAAAGGTTACAAAATGAAGAGTCTAGTTCTAATTAAATGGTTTTATGACTCCATAACTTGTCCTCAAGTTATGGAGGTTCAAGAGTCTCTTCATTAAATTAAAAAAAAAAGTGTAACCTTAATTAGTTCCATAAGTTACAATAAAAAAAAGTTATTTTTTTATTAATTAGTTTAAAGTCTTCCATAACTTGTCCTCAAGTTATGGAACTTGAAGAGTTTTTTTTTTTTTAATTAAAACTACTTTAAACTCATAAGTTATGGAATTAATTAGTTTTGAATAGTTTCAAAACGTGCCCTCAAGTTTTGGAATTTGAAAAGTTTTCACTTATGAATACTTTAATTCCAAGTTAGCCCTTAGAATTTTAAAAGTTAAAATTCAACCCTTATACTTTATAATATTATAAGTTAATAATATTTATATATATATGTATAAGAGTAAAGTCAGTCTTACCGTTAGTAGGCCTCATTCACGAAGCCGGTCTATAAGGGGGGTATAAGGTTACTGCCTATAAAATGGCAGTTTAATGGGTGTCCACTCTCACCCACCGCTTCCTTGACTGGTGGAGGGTCATTAGCCGAACGGGTAGGACAAGGACTATAATTCTCCTTTCATTAAAAGTATTAATGATAAATACTAAGTAACTAAACTCTTATTAATACCCAATCTTAGTTACTTAGGAAAATATGAATTTGGTGCTAACCCATGAAATTACACTTTGCACTTTGCTTAAGTTGTTAGTGGAGCGTGTGTGGTTAACCGGCACACTAACCTGGACTTAACAAGGTAGGCAAAGGGTAACTTAATATTTATCATAGTATCGGTGGAGCGTGTGTGGTTAACCGGCACACTGATTAAGGGGTAAATATTAAGGGTACCAAGTATATTTGCATGGTTATTCACACCTTGTTTTGTGATCCTCGGCATCCTAGTCACAAAACCTGAAGGGCACACTCGAGATTGAAACATGCCTTTGAACAGTTCAATGAATCTCAAAGATCTAGGACTTTCAAATCCAATTAAAACCTAATAAATTATTTCGTTTTTCATGGTGGAAATTGGTGAATCGTCATTCACCTACCGTCAAATATTTTATAGCTTGGATTACGGCATCCCTCTTCTAAGTTATAAAATAGTTTGTTGGGTCCTAGCCTTAATATTTCATATTGGGTGTCATATTAAGGACTTTAAATCAACTATCTTGAATATCTCCCAAAAAGATGTCTGGTCTAGACATTTATGATCTTCCCAAATCTCTTGAAACAAGCTTTCCTAAATGAAGATGATGTCCCATGGATATCATACTTCCTCCACCTCCTCCAATTATTCTCCCTAACCCACAAGTTCTTGAAAAGTTTAAGGTCACTCAAGCCCTATTGGCAAGCAAAGGTCTATGTGTGATCACATCTTGGAGATGTAGTCACATATTGACAAGCCGGGAGAGTTGGGTGTCAAAGTCTTGAGAAAGTTGGTGGCTCAACTACTTTCTAAGTCACATAGTGAGTTCCTTTGGGACTCCTATGAAACAGACTATGACAAGACCCTTAATGATCTTATCTATTTGCTAAAATACACTTCCTAAAACTTTATGGACATTGACAATGATGACATTGGATATCCAGTAAAGCTCTCTCTTCCCAATGGAAAGGGATCGGCCATAGTCAACTCGGTTGACCAAATGGTAAAGAGAGAGGCTAAGTCTTAGATAGTCCCATTATCAAGGGTCCATTGCCAAAGGAAGGGGCATTGGTTGCGAAGCTGCCAAATTTACCTAAGGATGTTAAAGTCAATACGTTTGACTCTACTTCAGGTAAAGTCCATTATCTAACTCTATTAAGTTCCTACTTGGAGATTCTTATTACATGATGTGACTGGGTCACATGTTGATGTTTGAAGAATCAAAGAAAAGTGAAGAAACTTAAAGAAAGAATATGATGAATCTGATCGCGTAGATGGATTTCTATCGCATAGTTTGAAGATCGGAGTCTTGAGCTACTTCTTAGGAGTTATGATATATTGCTTAGGAATAGATAACAACAAAGTTTTCATGTGCTTTTGCACTGTAAGGATAGTTTTTTCCGCAAAGTTTTTAAAATAAAAGGAAAATTTTTGATTTTATTTATTTTAAAATATCCTTACAATGGCATTTGTGAAAATCTTTGTTGCTTATAAGATTCCATTAAGAGCAAGAGTGAAAATATGAATTTGATTCTTTCATTTGTGGTAGTGTCCAAATTTACCAAATAAGGAAAGATTCTCATCACCCAAGTTTTAGTTGGATAGAAACTTGGAATCATGCAAGTTGTATAGTATGATGAATGAGAATTTTCAACTTTGGAAAATTAAGACTAGTTCCTTGTTCACATGTATATGTGAGTCAAGTGAAGGACTAAGGGATCAAGTACACATTCTTGTGCACTGATCAAGTCCACCATAAAAGATCGATAAGACTATTCGTCATGATTTACTAAGGCTTAGTAAATATGATTATACTTACAAGCTTAAGTATAATTCTGAGACATTGGAAAAGTTTCAATGTATGACAGAACGAATGAGAAGAATCAAATTAGGCAGAAGGATAAAAGTTTCTCAAATCTGAAAAGATGGGAGAGTACTTTAGTATCATGTTTTAAGATCATCTTAATGATTTTGAGACCTTATCACAATTCATCCTCTAAGTGCATTCTGATAGTTAAGAAGAGGAGTTATGAATTGTTGAAGTGGTTAAATCAAGAAGATGATTCATACATCGTTCCAAAAACAATTCTTAGAGTTATACTCTAAGATTGTAACTTGAGTGACATGTCTTAAAAGATGTTTAAAACCACTTGTCAAATGTAAGAGTAAAAGTTTTCTACTCTTGTACATTTGAAATTGGTAATTTGTGATGTTTTGGATAAAACAAAGATCAACTAAGGCCAATTGTGTTAAGTGTCTGTCTTGATTAGAATCCACACTATCTCTTGAATATTTGGCAAGAAAGTCTTATAGGTCAAGGAGACAGTGGGAGTCTAAAAGATCCTGAAAGAATTTCAAGAACTAATCAAGAATAAAACCTGAGGTTCTTCACTAGCACACGACTTGAGGTTTATAACCTATCATGTTGACATATTCTGTGCCCATTCCAGTTAAAGTTGGCTTTGCATAGGAGTTCTGAAAGTTCTCAATTGGTTGCATAACAACTTGGAAGCAATGGCAGGCCCTGTACTGCCAGGTGGCAAGAAGTTACGATTGCATAAGTTCAGTCCATATGAGTTTGGATTTGTCATTATCCTTGTCTTGTGACTATGGTTTTGACGATTCACATGGATAAGAACACATACACCATAAAATCTAAGGGTCATAAGGTTTCTCTCCGATTCATGAAAATGATGGTGAGGAAACACTTCCACCAAGTAGATTTGAAGCAGATGGCAAAATGTCTAAACAATTGAGACTATGATTACGACATCCCTTTTCATAGTTCTAAAATTGTTTAGACACACATGCATGCTATCTAAGGAAAGGTGTATGATTTTGATAAAGTTTTATCAAAGCATCTCGTATCAGAAATCTGAACTTTGGTAAGAAAGTCAATAAAGTATTGATTTCTAGAAGTCCAGCTGATTTCTGAGTACATGTCAAAGTTAGTGGGAGCATAAGTGTTATGCTAATAATCATCATGTTAGTGGGAGCATGATAATTATTGTTAGTGTTGCAAGTTAGCAATCTTAATTATAGAAAAACAAAAGTTTCAATTCGTGTGGCTGCAGGGATTGAAAAAGTTGTTTTGCTATAATTAGGGGAGAGGAAATTATACTTCATTTCAATTCTAAAAGCTTAGATTGAGATTTTAATCGTATTTAATCAAGGATATATATATGAATTTCATGTTGGAATGGCTCAACATAAGGAAATTCTATATATGGGTCCATTATTTGCGTTCTAAAATTCGATTATGATTACGGCATCCCTTTTCATAATCTGAATTTTGAGAACTTGGCAAATTGAAATGGAAATATTATAGCAAAAGACTGGTTTAGTCTTTATGTGAGACATCATGAATCGTGTCCCATATGCTTCAGATATAGGATCGATTACATGTGCTATATTCATCCTTTCTAAAATTTTCCAAATGCCTGGGGCATTATGAAGGGAAAAGGTCTAGAATTGGATATGACTAAAATGATTAAGCAATTGTCGAGGACAATCTAAGGTTTACCAAAGATTGGTTGCTCAAGGACAGTTGGAAGTATAATGTTAATTCTGGAAGGACCATATTGACATAATCTGTAAGGAGGCAACTCTTGTTCAGAAGTGATAGTCAAAATGGAATATGGAAATGTTTCAAAGTTATAAATTATTCAATCTGTGTAAGATTAGGAAACTTAATGAAAGAAAGATGTTTCCAAGGAGCTGATCTCCTTTGGAATGCTCTGTAATGATTGTTGTCAAGTCTTTCTGACTTCGTGCATAATCATTAAGAGGATCAATGCATATAAGTTTAGAATCTAACAGATTTCAGTAAATGGCATGAATTTGGAATTCTTGCATTTGCAGTAAGGATTTGGGACTGTGAAAAGAGGATCATTGGAGTGATGTTCAATTGATCTATTTTACAAAGTAAAGATCATAGACAAACATAGTATGCATACTTGGTGTATGGCATGACTAGTGTTTAGAAAACATAGTGTACATGCTTGGAGCATGGGACAACTATTGTTTTAAATTCAAGTATAAAGTTGATAAAACCGAAACAATGAATAATGAGTAATCAGTATGGTGATAAATAAAAGTGTTTATTTATATTCATAGGGTTTGATACCATATTTGATTCATTTATTCTTGTGTTTCACTTTGCATGTTTTGACTTCCAGAATAACTAAGTCGCTCTTCCTGAATGATTAAGTTATTCAAACCATCCACAGTCGGTCATATGTTGGAAGTAGATATGAATCAAGACTGTCATGGGTTGGTTTGTAGAGGTCCAAGTTGGTGGACAAAAGTGGCGCTACAACACTCATGAGTGCTCATAAGTTCTGAGTATTGGATTCAACCCGCGCTCATTTGAATCACTTCATGGATTTTATCACGAGTGATCATGAGACGATAATATCTTATATTCTTCAACCCTAGAGATATGAGTTGTTACTATGAGTTGGTTATACATTGATTGCACGAAAACGCATTGGTAACTCGATGTTATAAAACGTGCCTTTGTGTATGATTCAACAAGTAGTAGAACAAGCCATATGAGTCGAAGTTTATCCATTCCTTTTACCTTCGGGATAAAAGCGATATCTGTGGGCCCCTCGATGATTTAAAGATGATACATGTGAGTGCTTGGCCAAGCCAGGACTGATTTGATTTGTTCAATCAGTCGGTCATCATGAATCGGAAATCGGGAAACAACAAATGGACAGAGAGAATGATTGATAATCCATGTCTCAGTCCATATGATATCTAGAATGGAGGAATATATGATCCCTTATCTAATGGACAAGTCATTGACAAAGGTCAGAGTTCATCGACAAGGTCAGAGTTCGACAGAAGCTTTTGAGAGCTACGGTTGCTGATCGGTTCCTGAAGTCATACGCAATAATAGTTTTAGACTTATCCAAGTGGGAGACTGTTGGATTAATGTCTAAGTCCATAACTATAATTGGTAAGACTTGACCCGACCCGGCATGGTCCATTTGGGTTGCATGGCATCATGCATTTGGATAGACTATAATGAGAGAAATAACACTTAAGGGTTGTTAATATATTATAAGTTCTAATATATTAATAAGGTTATTTAATTAGTATTGATCAAGAATTAATTTGGAATTAATTAAGTGATCAAAAGGAGACTAATTAAATATATGGGTTGATTGTGTAAATCATTCATTCTTATATATGTGGGCTTGTGATCCAAGATTCCTTATGTTGGACTAAGTCCATGGGGTGACCCATGGATATGTTGGATTAATGTCTAAGTCTATAACTATAATTGGTAAGACTTGACCCGACCCGGCATGGTCCATTTGGGTTGCATGGCATCATGCATTTGGATAGACTATAATGAGAGAAATAACACTTAAGGTTGGTTAATATATTATAAGTTCTAATATATTAATAAGGTTATTTAATTAGTATTGATCAAGAATTAATTTGGAATTAATTAAGTGATCAAAAGGAGACTAATTAAATATATGGGTTGATTGTGTAAATCATTCATTCTTATATATGTGGGCTTGTGATCATTCATTCATTCTTATGTTGGACTAAGTCCATGGGGTGACCCATGGATACTCCATGGAGGTTAAAATCCATGGAGCATAAGGAATGGGTAAAGTTATGAGTTACATGGTGTAACCCTAATAGCCACCATATAAAAGAATCCCATGGCTCAAGAAATCGTGCACTAATGTGTGAGTGTGAGGGCTAGACGATTTCAAGGAGTGTTCAAGTTTCTCTCAAGTTATTCCAAGTGTATTTGGTGTTGTGTGAACCATTTGAGGTGTCACACTTGGGGCACTAGGCACTCAAGCTTCATGAAGACATTCTACATCAAAGAGGTATGTATTTTATCTTGTTATATTTATTATTTTGTATGCTAGATTAGGATAATACCTTGGATGTTCATAATTGTATGTATAATAGAGAAAACATTGATCCAAGGTATTTAGGGTTGCATGTACACTTAGGAGTGTTAGAATGCTCATAACCTAACAGTGGTATCAGAGACTAGGCTTGTTTTCTTGTTATACTTGCAAAAGTAGCTGAAAAATCGAGTTGGATGCATATATTCGATTGTTTTGGCTGGAATTGGACTAGGAACATTACCCTAAGATGTTTTTGGACTTATAAACTTGTTTTTGATGTGGTAATGTTCATGCTAATCCAATTTCTAAGATAATTGTCATAATTTCAAGATTTGTATTAGTTTGTATGTTCATGCTAATTTCTTGAAGATTGATGATTTGAATTATCTTGTTCTTATGAGGTTCTTAGATTAATAGAAAAGTTGTGTGAAATAGTTGTTTTCAATCCATTTTAATCTAAGAGTTGATTCCAAAGTGTGTTTTTGTAACTTGTCCTCAAGTTATATGAAAAGTCACATTTAAGAATCATAAAACTCATAAAAGTTGGCAAAGGTTACAAAATGAAGAGTCTAGTTCTAATTAAATGGTTTTATGACTCCATAACTTGTCCTCAAGTTATGGAGGTTCAAGAGTCTCTTCATTAAATTAAAAAAAAAATGTAACCTTAATTAGTTCCATAAGTTACAATAAAAAAAAGTTATTTTTTTTATTAATTAGTTTAAAGTCTTCCATAACTTGTCCTCAAGTTATGGAACTTGAAGAGTTTTTTTTTTTTAATTAAAACTACTTTAAACTCATAAGTTATGGAATTAATTAGTTTTGAATAGTTTCAAAACTTGCCCTAAAGTTTTGGAATTTGAAAAGTTTTCATTTATGAATACTTTAATTCCAAGTTAGCCCTTAGAATTTTAAAAGTTAAAATTCAACCCTTATACTTTATAATATTATAAGTTAATAATATTTATATATATGTATAAGAGTAAAGTCAGTCTTACCGTTAGTAGGCCTCATTCACGAAGCCGGTCTATAAGGGGGGTATAAGGTTACTGCCTATAAAATGGCAGTTTAATGGGTGTCCACTCTCACCCACCGCTTCCTTGACTGGTGGAGGGTCGTTAGCCGAACGGGTAGGACAAGGACTATAATTCTCCTTTCATTAAAAGTATTAATGATAAATACTAAGTAACTAAACTCTTATTAATACCCAATCTTAGTTACTTAGGAAAATGTGAATTTGGTGCTAACCCATGAAATTACACTTTGCACTTTGCTTAAGTCGTTAGTGGAGCGTGTGTGGTTAACCGGCACACTAACCTGGACTTAACAAGGTAGGCAAAGGGTAACTTAATATTTATCATAGTATCGGTGGAGCGTGTGTGGTTAACCGGCACACTGATTAAGGGGTAAATATTAAGGGTACCAAGTATATTTGCATGGTTATTCACACCTTGTTTTGTGATCCTCGGCATCCCAGTCACAAAACCTGAAGGGCACACTCGAGATTGAAACATGCTTTGAACAGTTCAATGAATCTCAAAGATCTAGGACTTTCAAATCCAATTAAAACCTAATAAATTATTTCGTTTTTCATGGTGGAAATTGGTGAATCGTCATTCACCTACCTTCAAATATTTTATAGCTTGGATTACGACATCCCTCTTCTAAGTTATAAAATAGTTTGTTGGGTCCTAGCCTTAATATTTCATATTGGGTGTCATATTAAGGACTTTAAATCAACTATCTTGAATATCTCCCAAAAAGATGTCTGGTCTAGACATTTATGATCTTCCCAAATCTCTTGAAACAAGCTTTCCTAAATGAAGATGATGTCCCATGGATATCATACTTCTTTCACCTCCTCCAATTATTCTCCCTAACCCACAAGTTCCTAAAAAGTTTAAGGTCACTCAAGCCCTATTGGCAAGGCAAGGTCTAGGTGTGATCACATCTTGGAGATGTAGTCACATATTGATAAGCCGGGAGAGTTGGGTGTCAAAGTCTTGAGAAAGTTGGTGGCTCAACTACTTTCTAAGTCACATAGTGTGTTCTTTTGGGAATCCTGTGAAACAGACTAAGACAAGACCCTTAATGATCTTATCTATTTGCTAAAATCAACTTCCTAAAACGCTATGGACATTGACAATGATGACATTGGATATCCAGTAAAGCTCTCTCTTCCCAATGGAAAGGGATCGGCCATAGTCAACTCTGTTGACCCAATGGTAAAGAGAGAGGCGAAGTCTGAGATAGTCCCATTATCAAGGATCCATAGGTAACTATTGCCAAAGGAAGGGCATTGGTTACGAAGCTGCCAAATTTACCTAAGGATGTTAAAGTCAATAAGTTTGGCTCTACTTCAGGTAAAGTCCATTGTCTAACTCTATTAAGTACATGCTGATTGTGATCGCGAAGATGGATTTCAATCGCATGGTTCGGTGATCAGAATTTTGGGCTATTACTTAAGAGTTATGATATTTATATTGCTTAGGAATAGATAACAACAAGGTTTTCATATGGATTGTAAGGATAAGTTTTTCCGCAAAGTTTTAAAATAAAAGAAAAAGGTTTTGATTTTATTTATTTTAAGTATCCTTACAATGGCATTTGTGAAAAGTTGTTGCTTATAAGATTCCATTGATAGCAATATTGGAAAAATGGATTTGATTCTTTCGGTTGTGGTAGTGTCTAATATTACCAAATAAGGAAAGATTCTCATCACCCAAGGTTCAATTGGACCGAAACTTGGAATCATGCAAGTTGTATAGTATGATGAATGAGAACTTTCAGCTTGGAAAATTAAGACTAATTCCTTATGTGAATAAGGAAAGGACTAAGGGATCGAGTACACATTCTTGTGCACTGGTCAAGTCCACCACAAAATATCAAGAAGACTATTCGTCATGATTTACTTAAGTTCAGTAAATATGGTTATACTTATAAGTTTAAGTATAAGTCTGTAGCATTGGAGAAGTTTCAATGTGAGACAGAACGAATAAGAAGAATCAAAGTATGGCAGAAAGATAAAAGTTTCTCAAATCTGAAAAGATGGGAGAGTACTTTAGTATCATGTTTATGATCATCTTAATGATTAAGATACCATATCACAATTGGTCCTCTAAAGTCAAGAAGAGGAGTCATGAATTGTTGAAATGGTTAAATCAAAAAGATGAGTCATACTTCGTTCCAAAACAATTCTTAGAGTCATACTCCAAGATTGTAACTTGAGTGACATATCTTAAAGAGGGTTTGTTAACACTAGTCAAATGTAAGAGTAAAAGGTTATCTACTCTTGTACATTTGAAATTGGTAAGTTGTGATGTTTTGGATAAAACAGAGACCAACTTAGGCCAATTGTGTAAAGTGTTAGTCTTGATAAAGAATCCGCACTATCTCTTGAATATTTGACAAGGGAGTCTTATATGTCAAGAGGGCAGTGGGAGTCTTAAAGCTCTTGAAAGTTTCAAGACTTAATCAAGAATAAAACCTAAAGTCCTTCACTAGCACACGACTTGAGGTTTATAACCTATCGTGTTGAAATTTTTGTGCCTATTCAAGTTGGCTTTGCATAGGAGTTCTGAGAGTTCTCAATTGGTTGCACAACTACTTGGAAGCAATAGCAGATACCTGAGCTGCCAAATGGCAAGAATTTAAGATTGCACAAGTTTAATCAATATGAGTTTGGATTTGTCACTAACCTTGTCTTGTGATTATGGTTTTGACAAATTCACATGGATAAGAACACATACACTATTAAATCTAAGTGTCATAAGGTTTCTCTCCGATTCATGAAAATGATGGTGAGGAAACACTTTCACTAAGTAGATTTTAGCTAGATAACAATTGTGATATTTGCATTCTCAAAGTCGTTAGTGGAGCGTGTGTGGTTTACCGGCACACTAACATGGACTTGTGAGAAGTGGCAAAGGTCTAAACAATTGAAACTATGATTACGGCATCCCTTTTCATAGTTCTAAAATTGTTTAGACACACATGTGAGCTATCTAAGAGAGGTGTATGATTTTGATAAAGTTTTATCAAATCAATCTAGTATCAGAAATCTGAACTTTGGTAAGAAAGTCAGCTGATTTTTGAGTACATGTCAAAGCTAGTGGGAGCATAAGTGTTATGCTAATAATCATCATGTTAGTGGGAGCATGATAATTATGACAAAGGTTGCAAGTTAGCAATGTTAATTATAGAAAACAAAAGTTTCAATTCGTGAGGTTGCAGGGGTTGAAAAAGTTGTTTTGCTAAAATTAAGGGAGAGGAAATTATACTTCATTTCAATTCTAAAAAGCTTAGATTGAGATTTTAATCGTATTTAATCAAGGATATATATATATATATATATATGAATTTCATGTTGGAATGGCTCAACATAAGGAAATTCTATATATGGGTCCATTATTTGCGTTCTAAAATTCGATTATGATTACGGCATCCCTTTTCATAATCTGAATTTTGAGAACTTGGCAAATTGAAATGGAAATATTATAGCAAAAGACTGGTTTAGTCTTTATGTGAGACATCATGAATCGTGTCCCATATGCTTCGGATATAGGATCGATTACATGTGCTATATTCATCCTTTCTAAAATTTTCCAAATGCCTGGGGCATTATGAAGGGAAAAGGTCTAGAATTGGATATGACTAAAATGATTAAGCAATTGTCGAGGACAATCTAAGGTTTACCAAAGATTGGTTGCTCAAGGACAGTTGGAAGTATACTGTAAATTCTGGAAGGACCATATTGACATAATCTGTAAGGAGGCAACTCTTGTTCAGAAGTGATAGTCAAAATGGAATATGGAAATGTTTCAAAGTTATAAATTATTCAATCTGTGTAAGATTAGGAAACTTAATGAAAGAAGGATGTTTCCTAGGAGCTGATCTCCTTTGGAATGCTCTGTAATGATTGTTGTCAAGTCTTTCTGACTTCGTGCATAATGAAAGAAGGATGTTTCCATGGAGCATAAGGAATGGGTAAAGTTATGAGTTACATGGTGTAACCCTAATAGCCACCATATAAAAGAATCCCATGGCTCAAGAAATCGTGCACTAATGTGTGAGTGTGAGGGCTAGACGATTTCAAGGAGTGTTCAAGTTTCTCTCAAGTTATTCCAAGTGTATTTGGTGTTGTGTGAACCATTTGAGGTGTCACACTTGGGGCACTAGGCACTCAAGCTTCATGAAGACATTCTACATCAAAGAGGTATGTATTCTATCTTGTTATATTTATTATTTTGTATGCTAGATTAGGATAATACCTTGGATGTTCATAATTGTATGTATAATAGAGAAAACATAGATCCAAGGTATTTAGGGTTGCATGTACACTTAGGAGTGTTACAATGGTCATAACCCAACATGATACTCCATGGAGGTTAAAATCCATGGAGCATAAGGAATGGGTAAAGTTATGAGTTACATGGTGTAACCCTAATAGCCACCATATAAAAGAATCCCATGGCTCAAGAAATCGTGCACTAATGTGTGAGTGTGAGGGCTAGACGATTTCAAGGAGTGTTCAAGTTTCTCTCAAGTTATTCCAAGTGTATTTGGTGTTGTGTGAACCATTTGAGGTGTCACACTTGGGGCACTAGGCACTCAAGCTTCATGAAGACATTCTACATCAAAGAGGTATGTATTTTATCTTGTTATATTTATTATTTTGTATGCCAGATTAGGATAATACCTTGGATGTTCATAATTGTATGTATAATAGAGAAAACATAGATCCAAGGTATTTAGGGTTGCATGTACACTTAGGAGTGTTAGAATGCTCATAACCCAACAAGGACAACATATCAGCGCCTAATGGATAAAGTCTTCGCAGATCAGATCAGAAAGAATGTAGAGGTCTATGTCGACGACATTGTCATTAAAAGTCACAGTGAAGCAACATTGCTCCGTGACGTGGAAGAGACCCTCCAAACACTAACACAAGCCCAGATGAAGCTTAACCCGGGAAAATGCACTTTCAGAGTATAAGAGGGCCAGTTCTTAGGATACCGGATAACCAAAGAAGGAATCAGGCCAAATCAGGTCAAAATCCAGGAATTCCTCGATTCCAAGATCCCGCATAGTATAAAAGGAGTCCAAGAAATCAACAGGAGGCTAACCGCGCTAGGCAGGTTCGTCACCAAGTCAGCAGAAAAAGCCCTACCGCTCTTCCAAACTTTGAAAGGGTGTGTCGACAAGATACACTTCAAATGGACGAAGGAGGCCGACGCAACCCTCCAATGCTTAAAGGGTGCCCTATGTCAGTTTCCAAAAATGGAAAGCCCCCTCCCAGGAAAAACCCTACAAGTATACCTCGTGGCCGCTGATGAAGCCATCTTGTCGGTTCTTGCAGTAGAGAGAAACAAGAAGTAGTCGCCGATACATTTTGTGAGCAAGGCACTACGAGGTCCCAAAACCAATTACTCAATCTTGGAAAAACTAGTACCGACACTAATCTACACGGCCAGACGCTTAAGGCGCTACTTTCAGGTGCACAAAATCTAAGTGCTGACCAGCCACCCGATAAAACAGGTCCTCCTGTGACCCGAAAATTTGGGAAGACTGGTGAAATGGGCAATAAAGCTAGGGGAACACGACATAGAATACCGAACGCGAACCAATATCAAGGCCCGGGCTTTAGCAGACTTCCTGGTAGAAATACCAGACACGTTTAGGGGAATACCAAAGGCCTTACCTACAGACCCGCTGGAGCCCAAAGCAAGCAAAGACGTGTGGGAACTACACACCGATGGTGCTGCGAGTAAGGAGGGTTTAGATGCAGGCCTGCACTGAACACCCCAGGGGGACAAAATAAAATACGCCCTAAGATTCGATTTTCAAGTTTCAAACAATAAGGCCGAATACGAAGCGCTCCTTGCGGGCCTTCGCTTGGTGCAGGAAGTTGGGGAGAAACACCTCCTTGCAGGCCTTCGCTTGGTGCAGTTCGCTGCTAATAACAAAATAGATAAATGGCACTTACGAAACTAAGGAACGAATAATGCAAAGATACCTGGAAAAGACGCAGCAGCTAGCACACTCGTTCAACAGCTTTGAAATCAAACAAATACTCAGGGGGAACAATACAAGAGCCGACACTCTTAGTAAATTGGCCTCAACGTCCTTCGACCATTTAACCATGAAGGTGATGGTAGAAGTACTCAGAGAAAGGAACATCAACAACAAGCAAGTCGATGTCGTGACAGAACTGCCATACTGGACTAAACCATACCTAGATTACTTGCATCATGGGATCCTCCCAGATGATCCGGAAGAGGCCAGACAGATAAAAATCAAAGCCCCCCAGTTCGCAGTGAAAGGCGCACAACTGTACAAAAGGGGGTATCTAGCACCGTGGCTCAGATGCATCTCGCGCAACGAAGGTGAAGCTCTCCTGGAAGAAAGCCACTCAGGTGAGACGGGAGCGCATGAGGGGGCGCGAGCGCTCACAGGTAAAATACTACGCCTAGGGGTATACTGGCCCAACGTGTACAAGGACGCGACATGAGTCACGAAGAAATGCACGGAGTGCCAAGCATTCACCCCGTTCCAGAACCTACCAGCGACAACCATGACCAACATCAGCAGTCCATGGCCTTTCCACCAATGGGGCATCGATATCGTGGGACCATTCCCTACGGCCTCGGGGGGATAAAAGTTCCTATTATTCGCAGTCGACTACTTTATGAAGTGGATTGAAGCGGAGCCTTTGGCCACAATCACGGGCAAACAGATGATCAGATTCATGTGGAAGAACATCCTGACTCGGTTTGGAACTCCCAGGGTCCTGATAGACAACCACACCCAGTTTGAGGGTAGCCCTTCAAAGAATGGTGCGAGGAGAAGCAAATCCACTGTTGCTTTACCTTAGTCCCGCACCCCTAGGCGAACGGACAAACCGAAATATCAAATAAGACTATCGTGAACGGACTTAAAAAACAACTAATGAAAACAAAGGGGGCCTGGACCGAAGAGCTGCCAACAGTGTTGTGGTCATACCGCACCACCGAGAGGCCTGGAACTGGAGAAACACCCTTCATCCTAACATACGGCACAGAAGCAGTGCTCCAGCACGAGATTCTGAACGAATCCCTGTGGGTGATGGACTTTGACACAAACTCGAACGAGGAAGAGCGACAGCAATGCTAGACGAGAAGCGTCAAGCAGCACAATTGCGACAAGCAACCTACAAAGCCCACATGGAAAACGTCTACAATAAACGGGTGCGAGTAAAAAACTTTAAAATAAAAGAATGGGTGCTGCGAAAGAACGAGCCCAGCCACTTAGAGCCACATGAAAAGTTGAGCACGACCTGGGAAGGCCCGTACAAAGTAGTGGAGACGCACCGGGTTGGAGTGTACACACTAGAAGCACAAGACGGAAGACCAATACCCCGAACATGGAAAGCACGCAACCGACGCCACTTTTACTTATAAAACAACTGGCGAATAGCGTACCCCAAAAAAAAAGGGGGGGGGGACAGTGTCGCCCGAACTTTTACCCTCAGGGCTGCACCCAAGTCAAAGTGACAACATGTAAACCTTCGATATGTTCTCCAAGCACTTTCCAATTAGTAAAGTCTTGCAAGAAAATAGGACCAATTTTACTCATCAAAATATACGCATACGCACACAAATGAAAATATAAAAACCAAAAACAAAAAAGAAGGGTTGTGCGAATTCGCCGAACGAAATTACAGGCCGAACACCCACACCGTTTAGGCAGACCAAATCTCCAACAAGCAACTACAAATATCGAAAGGAGATGATCCCTCAGGGGACACATCAGTTCGGCCAAACAACAAGGCCTCTAAGCTCTTGAATCAAGTGTATTCAAAGTGTATGAAGGATTGTAACCTTCCCCTAAAAATAAAAATCTAACAGACGCGGGTCCAGGGAGCCTCGAGGTGACGAACTCGGCTCACCTTAAGCGGCTACAAAAGGAAGGGAGTAGGTCACCCGGCTCAGGGCCGAAGTACAAGCCTACAAAATACTCTCCGGGGAAACGCTTCCCCGAAACAAAGGCAAACATGTGATATTTCAAAAACATACAAACATTAAACACTGAAAGCATCTTGTGATGTCAAACAAACAACAAGTAACAACAACAAGAGTACAAAAAACATCCAGTAAAACATCAGCCCTAAAAAAACTGCGTTCACATGCCGCCCTCAACGTTGTCGACTAGAACAGCGTCCTCCTCCTCAGAACACAATTAGCGGAGATCAGCAAGACCAAGCTCGCCCAGTCTGAGATAAGATGCGAAGTCCGTCTCAGTGAAATCCCTAATGGCAGTGTGCATGGCGTCAGTAGACCGAGCCACAACGTCTGGTTCAGATGGGACGAAGCCGCTACCAGAGGACAACACCAATGTCACCTGTTTCCCCTCTCCACACACGTAGCCTTCACGTTGTGAATCCCGAGCGCAAACTCACTGCTCTCGATAACATGGTCCTCTACGCTGACCAACCCTTTTTGAAGAACCCAAGACAAATCGGTCTCCAGGACTTTCCTCCTCGAGACCTCGGCTGCGAGCTCACTGCCTCGCAGCACCAAACGTTCCACTAATGCCGCTTTCTCCGTAGCCAAATCTTGGACCTGCTGAGATAGGTGGTTGACCTCCCCATCCAGAGTCGTCACCTGAGCCTCAACATCGGTTTTCTCCCAAGATAGCACAAGTTAGCATTCATCGAACTTACATCACTCCTCCTCGAGGAGGCATACCTTCTCCACGAGCTCGTCGCGCTCTGATTTAATGAGAGCCAACTCCACCCGGTCAACCCCGATGTAATGGAGACGACTGATAGCCGCCACCAAATAAGGAGCCACTTGAGCAGCGGCGTACTGAAGATCATCCACCATATGAGAATAAGAAAGGGCATCAAGGGCCTCCAGGGTAGCAGAAGGTAACGCATGATCGCACCATTCACTAGCAGGACCCTGTTCTGATAGAAGAGAACTGGGTGTAAGATTCCATCCTGGGAGATACACACCAGGGGAACTCGAAAAGGAAGGCCCCACCTTCGAAGGGACGTCATCCGAAGCCGAGGGTGAGGTGGAGGATCCTCCCACAACACTTGTTTTCCCTTGACGGTGCGAGCAAACCGCCTCTGCCACTGACAACTCGTCACCATCAGCAATCTCGATAACAACATGTGATTTAGCGAGAAAAGGTTCGATGTTGCATTTCTGGTGTAAGCGTCGGCCAATAGTATCACCACTAACATCCTCCCCAAGGGCAGAATCCGCAACAACGGACCGATGACAGGAGACGACTTGGAAGCTAGGCACACTCGAACCCTTAAACGAAGAGGCAACCTCGACTCTCGCTACCACAGGAGGGGCCTCGCATTTGGGAGCAGGCCCGACAGTAGCCTGAGCAAGTAGCGCCTCCACCAGGGGAACCTCGTGATATTGGAGATCACCCCCAAAATTCCCCCATAATACTTGTTCGAGAGACAAAAGATTCTCGTCACTTACAACAACCACAACGCAAGACCCGCTTCGAAATGAAAAATAAAGAAAAAAGAGGGAGAAACATGACGAAAAGCAAAGTGGGGGGGGGGGGGGAAGGTAACACTTACCATCGTTACTCACAAAATACTGAGGCATATTCCTACGCGAACACAAAGCAACGCTCATCTCGGTTGCCACCAATATGCAGTCCGGCCAGTCCTCGTCGTCAAAACAAATTCCCCTCAGTGCGCGGGCCACAGATAAACCGATACCCGACAGATGGGGCGCCCGGTCCGAAGCCATGCCTACACGAGGATAGCTTGCACCAACCAAATCATTGTTGACCCACAACCATCGATCCTGCCAGCTTTTCTGTGGTGCTTTCTGGTTAAATATAAAGGAATGTGTGTTGCGGCGCTGAGAAAAAATGTGAACGCCGGAATGAGTCGACTAATTAAAGAAATACTGGAATGCTTGAAAATAAGGAACTGCACCCAACGCCCGACACCCCAACTCGAACCCAGCTATTTTGTTCACGGCCTTCGGGGTCAAATCGTGAACAGAAAAACCATACTCCCACATGACTTAATTGAATAAGTCGGAAACGGGAAGACGGAACCCGGCCTCGAAAATCGCCACCAGAATACCGACCTTCCCGGCCGGCGGTTGATAAATAGTAGATCCCTCCGACGGGAACTGGACCCCGGCCGGCGGTTGATAAATAATAGATCCCTCCGATGGAAACACCTCGTGAATCGCTCCCATCCGACGTGTGTCCAGACCTAAGCTAGAACTACTCAGCTACCCTAAGCAAACGCTGATGTCTACTAGCCTGGGGGACTTGTTGACGTACCCTACCTGGAATCCGTCAAATAGAACGGAGCCGTCAGTCTGACAGAAGAATCTGAGCGACGAACAACTAACGCCGGGTCCTCGTGCTCGCTCCTCCCTCGTGCTCCAGTGCTTATTCCTTAGCGCCCAAGCATCAAGGCCAGAGTCGAGACAAAACAATACCAACCACTCAATGGGCGACAGGTATGGTCCCTAGAGCATCACACCTGGCAAACCCATGCCAATGGCAGACAATCGCTTGCAGAACACAATTCACCAATCAGAGTTCACCTGACTCTGACAGAACCTGAAAAAGTAGAAAGTACTGTTGGGGATATGTGTTGGATTAGGTGTCTAAGCCCATAACTATTTTGGTATGTTCTTGACCCGATTGTGAGCATGATCCTTTTGGGTTGCCTTCACCATAGAAACTGATAGGATGAATTAAGGAGAAAGAGGATTAATTATGATTTATTAATATATTATATGAATAATATATTAAAAGAGAAATCATATTGTTTAATTAATATTAGTCAAGAATTAATTTTGTGGCCAAAAGAGATTAATTAAACTTAGGGGACTGGAATTGTAATTATAATATAATTGCAATTGGGCTATGGATCACCTTGGAACATAGGTTAGACGAATTCTATGGGAAGCCCATAAGGAATTCGTCCAATGGGTATTCTAGAAGGAGTCAATGGGCTGCTTAGGGCCTAAGCAGTCAAATTAGGGTTTCCTAGTTGAAAACCCTAATAGCCTACGCATATAAGGAGCCCCTAAGGCCCCCAAAACGTGGCTAAATCTTGGAGAGAACCCTAGAAAGTTTTTTGAGCCTCCTCCTCCTTCTCCTAAGTCATCTTGTTGCTCATGGTGTTTGTGGCTCCATTACAGGTGCAACATTTGAGGCACTAAGCTTTCAAAAGCAAGGATCTTCAAGTTTGAGTTGTTATTACCATATAGCAACAAAGGCATGTATTCTAATCTTTAATTTGTGTATTTCAAAATTATTAGATACATATTAGGGTTTTCTTTTGTGTTCATAAGTTGTATGTCTAATAGTGAAAACCTAGATCCAAATTAGGGTTGCATGCACACATAGGATTGTTTGTATAAATCCCATCAGTGGTATCAGAGCCTTTGATTGTTGTTTTCAATTAGAATTGGTACAAAAGTATGAATGTGACAAATTAGGGTTTATGGCAAATAAACCCTAGGGCTTGGATTTTCGAAATTAGGGTTTCAAAACTCTAGTTTTCGAAATTCATGTAGGGTTTTTGAACCCGTTCCTTTGGCCTTCTAATTTCGAAATTTTAGGGTTTCCTAACCCTAGGGATTTTCAAAATTATGATAAGGATTGAAATCCTTGCCTTCCTCCCCAAGAATAGGCAATTTTCGAAATTTTAGGTTTCATGATAGGGTTTCTTATTTTTGGTAATTATCTATTTATAGATAAATTGGATAATTATAAAAATTGAATTATCCCTTCCATGTTTTTTCGAAAATTAGGGGATAGGGATTAGGTTAAATTATTTTGATTAATTTAGTGGATAATCCTTAGTTGGTTTAATAAATTAATTAATGATTTAATTAATAGATAATTATTAAATCAATTTCTTTTAAATTTAAATTAAAATGTTTTAATTTTCGAAATTTAAAAGATTATTCAAAACCCTAGTATTTTGAAAGGTTTAAAATACATCCTTGGATTTTATTAATAATTTAATTAAGTGATTAATTAAAAGATAATTAATAAATCCATAAAAGGTTTAAATTTAATTAAATTAAATGTTTAATTTATTAAATGATTAAACCCTTATTATTTTAAAATGTTTTAAAATACACCCTTATACTATTATAGAATTAAAAGTTTAATTTATATATATGTATAAGTAAAAGGTCAGTCTTACCGTTAGTAGGCCTTATTCACGAAGTTGGTCTATAAGGGGTGTTTAAGGAAGCGGCCTATAAAATGACCGCCATTGGGTATCCACTCTTACCCACCGCACCCTTGACCAGTGGAGGGTCGTTAGCCGAACGGGTTTGATCGGACACTTAATCCTCATTATAAGTATAATGAATATATAAAGTAACTAAATGCTTTTATAAATTCCCAAATCTTAGTTACTTTAGAAAAAATGTGGAGTTGGTGCTATTCCATGAAATTACACTTTGTACCCTTGCTAAGACGTTAGTGGAGCGCGTGTGGTTAACCGACACACTAATTGGGCTCTAAGCAAAGGTGGCAAAGGGTGACTCGATGTTTGTCATAGATCGATGGAGCGTGTGTGGTTAACCGGCACGTCGATTAGGTTACTGTAACATTGGGGGCACCATGTATATTTTCATGGTTATCCACAACTTGTTTGTGATCCTCGGCATCCCAGTCACAAAAGAAGGGCACACTCGAGATTTAAACATGCCATTGAAAAGTTCAATGAATCTCAAAAGATCTAGGAGTTTCAATTCATTTAAAACTTAATTTTCAATTTTTTGTTTTTCATGGTGGAAATTGGTAAATCGTCATTTACCTACATTCAAATGTTCTGCAATTTGGATTATGGCATCCCTCTTCCATATTGTAGGATATTGTGTTGGGTCCTAGCCTTAATATCTCTTTTGGGTGTTTTATTAAGGACTCAATCAACTAACTTGAATTTCTCCCGTTTTGAAGATGTTAAAGTCTGACAACTATGGTCTTCCTGAATTCGTTGGAAAATAGTTTTCCTCATGAAGATGATGTTCCACGATTGGATTGTGGAAATGGAAATCATGCTTCACTTCCTCCACATCCTCCGATAATTCTCCCTGACTCACATGTTCGAAGACTTGAAAAGTTCAAGGCGACTCAAGCCCTATTGGCGAAAAGACACGAAGATGGAAAGTCGGTATGCGCTCATGTCTTGGATATGAAGTTGCATATTGATAGATTGGGAATGTTGGGCGTCGATGTCTCGGAGAAGTTAGGTGTTGACTTGGTTCTTCACTCACTTCCCGATTCATATGGTAAGTTCGTTAGAGAGTACTATATGATGGAACACGATGTGACCCTTATTGATTTGACTTATTTGCTTATTGTTGCTGAATCAGCAATGATTTGGCGCACTGGTCGAGCAAATTTGTCTGGTAAATCAATGTCCCAACCTTCTATGGGAAATGGCAACATTGGAAGTCCAGGAAAGTTTTCTCTACGCAAGAGAGAGGCTGAATCTGAGATAGTCCCATGTACCATCCCAGAAGAATCCATATGTTTCTACTGCCAAAAGAAGGGACATTGGTTATGAAGCTGCCTTGACTACCTGAGAGATCTAAGAGATGTGAGAGTCAAGATGAAAAATACATCTATTTACACCTTTCAGGAGCAAATAGATGTATTTTTTTCCACTATCTAACTCTAATTAAGTTCCTTTTTTTAGATTCTTAATACATGATGTGATAAGATTACATTTGGTGTTTTGTAGGATCGAAGAAAAGAAAGGAAGCTTAAAAGAAAGAAGTGAGCTGAATCTGGTCATGAAGAAATGGATTTTGATCGCATGATTCAAAGATCGGATTTTTAGCTGCTACTTTAGAGTTAGGATAGATTGCTAAATAATATTTACATAGTTTTCATTTGAAATCGCATTGTAAGGACAAGAGTTTTCCGCAATAAAATAAATTTTGATTTTGTCTTATTCATGTTTCCTTGCGATGGATTTTATGAAAATTGGTGTTTGAATGTTTCTATTTTTAGCAATGTTGAAATGGATGTGATTCTTAGTTATGTTATTTGTGGTAATGTCGAGAATTTACCAAATTAGGAAAGATTCTTGTCGCCCGAGTTTCAATTGGACAGAAACTTGGAATCATACAACTTGATGAATGAGAACCTTCATATTTGGAAAATTGAGACTAATCCTTGACAAAGAGTCAAGTGAAGAACTAGGAGAGCTGGTACACAATGTTGTGCACTGGTGAAGCCCACCACAAAGAACGATAAAATATTCATCATGATTTACTAAAAGTCTAGTAAATATGGTTATGCTTACAAGATTAAGTGTAATTCTGAATCATTGAAAAGTTTCAATAATAGCAGAACGAAAAGAAGAATCAATTAGGCAGAAAAATAAAAGTTTCTCCAATCTGGAAAGAAGGGAGAGTACTTTTGTATCATGTTTTATGAATGTCTCATTGATTGTGAAACCATATCACAATTGATCCTCTAAGTAAATCTTAGTGCGCTAGTATGGCTAAGAAGAGGAATCGGAAATTGTTGAAATGGTTAAATCAAAAAAGGATGAGTCATACTTTGTTCCAAAATCAAGTCTTAGAGTCATACTCCAAGATTGTGACTTGAGTGACACATCTTAAGAAGTTTTTTAACACACTCATCAAATGTGGAGTAGAAGAAAATGTTTTTCTTAATCTTGCACGTTTGAAATTGGTAAGTTGTGATGTCTTGGATAAGGCAAAGACCAACTAAGACCAATTGTGTGTAGTGTTTACCTTCATAAGAACCTACACTAACTCTTGAATATTTGTTTTGTCAAGAAATGTTTCTTGACAAGAGAATCTTATATGTCAAGAGGCCAGTGGGAGTCTAAATGATCTTGAAAAGTTTCAAGAACTAATCAAGGGTAAACCTATTGTTAGACACTAGCACACGACTTGAGGTTTGTAACCTATCGTGTTGACACAATTTTTTTTGTTTCTGTGCCATTCCAGTTTAAGTTAACTATGCATTTGAGTTCTATGAGTTCTCAAATGATTGCATAGAGGCAAGACGCCTTGATCAATGGAAAGTACATTGATAGGTAGGGGCGAACTACTAAAAGACTTGGAAGCAATGGTGGGACCCTTAATGGGAAGAAATAAAGAATGAACAAGTTCTGTCCATAAGAGTTTGGATTTGTCACAAACATTATCTTATGATTATGGTTATGACAAACTCACATGGGTAGGAACACATACACCATAACATCTAAGTGTCATAAGGTTTCTCTCCTTCATGAAAATGATTGTGAGGAAACGATTTCACTAGGAATATTTTAATGAGATAGCGATTATGTAAATTGCATTCTCAAATTCGATTATGACTACGACATCCCTCTTCATAGTTCGAATAGTGAGATTTGGCAATTAGTGTGAACATTCGAGACTTATTGATATAAGTTCTAGAAATTGTTTAGACACACATGTGAGCTATCTAAGGAAAGGTGTATGAGTTGTTTTCTAGAAGCTTAGATAAAGGCTTATCGAAGCATATTGTATTAGAAATATGGACCTTGGAAGTCAATAAGTATTGCCTTCTAGAAGTCCAATGGTTTTCTGAATACGTGTCAAAGCTAGTGGGAGCATAAATGTTATGCTGGTATGGATATAATCATCATGTTAGTGGGAGCATGATTATTATTTTAAGTGTTGCAAGTTAGCAATGTTAATTATAGAAAACAAAAGGTTCACATTGCAAAGTTGCAGGGGTTGAAAAGTTGTTTTGCTATAATTAAGGGCGATAATATTATACTTCGTTTCAAAAATCTAAAAGCTTGGATCGAGAAATTTTAATCAAATTTAGTCAAAGGACATATATGGATGTTGTGTTGAAAATATTCAACTTAAAAGGATTCTATATATGGCAATATTATAGCAAGGAACTGGTAAAGTATCACGTTTTTCATTATGAATCGTGTCCCATACGCTTCGGGTATAGGATCGATTGCATATGATGTAATATTCGACCGTTCTAAAGTTTTCCAAATGCCTAGGGCATCAAGAGGGAAAAAGGACTAGAACCGGATTTGACTAAAGTAATTAAACAACTGTCAAGGACAATCTAAGGTTCGCTGAGGATTGGTCGCTTGTGAGCAGTTGGAAGTATAGTAATGAATGGACCATAATGACATTATTATGAATAGATATGATTATATTAATAATGAGTTGTCATATGGAAAATATGGAAATGTTTCCATATTGGGAGTTGGATATTGAGAATCTATGTCTAGATTAGAAACTTTTATGCAAGAAGGATGTTCAAAGGAATATACTTTGAATGTGAGACTTCGTATCTATGGAATTGTCTTGTAACAATCTCCAATAGAACACTTTGTAATTTCGTTGGCAAATTCTTGGTGACTTTTGTGCAATAAGATTACAAAATGATCATTGCATAAAATGGTAGAATCTAACATATTCTAATAGTGGCGAGAATTTTGTGTTCTTACACTAACGATAAGGATTAGGGATTGTGAAATGAGCATCATTAGAAATGTTTTCAATTGATCTGTTTCACAAAGTAAGGACCATAGGTAAACATAGTGTGCATGCTTGGAGCATGGGACAACTGTTGTTATAATTCAAGTAATAAGTTGATTATCCGAAACATTATACAATGAATAATGTGTAATCAATATGGTGACTAAATAAAAGGAGTTTTATTTATACTCAAAAGTTTGGGGCCATATTGGATTCGATTATTCTTGTGTTTCACTTTGCATGTTTTGACTTCCTGAATAATAAGATTATTCAAACGTTCCACAGTCGCTCATACTTTGGGAGTAGGTATGAAAGAAGATTGTCATGAATTGGTTTGTAGATTGTCTAAAGTGTATTAGCCATAACAAAAGTTTGCTGCAATGTTCATGAGTGCTTATGAATATGATTTGAGCATTGGATTAAACCCATGCTCACTTGGATCGCTTCATGGATTTTATCACGAGTGATTGGTGAGACGATAATATCTTATATTCTTGAAACCGTAACGTGTGAGTTGTAATTTACAAGTTGGTTGCACATTGATAATATGTAAATGCACCAGTAACTTGGTGTTATAAAACATATTGTTGTGTGTGATTTGATGAGTAGGAACAAACGAGCATTGAGTCGAAGTTTATCCGTTCCTTTTACCCAATGTGGGATAAAAGCGATATCTGTGGGCCCCTCGATGATTTAGTGATGACACGTACCTTAAGCGCTTGGCCAAGCCGTGACTAAGTTGATGTGTTCAATTGTAGTCTGATGTCAGTCGTCATAAATCGGAAGTCGGGAAACAACACATAGACTGAGAGAATGATTATAATCCATGTCTCATGTCTATACGATATCTAGAATGGAGGAATATATGATCCCTTATCTAAAGGACGCATTACTGATAAGATCAGAGTTCGACAGCGGCTTTTGAAAGCTACGATTGCTGATCAGGTTCCGAAGTCATACGCAATATAGTTATTAGACTTATCCAAGTGGGAGGCTGTTGGATTAGGTGTCTAAGCCCATAACTATTTTGGTATGTACTTGACCCGATTGTGAGCATGGTCCTTTTGGGTTGCCTTCACCATAGCAACTGATAGGATGAATTAAGGAGAAAGAGGATTAATTATGATTTATTAATATATTATATGAATAATATATTAAAAGAGAAATCATATTGTTTAATTAATATTAGTCAAAAATTAATTTTGTGGCTAAAAGAGATTAATTAAACTTAGGTGACTGGAATTGTAATTATAAGATAATTGCAATTGGGCTATGGATCACCTTGGAACATAGGTTAGACGAATTCTATGGGAAGCCCATAAGGAATTCGTCCAAGGGGTGTTCTAGAAGGAGTCTATGGGCTGCTTAGGGCCTAAGCAGTCAAATCAGGGTTTCCTAGTTGAAAACCCTAATAGCCTACCTATATAAGGAACCCCTAAGGCCCCAAAAACGCGGCTAACTCTTGGATAAAACCCTAGAATGTTTTTTGAGCCTCCTCCTCCTTCTCCTAAGTCATCTTGTTGCTCATGGTGTTTGTGACTCCATTAGAGGTGCAACATTTGAGGCACTAAGCTTTCAAAAGCAAGGATCTTCAAGTTTGAGTTGTTATTACCATATAGCAACAAAGGTATGTATTCTAATCTTTAATTTGTGTATTTCAAAATTATTAGATACATATTAGGGTTTTCTTTTGTGTTCATAAGTTGTATGTCTAATAGTGAAAACATAGATCCAAATTAGGGTTGCATGCACACATAGGATTGTTTGTATAAATCCCATCAATATTTTCCCGCTTACCACAGGTATAAAAGGCACCTTTCTACCCCATGAGAAATGACCAAGATCTAAAACCCTTTAACACTCTCCTTACGCTTTCAACCCCCTCTCTCTCTCTCTCTCTATCTATCTCTCGGACTCTCATTGACTTGATTGTCAGAGCCTCATTCTAAGACAATCTCCGGACGACGACTGACGATCTTATCTTCTTTGTTGTGATCCACAGGCTCTTCATTCCCACCATCGGAGAGACGGAGTAAAGGCGGTGACATATCACAACAATTATAGAAACCACATTCTTTTAAATGTCATTTTATATCTTTCCGTTAGCTTATCAACTAGTTTTACCAAATGTTATTTTTTATTAGCTGGCTTTTCAACTATCAACTAGCTTTTCATATGATAGTTAGCTTTTCGTCTATCAGGCATCAGCTAACTTTTCAGCCAACAACTGGCTTTCATGATACGCTAAACATAGCCTAATTATCCGAATCACAATTGATGGTTTATTTTAGTTTAACTTATTAAAACGATATAAATGATATAAGTATAATAACATAGATATCTATAATATCTATAAGATTGATAAAAACTTTTGTATATGTATCTAATTGAAAATAAAAATCATAATAATTGGACTTTTTATTTACCTTTTATTTTTTGTTTAACTTTGCAATACAATGTAGCAATTCACATTCATGGTGAATATTTTTCTTTCAATCAAATCTATTATAATTATAAAAAATTAAAAAAATTATTCGGGTTCGTTTAAATATAACATATGTTAAAGATGATTTTTGTCGGGGATCAATAGTTGAATACAAAACATAAAAAAGATAAAATCAAATAAAACGATGTATTTTGTACTAACAAATAAAGTACCATTGAATAATGTATCATATTCTTTTTCTTATAGTAAACATTTTATCGGACCATAAATTCTTTTTCTTATAGTAAACATTTTATCAGACCATAAATTAAATATATTAGTGAAAATAACATCGTTATTCCAAGGGATAATAATAATAATAATAATAATAATAATAATAATAATAATAAATCTATGTATTGGATTATTTCGGGATTGAACTTAGATTTTTTTTTAAAAACCCTTATATTTTTTCTATTTTTTCTGATTGAGCCCTTAACATTTTTTTTTTCAGTTTACCCATTGTATTTTCATTTTTTCGATTTAGCCCCTATATATTTTTTTCATTTTTCCAAATTAGCCTCAACTTTATTTATTTTTTCTAAAAAAAACTTATATATTTGTTATCTTGAAAGTTTTATTACATTCGTTTCCATAATTTCATGGCATATGTAAGGATGGCAACAAACTCCATATCCGATGGGGAATTCAAAACCTGCACCCGTTTTGACTGAAGAATCTCCGAGTTGACCGGGGATGGGGAATCCCCAAATAAAAAAGTGGGGATGGGATGGGGATGGGGATATCCCTAATCCCCGACCTGGACCCGCCCCAGATATATATATATATATATATATATATATATATATATATATATATATAATAAAATACATATATTTACAGTACAATTTACAATACATAAAATTTGATCAAAGTAATATAACTCATTAGCAATTACTTTGTTGAAATTATACTTTTTCTTTTTCTTTTATCTAATTTAAACTCATGTATAATTTTTTTCTATTTGGTTTATCTATTTTACCTCAAATATCACTATGATAATTTTTTTTCACGTTATTTTTCATGTATTTATTTAAATCTGGTAGAAAATTAGTTTATATTTTTTATGCAATCTATGAATATTTTTATATTTTTGTAAATTCTGTAAACTTATGCTGGTAAAATTGAAATTTAGAGTTTTTATTTATGTAATATTTTTCATATTAAAAGAGGAAAAGAAATCTCTGATTCCCCGCTAGGGATCCCCAGTCTCCGTTAGAGGTGGGGATATGGGTTTATTTATATTCCCCGATGGGGACGAGGATGAGGATGGGGATTGCAATGAGAATTCAGGGATGGGGATTGGGGTCCCTTGTATTCCCCGCCCCCGTTGCCATCTCTAGGCATATGCTCTCAGCTTCAAGATGTTTTAGAGTAAATCTAGAAAGATTGTGTTGTAACTCCATTGTTTGACGATTGTATACATTTCTCTTCTATGTGGCATCATCAATGTGGTGAAGAACGTTTTAGGGCATGTAACCATTTAGAAAAGTTCAACCCAAGAGATGTAACAATCATTTGTGTGATCAATAGTTATTCTCATTAGGAGCAATAAGGGTTAAATGATGGAAGAAGAACAAGCCATCCCCTCTTCCTCTTCTCGCCAACGGATGTTATCCTTCATCTCTTTTTGTCTTTCTCATCTTCCGTCATAAAACCATATAACTCCTTAATGAGAATAAAAAAGTAAACAATAACAACTTTTATCATTCATTTGCCATAACCAACATAAAAAAAAACTCAATATAGATAACCATTGATTAAACTGATAATTTGTGCATCTTGGGTTAAACATTTTCATATCATTACAACAACTTACAATGTTCTTGACCAATCGTCAACCAATTGACTTACAAGACCACCTCTTTTGAATTATGTAAATGGATGCAAGAAATATTCCAAGATAACAAAGACGAAAGAGTTTTTTTTCGGAAAAAAAAAAGTTGAGGTTTAATCCGAAAAAAATGAAAAAATGTAAGGGATAAATCGACAAAAAAATGAAAATGTAAGGGGAAATCGAAAAAATATAAATTGTATAGGCTAAATCCGAGAAAAAAATAAAAGAGTTTTCAGTAAAAAAATTTGAACTTTAATCCGAAAAAAACCTAATGCATATGGGTTTTATTATTTATTTATTTATTTATTTATTTGTGATTAACTCTATTTTGAGCTTCAAACTTCAAATTAGTCATAAAGATCAAATATTCATATGAGCATCATTATAGGTCATCATCCCACATGACTAGAAAATGAAAGTATATATCGCAATCAAAACACCCCGATACCATTTAAAATTGTACACCTGTTTTGTAAAACGAATTGTCATTTCATCGATAAACACGGCATCTTTTCTTTTGCGAACATTAACCCGAAATAGAACATCATTTGTTCTGTGAACATTAACCCGAAATAGAACTATATATTGAAAGTTGAAACCTGACATGTGAAGGCATAAAGATGGATGGATACATGTGGTGCGTCGGCCGATAAATATAACACAAATTCTACAATCTATATACTTGCACACGTACCTTGAACGTTTTCTCATTGTATACTTAGCTAATCATTATTATTTTTTGAATGCTTTACAATTACGTATATTTGAATTGAGTTGCATGTCCTACCATTCATGCATCTTGTACGTACGGCTCCAAAGGTTTTACTATGCAAAATTAATTAGGATACTCACCATTTGTCTCAAGCTAAGCCAAATAAGAAACAAATTATAAACCCATAACAACGAATCTCATTATTAAAGATATCTAAAACAAAAGTCTCAAGTTATTTATCATTTATGAAAATTTGGTGTGGCAATGATTTTATTTTTGTTTTATGTACATGTTTTAAAAATAACTTTAAATTAGGCAGATACATATGTTTGTAATTATTAGCGTTTATTGAAAACCAAAATCAAGAATATATATATATATTATTATATAAAGCGTTTCTTAAAAATTAAGAGGTACAACTATTATAATTCCATGTATAATCTTATTAAGCTTGTATACACTACGCATCTCATTTGTAACTTATTACGGTCTTAGATTTCGGAGAACCCTAAAATCCTCTAAAGCTCTTCAGCCTCCGTTTCTCCCAAATCTCCTACGTCTCATTCCTTACTCTCTTCGATCTCCGGCAGGCCTCCGTAACCACCAGCCTCCTGACGCCGTCGCTACGTCCACCCTCCTGATGTCGTCGTTACCTCCTAGACCTTCTATCGGTAAGTTGATGTCCCTCCCCACCTATTTTCTTGTATCTGCGTGGGTTTCCTTTGCTCGATTTGAGTTTTGGGAACCTCTATTTCCTATTTGTGAGGTTGTATGTGTTGCGGGTTTCCATTCACTTTTTGACGGAAGAGCTGACTGGTGGTGCAGAAACACCATACCGCTGGTGAGTTCATGAAACGTCATCCCTTTATTTCTGCTTCTTCATTGGATTTTATTCAGATGCATCGAATCTGTAACTTAAGTGATGTAAATTGGTGCAGGCCCTGTTTTGTGGGTTTTATTTTATCTACTTTATTTGGGAGCTGGTCGTTTTTTCCTCTCTCGTTTGTAAAGATTGGGGCTTCTTCTAGTTGATTCGTACACAACCATTGAGATAGATGTGCTCAATTCTTCATTTATGTTATAGATTCATGAGTTTTCGGGAAGTGACTCTAATATTCATTTTGTTTCTTCCTGAGAATATTGCACTCCACCTGTTTGTTGTTATGCCTATGAGATCATTCAACTTTTTCGTATAATAGTTTCATGTGGCAAACTTATTTCCTGTTAATGATTCTGTATATGAGCTCCGTAGCTATATGTATGCAACTATAGGTCTATCTCTGATAGAACTCAAGAACGATCCATGATAATATGATTACTATATGTGGTAGCTGCTAAATTTTAATTTAAGTATCTAATTCCTATCAGAGTCTAAGGCAAACAGCATTGCTAATCTCCTCATCGTAGCTGATATCTCTATTATATTGCTTTATAAGTGAAGCTTCTTACAACTATATGTGTTCCGTATGTGTTATTTGTATTTTTAAAGGAATGAAATATATTTACAGGGAAATGCTCAAAAACTGGTTTGGAAATTAATTATTGTAGAGTAATGGGAATGTGGTGATATCTTCAACTTTATGTGTGTCTACGTAAGGTTGTAACCCAAGGGAAGGCAAAGGAAGGGATCTGCCACTCAGGTGGTAGAAGGAACGAAGTGGAAAAGAGGAAGAGAGGGGTGGGTGGTGTTGTTTTGTACTGGTCTTCAAGTTCTAATAGGTTTGAATTTCCTTTTTTTGGCTTTTATGATCAACATGTTCACGTATATATATATTTTTGTATTTGAGTTCTCACAGGTTTGGGTTTTATTTATGCTTGTATTTTATGGGGTGGAATACATGGCCTTGATTGGCTTGGCCTTGATTCACGTATATATATATTTTTGTATTTTAATTACTTTACAGTAGCATGTGGTATTAAGAATAATTCAAAGTAGAATGTTAATGATAAAAAAATCCATGAAAGTATGTTACTATTAGTTGCAGTTAACACTGATCTCTTTTTTGTGATGTTGAATAATCGTTATTTCTTTTGTTAGGTGTGCTGGTACAGAAAAAGATTACACAGAAAAAGGGTATTTTGTTTTGAGTCTGACTTGGTACTACTACTCCAAGACAAACTAGGAGGGTTCATAATTTACATGTGTATTGTTTGTAAACGTTTCAATTGTTTCCTGCTTTTACCTTTTTAATGCCCACTATTTTTTAAAATGTTCTACCGTTTAAATTATAAATATTTTAAATTAATATTTACCTTTAATTCGTAAAGTAGGTAAATTTCGTAAATTTATTATTTTTGTTTGGTATGCATTTCGATTGCCCCTATTTTTGACATTAGGAATTTGTGAATTTTCATATTTAGCAATATTAAAACATATTTGACACTTTTAAATAAATGTTTTTCATAACTCTGAATGTTTATTTAAACCCGGCAACATATTAACATTTATGGAGGCTACTTTTAACAATTTAAATTAACTAGATGTCTAAAATGTAAACTGATTTTTCATTTGAATTAAACTTTGTTTTCGAAAAGAACAACGTTATTAACGTTTATGGAGGCTACTTTTAACAATTTATTGCAATATGTCCGAAAATGTTCAAGATTTTTATTTATTAATTTTATCTAAATTGCTGATAATACTAAGACGTCAAGAAGTATGATGTTTTCACTTTAATATATTGATTAGTAAACGTTAGAAATGTAAGAATAACTAAGTCTTACAGAACAACAAAATACAATTTTATTTTCATAGATTTCTTAATAATTCACATTCAAATGTAAACGTATATTTATTAAACAAACAATATGTATGTTTATTTTTAATTAAAAACAACAATGTTGGATATAAATATATTTTCATACTAATTAATATTTATCAATACATTACATATTTTCATACTAATTAATATTTACTAATACATTACATGTTCTTTGTAATACGGATGTAACCGGTTCAAAAAACGGATCGAAATTGATATAACCGAAAACTGATAAAAGAATGAACGAGAAACCGAGAACCAGACCGAATACAACTAACCGGTTTCGGTTCGATTCAACTATAACATATGCAATCTATTAAATGTGTTTGGTATTGAAAGAAGAACCGACCCGAACTTGATAGAAACCAAAAGAATTGATAAACCAAAAACCTACAGCCAACTAGAAACTATTTGCCGAAAAAAACTATTCGCCGCCGCCGCATCGCGCGGATCCACGACTAGTATATATATATATATATATATATATATATATATATATATATATATATATATATATATATATATATATATATATATATATATATATGAGAGCGTTCAATCGATAACATTTTTTATCGCGAGAACATTTGAGAACAAATTTGGACCAAACAATTTTTTTAATTAAAATTATAAAATAATATTCATATAAATCAAAAAATAGTTACAAACAATTAAAAAAACCCACTAACTAACACCACACACCACCCAACTAACACCACCCACCACCACCACCCACCACCCATCACTACCCACCACCCCCACCCCCCACCACAACCACCACCCCCCACCACCATCACCACCCAACCACGACCACCTGCCACCACCACCCACCTCCACCGCTTGCCACCACTACCTACCACCATCACCACCACATGCCACCACCACCCATTACTACCCACTATCCGCCACCACCACCCATCACTAACCACAACCACCACCACCAACCACCACCCATCACTACCTACCCACCACCACTACCACCAACCACCACCCGCCACCACCATCACCACCCAACCACCACAGCCCGCCACCACCACCCACCTCCACCACTACCCGCCACCACCATCACCACCAACCACCACCCATCACTACCCACCACCCACCACCACCACCACCCGCCACCACCATCACCACCCAACCACCAACACCCGCCACCCACCCCCACCACCCATCACCACCGCCTTCCACCACCACCCACCACCACCACCCATCACTACCCACCACTACCAACCACTACCCACCCCCCACCACCACCCGCCACCCGCCACCACAACCACCACCCGCCACCACCACCACCCACCACCTACCCACCACAACCACCACCACCACCAACCACCACCTGCCACCACCATCACCATCCACCATCACCACCACCCGCCACCACCACCTACACCCACCCACCACCCACCAAAACCACAACCCATCACTATCACCACCACCCATCATTATTACCACCACTTGCAACCACCCATCGTGTATTAGATATAGAGAGAGAGAGAGAGGTGGATTCAACACATAACCAAAAAATACCACCTAACCACATAACCACTTGTATTACTGTTTGATTAAAATCATGACAAAAGGATATGATGGTCTAAAAATTTAATGTCCATTTATGAATATATGTTCATAAATGAAAATAAGGTCGATGTTTACAATAAGCTAATCTTTACAATAAGCTAGTTAAAAAACTTGTATGCGTAAGATATGCAAATCACTGAAAATTGATTATAATCTACAATATATCAAAAATTGATAATCCACAAAAATCTCAAAAATCAATTTTAATCTACAAAAAACCTAAATGTTTATATAACCCCTTCAAGCAAACCCATAACTTGATGCACATGTTCATCTATGGACATATGTTCAAAAATGAACATGTGTAATATTTATCATCTTCTCAAGTTTGTGAAATGGTTTAAATCATAATCCCTTGTGCTGAATCATAATCCGTTCATATAAGGGAGGGAAGGTAGGGCAATAATTTCATATATGAATATATGTTCATAAATGAACATAAATTCATATAGGTTCATATCAAATGTAATATCCTTGATCACCATTGCCATGTCCATTCTGCACACATATATTGTTCATTGCCACCGTCATTTTTAATATACATTGACACCCCAACACCCAACTGCTCTTCTTCGCACAATAAAATTTCACATCAACAAAACTTGTTTTTCTATCTGAAATTCAGGAAATAAGATATGCAAATCAGGAAAAGTTGATTCTAATCCATGAAAATTTCAAACAACTAAAACAAAAATAAGAGGAAATAATCGAACTAGAATCAACCAAATGCACTTTATGTTCACATATGAACATATGTTCATAAATGAACATATATTCATAATTGAATATATGTTTATATAAGAGTTGTAATTCCAGTAATTAAGAAGAAATGAGGGAAAGTTGATTATAATCCATAAAATTTCAAACAATTATAACACAATCGAGAGGAAATGATCGAACTAGAATCAATCAAATGCACTTTATGTTCATATATGAACATATGTTCATATATGGACATATACACTCAAAGAGGGTGTAACATTCCGTTTAAATATGAAATAAATAAAATAAAATAAGTTAAAATAAGTAAATAAATAAATAAGGATAATAATAAATAAATATAAATAAATAAATAAATAATAAGCCCTAAAACCCCGATATGTATTTTATATTTTATTTTATTTTAACCCTAAATTCGTAGTAATTTATCAGAGTGTTAGCCGTACGGAGTTAAATGTTGAAATTTAATTATGGAATTTGGAGTCTATTTTGTAACAATTGGACCTGAATTCTAAATAATTGTGTGAAGCAGGGGCTATTTGGTAACTAGTGGATTTGATTTGAAATGAATAGGGAAGGAGGGACTTAAAAAGGAAAATGGACATAAGTTGAAAGGACAGGCGGGACTCAAACCCGTCATCCGTCCCTTGCCTCTCATTTAAACCCCACGCTCCAAAACCCTAACCCTAACAATCTCTCAGCCGTCACCCTTATTCCTTCCAGCCGCCACCACTCCCTTGACGACATCATCAACCACCGAAGCCAACCACCGTAACTATCCTACTGCCGGCAACGACTAGCGTAGTTAGGGGGGAGCTTTCGAGACCAAAGATGACTGTGAACGACTGCCGCCACCATTCCTCCGCCACTTCTTCTTTTCTGTCGCCATCCGCATCCGCCACCGCTGCTCGACGACTCTCCTTTCGCTGCTCCGGTCAACGTCACTACTCCGAGGGAGGCTATTGGGTGCGTTTTGGCGTGTGTGTCGCATGTGTGTGTTGCTTGATCGTGAATCAAAAGAGAAGCCACCACCACCGTGAGGTGGTGGCTATCATCTCTGACCACCGCCGCATGCCACTGTGAAATGGTGGTTGTGTTCGTGTTTCCTAAAGTGTGTGTGTGTGTGTGTGTGTTGCGACTGTAACGTGATGGATACGTGTTTATTGGAGTTTTATTGGCCGGATTCATAAGGAGGACCACCATGGCAGCCAACCATGGTGGTTGTCGCCCTTAATGCTTTTCTGCCACCACCAGCCACCGTGTGTGGGGGGCTATGTGTGTGTATATTGGTATGTGTGCGTGTTTTCAATGATGAGATGTTGTATGAATGTGCTTGGCCGGAAAATAATCAAAGAAAACCCGTCACCACCACCATGAGGTGGTGGCTGCCACCTTCTAACGCCGTAGACCGCCGCCGACCACCACTGCCCGAGGTGGCAGTGGGTGGTGCCTGATTTATTAATATATATATATATATATATATATATATATATATATATATATATATATATATATATATATATATTTAATTAATTAACAATCTAATTTTAAGAGTGGGAAACCCTAATTAGGGTTTAGAAAACCCTAACATCAAGAAACCCTAATTTTGGAGTTGGTCGGGACCCACATTAAAACTATTAATTAAACTTAAAATAATAATTAATAATCATTTACAATTAACTTAATGCAATATTGGAATTAATGGATTAAGTCCTTAAGGGGGTTAAGTGTGGAACACTAACCCTAGTTATCATTTTATGTGAAACCCTAATCGTCATTTTATGTGAGGAGGTCACTGTGCAAGTGACTATGACCTGTGATCGGGTATTGAATCAAGTATCTTCTCGTAGGTGATTGGAAGTGAGTTGACTCTGGTAGTGTCGTTCATTTCTACAGTGGTTATCAGCACGCACATTGAGGTGAGTTTCGTCTCACTGTACCCGTGGGTCGAAGACGCCAATGCCGCCCACTAGTTTTGGTTATCTGTTAGTAGAGGGATGCCCTAGGGACTGTATATAATAATGTAGGATAGACTGAGGACTCTTGATCTAACCTCTCTTACATGTTCCTTGTTTAGTAGTGGTTCTAGAGTAGGATCACCTGTTCGGGTGACTATCTTACCTCTGGGTTGATGGGTTTTGAGCATAACAACAAATTCTATGTGTTCATGCAACCCTAATGCTTTGGATCTAGGTTTTCACTAGTTGAACACGCAAACTTGAATACAAAAGAGAAACCCTAGGAAGCTAATACAAATTTCGAAATCTATATAAAACTATGGTTTAAATGCATACCTTTATTATTATGTAGTAATAACATGAAACCTTGATGATCTTGAACTCTTGAGAGCAAGTGCCTCAAATGTGACACCTCTAATGGCTTACAAACACTCTTTGCAAGAGGATGAGAGGAGAGAGGAGGAGATAACACCAGAATTTCGGCTCTACTGGGGTTAGGAAGCATGTAGCCGAAATCCTAAGGGGTTGGGGGTCTTTATATAGATGTTGGTTGCTTAGAGCCAAAGCTAGGGTTTGCTGGAGGAAAACCCTAATTTCCAGCTTAAGGCCTAAGCAACCCATGCACTCCCATTCATAAGGCCTTGGACGAAAACTTATAAGGCCTCCCTATAATTTTTGTCCGCTCCTTCCATGGAGTCCATTAGTCCAATTTCACAACTATCAATAAATTGCAAAACAGGCCCTTATATTCCTTTAATCCTAAAATTAATTCCAAATTAATTCCTGATTAAATATTAATTAAACAACATGATTTCTAATTAATATATCATTCTCATAATATATTAACAAATCATTTATATCAACTTATTATTCCAAATAATAAATTCAACTTCTCTCCAAAAAGTCATCCGGTCAAGTTGCTAGAGTGAAGGCAACCCAAAAGGACTAGGCTACTATCAATTCAAGTATATACCAGTTATAGTTATGAGCTTAGACACCTAATCCAACAGTCAACCACTTGGATAAGTGTAATAACTATAATTGCAAGTGCAACTTAAAAATTAACCAGCACATTATAGCTCTCAAAAGCCGTTGTCGAACTCTGACCTAGTCAGTTACGTGTCTTAAGATAAGGGATCATATAATCCTCCATTCTACAAGATATCATGTGGACAAATGACATGGAACAAAATCATTCTCATTGTCCAACAGTTCGTTTTCCCGATTTCTGATTTGTAATGACAAAGAACTTAATTGAACGCATCAATTTAGTCCTGACCGGGCCTGACACATAAGTCAACACCAAATCATCGAGGGGCCCAAGATATCGCCTTTTCCCCTTAGGGTAAATGGAACAGATAAACTTTGACTTATATGCTTGTACTATTTACTCATCAAATCGTACACAACAATATGTTTTATAACATCAAGTTACTGATGCATTTACACATTATCAATGCATAATCAATTTGTAAACAACAACTCATATATCTCGGTTTAAAGATTATATGATATTATCATCTCAGAATTACTCGTGATAAATTCCATGAAGTAATTCTATGAGAGTGGGTTAATCTAATACTCAAATCTCCATTTCAGAAGTACTCATGAATGTTGCAGCAAACCATTGCTATGTCTAAACACTTAGACAGTCTACAATCCAATTCATGACAGTCTTAATTCACTACTTACTTCTAAAGTATGATCGACTGTGGATGTTTTGAATGATCCAATTACTCGGGAAGTAAAACATGCAAAGTTGAAACAGAATGATAAAAATTTGACAAAAGATAATAAACAATACTCATAAATAAATCTCCATTACTTAATCATCAAATGTCAATTACATTTATTTGTTACAAGTTTCTGAATATTTATCTAATCACTAAAACTTATATCATCCTTCAGATCAATGCTCCTCGCATGTTGAACGTGCTTAATCCTACTTAGACCCTTTGTGAGGGGATCGATATGATTCTCTTCTGATGATACCCTCTTAACGACGAGGTATCCTTCTTCTACTCGATGTCTGATAAAATGATATTTTCTGTCGATATGTCTAGATCTTCCATGATCTCTTGGTTCCTTGGTCAAGGCAACCGCTCCTTCATTATCGTAGAAAATTTCCATAGGCTCCTTTATGGCTGGCACTACTCGAAGATCTCTGATGAAGTTTTTCAACCATATAGCCTCCTTTGACGCTTCGCTCGCAGCTATGTACTCTGATTCACAGGTTGAGTCAGACACCGTTTCCTGCTTGGAACTTTTCCAAGTCACCGCTCCTCCGTTAAGGGTAAACACCCAACCAGAGTGAGAACGAAAGTTGTCTCTGTCTGTGTGAAAACGGGCATCGCTATAACCAGTAAATCTTAAGTCATCATTGCCACCAAGCACAAGGACCCAGTCCTTTGTCCTTCGCAGATACTTAAGAATGTTCTTGACCGCTATCTAATGAGCTTTACCCGGATTTCCCTGATATCGACTAACCATGCTCAAAGAAAAAGCCACGTCAGGGCGAGTACATGTCATTGCATAAATGATCGATCCAACGGCATAAGTATATCGAACTCGACTCATTTCCGCTATCTCTGCATCGATACTCGGACTCTAAGTCTTACTCAGCTTGGTATTTCTTTGGATGGGTAACTCTCCCTTCTTGGAATTCTCCATGCTAAAACGCTTTAGCACCTTATACAAATACATGATTTAACTAAGTCCAATTAGTCTTCTACTCCTATTTCTCAAAATCCTTATTCCCAGAATATAGGCAGCCTCTCCCAGATCCTGATGGGTTTTATGCAAAAGAACAATCCTATGTGCTCATACAAACCCTAGTGCTTGGATCTAGGTTTCTCTATTGTACATGCAATGAATCCAAGACTTGCAAACCCTAATCTAGCATACATAATTTCGAAATTAACATAAAACATCAGATCTAGATGTTTACCTCTTCAATGGAAGCTTGAATCTTCTTTCTTGGAGCTTAGAGTCGCAATTGTAACTCCTCTAATGGCTTACAAACACCACAAGCAAGAAGGCAACTATGAGAGAGGAGGGGGGATGCTTAATTTCGGCCTAGGGTTTCTCTTGGGAAGCAAGTGGCCGAAAATTAAAGGCTAGGGGTCTTATTTATACTGTAGGCTGCTAGGGTTTCAGTCTAAACCCTAATGGACAGCTTAGTCACCAAGCAGCCCAAGGAACCTTCTGGAATAGGGCCTTGGACGAAAATATGATGATCCTTCATCATAATTTCGTTCCCCCTTAGTCCATTAGGTTTCCCATCCCAAAACTCAACTATCATACATTTGACAGTTTATGCCCCTTTATTTAATTAATCTCTTTTAGTCACTAAATTAATTCCTAATTAATTTATGAGTAATACTAACTAAATAAATATGATTTCTCCTTTAATATATTATTCTTATAATATATTAATAAATCATATTATCCTTTCTCTCTCTCACATCAAATTACCTTGTCAAGTTGCTTTGGTGAAGGCAACCCAAAAGGACCATGCACAACCGGGTCAAGTACATACCAAATATAGTTACGGGCTTAGACACTAATCCAATAGTCTCCCACTTGGATAAGTCTAGTAACTATATCTCACATATGTCTTTAGGATCCGATTAGCAATCGTAGCTCTTATACGTTGTTGTCAACTCTGATCAAAATCTTGTCCTTCAGATAAGGGATCGTATAATCCTCTGTTCTAGATATCATGCTTACAATACTTATTGTTCAGCACTTTTTTTCTCGATCAATGATTCGTTCGACATAGAACTTAGTTGAACACATCAACTTTGTTTTGACCGGGCCCGGCACATAAGTCAAACCAAATCATCAAGTGGCCAGATATCGCTTTTATCCTCTTAGAATAAAAGGAACAGAAAAACTTCGACTTATATGCTTTTATCATTCAATAGTTAAGTCACACACAATAATGCGTTTTATAACATCAAGTTACTGATGCGTTTTCGCATTATCAATGTATAATCAACTAGCAAACAATAACCATATCTCTAGGTTTAAAGATTATATGATTTTATCATCTTGCGATCATTCGTGATACCTTTCATGAAGTGATACCAGCAAGCGCGGGTTTATTCCAATGCTCAAATCATATTCCATAAGCACTCATGAACTTTGCAGCAATCCTTTGCTATGTCTAAAACCTTTTAGACATTCTACAAACAAATTCATGACAATCTTCCTTCATATCTACTTCCAACATATGAGCGATTGTGGACTGTTTGAATAATCTTATTATTCAGGAAGTCAAAACATTCAACATAGAAACAATAGATAAACAATCAACACAAGATAGTAACCTTTCTTATAAATAACACACATTTATTTAATCATCAAATGTTGAATACAAAATTATCTAGTACAATTTTCCTATCTATCTAATCTAAACTAATATCGTCCTTTAGCCCAACTCTCCTAGCGTGCTGCAAATGCTTGACCCTACTCAGTCCCTTCGCAAGGGGATCTGCTGGGTTATCTTCTGACGACACCCTCTTCACAACGAGGAGTCCCTCTTCTACCTGATGTCTAATAAAATGGTATTTTCTGTCGATATGTCGAGATCTGCCATGATCCCTTAGTTCCTTGGTTAAGGCAACCGCTCCTTCATTGTCACAGAAAATTTCCATGGGCTCCTTTATGGATGGCACAACTTCAAGGTCTCCAATGAAGTTCTTCAACCATATAGCCTCTTTCGACACTTCGCTTGCTGCAATGTACTCTGATTCGCACGTTGAATCAGCCACAGTCTCCTGCTTGGAACTTTTCCAAGTCACTGCTCCTCCGTTAAGGGTAAAGACCTAGCCTGACTGCGAATGGTAATTATCCCGATCCGTCTGAAAACTAGCGTCACTTTACCCTCGTACCCTTAAGTCATCACTCCCACCGAGGACTAGAAACCATTCCTTGGTCCTTCGTAGGTACTTAAGAATATTCTTGACAGCAATCCAATGTGTTCTACCAGGGTTCCATTAATATCTGCTGACCATGCTCAAAGCGAAGGCCACATCAGGACGAGTACAAGTCATAGCGTACATGATAGAGCCAACTGCGGAAGCGTAAGGTACTCGGCTCATATCAGCTATTTCTGCCTCTGTACTCGGGCATTGAGTCTTACTCAACTTGGTATTGCTTTGGATTGGCAACTCCCCTTTCTTGGAATTTTCCATACTAAAACGCTTTAGTACCTTATCGAAGTATGTATCCTGACTAAGTCCTATCAGTCTCTTACTTCTGTTTCTTATTATCCTTATTCCCAGAATATACGCAGCCTCTCCGAGGTCCTTCATAGCGAAACACTTCCCAAGCCAGGACTTGACCTCCTGCAAGGTTGGGACGTCGTTTCCTATGAGTAGTATGTCATCCACATACAATACGAGGAAGCTCACTATACTCCCACTGGCCTTGACATATACACATGACTCATCTTCGCTTCGCAGAAAGCCAAACTCTCTGACCTTCTCGTCAAAACAAAGATTCCATCTGCGAGATGCTTGCTTCAATCTATAAATGGATTTCTCAAGCTTACACACTCTATTTGGATGCTTCGCATTGACAAAACCCTCTGGCTGATTCATGTAAACATCCTCAGCCAACTTTCCATTAAGAAAAGCAGTTTTCACGTCCATCTGCCATATTTCATAATCATGAAACGCAGCTATTGCGAGCATCACTCTAATAGACTTTATCTTGGCAACTGGCGAGAAGGTCTCATCATAGTCAACTCCAGGAGTTTGAGTAAAGCCCTTCGCAACCAATCGCGTTTTATAAGTGTGCACATTCCCATCCATGTCTGTCTTCTTCTTGAAGATCCACTTGCACCTGACTGTCTTACGACCTGGCACATTATCAACCAAATTCCAAACTTGGTTGTCGTACATGGACTGAATCTCGCTGTCCATTGCTTCTTTCCACTTAGCAGACTCCGGGCCTGCCATGGCTTCCTTGTAGCTACTAGGTCCGTCCAAATTTACTAGTGTACTATCACTAATAAATGTATCCCCTTTAGTAGTAATATGGAATCCATACAACTGGGGTGGAACACTAGCCCTACTGGAACGTCTAAGAGGTAAGGACTCGTCAACAGGTTCAACAGGAGTTTCCTCCTCAGGTTGAGTGCCAGTGTTAGAAGTTCCTTCATCGCTTTGCTCTTGAATCTCTTCAAGATCAATTTGCCTCCCACTTTCCTCTTGGCTTATGAGTTCTCTTTCTCGGAAAACCCCTCTCCTCGCAACGAAGACAACATTGTCACTCGGTCTGTAAAAGAGATAGCCAAAGGACTTCTGTAGATAGCCGATGGAATAACACTTCTCACTACGAGGTTTGAGCTTGTCGTGAATATCTCGTCTTACGAAAGCCTCGCAACCCCAAACCTTGATATGCGCCAACGAGGGAGCTTTCCCTGTCCACATCTCGTGAGGTGTTTTGTCAACCTTCTTGGTGGGAACTAAATTAAGGATATGGGCGGCCGTCTCTAAGGCGTACCCCCAGAAAGCTATTGGTAACGAAGCCCGACTCATCATAGAACAAACCATGTCCAACAAGGTCCGATTACGTCTCTCAGCCACACCATTCAATTGTGGCGTTCTCGGAGGCGTCAATTGCGAAACGATTCCGCATTCCTTTAGATTGTCGTGAAACTCAAGACTTAGGTACTCTCCTCCTCGGTCTGACCGAAGCATCTTGATTTTCCTGCCCAGCTGATTCTCCACTTCATTCTTAAACTCTTTGAACTTTTCAAAGGTTTCTGACTTTTGCTTGATCAAGTAGATATATCCATATCTGCTATAATCATCCGTAAAAGTCACGTAGAATCGGCAAGCATCCCTTGTGGTGGATCTAAAGGGTCCACACACATCGGTGTGTATGAGATCCAATAGACCTTCACCCCTTTCACAAGTGCCAGTAAAGGGTGATTTGGTCATCTTCCCAAGTAAACAAGATTCACACACGTCATCGTCCCTAAGGTCGAATGACTCCAAGACTCCATACTTTTGGAGTTGGGCTATGCGTTTCTTGTTTACATGGCCAAGGCGCCAATGCCACAAGCATGCTTTGTCCAAACTATTGGACGAATCAATATTCAACACATCATTACCCAAATTATCAACAATTAACACAGATTCATAAATCCCATTACAAGGTAATGCATTGAAATAAAAAACACCATTCAAATAAACATTAATAGAACCATTACTATTATCAAATGAATATCTGAAACCTTGTTTATATAATCCATGAAAATAAATGATGTTTCTTGCCATATCTGGCGAATAGCAACAATTATTTAAATCTAATCCTAACCCATTACTCAACACTAAAGAATAAACTCCGACTCTGGTCACAGGCGACTATCTTCTGTTTTCCATAATCAAGTTTCTCTTCCCATGTTCCACCTCCCTACTTCTTAGGCCCTGCAAATAAGAACAAATGTGGAAACCACATCCTGTATCAAGAACCCATAAAGTAGCAAGTGATGAGTTGTTAGATTTAATATAATACATACCTGCATAGGTGGGCTTTATCTTCCCATCTCTAATGTCCTGCAGGTATTTGGGGCAGCTTCGTTTCCAGTGGCCCTTCTCATGGCAATAGAAGCACTCTGCTTCCTTAGGGTCAGAGGAGGGTTTAGCAGAACCTGCTTTGGTCCCACTAGAGGATGAACCATCACGAGACTTTCCCTTTTGGTGGCTCTTTGAAGGAGCCTTCCTCTTCTTTCCCTTCCCTTGGCCAATTGCCAATACGGGAGCAGCCACAGCAGGGGATGATGCAACAGATTTGTCCTTGAGGTTGCTCTCAGCAGTCCTCAGCAGTCCTTGAAGCTTACTCAAAGAGACCTCTTCCTTATTCATGTGGTAGGTCATTCTGAACTGGTTGTAGCAGGAAGGAAAAGAGTGGAGGATGATGTCGATAGCCAAATCCTCATCAAACTTAACATTAAGTTTGAGAAGACGATCAACATACCTCTGCATTTTCTGCAAATGAGAGGTTAGGGATTCTCCACTCCCCATCTTAGCGGTGATCATGTTAGTAATGATCTCATAGCGCTCTTGCCTCGCGCTTTGGTGGTATCTGTCCAGAAAATCTTGATGCATTTCATATGGATACATGTCCTCATAGGACTTTTGGAGTTCGAGGTTCATGGTGGCCAGCATGATGCAATGAACTTTCGTAGCATCACGCTCGTGGGCCTCAAAGGCGGCCAACTCTTCAAGAGTAGCAACATCTGGGATGACCTTTTCAAGCTTCTCATCGAGGACATATTCTTTGTCCTCGTAGCGAGTGATCATACGAATGCATCTCATCCACTCGTTGAAATTCGACCCATCAAATGTCACCTTTTGACATAGGTTCATCAGCGAGAATGACCCAGAAGTGTTGTTGTTGTTGTTAGCAGACATCTGAAAAAGAAAGGAACAAAGTTTGATTAGAAATGAATCCCCAATTAAACACCCAAACGAAAAATTGGGGCTAGGATCCAACAACATTATTCACAACTTAGAAAAGGGATGTCGTAATCTAAATGCAAATAATTTGAAGGTAAGTGAATGACGATTCACTAATTTCCACCATGAAAAACGAAAGGAATTTAAGTTTTAAATGTATTTGAAAACTCCTAGATTCTTTTGAGATTCATTGAACTTTTCAATGGCATGTTTAAATCTCGATATGCACTTCAAATTTGCGACTGGGATACCGAGGATCGCAAACAAGTTGTGAATAACCATGCGAACCAACATGGTGCACTCAATGTCTCTATCACCCAATCAATGTGCCGGTTAGCCACGCACGCTCCATTGATCTATGATAAACATCGAGCCACCCTTCTCCACCAATGTCAATCCCAAATTAGTGTGTCAGTTAACCACGCACGCTCCACTAACGTTTGACAAGGGTGCAAAGTGTAATTCCATGGAATAGCATCATTTTTCACATTTTACCCTAAAGTAACTAAGATTGGGAATTTGTAAAACATTATAGTTACTTTGTAAATTCATTATACTTGTAATGAGGAATTAAGTGCCCTATCATATCCGTTCGGCTAACGACCCTCCACCAGTCAAGCAAGCGGTGGGTGTGAGTGTACACCCATTAAGCGCCATTTTATAAGCAGCAACCTTATACCCACCTTATAGACTGGCTTCGTGAATGAGACCTACTAGCGATAAGACTAGCTTATTCTTATACATATATATTAATTAATCTTGTAATAATATAATAGTATAGGGTTGAATTTTAAACTTGTAAAATTCTAAGGGTTTGAAATTTAAATCATTCAAAATTAAACTTTTAATCACAAAATTTAAATTTCAAAACTTGAGGACAAGTTTTGAACTTTTTCAAAAAACACAAGGGATCAAATAACAAATAATATAAATTAATCAATTAATTTTATGATTATCTATATTTGACCTAATCCAATTTTAGTCACAAGATAATTACCAAATAATTTAAATAATCCATATTTATCATATAAAGAAACTATTATTCAAAAGATTTGAAATTATCTTTTGTTTTGGTAAGGATAATCATTTAAATACAATAAAATTCGGATTTTATTATTAAAAAACGATTTTGGCATTTATCCTATAGCAAAACAGCAAGAAAATCCCGAGATATGCTCTGTCTGACTCCCGAACTCGCCGAGTTAGTCCTGGACTCGCCGAGTTGGGCCAACTCGCCGAGTCCAGATACTGACTCGCCGAGTTGAGTCGGGCAGAAGAAAAACGATTTTCAGCAGAAACACAACAATTACATCACATACAACAGAAACCAATCAAGGCTCTGATACCACTGATGGGTTGTATGCAAAAGTACAATCCTATGTGCTCATCCAAACCCTAATGCTTGGATCTAGGTTTCTCTATTGTACATGCAATGAATCCAAGACTTGCAAACCCTAATCTAGCATACATAATTTCGAAATTAACATATAACATCAGATCTAGATGTTTACCTCTACAATGGAAGCTTGAATCTTCTTTCTTGGATCTTAGAGTCACAATTGTAACTCCTCTAATGGCTTACAAACACCACAAGCAAGAAGGCAACTATGAGAGAGGAGGGGGATGCTTAATTTCGGCCTAGGGTTTCTCTTGGGAAGCAAGTGGCCGAAAATTAAAGGCTAGGGGTCTTATTTATACTGTAGGCTGCTAGGGTTTCAGTCTAAACCCTAATGGACAGCTTAGTCACCAAGCAGCCCAAGGAACCTTCTGGAATAGGGCCTTGGACGAAAATATGATGATCCTTCATCATAATTTCGTTCCCCCTTAGTCCATTAGGTTTCCCATCCCAAAACTCAACTATCATACATTTGACAGTTTATGCCCCTTTATTTAATTAATCTCTTTTAGTCACTAAATTAATTCCTAATTAATTTATGAGTAATACTAACTAAATAAATATGATTTCTCCTTTAATATATTATTCTTATAATATATTAATAAATCATATTATCCTTTCTCTCTCTCACATCAAATTACCTTGTCAAGTTGCTTTGGTGAAGGCAACCCAAAAGGACCATGCACAACCGGGTCAAGTACATACCAAATATAGTTACGGGCTTAGACACTAATCCAATAGTCTCCCACTTGGATAAGTCTAGTAACTATATCTCACATATGTCTTTAGGATCCGATTAGCAATCGTAGCTCTTATACGTTGTTGTCAACTCTGATCAAAATCTTGTCCTTCAGATAAGGGATCGTATAATCCTCTGTTCTAGATATCATGCTTACAATACTTATTGTTCAGCACTTTTTTTCTCGATCTATGATTCGTTCGACATAGAACTTAGTTGAACACATCAACTTTGTTCTGACCGGGCCCGGCACATAAGTCAAACCAAATCATCAAGTGGCCAGATATCGCTTTTATCCTCTTAGAATAAAAGGAACAGAAAAACTTCGACTTATATGCTTTTATCATTCAATAGTTAAGTCACACACAATAATGCGTTTTATAACATCAAGTTACTGATGCGTTTTCGCATTATCAATGTATAATCAACTAGCAAACAATAACCATATCTCTAGGTTTAAAGATTATATGATTTTATCATCTTGCGATCATTCGTGATACCTTTCATGAAGTGATACCAGCAAGCGCGGGTTTATTCCAATGCTCAAATCATATTCCATAAGCACTCATGAACTTTGCAACAATCCTTTGCTATGTCTAAAACCTTTTAGACATTCTACAAACAAATTCATGACAATCTTCCTTCATATCTACTTCCAACATATGAGCGATTGTGGACTGTTTGAATAATCTTATTATTCAGGAAGTCAAAACATTCAAAATAGAAACAGTAGATAAACAATCAACACAAGATAGTAACCTTTCTTATAAATAACACACATTTATTTAATCATCAAATGTTGAATACAAAATTATCTAGTACAATTTTCCTATCTATCTAATCTAAACTAATATCGTCCTTTAGCCCAACTCTCCTAGCGTGCTGCAAATGCTTGACCCTACTCAGTCCCTTCGTACGGGGATCTGCTGGGTTATCTTCTGACGATACCCTCTTCACAACGAGGAGTCCCTCTTCTACCTGATGTCTAATAAAATGGTATTTTCTGTCGATATGTCGAGATCTGCCATGATCCCTTGGTTCCTTGGTTAAGGCAACCGCTCCTTCATTGTCACAGAAAATTTCCATGGGCTCCTTTATGGATGGCACAACTTCAAGGTCTCCAATGAAGTTCTTCAACCATATAGCCTCTTTCGACACTTCGCTTGCTGCAATGTACTCTGATTCGCACGTTGAATCAGTCACAGTCTCCTGCTTGGAACTTTTCCAAGTCACTGCTCCTCCGTTAAGGGTAAAGACCTAGCCTGACTGCGAATGGTAATTATCCCGATCCGTCTGAAAACTAGCGTCACTTTACCCTCGTACCCTTAAGTCATCACTCCCACCGAGGACTAGAAACCATTCCTTGGTCCTTCGTAGGTACTTAAGAATATTCTTGACAGCAATCCAATGTGTACTCCCACTGTCCACTTTGCATATGAGCTCTCTCTCGCGAAAGACTGCTCTTCGTGCTACAAAGACCACGTTCTTACTAGGTCTGTAGAACAAGTATCTAAAGGATTTTTGTAGGTAGCCGATGAAAATACATCGCTCACTTCAAGGTTCAAGCTTGTCGTGAGTCTCTCGTCTAACGAAAGCTTCAAAACCCCAAACCTTGATATGTGCCAACGAGGGAACCTTCCCTGTCCACATCTCGCGAGGTGTTTTGGCAAACTTCTTTGTTGGGACGAAAGCTTCAAAACCCCAAACCTTGATATGTGCCAACGAAGGTGTTAATTATGAAACAATTCCCCATTCCTTGAGGTTGTCGTGGAACTCGATACTAAGATACTGACCACCCCTATCAGATCTGAGCATCTTGATCTTCCTGCCCAATTGATTTTCGACTTCATGTTTGAATTCTTTGAACTTTTCAAAGGTTTCTAACTTATGCTTGATTAAGTAGATATATCCATATCTGCTATAATCATCGGTAAAAATCACATAAAATCGATTTGCATCCCTTGTGGTGGATCTAAAGGGCTCACACACGTCTGTGTGTATGATATCCAACAATCATCTACCTCTTTCACAAGAACCAGTGAAAGGTGATTTAGTCATCTTTCCAAGCGAACAAGATTCGTTTGTATCATCTTACCTTAAGTCAAATGATTCCAATACTCCATCCTTTTGGAGTTGGGCAATGCGTTTCTTGTTGACATGTCCAAGACGATAATGCCACAAGCATGCCTTGTCTAAACCATTAGACGCATCAATTTACAACACACTATTTCCTAAATTGTCTACAACCATCACAGTTTCATATACACCATCACAAGCTAATGCTTCAAAATAAAATACACCATTATCATAAGCATTAATAGAACCATTCTCATTATTGAAAGAATATCTAAAACCTTGTCTGTATGAACCATGAAAAGAAATAATATTCCTCGTCATCTCTGACGAGTAGCAACAATTGTTTAAATCTAAACTTAACCCACTACTAAGAACTAAAGAGTAAACCCCAATCTTGGTAACAGGTGACGATCTCCTCTTGCCCATAATCAGGTTCATATTTCCATGTTCCACATCCTCACTTCTTCTTAGCCCCTGCAAGTCAGAACAAATGTGAAAACCACATCCTGTATCAAGGACCCAAGAATTAGGATGCGATTAGTTTTTAGATTGAATAGTGTAAATATTTGCCAAGGTTGGCTTAACCTTGCCATCCTTTATGTCTTGCAAGTACTTGGGGCAGCTTCTCTTGAAATGCCCCTTGTCATGGCAATAAAAGCAAGTAGCCTCTTTGGGGTTAGAGGCAGGGGGAGCTTCAGAACTAGATTTTCCTTTAGGTCCATTGCTTGACGACCCGACTTGAGACTTTCCCTTCCATTTCTGTTTTGAGGGAGCTTTCCTCTTCTTCCCCTTCCCTTGCCCAATGGCCAAGACGGGAGCAGCAGCAGTAACAGGAGGAGTGGAGGAAATACTCTTTCCCTTCATTCCACTCTCAACGATTCTCAGCAAGCTGTGGAGTTGACTCAATGTGATTTCCTCCTTGTTCAGATGATAAGTCATAACAAACTGATCATAACAAGAAGGCAATGCATGCAAGACTATGTTAATAGCCAATTCCTCATCAAAGTTCACATTGAGCTTCAAGAGACGATCCACATATCGTTGCATGCGTTGCAGGTGGCTCGTGACAGACTCTCCGTCCTTCATCTTGTTGGTTATGAGGGACTTCACAATTTCATACCTCTCTTGACGAGCTCATTCATGGTACTTTTCCATCAAGTCCTTGTTCATCTCATATGGCCAATAGTCCTCATAGTACCTCTAAAGCTCGGGAGTCATAGTGGCAACCATGATGCATGACACTTTGGTCGCATCGTTGCAATGTCTCATATACTCAACAATTTCTTAAGGAGTAGCTTTAGTTTCATCAATCTCGTTCAGCTCTTTCTCGAGAACATATTCCTTGTCCTCGAATCTCAAATACATCTTGATGTTGTGAATCCAATCATTATAATTTGATCCATCAAAGGTGAGCTTTGAGCAGATGCTCAAGAGAGAGAAGTGGTTGGAGTTGTTGTTGTTGGAGGACCCATAAGCGTTGTTGGAAGTTGACATCTACAAAATAAGAAAGACAAGTTTTGATTAGATAAGGAAATCCTTAATATAACACCCAAATAAAATATTAAGGCTAGGAACCAACTAAATAATTCACAATTCAGAAGAAGGATGTCGTAATCCAATTGCAAATTATTTAAAGGTAGGTAAATGACGATTTACCAATTTCACCATGAAAAAAAACCAAATTTAAACGAATTAGGTTTTAAATGAAATTCCTAGATCTTTTGAGATTCATTGAACTATTAAATGACATGTTAAATCTCGATTATGCCCTTTACATTTGTGACTGGGATACCGAGGATCACAAACAAGGTGTGAATAACCATGCAAATTAGCTTGGTACTCTCGATGTCATTTATCACCTAACTATTGTGTCGGTTAACCACACACACTCCATTAATCAATGATAATTTACGAGCTACCCATTCCCACGCTTTATTAGTCCATATTAGTGTGTCGGTTAACCATACACGCTCCACTAACGACTTTTATAAAGTACAATGTGCAATTTCATGGATTAGTTACTTTATTTTTTCCATTATACTTATTAATGAGAATTAAGTGTCCTATCAAACCCGTTCGGCTAACGACCCTCCACCAATCAAGGAAGCGGTGGGTGAGAGTGGACACCCATTTAACTGCCATTTTATAAGCCATTTCCTTATACCCCCATTATAGATCGTCTTCGTGAATGAGGCCTACTAACGGTAAGACTGACCTTTTTCTTATACATATATATAAATATTAACTTTTAATTTTACAATATATATAAGGTTCTAAAATTTAAAATTTCCAATTTAAATTAAAACTATTCAAGGTTCTAAAATTTAAAATTTCCAAAATTAAACTATTCAATTTAAATTTTAAATTTCGAAACAAGGGATGTATTTTTAAAACCTTTCAAAAATACAAGGTTACATTTTTTAATAATTAAATTAACAAATTAGTTTTATCTTTATCAAAAATTTAACCCAATCATGAATTCATGATAAGGATATAAGATTACTGATTAAAATTTTCCACTTTTAAACCATTAGAATGAATTTAAGGTAATTATCCTAATCAGTCCTTGAAAGATTTGTGAAAGACGAAAATCTGGGATCTGACAGCTCAACTCGTCGAGTCTAGGCAATGTACTCATCGAGTTCCAAGATGAACTCGTCGAGTTCGATGAATAAAATGACGATTATGTTCCCTTCTCCTTTGGACAATTCACAATTGCATCATATTCAATAGAAAACTAAACCTGGCTCTGATACCATTGATGGGTTTTGAGCATAACAACAAATCCTATGTGTCCATGCAACTCGAATGCTTTGGATCTAGGTTTTCACTAGTTGAACATGCAAACTTGAATACAAAATAGAAACCCTAGAAAGCTAATACAAATTTCAAAATCTATATAAAACTAGGGTTTAGATGAATACCTTTATTGCTATGTAGTAATAATAATGAAACCTTGATGATCTTGAACTCTTGAGAACAAGTGCCTCAAATGTGACACCTCTAATGGCTTACAGACACTCTTTGCAAGAGGATGAGAGGAGAGAGGAGGAGATAGCACTAGAATTTCGGCTCTACTAGGGTTAGGAAGCATGTAGCCGAAATCCTAAGGGGTTGGGGTCTTTATATAGGTGTTGGTTGCTTAGAGCCAAAGCTGGGGTTTGCTGGAGGAAACCCTAATTTCCAGCTTAAGGCCTAAGCAACCCATGCACCCCCATTCATAAGGCCTTGGACGAAAACTTATAGGGCCTCCCTATAATTTTCATCCACTCCTTCCATGGAGTCCATTAGTCCAATTTCACAACTATCAATAAATTGCAAAACAACCCCTTATACTTTAATTAATTCCTTTAATCCCAAAATTAATTCCAAATTAATTTCTGATTAAATATTAATCAAACAACATGATTTCTAATTAATATATCATTCTCATAATATATTAATAAATAATTTATATCAATTAATTATTCCAAATAATAAATTTAACTTCTCTCCAAAAAGTCATCCTGTCAAGTTGCTAGAGTGAACGCAATCCAAAAGGACTATGCTACTATCAGTTCAAGTATATACCAGTTATAGTTATGGGATTAGACATCTAATCCAACATGGGTATATACGGCCATGCATTCCTTGGATTGTTGATATTTAGTATAATGATATGTTGTAGTGATTTGTTAGATCTGTGTCCTGGTATTGAGTATGCTGCTATGCTGTAGTGATCTGTTAGATCTGTGTTATGATATCGAGTATGCTGCTATGCTGTAGTGATCAGTCAGATCTATGTCCTGGTATTGAGTACGTTGCTTTATGGTAATAACTTGTAGAACCGTATGTTATTTCTATTGCTGGTTATCATTTATGGAGTGCCCTTAGGGACTGTCGGTGGTCATGTAAGATAGCCTGAGAACTCTTGGTCTAGGCTCTCTTGCCTATTCCTTGTTTGGTTGTGGCTCTAGAGTAGGACCATCTGTTCGGGTGGCTATCTCACCTCTGGTTACTTATGGTTACCCATTCTATGGGGGTTAGCTGGTAATGGGATTGTATGTTGTAAGAGGATTAGTAGGCAGTAGTGAGATGATTGTTGTTTTCCTGTATTATGTGCCTACTTGATCCTGATTGTTTATATGTCGACATATTTTGTTTGGTTTGTGTTGAGGTGGTCCTGCTTTGTGCGGTAGGCCAAGATGCCCAATGCGGGCCGGTTGTAAGCCGTAGGCACAGAGGTTCGGAAAGAACGGTGGGGTTGAGGCGGTAGGCCAACAAACCCTGGGTATTCCAGCCCGATGGCAGATTGGACCTGTTGTATATTGGCATTCCAACCCGGGGTATTCCATCCTGATGATGACTGGACCCGATGGTTGACTGGACCGACATGCTCGATTGTATTTGTGATCTATTTATATGGGGGTATATTGGGGAAAACTCACTAAGCTTTATGCTTACTGTTTCAGGTATCATTGGTTATTGATAGATGGCGAAGGCGGGATTGTACACACTCATCAACAACATTAGAGATTCTTTGTTTCTACAATACTCTGATTTTTAATAAATGTAACTCGAAATAAATGGTTTTCTTAATTAATGGACTAATAAATTGGGAAGTTTTATCTTAATAAAAATGAAAATTTTTGGTTGTGAAAATGGGCCGTTATAAGTTGGTATCAGAGCCCCGGTTTGAGTGAATTGGAGGAACACTTGTGTGAATCCAATCTCAAACTTGGATCCGAGAGTTTTTGAAAAATGTTTTTGAAAAAAAAATTATAATAAAAAGAGTTGGGTTAAGGACATGGGCTCGGTCCCTTGCCATGTTCTTGTTTGATTGTTGACTTGGGATCGAGATTGTGGACCTTGACTTAACCTTGACTTTCAGGAGGATGCGGTGTGTACAGTCAGCCAGAGCCCGGACAGGAGAGTGGTTCCCAAAATACCTATACTTTTTATGTTTGCTGAGTTTTGATCTTGCTGATACATGATTTGTTAGAAAAGCATGCTAGTGATAGGCTATGGATTTACAGGAATTGCATGATAGAATTGCCTGATTATATGATGCCTAATAGCCTAGGGTTCTTCTTGTATGAAATTGACACCATTACTGTAGTTGCTTAGTATATGCATCATAATTGTACATAACCAAGATTCTATAGCCTGAGAATGTTTGGTTTAGCCTTATTTCCCATTCTTGTTTGATGAAGGGCTTGGGATAGAATCAGGTTTTCGACTGTCTATAGGGTTCAACATTATATATGATTAGCATACACGAGTGCTGCAGGGTTGGTGGAAATTTCATGGACGAGTTGTGTGGGGTTTGCCAACCAGTTGTGTAATGTCTAGCCTTCCTCTAGGATGAGAGGATAGAGGGTATGTGTATTTTACGGGTATTGTTAGGGTTGTTGTGATGATCTTCTGAGACAAATATGGGTAAGTGTAGAAGGTAGTATGGGCCCGTACTACTGGAAGCACAAGACCCATATGCGTAACAGAAAAGTCACAACCCCTAGCGTTTTGTTGGGAATTGGTTCCCCTGGTGTTATATGCGTTTTCTAATATATCCCTGGTTTATTTTTAGTATGGTGATTACGAGACGATTTGAGGCTGGATCTGGATCAGCAGGAGCAGATGGCCAGGATGGGCCAACTATGACCGAGGACCATGTCAGGGAGATCATTCGTGAGGAGGTTGTTTCCTTTGTCCGGGGGCAGATACCGGAGCTGGTTGAATCTGCCAAGGCCGCTATGATGGAGTACTTTGATGACCGATATGCTACACTTTCTGAGGTTGTTGTTGCTGCAGCAACCGCGACTGTTGCTGCCGTTGGGGCTCGAGAAGAGAGAGATTTCCAGTATCGGGACTTTGATCATACGAAGCCCCCAGAGTTTGATGGGGTCTCGGACCCGATTGTGGCGATGAGATGGCTGTCTGACGTGGATGGTTGTTTCTTCACGTGTTCTTATCCGGATGACCAGAAGGTCAAGTGCGCCTTGAACTTTCTCAGGTTGGGGGCAAGGGATTGATGGAAGCTGGTGACTAGTTCTTATACTCCTGAGCAGAGGGCCACGATGACTTCGGAGCAGTTCTCGTAGATGTTCTATGCAAGGTATGTTCCCCTGGTAGAGAGGTAGAGATTGGCCTAGGAGTACCTAGATCTGAGACAGACGACCGAGTCGGTGACAAAGATTACCAAGATATTCATTGAGAGGGCCTTGTTCAGTCATGAGTTTGCTGCTTCAGAGCAGGCTCAGATGACTCGATATCTGAGCATGCTCAAGACGGATATTCGACAGTTCGTGTCCATACAACGCTATGGTTCTCTTGCTGAGCTTCAGGATGCTGCGAGGAGGCGAGAGATTGAGATAGAGACCCAGGTGAGGGAGCAGTGTCAGGCTCCGGATCAGTCCTAGACTGTAGTGAAGCGATTCAAGTCCGCCGACCAGAGTTCGGGATCAGTTGGAGGGATGCGCAGATCTGTTGCATGTCGCCGGTGTGGCGAGGAGGGTCATTTTGGAAGAGACTATGGGCGGAGTGTGTGATTTTGTTTTCATTGCGGTCAAGAAGGCTACATTAAAGCTCATTATCCTTTTCTCAGTGAGGTGTTGGATCCTACACACTTAACTTGGCAGTTACCCGATGGTTGTCAAGGGACCGTCGGGGTCCCGAGGACCGAGATTTGAGTTGGCAACTCTTCTATTTATCAATTGTGGTAGTATTGGTATTTATCTGTAAAATTTGTTTGTGTTTCAAGGTTCGGTTGTAATTTTGGATGATCAGTTAAATGGAATTATCTTATTTAGCTTGTTTGAGTTGATCTCTTGTAATGTATGGATTAATTATCTTTGGCCTCAATTTGTATGCGAGTTGGAATGTATGAATGTTGTGTGAAACTAGATTCTCCTATGTATGCAGGTCCGACCCAATACATGGGCGGCTTGGGCTAAGGACCAAGGCAGCAAGAAAAAAAGGGCATAATTTTAGCCCAATCTTTTATTGTATAGGTGTTTAATTTGGCTCAATTAAACTTAGTTTCCAATCAGCGATTCTTTAATCGAGGCAGGAAAGCAAACGAGTGAAAATTGAATTCACCAAATCGATGCATTAAAAAACGCGAAAACTAAAATCACCAATGCATTGAAAAATGAAGATGCAATAATCACGATGTAGAAGAAGATGAGTTTCCTATCGATTAACGTCCTGATTCTAAAATACGACTATAAGCCCAAGTCTCCCACATTATAATCATATTTGGTATTTTTGGAGACCAAGCATTCTCTCTCTCTCTCTCTCTCTCTCTCTCTTAATTTGGCGATTTTTGTATGAAATTTGTATACCACCATCAACAATAGTTGATGCCCTCCCCTATTTAATCTGTTTTGTTATCCATTCAATACCTTAATTGTTGATATTTTCTCCCATTTAATCGATTTCTAGATACATATTGGAATATGTCCCGATTTTTAAGTTCTGCTACATGCTACCGCTGACTTTTTAGCTTGAAGAGTGAAAAGTGAAGACGATAGTTCAAGACTTCAGAATTAGAGTTCAAAGTTTGCTCCAGCTTGCTCTAATTTCTCGATACATATAGAAGTTGTATTTTAATTTTATGATATTCTCTCTAATGAGTCTGAGTTATTTTTATTAGTTTTGATTTCTGGTTTTATAAAGTTCGGATTTTGTTTGAAGGATGGAGTTCTTTTTATGTGTTTTAATTTCAGAGTTTTAGAGTTCTGGAGTTCATATGTTCCTGCCTTTAACTTTATATTTGTTTTCTCATGCAGATTTACTTTTCTATCTGAGTATACTCTGATTCAGATTTTTTCTGGAGGCTGGGGACATCATTTTTGTGTGCTGATTCAGGAAGTTTAACTTTGAAATATTGATATTAGTTTTTGAAAATTCGATTCTGATTCATTTGATTAGATAAATTTTATCCCCATAATCAAAACATAAACACACATCCAAAATTAATACAGAGGTCTTGATGTAAGAAGTTCAAGAACAAGACATAGTGGGCTTCTTTGGATCTGATAATCACACACCTAAAACCAAGAACACATTAATACCAATTGGTTATCTATCACCAAAAAACAACATGAGCCACATTTGAACTTCTTACATCACAAACCAAGAACGCATTAATACCAGTTGGTTATCTATCACCAAAAAACAACATGAGCCATATTTGAACTTCTTACATCACAAACCAAGAACACATTAATACCAATTGGTTATCTATCACCAAAAAAACAACATGATCCACATTTGAACTTCTTACATCATGACCTCTGTTTTGTATCAGATTTTTGTGTTTAGGGAAGTTGCTTTTAAAAAAGCATTATGTTATGGTCACTTCCTCATAAATTATAACTTTAATTTTGGATCAAATAATTTGATTTTTATCACTTACTTTAATTTTGGGTCAAAGTGAGTTCTGTTATAAAAATAAAAATGATGAAAACTTGGAAGAAAAAAATGATCAAAATCAAAATGTTGAAGATAAAAAACCCCAAAACTTGGTGAGGATTTATCACCTTTGTCTTACGATACAATATAGGGGCATAAATTGTTTATCTTGCCTGGGGCATTAAAAACTAATGGACCGGCTCTGTATGTATGTAGATATCAGTGGTTGAGATTAAGTAATAGATTTCGGGTTAGTCGGAGTGTCGAAGGACAACGAAGTTCTCAGTTTCTAGAATATCTCAAGTGGGGGACAGTGGAGCCTCGTAGCAGGAAGAATTGGTGCCAAGATTCGGTTTTTAGTCAGATTCTCTGAGTGCCAGACTTCTGCGCAACTACTAAATCTTCGGGTTTCGCGACAAGATCATTGTCAACTATTGGATTTTCCCTTTCGGTTCGTATTTGTCTTAGCTGTGATATCATCTCTAGGGCGTACTTGTGCTTAGGCCTTCAGGTCCCAGGAACTCTGATTGAGGGTTTATTTGTCTGTTGTCGTCTGATCGAGGGTGAGCCCGAGTGTTGATAGTGGGCAGCTCAGCTGGGCTGTCGGAGCAAAGTAAGAATGTGGTTCAGTTCAACATGAGAACAGTTAGTTTTCATTGCGGTAATGCCCTTTTGGTGCGGGATTAGAGTGTCGGCGTTGGGCCGAGAAGCTCGGAGACCGTCTCAATCTGCGGATTGTCGTTCATCTTGGTTTTTGTGGGGGAGTACATCATGAAGTAGAAGCGAGAGCTGATTTCGAGGACGAAATCTAATTTAAGTTGGGGAGAATTGTAACATTCGGTTTAAAAATGAAATAAATAAAATAAAACAAATAAATAAATAAGGATAATAATGAATAAATAAATAAATAATCAATAATCCCTAAAACCTCGAGATGTATTTTGTATTTTATTTTATTTTAACCCTAAATCCATAGTAATTTATCAGAGTGTTAGCCATAAGGAGTTAAATGTTGAAATTTCTAGAATTTGGAGTCTATTTTGTAACAATTGGACCTGAATTGTAAATAATTGTGTGAAGTAGGGGCTATTTGGTAACTAGTGGATTTGATTTGAAATGAATGGGGACGGAGGGACTTAAAATGGAAAGTGGACATAAGTTGAAAGGAGAGGCGGGACTAAAACCCGTCATCCGACCCTTGCCTCTCATTCAACAGCCACACTCCAAAACCCTAACCCTAACAATATCTCAGCCGCCACCCTTATACCTTCCAGCCGCCACCACTCCCTTGATGACATCGTCAACCACCAAAGCCAACCACCGCAACTATCCTACTGCCGGCAACGACTAGCGTCGTTAGGGGGAGCTTTCGAGACTGAAGACGACTGTGAACGACTGCCGCCACCATTCCTCCGCCACTTCTTCTTCTCTGTCGCCATCTGCATCCGCCGCCACCGCCGCTCGACGAATCTCATTCCACTGCTCCGGTCAACGTCACCACTCCGAGGGAGGCTATTGGATGCGTTTTAACGTGTGTGTCGCATGTCTGTGTGTGCTGGTGTGTGACATCCCCTAATTTCTCGGCCAGAAAAGACCGATTTCGTTTATGCTTTTTAAAATAAAATCAGAGTAATCATTTTAAAAGGTGTTGCGGAATTTGTTCCCATAAAAACATGATAATTATATTATCAAATCATTTATGAAGAAATGTATTTTATTCACTTAAACTATTGAGATGTCATTGTCAATATAGAAACATAAGCATAAACAGAACTTACACTCACTTACACTAGTGATCTACATCTCTTTTAATCTCTCAGTGTAAAGTAACTTCGTATCGATACCTGTGATACAAACAAACTGAGTGGGTCAGGCTTGGGAGCCTGGTGAGCATATAGGGTTTTCAACCCACAATAAATAATTTATTATGCTTAAACATCAAACAATCAACCCAATTACCCAATCCCCATTATCTTATTTATTTCTTAAGGATTTACCCTAAGAATCAAATCTCACTCATTCCTAAGGATTCATTCGAAGGAATAGGCACGAAGTCCGTCGCTGCCCAAGGTTCATACAACAGGCACTACGTCACATAGTCGCCGGGTTTATACAATAGGAACTACGTCTCATAGTCGCTAAGGTTTATACAATAGGCACTACGTCTCATAGTCGCCAGGGTTTATACAATAGGCACTACATCACATAGTCGCCAAGGTTTATACAATAGGCACTACGTCTCATAGTCGCCAGGGTTTATACAATAGGCACTACGTCTCATAGTCGCCAGGGTTTATACAATAGGCACTACGTCTCATAGTCGCCAGGGTTTATACAATAGGCACTACGTCTCATAGTCACCAGGGTTTATACAATAGGCACGAAGTCACATCGTCACCATAGTTTATCTAATAGGCACGAAGTCACATCGTCGCCAAGATTTATACAACAAGCACTAAGTCCATAGCTGCCAACATACTAAATCCGTAGCTACCAACGTACATCTATACTGTACAAAATTCATAGCTACCAACGTACATCTATACTGTACTTCTATCCCTCATACTTTATCTACCCATGTTTTACCCAACATATTCGAAGATAAAATATATATACATTTTAAATCATTTTAAACATGTATAAAACATTCATTCAACACGCATCTCGAATAAACAAACAACATATATACACATAGCACGTATTTTATATAAAATACTTCATATCTATGTGTAAGATGAAAGTGACTACACACTCACCTGATTTAATGAAAATCGGACAGCAATTCGTTTCCTAAAACGATCGTTTCTAATAAAACCGGGCTCTGCGAAAGGTCGGGCTTCAAAACCGAAAAGATAAATTTTTCGGGCTTCTCGGGAATCTCGGGGCGTGTTTCGGGCTTTGGAATAAGTACCGGGGCTTCGGGGGATGTCGGGATAGTAAAAATATGGAAAAAGGGGTCAAAAATGGCAAAATCTCATTTTTACCCGGGAGGGTTCGCAAGGCTCCTATTTATAAGAGAGGAGATCCGGAGCTTCGGCCGAGAAGGGACACGCGGCAGCGAGGGGGCGAAGCGCGTGGCAGCAGCGAGGGCAGGTGGCACGCATGCGAGGGAGGCCAGGTGCGAGGCTCGGATTGGTCCATCACTTCGGACACGGGGCGAGTCAGCAGCCACGCGTCAGAAGGAGAAGCGAGAAGGGTGGCTCCTCGGATACGTGTCGGACCAGGAGAGGACCGGACTTCGGTCCAATCAGGAGGCGCCTACGACGACTTCGGACCAATCAGCGGGTGACACGCGTACTGCGGTCCAATCAGCAGCAAACACGTGTCCGACACGTGGAAGCCTCGCATGCGAGGGTGACGTGTCCAGCTCCAATCCATGCGAAATTTCTCGAAAAATGTGTCAAATCTTGTAAAATCCATAACTTTCTCATACGGGCTTCGTTTTTGACGTTCTTTATATGCACGCGTAGAGAAAATTATGCTCTACAACTTTCGTTTAGACTTCGTCGGAAAATTTTGACTTTATTTTTATATTATTTTTTTTTAACAGACCGGGACAGGAAATCTGTTAAAAATTCATAACTTCTTCATCCGACGTCCGTTTTCGTCAGACTTTTTACCGTTGTGCTACTATTTACGAGACCTTCGATTCTCGTTTAGGTTGTGTCGGCTAAAAATCACTCGATCTAAAATTGGAGTTTTTAGCTGTCTACTGCTAAGCTGAAACTTCGAAAAATCATAACTTCCTCATACGAAGTCATATTTGGGCATTCTTTTTATCGAACTTCTCGGTTTAACAAATACTACGAGTTTTGTTTAGATTACTAAGGCTAAAAAGTAGTTTATCAAAAACTCACTTTTTACGACATTCGGCACCGTGCCGGTTTGTCGCGAAACTCCGACAGGTCATAACTTCTTCGTTATAACTCGGATTTCGGCATTCTTTATATATCCGTAATCATTGTCACGACCACTACATCTTTCTTAATAAATATAAGCTTTATCTAATATTTATTTTCGACGCTCATTTTTAGTCTTAATTAATTAAACCCTAATAATTAAGCATAAAACACATAAAACACATAATATTCACATAATTCCTTTTCATTTCTCCAAAATGAGTCACAAAGGTTAACCTAGACTATTATGTCAATATTAATGCCTAGCCTAGAAACACGGGCATTACAATTCTCTCCCCCTTAGAATGATTCCGTCCCCGGAATCACACATCAGCAAACAAATACGGGTAGCGACTCATCATGTCACTCTCTGTTTTTCCCCAGGTGAGATTTGGCCCATTCGTATGTTTCCAACGCACAAGCACTAAATCGACCATCTGGCGTCACAACTTCTTAGTCTTACAGTCAACGATTGCCTCAGGTTCTTCAATTAACCTCTTGTTTTCATCCAACCTTAATTCAGAAATGGGAATTATGTCGGGCACATCTCACGCGAACTTCCTCAAATAACACACATAAAAGGTGTTATGAATACCCGCCAGTTCTTCCGGAAATTCTAGCTTGTAAGCTTGATTCCCGATCCTCTGAAGAACTTTAAATGGTCCAATAAATCATGGACTCAACTTTCCCCTTCTACCAAATCTTATAAGTCCCTTCCATGGCGAGACTTTAAGTAAAACCGTATCTCCAACTTCGAATGATATCGGTTATCTTTTCTTGTCGGCATAGCTCTTTTGACGATCTTGAGCTGCTAACATCCTTTACTTCAATTCAGCTTAAGTCAACTACTACATCGAACTTGGTTCTCTGAACCACGTAACAAACTCATCGTAGTCGGACTCAATTTGATATGACCTCTAGGGTCGGAATAACAATCATCTTCTTAGTCATTACCGAAACGAAGGTAATGAAGTACTCGAATAATAACGGAATCAATTTCTAGCTTCTTGGTAACCTTGTGACTTTCCTTGATCCAAGTACGAGTCCTGTGCTTCCGGTAGTATAGGCCTCTGTTACCATTCACACCTACTCATACTCGTCCCAAGTATTGTCTCGCAGTTCTCCAAGTCACCATACAAGAATTTTCACATAGTCATTCAATTCATCAGATGACAAAACCAGGGTTTATATTATTTCTTAAAATAATTACACAGAGGTTCGAGTTTACCCTATACTATGCCTCTAATAGGCTACACCACGAGTTATTAACTGCATTACTACTTTATGTCTTAGTTTTGGGAATATAAGGTCCTTACTCCTGATCCCTTATATTTCCATCTGCTTCATTAAGGATCATTTGGAATGCCTTTGGTTTTGGCGGTGTGTTTTTCTTTGGGCAGTCTCTAGAAATATGCCCTTCTTCATTACATTCGTAGCACACCTTTTTGTTAGATGCGCATTTGTTGGCGTAATGCCCTGTCTTCCCACATTTGTAGCAAGTCATCTCCTCGCTACACTTACCGAGGTGTTTCTTTTTACACTTCTCACACCACTTAGCTTCATCTCTTCCTCCAGATTTTGAGAATTTGCTTTCTTTGATGATCTTTGAAGATCCCTCATGCTTCCTTTTCTCTCCAACTTCAGCTCTCTCCAAACCTTTCTCTCTTATCTGAGTCTCGACATTCTTAGCAGCCCAAATGACGGCTTTCAGAGTGGCTGCTTGTTTGACTATCGGATCAAAGTCCGCTGGTAAACCGTGGGCAAACTTGTTGACCTTGGAGAGTTCAGTTGGAATTAGATAGGGAATAAGCTTCATCTTTTCTGTAAAACTAGTAGCGTACTCGATGACGCTCATTCTTCCCTTCTTCAGATTCTGGAACTCATTGTTGATTTCCAGAAGGTCCTGCTCAGAGCAGTATTGCATTTTCAGTTGCACCACGAACTCTTCCCACGAAATCTTTCTAGCTTCCCCCTTGGGTATCGAATCAGCTGGTAACTTCCACCAGCTCAACACACCAGATTTCAACAGAGGAATTGCAAGTGCGGTCTTTTGTTTGTTGCTGCACTCACAGCTTTCAAACATCATCTCCATTTCGGAGATCCAATTCATGACTTCCACCGGTGTCGGACTCCCAGATAGACACAGTGGTTTAGATGCCATGAAATCTTTGTATTTGCACCCGCGTCCATCAACTCCTCCATCCTGGTTGTTTTGTCTAACTATTGGTAGGTTGGCTTGACCAAGAGTCCCACTGTAGTTCCCTCCTACTGATTGCCCTTCATTCAATACGGGCGGTTCAACAGGTATCGTAGTTTCTTCCCTATTCTGTTGTAGTAGTCGCCTGGTCTCCTCCATTTGGCGATCTAACATCATCTGCATCATTGCTTGTACCCCAGCCATCGTCATTGGCTCAGGTGCAGCTCCTACAACAGGTACTTGCTCAACTACTTGAGGTTGAGGCTGTTGATCCCTGTTTCCGTTTGCATTTGCAACTCCACTACGAGTTCTTACCATTACAATCTATATACCGAATATGGTGAATTTAGGTCTTTACCCTCGATAGGTATTTAAATTCCCTTATCACTCTGAAACGTTTACATGTTAGTTCTAATATCGTAATCGTACGCTTAGAATCCTACACACATAAGGTTTCCACATCCGGTCGGCAACAGACCATAGATCCGAACAAATAATGGCATATATGGCAAACATATAGCATTTAGCACATAAAAACATTTTAGGCATCTTTCCTAAAATAAACTAGTGCTCGTGTCTAAAATATGGTAGACACTCATCACACAATCATCACTTAGCATTCTAAGTTTAAGTCTAGAAATCCTACAATTTCTTAGTTCGCTTAAACTAATGCTCTGATACCAACTGTGACATCCCCTAATTTCTCGGCCAGAAAAGACCGATTTCGTTTATGCTTTTTAAAATAAAATCAGAGTAATCTTTTTAAAAGGTGTTGCAGAATTTGTTCCCATAAAAACATGATAATTATATTATCAAATCATTTCTGAAGAAATGTATTTTATTCACTTAAACCATTGGGATGTCATTGTCAATATATAAACATAAACATAAACAGAACTTACACTCACTTACACTAGTGATCTACATCTCTTTTAATCTCTCAGTGTAAAGTAACTTCGTATCGATACCTGTGATACAAACAAACTGAGTGGGTCAGGCTTGGGAGCCTGGTGAGCATATAGGGTTTTCAACCCACAATAAATAATTTATTATGCTTAAACATCAAACAATCAACCCAATTACCCAATCCCCATTATCTTATTTATTTCTTAAGGATTTACCCTAAGAATCAAATCTCACTCATTCCTAAGGATTCATCCGAAGGAATAGGCACGAAGTCCGTCGCTGCCCAAGGTTCATACAACAGGCACTACGTCACATAGTCGCCGGGTTTATACAATAGGAACTACGTCTCATAGTCGCTAAGGTTTATACAATAGGCACTACGTCTCATAGTCGCCAGGGTTTATACAATAGGCACTGCGTCTCATAGTCGCCAGGGTTTATACAATAGGCACTACGTCTCATAGTCGCCAGGGTTTATACAATAGGCACGAAGTCACATCGTCACCATAGTTTATCTAATAGGCACGAAGTCACATCGTCGCCAAGATTTATACAACAAGCACTAAGTCCATAGCTGCCAACATACTAAATCCGTAGCTACCAACGTACATCTATACTGTACAAAATTCATAGCTACCAACGTACATCTATACTGTACTTCTATCCCTCATACTTTATCTACCCATGTTTTACTCAACATATTCGAAGATAAAATATATATACATTTTAAATCATTTTAAACATGTATAAAACATTCATTCAACACGCATCTCGAATAAACAAACAACATATATACACATAGCACGTATTTTATATAAAATACTTCATATCTATGTGTAAGATGAAAGTGACTACACACTCACTTGATTTAATGAAAATCGGGCAGCAATTCGTTTCCTAAAACGATCGTTTCGAATAAAACCGGGAGTTTTATTGAGAAAACGGGCTCTACGAAAGGTCGGGCTTCAAAACCGAAAAGATAAATTTTTCGGGCTTCTCGGGAATCTCGGGGCGTGTTTCGGGCTTTGGAATAAGTACCGGGGCTTCGGGGGATGTCGGGATAGTAAAAATATGGAAAAAGGGGTCAAAAATGGCAAAATCTCATTTTTACCCGGGAGGTTTCGCAAGGCTCCTATTTATAGGAGAGGAGATCCGGAGCTTCGGCCGAGAAGGGACACGCGGCAGCGAGGGGGCGAAGCGCGTGGCAGCAGCGAGGGCAGGTGGCGCGCATGAGAGGGAGGCCAGGTGCGAGGCTCGGATTGGTCCACCACTTCGGACACGGGGCGAGTCAGCAGCCACACGTCAGAAGGAGAAGCGAGAAGGGTGGCTCCTCGGATACGTGTTGGACCAGGAGAGGACCGGACTTCGGTCCAATCAGGAGGCGCCTATGACGACTTCGGACCAATCAGCGGGTGACACGCGTACTGCGGTCGAATCAGCAGCGAACACGTGTCCGACACGTGGAAGCCTCGCATGCGAGAGTGACGTGTCCAGCTCCAATCCATGCGAAATTTCTCGAAAAATGTGCCAAATCTTGTAAAATCCATAACTTTCTCATACGGGCTCCGTTTTTGACGTTCTTTATATGCACGCGTAGAGAAAATTATGCTCTACAAATTTCGTTTAGACTTCGTCGGAAGATTTTGACTTTATTTTTATATTATTATTTTTTTTAACAGACCGGGACAGGAAATCCGTTAAAAATTCATAACTTCTTCATCCGACGTCCGTTTTCGTCAGACTTTTTACCGTTGTGCTACTATTTACGAGACCTTCGATTCTCGTTTAGGTTGTGTCGGCTAAAAATCATTCGATCTAAAATTCGAGTTTTTAGCTGTCTACTGCTAAGCTGAAACTTCGAAAAATCATAACTTCCTCATACGAAGTCAGATTTGGGCGTTCTTTTTATCGAACTTCTCGGTTTAACAAATACTACGAGTTTCGTTTAGATTACTAAGGCTAAAAAGTAGTTTATCAAAAACTCACTTTTTACGACATTCGGCACCGTGCCGGTTTGTCGCGAAACTTCGACAGGTCATAACTTCTTCGTTATAACTCGGATTTCGGCATTCTTTATATATCCGTAATCCTTGTCACGACCACTACATCTTTCTTAATAAATATAAGCTTTATCTAATATTTATTTTCGACGCTCATTTTTAGTCTTAATTAATTAAACCCTAATAATTAAGCATAAAACACATAAAACACATAATATTCACATAATTCCTTTTCATTTCTCCAAAATGAGTCACAAAGGTTAACCTAGACTATTAGGTCAATATTAATGCCTATCCTAGAAACACGGGCATTACATGGTGTGTATTTCTTGACCGTGAATCAAAAGAGAAGCCACCACCACCACCGTGAGCTGGTGGCTATCATCTCTGACCACCGCTGCATGCCACCGTGAAAAGGTGGCTGTGTTCGTGTTTCGCAAAGTGTATGTGTGTGTTGCTGATTTAACGTGATGGATGCGTGTGTATGGGAGTTATATTGGTCGGATTTGTAAGGAGGACCACCATGGCAGCCAACCATGGTGGCTGCCGCCCTTAATGCTTTTCTGCCACCACCAGCCACTGTGTGTGGGTGGCTGTGTGTATATATATTGGTGTGTGTGTGTGTGTGTGCGTGTTTTCAATGATGAGATGTTATATGAATGTGCTTGGCAGGAAAATAATCAAAAAAACCTGTCACCACCACCATGAGGTGGTGGCTGCCAACTTCTGCAGCCGTGGACCGCCGCCGACCACCACTGCCCGATGTGGCAGTGGGTGGTGCCTAATTTATTAAAATATATATTTATTTAAATAACTAATAATATAGTTTTAGGAGTGGGAAACCCTAATTAGGGTTTAGAAAACCCTAACACCAAGAAACCCTAATTTTGGAGTTGGTCGGGACCCACATTAAAACTATTAATTAAACTTAAAATAATAATTAATAATCCTCTACAATTAACTTAATGCAATATTGGAATTAATGGATTAAGTCCTTAAGGGGGTTAAGGCCCCGTTTGATAGTTGCTGACTGAGAAAGTGCTGATTGGGAAAGGTCTGTCTGGGTAAGAAATTCTGACTGAGTAAGAAATCCTGTTGTTTGATTGTACATCTGACTGAATGTGTTGAGTGATGAAAAATGACCATTTTACCCTAATAATAATCACAAATAATCAAAATCAAAATAATAATCACAAGTAATCAAAATCAAAATGTAGATGCAACAAATAATGATAAAACTTTATTCCAAAATGTCATGGGCATCTTTAGCTTTCCTTTACCTTTCTTCGGTTTCACGGGTTTGCTTTAACAACTCATCTTGATTCACATCTTCTTTTTCTCCACTTTCACCAACAATTTTCTTTCCTTTATCTTGAACAGTTGAACCCGAAGCTTCATTATCCTTCGGTTCTGTGGTGACACTTGGTTTAACAGGAGGAGGTGGAGGATTTTCGGTTGTTGGAGTTTGGCTTTTGGTGTTTTGTTTTGGTGGATCTTGAATTGCTTCTCCCCCTTGTTTTGGAGGGACGTCCGCCTCCGAAACACCCTCAATTCTGCAGAGAAGTGCAAGAGCTGGACGCAATTTTTCAGCCAAACGTCTCATTATGGTGATGGTGAGAACCGTATCATGGGCATCCAGGAGATCGACCAAAAGAGCATGAACATAACCAATACAGGTTTTCACCACTGCACGTTCGGTCTTGAGATCATCAATCTCCTGCTTTGCTTGGGAAAGCTTGACAGATTGAGTTTTGATCAGAGTAGTTTGTCGAGCTAGCTCATCCATTACTTTATTTTCGAAAGCTAACACAGCCTGGAGTGTGTCAAGACGAGAGTTGATAGACTGTTGGAGCGCCGAGTGATCAGTTTGGATGTCAAAGCGAACAGTTTCAAATTTGACTTGTTCGGCTTGTAGAGAAGAAACAAGCTTGTCGATAGTGGAATTAACTGTGCTTGCATTTTGCTGGGACTCAGCTTGTAGAGACTTCAAAACTTCTTTAGCATCAGAAATTAGTTTTTTGACTTTTTCGGTCGCTGTCTTAGTGGATTCATCGACGGCTTTGGTTGCTTTCTCGATTGAAGATTCATGCTGCTGGACCAAAGTGGCTACTAAAGCTTTGATAGCAGCATCAGAATATGCCGAAGTAGAGGATTGAGATGAAGAGGCGAGCAAAGTATCAAGCTTCTTATTTAACTCCTTGACATGCCTCTTGGTGACTGGAGCATCGTCATCATCATCACTTTGAACAGTGTAGGGACTGTAGTGAAAAGTATCAAACTCCATATCAGCGCCACCGAGAACAGTATCGGATTCGTCTGAGTGGATTGGTGATAAAGGTTTTGAGATAATGGGGGTTACAACACCTGAAGTTTGTGCCCCCGCATCAGATGCGTTGACAGGAGGTGTAGGTACAGCAGAAGTGGTGGTGGTGGTTGATTCGGTGAATAATGGTGGTGGTAGAGGTGTAGAAGTAGGAATTTGAGTGGAAGTTAGAGGAGGGCAAGGAGCGATTGAAATCGGAACAGTAGTGTGCTGAGGAGAAGGAGGTGGAGATGGAAAAGTGTTAGTAAGGATTACCACTGGAGAGATTTCTCGGACCGAATCATAAGACTTATCTTGCTCCGGATCTTGTTCAACTTCAACATCTTGATCTGAAGGAACGTAGTCACTGTCACCAGATGATGGAGCTCTCGCCTTGTTTTCCATCTTTTTCAGCTTTCACTTTTTAGGAGCCGAAGGGTCCGCAGTGGAACCCTTCGCTTCTTTGGTGTGACAGGTTTAGAAGAAGGCCCTTCTTGAATTTCCTTCCTTGAATCCCCTTTCTTGCCCCTTTTGGCTAGTTTATCAGCCATATCAAGCGATTGTTGCATTTATGGGGTTAACGGTCTCGGTCCTGAGGCTGGAAGCTTTTTGTACTCATTGATTAGCTTGCTGGCCTTGGAAACTGTCACACCCCCAGACCAGACGGCGGAAACGTCCGGAGGCGGGTGACTTCATTGTGCAGTATCATAACAATTGAATATAAATGAAACAGAGCAATCCAAACATCATACATTGAGATAACAAACTTACATTGTTTACATATTGAACTTTTCCTTCGAATTACACAAAAGAGACATAAGCAGAAAAATTCCAAACTACAGCAAAATAGTCCTATATCCGCACCCCTTTTTACCTACTTACTAGATCACTGAGAATACAAGTCGTTTTGAAAAGCGTCAACTAAAAAGTTGGTGAGTTCATAAGCATTTTTGTATAAAATAGTTTCACACATGTTTAAAATCGTTCTCATTGCACTTTCAGAAAATTCGATATTTTCTATGAAATCATTTGAAGTCTTGCTTAGAAATTTATGGATATATGTGTGCATGTCGTTACTTTTATTCATAAGCATTTTTGAAAAGTGGTGTAATTTGTAAAGGCGAGCTGTGTTCGAGAATAGTTCTTTTGAGTAGTAATAACCAACCGTTTCCAGAAAATCCCCTATTTTTAAAAAGAATATAGTTGTAAATCTTGTATTTTTTCTCATCGGGTATAATTGAGTGTGCGTTCTAGTTTATCGTTATCGAAATCGTATAAAATCGTTTTCTCCAGAAAATCCTATATTTTTTGCTATAAGATATTCGTAAGTTCTGTTTCCAACTGTGTATACTTGCATATGTGTGTGTTAGTATATCGTTTTCAAAATCGTTCACAAACGTTTTCCCCAGAAAATCCTATGTTTTTATGATTTGTAAGATAGCAGTATTAAGACTCTAATGCTTGTTAGGTGGAAGAAATCAACATGGCGATTGTGGACATTCTGCACAATGAAAAAGGACAGTCAACACAACAAATGCGGACCATCACTACCATGCGTAGGGCAGTCAACACAACGTGCCAAAGTTTATTTATGAGGTTTTCCTTGCATAAATTTCTAGATAACATAACGTATTCTAGTGAGTCGTTATAACCATACTAATATGACCGAGACCTGTTTTGGCGTTTCTCAGGCGCCCTCGTTTTGTTTAAAGACATTTGTCACCCTAGACTGGCCGGTCTAGCTGTAGCGAACAACGAAGGTGCGGGGTGTCAACCCCGTATAGATCTATACAAAAATTCCCGCTCTCCCTCCAGGAAACTCTGGCTATAACTCCTTACAGGACTTTAGACGTACACTAATATTTTTATATTTAGGTATTTTTGAGATTCGTCTGACTAGAATATTAACAACTTTTGAGCAAATCTTTGAGATCCATTATTTATTAAATAAACAATGGTACTTGTACTCGTTGACTAGATCTATGGTTTTCGTTTATTGGAATTAATCCACTTTGAATTACAATTATAAAAAATGACCCAATATTAATTAAAGGTGTCATGAATAATTCAAAACTAGGTGCATCGTTGAGAATGACCCAAATTCTTATAAAATGTTTATTATGGATTTATATTTATGAAACATTTAAAAATGCCCTCGTTTATCCAAAAATTTCATTTTTGGTCCTTTAGAAATTTAGATGTTCAATGATTCTTCAAATCCATTTCATGTTCCAAAGAAATGATATATATATATATATATATATATATATATATATATATATATATATATATATATATATATATATATATATATATATATATGGACGAAAAATAGCCCAAGATATCAATATTTTCGTAACTTAATATCTTCAAAATATTAGTTCCAATCTTTTGTTTAAAACAATTCCCTTGAACAATCCTTGTGACTTTTGGTGTAAGATTTTATGAATGATAATTCATATAAATACTAATTTTTACTTCAAATCAATAGTAGTTTGTGAAATATAGTTTAAGTTCTTGGGACTTAACTAAAATCTCGAAATTTGGGCTTCTACAAGGAGTTTCATGAGTTTTAAACACATATATCACAACATGCAAAATATGGACAAGTAAATAGTTGATGATTTCACAAGACCTTTGACTTGTATCCTCCCCCAAAAACAATAAAAAACTTGAAAAAATAGGGGTATGAAGCTCACCTTGGTTTGATTTGGTGGGTGATTTGGCTAGATGATGAAGAGTTTCCAAGTTCTAATCCTTGAAGAGTTTGATTACTCTTTGAACCTTAGAATATCTTAAGAATATGTACCCATAGTTTTTATGTGTAAATATAATGAAGTTTTAGGAATAATGTGGAGAATCTCTAGTCAAAGAAGATGAAATACTTACAAAGATTTAGGAAATTGCTTGAAGAACATGAGACTTGGAGCTTGCATATGTCAAAAGGGTAGTTTGAGACTTCCCAGAATGTGAACTGGATTTTGGTGGAAACAAAGAATGGGTTTACTCCCAAAGAGGATAAGGGAGTGATAATGTGTGCTTGGTTACCTGGAGGATGTTGTGTGTTTACCCGTGAACACCTTGGAACTTGTTGAAATGTCGCGTCATAAAGTCAAAGGCATTTGTCCTATTCACATCATATGGTTTAAAATAATATATTTTGAAATCTTTAAATATTATTTTAAATGATCAAATTTGGCTTAAAATGGGGGTTTAAGGGGTCTAAGTTATGAAAAATACGAGTTTGAGGGAATTCCCGACGTCAAAATACCTTAAAATGATGAAATGGTCCGAAATGGGTCGAAATCCGGAGCCAAAGGGCGAATTCCGGAGTCACTTGGTGAGTTCCAAAGTCAGCTCCCAAATTCCGGAGTGGATTCAAAGGTTCCGGTGTTGGTTAAGGAATTTCGGAGTCAACCAGAAGTTCCGAAGTCTCCTCAGATTCCGGAGTCAGATGTGGAGTCAACATGTCCGGACCGAGGTGCGAAGCCGACTAGCAATTCCGAGCGAGGCGAGGTCTTCCGAAGCAGAACCGAAGGATCCGAACGAGGGTGGTTCCGGAGCGAAACCTTCCGGAGTGAAGGTGTTCCGAAGTGAGCAAGGGTATTCTGGAATCCATTAGAAGCTCCGAAGCAGGGAGGGGTTCCGGCCCAAGAGTGTTTCGGACCAAGAGGGGTTCCAGACCAAGAGGGTCCTTTTGGGCTTTCTCCTTCGGTTTTGAGCTGTTTTCGACTAAGGAAGATACATAGAGAGATTTGAGATACGTGGAGAGATTTGGGAGAGATTTGATATTCATGGAGAGATTTGGGAGAGATCTGAGATTTATGGAGAGATTTGGGAGAGATTTGATATTCATGGAGAGATTTGGGAGAGATTTGAGATACATGGAGAGATTTGGGAGAGATTTGAGATACATAGAGAGATTTGCATTCTAACTTTATATGGCTCATTAGGAATCATATTGTACACTTAAATGTGTTAGCACAAGTCTCACAATAGTCATTGCTCACCTGAGGACATAATTTCCTGGCCAACAATGTTAGTTGTGACATCATTCCCCCGTTAGAGGGAATTTCGTCCCGAAATTTTTTCGAAAGGTAAGGTCATGAGTGCGGAAATAGGTGAAGGTAATTTTGCTTTATCTGGTCTTTGCTTTCCCACGTGAATTTCGGTCTATGCTTAGCGTTCCATCGGACCTTCACTATCGGGATGCGGCTTTGTTTCGTGCGCTTAACTTCCCTTTCCATTATCTCGATAGGCTGCTCAACGATTAGAAGGTTCTAGCTCACTTCATTCTCGTCTAGTGGAACTGGGAGGGTTTTGTCCGATAGACACTTATTTAGGCTCGACGCATGAATTACAAGGTGTACTGTAACAACGTAATTTCCAAAACAATTTTTCATTTTTAAAACATACTTTTATTCATAAGGTAATATCAAAACGTAATGTATCCAATGTTATCATATCAAAACATATCCCAGAATCTCAAGACATAATCTCCATGAGTGTGTACGGATCATGCTGGCGCCTTCCCGCGATCCTCGCTAGTACCTGAAACACATAACACAACAACTGTAAGCATAAATGCTTAGTGAGTTCCCCAAAATACCACATACGCACATACACCACTCAAGGCTATAAGACCTTCCGGTCACTGTGTCTCAGAGGACTTCCGTCCCACAACCCTGGTAGACCTTCCGACCCTACCCGTAATGACCTTCCGGTCCACATCATGATGACCTTCCGGACCTTATCATTCATAACATACATAACACATACATATCATATAACAGCATACAACACGTACATCTCATCGCATATAAGACCTTCCGGTCACACATAGGTATTACTCCAGGTACAATATAGTGAGAAGACTCACCTCGTACGAAGTCTGATAAACTCTCGTGCTTGACGTCCCGACCTAGCCTCCTCCTATCATACGAATAACATTCCTGATCAATACTCTCTCATAGCCTCATCTCTAAAGATTGGGTAGAAGGCCATCCTACCCTTTCCTGAACTCTCCTGAATCAGCTTGACCAAAACCCTAAGGTCAATTGAAGTCAACGGTCAAACTTTGACCCGACTCGTCGAGTGCACATGGGCGACTCGGCGAGTCCATGCGGGTCCTCAGAATCCTTCTAGCCTCACTTGGCACGTCGATTCATACCTTCACTCGACGGGTTACACCTGTCACGAATCGCGGGGCAACCCCGACTCGACTCGTCGAGTCCACTTATGAACTTGGCGAGTAGCATCCATGGCAACACTCAAATGACGTTCTGAGGTCAGATCCGCTTCTCTAACCTATAGATCTGCCTTCCCCATTCACAATAATCACGTAAAGGTCCGACCTTTACACTCATGCAACACACATAGGGCTCTCTTTGGTGAAATCATCTCTAAAAAGGCAACCTAAGATCATTTCTTCCATGGAACAACATAAAGCAGGTTGGATAAGGCTCTTTGGACCTCTAAAGGTCCAGATCCAGAGTCTAACACTCAAAGGGACAATATACTCATCATTTCAAGCCAATAAAAGGGTATAGAAAACCCTAAATTCAAGGATCTCATACTAAACAGAAGAAGGGATCGATTTACTACCTCAAAGTTGCAGATCCAAGCTGGAAATCCACATAATAGCAACCCCCTTGACCTCCTCTTGCTGGAAACACCTTCTTCTTTGCAAAATCACACTAATAAGGATCAAAAAGGCTCTCTCTCTTATACCACTCGTTCAAGCTTTCTAGGGTTTCTCTCTCTGGACTGGTAGCCGCAATTGAGGGCGATAAGGACCCTTAAATAGGGCACATGCCCAAAGATTTAGGGTTTTTGTCCACAGCGCAGACTCGTTGAGTCCACCCATCGACTCGTCGAGTCCCTTCATTAATCCAGTCAGCAAATCGCGATCCTACTCGACGAGTCTAGGCGTCAACTCGTCGAGTCCCTCCTCAAAACTCAAAATAAATGAATAACATAAAATACCTGGGAATTTGGATGTTACAATTCTCCCCCACTAGAATCAGACTTCGCCCTCGAAGTCTCGCTAGGCAAACAACTCTGGATGCTGCTCCCGCATCTCTAACTCCGGATCTCAAGTCAGCTCGGGCCCTCTTCGATGTTGCCACTGGACCTGAACCTGGGGCACCTCCTTGTTCCTCAGAACCTTGATCTTCCGATCCAGGATCGCGATCGGTCTCTCAACATAATTCAGGCTCGCATCCACCTAAATATCCTCCAGCGGCACCACCGCTGACTCGTCGGCTATACACTTCCTCAACTGAGACACGTGGAAGGTATCATGAATCTGGCTCAACTCCGCAGGTAGCTCCAAACGTTACGCTACCCTGCCCACCCTCGCGGTCACCCTGAACGGACCAATGTACCGGGGCCCTAGCTTGCCCCTCTTCCTGAATCGGATCACTCCTTTCCAAGGAGATACCTTCAGGAGTACGAAGTCTCCCACCTGAAACTCAAGCTCGGATCGTCGCTTATCCGCATAACTCTTCTGGCGACTCTGAGTTGTCAACAACCTCTGCCTGACCTGCTGTATCTGCTCAGTCGTCTGAAGCACTATCTCAGTGCTACCCATCACGCGCTGCCCTACCTCTCCCCAGCAAATGGGAGTCCGACATCTCCTCCCGTACAACAACTCGAAGGGAGGCATACCAATACTCGAATGGTGGCTGTTGTTATAGGAAAACTCAACCAACGGGAAGTACGTGTCCCAACTTCCTCTGAAGTCCAACACACATGCTCGAAGCATGTCCTCGAGCGTCTGAATCGTCCGTTCACTCTGTCCGTCCGTCTGTGGGTGGTAGGCGGTACTGAAATGCAACCTCGTACCCAACTCCTCATGGAAATTCTTCCAGAACTTGGAAGTGAAACGTACATCTCGATCTGACACAATCGAGATCGGTACTCCATGACGCGATACCACCTCTCTCACATACAACTCGGCCAGCCTCTCTGCGGAAGAGCTCTCACTGATAGCAAGGAAGTGAGCGCTCTTTGTCAGCCGGTCAACAATCACCCAAATTGCATCGACACCCCTCGCGGTCCTTGGCAATTTGGTGATAAAATCCATGGAAACCTTTTCCCACTTCCACTGGGGAACCTCAAGTGGCTGCAACTTGCCATGCGGAAGCTGGTGCTCGGCCTTAACCCGGCGACAGATCAAGCACCTCTCAACGAACAACGCAACATCCCTCTTCATACAGGGCCATCAATAGTCTTTCTTCAAATGCAAATACATCTTAGTGACTCCGGGATGGATCGAGAACCTCAATCTATGCGCCTCCTCCATCAGAATGGTACGTGCCCCGCCTGTATACGACACCCAAATCCGACCTTGAAAGGTCATCAGCCCTCGACTATCGGTAACGAACTCAGACACCTGCCCGATCACCCGCTCCCTCTTGCGGTTCTCTGGTATTACGGCCTCTGCCTAGGCCTCCCGAATGGTGTCCAACACTAGAGTCATCACCGTCAATCGCATACAAGTGCCTTGAATCGGGGCACTCTCTGCCCTACGGCTCAGACCATCAGCTACGACATTAGCTTTGCCCGGGTGGTACAGGATCTCACAATCGTAATCCTTTACCACATCCAACCATCTCCTCTGGCGCATATTCAGGTTGGGCTGATCCATCAAATACTTCAAACTCTTGTGGTCCGTGTATATGGTACACCGAACCCCATACAGATAGTGACGCCAGATCTTGGGGGTGAACACCACTGCCCCCAACTCCAGATCGTGGGTGGGATACCTCGTCTCATGAGGCTTTAGCTGCCTCGATGCATACGCTATCACATGCCCTCTCTGCATAAGCACCGCCCCAACCCCGATATCGATGCGTCGCAGTACACCACAAAATCCTCCATTCCCTCTGGAAGGGATAACACCGGGGCTTCGCACAACCTCTAGCGAAGAGTCTCAAACGAGGTTTGCTGATCCGGACCCCACGAAAACGCAACGCCCTTCCGGGTCAACTTGGTGAGAGGCACGACAATCTTGGAGAAATCCCTGATAAATCTCCGATAGTAGCCGGCCAACCCCAGAAAACTCCTGATCTCGGTGGGTGACCTCGGCACCTCCCAACTCATCACTGCCTCAATCTTGGCTGGATCGACCAATATCCCATTCTGGTTAACGAGATGCCCCAAGAACTGGACCTCCCGTAACCAGAACTCGCACTTGGAGAATTTGGCATAGAGCCTTTCCGATCTCAAAACTCCGAGAATCTCTCTCAGATGCGCCTCATGCTGCTTTCTAGATCTCGAATACACTAGAATATCGTCGATGAATACAATTACCGATCTGTCCAACATCGGTCTGCATACCCTGTTCATGAGATCCATGAACGCTTCTGGTGCATTGGTGAGCCCAAAAGGCATCACCACAAACTCGTAGTGCCCATAACGAGTCCTAAACGCCGTCTTTTGGATATCCTCATCTCGCACCCTCATCTGGTGATATCCAGACCTCAAGTCTATCTTGGAGAACCAAGATGCTCCCTGCAACTGATCGAATAGATCATCAATCCTCGGTAGTGGATAACGGTTCTTGACCGTCAACTTGTTCAACTCCCGGTAATCAATGCACATCCGGTGTGAACCATCCTTTTTATTGACAAAAAGGATCGGCGCTCCCCAAGGTGAGCTACTCGGTCAGATAAATCCTTTCCCCAACAGCTCCTGAAGCTGTGAGGATAACTCCTGTATCTCTGGTGGCGTAAGGCGATAGGGCGCCTTGGTGATAGGTGCCGCTCCCGGAACCAAATCGATGTGAAACTCCACTTGTCTCTCGGGAGGCACACCCGACAACTCCTCGGGGAAAACATCCGGGAACTCACGCACTATCGGCACATCACTAACCGAACCCGACCCTTCTGTGGCCACGCGTGAATCCATCACATAAGCCACAAACCCGCTACAACCCTGCTGTAGGCTCCACCTCGCTCTAGCAGCCGAACAAAATGCTGACCCAGAACGGGTACCCTCGCCGTACACCGTAAGTACTGCCCCACTAGGGTCTCATATCGTCACCAACTGTCGCTCGCAGTCTATAACAGCCCCAAATCGGCTCAACCAATCCATGCCCACTATGACACACACGTCCCCCATCGCAATCGGGACTAGATCTATCGGGAACTCAACACTGAAGATCTCAAGTACACATCCTCAAATCACATCCGTAGCATACACCGCTCGCTCTTCTGCTATGGAATTCGTAGGGGTCGACTCAACGCCTCCCGCTGAATACTGATGTGCTGACTAAACGCTAACGACACAAATGACCGACTCACACCCGAGTCAAATAACACCAAAGCAGGTACTGAACTCACAAGAAAAGTACCTACGCATATCATAATATAAGCACAATATCTCAAACTCAGCATAAATAAATGAAAGAATACATACCAGCCACGACATCGGGCGCTGCACGGACCTCCTCCGCCGTCAATTGGAAGGCTCTCCCGCGGGCCTTCGGTGCCTCGGCCTTTACTGGCCGACCCTGAATAGCTCGTGCAGTAGCAGGGGCAGATCCCTGCGCTGATCCCTGTAACAGTTGCGGGCACTCGGCCTTCCGATGGCCCGTCTGGTTGCAACGAAAGCAAACCATAAATCCCTTGGGGCAGTCCTTGGCTATATGCCCCTCCTTGCCACATTTATAGCAAGCACCTGATCGACAAACCCCATCATGTCCCTTGCCGCACTTCCCACAAGTGCGGCCCTTCTCGCCTCCAGATCTCAAATCGGCGGGCTTTGCCCGCTTGGCTGCCGGCTGAGACTGTGCCGGCCGCCGATCCCTCCCCTAAGACTCGGTCTCCTCCCGGGCCTGAGTCTCCAGCTCAATCTCCCTCTTCCGGGCATTTTCCTGGAGCTCAGCAAATGTCCGGTATGATGAGTTCGCCATGAACTCCCTGATATCCCTCCTCAAAATGCTCAAGTACCGACTCATGCGTGTCTGCTCAGACGACAAGTGCTCAGGACAAAACAACGCCCTCTCATGGAACATCCGTGTGATCACGGTCACTGACTCCGTCCCCTGCTTGAGGGACAAAAACTCATGTGCCAACCGTTCCCTCTCCACCGGGGGAACGTACTCGTCTCTGAACATGATGGTGAACCGCTCCCAGGTCACCTCCGAAATCTCTGCAAGAGTGAAGTTCGCCGTCACAAACTTCCACCAGTCCTTCGCTCCCAAGCGAAGCTGGTTTAATGCAAACCGAACCCTCAAATGCTCCGGACACGAACAGGTGTAGAAGCATCCCTCGATATCAGAAATCCATCTCATCGCAGCAATCGGATCCTGTGTCCCATCAAACTCTGGTGGCTTCGTGTTGCTGAACTCCCGGAACAACATCGAGTCACCCCCCTGAGGTCTAGCAGCAGCAACAGCTGCAGTAGCTGCAGCAGCCGCAACCTCAGTAACCGCTACGTACCGCTCATCAAAGGTCTCAATCAATGTGGTCTTGATAGACCCAAACATCTCCGGAATCTCGGCTCGGATCACCGCAGCCACCTCATCGCGGATCATCTGACGAAGCTCCTCGTCACTCACGCCGCTCGTCTCCGGTCTGTGGTGTGTCCCAACCATGATGTCTCTGAAATACAACATAAAAATATCAGAGACTCGCTCGAGCATACTCGCACTCGATCACTCAACCCTACTTGATCCCTAGTACCCTAAGGATTCTTACTTGGACTGCGCACTGATCCGATGTCTTCAGTAGTACGGGCCCTATACTACCGTCCACACCGCATCAGTATTCACCCCAAGTCCTCCTCCTAGGATCCCAGATCACAAGTACTCTACATCTCGCTGGCATAGGCTACCCTTCGGTAAACATCTCATAAGCTCCTCAGTGCTACCTACTCACTTTCATGCATCACATAGCAGCAGAAATCTTCCTAGGCTAAGGCATCACAAATCAGGCCACTCTAGTCCTAATATGAACACCTAGCCTACTCTAGCATGCATAACATATCATAACATATCTCATAACACATAATGTAAGGGTATTTTGGGAAATCACCGTTCGGGCGCTGGCTGATCGTACACACTGCTTCCTTCTGCTTTTATCAAATCCTTTTACTTTTTAGAAAAATTGTTTAGTTTACGAAAAACTTTCTCAAATCCTCAGTTTGAGTTCAAATACACCCGAAGGTGCATCCGAATCCCTCAAACTAAGGCTCTGATACCAACTTGTAACAACGTAATTTCTAAAACAATTTTTCATTTTTAAAACATACTTTTATTCATAAGGTAATATCAAAACATAATGTATCCAATGTTATCATAACAAAACATATCCCAGAATCTCAAGACATAATCTCCATGAGTGTGTACGGATCATGTCGGCGCCTTCCCGCGATCCTCGCTAGTATCTGAAACACATAACACAACAACTGTAAGCATAAATGCTTAGTGAGTTCCCCAAAATACCACATACGCACATACGCCACTCAAGGCTATAAGACCTTCCGGTCACTGTGTCTCAGAGGACTTCCGTCCCACAACCCTGGTAGACCTTCCGACCCTACCCGTAATGACCTTCCGGTCCACATCATGATGACCTTCCGGACCTTATCATTCATAACATACATAACACATACATATCATATAACATCATACAACACGTACATCTCATCGCATATAAGACCTTCCGGTCACACATAGGTATTACTCCAGGTACAGTATAGTGAGAAGACTCACCTCGTACGAAGTCTGATAAACTCTCGTGCTTGACGTCCCGACCTAGCCTCCTCCTATCATACGAATAACATTCCTGATCAATACTCTCTCATAGCCTCATCTCTAAAGATTGGGTAGAAGGCCATCCTACCCTTTCCTGAACTCTCCTGAATCAGCTTGACCAAAACCCTAAGGTCAATTGAAGTCAACGGTCAAACTTTGACCCGACTCGTCGAGTGCACATGGGCGACTCGGCGAGTCCATGCGGGTCCTCAGAATCCTTCTAGCCTCACTTGGCACGTCGAGTCATACCTTCACTCGACGGGTTACACCTGTCACGAATCGCGGGGCAACCCCGACTCGACTCGTCGAGTCCACTTATGAACTTGGCGAGTAGCATCCATGGCAACACTCAAATGACGTTCTGAGGTCAGATCCGCTTCTCTAACCTATAGATCTGCCTTCCCCATTCACAATAATCACGTAAAGGTCCGACCTTTACACTCATGCAACACACATAGGGCTCTCTTTGGTGAAATCATCTCTAAAAAGGCAACCTAAGATCATTTCTTCCATGGAACAACATAAAGCAGGTTGGATAAGGCTCTTTGGACCTCTAAAGGTCCAGATCCAGAGTCTAACACTCAAAGGGACAATATACTCATCATTTCAAGCCAATAAAAGGGTATAGAAAACCCTAAATTCAAGGATCTCATACTAAACAGAAGAAGGGATCGATTTACTACCTCAAAGTTGCAGATCCAAGCTGGAAATCCACAGAATAGCAACCCCCTTGACCTCCTCTTGCTGGAAACACCTTCTTCTTTGCAAAATCACACTAATAAGGATCAAAAAGGCTCTCTCTCTTATACCACTCGTTCAAGCTTTCTAGGGTTTCTCTCTCTGGACTGGTAGCCGCAATTGAGGGCGATAAGGACCCTTAAATAGGGCACATGCCCAAAGATTTAGGGTTTTTGTCCACAGCGCGGACTCGTTGAGTCCACCCATCGACTCGTCGAGTCCCTTCATTAATCCAATCAGCAAATCGCGATCCTACTCGACGAGTCTAGGCGTCAACTCGTCGAGTCCCTCCTCAAAACTCAAAATAAATGAATAACATAGAATACCTGGGAATCCGGATGTTACATGTACATTACTTTGTTCTGAGGGTAGTTGTTGTTTCTAGGTCACCGATCTGATCCGGGCAAAGATCTCGAATATTCCGATGCATCGGGGATTTAGTTTACCTTTCCTTTCAAATCGTGTCATCCTTCCCCGAGGGAAGATCTTTAATAATACCCTGATCCCCTACTTGGGATTCCAAGGCTTTAATCTGCTATCTGCATAGCTCTTTTGTCGGTGTTACGATGTTTGGAGTCGTGTTCGGGTTTGGACTATCCCTTCCGTGGTTTCTCGAGTAATCTCGGGTCTAGTGAGTGTGTTATTGGGCGTTTGTCCTCTTTCCAACCGGGTGTCTCCCACCTCAGCCCAACAGAGGATGATCTGCACTTCCGGCCACGCAGGGCCTCGAAGGATGCAACTCCTATGCTCGAGTGGTAGTTGTTGTTATATGAGTACTCGATTAGAGGCGGGTGGGTATCCGAAACTTTGTCAATTTCTATTACACATGATTCTCTTTGGGGTGTGGGTTCTTGTTTACCTCGATCTCGTCAAGTGGGATTTCTAGAGCTTCGGTGGTCTGACACTTATGAGTGTTGAATACATGGAAGGTGAAATGTCCGAACCTGGGTTCTTAGGTTAATCAGAGACTATGAGTTATCGGGCCTATCTTGGCGAGGACTTTTGAATGGTCTTCTAGGGATCGGAATCCTGGTGTCCTAGAAGTAGAGTTTTTCGAGCCCTAAGAGTTGGTACTATGGTTACCAAGGTTGAGTTTGCGTGTGATGTAGTTGACCTTATGAGTCTTAGATTATCTTGGGAGTTTTCTTCCTATGGTTTTACGAGCTAATGGTAGGTCGGCCTCTGCCAGTTCCTTGCTGTTGGTTGAACATGTCTCCGATTCGGGGTAGGGAGTATCGATCCTTGAGGATGGGTTTGCTTGGCTTATTCGTAGTCGGTGGTGCCTATGGTAATTTCGTCTTTCTTCCTTATGAGTTAGATAGGTGCTTCTTGTGGTTAGGGGTTGGGTTTGATGTTTCCTTTATCTATTATGTCTATCTTGTGATTAGACACTATCTGTTCTTGTGACAGTGCTAAATGGTATCAGGTGTTTTGTTATTGGGGTGGTTCCAGGAGTCGAGGTGATTCTATCTTCGCTTAGCACATGGTTGAGGTTTCCAAAGGGATCTTGGGAATCTCTGGAGGAAGGTTGGAAGCCTTTCGGATTCCCTTGATGCCTTCTGCTTCTTGATTTTCAATCTTTATTGGGGCTAGGGAAGGGCGTGGTATTTCTTACATAAGGACTTAGGTGTCTGGTTGCTAGGGATTTGTCGTTACTGGCTGAAAGAGTTTTGTTATCTGGTTGAGTAAAACAAAAGTCTATTTGCAGTGCTCGGAGTTTGTAAGGTGAGAATCAAGCCTCTCCGTGCCAATTGATGACATTGGACTCCTTGTTATAACAGTTGTTACGTCGATTGGGGAGTATTAGTTGCTAGGAATGACAGGGTGTTCTATGTTCATGTTCTTATCACCACTAGTTTCGTTTTTGTTGTTACCACTGGGTCTATTTTGTTCCTGCTTGTTAGGTGTTTTAGTAACACAAGAGCGTTGCCATAAGGCAAGGGAATTCGTAATCCGAATTTTGTCTAGTTTTTCTACTATAGATGGATGTGACCTAACCGTACATACTTAGGGTTTTTAAAAGATAATTGACTGCGGGGTTCTGTCCTAATTAATATTCATCCCAGGGACAGGAAAATAAGGCGGAATCGCACGCTCTTAGTTTGTGGGATCCTAACTATATACTAACGTTCATATGGAACCATCATGGTCCGTTTGTAAGGATCTCTAGCTTCTCCGTGATTTACAGGATTTGCTCTAATGAGGAATTAGTTTTTGGATTATGTTTTCAATTGACAAAAATTTTTGTGATAATTTGATGCCTAAAGTTTATCATGGGAACGTACCAAAAACTGCGGTAGGGTTCCTTGTCGCCTCTTCATGTCTAGTTGTCAACTCCTCCGCCAGTCATCTCTGTTGGACAATTTCTCTTGAAATGTCCTGTTGCACCGCATTTGTGACATACTGGACTTACTTCTGGGTTGGGGGTCGGAGTGACGCAAGGGGCCGGGGGCCTACAGTAGCAGGAGGTGTGCCCCATCTTGTTGCACCTTTTGCAGCGACATTTCCGGTAGGATCCCCGATGATGGTATTTGCACTTGTTGAAGCGTGGAATGCTCCCAAGATACGATTGTCTCGTTGTGGGAGTAGTTGGGTTTGTGGGGGTAGGGACTGCTCCCGCTTGTTGCCTTTTAGTAAGCCTCTGAGTCGAACTGCCTCCTTTTTCGTTTCCGATCTTTCGTTTCTTGTTCTTAGGTTTAGGTTTTAAAGTGCATTGGTGAGTTGCCCTTCGTTGGTTTCCTTGGTTGTTGTTACGGTTGAAATTATCGCACTGCTTCTAATTTCGTTTGCGTTGTTGGCATTGAAGTATGCCACGACGGCTGCCACAGCAGCTGTTACAGTGGCTTGGAAAGTGGCGGAGTCTATTCGTAGGACTGGTATATCGTCGGAGTACTGGTTATCTTCACGAGAAGACATGACTCTGTTGCACATGAAAAGTGAGCTTGTAAGTACTCGTAGTTAATTCCAAGTGAGTCTACTCGTATAATCTTAACGCACTGGTGCTAATTGCGTCAACCTACATCCCCATGATGTAGTTATGGTAGAGAGTGGAAACATATATTGGATGACGTTAAGTCCGTCAAAATAGCACATAGTTAGCAATATAGTTAGTGGAGTTAGCGGATTTGGTTGTATGGATTCTTGGAGGGTGTACTCCTCTTGGTTTACTACTACTGGTTGCGATTAAAGGCATTATGAACCTAAGGCGAGTAGTGAGGTGATCCTCTTTTATCGACATGGCGCACAAAGTGCTTGGCCATTTCACTTATACTATGAGTGCCCTTTTTGTGTTCCTTATACTGCTAAGGCTGTCCTAGCCTTGATTGCTATGAGTTGTGGTCTCCAGATGAACACTTCCTCGTTCAAAGAGTGTAGATGGTATGCATAGTTTTCTGGTCCTACTTGTGGGTTTCGTAAAGCATTTGGAATGGTGTTCTTGTTACTTGTGGGGGATCGGATTTACATTGCTGTACACCAGGCTTTGTTTATGGTCTCCATTACTCCATGACAGAGGGTTGGAAACCGGGATTCAATTCGGGTTACTTGTGGCCCAAATGGAGGCGATGCTTGATTTTGTGAAGGTGTTGGCTATCGGGGTTCGGTGCACGTCGATTATTGATCGGATTGTCTTTTGTGGAGATGTGCCCTGAACCGGGTAGGAGTTAATCGCTAAGCTTGTCTTTACGTGGGTATTGTTTTGTTTCTAGGTATGTCCATTCCATGGGCACTTATATTGGGTGTTTACGTATCTGGGAAGAGAAGGGTGAAAGGGTCTCTAGTCTACTCCCAATTGGGTAAAGCTTGTTAAGGGTTTCCTTGGCGCTTTTATCCTTGCTGGGCTCTTAGTCGGAATCCTCCCTTTCACAATTCATCTCTTGGTATCCCTTAGGATCCACCTCTGGGTTTTCCTCATGGACTTCTTTTAGTCTCTCCTTGCCCCATCCGCAAATCACCGTGACAGGGTAGTAGAAGTCTTGGTGAGGAATTTCAACTATGTTGTTTGTGCAAGAATCGAGGTACGATATATACGGGGAAGGTTTAGGTGTGGGAGGGGTTTATAGTATCCTAAAATACTCCTATAGTATTTTAAACTTGATGTTCGATGCTGATGTTCTCTTGTACGTATAGTTTATAGGTTTAAGGTTTGTTGCAACACCACCATCACTCCCAAGCACATGTTGGTCATATCTCAAATAAATATAGTTGACCAGGCTATATTTATCCCAAATATGATTACATAACTGCCCAAATTTGACTGTAGTGTTCAACCTGTAGTTACTTTCGGTTTCTCCTCGTTATGATACTGTGTTAGTAAATATGTATACTTTTATAAAATACTTATCTTTTTAAAGTATACTTTTAGGCAGAGTGTGTTTTAGTCCCATTGTATTTATAGTTGTATATCTTGTATGGCTAGATATAACAATTCACTATAAACAATGCTCTGATACCAATCTGTCACACCCCCTGACCAGACGGCGGAAACGTCCGGAGGCGGGTGACTTCATTGTGCAGTATCACAACAATTGAATATAAATGAAACGGAGCAATCCTAACATCATACATTGAGATAACAAACTTACATTGTTTACATATTGTATTTGTCCTTCGAATTACACAAAAGAGACATAAGCAGAAAAATTCCAAACTACAGCAAAATAGTCCTGCATCCGCGCCCCTTTTACCTGCTTACTAGATCCCTGAGAATACAAGTCGTTTTGAAAAGCGTCAACTAAAAAGTTGGTGAGTTCATAAGTATTTTTGTATAAAATAGTTTCACACATGTTTAGAATCGTTCTCATTGTACTTTCAGAAAATCCGATATTTTCTATGAAATCGTTTGAAGTCTTGCTTTGAAATTTATGGATATATGCGTGCATGTCGTTACTTTTGTTCATAAGCATTTTTGAAAAGTGGTGTAATTTGTAAATGCGAGCTGTGTTCAAGAATAATTCTTTTGAGTAGTAATAACCAACCGTTTCCAGAAAATCCCCTATTTTCAAAAAGAATATAGTTGTAAATCTTGTTTTTTTCTCATCGGGTATAATTGAGTGTGCGTTCTAGTTTATCGTTATCGAAATCGTATAAAATCGTTTTCTCCAGAAAATCCTATATTCTATAAGATATTCGTAAGTTCTGTTTCCAACTGTGTATACTTGCATATGTGTGTGTTAGTTTATCGTTTTCAAAATCGTTTACAAACGTTTTCCCTAGAAAATCCTATGTTTTTCTGATTTGTAAGATAGCAATATTAAGACTCTAATGCTTGTTAGGTGGAAGAAATCAACATGGCGATTGTGGACATTCTGCGCAATGAAAAAGGACAATCAACACAACAAATGCTGACCATTACTACCATGCGTAGGGCAGTCAACACAACGTGCCAAAGTTTATTTATGAGGTTTTCCTTGCATAAATTTCTAGATAACATAACATATTCTAGTGAGTCGTTATAACCATACTAATATGACCGAGACCTGTTTTGGCGTTTCTCAGGCGCCCTCGTTTTGTTTAAAGACATTTGTCACCCTAGACTGGCCGGTCTAGCTGTAGCGAATAGCGAATGTGCGGGGTGTCAATCCCGTATAGATCTATACACAAATTTCCGCTCTCCCTCCAGGAGACTCTGGATATAACTCCTTACATGAATTTAGACGTACACTAATATTTTTATATTTAGGTACTTTTGAGATTCGTCTGACTAGAATATTAACAACCTTTGAGCAAATCGTTGAGATCCATTATTTATTAAATAAACAATGGTACTTGTACTCGTTGACTAGATCTATCGTTTTCGTTTATCGGAATAAATCCACTTTGAATTACAATTATTAAAAATGACTCAATATTAATTAAAGGTGTCAAGAGTAATTCAAAACTAGGTGCATCGTTGAGAATAGCCCAAATTCTTATAAAATGTTCATTATGGATTTATATTTATGAAACATTTAAAAAGACCCTCGTTTATCCAAAAATTCCATTTTTGGTCCTTTAGAAATTTAGATGTTCAATGATTCTTCAAATCCATTTCATGTTCCAAAAAAATGATATATATATATATATATATATATATATATATATATATATATATATATATATATATATATATATATATATATATATATATGGACGAAAAATAGCCCAAGATATCAATATTTTCGTAACTAAATATCTTCAAAATATTAGTTCCAATCTTTTGTTTAAAACAATTTCCTTGAACAATCCTTGTGACTTTTGGTGTATGATTTTATGAATGATAATTCATATAAATACTAATTTTTACTTCAATTCAATAGTAGTTTGTGAAATATAGTTTAAGTTCTTGGGACTTAACCAAAATCTCGAAATTTGGGCTTCTACAAGGAGTTTCATGAGTTTTAAACACATATATCACAACATGCAAAATATGGACAAGTAAATAGTTGATGATTTCACAAGACCTTTGACTTGTATCCTCCCCCAAAAACAATAGAAATCTCGAAAAGGTAGGGGTATGAAGCTCACCTTGGTTTGATTTGGTGGGTGATTTGGCTAGATGATGAGGAGTTTCCTAAGAATATCCTAAGAATATGTACCCATAATTTTTATGTGTAAATATAATGACGTTTTAGGAATAATGTGGAGAATCTCTAGTCAAAGAAGATGAAATACTTACAAAGATTTAGGAAATTGCTTGAAGAACATGAGACTTGGAGCTTGCATATGTCAAAAGGGTAGTTTGAGACTTCCCAGAATGTGAACTGAATTTTGGTGGAAACAAAGAATGGGTTTACTCCCAAAGAGGATAAGGGAGTGATAATGTGTGCTTGGTTACCTGGAGGATATTGTGTGTTTACCCGTGAACACCTTGGAACTTGTTGAAATGTCGCGTCATAAAGTCAAAGGCATTTGTCCTATTCACATCATATGGTTTAAAATAATATCTTTTGAAATCTTTAAATATTATTTTAAATGATCAAATTTGGCTTAAAATGGGGGTTTAAGGGGTCTAAGTTATGAAAAATACGAGTTTGAGGGAATTCCCGACGTCAAAATACCTCAAAATGATGAAATGGTCCGAAATGGGTCGAAATCCGGAGCCAAAGGGCGAATTCCGGAGTCACTTGGTGAGTTCCAAAGTCAGCTCCCAAATTCCGGAGTGGATTCAAAGGTTCCGGAGTTGGTTAAGGATTTCCGGAGTCAACCAGAAGTTCCGAAGTCTCCTCAGATTCCGGAGTCAGATGCGGAGTCAACATGTCCGGACCGAGGTGCGAAGCCGGCTAGCAATTCCGAGCGAGGTGAGGTCTTTCGAAGCAGAACCGAAGGATCTGAACGAGGGTGGTTCCGGAGCGAAACCTTCCGGAGTGAAGGTGTTCTGAAGTGAGCAAGGGTATTCCGGAATCCAACAGAAGCTCCGAAGCAGGGAGGGGTTCCGGCCCAAGAGGGTTCCGGACCAAGAGGGATTCCGGACCAAGAGGATCCTTTTGGGTTTTCTCCTTCGGTTTTGAGCTGTTTTCGACTAAGGAAGATACATAGAGAGATTTGAGATACGTGGAGAGATTTGGGAGAGATTTGATATTCATGGAGAGATTTGGGAGAGATTTGATATTCATGGAGAGATTTGGGAGTGATTTGATATTTATGGAGAGATTTAGGAGAGATTTGATATTCATGGAGAGATTTGGGAGAGATTTGAGATACATGGAGATATTTGGGAGAGATTTGAGATATATAGAGAGATTTGCATTCTAACTTTATATGGCTCATTAGGAATCATATTGTACACTTAAATGTGTTAGCACAAGTCTCATAATAGTCATTGCTTACCTGAGGACGGAATTTCCTAGCCAACAATGCTAGTTGTGACAGAAACACACTGATACATGGACTCCGGAATTGAACCGATAAAAGAAAATTTGGTGAAATCAGCCACAATGATTTTTGTGGTGTGAAACGTAGCAATTGCAGACTTCAAGGAATCTTCCATAACTGGAATTTAGAACTTCTCCATTGCTCGTTGTGTGATAATCATCCAGAATCTCCCACAAGAAATCTCAGTGTGACGAGATGAAGAATTCATACTTTGAATCAACTGAGCCCAGAGAACCGACCCATAGTCAAGGTTGATTCAATGATACAGACCATAGAGAATGGTCATGAAACCCTTGCTAGCACCATCAGAACCTGCAACACGTTCAGAAAAACTCTTCGATAGAAGAGTGAACAATCCATTCCATTGAGGAGGAAGGCAGGACTTCTTAACCTTTGTAATTGTAGTGAGAATGTCGTTTTACCCCATGTTATAGAACATCTCGAAGAGTTGTACAGTGGAAATCGAGTCGGGGTTCACCCGTGAGTCTGTAGAGGGTAGCCCTAAAAGTGAAGAGAATCGAGCCCTCGAGACTGAAGTCTTCTTATAAAAAATCTCAAATAAAATTATTCCATCGGCCTTGATGTATTTTGCAGAAGAATAAACCTGAGAAAGAAGAGACATTGGAACAACGTCGACTTTGGTAAGGGCATTCACCAATGGTGAGTATTTCAGACATTCGACAATCTGCAGCATGTAGGGATCATAGGAGTACGACACCAAGTTGATAATCAAATTCTGGTTGGGCTTGATTATAAGGTGAGAGGATTGAGCGGTGTTGTCTTGAATGGAAGAAGAGTTTGCCATTGCTGAAGCTTGATGAGGAAGATGAACAGTAGAAGAGAAGAAATCGCCTTGTGAAGGTTGTAAAGATGAGAACAGAATGGAGGAAAATCCTTTATACGATTTACAGGAGAGAGAAAGTTCCCTTAATGATGATGGTGTGACGTACTGAAACGACGCCTAAAAAGTAGCGATTTCACAACTGTCGTTCCCCAAAAGGCGTGCCAGGCGGCGTGATGATAGGGTTAACGATTCAAATTCACGCGCCCTTTTCAAAATCTTATCCATTCATCTTCTCTTTAGAGTAACGAATCGTTTCAAATTCCCTTTCGAAACCAATTCTCCCATTCCGCCTTATATGCCAAAAATATTGATTGAGCATCTATCACTTCTTTAACAGTAAGACCACCGTTGTGTTATAGAAGCGAAACAACAATTTAGAAAATTGCCATTTGAAACAACGAACCAGACTGTGGAAGATCATAAAGAACTTCGTGCAAGATTGTGCCAAAGAAAAAGAAATAAAGCAAGTTATTTATGTGGGATATTAGTGATGTCCTTTAAAGACACAAAACTGTGGATCACGGGCACGAATCTCTTCCTTCAAAGTCAAGAGAGACTAAGAAGTGTCTGTGTGGTTTCCCGTTGAAGTACGATCAAATGCTTGTTAAGAAGCAATGAAAGGCATATTTTCAAGATTCGGTTATAAGGGTGGCTTTTGCTTCAACTGAACTATGGACCTTGATATAAGACCGAAAGTCGAGTGAAATACTTGTGTGGCCAGTGTAGCCAAAAACATCAAGTAGGTGGGTTCATTTTTCAGTGACTTGGTGATAGTTTAGAAATCTCAAAACAAAATTAAAACTGGATCTTTTGGGTAGAAATGTCCTTGTGTTGGAGCATTTCATAAAGATCTCATAAAGTAAAATAAAAGAGATTTCATGGTACCGACCACAAATGTGGTTTCGTTAATACATGGGTGAAAACTAGAACATTTGATTGTTCATCGTCAATTCAGTTAAGGTATTGGATTGTGGGTTTCACTTAGTACATGGTGAAACGAAACTAAGATCATTAACACAGATTTTGTGTAACCATAAACCTCAGTGGTAAATGCTGAGAGTCTCAAGGGTTACGATCATGAAGCGTAATGAGATGGAGAAAAGTATAAAGGTGGTTAAGGAAGCGAAAGTACCTTTGCTATACAATAAGGACTGAGTAGATAACTCTTAACTCAGTGTGAGAAGAGTAAGGTAGCTCATTACTTAAGTGATTTTGCAGTCTTATTGGGAAAAACGATTTGTATGTATTGAATCAGTAATACTTCACTTAGAGTTTGTGAGGCTTTGGACAACATGCAGCAGCATTCTTCTAGGGATACTTAGCTAGTATACAGAGGAAGAATATATACCTTCCCCATAATTCATGATTGAGACAAGCAGCAAGACTGGTAGAAAAATAAAAGAAAATATTTTTGTGTTTTTGACATATCTGAAAAATAAATAAAAGCAGAAAGGAAAAATATTTTTGTATTTTTGAATATTTCTGAAAAAGACATAAAAACAGAAAGGAAAAATATTTTTGTATTTTTAGATATTTCTGAAAAAAGAAAGAAAAAAAAACAGAAAGTAAAAAGAAAATGTACAAAAGTATACAGAAAGTATCAACCGAACGTTCGCCTTTTGGATAGATGAGGCGAAATATACCGAGCGTTCGGTTCCATTCGGTTACCGAAAAAATCGGAACCGAAATAGACCGAGCGTTCGCTCTATTTCGCTTGTTAGTTTTTAAAGAGGCGAAAGCGAAGGTGAAACTTAATGAAGCGAAGATGGTTTCGGTACATATTCAGCTTCCATCATTCCTAAGCCTTGGAGTATTCTATTGAAGGTTGCTTCAGGCAAAGCTTTTGTGAAAATGTCAGCCAATTGATCAGCAGATCGAACAAAGTGAACTTCGACATTACCATCTTCTACGTGATCCTTGATGAAGTGATATCGCAGTGCAATATGTTTCATCTTGGAATGCTGCACTGGGTTGTGACAAATACAGATTGCACTTTCTGAGTCACAATACAGGGGAATTTTCTTCATATTCAGGCCATAATCCCCGAGTTGGCTTTGGATCCAGACGACCTGTGAGGTACACGATGCTGCTGAAATATATTCAGCTTCGGCAGTGGATAGGGATACACAAGTTTGTTTCTTGGACTGCCAGCTGACTAGTTTACCATTAAGAAATTGACAACCTCCAGTTGTGCTCTTTCGGTATAGACCACATCCTCCAAGATCGGCATCGGAGAATGCTTGAACAAAGAAGCCTGATTTGGCTGGATACCATATTCTGAGAGACGAGGTTTGCTTCAAATATCTGAGGATGTTCTTAACAGCCACCATGTGAGGTTCGCGTGGATTGTCTTGGAACCTAGCACAATAGCAAACAGAAAACATGATATCCGGTCTACTAGCTGTAAGATACATTAGTGACCCTATCATTTGATGATAGAGGGTCATATCAGCAGCCGGTTTTTCCAAGGATGGTGTCAGCTTCGTCCCGAAAGCCACTGGAACTTTCACTCTTGAGTCTCCCATCGTGCCGAACTTTGCCAGTAAAGTCTTTGTGTAAGCCTCCTGATTGATAAAAATGCCTTCCCGTCCCTGTCTTATGTTCAGGCCAAGGAAAAAGTTAAATGGACCCATTTAGCTCATCTCAAATTTAGTCTCCATCAATTTTCGGAATTCAGCTGTTAAGCTAGGATTTATGGAACCGAAGATGATGTCATCGACGTAAATTTGGACTATCATTAGGTGGTCACCCTCTTTCTTGCGAAAGAAGGTTGGGTCAACCGAACCTTGTTTGAATTTAGACATTTTCAGAAAACGAGTTAAAGTTTCATACCAGGATCTAGGGGCTTGCTTTAGACCGTAAACTTCTTTGTTAAGAATGTAGCAATGATCAGGATATTTCTCATTCATGAAACTCGGTGGTTGTTCAACATATACAGTTTCTTCCAATTCCCCATTCAGGAAAGCACACTTAACGTCCATTTAAAAAACTTCAAAATTCTTGTGTGCTGCGTATGCCAGAAAGATACGCACAGATTCTAACCATGCAATCGGAGCGAAGGTTTCTTCATAATCGATCCCTTCTTCCTTACAATATCCTTTCACCACAAGTCTCGCTTTGTTCCGTATCACATTCCCTTCTTTATCCATCTTATTACGAAATACCTATTTTAAACCAACTACGGATGCATCCTTTGGAGTAGGAATCAGTCTCCAGACTCGGTTTCTCTCAAACTCGTTGAGTTCGTCTTGCATAGCCTATACCCAATCAGAATGATCGAGTGCAGTGTAGACGGTTTTCGGTTCTATCTTGGAGACAAACGAATTAAACATGCAATATTCCACTTGTGAGAATAAAGCAGTTTGTTTTGCTTTAACTTGAGAGCGTGTGAGGACTCCCTCAGATGATTCACCAATCACTTGTGTTTTCGGATGATCTCTTGTCCATTTAGTGAGTGGAGGGTAATCTGGATCATAGGCATGATCTTGTTCAACATTTACTTCCTCTTTAAATTCTGAGTGAACGTCCGAATTATCATTTGTATTCTGATTCTCCCCCTCGAATGATGAGACGGTTTCAACATCAGGTTCACAATTCTCCCCCTCAATTGGACTTTCATGGGTCTTGGTTGGAGATGAGTTCTCCCCCTGGAGAGGCAAAGCTTGTTCACTTGATGAAGGCGAATCCTCCCTCTGCAGTGGCGTGCTGTCTTTGGGAGTGCTATCATTTGGCGTGCTTGAAGCATGAGGTTCGCTTGGACTCTGGGGTTCACTTTCCATGTCTTTTGCAGCGTCATTGATTATCTTCTTTAGGTTATCGATTTTGTTATCGGCTGCATTCGCTTCAGAGTGGATGGCCTTTTCTGGTTCGTCAAAAAACAACATGTACTCTTCAAACAGGTTGGATATCGGTGCAGTGACTTTACCAGTAACAGGAAAGATTTCCTCCGTGGAACCTTCGCTTGATTGGAATTTCTTCATGTAATTGTCATCAAACGTGACATAATAGGTTTCTTCTAACTTCTTTGATCTTTTTTTGAGAACCCTATATGCCTTGGAGGTTAGAGAGTACCCCAAGAAAATCCCTTCATCAGCTTTCAACCACTCCACTCTGCTGAGGAGTGTAAGGAGCAGAGAAATTGTGTGTGACTCCCTTTTCGGTTAGAAATTCTTCTAACTCTTTGTTCTTGAATTCCAATCCGTTGTCGCTTATGATGTTATGACCTAGCTTTCGCAACTGAACTTCCACTTGCTTTATAAAGTTCTTCAGGTTTGGAGTAGCTTCTGATTTCTGTTTAAGAAAATATACCCAAGTGAAACGGGAAAAATCTTCAACAATAACAAGTATAAACTTACTACCGCCGATACTCTCAATTGCAGATGGTCCACATAGATCAATATGAAGAAGCTCAAGAGGCTTGATGATCTTTGTATTTACAAGAGTTGGATGACTCTTTCTACTTTGCTTTCCCATTTCACATGCAACGCATAGATGCTCCTTATCAAACTTCAAGAGGGGAAGACCTCTCACATGATCACCAAGCACGAGCTTGTTGATATCTTTAAAGTTGAGGTGCGAGAGTCTTCGGTGTCATAACCAGCTTTCATCAGAGTGAGCCTTAGTTAGTAGACATATAGCAGGCTTCCCTCGTATCAGATTTAGATTAAGTGGATACATCTCGCCTTTTCGCTGCGACTTCAGTAGAACCATTTTCGTTTTCTTCTCTATGATTTCTGATCCTTCATCATCGAACGAAACCTTCAGACCAGTTCCCACAACCAATTGTGAAACACTGATTAGGTTGTGTTGCAATCCTTCTACATAGGCAACTTTACGGTTTGAGAAATCTCCATTTGTAATCATCCCGTAGCCTTTTATCATGCCATAAGAGTTGTTTCCGTATTTGACACATCCACCATCTTTGAGAGCATGAAACTCCCTCAGCTCTTCCTTCCTTCCTGTCATGTGACACGAGTAGCCACTATCAATATACCATTCATCGTCGAACAGCTCGCCACGTATAATCTGCAAAAATTAAGCAGATTTAGGAACCCAAAGTTTCTTGGGTCCTGGTGAGCCTTTTACAAAACAATGAAAAGCAACAGAAAGATCAAGCATATACATTTGATTTATTAAAGTTGCTTCGTCTTTCCTTTTGATGGTGAAGACTTTGATTTTGTTGCTTGTTTTGTTAGAATCAGTTTGTTTTTCTTTAGGTTGATTCTTAACAAATTCTTTCTTTTCCTTCCTAGGGTTAGTGGTTGTCTTCTTTATTTGCTCTTCTGAATTGGAGACGAGCTTTCCCTTTCCTTTAACATCCTTGAGAGAAGTTTGATTCGGTTGAGAGCGAGGATGGTTGTTTTTCGCGGTGAACTTTCTTGGTGATAATGACCTGTGAGCAAGTTGTCCCTTTTGTTTCTGTGAAGCACAAGAATGACAGTGAGAACACTGCTTGTGTTTCGCCTGCGAATTTACTTTCGCTCTTTGAGAGGAAGACTTTTCTTTATGCACATAGTTAGAGTTCTGGGATTGCCAAAACTGCTTCCTTTCATTGAGATTCTTCTGATATCTCCTGTTTATTTGACGCTTTTGCTCTGCAAGTTGCTTGGAGGATTTGTGAATATTCACATTCGGTTTCGGTTTCCTTGCATGAGTTTCGCTCCTTACTAACTGTGATTCGCTTGTCCTTTTGGTCTCGCTTTGAGCTTCTTTTGTACCACTTGTACTTGCTTTAGCGAATTTAGATGGCTTATTGATTGGTTCAGCCACATATCCTCCTTTCACCCTCTAAGAGGTTCGTTCCGATAATCCTTTCGTTTCATCTGCGTTATCAATCGGGGATGACCATAAGTACTCATCACAACCATCAGCATTATCCTCATCTACCAAGGAAGTTAGCTCAACAGTTTGCTTCTTGGGAACTCCAGTGGTGGTGTACACTTGATTCGGTACAGTTTGTACCTTTCGGTATACCATAGCCTTTTCCTTCAGGACTTTGTTCTGGTCTTTAGACGATCGAGCGAACTCAACAGAGTTTTCAGATATAAGGACTTTTGCTGGTTCGGGTTCGGTTTTAACAAATTCAGAACAGTCAACCACGTCTTCTACAGAAATTTCACTCATATCATCGTCCTCGTCAAATTCAGAAGTATTGTTGACATCAATCTTGTTTTCTGAACTTAACTTGGTATTCAATGAATCAAAAATCTGTACGGTTTCGGTTTTAATTTTCAACTTATCATTTTCGTCCAATAAGTTTTTAATCATGTCCTTGTGGTCTTTTGTCTTAATAAAGGATTCAATTTTGTCCAGACCAATCCTATAGGCATCAGTGGTTTCTTCTGATGAGACAATTGGTTCACAATTATAACAATCAACATCTATTTCGTCTTCCTTTAGTTCAAGAAAAGGTAAAATCATTTTTTAAATCTTTTTGCTGATATCGCAATCTAGATGCAACTGAGTAATATTTGTATAAAGACGCTTAGCAATTAAACAAAAAATATTCCTTTGTTTCAATAATTTCAAATTGTCTCTTTGCAAATATATCAATTCATCTCTTGCCCTAACCAACTCTAACTCCTTCTGCTCTATCCACATCCTTCGCTTCTCACTCTTAGACGACACCCTGCTAATTTGATCAGTTAGGTTAGCATTTGTGAGGCGAGTTTGTTTTAGGCTACCACTTAGATTAGAAAATTTAGATTTTAAACCATTTAATTCCTTTTCATAGTTAGAAACGGGTATTTTGAGTGTTATGAGAATATAATTTACCTTCTTGATCAACTGATTACATTCGTTGATATGTTCTCCAACTGGTTTCGATGTGAAGCATCTATCGTCCCTCTCTTTTGCTTCATCATCCCAGCCATCTGTAGTGTAACCTCTCATTTGTGACACCCCAGCCGTCACCGTCAGACACTTTCCTGCCAAACCAGAACCTTCTTCTTTCGCTACGAATGCCTTTCCATGAGTGGGCTTGCGTACTTCCTCATCTTCAGAATCAGTAGACCAGATCTCTACTCCACCGAACTCGTTTTCTTCAACATTTTCCTGCACAAGTAACACAGGCATGGATTTATCGTTAGACTTCTTTTTCTTGGCTTCTTCAAGCTTACGAGTGTGGTAAGCTTCATCGTCTTCATTCTCTTTCTTCTCATTCATTCTTCTTAACATGCACTCTTTTGCTAGATGGTTTTTGCCATGACAATAATTGCAGTCATAGCCGAATCACCCACAAGTTTGCTCTCTTTCTCTTTCTCTTCTTTCTGAGGAGCACTTTTAATCTCCTCTTTTGCCTTCTCCGAACTATAGCTTCCCTGCCAGTTTCGGTTCTTGGCTGGGAACTTCTTTCTTGCAAACCGCTTGGGATTAGATACCATCAGTGCATATTCTTCATCTGTCAGATCACAATTAGAAAGGTTAGATTTTGTTTCTTCTTCAATCAAATTCTTACCCTTTGAGATAAGAGCCAATGATCCCATTCCGGAAACCACTTTCGTTTCCTTGGTCACAACACTTTCATGAGATTTGAGAATTCCCACGAGCTTCGCCAATGAATAGGATTTAAACTGTTCATGAGCTTTAACAGTTGAAACCACAACCATCCATTCTGGCCTTAGACCATTCATAAAGGTGACTTTCTGCTTGATCACCTCTCGGCCAATTCCATGCTTGATCATCTTGCTAAGAAGATGGTTGTAACGATTGAATGTTTGATTGAGACTTTCATCTTGCTTTTGCTTGAAGTCACCGAACTCTGAAAGCAGAAGAGTTTGAGTAGAATGTTCGAGATCCGCATCGGTGGAATACAACTCCTTAAGCCGATCCTAAATCTCCTTTGCAGTGGTACATACAATCACCAGACGAAAGGTGTCAGATTGTAAAGCGAATCTGATCAACCTCATTGCTCTTATGTTGCTAAGCAGCTTGTCCTTCTCGTCTTGAGTAACATATTTCACGTCAATCATCAGCTGATTATACTCTTTTTGGGTTTTGATGGTTCTTTCGGTTCTAGTATGAGAAAAAGGACCCACGGTAATTGCTTCCCAGATTAAATATTCGTTGTCCTCTGAACCCAGGACATAATCTTCAAAGTGAAGAGCCCAAACTTCATACTCTTGAGTATACAAGATTGGAATCCTTATAGTCGATCCAATGCTGTTGGAGATGTTAATGGGATTGGTTTGAGATTCGTCGTGAGACATAATGACGTGATCTGTTTACCTGTCAAGAATCAGACTTGTAAAACGGTATTAGGGCAATATCGAGATCTATGAACAACGTCAATGAAGAGATGACGGCTCAACAGATTCAATAAAAGCGGAAACCCTAAAAATATTTTTCAAACAGAAGAGATGTGTATGATTTACACAGTCTCCTTCTCTGATACCAATTGATGAGATTAAAAGGTTTAGATCGATAAGATTCTTAAACAGATAAATCAAGAACACAATGAAAATAATAACACCAGATGAATAAATTCTTGTGTCGAATGATTAATCAGTCACGACCTTAGAAGAACTCTATGAAGAATTGCTACTGTAGAGGTGTGCTAGGGTTACAATACGATCAAAAGAATAAAACTATCAAAAGCATACATACTAAGGTGAATGCATGCACTATATGTAGTAAACCCTAATAAATGAAACACGGCTGGACAGGCCCATAACTGAGAACACAATAGACCTAGACAAGAGGCCCGATGACGCAACACTTCATAACTCAACATACATTATTATTGATATTTAACACGTAACTAGTATAATTCCAAAGCTAACGAACCTTATACAAAATACAATATAAAATCTAATTCAAAACACATTACAACGTAATAATTTTCCAAAAATCAAAAGAGAAGTTACGAATACAATGACTATTACAAGAAATAAATCTAACATTTGGTGCATATTTGCTTTCACTCCATCCATTTCATTTTCTTTTACTTTTACTTCTACAAGCTTAGGCCTCAAAATAATCTTTAATATATTATTATTTTAAGGTTGATCTTATTTTTTTAGGATTACAATCCTTCAATTTCTTGTGCATTTTAAACATACAAACTTTTTACTATGGAGACGGTAGTTCAAGGTCCAACCATTCAAAGAATTCACAATGACCTTTTTATCCAAAAAGTTCGATGCACATACATCAAAATCATCTCTCATTATTCCATTTAATGGTGGATCTCTCGATTATTTTGTTCCTTACTACCTTACACAACTCAATATCCATAATACTCTGGTTAAATTTGAATATCTAGGTTACAATTTTGATTAAATAACTCATATCTTGATTTTATTTACAAGCTACACTCATAAGTCAAAACAAAGCATCAACAAAAACTAGTCGATACTAAACTAATAGAAAACTGTGGCTGTACCCACAAACATCTTTTGATGTGAATGGAGCACTACCATAACTACACTCACCAATGTTCTAAATGTATATAAAAATGAATAATAGTAGAAAATGTATATATAATTATTAATTATATACAAAATTATCGCCTTAAGTCACACTTTACAAACGACGTGGCTCGCCACGACTCAATAGAGCTTGAGGCTTGACATTACTGTCAAGTTATGCCTTACGTTATTTAGAACCTTGACACTCACTCACTCACTCACTATACCATCTATCAAACATCCAAACGATCCATTTTAGCAAAACGACCTTGGATCCTTGTCTTGCTTACAGATCTTACCTTTCATGATTCGTACCTCATATAATAAACCTAACATATTGGCTTAATAGTTAATTAACATCAATATAGGTTTAACATAGCACAAAGCAAGCACCATTCAAGCAACAAATCTAGCAGGAAACAAGGCATCATAACGATCATGCAATTCTAACACACAATTCCTGAATATCCTTATCCTACACACTATCATGCATTTCTAACAGTTCAAATATCAGGCACAAAAAGGCATTTATCCTAAGCAGGCATTCTACCATGCAATTCATACTATATCATCAATAACATATCAAACGTGTATGGATTTTGGGAATCACCTACTTGAGCTCCGGTTGTCTGTACACATCGCATCTTCTTTTCTTCTTTTAAGTTGATTCTTTTTACAAAAAAGGTTTATAAAAATTCTCAAATCCTTAGTCTGAGTTTGGAATCATGCTAGTGTTCATCCAAATCCCTCAAACCAGTGCTCTGATACCAACTTGTAACGTCCCAATTTTTAGAATAAAATTTTCAATTTTAAACTAGAATAAACAGACATTCTCATAAAGATATATTCAAGGAAAAACCCTTTTTGTAAACCATATTTCAAAATCAGAGTTATAACAAACGTATTGCTGAATCTCCAATCATAAAAATGTTGATGTGTGTGTATAAACACACCTTCGCATCCCCACAAACTGATAAAGTGCCTAAAAACATTTGATCCACAACTTTAAGCACAAAGTTTAGTGATTTCCCTAAAATACCCCACACAACAATACACATATAATGCATGCGCACAAGGCATATAGCATAAAGTTAGACCACTTGGGCCTTCAGTATAAAGTTACACCGTCCCTTTGGACTTCAGCATAAAGTTGAACCACCCCATGGGACTTCAGCACTAAGTTGGATTGCCCCTTGGGCCTTTAACATAAAGTTGGACCGCCACCTTGGGCCTTCAACACGAAGTTGGAATGTCCGGGTATCTTGGCCTTTAGCATATAATTGGACCACCCTTGGGCTTTCAGCACAAAGTTAGATCGCTCCATGCGCCTTCAACATAAAGCTAGACCCCCATTTGCTCCTTCATCATAAAGTTAGGTCGCTCGACAATCTTGGCCTTCAGCACACAGCTAGACCGCCCTCAACCCACCCATAATATGTCGACATATACAAATAAATAGAAAATTACCAAACATACAGTCATAGGTAATTATTAACGAATCTACACGTCTAACCGATTACAACAACATACCAACATCCTAACATACATAGGATCCATACTATAGTACAAATTACACTAAGAAAAACTCACCTGAGCTAAACGAAAAAAGCTCAACAGTAACCTTAGCAATAGAATAACTAACCTAAGCTACCTAATGCCAAATCGAGACCATTCCATAGCCAAATACTCGATTCTACCTAAGTTTGATCAAAAGTCAAACTTGTCAAAAAGTCAACAGTCATCGAGCCATGGCGAGTTCTTAACCGCGTCATGGCCACGTCCAGAAAAAAAAGACGCGTTGCACCACACCACCACATTGTGGGCCTTCCTTGGCCACGTTGTGGTTTCGGTAAGAAGGACGTTTCTTTATTAAGATCTTAATCCTTATAGCTCAATAATCATACCATCAGATAGCTTCATTATGGATAAAGTTTCCAATTTTATCCATCAGGATGGTCTGAACAACCAAGATCTAAACATTAAGTCTCAAAGCGTCCAAAAATGGATCTTTCTCGACTTAATCCATTACGTCCAAGCCTCCAACTTTCAGATCTGGATCAACAGATTTTTAGATGGATAAAGTTTCCAACTTTATCCATAATAATGCCACAGACTTCCAAGATCTAGAACCCTAAGCTAAGAAATATCCAAAACCCCACTTTCATCATTCATGGAGTAAGGAGAGTTATTGCATACACTCTATACTCCACCAAATCACTAGATCTTAGGGATAGAAAAAATCCCACATACCCGATGGGGATCCCGAAACTCGCACTCTTTTTGACGGCAGAATCCCCAAGCTGACTACGGTTGGGGAATCCACAAATAAAAAATAGGGAAAGGGATACCCTTGACCCGACCTCGGTATATATATATATATATATATATATATATATATATATATATATATATACATACATATACATACATAACACATATATATAATATAAAACGTATATTTATAGTATAATTTACAACATCTAAAACGTTATCCAAGTAACCAAACTCATTAGTCATTACTTAGTTGAAATTGAACTTTTCCTTCTTCTTTTATCTAATTTAATCTTGTGTATAATTTTTTTTCTCCTTGGTTTATCTATTTTACCTCAAATATCACTCTCATATTTTTTCTACTTGATTTCTCATGTATGTATTTAAATTTGGTAGAAAATTTGTTTATAGTTTTTATGCGTCTATGAATATTTTAATTTTTTTAATCTTTAAACTTATTTTGGTAAAATTGAAATTTAGAATTTATCTTTACATAAAAATTTTCATATTAAAATAGAAAAAAAAATATCCTTGATTCCCCGTTGGGGATTCCCAGTCCCCATTAGGGGTGGGGGTGGGGATTGGAGTGATGATTCCCAGTCCCCATTAGGGGTGTGGATGGGGATTGGGGATTGGGGTCCTCTGTATTCCCCACCCCCATTGTCATTTCTACTAGATCTGAACTTTAAACATGAGCCAAAGCTCATGGAGTTTTTCAAACTCCATGGAACAAGTCATAAAGGGACTAAACTTTATTAAAATAGACCAAAACACCAAATACTCATAGATCTAATGATGAAACACAATAAATCAAGGATCCTTGCAACTTAAAAATGTCCATAAGGTAGATGAATGTTGATCTCTTCAGTTGCAAAGATACAAAACCATGTCTTTGAAGAACACAACACCCAAGAGCCATAAATACTCAATAATATGGAAAAGAATAGAGAGGATGAGCTTGATTTATGAAGGGGGCTAGGGTTTGTTAGAAAGAGGAGTTCTTGATGCAATGGAGGCTGCAAAATGACCTAAAACAAGGGGTTGGAGCCTTTAAAAACGAAACAAATCATAATTTAATGGGCTTGGGCTACACAGCTCACCACTTTGTGGTGAACTCCTTACCACGTCATGGTGACAAGTTTTTACCAATTCCTTTCCAGCTTCAAACAATCGGAACTTATTCGTTTCAACTCTGTTTTCAGTGATCTTTATATTCACATGAAGGTATTGGCAAGCCCACAATTCTATCTAATTAATTTTGACTTTAAACATACCAAAAATTAAATTCATTAATTCATGCTAGAAGTTTGAAATATCACTTTTCCCATTTTACTACTTAGCTCCAAAGCACAACTCAAGGGATTAAATCTCTTGTCCATTTAGTGAGTGGAGGGTAATCTGGATCATAGGCATGATCTTGTTCAGCATTTACTTCCTCTTCAAATTCTGACTGAACGTCCGAATTATCATTTGTATTCTAATTCTCCCCCTCGAATGATGAGACGGTTTCAACATCAGGTTCATAATTCTCCCCCTCAATTGGACTTTCATGGGTCTTGGTTGGAGATGAGTTCTCCCCCTGGAGAGGCGAAGCATGTTCACTTGATGAAGGCGAATCCTCCCCCTGTAGTGGCGTGCTGTCTTTTGGAGTGCTATCATTTGGCGTGATTGAAGCATGAGGTTCGCTTGGACTCTGGGGTTCACTTTCCATGTCTTTTGCAGCGTTATTGATTATCTACTTTAGGTTATCGATTTTTTTATCGGCTGCATTCGCTTCAGATTGGATGGCCTTTTCTGGTTCGTCAAAAAACAACATGTACTCTTCAAACATGTTGGATATCGGTGCAGTGACTTTACCAGTAACAGGAAAGATTTCCTCCGTGGAACCTTCGCTTGATTGGAATTTCTTCATGTAATTGTCATCACACGTAACATAATAGGTTTCTTCTAACTTCTTTGATCTTTTTTTGAGAACCCTATATGCCTTGGAGGTTAGAGAGTACCCCAAGAAAATCCCTTCATCAGCTTTCAACCACTCCACTCTGCTGAGGAGTGTAAAGAGCAGAGAAATTGTGTGTGACTCCCTTTTCGGTTAGAAATTCTTCTAACTCTTTGTTCTTGAATTCCAATCCGTTGTCGCTTATGATGTTATGAACTAGCTTTCGCAACTGAACTTCCACTTGCTTTATAAAGTTCTTCAGCTTTGGAGTAGCTTCTGATTTCTATTTAAGAAAATATACCCAAGTGAAACGGGAAAAATCATCAACAATAACAAGTATAAACTTACTACCGCCGATACTCTCAATTGCAGATGGTCCACATAGATCAATATGAAGAAGCTCAAGAGGCTCGATGATCTTTGTATTTACAAAAGTTGGATGACTCTTTCTACTTTGCTATCCCATTTCACATGCAGCGCATAGATGCTCCTTATCAAACTTCAAGAGGGGAAGACCTCTCACATGATCACCAAGCACGAGCTTGTTGATATCTTTAAAGTTGAGGTGCGAGAGACTTCGGTGTCATAACCACGTTTCATCAAAGTGAGCCTTAGTTAGTAGACATATAGCAGGCTTCCCTCGTATCGAATTTAGATTAAGTGGATACATCTCGCCTTTTCGCTGCGACTTCAGTAGAACCATTTTCGTTTTCTTCTCTATGATTTCTGATCCTTCATCATCGAACGAAACCTTCAGACCAGTTCCCACAACCAATTGTGAAACACTGATTAGGATGTGTTGCAATCCTTCTACATAGGCAACTTTACGGTTTGAGAAATCTCCATTTGTAATCATCCCGTAGCCTTTTATCGTGCCATAAGAGTTGTTTCCGTATTTGACACATCCACCATCTTTGAGAGCACGAAACTCCCTCAGCTCTTCCTTCCTTCCTGTCATGTGACGCGAGTAGCCACTATCAATATACCATTCGTCGTCGAACAGCTCGTCACGTATAATCTGCAAAAATTAAGCAGATTTAGGAACCCAAAGTTTCTTGGGTCCTGGTGAGCCTTTTACAAAACAATGAAAAGCAACAGAAAGATCAAGCATATACATTTGATTTATTAAAGTTGTTTCGTCTTTCCTTTTGATGGTGAAGACTTTGATTTTGTTGCTTGTTTTGTTAGAATCAGTTTGTTTTTCTTTAGGTTAATTCTTAACAAATTCTTTCTTTTCCTTCCTAGGGTTAGTGGTTGTCTTCTTTATTTGCTCTTCTGATTTGGAGACGAGCTTTCCCTTTCCTTTAACATCCTTGAGAGAAGTTTGATTCGGTTGAGAGCGAGGATGGTTGTTTTTCGCGGTGAACTTTCTTGGTGATAATGACCTGTGAGCAAGTTGTCCCTTTTGTTTCTGTGAAGCACAAGAATGGCAATGAGAACACTGCTTGTTTTTCGCCTGCGAATTTACTTTCGCTCTTTGAGAGGAAGACTTTTATTTATGCACATAGTTAGAGTTCTGGGATTGCCAAAACTGCTTCCTTTCATTGAGATTCTTCTGATATCTCCTGTTTCGTTGACGTTTTTGCTCTGCAAGTTGCTTGGAAGATTTGTGAATATTCACATTCGGTTTCGGTTTCCTTACATGAGTTTCGCTCCTTACTAACTGAGATTCGCTTGTCGTTCTGGTCTCGCTTTGAGCTTCTTTTGTACCACTTGTACTTGCTTTAGCGAAGTTAGATGGCTTATTGATTGGTTCAGCCACGTATCTGCCTTTCACCCTCCAAGAGGTTCGTTCCGCTAATCCTTTCGTTTCATCTGCATTATCAATCGGGGATGACCATAAGTACTCATCACAACCATCAGCATTATCTTCATCTACCAAGGAAGTTAGCTCAACAGTTTTCTTCTTGGTAACTCCAGTGGTGGTGTACACTTGATTCGGTACAGTTTGTACCTTTCAGTATACCAAACCTTTTCTTCAGGACTTTGTTCTGGTCTTTAGACGATCGAGCGAACTCAACATAGTTTTCAGATATAAGGACTTTTGCTGGTTCGGGTTCGGTTTTAACAAATTCAGAACAGTCAACCCCGTCTTCTACATAAATTTCACTCATATCATCGTCCTCGTCAAATTCAGAAGTATTGTTGACATCAATCTTGTTTTCTGAACTTAACTTGGTACTCAATGAATCAAAAATCTGTACGGTTTCGGTTTTAATTTTCAACTTATCATTTTCGTCCAATAAGTTTTTAATCATGTCCTTGTGGTCTTTTGACTTAATAAAGGATTCAATTCTGGCAGGTATTCATGATGTATTTCATGTAAGATATCTATGTAAATGCTTGAGCGTATATGATGAAACGATTCCATTATCCAAGGTGAAACAGGATAATAAACTTATACTTAGGGGAAATAAGAATGAGATAAAAGCGAAATATCCTCATTTGTCCAAATCGTTGTGATTTCGGGAACGAAATCCTCAAAAGGAGGAGGTATTTGTAACATACACGTTTTGAAATCGTGTTATGTAATTTGAAAAGTTAAAATAAAATATTATGAAATATTATGTGAAATTGAGTGTTGAGTTCTAACAGATAGTTTTTACTAGAAATGAAGTAAAACTATGTTTAGAATCACTCATTAAATGTTGGAAGTCTTATGAGATTCCAATTAAAAGCCAAATACTGAAATTTAGCGAAAATATAAAATTTGAAGTAAGTAAAATTTTATTATTGAAAGTTGTAGATAATTTCGTTAGAAACACGTAGGCGAAAACCTCATTGAAATCCGAGTTATAACGAAGAAGTTATGACCAATCGAAGATCCGCGATAAAACCGGCATGGTGCCGAATGGCGTAAAAAGTGAGTTTTTGATAAACTACTTTTTAGCCTTAGTGATCTAAATGAAAGTCGTATTATTCGTTAAACCGAGAATTTTGATAAAAAGAACACCAAAATCTGACTTCGTATGAGGAAGTTATGATTTTTACAAGTTTCAGCTTAGCAGTAGACAGCTAAAAACTCGAATTTTAGATCGAGTGATTTTTAGCCAACACAACCTAAACGAGAATCGAAGGTCTCGTCATTAGTAGTACAACGGTAAAAAGTCTGACGAAAACGGACGTCGGATGAAGAAGTTATGAATTTTTAACGGATTTACCAGTCCCGGTCTGTTAAAAATAATAATATTAAAAATAAAGTCAAAACTAGCCGACGAAGTCTAAACGGAAGTTGTAGAGCATAATTTTCTCTACGCGTGCATATAAAGCATGTTAAAAACGGAGCCTGTATGCGAAAGTTATGGATTTTAGAAGTTCGGGGCACAAAAATCGAAATTAATTACGAAATCCGAGAAAATCGCATGGCTCAGCTTCAGCCACGTCGTTGGATCCGCGCATGTCCGACCCGTGTCCGCCTTGTCTCCGACGTCGTCGATCCTCATGTCCGATGCATGCGCTGTGCGTCCGAGCGTCCGGCGCGTGTAGTCTCGCATCCGACGCATGTTTGGTCCGGAGTCCGAAGCGCCAGCTGCCCCCCTCGCGTGTCCCTCTTCCGCGGCTGCCACGTGCCTCGCTGACTCACCTCCTCTCGGCCGACCGAAGACCTTGCAACCCATAAAAGGGAGGCCTGCGAGCCTTCCCGGGGAAAATGAGATTTTTGCTATTTTTCACCCAAAAATCAATATTCTTACTATTTTGACTTCCCCCGAAGCCCCGGTATCAACTTTAGCACCCGAAACACGCCCCGAGGTGCCCGAAGACCCGGAAAATTTATCTTTTCGGTTTCGAAGCCCAACCCTCGCAGGGCCCGGTTTTCAAGAAAACTCCCGGTTTTCAACGACGAAAGTCATATTTAGAGCCGAAGTGCTGCCCAAATTACTATTTTGTCCCCCGGTTATTTCACGGTGAGTTTAATATGTAGAAACAATTGTATGTTATGTGTTATATGTGCTATGTGCTTTTCCATGTTATCATCTCGAGTTGTTGTATCCGCTATTTTTATAGCAAGGCTGTACCTCTGACTTGAAGTGTATGACATAGGCATCACTTGGGTATTGGTATGAACCGTTGACCATGAAGTGTATGACATAGGCATCACTTTGGCTTCGGTAGAATGTTATTCCTGAGTATTTTCCCGTGTTATTTTTATTTATGCTATTTATGATAGCAAAGCTATACCTTTGACCATGTGATCAGTTTAAGAACTCAGATTCACAGTGGTACTGGTATGTAGCCTCTGGCCATGTAGAGCATGTCCCCCAGTAAGTGAATGACTCTATTCTATGGCATTGGCATATGGTTAGACAGGGCGTGAAAACCTGAAATCTACCTTAATGTTAATCAGAAATTGTTTGTCTTCAGTGCCATTTGGGCCGAAGCGTTATTGATGTTTATCAAGTATGGAAATTGTTATGTCTCAATGATTGTATATCTTTGAATCAAATCAGTAATTGTTAGGGAAAGCTTATCACATTATGCCTTTGTTGTTCCTTGCTCCTATTTGCTTCTGCCATATTGGTATATATATGGCATAACGTTATATTGTATCTATTATTGAACTCACTAAGTGTTATTGCTTACCCCTCCCAATGTTTTAACATAATGCAGGCAATAAGCACCCAATATAGTTGGAAGACTTAGAATAGTTGTAATATTATTTTTTTGTATTTTGGTTTTGGTTTGTATAGATTTACAATATCCTGGGTAGTCATGTAAAATCTTAAAACATAGTCGGTTTGTATCCAATCTTTTGTAATGACTTTATCAATGTAAAAATATTATTTTATGGATATGCATGTAGCATGTTTTGGAGTAACTATATTATGAAAGTTTGGGTCTTTCAGAAATATGAAAGTATAGAAAGGGGTTCTTTCAATCATGGTATCAGAGCAGTGGTTTAAGTGAACTAAATTCCATGGATTGGTATTTAGACTTAAACTATTGGAAGTTCAATATATGAACTGAATCATTGTAAATATATGGATAAAAACCATAGGAAATACTTAAGTGGGGTATTGGGTAGTGATAAGCCCCAGTATTCTAAGATATTAAGTTACTTCAAAAATTTTAGAGAATTAGTATATATGAACTAGGAATTTTGAGAATTTCTAGATTTAAACATGAATTGTTAAGTGAAGATGATACAACATGTATCTGGTATATTTTAGGTTGAATACCTAATGGGGGTAAGCACTAGAATATTAAGAGGAGATATGCCTTATATTCTATTAAATGCTAAATGATAAGTAAATATAGCATGCTTTAGATTTCATACCTATATTGCTATTATTTGAGAAAGTTTAAGGTCTGTTGCCGACCTTGGTTTAGAAAATTTTATGTTTAGAATTCTAAGAATTTTCGTAATAGAATTTACAAGAAATTTTTCAAAGTAATAAAGATACTTATGATAATTGATATTGATAAGTTTATTGATAAACGATCGAAGGATATCGTGAAATAATAAATATGAAGTGTAATCGTAAATAGTGTATTAATACCAACAGAGTGGTATTATGCATTTAAAATATGTAAGATAATATAATAACATCTTTGGAAGAAAGATGTGCATTTGAAATACATTTGGATAAGATAAATGTTTTGGCATAACCGATGAAGTTGTTCCACCGCTGTCCAGATTAAAGCAGTGATTGTTTATAGAGTCGGAAGAACCGAGGGTGGTGATAAATACTTTAACAGTATTGAAATTAATATAGTACAAGATTTAGAAGAATTAAATGAAGATCAAAGGAAAGGCTAATGAAGTTTTTAGACTTATTAGGCCAAGACTTTGTGATGAAGTATGTAGTTCGAGTAGTAACCCTATACATGATGCTCAGACTTAGTATTTAATAATACTGAGTGATGATTGACTTCTATCACATCCTTATGGAAGTTCCATTGTGTGTTAAGCCGACTTTAACATACAAGATTGGGATAGTGAAATAGGTTATTTGGTTGTGAAAAGGCTGAGTGGCTTACTTGTTAGAGTAAGATAGAGTATTTAGTTGAAGAAGATATACACTCATATTATTGTATGAGAAGAAATGTTGTAGTTAGAAATAACAGAGAATCAAGTTGAAGCTAGTAGAGCTTGCTGAGATGCAGCTATAATGCAGACTTCTTAGGATAGACTCCTATGAAGTAGACTTAAAAGATACAACCATGAGAAGAAGACTTACTCAGATACAGAAATGGCGATGTCGTGAAAGGATAATGAAACCAACAAATATGCATGATGGTTTGCATGAGTTAGAAGATGATGTAAGTAGTTGGAAACTATTTGTCATTACACTGCTCGAGGAAATTTTGGGTGTAGTATGTCTTGCAGAGTAGACACTACCCGAGAAAGAATTTATATGAAGAAATGGAAGTAAAATTTCTATCGACCTATGGAAAAATATTAGAATATTCTAGATCGAGTATATGCATGAGAAGAATCCTAGAAGGCGAGTATAGGTAATCCAATATATGTTTGATAGAAACGCGAAAACCCTAGTTGAGTCTAGGAGAAATTGTTGTATGTACTTGTTTGAACGCACTTAGGTGTGAAAATTTGCTTTGTGAAAACTTTTGAATGGTGACTTGGGAACTGCGAGACAATACTTGGGACGAGTATGAGTAGGTGTGAATAGTAGTAGAGGCCTATACTACTGGAAGCACATGACTCACGCTTGGATCAGGCAAAGTCACAAGGTTACCAAGAAGCTAGTAAATGATTCCGTTTTATTCATGTGTGTCGTTACCTTCGTTTCGGTAATGACTAAGAAGATAATTATCGTTCAAATCTTAATGTCATAAAAAAATCGAGTCTGATTAGTATAAATCCGCGAAAGGAGTTGATTGGTTCAAAGAACCATGTCTTATATAGTGACGAAACTTCAGTAGGAATACTGAAGAATTAAATGGTCGAGGTAGTCGATAGAAATATAACGATATTCATTAAAGGATTGAGCAATCATTAGCCAGAGATGTGACTGGCTATGTGATGTTACTAGCCACAAGAAATGTTTCCGCCCTACTCTTACTAGTCAAATGACGGGGAATCAAGTTTCCGTTCAACAATCAAAGAGTACTCCAACTAAAAAGGAGGAGGTGCCAAAAGCTAAAAGATGTATATGTCCTAAAGCACGAATTAGGGATATGTGGTGCTATTATTTCTATTCCGAAGCATCCACGTGTTTTTCAAACTCTTTTTGTTTTCTTTATTCCATCAGCTTGATTTATTCGATCTGATTCTAATACAAGAGTTTGGTTCGTTACGTGTCTTGTGCGTTATAAAATCAAAGGTCATTAGAATAAGACCATACGAGTTGTTGTTATAGCAAAAGTAAAGGCCTTATCTTGGGTTTCGTCTATAAACCAAGAAGGAGCAGGAGTCTGCAATGAGAATTGACTTTTAACTCAAAGATTAGGATCGAAATCCCAATAGAGAATGATGAGCGGGTGCATGTTTGAGCACCGCTAGTAATTAAGAAGTTTGAAGAGTTTGACAATCGTTTGTTAAATCAAAAGTTAAATATCGTACCACAGAGGAAGTAAGTTAGGACTCGAATGTTGTGACTATTAATTTTCTTGTAAACTTTAGATCTGATCACATCTTATTTGATTGTGATGCCTCAGATTCTTTCGTGCCTTATAAATTCGCACATTATTTTCAAATTGCTTATTATGCAAATTGTCCAATCATTTCATATAGATAACATAGGAAATATATCATTACTTGCTGATAAAGTTTATAGAGATAGTGCTATAGGAATTGAAAGTTATAATCTTCCTGTTAACCTAATTCCTATCTTTGATATTATTCTCGACATGGATTGGTTGTTAAAGAACTACGCAGAGCTCTTGTGCTACAAAGAGATGATATGCATCCCTATCGAAAGGGAAGATTCTATTTATGTCTACGGTGAAAATAATAAATTTCTTTCTTTAAAAAAAAAAAAAAAAAAAAAAAAAAAAAAAAAAAAAAACTCGTAAATTTATATCGAAGGGATATTCTACTTATCCGGCTTATACAGTTAATACCTTGAACGAGGAGAAGAAAACTGTGAATGATAGCCTTTGGATAATTATCGACCGACTGATTAAGAGTGCATATTTTCTCGCCATACGTACAATGGTTCTAATGGAGAAATACGCACAAGTTTACTTAGACGAAATTGTGGCGAGACATGGTGTGCCACTAAAGATTATTTCCAATCGTGATACTCGCTTCACTTCTCACTTTTGGGCGAGTATGAAAAGTGAATTGGGATCTCGAGTTACTCCCAACACAGCTTATCATCCCCAGACAGATTGTTAGACGGAGAGAACAATCCAAACAGTAGAAGATATGCTTCGTGCATGTGTCTTAGGGTTCGGTAGTAACTGTGAACACCATTATATTGGCATCATGTAGGACAGAAAATCCTTGGTGGCCCTGAAATGATTCAAGACACCACTGATAAGATTCAAATTATACGAGAAAGAATGAAAGTAGCCCAGGATCGACAAAAGACCTGTGTAGCAATGGAGGAGACAATCCATAGAATTCCAAGTGGGTGATACTGAAGGTAACCCCGTGGAAAGGTATTATGAAATTTGAGAAGAAAAGGAGATTGAGTCCTAGATTTATTGGACTTTTCAAAATTATCTAACCAGCATATCGCTTGGAAATTGCCTGAAGATTTGGCAGGTATTCATGATGTATTTCATGTAAGATATCTATGTAAATGCTTGAGCGTATATGATGAAACGGTTCCATTATCCAAGGTGAAACGGGATAATAAACTTATACTTAGGGAAAATAAGAATGAGATAAGAGCGAAATATCCTCATTTGTCCAAATCGTTGTGATTTCGGGGACGAAATCCTCAAAAGGAAGAGGTATTTGTAACATACACGTTTTGAAATCGTGTTATGTAATTTGTAAAGTTAAAATAAAATATTATGAAATATTATGTGAAATTGAGTGTTGAGTTCTAACAGATAGTTTTTACTAGAAATGAAGTAAAACTATGTTTAGAATCACTCATTAAATGTTGGAAGTCTTATGAGATTCCAATTAAAAGCAAAATACTGAAATTTAGCGAAAATATAAAATTTGAAATAAGTAAAATTTTATTATTGAAAGTTGTAGATAATTTCGTTAGAAACACGTAGGCGAAAACCTCATCGAAATCCGAGTTATAACGAAGAAGTTATGACCAATCGAAGATCCGCGATAAAACCGGCATGGTGCCGAATGGCGTAAAAAGTGAGTTTTTGATAAACTACTTTTTAGCCTTAGTGATCTAAATGAAAGTCGTATTATTCGTTAAACCGAGAATTTTGATAAAAAGAACACCAAAATCTGACTTCGTATGAGGAAGTTATGATTTTTACAAGTTTCAGCTTAGCAGTAGACAGCTAAAAACTCGAATTTTAGATCGAGTGATTTTTAGCCAACACAACCTAAACGAGAATCGAAGGTCTCGTCATTAGTAGTACAACGGTAAAAAGTCTGACGAAAACGGACGTCGGATGAAGAAGTTATGAATTTTTAACGGATTTACCAGTCCCGGTCTGTTAAAAATAATAATATTAAAAATAAAGTCAAAACTAGCCGACGAAGTCTAAACGGAAGTTGTAGAGCATAATTTTCTCTACGCGTGCATATAAAGCATGTTAAAAACGGAGCCTGTATGCGAAAGTTATGGATTTTAGAAGTTCGGGGCACAAAAATCGAAATTAATTACGAAATCCGAGAAAATCGCATGGCTCAGCTTCAGCCACGTCGCTGGATCCGCGCATGTCCGACCCGTGTCCGCCTTGTCTCCGACGTCGTCGATCCTCATGTCCGATGCATGCGCTGTGCGTCCGAGCGTCCGGCGCGTGTAGTCTCGCATCCGACGCGTGTTTGGTCCGGAGTCCGAAGCGCCAGCTGCCCCCCTCGCGTGTCCCTCTTCCGCGGCTGCCACGTGCCTCGCTGACTCACCTCCTCTCGGCCGACCGAAGACCTCACAGCCCATAAAAGGGAGGCCTGCGAGCCTTCCCGGGGAAAATGAGATTTTTGCTATTTTTCACCCAAAAATCAATATTCTTACTATTTTGACTTCCCCCGAAGCCCCGGTATCAACTTTAGCACCCGAAACACGCCCCGAGGTGCCCGAAGACCCGGAAAATTTATCTTTTCGGTTTCGAAGCCTAACCCTCGCAGGGCCCGGTTTTCAACGACGAAAGTCATATTTAGAGCCGAAGTGCTGCCCAAATTACTATTTTGACCCCCGGTTATTTCACGGTGAGTTTAATATGTAGAAACAATTGTATGTTATGTGTTATATGTGCTATGTGCTTTTCCATGTTATCATCTCGAGTTGTTGTATCTGCTATTTTTATAGCAAGGCTGTACCTCTGACTTGAAGTGTATGACATAGGCATCACTTGGGTATTGGTATGAACCGTTGACCATGAAGTGTATGACATAGGCATCACTTTGGCTTCGGTAGAATGTTATTCCTGAGTATTTTCCCGTGTTATTTTTATTTATGCTATTTATGATAGCAAAGCTATACCTTTGACCATGTGATCAGTTTAAGAACTCAGATTCACAGTGGTACTGGTATGTAGCCTCTGGCCATGTAGAGCATGTCCCCCAGTAAGTGAATGACTCTATTCTATGGCATTGGCATATGGTTAGACAGGGCGTGAAAACCTGAAATCTACCTTAATGTTAATCAGAAATTGTTTGTCTTCAGTGCCATTTGGGCCGAAGCGTTATTGATGTTTATCAAGTATGGAAATTGTTATGTCTCAATGATTGTATATCTTTGAATCAAATCAGTAATTGTTAGGGAAAGCTTATCACATTATGCCTTTGTTGTTCCTTGCTCCTATTTGCTTCTGCCATATTGGTATATATATGGCATAACGTTATATTTGTTGGGTTTTGAGCATTCTAACACTCCTAAGGTGTACATGCAACCCTATAAACCTTGGATCTATGTTTTCTCTATTGTACATGCAAATATTAACTATTCCAAGGTTTCATCCTAACTAGCATATTATGAAGCACCTATACTACAACGTTCTAGTTAGATGACATACCTTTTGATGTAGCTTGATGTCTTCAAGCTTGCTTAGCCCCAATAGTGTGGAAGCCTCAAATGGAATCACAAATCACCAAAACACCTTGGAAGAACTTGAGAGAATATGTATGCACACTAAAATCGGCCCACTCTTATTTTCACACACTTGTGCCAATTTTGTGAGCCAAGGACCCCTTTATATATTATGGAGGATTAGGGTTACATCCATGTAAACCCTAATACCCATGACCTTTCATTTACATAGGATCCATGGATTAAAAGCTCCATGGACCATCCATGAAAGCTTAGCCCAACCTAAATGAACTTGGCCCATTCCATATATATAAGAGTCCATATTTAATTAGTTCTTTTTGATCACTTAATTAATTCTAAATTAATTCTTGATCAATACTAATTAAATAATATGATTCCATATTAATATATTAGAACTTATAATATATTAATATAAATCATAAATATACTATTCTCAAAAGACAATCCATATAAATTGTGCCGGTGAAGTGCAACCCAAATGGACCATGCCGGGTCGGGTCAAGTACATACCAAATATAGTTATGGACTTAGACATTAATCCAACAGTCTCCCACTTGGATAAGTCTAAAACTATTATTGAGTATGACTTCAAAACCTAACTGGCAATCATAGCTCTTAAAGCCGCTGTCGAACTCTGACCTTGTCAATGACTTGTCCATTAGATAAGGGATCATATATTCCTCCATTCTAGATATCATATGGACTGAGACATGGATTATAATCATTCTCTCTGTCCATTTGTTGTTTCCCGATTTTCGATTTATGATGACTGACTGATTGAACAAATCAAATCAGTCCTGGCTTGGCCAAGCACTCACATGTGTCATCGCTAAATCATCGAGGGGCCCACAGATATCGCTTTTATCCCGAAGGTAAAAGGAATGGATAAACTTCGACTCATATGGCTTGTTCTACTACTTGTTGAATCATACACAAATGCACGTTTTATAACATCGAGTTACCAAATGCGTTTTCATGCAATCAATGTATAACCAACTCATAGTAACAACTCATATCTCTAGGTTTGAAGAATATAAGATATTATCGTCTCATGATCACTCGTGATAAAATCCATGAAGTGATTCAAATGAGCGCGGGTTGAATCCAATACTCAGAACTTATGAGCACTCATGAGTGTTGTAGCACCACTTTGTCCACCAACTTGGACCTCTACAAACCAACCCATGACAGTCTTGATTCATATCCACTTCCAACATATGACCGACTGTGGATGGTTTGAATAACTTAATCATTCAGGAAGAGCGACTTAGTTATTCTGGAAGTCAAAACATGCAAAGTGAAACACAAGAATAAATGAATCAAATATGGTATCAAACCCTATGAATATAAATAAACACTTTTATTTATCACCATACTGATTACTCATTATTCATTGTTTCGGTTTTATCAACTTTATACTTGAATTAAAAACACTAGTTGTCCCATGCTCCAAGCATGTACACTATGTTTTTCTTAAACAATAGCTTTGCCATACACCAAGTATGCACTCTATGTTTGTCTATGATCCTTACTTTGTGAAATAAACCAATTGAACATAATTTCAATGATTCTAATTTCACACTCCCAAATCCTTATCGAAAAATGTGAGAATTTCAAATTCCTATCATTTATCGAAATCTGTTTAGATTTTAAACTTATATGCACTGACCCTCCTGTAATGAATATGTACAAAGTCACAAAGACTTGTCAACAATCATTATAAGGTATTCCAATGGAGATCAACTCCATGGAAACTAAGTCTCATATTCAAAGTACATTGCTTTGGACATGCTTCTTGCATTAAGTTTTCTAATCTTACACAGATAACTTCCACCTATGGAGACAACTCCATATTCTCATTTTGACTATCACTTCTGAATAAGAGATGCCTCTTTTCAGAATATGTCAATATGGTCCTTCCAAAATTAGCACTATACTTCCAACTGTCCCCGAGCAACCAATCTTTGGTAAACCTCAGATTGTCCTCGACAATTGCTTAATCATTTTAGTCATATCCAATTCTAGACCTTTTCCCTTCTTAATGCCTCTGGGCATTTGGAAAAATTTAGAAATGACAAATATTATAGCACATGCAATCGATCCTGTACCCAAAGCAAATGGTACACGATTCATGATGTCTCACATAAAGACATGATTCTAGACCAGTCTTTTGCTACAATATTTTTATTTGCCATGTGTTCAAAATTTGACTATGAAGAGGGATGCCGTAATCATAATCGAATTTTGAGAACGCAATGTATAGAATTTCCTTAAGTTGAACCAATCCAACATGAAATTCATATATATATTCTTGACTAAAGATGATTAAGGTCTCAATCTAAGCCTTTAGAACTGAAATGAAGTATATCCTCTCCCTTAATTATAGCAAAACAACTTTTTCAATCCCTGCAGCCTCACGAATTGAAACTTTTGTTTTCTATAATTAACATTGCTAACTTGCAACACTAACAATAATTATCATGCTCCCACTAACATGATGATTATTAGCATAACACTTATGCTCCCACTAGCTTTAACATGTACTCAGAAATCAGCTGGACTTCTAGAAATCAATACTTTATTGACTTTCTTACCAAAGTTCAGATTTCTGATACGAGATGCTTTGATAAAACTTTATCAAAATCATACACCTTTCCTTAGATAGCATGCATGTGTGTCTAAACAGTTTCAGAACTATGAAAAGGGATGCCATAATCATAGTCTCAATTGTTTAGACCTTTTGCCATCTGCTTCAAATCTACTTGGTGGAAGTGTTTCCTCACCATCATTTTCATGAATCGGAGAGAAACCTTATGACCCTTAGATTTTATGGTGTATGTGTTCTTATCCATGTGAATCGTCAAAACCTTCCTCTAAACCTTTCTTTAAGATATGTCACTCAAGTTACAATCTTGGAGTATGACTCTAAGAATTGTTTTTGGAACGAAGTATGACTCATCTTCCTGATCTAACCATTTCAACAATTCATGACTCCTCTTCTTAGTCATAAGAATGCACTAAGATGACCTTTAGAGGACTAATTGTGATATGATTTCTAAATCATTAAGATGATCACAAACATGATACTAAAGTACTCTCCCATCTTTTCAGATTTGAGAAACTTTTATCTTTCTGCCCAATTTGATTCTTCCCATTCGTTCTGCCATACATTGAGACTTTTCCAATGTTTCAGAATTATACTTAAACTTGTAAGTATAACCATATTTACTAAACTTTAGTAAATCAAATAGTCTTAACAAGCTTTGAGGTGGACATGACCAGTGCACAAGAATGTGTACTCGATCCCTTTAGTCCTTCACTTGACTCACACATCCATGTGAACAAGTAATTAGTCTTGATTTTCCAATGCTTGAAAGTTCTCATTCATCATACTATTCAACTTGCATGATTCCAAGTTTCGGTCCAATTGAAACTTGGGTGATGAGGAACTTTCCTGATTTGGTAAATTTAGACACTACCACAAATGAAAGAATCAAATCCATTTTCCAATATTGCTGTTAGTGGAATCATATAAGCAATAAATTTCCACAAATGCCATTGTAAGGATACTTCAAATAAATAAAATTAAACAATTTTCTTTTATTTTAAAACTTTGCGGAAAAACTTATCCTTACAATCCACATGGAAAATTGTTGTTATCTATTCCTTAGCAATATATCATAACTTCTTAAGCAACTGCTCAAAATTCTGATGCGATCGAAATCCACCTTCGCGATCAGAATCAACATATACTTCCTTTAAGATTTCTCTCTATTCTTTGATTCTTAAAACATCAACATGTGACACAGTCACATCATGTAATGAGGATCTCAGAATAGAACTTAACAGAGTTAGATAATGGGCTCTACCTGATGTAGAGTCAAACTTATTGACTTTAACATCCTTAGGTAAATTTGGCAGCTTTGCAATCAACGCCCCTTCCTTTGGCAAAATAAACATATGGACCCTTTGGTAATGGGACTATCTCAGACTTAGCCTTTCTCTTTACCATTTGGTCAACCGGGTTGACTATGGCCAATCCCTTTCCATTGGGAAGAGAATGCTTTTTCTGGATTTCCAGTGTCACCATTGTCACTGTCCATAAAGTTTTTGGGAAGTTGATCTTCTAATAAAATTTGCTTTACTATCGTTCCAAATCATTGCTGATTCAGCAGCACCAAACAAATAGATATGATCATTAAGGTTCATGTCATAGTCTGTTTCATAGCAGTCCCAAAGGAACTCACTATGTGACTTAGAAAGTGATTGAACATCCAACTTTCTCAAGACTTTGACACCCAACTCTCCCGGCTTGACAATATGTGACTTCATCTCTAAGATGTGATCACACATAGACCTTGCTTGCCATTAGGGCTTGAGTGACCTTGAACTTGTGGGTTAGGGAGAATAATTGGAGGAGGTGGAGGAAGAGAAGTATGACTTCCATGAGCCAAACTCGGGAAGTCATATTCATTTGGAAAGCTTGGTTTGGGAAGATCATTGTTGTCTAAACCAGACATCAACAATGGGAGAAATTCACGTAAAGTTGATTTAAGTCCTTAATATGACACCCTATATGATATATTAAGGCTAGGACCCAACAAACTATTTTATAACTTGGAAGAGGGATGCCGTAATCCAAGCTATAAAATATTTGAAGGTAGGTGAATGACGATTCACCAATTTCCACCAAGATAAACGAAATGTATTATTAGGTTTTAATTGGTTTTGAAACTCCTAGATTCTTTTGAGATTCATTGAACCTTTCAATGACATGTTTCAATCTCGAGTGTGCCCTTCAGGTTTTGTGACTGGGATGCCGAGGATCACAAAACAAGGTGTGAAGTAACCATGCAAATATACTTGGTACCCTTAATATTTACCCCTCAATCGATGTGCCGGTTAAGCACACGAGCTCCACCGATACTATGATAAATATTAAGTTACCCTTTGCCTACTTTGTTAAATCCAGGTTAGTGTGCCGGTTAACCACACACGCTCCACTAACGGTTTAAACAAAGTGCAAAGTGTAGTTTCATGGATTAGCACCTTATTCACATTTTCCTAAGTAACTAAGATTGGGAATTAATAAAAGGTTTAGTTACTTAGTATTTATCATTAATACTTTTAATGAATGGAGAATTATAGTCCTTGTCCTACCTGTTCGGCTGACGACCCTCCACCAGTCAAGGATGCGGTGGGTGAGAGTGGACACCCATTAAGCTGCCATTTTATAGGCAACAACCTTATACCCCCCTTATAGACCGGCTTCGTGAATGAGGCCTACTAATGATAAGACGACTTGCTCTTATACATATAATATATTAAACTTTTAATATTATAATAGTATAAGGGTGTATTTTAGACATTTAAAATACTTGATGGTTTAATCTATTAATTAAACTAGACTTTTAATTTAATTAAACTCAAACCATATATTTATGGATTTAATAATACTCTTTTAATTAAACGCTTTAATTAACTATTAATAAAGTCCATAAGAGTTAATTTGAACTATTCAACAAAACATCATAATTCCAATTATTAAACTCAAAATTAAAACCATTTAATTAATTGTTTAAGTTATGAACCCAAGAGTTTTAGAATTCAATTCTTTTTTTCATAAAAAACATTTCTCAAATTCCAAAACTTGAGGGCAAGTTTTGTAATTCTTGAAAACCTTTAGATTCCATAACTTATGGAATTAATGGTGTTTTATGATGAAACTTTCCATATTCCATAACTTAAGAACAAGTTATGGAATTCTTTAAAACATTAACACCAAATTTTGTAACTCCATAAAAACTTTGAATCAATTTTTTTTTTTAAAAAAAAACTTTCATATCCATAACTTATGGAAGTTTCAAAAACCCTTAAGATCACAACTTTTAAAAAAACTTTTGAGCTCCAAAATTTTATGACAAAATATGTAACTCCTTAAAACATTTAGATCAAACTTTTAAAACTAATAAAATAATCATATCATTTTATCTTTTACTAAATTTGACCTAATTCAACTCATATAACAAATGATTCAAATTTTACAAACAATTCGTTTTTCACAAAACAAGTAATTATCTTAAAATTTGACAAACGTCATGTTTTTTTTTCCTTTTTTTTTCAACTTGAAAATAAAACATTTGCATCAATATAACAGAAAACAACCCATGGCTCTGATACCACTGTTGGGTTTTGAGCATTCTAACACTCCTATGGTGTACATGCAACCCTATAAACCTTGGATCTATGTTTTCTCTATTATACATGCAAATATTAACTATTCCAAGGTTTCATCCTAACTAGCATATTATAAAGCACCTATACTACAACGTTCTAGTTAGATGACATACCTTTTGATGTAGCTTGATGTCTTCAAGCTTTAAGAGCTTAGCCCCAATAGTGTGGAAGCCTCAAATGGAATCACAAATCACCAAAACACCTTGGAAGAACTTGAGAGAATATGTATGCACACTAAAATCGGCCCACTCTTATTTTCACACACTTGTGCCAATTTTATGAGCCAAGGACCCCTTTATATATTATGGAGGATTAGGGTTACATCCATGTAAACCCTAATACCCATGACCTTTCATTTACATAGGATCCATGGGTTAAAAGCTCCATGGACCATCCATGAAAGCTTAGCCCAATCTAAATGAACTTGGCCCATTCCATATATATAAGAGTCCATATTTAATTAGTTCTTTTTGATCACTTAATTAATTCTAAATTAATTCTTGATCAATACTAATTAAATAATATGATTCCATATTAATATATTAGAACTTATAATATATTAATATAAATCATAAATATACTATTCTCAAAAGACAATCCATATAAATTGTGCCGGTGAAGTGCAACCCAAATAGACCATGCCGTGTCGGGTCAAGTACATACCAAATATAGTTATGGACTTAGACATTAATCCAACAATATTGTATCTATTATTGAACTCACTAAGCGTTATCGCTTACCCCTCCCAATGTTTTAACATAATGCAGGCAATAAGCACCAAATATAGTTGGAAGACTTAGAATAGTTGTAATATTATTTTTTTGTATTTTGGTTTGGGTTTGTATAGATTTACAATATCTTGGGTAGTCAAGTAAAATCTTAAAACATAGTCGGTTTGTATCCAATCTTTTGTAATGACTTTATCAATGTAAAAATATTATTTTATGAATATGCATGTAGCATGTTTTGGAGTAACTATATTATGAAAGTTTGGGTCTTTCAGAAATATGAAAGTATAGAAAGGGGTTCTTTCACTTCAACACGAAGTTGGAATGTCCGGGTATCTTGGCCTTTAGCACATAGTTGGACCACCATTGGGCTTTCAGCACAAAGTTAGATCGCTCCCTGCGCCTTCAGCATAAAGCTAGACCCCCCTTTGTTCCTTCATCATAAAGTTAGGTTGCTCGACAATCTTGGCCTTCAGCACACAGCTAGACCGCCCTCAACCCACCCATAATATGTCGACATATACAAATAAACAGAAAATTACCAAACATACAATCATAGGTAATTATTAACGAATCTACATGTCTAACCGATTACAACAACATACCAACATCCTAACATACATAGGATCCATACTATAGTACAAATTACACTAAGAAAAACTCACCTGAGCTAAACGAAAAAAGCTCAACAGTAACCTTAGCAATAGAATAACTAACCTAAGCTACCTAATGCCAAATCGAGACCATTCCATAGCCAAATACTCGATTCTACCTAAGTTTGATCAAAAGTCAAACTTGTCAAAAAGTCAACAGTCATCGAGCTATGGCGAGTTCTTAACCGCGTCATGGCCACGTCCAGAAAAAAAAGACGCGTTGCACCACACCACCACATTGTGGGCCTTCCTTGGCCACGTTGTGGTTTCGGTAAGAAGGATGTTTCTTTATTAAGATCTTAATCCTTATAGCTCAATAATCATACCATCAGATAGCTTCATTATGGATAAAGTTTCCAATTTTATCCATCAGGATGGTCTAAACAACCAAGATCTAAACATTAAGTCTCAAAGTGTCCAAAAATGGATCTTTCTCGACTTAATCCATTACGTCCAAGCCTCCAACTTTCAGATCTGGATCAACAAATTTTTAGATGGATAAAGTTTCCAACTTTATCGATAATAATGCCACAGACTTCCAAGATCTAGAACCCTAAGCTAAGAAATATCCAAAACCCCACTTTCATCATTCATGGAGTAAGGAGAGTTATTGCATACACTCTATACTCCACCAAATCACTAGATCTTAGGGATAGAAAAAATCCCACATACCCGATGGGGATCCCGAAACTCGCACTCTTTTTGACGGCATAATCCCCAAGCTGACTACGGTTGGGGAATCCACAAATAAAAAATAGGGAAAGGGATACCCTTGACCCGACCTCGGTATATATATATATATATATATATATATATATATATATATATATATATATATATATACATACATACATACTACATATATATAATATAAAACGTATATTTATAGTATAATTTACAACATCTAAAACTTTATCCAAGTAACCAAACTCATTAGTCATTACTTAGTTGAAATTGAACTTTTCTTTCTTCTTTTATCTAATTTAATCTTGTGTATAATATTTTTTCTCCTTGGTTTATCTATTTTACCTCAAATATCACTCTCATATTTTTTCTACTTGATTTCTCATGTATGTATTTAAATTTGGTAGAAAATTTGTTTATAGTTTTTATGCGTTTATGAATATTTTAATTTTTTTAATCTTTAAACTTATTTTGGTAAAATTGAAATTTAGAATTTATCTTTACATAAAAACTTTCATATTAAAATAGAAAAAAATAATCCTTGATTCCCCGTTGGGGATTCCCAGTCCCCATTAGGGGTGGGGTGGGGATTGGAGTGATGATTCAGGGATAGGGATGGGGATTGGGGATTGGGGTCCCCTGTATTCCCCACCCCCATTGCCATTTCTACTAGATCTGAACTTTAAACATGAGCCAAAGCTCATGGAGTTTTTCAAACTCCATGGAACAAGTCATAAAGGGACCAAACTTTATTAAAATAGACCAAAACACCAAATACTCATAGATCTAATGATGAAACACAATAAATCAAGGATCCTTGCAACTTAAAAATGTCCATAAGGTAGATGAATGTTAATCTCTTCAGTTGCAAAGATACAAAACCATGTCTTTGAAGAACACAACACCCAAGAGCCATAAATACTCAAGAATATGGAAAAGAATAGAGAGGATGAGCTTGATTTATGAAGGGGGGCTAGGGTTTGTTAGAAAGAGGAGTTCTTGATTTAATGGAGGCTGCAAAATGACCTAAAACAAGGGGTTGGAGCCTTTAAAAACGAAACAAATCTTAATTTAATGAGCTTGGGCTACACAGCTCACCACTTTGTGGTGAACTCCTTACCACGTCATGGTGACGAGTTTTTACCAATTCCGTTCCAGCTTCAAACAATCGAAACTTATTCGTTTCAACTCTGTTTTCAGTGATATTTATATTCACATGAAGGTATTGACAAGCCCACAATTCTATCTAATTAATTTTGACTTAAAACATACCAAAAACTAAATTCATTAATTCATGCTAGAAGTTTGAAATATCACTTTTCCCATTTTACTACTTAGCTCCAAAGCACAACTCAAGGGATTAAATCACTTGACCAACATTATCAACATCTGATAGGGTCTAAACTCTATTTACTTGAAACCCAAGACCTTTATTTGAATAAATTATGGTTTGCCTACCCAAAAACATTAACATCCTGAAATTGGATGTTACATTAAGGTAAAGATTAGCCTAGTTTAAGGAAACATATCACAACTTTGAAACACATGCATATTCATTTCCCCCTTTCTGTCGGTACGACGGAGTGTTTTACGACATAATAAATGTGTGGCTGAGATTGATTCCCTCATTCTCAACATTGTTTTCTCAATTGAGCTAACATATATATATATATATATATATATATATATATATATATATATATATATACGCTCCTTTGAGATTTTGGAAAACATATATATCATGATATTCAACCCCAGTCATATATTTCTCATTTGTCGCTCCATCGATCGAGCATACCGGCGCGACGAGAGAGTTATATTCATAAATGATTATGCAGCGCCACATATTCCTTTTTCCCCGCCATCTTCCCAACACCACAACCTTCACCGACACCTCTGCCATCAACTGACCCCACCATTGCCACCTTCATCACTTCTACCATGACCACCTATGCCACTACCACCTCCTCTGCCACCAACCACCATAATCACATATGATTAATTACTTTGTGAATAAACATATATGTATAATCATTTATGTTTAGACATATATGTATAAACATGTATAATCATATATGAATATACCTCTTCGTCATATAATCATTTATGATTAGGCCTATGATTATACCTCCCTCGTCGTGTAGGTACATTGGAGTGCTAGATGAGACATGTGTGGCTAAGTTTGAATCTCAAGATCTCTATTTTTTTCAGAGTGTGAAAGATACCGTCATTTCTCTCTCTCTCTCTCTCTCTCTCTCTCTCTTTCTCTCTCTCTCTCTCTCTCTCTATATATATATATATATATATATATATATATATATATATATATATATATATATATGTTCAAATGAGAACATTTCTTATTTTGAGAATATTTGAGAAGAAATTTGGACCATACAATTTTTTTGAAAATTACAAAAAAAATGATTTTTTTCTTATTTTTTATTCTAAAGCCCTCTATCCCCACCCCACCCCACACACACTCTCAATTAAATTAATCAGCTTCCATAATTCGTATCTCACTTTGAAGCTGCACCACCGAACACAACCAGAGGAACGTCGCCGGTAACAACCAGAATACCGCCAGATTTCACCCCAAACACTGTCAGAATGTAGCCTCTTCGCTCTCTCCAAATCATCTCTTTACATCCTTGCTTCACCTCCAGATGTTAGCTTTTCGGAAAAGACCTATGTTTTCCTCTCCTCTTCCTGAACCGCCGCCTTGAACCACCTCCTTAGAATCAGCCGGAAAATCACCTCATAAGAAACTACCTTGGCGGAAACTACATCTTTCTCATCTCGTCTCTGATCTCATTTTCACCAGCCACCAGATCTGGTTTAACCGGATCTGGATATAAAGTAGAAAGCCACCGGATTTGGTTCCCAATCTAGTTTCACCATCCACCGTCGTCGCGATATTATTTTGAAGAGCCTCTGGATGAAATCAGATCTTAAATCACGGAAATCACCTCATTCTCGTCTCCTTTCCGAACTCTTTTCATCATCAGATCTTACGTTTTTGATTCCCTTCTCACACGACGGAATCTGACGTTTCAAACAATGGTCGTCAATGGTGATTAGAAGCCGACGACCCCTTTCCCGAAAAACGTCAGTGATTTTTCGTTACGACACGCGCTCCAACGACTGTCGTTGTCTCTCCTACCTCATCTGCTGACGTGGCGGATCTTGTATCAGATTGGGGAATAGAAGATCTCCATTGTGGTTGGCGGAGATGCATCTGTTTGCGTCGATCTCATGGAGCAAAACATGATCACATCGTGGTCGGTTTGTTGTGATCGTTTCCAATTTGTTGGTGAGTTATCTCAAATTAAAAGAATCAATTCAAGCTGACAATCTCATCTTTAGCATGTTTTGTGCTTTTAGATGGTGGTTGCATTCTCGATATATTTAAAATCAAATTAGATCTTAAACTCTCCTATTCTCAATGCTTGTTTAATTTTGATAGCTATATGTATTTAATATTCACAAGGAAATTGATTAATTAATGATGATAATTTTGATTTGTATGGTGCTAAAACTTAATTTGTGTTAATCATCAATTTGTATTTAATTTTGACAGTATGCGTATTTAATATTCACAGGGAAATTGGTGATTAATTAATGATGATAATTCTGATTTGTATGGCTGGTAAAACTTAATTGTGTTAATCATCAATTTGTCAAAGATAAATTAATTAACTAATTGATAAAAAAATTATTTTCTTATTTAAAATAATAAAATACAGATTTTTATTATAATCATAATTTAAAAGCCATGGTTCGTATGTGGGCTCATCCGCTTAGATTCATTTTAATCATTTAAATAATATTATTGAATGTAAAAAAAATAAGTAAGTTTTTAGTAAAAATATCATTTAAAAAAACAAATAAAAAATAATGTCATTAATATTTATATGTGAATAACATAATCGTATTGAGTAAATACACGAAAATAACTATTGAATTGAGAACGTGAAAACAAATATTTTCCAAATAAATCATATGTGATTAAATAAATATAATCACATATGATTAAACACATGGGAACAAATATTATCGATAATAGGAAAACAGATATTGTTTACATAAATCATATGTGATTATATACGTATAATTCACATGAGATTAAATATGTCTAATCACATATGATTTATGTGGACAAATTTTATTTTTGTGTTGTCGATTCAATAGTTTGTATCGTGTATTTAATCATATATGATTGTACGTATCTAATCACATATGATTTATATGGACAATATTCGTTTTTATGTTCTTTATTCATAGTTGTTCTCATGTATTTAATAAAATATGATTATATGTATTTAATCACATATGATTTATATGTACAAGATTTGTTTTCGCGTTCTCGATTTAATAGTTGTTCTTTGTCCACATTAATTATATGTGATTAAATACATATAATCACATGTGATTAAATACATGAAAAAAAATATTGAATAGAAAACGTGAAAATGAATATTGTCAATATAAATCATATGTGATTAGATACATCATAAATATAATCACATGTGATTATATATATGAGAACAAATGTTGAAACAAAACGTGAAAACAAATATTTTCCACATATATCATATGTAATTAGATGCATGTTTATGTATTTAATCACATGTACATATATGATTTATTTGGATAAGACTCATTTTTGTTATTATCGTGTATTTGATCATATGTGATTGTATGTATCTAATCACATACGATTTATTTAGATAAAAACAATCCAGTCCATATAAATCATATATGATTAGATACATAGAAATCATATGTATCTAATCATATGTGATTAAATACATATAATCACATGTGATTAAATATATTTTTGTTATTATCGTGTTCTCGATTCAATAGTTGTTCTCATTTATTGAATCACATGTGATTATATTTATCCAGACACATATGATTTATGTGGAGAAAATTCATTATCGCTTTATCGATATAATAAGTTGTTCTTTGTCAACTTTAATCATATATTATTAAATACATATAATCACATGTGATTATATGTATCTAATCATATATGATTTATATGTACAAAAAAGAATCTTGTCAATATAAATCATATGTGATATATATATATATATATATATATATATATATATATATATATATATATATATATATAGATAGATAGATAAACACACACACACACACATATCTATATATATATATATATATATATATATATATATATATATATATATATAATCACATGTGATTATATAAACATGAACTATTGAATAAAAAACGCAAAAACAAATCTTTTTCCACATTAATCATATGTGATTAAATATCATATAATCAGATTTGATTAAATACATGAGAAAAATTATTCAATGGAAAACATGATATTGAATCTTGTCTATATAAATCATATATAATTATATGTATTTAATCACATGTAATTTATGTGACTAAAAACATATAATCAAATATGATTTATGTGATTATATGCATTCAATCACATTTGGTTGCACATAGTAGGTAGTGGTGGTATGGTGAAAATGGGTGGTGGTTGCTGGTGGCGAAAGTGGGGGTGGTGGTGGTGGTAGGTGGTCATGGTCATGGGTGGTGGGTGATAATTGGTTTTATGGTGGTTGTGGGTGGTGATGATGGTAAAAGGTGGTATGGGTGACAGGTGGTGGGTGGGTCGATGGTGGTGGTTGTCTTGATGGGTGGGTGATATAGGGTAGTGGTCATAGGTGGTGGTTTCATGTGGTAATGTTGGTGGTGGTGGATGGTTGTGGTAGTTGGTGAGTGGTAATGATGGTAGTGGGTGGTGGTGGTTGGTGGTGAGGGTGGTGGTGGTTGTTGGTGAGGGGTGGTGGTAATGATGGGTAGTGGTTAGGGGTGGTTGTGGTTGGTGGTAAGGGATGGTGGTGACAATAGGTAGTGGTTGGGGTGGTGGTGATGAGTGGGTGGTGGCGGGTGATAGTGATGGTGGGTGGGTGGGTGGTGGTGGTGGGTGTTGATGTGGGTGTGGGTGTTGGGGACAGGTGGTGGATGATGGATAGTAAAGGTAGGGGTGGGTGGTGGGGTGGTGGTGGTTATGGGTGATCGAGGCGTGTGATGGTAATTAGTGGTGGTGATAGGTGGGTGGTAGTGGTGGTGGTAGTGAGGGTGGTGGTGATGGTGGTAGTTGGTGGTAGTGGCGGGTGGTGGTTCTGGGTAGGTGGTGTTGGTGCTAAGTGGTGCTGGAGAGTGGTATTTGGTAGAAGTGGTGGTGGTGATGGGTAGGTGGAGATAGTGTTGGGTGGTGGTGGTGGTGGTGGTGATGGGTGGTAGCAAGTGGTAGTGATGGGTGGATGGTGGCGGTGGTGTTAATGGATGGTGGAGGCGGGTGGTGGTGATGTTTGGTGGTGGTGGCGGGTGGTGGGTGGTGGTGGGGGTTGTAGAGGCGGGTGGTGATGATGGGTGGATTGTGGGGGTGGGTGGATGGTGGGGGTAGTGGTGGTTGTGGTGGGTGGTAGGTATGATGGTGGGGGTGGTGGGGGTGTTAATAGTAGGTTGTAAGTTGTGGTGATGGGTGGTTTGTAGTGGTGGTGGGTGGCTAGTGGTGGTGGTTAGTGGGTGGTGGTGGTGGTGGGTGGTGATGGGTGGTGATGGTGGTGGGTTGTCTTGTTGGTTAATGAGTTTTTTAATTGTTTTTAACTATTTTTTATTTATATGAATATTATTTTATAGTTTTAATTAAAAAAAATTATGTGGTCCAAATTTGTTCTGAAATATTTTCAAAATAAGAAATGTTTTCAACTGATCACTCCTATATATATATATATATATATATATATATATATATATAGAGAGAGAGAGAGAGAGAAAGAAAATCAATAGAAAAAAACTATTAATTAAAAAACCAAGGAACCAATCCAAAACGTCGAAATATAAAGTGTTCGCGACAAAGGAAATGGTTGTAGATTTTTACATTAGACGCGGATGCATCAAATTATACTAAAATATTCAATTTATTTTTAATTTAATTTTTTTATGTCATATTTTCTATCGAAAAAAAAAACTGAATATCCAATCGTTTTCTATTTAATATATATATATATATATATATATATATATATATATATATATATATATATATATATATATATATATATTGTTGTAATCTCTTTCATATTTTTTAGATATTAAAAATCTATATTTATTAAAAAAAATATGTGCTATAAATAAATATCACTATATGAAAACAATCATATGCTTATCGTCTAACAGTCTCAAACTTAGAGCAATGGGTATTGTAATTACAAAAAATGTTTATATTTATGTTTTATTGGTTTACTTCACTTGTTTTTGTGTAATTTCTTCCGACTGCAGGTGCTTTACCCCTTTTTCGTGGACGATTTATATCTATGATGGTATCCCAAACTCACAAATCACATTTCATTTGAGATCAAAAGATGATGATCTTGGATATCATAACATCACTGATCGTCTCGGGTACCAATTTAGTTTCTGTGTAAATTTATCCAAAAGTACTCTTTTCTATGGAGATTTTTTCTATGGAACAAAAAAGGGACATTTTAATGTCTATGATGAGAAAGTGGGAGAATATTTACAACCCAAAGCTTTTAAGAGAGTGAATGCTTATTGGTTGCTAAAATCGGATGGGTATTACTTGTCAAAATTAGATATACCATATGATGATCCGGCATGGAAATTGTGGGGTAACTGGGACTTCTAAATGCATTTTGATAATAATAATATTTAATAAAGCAAGATCGATGTTATATGTGAAATTATCGATGATTTCATGCGAACCAATATATGTCTCCAATGGTATTACTTCAATAGCTTGATATGACACTACAATAAAGCAAAACGAGTTATCGTAATTTGGTATCATTTTTGTATTTGAACAATTAAATTTTTAATTACCACACTAGAAAAGAGATAGAAGAAAGAAAAATCAATTGCCAATGAATAAAAAAAATTGAGTTTTGAATCCAGTATACCGAGTTTATGACTAAATTACCGTTTCAATGTACAAACTAATAGCACAGATCGAGTAAACACGAACAAGAGCTTGTTGATGTTCATTTGTTTAACTTAACCGAACAAACGAACGAACATCAACTGATAATCGAACGAGTTTCTTGTTCGTGTTCTTTCTCTTAACAAATTACATTTTTTTTGTTCGTTCGTTTATATTCGCAAACATGCTAAAAAAATTAAATGAATGAAGAAAAAAAAACATAATTGAAAATATATGAATATAAATGGGCATTTAATATAGTGATATGATTAAACACAAACGAATGTATATGAACATACAAGAACTTAAATAAACAAACATAAAGGAACATTCACGAACATAACTGAACGAACAAGACCATTGTTCATGTCCGTTCGCTTAGCTAAACGGACAAGAATTTGTGTTTATGTTCGTTCATTTATTAAATAAACGAACTTCTGCTGAACGGTTCACAAACAATTCGACGAACATTCGGTTCTTTTACATCCCTAACAAATAGTCAATACACTATCATTAAATAGCAATGCACTATCCTAAATTATCAATAAATTGTTATATACTATCCTAAACAATCAATAAATAGCAATAAACTATCCAAAACTATCAATTGATAACAATATAATATCCTAAGCTGTAAATAAATAGCAATGTACCAAATCTATCAACAATGGTCAAAAACTATCAACAAATAACAATGTACTACCATGATAGTCAACTAAATGAAAATTCTCCAAGACATACCAACATATCATTTAAATATATATAAGATATTTACCATGGAAATCTTTCAAATAACTAACACATTATATATATATATATATATATATATATATATATATATATATATATATATATATATATATATATATATATATATATATATATATATATATATATATGTATATGAAGAGGTTATATTGAGAACAAAAAAAGGTTGAGAAGATGAGAACATTTCTGGACCAACCAATTTATAAAGGGTAAATGAGTCATTCTATATCAAAATTAAATTGTAACTTATTATATATATATATATTAAAGTTATGAAGAAAAGGAATAGTAAACTGGCCATTTTTTTGACAGAAATGGTCCCTGGGTTGTTTTCTGGCTTTTTTGACGTTATGTATATTCTTTAGGGTATTTTTTGACATTATGTATATTCTTTATGTATACGTGTTAGCAATCTAAGGCGTCATTATCTTCCCCCAGTGTCTCTCTTATCCGGTATCTTCTACAATGTTCCCGATTTTCTTTCACTCCTCTTTGAAATATCTTCCGTCCTTCCAGAACTCTCTATTACTATCCACAATTCACGTTTAGTCGGAAGAACGCCTGCAAGCAGACGAACGAAAGAGAGGGAAAAGTGAAGGCCCATCGGTCGATTTGCAAAGCCGAGATGGTCTCCAACTTCGAGGTCGAACTAGGCGAATTACAAATTCCCTTAGTAATACCCACCTGCTTTCTTTTGTTGTCTTCAACTGTGTTTCTAGAGCCGATTCCATCATCTTTCCTTTCCTACTCTACTGCTTTTCCCTCCTTTTGTTCTTTGTTTTTTATCTCACCCTCTCTCCTCTGTTATTTGTTTAGTGGAGAATCGAAGGGTTCCAGCTTTAGCAATCGTTTGTAACAGTGTCGACCAGTGGCGGCATAGGCGCAAGGGGCAGGGAGTTTTAGTTATCCCAGCCACCCGACGACATCGAAGAACAAGGAAGCAGCAACTTTTCCCATTGATCTGCAACCTTCGCCAAGTGAAAGGTACCAATCGGTCCAAACCTCACATGAAAGCTTACAGTTTTTTTTTTGCCAAATACATGTTTACACTTTGTATCCCAACAATACAATTCAGTTATACTTACCCACATGATTATGAGATATGAAAGTAACTTTCATAATGTACACCAACTGTTCAATAAAATGCCTGTAAACACCAAAAACATTGATGCAGCTCTATTTGACAGGTTATTCATTTATATCGGGACTGATGTTGTTTGGTTGCCTTATTGCATCAACAAATTGTTTACCACCGCTTACGGTATAAATGATTGCCTTATTCGCCTGTAATGGATTCTACTGATTGGACTGATTCTTCAAGCTACGCCCAACCTTCTGTCTTCGCCTTTTGTTCTTTGTTCTGAGGACACTTGCAGTCCATTAAAGGTATGATTTTGTATACTACCTATTTAATCATTTGGAGAATATTGGTGGTTCTATTTAAATAATTTCTTATTAGTGACAACAGAAAAGTAGGAAATGTTTAAAAAGCATAAATCAATCGCATGAGAGTATCCAACAACTTATTTTATGAGAGGGGTATATGTGGAAAGTTTAATCTGTAGGAAATGATAAAAAAATTACGAAAAAAGAAATCAGTAGGACAGTTGAAATAGCAATAACAGGATGGCCAATCCTTCAAATAGTAAACTTTTTCATAGAGAACTACAACAGTAAAATTCAATATAAAAAAAGGAATAAATTATGACGTGGTGAATCAAATGGAAGCAGTAGGATACAAAACACAGGGGTAAATTAGAAAAGGAAAAAAAATTAGCATATTAAGTGGATGTTATTATTCTGTAATGGAAACAGTATAATACAAAACACAGGGGTAAATTAGGAAAGATCCAAAATTTCAATCAAACCGGGGTCCGCCAGTAAATGACGCAGGTAAGAATGGAGATGATTACTTTCAAAAGGCACATCAAATACCTGCTTGAAAGCGGCTGTCATAGGGCCTAATTTTGTATGAATTCACCCCTTTGAGAATGTGGCATAAAAAGGATATTTGTTTTATCATACCTACACTTTGTTATAAACTTAATAAATTTAGTTATTGCAGCCTTTTGCGGGAACCCTTTAAATCTTTACCTCTTATTTGGACCACCCATGAAAAAACACCAGGGAACTTGACTCCACTGCTGATGCATCAGAAGTCTAGATGACATACCGGAAAACAACACTAAAACATTATTCTGATAAGGTCTGATTTTTATAAAAAAAATTATACATAACATTTTATTTTCATCTTTTATTTTCTTTATTTACTTTTTTTTTGAAAATATGCCTAAATATAACGTTTTAATAACCAACTTTACCAGTGTACTTTCTTTCTTTTAGAGCAGGCAAACATCAAAGATTGTATTTTGATTTTAGTCGTTGAAAAAAATAGCACTATCTTAGATCATTGTTCCCTCCTCTGCTTAATCACTACCCACCTATAATTTTGGTTATAGGTTCTCTTTATATGTTTATTTCTGAAGTATTGTGGCTTCTTTTTAATAACAATTATTGGTTTTTTATGGTTATTTTTGAAGGATTTCAAGAACAAACAGAGAAGCTGCAAGCTAGGGAAGCCAATTTCAGGAAGAGGGAAGAGGTACTCAAGAAATGTTGTCTACATATATGTTTATCATAATGTAAATATATTTTTAAATACGTAATCACTCATAATAGTAATTACATGAGTAGTGAGCAAACCAATGACTGAAAAACTACCATTTTTTTAACAGATACACAAAAATCTCCAAATAGACCAATAATTCACTGCAATTATTAGATTCATAATATAACAATTTAGCACATACTAATCCCCATTTTTCTTGACGTTTATTTGTTTTGGTTAGGATATTTAAGGCCCAATTTTTTATTTTTTTTTTTGACTTTTTATTTTTAATCTCTTGAAATGTGTTCGATCTTGCTAGACTTGATAGCCGATGTGTCTTCTGTTAAGTGCATTTTCATAAACCGGGGTCCGCCAATAAACGACGCAGGTAAACAGTACTGTGGATTGCCATAGACCCTGCATATTGAAAGCGCGTCTTGATAATGACTGTACATAAACCGGGGTCCGCCAGTAAACGACGCAGGTAAGAAGACACGTTGGTTGCTAATTCTTGCTGTTAGCAAGATGATATACTGATTTTTAATTTTTAATCATTTTTAGGAAGAGCATATTGTATTGTGTTAGCCGAGAGAGTTGTGCTAAATCTTATGCAAAGAATGAGTTGCATTGCCACACTCACAAAGGTAACAATAACATCTCCATAACTTTATAAAAATTAATAATACTACATAATAATCTATAACCATTAAAAAAATATTAGTTTTTTTTTTAACTGTTATAGGCGATGGTAGAAGCTGCAAACCCTGCGTGCATATTGGAAACAACAAAAACTGTACTAACATTATGTTTGGAGGATAACTGGGCGGTGTTCTTTTACTTTTTTACCCTTTGATCTTATTTACATAAACCCTAATTTTTTATATGATCTTTTTACTAACACGCCAACACGTATTGATAGGTCGAGAGAAGAATCACATAATGGGTTTATTTGATATAGTGATGATAAAAGACAATCATATCTCCATATCCGGAGGTGTCTCAAATTCCCTTAAATTTGTTGACCAACAACAATCTTCAAATGGGAATTGAGGTAATTTCAATTTCAATTTCAGTGAGTTTGTTTGTTTCTTTCCCTTTTAATTTCAAAGCCAATTTTTTTTATTGAATAGGTGGAGACAGGGACATTTGAGTAAATAACCAATCAAGCATCTTTCTCTGTTTAGTGTCGCACCGATTCTGATTTATTTTTAGCTAGATGAGATTGAAATTCTGCCCCCCCCCCTCCCCCCCCCCCCCCCCCCGCACGGAGCGGGGGTAACCCTCTAGTTCATATTAAAGCTTGATTTCCTAAAATCTAGGGACAATGATTATAGTTACCTAGAAAAATTAATAACTATATAAAAATAATTTTTATTAATTATTTTTACAAATAATAGAAAAACCAATTATTTTTCTAATTCATTTGATTTATTCGATTTTATTTATAAATAACTAAAACACAATTTAGATTTATTATTTTATTGAATTAATTTTTTGTAATATATTTATAGAGTTATAGTAATAAATTAATAATGCATATTCTTGTTTATTAATATAATTGTGATCGTAAATAATAAAACACAATATAAAAATAAAAAAATTCAAAAACATTTATAATATTACAAAATTAAAACACTTTGATATATGCATACAACATTAAACACTGTAATAAATAAATCACATAAGTTATATTCGTAAATGATTAATGCAGTTCATTCATGACTATATAACATATAACAATTATATTCATTAGTGATTTAAATACTTCAAATGTTAAAAAATAATGATCCAATGTTCATTAATCATCATGGTTGTCCTTCTTTATTATCTGTTGCAATGAATAAGCAATAAAAGAATAAATTAATATCAAAGCTTAAATAATTCTTCTCAAATATAAGAGAAACCACATGTTATTTCATGTCATTTTAATTATTAATGAATATATCACTTATTATTTTAATTGTTAATGAATATAAATTTTTTTCCAAATTTCAATCTATGGTATAATCATTTATTATTATAACCAAATTCACCATCATAAAATTAAAATTAAATTAGTCAAAGCAAGACAAAGATTAACAAATTTTGAATGAATAAATTACTTGTTGGACATTATTCTAAACGAGTGTTATACATGTCTGTTGGCTGGGTTTATTGAGTTAAAAACATCAGATTGATTTTACTTTCTTATATAACATCGTACTTTCATTAGTTAACCTCTAACATAGACTGCATGTTATATTGTTAAACTGTTATCTTTAACTAAAGGTAACGCTTACCTACTTTACTCGGTAGTAGTGGTAATATCCTATAATAATATGATTGCATCTTTTTCTCGTAAATTGCAAAGAATAACAACTTTCTTTACATAATCTTCTAATAAAGGAGATGAACTTCTTTATTGTCCGCATGAAAATTTCATATGTATATTGTCATTATAGGTAAACAGATGTTATTATTTTGTAGAATAGGTAAAAGATTGGCGATAGATAAAACGTTGACATACATGAGGAATGTGCAAAACTCTACAACAGTAAATAAAACATAATAAATCCTACAAATGCATATGTAAATCACATCAAACCTTCTTACCTATTAACATCTACCACACTTCTCTAATACAGACACATTTCAAAATTATGAATGAAAAACAAATACTTTTCATCAAATTCTATATAAATATAAAAAGAATAAGGAAAACATGAAAATCAACATTATATATAAGATAAATAAGTTATCACATTGATGTGAAACTAAAACAACTACTAAATTTAAATGCAAAAGAAATAAATAAAAAAACATTAATACAAACTAAAATAAAAACCCTAAAGGATGCAGTACTCGTCCATATATGTCTAATTAAAAAGTTTCATAACGCATTTTTAACAGTGTTATACCCGTCTGGTAGACGGTACACCTGTGTAAAAAAAAAAGCTTTTACTTTCTTCTGTATCATCATTTTGTAATTTGTTACCATGTATTGTACAATGACAAATCTACCCAAATAAACAACATATAAATAAAAAAACCTTTAAAAGAAAATATAATAAAAAGAATAGCAACAATTAACATACAATTAAATGACATTAAGTTAAAATTCAAAAAGTGAAATCTATTGTTTAATTACTTTGAAGTCAGTTAGAAGTCGACGCTTGTTTGGTGTTATTGAGGATTTGATACACGATTTTTTAGAAGAATCAACTTCAATATCAACACAAGCCGCTTAATTGTAAAAACCCAAACACGACAATAAGAATCATAGCAAATAAACATAATCTAACAGAATAACTGACAATAACAGTTGAATGGAATGTATTTTGTTATTAAAATCTAAGGTTAACTTCATGTCTAAAGAGATGCTTAGCATTAACACATGAAAAAAAATAAAAAGTACAATGCATATCATGCACAAAACCATACAATTTAACAAGTAACCAATTATACTCATGTCGGCCAAAATTTTTTCAGAATGAACTTATCGGTGACCGAGTTGATCGATGTAAAAACGACCACCGTACCCTTGACAATTTTTCTTTAATATATACTCTTAAAAAGGAAATGATTTATTAGCCGCAAGAAGCTATAAATCTTACCTTATTTGCTTTAAAATTTTCAAAACACAATGTTAAAATTGGTTAGTTTAAAAATAAACTCAAAGCGTCGTACTATAGTCAGGTAGTTTTTCAAAAAAAAAAAACTCTATGTACAAAGCTATAATTGGTTACTTTTTCAAAAAAAAAAAAAAAGGTGCTATGTTACAATTTTTTATTTTTTAAAAATTATCAAATTGAAATGCTATAATTGAGATACGATAAAAAACCAAGGTCAATGATCTTTGATGTAACACCTGTTCCAAGTATTATTTAATTTATCTATTTTTTTAAGGTTTTGTACATGGACTCGGCGAGTTGGGGAGCTCCAACTCGTCGAGTAGAGGTTATTATGAGGACGTGGGACTTCGGGCCTACTCGACGAGTCGGAGGGCCCGACTCGACGAGTAGGCACTGTAAAGAGAAACCCTAATTTTCAGGGGTTTGTACCCTATTTAAAGAACTTATGGCTCATTTTCAGCCTCTTCCATCGTCCCTACAACCATAGAAACCCTAGTTTGAGGCTTGCACCTTCTAGAGAGAGAAAGAGAGCCTTTGAGAGTGATTTTTTGGTGTGATTGTGAAGATTTTGGAGCTTGTAGAAAAAGGAGCAAAGAGGGAAGCAGTAGATCTGATTTCTACTCTGTATTGGTGACCATATTGAGGTATAAAGTCACTATCTTGACCTTTAGTTGCTTAGAGCTCCTTTCTTGAAGTAAATGGTCACTTTTGGTGCCAAAAGGGTGTCCTACTCGGATTTGGACTTAACACAAGGATATGATTCCAGATCTGGACATCTCTAGGTCTTAGATGACATAAAGTTGCTCACTTCATCTAGCTTAGGCCCTTTCCATGCACAAAAACCTTGTAGGAAGCTTAGTTTTGGTGTTTTAGCCTTGTGAGACATTGCATTCACGTAAAGTTTGCAACTTAACGTGGTAACTACACTAAGAGAAGTTGGATCTGAAGTTTGGGACCTTGGATCCCACTGGAAAGGACTGAACACAAAAAGGGCTGAAGGAACTTGTTGAGTCCCTTAGCTGACTCGAAGAGTCGGGTAGGGTTTACCCGTTTTAGAGATCCGGGGTGATTTCGGTGAGGGATTAGAGTTTTCGGTCTACATGGGTTTTCGGTCTTTTGGGCATTGAGGGACTCGACGAGTTACATAGGTAACTCGGTGAGGTAAAGAGTTACTCGGGTAACTCGACGAGTTGGTGGATGTACTCGACGAGTTGAGGTCAACATTGACCGTTGACCTTGACTTTGACCAGGGTTGACTAGGGTTGACTTTGAGGATAATTATGGTAATCCAGAATTATGACAAGTCAATTATATGATGACTATAGCCTGTTGAGTTGGAGCAGCACGTGGGATTTATCTTATCTTAGCTTGTCAGTTCAGCATTCGCGAGAGGTGAGTCTCCTCACCATACCAATGAGTCTAAGGCACCAAGGCCGGCCCATTTTGTGTTATGTGGTACACTTATTGTTGTAGAGATATGTGGTGTGATAATTAGTTATGCTTTATGTTATGTTAGCTATGTATGTGATATTTGCAGGGAAGACCATGGGGGGAGCCATGACACTTGGATGTAAGACCATGTGGGGGAGCCCATGGCTTTTCTTGTAAAGACCATGGGAGGAGCCCATGGTACTTGGATGTAAGACCATGTGGGGGAGACCATGGCTTTTTAGCTAAAGACCATGGGGGAGCCCATGGCACTTAGGTGTAAGACCATGTGGGGGAGCCCATGACATCCTGGAGTAAGACCTTGGGAGGAGCCCACGACATCCTTATATGTTTGTATGCATGGATTATGTGATATATGTAGCTTTTATAGCTAATATGATATGTGTTTATGTGGATTGTGTGTGGGGTATCCTCTGGGGAACTCACTAAGCATTAGATTACAGTTTGTGGATTTGTTTCAGGTACATCTGAGCCCAAGGGCAAGGGCAAGTCTTGATGGCGCGGCGTGCACTCTCTTTCAGGTGTTTTTATGGGACACTTTGATGTTTTGGAATAAAATTGTAATTGATATGAATTTTGAAAATAATTGTATTCGGGATTTCATGGTTTGTGGAAAGTATTTTGGGTAATTAAAAATGAAAAATTTTCTTTTGAAAAATTGGGTCGTTACAAGTTGGTATCAGAGCCTTGGTTTGAGGGATTCAGGCACACCCTCGGTTGTGTCGGGACTCAAACTAAGGAAATGGTAAAATTGTTTTCAAAAAATAAAAATAAAAGTTAAAACTTTTAAAGAATAGAAAAGAGGAGAGTGAAACGCGCGTGATCGGCCGAGCCAAGTAAGTAGTTCCCTAATATGTTAACCATGTTATACTGATACGGGAGTTATGATAATCGTATGGATCTTGCTATGTGTATGCTTTGAAAATTGTATACGGTTAGGAGCTTATAGGGTAGAATCTATTATTCGAAAGCCTATTTGATCCTTTTCTGTGTATAAATTGCATGCATAAAGGCAACCTGTTATGATTGGTATGATTGATGTGAGTAGAGCAAACCTTAGGGTCGCCTAGGGTTTGAGATATGCAGTAGTCTGTAGGATATGATTTATTTTGGAACGAATTGGAGTTATCAGGTAGAGCGTTGGGGAAGGTATAGGTAGGTATGGAAGGTAGTATTGGGCTCGTACTACTGAAAGCACATGACCTGTACCCGAACCAAAGTTAGACCTGGAAGCTCTGAGGAGGACCGGTGCGGGAGGATCCCCTTTATAGACATTCTGATCATTATGTTTTATGGTATTGCAGTATATTATGTTGATGAAACAACATGGGGCTGGGGGATCAGAATCGGGATCTAGATCTGGGTCGGGCGATCGTACCGAGCCCATCGACGAGAAGCTGTGTGAGCTCATCGCAGCTGAGGTTACGAGGGGCATCCTTGACGCCACCGTAGTTATCTTTGGGACGGTCAAGGAGGGCATGATGGAGATTATGGAGGAGAGGCTTAGGGCATTCAGAGCCGAGATTGTTGCGGGCCAAGTTGAGGCCCGAACTCCCTCGTTCCGGGAGTTCAAGGCGTGTGGGGCGCCAGAGTTTTTTGGGGTCCGAGACCCCATTGTCAACCGATGATGGGTGGCGGATATAGAGAACGCCCATCGCATGAGTTCTTGCCCTGATACGGCAAAGGTGGGTTTTGCTTCATGCATGCTGAGAGACGGAGCACGAGACTGATGGGGAGAGGTGACTAGTCAGGTGGGAGCAGCCGGTGTGGCTGAGATGAGATGGGCCGAGGTGCAACGGATAGTGATTTGGATTTTGCACCACCTATCGAGGTGCAACGGCTAGTGAGGAAGTTTCATGACCTACAGGAAACCACCGAGACTGTGGCGGAGATCACCGCCAAGTTTTGGGAACGAGCATTGTTGATCCCACAGTATGCTACCGATGAGGACATGAGGAGGACGAGGTAGCATTCCATGCTGAGGGATGATATCCAGGAGTTTTTGAGCTTTACAGGGTGCAAAACCCTGAATGAGATGGTGGAAAAGGCCCGTGAACGGGAGATGGAGTTGGACTTCCGCACCAAGCGGAAGCCAGAGCAGGTTCAGACGGCTGGGGGTCAGGCTAAAAATCCTAAGACCTCAGATTCTTCTAGTAGGGGCCAGCAGGGTCGTGGCTGGTGTGCCAAGTGCGGTAAATAGCACAATGGGGCTTGTAGGGTAGCGGGATCGGGATGTTATGCATGTGGCCAGTCGGGTCACTTGAGCAGGGATTGCCCTAAGAAGGGCTTGATTTTTTTTCACTGCAACCAGACCGGCCACAAACGGGCCGATTATCCGACGTTGTAGGGAGGGGGAGGAGCAGTGGTGGCGTCTGCACCCGTCACCATGAGGATTACAGATAGCCGCCCTGCCAAGGCGGATGCTCCAGCGGTGAAGAGCCGCGCATTTCAGTTGACTACCGAGGAGGCTCGGGCAGCGTCATACGCTGTGGCTGGTATGTATTCTATTCTCCTGCTCTATATTTATTTGCATTGCTTATGTGTGTATGGTGCTTATGTATAGGTACCTTTTTGTTCAATGTTATGTCGGCTCACATTCTATTCGACTCGGGTGGTACCCGGTCATTTGTATCTCTTACGCTTAGCAAGAAGTTTTGGGATGAGTCGGGGACTTTGGGTTCCCCGCTTGAGGTTGAGATTGCGGATGACCGCACTGTGAGTGCTGCGAGGGTGTACCAAGACTGTGTCCTGAATGTGCTTGGAGAGAGGTTTCATGTTGATCTAGTTCTGATACCGTTGTGAGGGCTGAAGGTGATTGTCGGGATGGACTGGTTGGGGGCCAACGGGGCCATGATCGATTGCGAGCACCAGTTGGTGAGGGTTCGAACCCCAAGTGGGGGAGAACTGGTTATTCATGGTGAGAGGGCATCGCAGGGGCCAACCCTCTATTCAGCTGCGGGAGCTAGGAGATTTCTGCAGCAGGGTGGTACAGGATTTCTTGCATATATCTTGGATGCGAGGATTGAGACCAGGACGGATGTGGGCAGTGTGCCAGTTGTTCAGGAGTTTCGAGATGTCTTTCCCGAGGAGTTACCGGGAGTGCCTCCGGAGAGGCAAGTGGAGTTTTGTATTGATTTGGTGTCAGGTACCGCTCCGATAGTGAAGGAACCGTACCGGCTAGCACCGCCCAAGATGCAGGAGCTATCTACGCAGCTCCAGGAGCTGTTAGACCGAGGGTTTATCCGCCCGAGCAGTTCCCCGTGGGGAGTTCCGATTCTGTTCGTGAAGAAGAAGGATGAATCATATAGGATGTGCATTGATTATCGGGAGCTGAAAAAACTAACGGTGAAGAACCGTTATATGTTATCGTGGATCGATGATTTGTTCGACTAGCTATAGGGTGCGTCTTGGTTTTCCAAGATTAATATCCGGTCGGGATACCATCAGATGAGGATTCGGGATGAGGATATACCGAAGACAGCTTTCAGGACTCGGTATGGGCACTATGAGTTTGTGGTGATGCCATTCGGGCTCACCAATGCCCCAGCAGCGTTCATGGATCTCATGAACAGAGTGTACAGACCGATGTTGGATCGGTCGGTTATCATTTTTATCGATGATATCCTGGTCTATTCTAAGACCAAGGAGCAGCATGAGCAGCATCTGAGAGAGGTATTGGAGATATTGAGGGTGGAGAGGCTTTATGCTAAGTTCTCCAAGTGTGATTTCTGGCTGCGAGCGAGAGGTACGGTTTCTGGGGCACATCATCAATCAGGAGGGCATTTCGGTTGATCCAGCCAAGGTTGAGGCAGTGATGCGGTGGGAAGTACCGAAGAACGCATCCGAGATCCGTAGCTTTTTGGGTTTAGCAGGCTATTATCGGAGATTCATCCAGGATTTCTCCAAGATTGTTGTGCCTTTGACCCGCTTGACCAAGAAGAATGTGACATTTTGATAGGGCACGAATTAGCAGTTGGCTTTTGAGACCTGAGACGGAGGCTATGCGAGGCTCCGATCCTAGTGCTACCCGAGGGGTTAGATGATTTGGTGGTGTACTGTGATGCATCGATATCAGGGTTAGGTGCGGTTCTGATGCAGAAGGGGCATGTGATAGCCTACGCCTCAAGGCAGTTGAAGCCTCATGAGGCGAATTACCCCACCCACTACCTGGAATTGGGGGCAGTGGTGTTCACCCTCAAGATTTGGAGGCACTATTTGTATAGAGTACGGTGCACTATTTATACTGATCACAAGAGTTTGAGGTATTTGATGTATCAGCAGAACCTCAACATGCGGCAGAGGAGGTGGTTGGACATGCTAAAGGATTACGATTGTGAGATTTTGTATCACCCAGGAAAGGCCAACTTGGTGGCTGATGCTTTGAGGCGCAAGGCGGCCGGTTCCCCGATCGGGAATGTATGTTTGAGGATGACAGTGATCTCCATGTTGTTGGATATGATCAAGGAAGCTCAGATCGAGGGTGTAAAGAAAGAGAATTGGAAGATAGAGCATATTCGGGGTCAGTATCCCTTGTTTGTTAAGGATAGCCATGGTCTCCTGACGCAGTGTGGTTGGGTGTGGGTAACGGTGACTGGAGGAGTGAGACAGAAGATATTGGAGGAGGCACACAAGTCCAATTTCTCTATACATCCAGGAGCTATAAAAATGTATCGAGATCTGAGACTGAACTACTGGTGGCCCTGCATGAAGCGGGAGATCGCTTGGTTCGTGGAGCGGTGCTTGACCTGCAGGAAGGTCAAGGCCGAGCATTAGCGGTCTCATGTCAAGGTTCAGCCGCTACCCATTCCCATGTGGAAGTGGGAGGAGATCACTATGGACTTCATCACGAAGTTACCGAAGACAACGAGGGGTGTGGACGTCATATGGGTGATTGTGGACAGATTGACGAAGAGTGCCCACTTTATTCCGATCTCTGAGAGTATATCCGCCGAGAAGTTGGCGGATATTTATGTACGAGAGGTGGTGGCTAGACATGGGGTGCCAGTGTCGGTAGTCTCTGACAGAGTGTTCGATTTACATCTAGATTCTGGAAGAAGTTCCACGAGGAACTGGGAACTCAGTTGCATTTCAGCACGGCGTACCACCTCCATACAGATGGCCAGAGTGAGAGGACGATCCAGACACTTGAGGATATGTTTCGGGCATGCGTGTTGGATTTTGGAGGGAGTTGGGATACATACCTTCCGTTGGCAGAGTTTTCATACAACAACAGTTACCATGCCAGTATCGAATGGCCCCCGTTTGAGATGTTGTATGGTAGGAGATGTAGGACCCCGGTTTGTTGGGGTGAGGTTGGACACCGGGTCATAGGGAGCACTGAGGTAGTTCTCAAGACTACCGGGCTGATTCAGTAGGTGCGCGACCAGCTGCGGGTCGCGCAGAGCCGTCAGAAAAGCTATGATGACCGGCGGCGATCGGATCTCGAGTTCCAGGTGGGGGACTTTGTGTTATTAAAGTGTCTCCATGGAAGGGAGTCATCAGATTTCGAAAGAGGGGCAAGCTAGGGCCCCGATATATTGGACCGTTCAGGATTACGGCCCGGGTGGGCAAGGTGGCCTATCGCTTGGACCTGCCGGAGGAGCTTAGCCAGATTCATAACACCTTCCATGTGTCATAGCTTTGGAAGTGTATCACTGACGAGGTTGCGGTCATATCTTTGGATGACATTCAGGTGAACGATAGTCGAAACTACATTGAGAGGCCTGTTGCGATTCTAGATAGGAAGACCAAGGTTCTTCGGAACAAGGAGGTGAAGCTAGTGAAGGTGCAATGGCAACACCGAAGGGGTTCCAAATGGACATGGGAGCCGGAGGATGAGATGCAAGATCACTACCCGAACTTATTTGGGTCAGCAGACTTTGAGGACGAAGTCTATTTCAAGTGGGGGAGACTTGTAACACCTGTTCCAGGTACTATTTAATTTATCTATTTTTATAAGGTTTTGTACATGGACTCGGCGAGTTGGGGAGCTCCAACTCGTCGAGTAGAGGTTATTATGAGGAAGCGGGACTTCGGGCCTACTCGACGAGTCAGAGGGCCTGACTCGACGAGTAGGCACTGTAAAGAGAAACCCTAATTTTTAGGGGTTTGTACCCTATTTAAAAAACTTATGGCTCATTTTCAGCCTCTTCCATCGTCCTTACAGCCAGAGAAACCCTAGTTTGAGCCTTTCACCTTCTAGAGAGAGAAAGACAGCCTTTGTGAGTGATTTTTTGGTGTGATTGTGAAGATTTTGGAGCTTGAAGAAGAAGGAGGAAAAAGGGAAGCAGTAGATCCGATTTCTACTCTGTATTGGTGACGATATTGAGGTATAAAGTCACTACCTTGACCTTTAGTTGCTTAGACCTCCTTTCTTGAAGTAAATGGTCACTTTTGGTGCCAAAAGGGTGTCCTACTCGGATTTAAACTTATCACAAGGATATGATTCCAGATCTGGGCATCTCTAGGTCTTAGATGACATAAAGTTGCTCACTTCATCCAACTTGGGCCCTTTCCATGCACAAAAACCTTGTAGGAAGCTTAGTTTTGGTGTTTTAGCCTTGTGAGACCTTGCATGCACGTAGAGTTTGCAACTTTACGTGGTAAATACATTAGGAGAAGTTGGATCGAAAGTTTGGGACCTTGAATCCCACTGGAAAGGACTGAACACAAAAAGGACTGAACGAACTAGTCGAGTCCCTTAGCTGACTCGACGAGTCGGGTAGGGTTTACCCGTTTTAGAGATCCGGGGTGATTTCGGTGAGGGATTAGAGTTTTCGGTCTGCATGGGTTTTCGGTCTTCCGGACATTGAGGGACTCGACGAGTTACATAGGTAACTCGGTGAATTGAAGAGTTACTCGGGTAACTCGACGAGTTGCTGGATGCACTCGACGAGTTGAGGTCAACATTGACCGTTGACCTTGACTTTGACCAGGGTTGACTAGGGTTGACTTTGAGGATAATTATGGTAATCCAGGATTGTGACAAGTCAATTATATGATGACTATATCCTGTTGAGTTGGAGCAGCACGTGGGATTTATCTGATCTTAGCTTGTCAGTTCAGCATTCGCGAGAGGTGAGTCTCCTCAACATACCAATGGGTCTAAGGCACCAAGGTCGGCCCATTTTTTGTTATTTGGTACACTTATTGTTGTACAGATATGTGGTGTGATAATTAGTTATGCTTTATGTTATGCTAGCTATGTATGTGATATTTGCAGGAAAGATCATGGGGAGAGCCCATGACACTTTGATGTAAGACCATGTGGGGGAGCTCATGGCTTTTCTAGTAAAGACCATGGGAGGAGCCCATGACACTTGGATGTAAGACCATGTGGGGGAGACCATGGCTTTTTAGCTAAAGACCATGGGGGAGCCCATGGCACTTAGGTGTAAGACCATGTGGGGGAGCCAATGGCATTCTGGAGTAAGACCTTAGGAGGAGCCCACGACACCCTTATATGTTTGTATGCATGGCTTATGTGATATATGTAGCTTTTATAGCTAATATGATATGTGTTTATGTGGATTGTGTGTGGGGTATGCTCTGGGGAATTCACTAAGCATTAGCTTACAGTTTGTGGATTTGTTTCAGGTACATCTGAGCCCAAGGGCAAGGGCAAGGGCAAGGCTTGATGACGCGGTGTGCACTCTCTCTCAGGTGTTTTTATGGGACACTCTGATGTTTTGGAATAAAATTGTAATTGATATGAATTTTGAAAACATCTGTAGTCGGGCTTTCATGGTTTGTGGAAAGTATTTTGGGTAATTAAAAATGAAACAATTTCTTTTGAAAAAGTGGGTCGTTACATTTGATTCACGCGATGGAGAAAACTTGTGCATATATTCATATAAATTGTGACACATAATAGCATCAACAAAATAAGTGCATTTGTAACTTTTAGTTAGCTTAAATTAGAAACTATTAATCATCTAAAAAGCATTAGGTAATATCCTAAATTTTTGACCGATTTTTTTAAAGGACCTGGATCGTAGAGATGGTTTGGTCATCTTTAAGACCAACATTATCGTTTTAATGTCAATGGTATGAAAGGATAGCCATTACGTAAGCTAAAAGATAATATAAACTGAATTCTTATCAACTTATTTAATCACCATTTAGTTTTGTAAATATTCTTTACCAAATTGTGTGATTAATGATTAGTCAAATATACATTTATTACATAAATTTATAACATGTAAGAAATTGAAACATGAATACGAAAAATGTTACTAATCTTGGTTCCATTATCACATTTTCAAACCAGTCGTAAAAAAACATTTAATAGCAATATACTTTGACAGAAAATTACTTTGCATAGTTTCTATCATCATCATTTTATAGACATAAAAAATAAAGGATATGAACCCACATTTCAATTCCAAATAATATTTTAAGACTTCACTTATTTAAACCATTCTAAAATTTGAGGTTTTAAATAAAACTTCTAAAACAATATTTTGCGCAGTTAATCAACATGTTGAAATATCAGATAATGAATACAAAATTAAATATTCGTGGTTAAATATATAATAGTATAAATACAAATCTTACATTCTTAACATAATTTATGAATATTAACATTTAAAACCCTATAAAACCATGTATTATACAATTGATAACTTTTATAATCAATCGAACAACAATATATGCATATTGTAAAAAAAAAAAAAAAATTACTTAATGATCAAATAATATGTAAAACAAAAAGATCATTTGTAATAACAAAATTAAAAAAATACATTAAATATAAATCTATTATATTAACAATCATAACAGGTTATACATAAACAAATTCCAAGATGTGATAAACTATAATTCACTTACGTTAAAAGAGCACCTTTGACTTATAAAGTTTCAAAGTCAGATTTCTTCAACCTGCATATTTGATAAAGAATTGTACGATTTTCAATATTTGAAATGTTCCATCTTGATATATTTTCGTATATCTATGTTGGAAAAAAAAACACTACCTGGATGAGTATAAATATGTTCAATATTGACATTGAAATTAATTTACAGTCAATAGTCATATGAGGAAATTTTAGAATACGGTGTACATACAAAACATTCGTATACATATACCATGCAATGTACTTTAGACTTCACATAAAGTTTTTGTGACTGCTGTGTTTTTGTAAATATCAAAGCACTTTATTTTCGCAACTCCGTAAAAGGGCATTGTTAATGCACCTTATTTATTTATTTGTTTTGCCTAAAATTGAAATTTATTTCATCTTTTCTATCTCATACAACACTGGAAGTTCAATGCTAAAATAGATTGAAAAAATTAAATACATTGCTATTTTAGTGTCTGTTTGTGAAATAGATAGAACAAAATTAAAGTACATTGTTTTTTTCATGCACATAAACTAAAATAAAATAGAATATTTTATCCTTAAACAGTGGAATCCCTACAATTATGTACATGTTAAAGTCTAACGTAATGATACTTTTAAATCATTGTTCATTCCGTTTTATAGTATATCATTTTTTAATAGTCTAACAAAATTAGACTTTTAGCATCAGATAAAAAAGAAAAAACATTTACAATAATTTGATATTTGAAAAAAAATATGAACAGTCTAACCTTGAAGGTTTAACGTATTACATATTCTTTTGCAAAAGAATGATCAATAGAGCTGCAAGAGATATAGTCAAAGTAAGTAAGTACTTGTACATGTTACATTAGCAAAGGTCGGGGCTCTTTGAACCAAGCATTCTCTCTGCTTTGTATTAATGTAACCAAAGTAAAAAAGTTAACCAACACGTGATCTGTCAATGTGCATAGCAAGGATATATATAGTTTAAAAAATAAAAAATAGTAAATTATATGCAATTTTATTCTCACCTTTAAACCAGATATCTAAATGAGGTACTCCACAAAGCCGTTTAGTGTGTGCCAAGCATTAGATTATATGTGCAATAGAGTAAGTAACATTAATCGGTTACCATAGAAAAATGGTTTTGTTCTTACCATAACAAAACTATCTCTATGAAATTCCTCTTCCAACTGTCCAAAATAATATCTTTTATCAAATAGAAACAGATGCAAAAGAACACATACAACTGGATTGATAGGAAGGCACTGGTCCAGACCCATAATTCCACAGTGGGAATAACTTCATTTATGAATTTTGCAAAACTAATTTAAAAAAAAATTAATTCGTTTTTTTGTTATTTTTTAATATTTAGGTTTATTTTAACGACAAAGTAAAATAAATAAATCAAAATTCATAATTTTATATACTCTTTAAATAGACATTCGTATTGATGTAAACAAAGTGATTTTTTTTTTGAAAAAAAAGTTATTTTTTTATATATTAATATGGATCTCTATGTAAATAGGATAACAAAATTGTGAATTTTGGTATATATTCGTTTTTTATAAAAAAAAACATGACCTAAAAAAATTAAACGAAAAAACGAAATATATTTTTTTGTATGGTTTGGTACATAAAGTCCAATCAACAATCATTTTCTATTTAATATATATATATATATATATATATATATATATATATATATATATATATATATATATTATGAATTAAGCGTAATTAATGTAACTATAAATCAAACCAAACTAGTAAACTTTGATAAGAACTTTAATTGAGAAGAAAGAATATTTAGAGAGAATATGAAAGTTATATCTCTTATAATTTTTGGTGTATCACATTCTTTACAATGGAGGGGTATTTATACTACAAATTTTACTAACATATAATTGTAACTAGTTAGAAATGTTGACAGATGTACCATGCACCAATTATTATGTCATCCACCAATTATTTACAACACTCCCCCTTGGATGACATCATTTTAGCGTTCAACTTTGACGTACTGCCTCATTAAAAACCTTGCTAAAGAAAACCCAGTGGGAAAAAAACTTTAGCGAAGGGAAAAAGAGTGCAGTGTATAGTTGACTCCCCCTTATTTAGACACCCGTCACATTATATTCTATGCACATGTCGCATTCCGATGCCATGGACATGTTTCCTAAAGATTGCAGTAGGAAGTGCCTTCGTAAAAAGGTCTGTTGCATTGGTACTGGATTGAACATATTTGATTTCAACTTGATGGTTCTTTATAAGCTGTTGAGTGTACTCAAAAAACTTTGGAGGTATATGTTTTGTCCTGTCGCTCTTGATATATACCTCTTTCATTTGAGTGACACATGCTGAGTTATCTTCATAAATTAAAGTTGGACATATATCCTTTTCAAGTCCACAAGAAGTTAAAACTAGTTGTGTCATCGATCTTAACCATGTACATTCTCTACTAGCTTCATTTAGTGCAATTACTTCAGCATGATTTGAGGATGTGGCAACAAGTGTTTGCTTTTGATAACGCCAGGAAATTGCAGTACCTCCATTCATGAATACATATCTAGTTTGAGATCTAACTTTATAAGGATCAGACAAATAACCTGCATCTGCATAACCAATCAAGCCTTGTTTTGAATTGTTAGGGTAAAATAACCCTAAATCACTAGTTCCTCGAAGGTATCGAAAAATATGTTTGATTCCATTCCAATCTCTTTTTGTTGGGGCTGAACTAAATCTTGCTAGCAAGTTTACGGCGAAAGAAATGTCAGGTCTAGTACAATTGGTAAGATACATAAGAGCTCCAATTGCATTTAGATATGGTACTTCTGAACCAAGGACTTCTTCATTTTCTTCGCATGGACGGAATGGATCCTTGTCAATATTTAATGATCTAACAACCATTGGAGTGCTTAAAGGATTTGCATTTTCCATATTGAAACGTTTCAAGACTCTTTCTGTGTAATTTGATTGATGCATAAGTATTCCGTTAGGCATATGCTCAATCTGTAAACCAAGACAATATTTGGTTTTTCCAAGATCTTTCATTTCAAATTCTTTCTTTAAAAGTTCAATCACTTCAAGGATTTCTTTATTCGTTCCAATGATGTTCAGATCATCAACATAGACTGCTATGATCACATATCCAGATGTTGTTTTCTTAATAAATACACATGGACAAATAGTGTTATTTTTATAACCTTTACTTGTCAAATAATCGCTTAAACGATTGTACCACATTCGCCCAGATTGCTTTAACCCATACAAAGATCTTTGTAATTTTATAGAATACATTTCTTTGGGTTTTGCAGTTAACGCTTCAGGCATTTTAAATCCTTCAGGGATTTTCATATAGATATCACTATCAAGTGATCCATACAAGTAAGATGTAACAACATCCATAAGACGCATCTCTAAATTTTTAGATACTGCCAAGCTGATTAAATATCTGAAAGTAGTTGCATCCATTACCGGTGAATAAGTTTCTTCATAATCAATTCCAGGTCTTTGAGAGAAACCTTGAACAACAAGCCTGGCCTTGTATCTTACAATTTCGTCTTTCTCATTTCTTTTTCGTACGAAGATCCATCTATATCCTAATGGTTTCACAACTTCAGGTGTGAGGATAATTTTCCCAAAAACCTTTCTCTTGTTAAGAGAATTTAATTCAACTTGCATAACTTCCTTCCATTTAGCCCAATCATTTCTTCTTTGACATTCAATGACAGATTGTGGTTCGGGATCATCAGTCATAATATCACATGCAACTGAATAAGAAAATATTGCACCTATATTGTCAGTTTCATTTTGGTCACATATTCTATTTGTCTGACCATAATTTAATGCATCATCCTCCTTTCTTGGGGGAATTTGAATAATTCGTGTTTCTCCAGGAACACAATCATCGTGATCTAGTGCATTTTCTGCTCCTCTTCTTTTTCGTGGGTTCTTATCCTTAGAACCAAATGGCCTTCCACGCTTCAGGCGTGTTTTAGACTCTTGAGTGACTTTATCATCAGATTGTCCATGTGGAATGTCAATTCGAGCTGGAACATTGACAGCTGGTATATATGATTTAGTCACCCTTTTTGTGTCAGTAAATGCATCAGGTAATTGATTTGCCATTTCTTGGAAATGCATTATCTTTTGAACTTCCATGTCACATTGCTTTGTGCGAGGGTCAAGATATGATAAAGTAGGCTCATGCCATGACACATCCTTTTCCAGAATCTTCTTTTCTCCACCTAATGATGGGAAATTTGCCTCATCAAATTGACAATCTGCTAGGCGTGCTGTGAAAACATCACCTGTTAATGGTTCAAGATATCTTATAATAGAGACTGACTCATAACCAACATATATTCCCAACCTTCTTTGAGGACCCATTTTCGTCCGTTGAGGTGGTGCAATAGGGACATATACTGCACACCCAAAAATTCTCAAATGGGATATATTTGGCTCTTGACCGAAAGCAAGTTGTAGTGGAGAATATACATGATATGAACTTGGTCTCATGCGTATCAATGATCCAGCATGTAAGATTGCATGGCCCCAAACAGAAACAGGAAGTTTGGTCCTCATTATCAATGGTCTAGCTATTAGCTGGAGATGTTTAATCAGTGATTCAGCTAAACCATTTTGTGTGTGTACATGAGCAACTGGATGCTCAACAACAATTCCTACAGACATACAATAGTCATGAAATGCTTGTAAAGTAAATTCACCAGCATTATCAAGTCTCACTCTTTTGATAGTATAATCAGGGAAATGTGCCCTTAATTTAATAATTTGGGCAAGAAACTTTGCAAATGCCATATTACGAGTTGATAATAGGCAAACATGAGACCATTTGCTGGATGCATCTATTAAGACCATAAAGTATCTAAATGGTCCAGATGGTGGGTGAATCGGTCCACATATATCACCTTGAATTCTTTCTAGAAATCTAGGTGACTCCCTTTCAACTTTCATTGGAGAGTGTTTTATAATTAACTTTCCAAGGGAACAAGATGTATATTGTTTTATGCTATTGGATTGAGGGAACTTTTGGTCCTTCAATGGATACCCATGTGTATTCTCAATTATCCTTCGCATCATTGTTAATCCTGGGTGGCCCAACCTATCATGCCATAAACTGAATGTCCCAGGATCACAATGTTTTCCTTCGACTACCATATTTGATTCAATCATATGTATATATGTATAATGCAGAACAGAATCAAGTGTTGGTAGTTTTTCAAGCACATGGTTTGTGTCTATAATATACATATATTTCTTATTTTCAATGGTCACAGTTTTTGTGTCATATACTTTGAAATATATGTCATTGAAACTTAATAAGTTTCTATTAGACTTTGGAGAAAATAAGGCATTTTCTATACAAAAGCTTGTACCATTTGGTAATATAAAAGAGGCTTTCCCGGTTCCCTCTATCAAGTCTGCAGGACCTGATATTGTATGTATGACTGTTTTTGTTGGTACTAATTCTGAAAAATATTTCTTTGATTTCAGAATAGTATGTGTACTACCACTATCTGCTATACAAAGATCTCCAATCTTTTCTTGGTGTTGCGCTCCAATTGGACTCATATTAAACTTCACATATAAAAGGAATAATAAGTGAATAAACATAATCACAATTATTATTAAAAATCAAGTTCATTTATTGTAGGAAAGACATTACATGAAAAACAAACGAAGGAAAAACAGTTTTACTAGAACAATAATAGATTTTTTTTAGTTTATATCTTCCATGTCATTGCAGAAATCAGCAACATTTAGCGGAGTGAATTCAACATTATCAATGAGGTTTGCTTCTTTTCCTTTTCCTTTAATGGACTCTTGATAAAGTTGACAAAGATGTGCAGGTGTGCGACAGGTCCTTGACCAATGGCCTGTGCTACCACATCTATAACATGAACCATCAGATTTTTGTGATGTCCCAGTGTCATGCCTTGCCACTTTGGCCTTATCTTGTGTGTGGACATTGTTTCTTTGTGAATATTGGTAATTATTTCTTTTCTGGCCACGACCACGATTATTACCTTGTCCACGACTAGAATTATGGTTCTGATTATGGCTTTGGTTTCGATTAAAATAGCCACGGCCTCGTCCTCGACCACGACCTCGCCCTCGTCCACGTGTATTGTTTCGATGACCATCAATATTTGTAGCATTTGCTTCAGGAAGTGCTACTGATCCTGTTGGACGAGATTCATGGTTTTTCATCAAGAGTTCATTGTTTTGCTCTGCAACGAGCAGACATGCATTCAATTCAGAATATCTTGTGAACTTTTGCATCCGATATTGTTGCATCAAAGTAATGTTTGTTGCATGAAATGTTGAGTAAGTTTTCTCCAACATATCTTCATCAGTAACCTCTTGTCCACAATACTTGAGTTGTGAACATATTCTGAACAAAGCTGAGTTGTATTCATTTAGTTTCTTGAAGTCTTGAAACCTTAGTGTTCTCCATTCATCTCTAGCATTTGGAAGTATAACTTCCTTTTGCTGATCAAATCTTTCTTTCAAAAGATTCCAGAGAATACTTGGATCAGTAACATCAAGATATTCAAATCTCAACATTTCATCAATATGCTTACGAAGGAAAACTTGTGCTTTTGCTTTGTCTTGTGCCAAGAAATTATTAAATTCATATATAGTATTTGAGATACCCATGGATTCAAGATGCATTTTTACATCTATCATCCATGGCACATAGTTTTTCCCACTAACTTCAAGTGCTGCAAACTCGAGCTTTGCAATGTTGGACATAATGTAACTATAAATTTTAAACAAATAAAAATTAAAATTAAAATCCATTTATTTCAATAAATATTACACAAAAAATAAGCGGTAAAGCTAACATTGCATACAAGCCTAAAAGTAGATGAAATTCCATATTATCTTCGATGTTAAGGATTGGGATGAAAAGTAACATGACTATTATAGTCATGATTATCACAAAAGGATGAATCATCTTGAAGCTTGATTTCTTGAAATTGATTTATTTGATACAAGAGAGAAAAATTTGTTGTGGGTAAAATAAGCAGGGTAAAGATGTTTATTTATGGTAAAAAAATATAGCCGTTATTTTTGCTGTTTATAACTGTTGCATATATATTCCCGTTGTGTATATATGTATATGTATTTTATAAATCATATAATAAGACTTATAACTAATACATAACTTTACTAATTAGAAACATAAATAAATATTAGTAAACGTGTAAATAAAATTATGAAGAGTATCTAAAATATAAATAAACATTGCCATGTATAAATAAATATAATTTAAATGTTAGTATGCACAAATAAAAGTTAGTAGCATAATATAAATGTTAGTATGCATAAATAAAAGTTAGTTGCATAATGTAAATATTAGTTTGCATAAATAAAAATTAGTTGCATAATGTAAATGTTAGTATAAAAATTAGAATACATAAAGAAATGTTAGTATAAGAAATAAAAATTATTAGTAGTCCATAATGTCCATAATGTATAAGTTTCATTAATTCATTAGTTTATTAGTATTTTAATATGATTGAGGTTTTTATAATTAATAGTGTTTTTAATAAGTAATACATACCTTGATTAAGATAGATGTGATTTTCCACTTGTTTAATAACCTTGATTAGAGCTTTCGTGCTGATAACGTGTTATGAATTAAGCGTAATTAATGTAACTATAAATCAAACCAAACTAGTAAACTTTGATAAGAACTTTAATTGAGAAGAAATAATATTTAGAGAGAATATGAAAGTTATATCTCTTATAACTTTTGGTGTATCACATTCTTTACAATGGAGGGGTATTTATACTACAAATTTTACTAACATATAATTGTAACTAGTTAGAAATGTTGACAAATGTACCATGCACCAATTATTATGTCATCCACCAATTATTTACAACACCACCAATTATTTACAACAATATATATATATATATATATATATATATATATATATATATATATATATATATATATATATTGTTGTAATCTCTTTCATATTTTTTAGATATTAAAAATCTATATTTATTAAAAAAATATATGCTATAAATAAATATCACTATATGAAAACAATCATATACTTATCGTCTAACCGTCTCAAACTTAGAGCAATGGCTATTGTAATTACAAAAAATGTTTATATTTATGTTTTATTGGTTTACTTCACTTGTTTTTGTGTAATTTCTTCCGACTGCAGGTGCTTTACCCCTTTTTCGTGGACGATTTATATCTATGATGGTATCCCAAACTCACAAATCACATTTCATTTGAGATCAAAAGATGATGATCTTGGATATCATAACATCACTGATCGTCTCGGGTACCAATTTAGTTTCTGTGTAAATTTATCCAAAACTACTCTTTTCTATGGAGATTTTTCCTATGGAACAAAAAAGGGACATTTTAATGTCTATGATGAGAAAGTAGGGGAATACTTACAACCCAAAGCTTTTAAGAGAGCGAACGCTTATTGGTTGCTAAAATCGGATGGGTATTACTTGTCAAAATTAGATATATCATATGATGATCCGGCATGGAAATTATGGGGTAGTTGGGAATTCTAAATGCATTTTGATAATAATAATATTTAATAAAGCGAGATCGATGTTATATGTGAAATTATCGATGATTTCATGCGAACCAATATATGTCTCCAATGGTATTACTTCAATAGCTTGATATGACACTACAATAAAGAAAAACGAGTTATCGTAATTTGGTATCATTTTTTTTATTTGAACAATGAATTTTTAATTACCACACTAGAAAAGAGATAGAAGAAAGAAAAATCAATTGCCAATGAATAAAAAAATTGAGTTTTGAGTCCAATATACCAAGTTTGACTAAATTACCGTTTCAATGTACAAACTAATAGCACAGACCGAACAAACACGAAGAAGAGCTTGTTGATGTTCATTTGTTTAAGTTAGCCGAACAAACGAACGAACGTCAATTGATAATAGAACGAGTTTTCTTGTTCGTGTTCTTTCTTTTAACATATTACATTGTTCTTGTTCGTTCGTTTATATTCGCAAAGACGCTAAAAAAATTAAATGAATGAAGATAAAAAAAAACATAATTGAAAGTATATGAATATAAATGAGCATTTAATATAGTGATATGATCAAAAACAAATGAATGTATATGAACATGCAAGAAACTTAAGTAAAAAACATAAAGGAACATTCACGAACGAGACCATTGTTCATGTCCGTTCGCTTAACTAAACAGACAAGAATTTGTGTTTATGTTCGTTCATTTATTAAATGAACGAACTTCCTGCTGAACGGTTCACAAACAATTCCATGAACATTCGATTCTTTTACATCCCTAACAAATAGTCTATAAACTGTCATTAAATAGCAATGTACTATCCAAAATTATCAATAAATTGTTATATACTATCCTAAACAATCAATAAATAGCAATACACTATCCAAAAGTGTCAATTGATAACAATATAATATCCTAAGCTGTAAATAAATAGCAATGTACCAAATCTATCAACAAATGGTCAAAAACTATCAATAAATAACAATGTACTACCATGATAGTCAACTAAATGAAAATTCTCCAAAACATACCAACATATCATTCAAAAGTATATAAGATATTTACCATGGAAATCTATCAAAAGACTAATACATTATATATATATATATATATATATATATATATATATATATATATATATATATATATATATATATATATATATATGAAGAGATTATATTGAGAACGAAAAAAGGTTGAGAAGGTGAGAACATTTCTAAACCAATCATTTTATAAAGGGTAAATGAGCCATTCTATATCCAAATTAAATTGTAACTTATTCATATTAAATCTTGATTTCCTATAATCAAGGGATAATAATTATAGTTACCTAAAAAAAATTAATAACTTTTTTCTTATTTTGTTAATTAAATATAAAAATAAATTTTCTTAATTATTTGTACAAATAATAGAAAAACCAATTATTTTTCTAATTCATTTGATTTATTCGATTTTATTTATAAATTACTTGAACACAATTCAGATTTATTATTTTATTGAATTATTTTTTTGTAATATATTTATAGAGTTATAGTAATAAATGAATAATGCATATTCTTGTTTATTAATATAATTGTGATCGTAAATAATAAAACACAATATTGAAATAAAAAAATTCAAAAAAAATTGTAATATTAAAAAATTAAGAGAAATTAAATATCTCCTAGATTTTGTTCCTACTAATCCTCTTACCAATTTAAATGATGACATGTGTCATATTAGTATTCTAAAATATCATTCTCTTACCAATTTAAATGATGACATGTGTTATATTAGTATTCTAAAATATCATTAAATGAGCATTAAATGAGCATTAAATGTTACACATGTTTCTATTTTATTGGGTAGGAGGATATGTAGGAACAAAAAGTATGAGAATATTTAATTTCTCAAAAATTAAAACACTTAGATATATCTATATAACGTTAAACACTGTAATAAATAAAGCAAATAAGTTATATTCGTAAACTATTAAAGCACTTCATTCATGACTCTATAACATATAACAATTATATTCATTAGTGATTTAGATACTTTAAAGGTTAAAAAATAATGATCCAATGTTCATTTATGATCATGGTTGTCCTTTATTATCTGTTGCAATGAATAAGCAATAAAACAACAAATTAATACCAAAGCCAAAGTAATTATTCACAAATACAAGAGAAAAAACAAACTCAATTTGTTATTTCTGTCATTTTAATCATTAATGAATATATCACTTATTCTATATATATATATATATATATATATATATATATATATATATATATATATATATTAAATCTAAAGGAAGTTAGCAATAGTAACTTTTATGTCTTTAGGTTTTTGCCACAAATGTTTAGTGAATTTGACACTTTTAGTCCTTAAAGTGAAAACTTTTACAATTTTGTGTTTTGATTAAGTTTTTGTGCTTTTAGGGTTTTGCCACAAATCTTTAGTAACTTTGACACTTTTCGTCCTTGCAGTGAAAAGTTTTATATTATGGTGTTTTTGCCACAATTCTTTAATGAAATTGACACTTTTCGTCCTTATAGTCAAAACTTTTACATTTTGCCACCATATTTTCTCAACTTTGGCAACTTTCACATTATTGCCACAACATTTTTGGATTTTCTCCACCAGTGTCCCTTCTTTTGGTTGTCGTACACTTTGGACATCTAATTTTAGGGGTTGTCGACTTTCTCTCCTATTTGCGGTGATTTACACTTTCAGCACGTATTTTTTAAAGTTTGCCGATTTTCCCCATATTACCCCAAAAGCGGCGTAGCCGCGAGTTCTTTGCTAGTTATTCTAATTGTTAATGAATACATCATTTGTCGGACATTTTTTTTTCCAAATTTCAATCCGTGATATAATCATTTATTATTTTAACAAAATTCACCATCATAAAATTAAAATTAAATTAGTCAAAGCAAGAAAAAGATTAACAAATCGTTAATGAATAAATTACTTGTTGGACATTATTCCAAACTAGTGTTATATATGTCCGTTGGTCGGATCTAATGGGTTAAAAACAGTAGATCGATTTTACTTTCTTGTATAACATCGTACTTTCATTACTTAACCCCTAAAACAGACTGCATGTTATATTGTTAAACTGATATCTTTAACTAAAGGTAATGCTCACCTACTTTACTCGGAAGTTATCTAATTATCTTACAAGCAAGTTACGTTTAAGTCGCAAAATAAAATAATATGGCTCATAGTGGTAATATCGTACAATAATATGATTGCAAATTTTTTGCGCAAATTACAAAGAATAACAACTTACTTTACATAATCTTCTAATATAGGAGATGAACTTCTTTATTGCCTGCATGAAAAAATCGTAAGTATATTGTCATTATAGGTAAACTGATGTTATTATTTTGTAGAATAGGTAAAAGATTGGAAATATATAAAACGTTGACATATATGAGGAATGTGCAAAACTCCATAATAGTAAATAAAACATAATAAATCCTACAAATGCATATGTAAATCACATCAAACCTTCTTACCTATTAACGTCTTCTATACTTCTCTGATACAGACACATTTCAACATTATGAATGAAAAACAAGAAGAACTTTACATCAAATTCTATATAAATATAAAAAAATAAGGAAAATAGGAAAATCAACATTATATATAAGACAAATAAGTTATCACATTGATTTGAAACTAAAACAACTACTAAATTTAAATGCAAAAGACAAAAATAAAAAAACATTTATACAAACGAAAATAAAAACCCTAAAGGATGCAGTACTCATCCATATATGTCTCACTAAAAAGCTTCATAACGCATTTTTAACTGTTTTATACCCGTCTGGTAGACGGTTGACCGGTGTAATAATTTTTTTTTTACTTTCTTCTATGTCATCATTTTGTATTTTGTTACCATGTATTGTACAATCACAAATCAACCCAAATAAACAACATATGAATAAAAAAAAGCATTAAAAGATATTAAAATAAACAGAATGGCAATCAATTAACACACAATCATACAGTAGACTCCTCATACAATCATACTAGTCGACGCTTGTTTGGTGTTATTGAGGATATGATATACGGTTTTTCAGAAGAATCAACTTCAATATCAACACAAGCGGCCTAATTGTAAAAATCCAAACATGACAATAAGAACCATAGCAAATAAACATAATCTAACAGAATAGCTGACAATAACAATTGAATGAAATGTATTTTGTTAGTGAAATCTAAGTATAACATCATGTCTAAAGAGGTGCTTAACATTAACACATGAAAAAAAAATCAAAAGTACAATGCCTATCATGCACAGAACCATACAATTTAACAATTAACCAATTATACTAATATCGACCAAAAAAATTTAGAAGAATGAATTTATCGGTGACTGAGTTGACCGACGTAAAAACGACCATTGTACCCTTTACAATTTTTCTTTAATATAAACTCTTAAAAAGGAAATGATTGATTAGCAGCAAGAAGCTATAAAGCTTAGCTTGTTTTTTTTAAAAAAAATTCAAAACACAATGTTATAATTGGTTAGTTTAAAAATAAACTCAAAGCGTTGTACTGTAACATACACGTTCAGTTATCGTGTTTTGTAACTTTTAAAAATGAATAATATTATGAAATATTATGTGATTTTGAGCGTTGAGTTCTAACAGATAGTTTTTACAAGAATTGAAGTAAAACTATGTTTAGAATCGTTTAGAAAGTGATGGAAAATCTTATGAGATTCCAATCAAAAGTCAATTATCGAAATTAACGAAAATATAAAGTTGGAAATAAGTAAAAATAATGTTATTGAAAGTTGTAGATTATCTTGTTAGAAACATTTAGGCGAAAACCTCATCGAAATCCGAGTTATAACTCAGAAGTTATGACTCTTTAAAGATTCGCGACAGAACCGGCACAACGTCGAATGACGTAAAAAGTGTGTTTTCAATAAATTACTTTTTAGCTTTAGTGATCTAAATGAAAGTCGTAGTATTCGTTAAACCGATAATTTTCATAAAAAGAACGTCCAAATCTGACTTCGTATGAGGAAGTTATGATTTTTTTAAGAATCGGCATAGCAGTACACAGCTAAAAACTCGAAATAAAGAACGAGTGATTTTTAGCCGACACAACCTAAATGAGAATCGAATATCTCATCAATAGTAGTACAACGGTAAAAAGACAGACGAAAACGGATGTCAGATGAAGAAGTTATGAATTTTTAACGGACTTTTCCTGTCCCGGCCTGTTAAAAATATAACTTTAAAAATGAAGTCAAAATTAGCCGACGGAGTGTAAACGAAAGTTGTAGAGTATCATCTCACCTACGTGTGGATATAAATAATGTCAAAAACGGAGCTTGTATGCAAAAGATGTGGATTTTAGAAGTTTAGAAAGTCAGTGTACGCCCCGCATACATAAGTACGCCCAGCGTACTCATGTTTGTGATCCGGAGCTGGCCACGTCAACACCTTCTTCGCATACGACACGTGTCACGTAGGTTCGACACGTCTGATGCCACGCATCACGCTATGCGCAACGTACTCGGTGTACACCCAGTGTACTCGGTGTACGCCCAACGTACTGAGCCGCAATGCATTACGCCCCACGTAATGGAGTGTACGCCCAGTGAAGAGATTATCAAGGCAGTACGCCCCGCGTACATAAGGATTTATGCCCAGCGTAAATCGTGATTTAGCACCCTATAAATAGAAAGCAAGACCTCAGGGTTTTTGTTTACAAAATCTATTCTCTCTCACTCTCTACTTCTTATCTAGCTACTTTTAACCCCCCGAGGTCCCGGTATCATCCCCGACACCCGAAGCAAGTCCCGACGCTCCGAAGTTCCCGAGAAAATCATATTTTCAAGTCGAAACTCTGCCCGCGTAAGAACGGTTTTCAACTAAAATTCCCCGTTTTCATCAAAGAAAGTCATTTTTAGACACAAAGTGCTGCCCAAATTACTATTTTAACCTCCGGTTATTTCACGGTGAGTTCAATATATAGGAACAATTGTATGTTATGTGTTATATATGCTATGTGCTTTTCCATGTTATTTTTCCCGTGATATTATTTCGTGTTATTTTGATAGAAAAGTTGTACCTTTGGCCATGTGATCAGTGAAAGGACTTAGATTCACAGTGGTATTGGTATGTAGCCTCTGGCCGTGTGGAGCATGTCTCGCAAGAGAATGACTTCTACCCCTATGGCATTGGCAGAAGGTTAGATATGTAATATCCCGTTTAAAATAGAATAATTAAATAATAAATCAGGAACCCCGGTAAGTAATTATTTTGATTATTTCATACTATTATAGTCCAAGATCAATTAATAATTATTGGAATGTTAGTTTCGGGGATTAAAGAATAATATTGGACTTAAATTGAAAGGGTCTTGAATGGTTGGGGTTAAAAGAGTAAATTTTGGACCTATATTGGAAAGATATTGTAAAAGGAGGGGTTGTAGTGTAAATATTGGATCTTAACGGAATTAATTTATGGAGTCGGGGGCCAAACTTGTTAAAATGTATCTTAGTTTCGTTTGGAACACGGGATTTAAACCCGACTCCCTTCCCCCGTCACCTTCGTCCCATTCATATAAATCACGACATCAACCAACCCTAACCCTAATCGCTATAGCAGCCGTCACCCTTATACCTCCCTCTCACCTTCAACCGCCGCCATCTCTTCTAGTGGAGTCGGAAACCTCCGAGCGACCGCCATTACCACTCCGACGTCGGGATTGAAGGCTAATATTGTGGATGTTGTTGCTAATTCCTCCATCGACTGTTCCTCCTCCCCTCCGAAGCGTCGTCCGTTTTGTTGTCGTTGTCACCGCTAGGTTGCGTCGCCACCGAGCTCCGTCGTCGCTGCGCCGCTGCCCTTGGAGACGAAGACCATTGCTGGAACAGAAGAAACACACCATTTTCGATCGCTGTTACTGCTTCCGGTGAAGAACCGTGTCTCCTCTTCTCTCCTCTCCGTTCTGTGTTGCTGCCACGTCGCCGGTGCCGCTCCGACGGCTGTTCTGATGCCGCCATGTCGTCCAAGCGCCACACGCCTCCGCGAGGGTGAATGAGCTTGGGTTCGGGAATCTGTCAACCAGCAGCTGGAGTTTTATCTGCGGGACTTCAACAGTGCCAGGTGAGTTATCCTCACTATACTCAAGGGTCTAAGTCACCAAGGTTGGCCCTTTGGATTGTTATATGGTTATGTTATGCTAGTATGATCTGTTAGATTGGTATCCTAGAGGGTAGGATAATATTATGTTGTATGTGGTATGATCTGTTAGATCGGTATCCTAGAGGGTAGGGTAATATTATGTGGTATGTGGTATGATCCGTTAGATCAGTTGTTGTCTATAGACTGTTATGTGATTATCTGTATATGTGCACCTGTTTGTTTACTGGTTGAGGCTTATCTGCTTTGTGCGAAAGCCAATAGACCTTGGCATTCCAACCTGTTGGTTGTGGGCCGTGAGTATTCCATCCCGAGGATGACTGGACTCATAGTATGTGGGCATTCCAACCTGTTGGTTGTGGGCCGTGAGTATTCCATCCCGAGGACGACTGGACTCATAGTATGTGGGCATTCCAACCTGTTGTTTGTGGGCCTGGGGTATTCCATCCCGAGTATGATTGGACCCATAGTATGTTGGCATTCCAACCGGAAGGTTGAGGGCCTGGGGTAATCCAACCCGATGGTTGACTGGAACCATAGTATGTTGTTTATGATTATATGTGTATTGTTGTGGGTATGGGTATTTTGGGGGAACTCACTAAACTTTCGGGCTTACAGTTTCACTTTATTGTTTCAGGTGCATCAGGGGATCGTGGCAAGGCAAAGGCGTGATCGTACAGCTCCTCATAGTTCATGATTTTATGATTTGATTCTGGGGATACTCTGATGATTAAACTATTTTGAAAACAAACTGTCATAACTTAATGGTTTTAAATGTTCTAAATAGTTTTAAATTGGCATGAATTTTATGGGTGTTACATGTTGGTATCAAAGCCTTGGTTTGAGTGAATTGGAGGAACATTCGTGTGAATCCAGTCTCAAATCGAGGAAAGATTTTTAAAATGGTTTTTAAATGGTTTTCAAAATAAGTATGGGAGGATGCAGGGTGTACGATCAGCCGGAGCCAGTAAGTAGACCCCAAAATACCATACAATTATTTGATTATGTGCTATGTTAGAACAGCATGCTAGTACTAGGATAGTGTGACATCCCCATTTTTATAGGCAGAAAAGACCGATTTTGTTTATGCTTTATAAAAATCAGATTACTTGTTTTAATAAAAATGTTGCGGAATTTGTTCCCAATAAAACATGATAAATACGTTATCAAAGCATTTCCGAAGAAATGTATTTTTTATTCATTTTAAAACACTTGGGATGTCTTCGTCAATACAGAAACATAAGCATAAACAGAACTTACATTCATTTTCACTAGTGATTTATGTATCTCCTTAATCTCTCAGTGTATTGTAACTTCGTATCGACACATGTGATACAAATAAGCTTGAGTGGGTCAGGTTGGGAAACCTGGTGAGTACATAGGGATTTCAATCCCACAATGTTATATCATATAATTTAGAACTCACAAAATATACAATTTCACCATATATATACATAAGCAACTCTTACCCCACCCCGTTAATCCTCACAACGAGACTATCCATACTCTCGGACCTTAAATTTTTAACTCTTACTTAGTCCATACTCTCGGATCTAATCCATGCTCTCAAATCAATAATTATGTCCATTCCATACTCTCGGGTGAGGGACAAGTGTCTATGTGTAAATCCATACTCCCGGATTAATGACGAACAACTATCTCCTGTCCATACTGTAACGCCCGTGTTTCTAGGCTAGGCATTAATAATGACATAATGGTCTAGGTTAACCTTTGTGACTCATTTTGGAGAAATGAAAAGGAATTATGTGAATATTATGTGTTTTATGTGTTTTATGCTTAATTATTAGGGTTTAAATAATTAAGAATAAAAATGAGCGTCAAAAATTAAATTTTAGATAAAGCCGATATCTATTAAGAAACTTGTAGTGGGCGTGACAAGGATTACGGATATATAAAGAATGCCGAAATCCGAGTTATAACGAAGAAGTTATGACCTGTCGAAGTTTCGCGATAAACCGGCACGGTGTCGAATGTCGTAAAAAGTGAGTTTTTGATAAACTACTTTTTAGCCTTAGTAATCTAAACGAAACTCGTAGTATTCGTTAAACCGAGAAGTTCGATAAAAAGAACGCCCAAATCTGACTTTGTATGAGGAAGTTATGATTTTTCGAAGTTTCTGCTTAGCAGTAGACATCTAAAAACTCGAATTTTAGATCGAGTGATTTTTAGCCGACACGACCTAAACGAGAATCGAAGGTCTCGTAATTAGTAGCACAACGGTAAAAAGTCTGACGAAAACGGACGTCGGATGAAGAAGTTATGAATTTTTAACAGATTTCCTGTCCCGGTCTGTTAAAAATAATAATATAAAAATTAAAGTCAAAATTAGCCGACGAAGTCTAAACGAAAGTTGTAGAGCGTAATTTTACCTACGCGTGCATATAAAGAATGTCAAAAACGGAGCTCGTATGCGAAAGTTATGGATGTTAGAAGTTTTGGCGCGAAAACCGAGAAATTTCGCATAGTCACGTTTTTGCCACGTCACCCTCACCCAAAATGTGCCACGTGTCCGAAATGGTCGAGTCATCCGAGCGAAGTCTCGGCCCTCGCACATCCGACGCGTGTACAGTGACTCATCGCATCCGAAGCCTTCGCATGAGCCACGAGCCACCCACCTCGGATCCGAAGTTCGGTCCAATCAGAGCCCTCCAGCGAGGCCCTCGCATGCGCAACCCACGTGCGAGCAGGTGCTGCCTCCTTCGGATCTGCTGCCGCGTGGCTTCTCTCCCGACCGTCCGATCAGCAGCTTCGGACCCCTATAAATACAAGGGGTATGCGAGCCTTCCCGGTTAGATTTGGAATTTTGCCATATTTAGCCCATTTCTTCATATTTTCTTCATCTTAGCATCCCCCAAAGCCCCGGTATCGATTCTAACACCCGGAATACGCCACGAAGTGCCCGAGAAGCCCGGAAAATTTATCTTTTCGGTTTCGAAGCCCGAACCTTCGCAGAGCCCGGTTTCTCAATAAAACTCCCGGTTTTATTAGAAACGATCGTTTTAGGAAACGAATTGCTGCCCGATTTTCATTAAATCAGGTGAGTGTGTAGTCACTTTCACCTTACACATAGATATGAAGTATTTTACATAAAATACGTGTTGTGTGAATATATATATTGTCTGTTTATTTGAGATGAGTGTTGAAGGAATGATTTATACAGGTTTTTAAATAATTTAAACTGTATATGTATTTTTATCTACGAAAAATGTTGGGTAAAACATGGGTAGATGAAATAGTGGGTGTGATGAAAGGTGAGTTGGATAAAGGAGATGATCAGTAATATTGATCATGAGTTGAGGGTGAGTGGTGAAATTTGAGAGATCACTTACCCAAAATGTTGGCCCCCGTCATTCAGCAGAGTAGGGATGACAACCATCGACTATTCTAGATGGTCTGTGGAACACTAGCAGGCCCGCAACCTGTAGGTGTAATGAACTATATGTTCATTTGATGTACTCTAAAAACCCATTGACATGTATTGCAGGGGGGAATACCTGTAAATAATACTGTCGATAAATGAGAGCTATGGATTTAGCACATGTTGAATAAACCTTGGCAGCTATGGACTTAGTGCCTGTTGTATAAACCCTGGTGATAGTGTGACCTTGTGCCTATTCCTTAGGATGAATCCTTAGGAAGGAGTGATAGTTGATTCTTAGGTTAAACCCTTAAGAAATAAATAAGATAATGGGGTTGGGGTAATTTGTTTGATTGTTTGATGTTTAAGTACAATAAATTTATTTATTGTGGGTTGAAAACCCTATATGCTCACCAGGCTTCCAAGCCTGACCCACTCAGCTTTTTATGATTACAGGTAGTGGACCCCGAGCATAGTCGGATGATGATGATGAGTGATTTATGGATTATAGGCCAGTAGTTATAAATAACTGTTGTAAGGCTTATAATGTCTTGTTTATGCTTTTGATCTGTATCGGAACATGACATCCCGAGGTTTTAATATAAAAGGAAATTATATATTTCTTAAAGAAATGTTTTGACAAACTTTTATCATGTTTTGTTTTTGGGGACCAATTCCGCAATATCTTTTAAAAAGATTCTCTGACTTTATTTTAAAAAACATAAATTAAATCGGTCTTTTCTGGCCCAGAAATTAGGGGATGTCACACATACTCCCGGACTAAGGACAACTGAATATGTCTTAATCCATACTCCCGGATTAATGACATTTGACTGTGTCCAATCCATACTCTCGGACTAGGGACAATGACTATGTCTAATCCATGCTCTCGGATCAATGACATATACTAAAGTTCTATTCTCTGAGTGTAACTCACTCGTACTCGTAAGAGGATACTACCCAGTATTCCTCATAATTAATTTAGGTTTACTCTTTATCCTAAATCATCATATACAATCAGGTATGTTCTTTAACACGTATTTCAGGCAACATCAAATAACTCACACATAAACATATATTTAATACTTCAATCAATACTTGTATTAAAATCATGTTCATGAAAGGGACTATGCACTCACTTGATAATGTGGTGACTCGGTACTCGGACAGCGCTTCGTTTAGTTTAAAATAATTTCCTTCAACGAAACCTAGTATTATTACCACTAGATTTTAGTCTAATATTTACCGTGACTAATATTAGTCTTATTATTATTATTATTATTATTATTATTATTATTATTATTATTATTATTATTATTATTATATAAGCGTTTAAACAATACTTTCCAACCACTATGTACAGACAGGGGCCAAACATAAAACACCGGAGGGCAGGACCATTTTGGCATATAGCAGTTCTGAAATCCAACAACCCTATGTGGCCCTTTAAACTAGATTTCCCGTACCGCGAGTAGTTAAAAAGATATTATAACGACACTTATATAAGTCATAATAATAGCTCAAATATTTATTATAAGTTCATAATAACAATACTAATTTTAAATATAAGCTATATTAAAATAGGGTAAGCATAACTTACTTACAAGGGGGGTTTTAGCTAGGAGTCGGGCTCTGCAGGGGCAGAACTTCGTCGCTGAATCTTTCTAAGAAAGATTCGTGTAGCGCTTCAGCGCTCACCTTACTATACTAAAACTACAAAAAGAGAAGTCGAATCACGAGGGACTGAAATGCTCGGGGGATAAGAAGAGAAAGACTCTTGAATCAAGAGAATGGTGCAAGAAATATGAGAGCCCAAGCCTCTTATTTATAATAATTGAATTTACAAAAACTACCCTCCATAATTACTTAATGACCTTATAGTTATATAAACGACTAAACACCCCTTCATAATACTATTTTAAATAGATTTAACGATATTTGTACTTAACTAATGTCGAAATTACTCAACACTAGTCTTATAATAACCGCATCGTCGATACCTTTCTAATGATATATATACATTTGTATATATATGTGTACGTATATATGATTTATACTTTATTTTAATACGTAAATATGCTATTATAATCTGTAACTCGTATATACGAACTCCATTTTTAACGTTCTTTATATCCACGTGTTGGTATTTACGAGTACTACAACTTTCATTTAGACGTCGTCATCTAATTCTCATTCTATCTCAGATTTACAAAACTGTATCGAATTTATCGCGCTCGAAGAGTAGGGACCAAGTTTCGTCCATATCTTTAACATACGAGCTCTACTCTCGACATTCTTTATATCCACGCGTAGGTAAAAACAAGATCTAAAACTTTAATTTAGACTCCGTCGGCTAATTCTCGACCGATCTTAAATTTAACAGTAGGAGGAGATTATATTGTTAAATATCCGCGTAAAATTCATAACTTCTACATACGGACTCCGTTTTCGTCTGTCTTTTTACCGTTGAGTTCCTATTAATCAGATATTCAAATCTCATTTAGGTCGCGTAGGCCAAAAACCGCTCGAACTAAAATTCGAGTTTCGGGTCGTGCACTGCTATGCCAAATCTTAGAAAATTCATAACTTCCTCATACGAAGTCAGATTTGGGCGTTCTTTTTTTGTATGTTCTCGGTTTAACGTATACTAAAAATTTTGTTTAGATTACTAAGGCTAAAAAGTCTTATACCGTAAATTCACTATTTACGTCTCCCGGTGTCTTGCCGGTTTTGCCGTAAAACTTCGACGGACCACAACTTCTTCGTTATAACTCGGATTTCGGTGTTTTTTATATGTACGGAACCCTTGTAACATATACTACAACTTAGTTAAGATTAATAATTCTAAATAATCTTCCATCAAAAACTCATTTTTGATGCTCATCGTCTCTAAATTGACTAGCCCGGATCTGCGGGCGTTACAATTATCTCCCTCTTAGGATGATTACGTCCCAAAATCATCAACGAAACAGGGTTGTATAATGACTCCGTACGTTATCTCTTTATCCTAGGTAATAATCGTAACTTCTATGTTCCTTCGAATGAGTATCTAATTCTTGGACTTCTCGACTGCAGGCGGTGCTCAATCTTGCACTTGCTCCCTATCTCACGTTAGACTCCAAATTATGACCTTCAAGTCACAATCTCGATCCTCACTGGATACGAACTTAAGATAAGTTTTTTTTATTACTACAATGGAACGATGTGTCATATTCTAATGACCTATCATCGTATGTTGCAACGCTTAGACTCAGGTCTCTTGAGTCTTCCAGAACAGACTATACTTTCGTTCATGTTCTAATCTCATCTTAAAAGGTAGCATTTCTAGCTACAAGAAACTTTTCGCGATACATCTACTGATCTCTTTTTATTTCAATCTTCCGCCTTAAGTCAGATGCTACATTGAACTTGATTCTCTGAACCACATAACATACTTAGCGTAGTCGGACTCAATTTGATATGACCACTAGGGTCGGAATAACAATCATCTTCTTAGTCATTACCGAAACGATGGTAACGACATACTTGAATAAAACGAAATCAATTACTAGCTCTTTGGTAACCTTGTAACTTTCCCTGATCCAAGCGTGAGTCTTGTGCTTCCGGTAGTATAGGCCTCTACTACCATTCACACCTACTCATACTCGTCTCAAGTATTGTCTCGCAGTTCTCCAAGTTATTATCACAAAAAAATCACACAACAGCTTAACACATCAGATAGTATAATGAAGGTTTTATATTATTCCTTGAAACGATTACATGGGTGTTCAAGTTCATCCTAGACTATGCCTCTAATAGGCTACACCTTAAGATACTATAACTTGATCTTCGGATATCCATCCTCACTCCTGATTCCTTGCATTGTCAGCTGCTTCGTCTAGGATTATATGGAATGCTCTTGCCTTCAGTTTTGGCGGCACATTTGGCTTTGCAGCTTCTTCTCTCCTTAGGCTGTTTTGCTTGTAGTGTCCTTCTTCACCACACCTAAAGCAAACTTCTCTCTTGGTTGTGTATTCGCTGGCATAATGACCAGTCTTTCCGCATTTGAAGCAGGTCATCTCTTTAGATCATCTCCCAATGTGCTTCCTTCTGCACTTATCACACCATTATGCTCCTTCTCCATACTTTGAGAATTTTCTCTTCTCGTCGGACCTGGTGGATCCTTCAAACTTTCTCTTATGGCCAACTTCAGCCTTGCTGGCGGTTCTTCCCTTGATCATATCTTCAACAGACTTGGCAGCCCAGATAGCTGCCTCTGGAGTAGGTGCCTGATGTACCGGCACCGCATACTCCCAGGGAAGTCCCTTTGCGTACTTGTCAACTTTTGTCAGCTCGTCTAGGATAAGGCGCAAAGCAAACTCCATTTTGTCCGTGAAGTTGTTGATGTATTCATCGATGGACATGCTCCCTTTCTTTAAAGTTAGGAATTGGTTCTCTAGCTCGAGCAGGTTTTGGGCTGAGCAATACTTGCGCTTGAAATGCACCAAAAACTCTGCCCAAGTCAGTTGCAGGGGCTCATTGGGGGTTAGAGTCTTCCCCAGGGTGTTCTACCAGCGCACAACGCCTTCTCGGAACTGACGTACTGCAAATGTGGTCTGTAACTTGCCTCTGCATCCACACATCATGAAGGCCAACTCCATCTCCGATATCCAATCCATAACTCCGATCGGATCTTCCTTTCCAGTGAAAGTCGATGGCTTGCAAGTAAGAAAATCCTTATACTTGCATCCGTTCCTCTCGTCTCCGTCATCTTGGTTGTTTTGTTGAACTATTGGTGGGTTGGCTTGACCAACGGTCCCACTGTAGTTCCCTCATTCCGACTGCCCATCATTCAGTTCGGGTTGTTCGATTGGTATTGTAGCTTCCTCTCGATTCTGTTGAAGCAAACGTCTGGTTTCCTCCATTTGACGATCCAACATCATTTGGATCATCGCTTGTACTCCGGCCATCGTGATGGGCTCAGGAGTGGCTACCACAACAGGTATTTGCTCAATCACTGGAGGTTGATTCCTGTTTCCATTCGCGTTCCCGACTCCACTTCGGGTTCTTGTCATTTCGATCTATACACCAATTCAGACGTTCGGTGTGTAATGACGAGAATTAAGATAGGAAAGATTTTATTTACGATCGACGTGTAAATCTCCCTAACACTCCGAAAAGTTATATGCCAGTTCTAATATCGTAATTAAACGTTTAGAAACCTGAACACGTAAAGTTTCCAAATCCGGTCGGCAACAGACCATAGATCCGCTCATATAATACATATCATAAATCATTTAGCACATACAAGCATGTTAGGGATTTTCCCTAAATAAGCTAGTGCTTGTGTCTATTCATGTGTATTACCTAAATTTTCTTAGACACACTCCTCACAATCATTACTTAGCATTCTAAGTTTAAGTCTAGAAATAAATCCATATTCCTAGTTCGCTTAAACTAATGCTCTGAAACCAACTGTGACATCCCCATTTTTATAGGCAGAAAAGACCGATTTTGTTTATGCTTTATAAAAATCAGAGTACTTGTTTTAATAAAAATGTTGCGGAATTTGTTCCCAATAAAACATGATAAATACGTTATCAAAGCATTTCCGAAGAAATGTATTTTTTATTCATTTTAAAACACTTGGGATGTCTTCGTCAATACAGAAACATAAGCATAAACAGAACTTACATTCATTTTCACTAGTGATTTATGTATCTCCTTAATCTCTCAGTGTATTGTAACTTCGTATCGACACCTGTGATACAAATAAGCTTGAGTGGGTCAGGTTGGGAAACCTGGTGAGTACATAGGGATTTCAATCCCACAATGTTATATCATATAATTTAGAACTCACAAAATATATAATTTCACCATATATATACATAAGCAACTCTTACCCCACCCCGTTAATCCTCACAACGAGACTATCCATACTCTCGGACCTTAAATTTTTAACTCTTACTTAGTCCATACTCTCGGATCTAATCCATGCTCTCAGATCAATAATTATGCCCATTCCATACTCTCGGGTGAGGGACAAGTGTCTATGTGTAAATCCATACTCCCGGATTAATGACAAACAACTATGTCCTGTCCATACTCCCGGACTAAGGACAACTGACTATGTCTTAATCCATCCTCCCAGATTAATGACATTTGACTATGTCCAATCCATACTCTCGGACTAGGGACAATGACTATGTCTAATCCATGCTCCCGGATCAATGACATATACTAAAGTTCTATTCTCTGAGTGTAACTCGCTCGTATTCGTAAGAGGATACTACCCAGTATTCCTCATAATTAATTTAGGTTTACTCTTTATCCTAAATCATCATATACAATCAGGTATGTTCTTTAACACGTATTTCAGGCAACATCAAATAACTCACACATAAACATATATTTAATACTTCAATCACTACTTGTATTAAAATCATGTTCATGAAAGGGACTATGCACTCACTTGATAATGTGGTGACTCGGTACTCGGACAGCGCTTCGTTTAGTTTAAAATAATTTCCTTCAACGAAACCTAGTATTATTACCACTAGATTTTAGTCTAATATTTACAGTGACTAATATTAGTCTTATTATTATTATTATTATTATTATTATTATTATTATTATTATTATTATTATTATATAAGCTTTTAAACAATACTTTCCAACCACTATGTACAGACAGGGGCCAAACATAAAACACCGGAGGGCAGGACCATTTTGGCATATAGCAGTTCTGAAATCCAACAACCCTATGTGACCCTTTAAACTAGATTTCCCGTACCGCGAGTAGTTAAAAAGATATTATAACGACACTTATATAAGTCATAATAATAGCTCAAATATTTATTATAAGTTCATAATAACAATACTAATTTTAAATATAAGCTATATTAAAATAGGGTAAGCATAACTTACTTACAAGGGGGGTTTTAGCTAGGAGTCGGGCTCTGCAGGGGCAGAACTTCGTCGCTGAATCTTTCTAAGAAAGATTCGTGCTGTGCTTCAGCGCTCACCTTACTATACTAAAACTACAGAAAGAGAAGTCGAATCACGAGGGACCGAAATGCTCGTGGGATAAGAAGAGAAAGACTCTTGAATCAAGAGAATGGTGCAAGAAATATGAGAGCCCAAGCCTCTTATTTATAGTAATTGAATTTACAAAAACTACCCTCCATACTTACTTAATGACCTTATAGTTATATAAACGACTAAACACCCCTTCATAATACTATTTTAAATAGATTTAAAGATATTTGTACTAAACTAATGTCAAAAGTACTCAACACTAGTCTTATAATAACCGCATCGTCGATACCTTTCTAATGATATATATACATTTGTATATATATGTGTACGTATATATGATTTATACTTTATTTTAATACGTAAATGTGTTATTATAATTTGTAACTCGTTCATATGAACTCCATTTTGACGTTCTTTATAGCCACGCATTGGTATTTACGAGTACTACAACTTTCATTTAGACGCCGTCAGCTAATTCTCATTCTATCTCAGATTTACAAAACTGTATCGAATTTATCGCGCTCGAAGAGTAGGGACCAAGTTTCGTCCATATCTTTAACATACGAGCTCTACTCTCGACATTATTTATATCCACACGTAGGTAAAAACAAGATCTAAAACTTTCATTTAGACTCCGTCGGCTAATTCTTGACCGATCTTAAATTTAACAGTAGGAGGATATTATACTGTTAAATGTCCGCGTAAAATTCATAACTTCTACATACGGACTCCGTTTTCGTCTGTCTTTTTACCGTTGAGTTCCTATTAATCAGATCTTCAACTCTCATTTAGGTCGCGTAGGCCAAAAACCACTCGAACTAAAATTCGAGTTTCGGGCCGTGCACTGTTATGTCAAATCTTAGAAAATTCATAACTTACTCATACAAAGTCAGATTTGGGCGTTCATTTTTTGTATGTTCTCGGTTTAACGTATACTACAAATTTTGTTTAGATTACTAAGGCTAAAAAGTATTATACCATAAATTCACTATTTACGTCTCCCGGTGTCTTGTCGGTTTTGCCGTAAAACTTCGACGGGCCATAACTTCTTCGTTATAACTCGGATTTCGGTGTTCTTTATATGTACGGAACCCTTGTAACATATACTACAACTTAGTTAAGATTAATCCTTCTAAATAATCTTCCATAAAAAACTTATTTTTGATGCTCATCGTCTCTAAATTGACTAGCCCGGATCTGCGGGCGTTACAGATAGGGATCTTCAGGAATTGCATGATAGAATTGCCTGATTACATGATGCCTGCTAGCCTAGGGTTTCCTTTATATGAGATTGACATCATTACTGTAGTTGCTTAGTGTATGCATCACGGTTATACATAATTAAGATCTTATAGCCTGAGAATGTTTGATTTGGCCTTATGTTCTGTTCTTGTTTGATTGGGAGCTTAGGGTAGGATTGGATATTAGAAAGTCTATAGGGTCCAGCGTTATGCATGGCTAGCATACACTAGTGCTACAGGGTTGGTGGAAGTTTCATGGATGGGTGGGTTGTGTGAGGCCGGGAGGCCAGTTATGAGATATTTAGCATTCCTTTAGGAGTGAGGATTGAGCGCTCGCCATGTTGTGTATTTAGTTAGGGCGTTGTGGTGATACTTGAGACAAATATGGGTAGGTGTGGAAGGTAATATGGGCCCGTACTACTGAAAGCACAGAACCCATACGCGTAGCAAGGAAGTCACAACCCCTAGGGTTTGGTTGGGAGTTGGTTCCCTGTCATTATATGGGCTATTAGAGAGCTTTCTGGTGTGTTATCAGAATGTTGGTTGCGAGACGTCTTGAGACCGGATCCAGGTTAGGATCGGGAGCTGGCAGCCAGGATAGGTCAGTATTGTCAGAGGACCGTGTCAGTGAGATCATCCGGGAGGAGGTGATCGGGGTTGTCCGGGAACAGTTTCCGGAGATGTTTGGGTCTATTAAGACCGCCATGGTTGAGTATTTCGACGAGCGCTATACAGCCATTGCCGAGACGGTTGCCGCGGCAGCTATAACAGCTGTAATGACGGCAAGGGGAGGAACTGGTCGAGCTTTCCAGTACCGGGACTTGTTACTGGGACATATTTTGATGAGCAGAGGGCCGCGGTTATTTGTGATCAGGGAGATGTTCTGTACTCGTTACATTCCGCCGGTTGAGCGGGCGAGGCTAGCACATGAATTTCTAGATTAAGGCTCCGAAGGTTTTGCTCGAGGCCGGAATGTGAGTCGCGGGGACTCCAGAAAGGAATGATTATTATGTTCAGCTGGGGTTTTGCAGCTGGAAGTAGAATGGTTAATTGATGGATAGGAATGTCGTTTTCTAGGGCAAGGATTGTGCCCTTTTCAGTTTACGAGCTCGAAGGATTGAGCAGGCTTGTGACCCCAGGATCAGCTTGTATTCTAGCTCGGGGTTAGTTGGTCGCCGGGATTGGCGACAGTAGTTTAGCGCTGGTAAGCGCGGTTGGGTCGATGTGGCATAAGTATTTTGGAGGTCCATTCGCCTTGGATCTCTTGTATCATACGGTAAGGATTGATTGTGCGATCTATTTCACTTTCGGGATTGTAGACTATGTCTTGGGAGTGGTTGTAGCCTGGTTTAGGGCAAAGGTTGTTTCATCTACTGCAGTTCAGTTGTGGATGATTGAGCTGGTAAGTGAGTCAGGGTGCGAGGCCCTGAATGATATGAGTTCTAGAGTCGAGAGCGGGAGGATTGTTGGAACACTTTGGGAAGAAGGGTATTATGTGGTAGGTCTGCGGACAGGGTCCCACAGGATGGTTACTCACCATTGTCAGGATTCAGTAGTTCAGTAACCGTTATTGGTTAGTGGAGGAAAATGCCAAGGGAAGTAGCTCGTTGCTGAGATGTTAGTTGGAGCATCTATCTTTTGGACTCCAAGATTTTTGTGTGGGATCATTCAAGAATTAGGGACTGTCGATTTCACTGGGATTCAGGAAGTGTTCAACTAGTTCTTTGAAGTGTGTGATCACTTGTGGTTGGCTAGTAAAGGAGTACTAGTTGGAAAGGTCTGGTTGTCATCAGATCGATCGTTGGAAAGTGAGAAGGATTGGGAATTCTAAAATTTTCATGTATTGTGAAGACTTAGTTGAATCTAAGTGGGGGAGAATCGTCCCGGGATGCGGAAGCAGGATCAGTTTTGAACCTGGGATAAGTTACACATCGTTTTTGGGAAGGAAAACAACCCTAGTGGTTGCTTGTTTTGAGTGTTGTGTGAGTTGGGAGTTCGGTAAAACTCCTCAGCATGTGAATCGCGTCTTCTCGGTGCATGATAGCATAACTTGGGAAATCAGGTTGGGAATCTAGCCATGAATTAAGTTCAGTGGTGTGTTAGGTCGAGCGTGTGTTCGACCGGTATGGAAAGTGTTGTAAGACTGCGGGGGTAGCCGTAGCATTCACTAGCGATCAGTTAGTATGGAAAGTGTTGTAAGACTATGGGGGTAGTCGTAGCATTTACTAGCGATCAGTTAGTATGGAAAGTGTTGTAAAACTGCAGGGGTAGCCCTAGCATTCACTAGAAATAGATAGTGCTAGAGTGATGTAAGTTTGTGGGTGTAGTCGCAACATTCACTAGGTTGGTAGATAGCATGAGCGCGTTGCTAGGATGCGGAAGGGACAGTAGTAACCACCAGTTCGAGTGTAGCAGTGAGGATATGGAAATCCATGGATTGGTTTATGGGTTTCCCCAGAGGGATTAGACCTGGTTAAGCCAATGATAAGACTGTAGGAACGTCACTACAGTTATGAGATCAAAGAAGCAATGGATTGCTTAAGGTTGCTTGTGATGTAAGGCCGCCATTGGTCATGTAGCAATCGCTTTTAGCCGTGGATTTGGTAACGATGGGATTCGACGCATGGATCCGATCGGCTGGATCAAAAAGTTGTTAGAGTCGCAGTGACATGATAACTAGTGGCAATTAGTTCCATGGAAGGATTTTGTTCGGAAGTCGTGTGAGGCAACTATGTGGGAGTCCTTTAGCTCCGCGACCGGGCCGGAACCCGGTATTTCAGATGCGTACTACTCGGTTGTGACGAATCAGAGGATTTTGGATGAGATGCAAGGATAGGTCCTTGGATTTCAAGTTATGGGTTAGACCGAGTTATGTATATAGTGGTATTCCAATCTAGGGTATTCCATTGTGAGGATGACCGAACCCTACGATTGAGTGGAACTGACGTGTTTGGTATTCCAACCCGAGGGTTGATTGGACCAAACATGTGCGTGATACGAGGGTATTCCATCCTAGGGATGACTGGACCCGTCGTAGGCATGCCTGGTATTTCAGCCCGAGGCTGATTGGGCCAGGTATGAGTATTTGTGCTTATGAGCCGGTTATTATACGTATGTGGTTCGGGAACTAAAGGATCATAGTTAGCAGTGTGGGATTTGTGATTCTGTTTTCTAGTAGGAACCTCAGGTTATCAGAAGTTGAGTAGCCAGCTGGGAGTTAAGTGCAATGCATTCGACAATGATCCAGGGTGGGCAGTTTGTCAGGGACCCAGACTATCTCGAGACTTCAAATTACAGATTGAGTAAATGTGATCATATTGCAAGGGATTCGTTTATTTTCAGGTTTTAGAACCCTATGAGGGTTGGTTACGGTTCCCTTGGAAGGGCTAGGGTTATGCTCGGGATTGTAGTTCAAGTTGTTTGGCATGTAAGGAATGATAGGAAACGATTTCGAGGACGAAATCAAATTTAAGTGGGGGAGAATTGTAACATCCCGTTTAAAATAGAATAATTAAATAATAAATCAGGAACCCCGGGAAGTAATTATTATGATTATTTCATACTATTATAGTCCAAGATCAATTAATAATTATTGGAATGTTAGTTTCGGGGATTAAAGAATAATATTGGACTTAAATTGAAAGGGTGTTGAATGGTTGGGGTTAAAAGAGTAAATTTTGGACCTATATTGGAAAGATATTGTAAAAGGAGGGGCTGTAGTGTAAATATTGGATCTTAACGGAATTAATTTGTGGAGTCGGGGGCCAAACTTGTTAAAATGTATCTTAGTTTCGTTTGGAACACGGGATTTAAACCCGGCTCCCTTCCCTCGTCACCTTCTTCCCATTCATATAAATCACGACTTCAACCAACCCTAACCCTAATCGCTATAGCATCCACCACCCTTATACCTCACTCTCACCATCAACCGCCGCCATCTCTTCTAGTGGAGTCGGAAACCTCCGAGCGACCGCCATTACCACTCCGACGTCGGGATTGAAGGCCAATATTGTGGCTGTTGTTGCTAATTCCTCCATCGACTGTTCCTCCTCCCCTCCGAAGCGTCGTCCGTTTTGTTGTCGTTGTCACTGCTGGGTTGCGTCGCCACCGAGCTCCGCCGTCGCTGCGTCGCTGCCGTTGGAGACGAAGACCATTGCTGGAACAGAAGAAACACGCCATTTCCGATCGCTGTTACTGCTTCCGGTGAAGAACCGTGTCTCCTCTTCTCTCCTGTCCGTTCTGTGTTGCTGCCACGTCGCCGGTTTCGCTCCGACGGCTGTTCTGATGTCGCCATGTCGTCCAAGCGCCACACGCCTCCGCGAGGGTGAATGAGCTTGGGTTCGGGAATCTGTCAACCAGCAGCTGCAGTTTTATCTGCGGGACTTCAGCAGTGCCAGGTGAGTTATCCTCACTATACTCAAGGGTCTAAGGCACCAAGGCCGGCCCTTTGGATTGTTATATGGTTATGTTATGCTAGTATGATCAGTTAGATTGGTATCCTAGAGGGTAGGATAATATTATGTTTTATGTGGTATGATCTGTTAGATCGGTATCCTAGAGGGTAGGGTAATATTATGTGGTATGTGGTATGATCCATTAGATCAGTTGTTGTCTATAGATTGTTATGTGATTATCTGTTATATGTGCACCTGTTTGATTGGTGGTTGAGGCTTATCTGCTTTGTGCGAAAGCCAATAGACATGGGCATTCCAACCTGTTGGTTGTGGGCCGTGAGTATTCCATCCCGAGGATGACTGGACTCATAGTATGTGGGCATTCCAACCTGTTGGTTGTGGGTCGTGAGTATTCCATCCCGAGGATGACTGGACTCATAGTATGTGGGCATTCCAACCTGTTGTTTGTGGGCCTGGGGTATTCCATCCCGTTGGCATTCCAACCGGAAGGTTGAGGTCCTGGGGTATTCCAACCCGATGGTTAACTGGACCCATAGTATGTTGTTTATGATTATATGTGTATTGTTGTGGGTATGGGTATTTTGGGGGAACTCACTAAGCTTTCGGGCTTACAGTTTCAGTTTATTGTTTCAGGTGCATCAGGGGATCGTGGCAAGGCAAAGGCGTGATCGTACAACTCCTCATAGTTCATGATTTTATGATTTGATTCTGGGGATACTCTGATGATTAAACTTAGGGCCGGCCCTAGGGGAGTTCAAAGTGTTCGATCGTACAGGGCCCCGAAAAAAATAGGGCCCGAAATCCATCCTGTTAACATAGTAACGTTATATTATATATAATGTTATAGCCATATTTTACCAAAGTTTATTTAGTCCAGATGGTTGAAGGCGTGCCCCTTATAAACTATAAACCTGGGTTCAATTCTTCTTAGGCGTTTTTTTTATTATCTGATTGTTTTTTGTCGTGATATATATAAGTAGGAACATTTTTGCCATACATCTATTAGTCTAGTTGAAATGGTAAGTGTGCATATGTGTCTAATGGGTAAGCCAACCTCTCTTCCATTCCTATTAAGCTTTTGGATTTTAATTTTTTGCATTCCATTTATATAACATTGTATATAATATTTTTGTTTTATTTTTTAATTTTATTTTTAAGATGCCTTTTTTCGTGTTTGTACAGGGCCTAAAATAAGTCGGGGCCGACCCTGATTAAACTATTTTGAAAACAAACTGTAATAAATTAATGGTTTTAAATGTTCTAAACAGTTTTAAATTGGCATGAATTTTATGCGTGTTACAAGATAGGGCTGAAAGCCTGAAATCTACCAAAATGTTTAATCAGAAATTGTATGTCTTCTGTGCCATTTGGGCCGAAGCGTTATTAATGTATATGAAGTATTGAAATTGTTATGTCTCATTGATTGTATATCTTTGAATCAAATGAGTGATTGATATGGAAAGCTTGTCGCATGATTCACATATGCCTTTGTTGTTCCTTGTTCCCTTTGCTTCTGCCATATTGAAGTATATATATATGGCATAACGTTATATTGTATCTATTATTGAACTCACTAAGCGTCACCGCTTACCCCTCTCAGTGTTTAACAATTGCAGGTAATAAGCATTCAGTATAGTCATATACTGTTGGAAGATTTAGAATAGTTTATACTATTACTTTTGTACTTGGGTTTACGTTTGTATAAAAGCTTTAATATCCTGGGTAGTTATGTAATATACTAAAACTTAGTCGGTTTGTATCCAGTCTTTTGTAATCAAATTATCAATGTAAAATATTATTTTTTAATATGCATGTAGCATGTTTTGGAGTAACTTGGAGTAACAATGTCTTTAGTATGAAAGTTTGGGTCTTTCAATCATGGTATTAGAGCAGTAGTTTAAGTGAACTAAATCCCACGGATTGGTATTTAGACTTAAACTGTCGGAAGTTCAATATATGAACGGATTCATTGTAAGTATATGGATACAAACCATAGGAAAGACTTAAGTAAAGTATTAGGTAATAATAAATCCTAATATTCTAAAATATTATGTTACTCCAAATTTTCAGAACAATGGCTGAACAAGTGGGTAGCCATACACCAGAAGTAGGTGGAGATCCTCGTCCTGATGAAGTAAATACTCCAGTTCAATCAAAAAGCACGGTTTGTTGCAAAGTATATTCCAACTGAAGACGAGAAAATTCAGTTATTCATGGAGGGACTACGGCATGAAATCCACGATTTTGTAGCCAATCGGGATGTTCTGTCATTTGATAAAGTTGTTGAGTATGCCCGAAGACGCGAGCATGACTTGGAGATACGTGGTGCCACTCTTTCTGTTCCAAAGCATCCACGTACTGATCGAACTGTTCCTGTTTCCTCCATTCCACCAGCTCAATCCGTTCGATCTGAACCTAGCAAGCAAGTACAGTCTCAGAGTGCTTTTCGTGGTCGTAGTAGATCACAATCTTTTTCTATTCAATCGCCTTCATGTCGCATTTGTGGAAAGAATCATCCGGGCCAATGCAAAATAGAAAAGGAATCTGTGGTTTGTTATGGATGTGGAGAAACAGGTCACATAAAGCCAGCTTGCCCATTGAAGAATGTTACTTGCTATGCATGTGGTGTTACTGGCCACAAGAACCGTTTCTGCCCTACTCTTACTAGACAAATGGCGGGAAGTCAAGCTTCCGTTCAACAACCAAACAATACTCCAACTAAAAAGGAGGAGGTGCCAAAAGCTAAGGGCCGTGCATTTCATATTACCACAGAGGAGGCACGTGAGGACCCAAATGTTATGACAGGTACATTTCTTGTCAACTCTAGACCTGCTCACATCTTATTTGATTCTGGTGCCTCAGATTCTTTTGTGTCTCATGAATTTGCGCATTCTTTTCAAATTGCTTGCTATGCACTCACGCAACCATTTCACGTAGATACTGCGGGAAGTATATCATTACTTGTTGATAAAATCTATAGGGATTGTGTTGTAGAAATTGAAGGCTATAATTTTCTTGCTAACCTGATCCCTATCTCCTTGCCCAACTTTGACATTATTCTCGGCATGGATTGGTTGTCAAAGAATCACGCAGAACTCTTGTGTTACGAAAAGATGGTACGCATTCCTATTGAAGGGGAAGATCCTATTTATGTCTACGGTGAAGAAAGACTCAAAATCTTAAAATCATCTATTTCCTAAAAGCTCGTAAATTTATATCGAAGGGGTGCCCTATCTATCTGGCCTACACAGTTGATATCTCAAAAGAGGAGAAGAAAATTGTAAATGATGTTCCTGTTGTTAACGAATATCCTGATGTTTTCCCCGATGATTTGCCTGGACTTCCTCCAGACAGGCAAGTAGAATTCCGAATTGACCTTGTGCCTGGTCCTGCTCCGATTGCAAAGACTCCTTATCGTCTTGTGCCAGCTGAGATGAAGGAAATGATGATCCAACTGCAGGAATTACTTGACAAAGGCTTTATTCGACCAAGTACCTCTCCTTGGGGTGCTCCATTGTTGTTTGTCAAGAAGAAGGACGGATCGATGCGAATGTGTATTGATTACAGTGAGCTAAATAAGGTGACTATCAAGAACAAGTACCCACTACCTCGCATTGATGATTTATTTGATCAACTTCAGGGTGTTAGCTATTTCTCGAAGATTGATTTGAGATCTGGCTATCATCAGTTGAAAGTACACGAGGAGGATGTTCTGAAGACTGCTTCCCGTACTCGTTATGGGCATTTCGAATTCCTTGTCATGTCATTCGGTTTGATAAATGCTCCTGTCGTATTCATGGATATGATGAATCGGGTATGCCGTCCAATGCTCGATAAATCTGTCATCGTATTCATTGATGATATTCTAATCTATTCCAAATTGGAAGCTGATCATGCCATTCATATTCGTGAAATATTAGAACTTCTTCGAAAGGAGAAATTAAATGTTAAATTCTCGAAATGTGAATTTTGGCTTCGCCAAGTTCAATTTCCCGGCCATGTGATTTCTGGTGACGGTATATCCGTAGATCCTACCAAAATCGAAGTCATTCAAAATTAGGAAGCGTCTCGTAATGCTTCTAAAATTCGCAGTTTCTTGGGTCTCGCGGGATATTACCGGAGATTCGTTAAAGATTTTTCATGTATAGTTGTTGATGAGAATAAATCTCAGATCGATTAGATCTTTTATAGGAAAAATATGAAGATCAAACAAAACAAACACAATAATAATATGAACACAGTATGGAATCAACGTTATGCTTATGATTCAAATATAGTCACGCCTCAGTAGAGCTCGATGCAGAACTTCCACTGTAGAGGCGAGCTAGGGTTTGTAGTACAAAGCAAATGATAATCAATATAATCGCTTACATGCAAAGGCTGCATGCATGCACCTTAAATACTAAACCCTAAACAAAACAATCACAGTTGGACAGGCCCAAACTGGATAGCAAAACCGGGCTAAGGACCAAGCCCATGACGCAAGGACCGAGCCCATGACGCAACACTATATGACCCAAAAATCTCCCCTTTGCGTCAAATGAGGCGAGAGATCATTTCCTTTGAGTAGGCTTTACAGTCTTGACAACCTTAAACAGCCGAGGGATGATTGCAAGAAGTGTCTGCCGAAATTGAATGTACCATCTCTGCATATCAGTAAACATCTTCTTGTCGGCTGCTGTATTCTGACTACACCTCTGAATAATCTCCAAAATGTGCTCCAAGCAAGCAGTTGAGAAGAGGTGTTTGTCAACAAGAGCGAATAGGCATTTCTGACCTTCGCCCCTGATAAACATCACAGTGTGATACTTTGAGTCAATTTTGCCCTTGACCATTGTATTGACATCGCCTGCTCTGCCCATCGTTTTGATCGTGGTTCGCTTGTGAATGGCAGAGGCGATATCTTGGTCCATTTTCGCTACTTCGTGAATGTAGCATACAAGCATTCGCTTGACATGGTCAATGATCGGCTGATACTCCTGTGGATTTGACAGCAAGATATTGTTAAGGAGTATCCAATCGTGGGGATTGAGGTTCGGTAGATCAGCAAGAGTGAAGTTGTGAACCGAGCCTTCAGATCCTCGAGTCACTTTGAACTTGACATTGACAAACTTCTCGGCTGAGTAGGGCTTCAGAACCTTGACAGTTGTGATTTTCTGCGAACTCCAGGTCAAGTACTGGGGTTGAGCGAACTCTAGGTAGAACTCCAACAGATCTTGATCCACCTTCGGGTCTGGAGTAGGGATAGCAGCAGTTGAGTTGAAGCAGTGAAAGATGAATGCCTTTCGAGTGATCGGCATGTCAAACTGTGCATCCTTGGAGTTTTCAAGCCCAAAAGACATTACAGGCTCTAGCCAATGAGTACTCGGTTCATCAATAGCTTCTCTCTGGAGCGAAGTAATGGTCTATTCAGGAAAGAGTGACTTCTTTTTCTCCAAGAGCTCCACTTCCTTCTGCTTCTTTTCAAGCTCTACCGATTCCCTCATAAGGTTTTCTTCAAGCTCCTTATCGGGCAGTTTCTTTTCTGAAAAATGTTAGTGGGATCAGCTCCGTAAATATCTCCAATATCATCATCATCACTTTCATCATTTTCTCCAATTTTCTTCTTCTTTTTATCCCTTTTGCTGACCGAAACTACATTAACCTTCGGTGCAGCAGTTGATGTGGGTTCGGGAGGAGGTTAAGTTTTTGCTACCTTCTCTCCCCCTTGTTTCGGCTGGACACCAGTCACCGAAACACCCTCAATACGACTGAGGATGTCCAATGCAGGCCTGAGTTTGTCAGCCAAATGCCTTCGGATGGTAATGGTTATGATGGGATCATGGGCTTCAAGGAGGTGAAGTAAAATGGAATGAACATCGCCAACAGAGCGTCGTATAACCTCCCTCTCAGATTTCAAATCATTGAGTTCAGCTGTGGCAGTGCGAAGCTTGAGGTTCTGCATCTTCAGCTAAGAGGTTCTTTTGTCGAGCTCATCCATGATACGATTTTCGACAGCCAGTTCGGCTTCCAGCTGAGTCAGACGGTCCTTGACATTACCATGAAGTTTTTCATTAGCAGCTTCAATGGCCTGTCGAGCGGCTTCAAGATTAGACCGTTCGGTTTCAAGAGAGCGCTGGAGATTATCGACAGAAGCATTCACTGTCTGAGCATTCTTTTGAGCAACAGCTTGTAAAGAGTCGAGGAATAAGTGAGCCTCAGAAATTAGTTTTTCGACTTTTGTGGTCGCATCTTTGCATTCTTTCGTTGAGGCCTCAACAGCAAGCGAGGCCTTCTGACAATGGGAACTGGAGGCATCAATGGCCTTTGTTGCGGCAGAGAGAGATGCATCATGCGCTTTGACAATAGAAGAGAATAACGACTTCAGAGCAGCATCGGAGTAAGCACCAGTGGATGAAAAGGAAAGAAGCTGATCAAGTTTGTCAGTAACAGCCTTTAAATGGCGCTTGGTAACAGGTGCATCGTCATCATCATCACTTTGAACACGGTAGGGGCTGAAGTAAGTGGAATCAAACTCCAAGTCCTCACCGCCAAGAACAGTGTTGGTTTCGGTAGATGGGGTTGGTGATTGTGGATCGCTTGTCAATGGAGGTTCGGTAGTGACAGGGGGTTCGGTTGTGATTGGAGGGTCGGGTGCTGATGAACGAGCCCCCGTATCAGATACGTTGGTTCGAACACCAGTAGTGGTGGTAGTAGTGGACGCAGTGAAGATGGGTGTAGGAATGGGAATAGTGGTTGATGGTTGAGAGGTAGGGATAGGAAATATTGGAGGGATGGATATTGGGATGGTAACGGGTGGAGGAGAAGGAGGTTGGGAGCGAACGGGAATTTCTGGGGTAGGCGAGCGAGGCGGGGTATCACCACGACCCGAAGCCTCATCATCAGAGTTGTCGCTTTCAGATTCTGAAGGAGCAGTAGATTTGTTTTGGGGAGGAACATACTCTGAGTCTGAATCGCTTGAAGATTGGAGTATGAGTCTCCGAACGGGCTTCTTCTATTGCTTCTTCTTAGGCTGTGAAGGAGCAGCCTTGTTTGATTTTCTCTTCTTGGGGGTTTGACCCTTGGTTGGTTTAGCGACATTCCCTTCTTTCTGGGTTGCGGTTCGCTTTCCCCTCTTTGCTGGCTTATCAGCCTCTTCAATGGAGCGAACCATGGCTGGCGTGAGCTCCCTTGGACCCGAAGAAGGAATCTCCCTGTATTGTTGCAGAACATTGCTTGCTGCAGACACACAGGCAAGCATGGTGTCAGGGATTGATCCAATGAAGGAGTACTTGGTGGGATCAGTGACGATTATCTTGGTGGTGTGAAAGGTGGCGATGGAGGAGAGAAGAGAGTCCGCCATGATTGGAACGTGGAGACGATCCATTGCCCACTTTGTGATGATGGACCAATACCTTCCACAGGAGATCTCTGAGTGTCTTGAGGAAGAATACAAGCTCTGAACCAGTTGTTTCCAGATGATGGATCCATAATCCAAATCTATCCCGTGATATAGACCATAAAGCACAGTCATAAATGACTTGCTTGCTCCATCTGAGCCGGCGCTTCGCTCAGAGAGTCCTTTGAACAGGAGAGTAAAAAGGCCATTCCATTGAGGAGGAAGGCAGGACTTCTTGAACTTGGTAATGGTGGCTAAGGTTTCAGTGTACCCCATTTGATAGAACATGGAGAACAATTGACCTGTAGAGATCGATTCAGGGTTTACCAAAGTTGGTTCTTGAGAGAGACCAATTAGGGCACAGAAGCGGTTCTTGGAGATGGAAGTCTTCTCATTGTGGATTTCAAAGTGAATCCTCTCAGCAACCTTGTCGTAGTAGACAGTTGAATAGATGAGTGAGAGGCAGGACATGGGAACAACTTCGACTTTTGACAGAGCGTCGACAAGAGGTGAGTATTTGAGACACTCGACGACATATAGCATGTAGGGTTCATAGATGAAAGGAGTAAGGTCGATGAACAGGTTTTGTTGAGGTTTGATGGTGAGGAGGGTTTGGTGAACAGATGTGTCGTGAACTGAAGAGGAGTCTGCCATTGTTGAAGCTTTGAGAAGAAGAAGGTGAACAGTGAGAGAAATCGCTCTTTGCCTTTGAGAGAGTATGTAAGTGATAAAAGGGTAAAGTGGAGCGTTCCTGATCCTTTTATACGTACTAGTAGGAGAGAGAAAAATCCGGCTGATATCTTGGATTTATTTGAAATCGTGCCTGATGTGACGGAGTGAACAGTTGTCATACCCGATGATGACGCAGGAAAGAGAAAGGACGTTTCCTTTTTACACGCCATTCCATAAAAAGTGCTTTTTCAAATCGTCAAAACGATTGGATAACTGCTGAGTCAGCCTTAACTTTATCCCAAACGTCACCCCATATTTCACATGAATCGTCATTGCCTTTTAACTTTATCGATCATTGGAATACTTGAAGAAACGAGGTTGGAACAAGTAGAGCATCATTAATAGAACCAGATTTTGGAAAATCAAAGATTTTCGTGCATAGAGTGTAAAAGATAAAGAAATAAAGCAAACATTTTGTGGGTAGTGGTGATGTCTTGTTGAGACATAAAGCAATTGATTCTAGGCACGAATCTCTTCCTTCAAAGTCAAGAGAGACTTAAAAGTGCTTGTGTGGTTTCCCATTAAATAACGATCAATAACTTGTTAAGAAGTATTGAAAGGCATCTTTTTAATTAAAGCTTATAAAGGGTGGCTTTCGCTTCAATTCATGATTTCGATACTTGATATAAGACCGAAACGGAACGAAGTACTTGTGAGATCAATGTGATCTGTTGAACAAGTAGGTAGGGAAGATATGTATTGACTGTTGGATAGGTGAGAAATCCCAAAAAAAATTAACTGGATCCTTGGGGAAGAAAAGTTCTTGGTAATAGAAATTTTCAGAAGAATCACTCAAAATAAAAAGAGATTTCATTTAAAATTTGTAACATAGTGATCATGTACCGTCAATTCATTAATGGTGTTGAATGGTGGGTTTCACTTAGTACATAGTGACACGAAACTAAGATCATTAACACAGATTTTTGTATAACCATAAACCTCAATGGTAAATTCTGAGAGTCTCAAGGGTTATATTGGTGAGATGAAGTGTGATGAAGAAAAATGATAAAGGTGGTATGAGAAACAAATGTACCTCTGCTATAAAAGAAGGACTAAGCAGAAAACTCTAAGCTTAATATGAGTAGAGTAAGGTAGCTCATGATTAGAGTGAATATAGCACCCTAGCTTGGAAAAACATGATTTGTATGTATCATGTTATTAAGGCTTCACTCAAAATCTGTCGAGGCTTTAGTCAACATGCAGCAACATGCTTCTAGGGACACGTAGAATGTGTATAGAAAAGAAATTATACCTTATGGATCTTCATCATCGAGAGTAACACTTATGCAAAAGAAATCATTAGATTAAAACGAAAAATATTTTTGTATTTTGTGAAAATTGTTCAATTGAACGAAAAAGAGAAATATTTTTGGATTTTATGAATATAAAAAGAAGTATTTAAAAGAATGTACAAAGGAATACAATCAAAATGCCTTGATAAGAAAAAGAAGCGAACAAGTTCAGAAGAACCGAACCCGAAATAGACCGAACGCTCGGTTCATTTCGGTTCTTGGTCAAGCTTCACCCGAAATAGACCGAACGTTCGGTTCATTTCGGTTCGATCTATTTCGCTTCTTACCTTTATTGGAGCGAAGGCGATTTTCGTACTGATTCTGTTTCCATCATTCCTAGGCCTTGCAAAATCTTGTTGAAGCTTGCTTCAGGTAAAGCCTTAGTGAATATATTTGCCAGTTGATCAGTTGTCCTTACGAAATGTATTTCCACGTTGCCATCTTCCACGTGATCTTTGATAAAGTGATACCTCAGTGCTATATGTTTAGTCTTCGAGTGTTGCACTGGGTTGTGGTAAATCCTAATTGCACTTTCAGAGTCGCAATATAGTGGGATTTTCTTCATGTCCAGCCCGTAATCTCTAAGCTGACTTTGTATCCATACAACTTGAGATGTACATGATGCTGCAGCGATGTATTCAGCTTCTGTAGTGGAGAGAGAAACACAAGTTTGTTTCTTTGATTGCCAGCTAACCAATTTATCGTCGAGAAATTGGCATCCTCCAGTGGTACTTTTTACGATCTAATCCACAGCCACCTAAGTCAGCGTCTGAGAACGCTTGGACAAAGAATCCTGAGTTGGCTGGATACCACAGACCGAGAGAGGATGTTCGCTTGAGATAGCGAAAGATGTTTTTCACAGCTTGCAAATGAGGTTCGCGTGGGTTAGCTTGAAATCTGGCACAATAACAGACTGAAAACATGATGTCAGGTCTACTAGCTGTGAGATACATCAGAGACCCAATCATTTGACGATAGAGCGTCATGTCAACGGCTGGCTTCTCCAAAGAGGGTGTAAGCTTTGTCCCAAAAGCCATTGGAACTTTAACTTTGGAGTCTCCCATCATACCAAACTTAGCTAGCAGTGTCTTGGTGTATGCCTCCTGATTGATAAAAATGCCTTCGGGTCCCTGTCTAATGTTTAAGCCAAGGAAAAAGTTAATTGGACCCATTGAGCTCATCTCAAATTTAGTTTCCATCAACTTCCTGAATTCAGCTGTTAAGCTGGGATTCGTGGAGCAGAAGATGATGTCATCAACATAAATTTGGACTATCATAAGGTGGTTACCCTCTCTCTTACGAAAGAAGGTTGGGTCAACCGAACCTTGTTTGAATTTAGACATTTTTAAGAATCGAGTTAGAGTTTCATATCATGCTCTGGGAGCCTGCTTTAGGCCATATACCGCTTTGTCAAGTATGTAACAGTGATCTGGATACTTCTCGTTCACGAAGCCTGGCGGTTGCTCAACATACACAGTTTCTTCAAGTTCTCCGTTGAGAAAGGCACACTTGACGTCCATCTGATAGACTTCAAAGTTTTTGTGTGCAACATAGGCAAGAAAGATACGAACATACTCTAATCTTGCAACAGGAGTGAAGGTCTCTTCATAATCAATACCTTCTTCCTGATAGTAGCCTTTCACAACCAATCGAGCTTTGTTACGAATCACGTTCCCCTCCTTATCCATCTTGTTTCTGAATACCCATTTGAGACCGACAACCGAAGCATCCTTTGGAGTTGGAATAAGGCGCCATACTTTGTTTCTTTCAAACTCATTCAACTCATCTTGCATGGCTTGAACCCAGTCAGAATGATCAAGTGCTGAATTAATAGCCTTTGGTTCAACTTTGGAAACAAAGGAGTTGAACATGCAAATCTCTACTTGATAGAAGAGAGCATCTTGTTTCTCTTTGATCTGTGATCGAGTTAACACCTTTTCTGAAGATTCCCCAATGATTTGACTTTGTGGATGATCTTTGGTCCATTTAATAAGAGGTGGGTAATTTGGATCACAAGAGGGATCTAGTTCTGCATTGATTTCTTCTTCCAATTCTGATAGTATTTCATCATCATTGACATTTGTGTTCTCCCCCTCGAATGATGACACCTGTTTAGTATCGGGATTAGAATGTTCTCCTTCGTTTGAACTTTCAGAAGAGCTTGATGATTGTGACGTTGAATTCTCCCCCTGGAATAAAGAACCTTGATCGTGTTGTAGAGACGGACCCTCCCCTGGATAGAAGGACGGTCATTCGAAGGTTCGCTTATGTCTGGCCTCTCGGTTGCTTTAGGTTGATCAGCAGCCATCTTTTGAGCAGCATCGTTGATGATTTGCTTTAGACGATCAACCTTGTTGTCTTTCGCCGTTGATTCAGAATCAATTGCCGTTTGAGGCTCATCAAAAAGAAGCATATATTGCTCGAAAAGATTTGAAATAGAGGCTGTAACCTGACTAGTCTTTGGAAAGATTTCCTGCACTGCTCCTTCGGTTGTCTTCATCTTCTTAACATAGCTATCGTCAAAAGTGACATAGTATGTTTCTTCAATCTTCTTAGAGCGCTTGTTCAGAACTCTATATGCCTTAGAATTCAGGGAGTAACCTAAGAATATTCCTTCATCAGCCTTAGCATCAAACTTGTTTCGATTCTCTTTAGAGTTGAAGACGAAGCATCTTAAACCGAACACATGGAAGAATTTCACATTCGGTTTGCGATTGTTCAAGATCTCGTAAGGAGTGATAGAGAATCGCTTGTTTAGATATGATCTGTTCTGAGTATAACAAGCAGCAACAATTGCATCAGCCCAGAAATATAAAGGAAAGGATGCGAAGCATAACATCGTTCGAGCTGCTTCACATAGAGATCAGTTTCGCCTTTCCACGATACCATTCTGATGTGGAGTATATGGGGCTGAGAAATTATGAGTCGTTCCCTTCTCAGCAAGAAAATCTTCAAAATCTTTGTTTTTGAATTCCAAGCCGTTGTCGCTTCTTACGTTACGAACAACTTTCCTCAGTTGAATTTCTACCTGTTTTATGAAGAGCTTGAGCTTTGGAGTGGCCTCAGATTTTTGCTTCAAGAAGAACACCCATGTGAATCGAGAGAAATCGTCCACTATGACCAGAATATACTTGTTTCCACCAATGCTTTCAATGGAAGAGGGACCACACAGATCGATATGTAACAGCTCCAACGGTTCTATCACCTTTGTGTTGATAATAGAAGGATGACTTTGTCTACTCTGCTTTCCCATTTCAAAGGCTGCGCATAGATGTTCTTTGTCAAATTTGAGAACTGGAAGACCTCGAACATGATCTCCTAAAACCAGCTTGTTGATATCCTTGAAATTAAGATGAGAGAGTCTTTGATGCCATAACCAGCTTTCATCTGAGTGAGCCTTCGTAAGTAAGCAAACTGCTGGTTTACCTCGAATTGGGTTGAGGTTTAAAGGGTACATTTCCCCCTTTCGCTTCGATTTCAGCAGAATGTTATTGGACTTCTTCTCGACTGTTTCTGAGCCTTCATCATCAAACGATACCTTCAATCCAGTTCCGACTACCAGCTGTGATACGCTGATAAGGTTGTGTTGGAGCCCTTCAACATATGCGACCTTTCTTATCGAGAAATCACCATTCATAATCATTCCATAGCCTTTGATAGTTCCATATGAGTTGTTGCCGTACTTCACAATTCCACCATCCTTGAGAGACCGAAACTCCCTCAGTTCTTCCTTCCTTCATGTCATGTGACGCGAGCAGCCACTATCAATATACCATTCTTCGTCAAACTGCTCGTCACGAATAACCTGCAAAATATTAAGCAGATTTAGGAACCCAAAGTTTCTTGGGTCCTTGTGAGCCTTTTACAGGACAGGGAATAGTAAGAGAGATATCAACCAAATAAGTACGTTTAATCAAAGTTGTTTCATCTTTTCTTTTTATAGTGAAAACTTTAATTTTGTTTGACTTTGATTCAGTAGGAATAGGATTTGAGGTGTTGACGTCTGCATTCTTTTGGATCTCTTTTGGACGTCTGTCATCTTCTGGAAATAGCTTTCCTTTCCCCTTTAAATCTTTTGAAGGATAAGAATTAGAATGAGAGGAGTTGGGTTTAGAAGTGACATTGGATCTTCTGTTCGTCTGATTGAACTTGTAGGGTTGAGGACCGAAACCGCTCTTTCGGTTGCTATCGGGTTGAGGACCGAAACCGCTCTTTCGGTTGATGTTGTTCTGAGGACCGAAACTCTCCTTTCGGTTTCTTTCAGTCGAGGGACCGAAACTACCCTTTCGGTTCCTTTCAGTCGAGAGACCGAAACTACCCTTTCGGTTCCTTTCAGTCGAGAGACCAAAACTACCCTTTCGGTTCCTTTCAGTCGAGGGACCGAAGCTACCCTTTCGGTTCCCTTCATTTGAGGGACCGAAACTATCCTTTCGGTTCCTTGATTCCTCTTGTGACTTATGCTTCCTTTCGTTCCTGACATAGTAAGGATTTTGTGATCTCCAAAACTGTTTTCTTTCTGAGAGATTCTTCTTGTATCTCATATTTCGTTGGTGTTTTCGATCTGCCACCTGTTTTAGATTTTTGTGGATGTTAGCCTTTTTCTTTGAAGTACGAGCATAGTTGTCGCTCTTTGTTGAAGATGTTTCACTGGTAGTTTGCACCGATTCGCCCAATGATGTTTTGGTTCCACTTGTGCTTGGCACATCATATCTTGTAGGCTCATTTAGTGGTTCTGGCACGTATCTACCTTTCACTCTCCATGAGGTCTTCTGAGATAGACCTATTGTCTCATCAGCGTTGTCTATTGGTGCTGACCAGAAGAACTCATCACATCCAGCTGCATTATCTTCTTCCACCATAGTTGTCAGTTCTGCGGTTTGTTGTGGAGTGACTCCTGGAACTGTGTAGACTTGATTTGGAGTGGTTTGTACCTTTTGATACACAACAGCTTTTGCTTTGAGAATTTTGGTCTTGTCTGTTGATGAGCGAGCGAACTCAACAGAATTTTCAGAAATCAGATTTTTGCGTGTTTCAGGTTTGCTCTTGACAAGTTCTGAACAGTCCACCAAATCCTCTACAGAGATTTCACTCAGATCATCATCCTCATTAAGTTCAGATGCATTTTCAACATCAATTTTATTTTCTGAACTTAATTTGGCATTTAATGAGTCAAATTTCTGTACGGTTTCGGTTCTTAACTTCAATCTATCATTCTCATCTAACAGATTTTTGAGCATGTCCTTATGGTCTTTGGACTTTATGTAGGACTCAATTTTATCAAGACCAATTTTGTATGCAGGTGAGACCTCATCAGAAGATACAACGTTTTCACAGTTGTAAGCTTTGGCATCGACTTCATCCTCCTTTAACTCAAGGAAGGGTAAAATCATGCGATGTATCTTCTTTCCTATTTCACAATCGAGATGCAACTGAGTGATATTAAAATAAAGTCTTTTAGCAATCAAACAAAAAACATTTCGTTGTTTTAAAAGTTTAAGATTGTCTCGTTGTAAATAAATCGATTCATCCTTAGACCTAATCAACTCTTTCTCCTTCTGCTCAATCCACATCCTCCTTTCCTCACCCTTCGACGATATCCTGCTAATTTGTTCTGTCAGGTTAGAGTTTGGGTAAGACTGCTACTTATACTTGAAAATTTAGATTTTAAGCTATTCAATTCCTTTTCATAGTTAGTAACAGGTATATTTAGAGAAGCAAGAATATTTTGTACCTTCTTGATCAACTCATCACATTCGTTGATCTGTGCACTAACAGGTTTCGCAGCAAAACACATGTCCTCTCGTTCCTTCTCGCCTTCTATCCCACCATCAGTTGTATATCCTCTCATCTGAGATACACCTTCGGTCACCATTAAACACCTTCCTGCAGCAGGTTCTTCTTTCACCAGCATCGCCTTGCCATGAGTGGGTTTTCTTACTTCTTCATCCTCTGAATCCGTGGACCATATTTCCACGCCACCGAATTCATCACAGTTGCCTGTATCCTGTACAATCAAAGCATTCATAGTTTTATTGTTAGCAGCTGACTTTCTTTTCTTAATTTCCTCCAGTCGTCTCAGGAGGCTCGCTTCCTCATCATCCTCATCTGTCTTTTCTGCCTTCTTTTTCAGCATACAGTCTTTGGCGAAGTGATTCTTGCCTCCACAGTAATGACAATCAAATCCTGAGTCTCCACCAATTTTCACTTCTTTTTCAGCATACAGTCTTCTGACTTTGACCCTATCTTCGGTTCCTCCTTAACCTTTTCAGCGCTGTAACTTCCCTGCCATTTTCGGTTCTTGTTGGCTGGGAACTTTCTTTTAATGAACTTTCTAGGATTGGACACCATCAGGGCATACTCTTCACCGGTTAGATCGTAGTCGGCAAGATCCAATTCCTCTTCTTCTTCAACAGAACTTTTCCCTTTAGAAACAAGGGCTAACGAACCCAAACTAGAAACCACATTCGTTTCCTTAGACAGTGCACTTTCATGGGATTTCAAAATTCCCACCAGTTTCGCCAGAGAATACGATTTAAATTGTTCATGTGCTTTAACAGTGGATACGACAGCCATCCATTCAGGTCTTAGACCGTTCATGAATGTAACCTTCTGTTCAATAACCTTCCTTTCGATCCCATGCTTTATCATCTTACTTAAGAGATGATTAAAGCGATCAAAAGCCTGAACCAATTTCTCTTCGGGCTTCTGTTTGAAATCACCAAATTCAGAAAGCAAAAGAGTTTGAATCGAATGTTCCAGATCTTCATCATTGGAATACAATTCTTTTAGCCTGTCCCATATCTCTTTAGCAGTAGCGCAAGAACTCACCAAACGGAACGTATCTGACTACAAAGCAAACCTAATCATCCTCAAGGCCTTGATGTTGCATTGAAACTTTTCCTTCTCGTCTTGAGGAATATCTTTTACATCATTCACAAGATGATTGTACTCCTTCTGAGTTTTGACAATCTTTGAGGTGCTTGAGTGAGCAAAAGGGCCAACAGTGATAGCTTCCCAGATCAAGTACCCATTATCTTCCGATCCAATCACATAATCTTCAAAGTGATGCGTCCAAACTTCATAATCTTGAGTATACAAGATTGGAATCCTTGTTGTTGAACCAATGCTGTTAGAGATGTTGATTGGATTGGTTTGAGAATCATCCATGGACATTGTGACGGCGTTTGATCGATTACCTGTTTTAAGATCAGACTTGTAATTTTATCAATTAGAGTAAGATTGACGATTAATGAAATACGTCAATATGGAATGACGGCTCAATTAACATCAATCAATGCGGAATAAAACCCTAATAACTTCTTCGACAGAAGAGATGTGTATGAATTACACAGTCTCCTGCTCTGATACCAATTGATGAGAATAAATCTCAGATCGATTAGATCTTTTACAGGAAAAATATGAAGATCAAACAAAACAAACACAATAATAATATGAACACAGTATGGAATCAACGTTATGCTTATGATTCAAATATAGTCACGCCTCAGCAGAGCTCGATGAAGAACTTCCACTGTAGAGGCGAGCTAGGGTTTGTAGTACAAAGCAAATGATAATCAATATAATCGCTTACACGCAAAGGCTGCATGCATGCACCTTAAATACTAAACCCTAAACAAAACAATCACAGTTGGACAGGCCCAAACTGGATAGCAAAACCGGGCTAAGGACCGAGCCCATGACGCAAGGACCGAGCCCATGACGCAAGGACCGAGCCCATGACGTAACACTATATGACCCAACAGTTGTACCTCTCACAAGTCTTACACAAAAGGAAACCAAGTTCGAATGGGGTGAAGCCCAAGAAAAAGCTTTCTCGACTTTAAAAGATCTTTTGACTCATGCTCTGATCTTATCATTCCCAAAAGGTGATAATGATTTTTCTGTGTATAGCGATGATTCAAGGTTGGGACTCGGTTGTGTGTTGATGCAGCGTGGTAGAGTAATAACCTATGCCTCAAGACAACTGAAAGATTATGAAAAGAACTATCCCACTCATGACCTCGAACTCGCTGCAGTAGTATTCGCCCTAAAACTCTGGAGGCATTATCGTTTTGGTACAAAATGCCAATTGTTTACCGACCACAAAAGTCTCAAGTATATATTCAATCAGCAAACTTTGAATATGAGACAACAGCGAGCCATGAAGCTGATCAAACACTATGACTGTGAAATCCTGTACCATCCTGGAAAGGCCAATGTAGTTGCAGATGCACTCGGCAGAAAGGTTTATCATAATAGTGTGTGTTATACTATTACTCACACTACAGTAAGGTTCACTATTCTTGATGAACTAGAGAAATGGCAAGTAGAGGCCTTAAAGCCAGAAAATGTGAAGAAGGAAGGGATGGTACATTATGCTGATGTTTTACTTGATGATCCACGAGGATTAAAGGTATTTAAGAATCGACTATGGATTCCAAAGACTGGTGGATTAAGACAAAAGATTTTAGATGAAGGCCATAAGTCTAAACTGTCAATACATCCTCGTACAAGTAAAATGTACTATGATGTAAGAGTTGATTATTGGTGGCTCGGATTAAAGAGAGACATTGGAAGATATGTGCAGGAATGCTTAGTATGCTTACAAGTCAAAACAGAGCACCAAAAGCCTTACGGAACTCCAGAAAGTCTTAGTGTTCCTGTGTGGAAATGGGAAGAGCTGTCCATGGATTTTATTACCAAATTGTCAAAGACTGCTAGACAGCATGATAGCATTTGGGTAATTATCGACCGTCTAACTAAAAGCGCCCATTTTCTCGTCATGCGTGAAACGGCTCCAATGGAGAAATATGCACAAGTATACTTTGATGAAATTGTTGCGAGACATGGTGTGCCACTAAAGATTATTTCCGATCGTGATACTCGCTTCACTTCTCACTTTTGGGCGAGTATGCAATGTGAATTGGGATCTCGAGTTGCTCTCAGCACAACTTATCATCCCCAGACAAATGGTCAGATGGAGAGAACAATCCAAACAGTAGAATATATGCTTCGTGCATGTGTCTTGGAGTTCGGTGGTAACTGGGATAAATATTTACCTCTTGTCGAATTCTCGTATAATAACAGTTACCACACTTCAATCAAAATGCCACCATATGAAGCATTATATGGCCGTAAATGCCGTACTCCATTATGTTGGCGTGATATAGGACAGAAAATCCTTGGAGGACCTGAAATGATTCAAGACACCACCGACAAGATTCAAATCGTACGAGAAAGAATGAAAGCGGCCCAGGATCGACAGAAGTCCTATGCAGAAAAGAGGAGACGACCCATAGAATTCCAGGTGGGTGATTTTGTAATGCTGAAGGTATCCCCATGGAAATGCCTTATGCGATTTGGGAAGAAAGGAAAGTTGAGTCCCAGATTTGTTGGACTTTTCAAAATCATCCAGAGAACTGGTAAGCAAGCATACCGCTTGGAATTGCCTGAAGATTTGGCAGGTATTCATGATGTGTTTCATGTGAGTTATCTGCGTAAATGTTTAAGCATATATGATGAAACGGTCCCGTTATCCGAGGTGAAAATGGATAATAAATTAAGATATGTAGAAGAGCCTGAAGAGATCGTAACCGGAAGAACGACTGAATTGCGTAATAAAGAAGTGGAGTTGGTGCTTGTCAAATGGAAACACCATCGAGGCCCAAATTATACTTAGGAAAATAAGAATGGGATAAGAGAGTAATATCCCCATTTATTTAAATCGTTGTGATTTCGGGGATAAAATCCTCAAAAGGAAGAGGTATTTGTAACATACACGTTCAGTTATCGTGTTTTGTAACTTTTAAAAATGAATAATATTATGAAATATTATGTGATTTTGAGTGTTGAGTTCTAACATATAGTTTTTACTAGAATTGAAGTAAAACTATGTTTAGAATCGTTCAGAAAGTGATGAGAAATCTTATGAGATTCCAATCAAAAGTCAATTATCAAAATTAACGAAAATATAAAGTTGGAAATAAGTAAAAATAATGTTATTGAAAGTTGTAGATTATCTCGTTAGAAACATTTAGGCGAAAACCTCATCGAAATCCGAGTTATAACGAAAAAGTTATGACTCTTTAAAGATTCGCGACAGAACTAGCACAACGTCGAATGACGTAAAAAGTGAGTTTTCAATAAACTACTTTTTAGCTTTAGTGATCTAAATGAAAGTCGTAGTATTCGTTAAACCGGGAATTTTCATAAAAAAGAACGTCCAAATCTGACTTCGTATGAGGAAGTTATGATTTTTCTAAGAATCGGCATAACATTACACAGCTAAAAACTCGAAATAAAGATCGAGTGATTTTTAGCCGACACAACCTAAACGAGAATCGAAGATCTCGTCAATAGTAGTACAACGGTAAAAAGACAGACGAAAACGGATTTCAGATGAAGAAGTTATGAATTTTTAACAGACTTTTCCTGTCCCGGCCTGTTAAAAATATAACTTTAAAAATGAAATCAAAATTAGCCGACGGAGTCTAAACGAAAGTTGTAGAGTATCAACTCACCTACGCGTGGATATAAAGAACGTCAAAAACGGAGCTCATATGCAAAAGATATGGATTTTAGAAGTTTAGAAAGTCAGTGTACGCCCCACGTACATAAGTACGCCCAGCGTACTCATGTTTGTGATCCAGAGCTGGCCACGTCAACACCTTCTTCGCATACGACACGTGTCACGCAGGTTCGACGCGTCTGATGCCACGCATCATGCTACGCGCATCGTACTCGGTGTACGCCCAGCGTACTGAGCCACAATGCATTATGCCCCGCGTAATGGAGTGTACGCCAACGAAGAGATTATCAAGGCAGTACGCCCCGCGTACATAAGGATTTACGCCCAGCGTAATTCGTGATTCAGCACCCTATAAATAGAAAGCAAGACCTTCGGGTTTTTGTTTACAAAATCTATTCTCTCTTACTCTCTACTTCTTCTCTAGCTACTTTTAACCCCCCGAGGTCCCGGTATCATCCCCGACACCCGAAGCAAGTCCCGACGCTCCGAAGTTCCCGAGAAAATCATATTTTCAAGTCGAAACTCTGCCCGCGTAAGGCCGGTTTTCAACTAAAATTCCCCGTTTTCATCAAAGAAAGTCATTTTTAGACACGAAGTGCTGCCCAAATTACTATTTCAACCTCCGGTTATTTCACGGTGAGTTCAATATATAGGAACAATTGTATGTTATGTATTATATATGTTATGTGCTTTTCCATGTTATTTTTCCCGTGTATTATTTCGTGCTATTTTGATAGCAAAGCTGTACCTTTGGCCATGTGATCAGTGAAAGGACTTAGATTCATAGTGGTATTTGTATGTAGCCTATGGCCGTATAGAGCATGTCTAGCAAGAGAATGACTTCTACCCCTATGGCATTGGCAGAAGGTTAGATAGGGTTGAAAGCCTGAAATCTACCAAAATATTTAATCAGAAATTGTATGTCTTCTGTGCCATTTGGGCCGAAGCGTTATTGATGTATATTAAGTATTGAAATTGTTATGTCTCATTGATTGTATATCTTTGAATCAAATAATTGATTAATATGGAAAGCTTGTCGCATGATTCACATATGCCTTTGTTGTTCCTTGTTCCCTTTGCTTCTGTCATATTGAAGTATATATATGGCATAACGTTATATTGTATCTATTATTGAACTCAGTAAGCATCACCGCTTACCCCTCTTAGTGTTTAACAATTGCAGGTAATAAGCATCCAGTATAGTCATATATTGTTGGAAGATTTAAAATAGTTTATACTATTACTTTTGTACTTGGGTTTACGTTTGTATAAAAGCTTTAATATCCTGGGTAGTTATGTAATATACTAAAACTTAGTCGGTTTGTATCCAGTCTTTTGTAATCAAATTATCAATGTAAAATATTATTTTTGAATATACATGTAGCATGTTTTGGAGTAACTTGGAGTAACAATGTCTTTAGTATGAAAGTTTGGGTCTTTCATATACTATAATCAGTTAGTTTTTCAATAAAAACTCTATGTACAATGCTATAATTGGTTACTTTAAAAAAAAGGTATTATGTTACAATTTTTTATTTTTTAAAAATCATCAAATTGAAATGCTATAATTGAGATACGATAAAAAACCAAGGTCAATAATCTTTGATCCACACGATGGATAAAACTTGTGCATATATTCATATAAATTGTGACACATAATAGCATCAACAAAATAAGGGCATTTTTAACTTTCAATTAGCTTAAATTAAAAACTATTAATCATCTAAAAAGCATTAAGTAATATCCCAAATTTTTGACCGATTTTTTTTAATAGGACCTGGATTGTAGAGATGGTTTGGTCATCTTTAAGACCAACATTATCGTTTTAATGTCAATGGTATGAAAGGATAGTCATTACGTACTTGAAAGGATAGCTAAAAGATAATATAAAATGAATTCTTATCAATTTATTTAATCACCATTTAGTTTTGTAAATATTATTTACCAAATTGTGTGATTAATGATTAGTCAAATATACGTTTATTACAGATATTTATAACATGTAAGAAATTGAAACATGAATACGAAAAATGTTACTAATCTTTGTTCCATTTCACATTTTCAAACGAGTCGTCAAAAAATACATTTAATTGCAATATACTTTGACAGACAATTACTTTGCATAGTTTCTATTATCATTAGGCCTGGCAATGGAGCGGGTTTTGACCATGATCTGATCCAAACCCTTAACAATAATACGAGTTTGGAGCATAGTTTTTGATCCATTTACCAGTTAACGACCCGTACCTGTTAACCCTTTTATTAAAAGGGTCTGGTATGGATCATCACTGATCCGCTCTATTTATAACCCGCCCCATATAAATTTTAGAATTATACATTTATATTTTATATTGTCTAAGTTTTAGTTTAAATTTCAATCGAAAGTCCAAAGAGAAAAGGCCAAAGACTAAATTTTTTTTACATAGGACTCGATGACTCAACTTCTAGACTTTCAGTCTTCTCCCAAGAGTCATGATGTCATTTCATTTATATTTCATCATATAATCACCAATTTCATTTATAAATCAATAAATTCATTTATCAATCGAAAGAAAGTCTGTAATTGTTATTCTCTATCAATGCAATCGATGGTCAAAAACCAATCAGAAGTAACTACAATAATGATTTTAATTCCAATCAAAACTCTTTGAGTACATAATGTGTTTTCTAAATCAACATTTGTTTTATTTAACAAATGTGATTTTATGATTTAAGTAAAATGAGTTTGATTATTCAAAAAAACCTACGAGTTACGAGGCGGGTTTGGATATCTATTGATTCGGTGGATAACGGTATGAGTTTGATTATCCAAAACCTTGCGGGTTACAGAGCGGGTTTGGATCGGGTTTTGGAATTTGTTAAAAGGGTTTGGATTAAGTTCGATTCGCTCCAAACCCGCCTCATTTCCAGGTCTAATCATCATCATTTTATAAACATAAAAAATAAACGATATGAACCCACATTACAATTCCAAATAATATTTTAAGACTTCAGTTATTTAAAACATACTAAAATATGAGCTATTAAATAAAACTTCTAAAACCATATTTTGCGCAATTAATAACTCTCAACGTTTTGAAATATAAGATAATGAATACAAAATTAAATAATCGTGGTTAAATATATAATATTATAAAGACAAATTTTACATTCTTAACATAATTTATGAATATTAACATTAAAAACCCTATAAAACCATGTATTATACAATTGATAACTTTTATAATCAATCGAACAACAATATACGCATATTGTAAAACACAAAATATTACTTAATGATCAAATAATATGCAAGACAAAAAGGTCATTTGTAATAACAAAATTAAAAAAAAAATACATTAAATATAAATCTATTATGTTAACGATCATAAAAGGTTATACATAAACAAATTCCAAGAGGTGATAAACTATAATTCACTTACGTTAAAAGAGCACCTTTGACTTAAAAAGTTTCAAAGCCAGATTTCTTCAACCTGCATATTTTATAGCGAATTGTACGATTTTGAATATTTGAAATGTTCCATCTTGATATATTTTCGAATATCTATGTTGGAAAAAAACACTACCTGGATGAGTATAAATATGATAAATATTTGATATTTGAAAAAAATTATGAACAGTCTAACCTTGAAGGTTTAACGTATTACATATTCTTTTGCAAAAGAATGATCAATAGAGCTGCAAGAGATATAGTCAAAGTAAGTAAGTACTTGTACATGTTATATTAGCAAAGGTCAGGGCTCTTTGAACCAAGCATTCTCTCGGCTTTGTATTAATGTAACCAAAGTAAAAAAGTTAACCAACACGTGATCTGTCAATGTGCATAGCAAGGATATATAGTTTAAAATATAAAAAATAGTAAATTATATGCAATTTTATTCTCACCTTTAAACTAGATATCTAAATGAGGTACTCCACAAAACCGTTTTGTGTGTGCCAAGCATGAGAGTATATGTGCAAATTGCAATAGAGTAAGTAACATTAATCGGTTACCATAGAAAAAAAGTTTTGTTCTAACCACAACCAAACTATCTCTAAGAAATTCCTCTTTCAACTATCCAAAATAATATCTTTGATCAAATAGAAACAGATGCAAAAGAACACATACATCTGGATTGATAGGAAGCTGGCACTGGTCCAGACCCATAATTCCACAGTGGGAATAACTTCATTTATGAATTTTACAAAACTAATTAAAAAAACTAATTCGTTTTGTTGTTATGTTTTAATATTTAGGTTTATTTTTATCGATAAAATAAAAAAATAAATCAAAATTCATAATTTTTTATACTCTTTAAATAGCATTCGTATTGATGTAAAAAAAAATTCTTTTAAAATTTTAGCTAATATTCACATTGTGAATACTTGAAAATGTATTATATTTAGTTCAGATTTATAGTGTGAATAATTGTAAGTCAGATTCACATTGTGAATTCTGAAAACTAAATTATAGAAAGTTTAGATTCACAATATGAATAAATTCACTTGTGAATATTATAAAACTAATTTATGAGTAATCAAAACTTTAAAATATTTTAAGATTACAAGGAAATATACTTCGATTCATATATAAGTTTAACTAAATTAATTTGTGAATAATTAAAAAGTTTTAATAGTAAGTCAAATTCACATTGTGAATGTTAAAAACTAAATTATTTACACTTCAAATTTACATTGTGAATCGAACCAGATCAATGTGAAAAAAAATTTATATCGATGTCGATGTCTATTTATAGAGGATAAAAAAATAAGAATTTTTGTATATTTAGTTTTTTTTTTTTTTTGATAAATAATAAAACTAAGTATTGGAAAAAAAAGTAACAAAACAAAGTGATTTTTTTTTTCGAAAAAAAATATTTTTATATATTAATATGGATCTCAATTTAAATAGGATAAAAAAAATTGTAAATTTTTGTATATTCATTTTTTTATTAAAAAAACATGACCTAAAAAATTAAACGAAAAAACAAAATAGGTTTTTTGTATAGTTCGGTACATAAAGTCCAATATACAAATCAACAATCATTTTCTATTGAATATATATATATATATATATATATATATATATATATATATATATATATATATATATATATATATATATATATATGTGTGTGTAATATTGTTGTCATCTATTTCATATTTTTTAGATATTAAAAATCTATATTTATTAAAAAATATAGGTTATAAATAAATATCAATATATGAAAACAATCATATACTTATCATCTAACAGCCTCAAACTTATAGCAATGGGTATTGTAATTACAAAAAATGTTTATATTTATGTTTTATTGGTTTATTTCACTTGTTTTTGTGTAATTTTTTCCGACTACAGGTGCTTTACCCCTTTTTCGTGGACGATTGATATCTTTGATGGTATCCCAAACTCACAAATCACATTTCATTTGAGATCAAAAGCTGATGATCTTGGATATCATAACATCACTGATCGTCTCGGGTACCAATGTAGTTTCTGTGAAAATTTATCCAAAAGTACTTTTTTCTATGGAGATTTTTTCTATGGAACAAAAAGAGACATTTTAATGTCTATGATGAGAAAGTAGGGGAATATATACAACCCAAACCTTTTAAGAGATCGAACGCTTATTGGTTGCTAAAATCGGATGGGTATTACTTGTCAAAATTAGATAAACCATACGATGATCTGGCATGGAAATTATGGGGTAATTGAGAATTCTAAATGCATTTTGATAATAATAATATTTAATAAAGCGAGATCAATGTTATATGCGAAATTATCGATGATTTCATGCGACCCAATATACGTGTCCAATGGTATTACTTCAATAGCTTGATATGACACTACAATAAAGAAAAACGAGTTATCGCAATTTGGTATGATTTTTTTATTTGAACAATTGAATTTTTAATTACCACACTAGAAAAGAGATAGAAGAAAGAAAAATCAATTGCCAATGAATAAAAAAAATGAGTTTTGAATCCAATATACCAAGTTTATGACTAAATTACTGTTTCAATGTACAAACTAATAGCACGGATCGAACAAACACCAACTAGAGCTTGTTGATGTTCATTTTTTTAAGTTAGTCGAACAAACGAACGAACATTAACCGATAATCAAACAAGTTTTCTTGTTTGTGTTCTTTCTTTTTACAAATTACATTGTTCTTGTTCGTTCGTTTATATTCGTAAACATGCTAAGAAAATTAAATGAATGAAGATAAAAAAAAACATAATCTCCCTATCTAATAAATAAATAGGGTTAATCTTATTCTACCATGTATCAAGCTATTAAATTAATATTATGTCATGTGTCATTGTTTTGGTTCTCCAATTTGAATTTCATTTTACAACTCATACTCATAAATACTCATAAACTATATGTCAAAAAAATATGTCAAAATATGTCAATATTACCTATCGCGCCTATCCTCCGATTAAGGGATATTTAGAAATTTTCGTTACACTTGTTATATTTACATTTTCAAAAAATTCAAGAAATATTAATGTAGTAGATTTTGAGATTTTTCAACGTCACGA